>NC_141688.1:189254703-190662411 GCF_964263255.1 Lissotriton vulgaris | reverse complement strand
CAAACATATTAAACTGCCCCTGGTACTCTTTTAACCCACTGCCCTTCACCCAGCCATTAAATGCTTTGCAAAATGAATATACACACAATCCAACCAGGTCTGTTGGAAATCTTCTGACTATTCCTGAATTTTTGTATATATTTTTCTGGAGTCAAAACAAACTTTTTTTTTTTACTATTATGTAGCGCAAACTAGAACTTTCTAAATAGGGCCTCTTTTATGATGGGATACCTCATCCTGTCACTCCCTTCTAGGGCTAATAGAGTGTCCTACCCCTCACTAGAGATATGTCTCCAAAGACTAGCCCCCAATCTGCCTCAGGGACCTTGTGCATTTGGAGAACAGTTTCATAGACATAAAATCATCTGTCTATGTTATCTCCCACCACAAAATCAGACACCAGACCCTTGGGTATGTGAACCCTCCTGTCAGAGGGCACAGAAGAATTGTTGCCACCATCACTGCTGGATTCCACCTGCCTGGCCTTGATGTTCAGCTCTCTTATGTTCAGTTCCTGAGCCAACATCATTTTCTTCTCCTCTAAGGCTAACCTTTGATTTCGCCTCATCCTCTTTGAATAATTGCTTTTGTTTTTCCTTAAGTCTGAGCTTGGCCAGCTCCGATCTGAACTTTGTCTCCTTTCTCCTTTCCTGCAGCTCTTCAGGAGACAGGTTTTTGGACTGATCCCTGTCCTGGATTGAATATCCACCACTCCTGGAAGTAAGTTACCCTCCTCCTCCACAGACAGCAGCCCAAGTCCTCCTCTTGGGCTCTGGTCTAAATCATCCTTCTCATCCACCTCCTCCTCAGCATCATCCTCTTCTGGGGTCTCATTTAATGCAGCATGGGCTTCTGTCCAGGCTCTCAGTGCCTTTTGCAACTCCACCTTCCTGGTAGTGCTCTTTACAGGAAGCTAAAAGTCCTTGCAGAAATACTTGAGCTGGGCCACAGTGCAACGCTAAAGTTTGGTCAGCTCAAACTCTATTCTTGCAGGTGCAGAACCTCCACTCGGAGAGATGATTTCAGGGAAAGGAAAAACAACAATCAGGGACAATTGAAAAATGCAAAACGCCAAATCAAGACAGTAGGGGAACAATGAGAATGGGGATCAGACACAATTGATTCAAATTGGTCTACATGTGGATAGTGTATACACCAAAGTACTGCGTGGCACTGCACAAACACAAGTCCTATCCTCACCGCTGATCACCAATGTTAAAAAGTGGGTCGTTAGTTGGCAAAAATTTGCACTCCGTCAAAGTAGGGACCACAATCCTAGTCAGGGTAAATCCGATCCACAACCTGAATTAACCTGTGCTCACTCACTGGTACCTTGGCACAGTGCAATCAGGCTTAACTTAAGAGACAATGTGTAAGGTATTTGTGCAACATTTAAATTACAGTAATACAGTAACCACAAAAAGAATCCACAACAGTTTAGAAAAATAGAGAATAGTTATCTAAGTAAAACCAGACCAACGTCTAATAAGTAGAAGTTGAGATTTAAATTTTTAAACATTAAATCCAAATACAGTGTTTATCAGTCAAAAGCGCTAAAAAGTTACCTGAGGTTGCGCAGGATCATGATAAAACCAAATTTCAGGCAGAGCGCATTGGAGAGTAGGTCTGCTACAGGATTCAGACAGGTCCCACTGAAAAAATACTTTGGACGGAGCAAGTGTTGATGTCAAGCATCTGTTGCATCATTGTCGAGCCACACAAAGGGGTCCTGCGTCATAGTCGAGCTCTTTGAACTGCAGGTGATGTGTCGTTGGGCCCCATGGGCAGTAGGGTCGCTGTCACCTCTGAGTCCTGTCTACGGTAGAAACGCTGTTGTTGAGCAGCAGCTGTGTCAGTGTCAAAGGGTGATACCTCAGCGCCGATCGGCGCAAATTTGCAGATGAGTCGATGAAGAAAAAGCAGCAAAAGCACACTTCTGAGGCCCTATGACTGGATTTGGCATCTCAGGCAAGGGGGGGACTCACAGTTGGCAGAGTTCAGTAGCTTAAGCTGGATTGAGGGAAGTCTTTTATGGCCTTGAAACTTCAAGAACAGGAGGTAAGTCAGCAAGCCCTTGGAGACCCTGGTTGCAAGAATATAGAGAGTGGGTCCAATTTCTCTTACTTCCAGGCAAGAAGCAGCAGGCAGCATGCCAACACAGCAAAGAAAGTAGCAAAACGGCAGCCCCTCCTGTAGCACATCAATCAGCTGGCAGCAAGCCAACACAGCAATGCAGTTAGCAAAGTTGCAGTCCCTCCTAAAGCACAGCAGTTCTTCTTCCTGGCAGAATTCAAGAGGCCTTTTAAGATCACAAGTTCCCTGCGTTTCCTGCCCTGGCTCCAGACTCACTACAGGGGGGTATGCTGCCTTTCTGTGATTGTCTAGAGGGAATGTACAAAGCACAGTTGTCACCCAACCCAGACATGTATTCCGAGACAGGCAGAGGAACAGAATGGTTAAAGTAAGAAAGTGCCAACCTTCTAAAAGTGGCATTGCTAGACTTACATTTTAAAATCTGACTTCACAATACGTTGTTATTTTAAATTGTGAGTCCAGAGCCACTAAACTCCAAATCTCTGTCTTTTCCAAATTGGAAATTACATGTAAAAAGATTTCTTAAGGCAACCCCAATGCTAACCTATGGGAGAGATAGACTTTTCAGTAGTGAAAAATGGATTTAGCAGTTTTTCAAGTCAGGACGTGTAAAACTCAAAGGTATGTGTCTACTTTTTAAAGACAATGCCCCCTGCGCATTGGGCTGCCTAGGGCCTACCTTAGGGGTGTCTTATATGTAATAAAAGGAAATATTTGGCCCTGGCAAGTAGGTTAACTTTCCAGGTCTAAGTGGCAGATTAAAACTGCACACACAGGCTCTGAAATGGTAGGATGAGACCTGTTTGCAGGCTACTAAAGTGGGTGGCACAATCAGTGCTACAAGCCCGATGGTAGCATTTACTTTACAGGCCCAGGGCATGTGTACTGCACTTCACTAGGGATAAGCCAATGTTGCCATGTTTTGAGTGCAGAACACATGGACTTTAGCACTAGTTAGCAGTAGTAAAGTGCCCAAAGTCCTAAAGGCAGCAAAAATTAAATCAGTAAAATAGGAGGTCAGAAGGCAAAAAGTCAGGGGAAACCACACCTAGGATGCCAGGTCTAACAGTGCATGTATTTAAAGAAATGAACAAACATTTTCTAAATAAATACCAAAAATGAAAATCTATTCAAGAAACGTATTATATAAATTAATTTTTATTAATGTTTAGTTACTGCTACTGAAGCAAGGAAACACAATAAAGCACAACCACTCACGGGCTGCATTAGAGTTTGTGTATTGTTACTCTATATGAGGGAATATTGCACTGCCACAGACTGCTTTGGACATGCACTGTGCAAGAGGTGCTTTTCCACAGCTTCTTCCTGTGATCTGTGTGGCACTGATTGTGAGTGGCCACTTAATTCCTATATGATTGGTAACAACATCAGCATTATGAGATCTGCCGGACACCCCAGATTTCTTCTGTTTCACCCATAGGTTTCGTGTGCTGAAAGCAGCCGAAATCTCTGGGTGTAATGTAAATTGATACTTGTATAGCGCACTACTCACCCGCAAGGGTCTCAAGGCGCTTGTACGAATACCGCTATGGAACCTGTTCTGTCTTTCCCTGTGAGGCGTCCACTCCTGGGCACCCCCAGGGTGAAGCCCAGGCTTCCTTAGCGTTGTGGAGGCCGTTGTGGAGATTAAGCAAGCTATTTCCCAGAGTTGCAGAGTGGGACTCTATGATTAGAATAGGCACCGAGGCGAGAATTATCAGGTCCGTGGAATTTTTGAGCCCAAGACCCGCCGAGGCCGGGAATTGAACCCTGGTCCCGGGCTAGACCTCTGTATCAGAGTCTGCCGCTCTAACCATTGAGCCACACTTCTCCAATTCTGGGCCAAAACGAAGAATTGTTCAGTAAATCTGACCTGGATTTGGCAATTCCCTTGGTTATTCCTCATTACGTAGGGGAACCTCGTGATTTAACCTGTAACTTACTCTTACTCCACCCCCTAGGGTTATCAGTATGCTCAGCATCAGTAACTCCAGGCATTTAGAGGGAGGTGGATCTAACTGGTACAAGTCTAGGACTCTCCTATGTGCACAGGGTGTAACAGAACCCTGCACTGCTCCTGGACGTGGTCAGCATGTGTGGTGTGTAGGAGAGTCCTGCCTCTGCACATTGCTCATTCCTACAGAGAGAGCTGCTCCAATGTACCATGAACGATTCACACTAATGTTCACATCTGCTGGTATGCTGACTGAGCTACCTTTCCAGTGCCTGTGAATACAATTCCATGTTTGCGGAAAGATTTCATTGAAGAAAATGTGTTTATTACTTGTATTGAGCACATAGATGTTGGTTTGTAGCTACAAAGAATTTGTAGATACCTGTTAAAATGTCTTCCATATGCTTGAAGAGCACTAACCAGTTGCATATGTTTACCCCCAGTTGCAATACATTTTCTAAATTCAGTGGCTTCTAAATCTTGGTATACTCAAAAAGTGATGGATGGAATGCGTGAATTATTCTCAGCCACTGGTAAACGCTGGGGCCGCATCCCACTCCATCAATGCTGTGCACACCACACCACCTCAGTTTGGACCCAGCCATATGCAAATCAGTCTTGAGCCAAGTCCAATTAAAACAGTCCAGACCCAACTTACAGGCCAGGTCCTGCCTGTACCGGGACACAAGCAACCTGGGGCTGGTTTTAACCTAGTTAACGCTCATGAGCGTCTGGCCATTCCAGTGCCACTTAGGGTGATACATAACGATGGCCTGGGATGCGGCCCCAATTACCAGTCTCTGAGATGAATTCACCATTCCAGCCATCAAGCTTTTGCATGTTAAACCTTGGTAGCTTTATATTCTTAAAAATGCACCAATTTTCACAAAACTTTCCAGCAATTCCTTTGGCGTAAGCTTCCAAAGCGCACTGTCAAATGGTCTTTCAGTCCTACCAATAACTACTGGTCAATGTCTTTTTTGAAAATATACCTTCCATGAACAAAAGTTAGAAAAACTCTGTTAGATTTTCATTTGAAATATCTTAATGACATTCAATCCCGTTGTGACTATCACTATTGGAAACAAACTCATCTTGATATGCATGTGCCAGTGAGGTGAATCCCTTAAGGAAAGAATAGTCTACCAGTCAAGAAGGACGTGTGAATCTATTATCGAAAGAAAAGGCTACTGTGCAAAAGGACGTGTGAATCTATCAACTAAAGAATAGGCTACTGTGCAAAAGGACGTGTGAATCTATCAACTAAAGAATAGGCTACTGTGCAATAGGACGTGTGAATCTATTAACTAAAGAATAGGCTTAAGGACGTGTGAATCTATTAACTAAAGAAAAGTCTACCTTTCAAAAAGATGTCCGATTTTTTTAAGGAAAGAGTAGTCTGCCATTCAAAGGCAACTTACACCTAAAATAAGTTTAAGAAAATGAGCGCTTCTAGGGAAGAGTTGGTCAAGTGTTGGCTGCATGAATATAATGGTGAGAAAAAGGAACAAAAGAGGCTGTATTTAGAATAAAATGAAAAACAGGTCTGCTCTAATCGAATGCCGAAATACGGGACGAGCACTGCAAATCTAATGAAAATAATTATTTTACAGTTTTATAAACGTGTGAAGAGATAAATGGCTCCCGTAGAGAGAGAAAAAATGAGAAAATGAAGACAATTTAGGCAGTTTTGCATGCAGACTCTTTTCGGAAAGTAGGTGTTGCTAACGTTGAAAATAAAGAGCATCATTGTGGAAAACCGAGCAGTCATTATCTTGAGCATCAAATATCTGGCTGGAGGTGCCTGAGCCCTCCTCTCTAAGTGCTTCAAAACACAGAAGACACACCAAACTCTGGAACTGGAACATTCGCAGGCAGGTGGGACTTTGGAACCCTACTCAGGGATATTTATTGCTGCAAAAGTGCCACAGTGGAAGTGTGCACTCTCTCTGATGGCAAACAGTTGGAACAACGCAGGCTGAGTCACGCATGTTCCGACAACGCAAGCGCTACCAAGCTTGCCTTAACCACGCATATGTGTGGTAAGGCAGTGCGCGGTGTAGCTACTACGGGGCCAGAGCAGGAAGCAGGAAGGATCGGGAGAGGACGCGGTTAGGTAAGTGGGACTGGGGCCGGGTTTTGGGCAGTAGTTTGTAAGGGTTGGGGTGCAGTTTGTATCGGTTGGGTTAGTTTTCAGGGCTGGGGGCGTCGGGGTAGTTTTTAGGACGGACGGAGGTCAGAGTAGTTTTTAGGGCTTAGGAGAGGTCAGGTGGTTTTTAGGGCTCGGGGTGGGGGGTTGGGTAGTTTTTTTAATTAGTAGGTAGGGTTTTAGGTCTCAGGGAAGTTGAAGGGATTGGTGTTATTTAACCGCATCGCTGCGACGGTTATTTTTCCGCTGTGCGACTTTTTTCTAAAAGCCGTGTTACATGACGAACTTAGCTCGTCATCCGCACACGACCACCGTGGCTGATGACAAGCTGAGCTCGTCATCAGCAGCGAAGGGGTTAAGGGACAGCGTGGGTGGTTGGGGTTTCAGGGTAGTGTATGTTAAGGGACAGGGTTTTAGGCCGCAAGTCAGGGGGAGAGGAATTGGAAGTCGTTGTAGTAGTTTCTAGGGCTTAGGGAAGGGCGGGGTAGTTTTTAGGGCGGGGGGTCAGGTAGTTTTTGAAATTAGGGGTTAGGGTTTTAGGCCTCAGGTCAGTGGAAGGGGTTAGGGTAGTTTTAGGGACAAAGCGGGGTGGGGGGAGATAGCAGTGTTTTTTAAGGGGCAGGGTTTTAGGCCTCAGGGGGAGGGGAATAGGTAGTTTTCAGGGAAGGTTTTGAGCCTCATGCCGAGGGAGGGCTGGTAGGGGGTTTGCAATTTAGGGGTTAGGGAGGGGAGAGGGGGATCGGATTAGAGGCGACCTTAGCCTAGCATCCCCTTCATGACTTTATCACAAAATTGCACGGTAAAGGCATGTGTGGTTAAGGCGCATTCGAGGTTCAGGCCGCGTGGTAGAGGCACACGTGGTTTAGCCATGCATGCCTCTATTACACAACCATCCCTGACTATGAATTTAAGCCGGGTCTGGTGGCTTGGTGGACTAAAGAATCCACTGTAGGGATCGGGGTTTGACCTCATGGTCGCAGGTTCAAATCCTGGCGAGTCCATTCAGTTGCTCATCCTTCTGAGGTTGATAAAATGAGTACTGTTGCATAGCTATAAACATTGGTTATTCAGCACCAAGACACCCCTGGATGAATGTATGATTTTCAAATACACGTTATGTTGTGTAGGCTCTGTGGATGAGATGCTCTTGCATACCTACTCCCTGTACTCTGTGTAGCGCTCATTGTGGGTGGCCTTTTAATTCCTACATGACTGGTAACAGCAGATACTGGCCACATCAGAATCATGAGCTCCACAGAAACACCTCTAATCTGTTGGGGGTGAAGTTCTGTAGAAAAATGAGCAATTACTCAGGAAATCAGAAATGGAATTAACGATTCCCCTGGTAACTCCACATTACTCAGGGGAACATAAGGGTTGCAGCCATAGGCCACTTTAGATCTCCCCTCCCCCCCCAGAATTACTAGTCTGCACAGTAACTACAGTTGTTTGGGGTTGGGAGTGGGTGACCTTACAGCCACATATAGGCCACTCATAATAGGATTCCAGGGCCTCTATTTATCAAACGTACACGCAAAGCTACAAAGGAAGACATCTTGCTGCACTGTGTGAAAGGTAGAGGGCAGTAAAAATACTAAATTTAAAGCGACATGGCACATTCCAGTCCTTTCCTTGTGCTAGTGCACGATGTGCTGCCCTGCACCAACTCAGACACCCTTTCGCCATGGTGCAAGTGTGCCTTCCTTTCAGGTAGGATTATTTTTGTGCAGAAAGGGTCACATTCCTGCACAAACAAAAAATCCTCTGAGAATTTTTCCTTTTTCTATGTGTGCTGCAGAATGCAACACGTGCAGAAATAGTACGCCTCCCCTGGGAAGCATTGTGATGCTTTCCCAGGTCTATTAATAATGGTAAATGAAGGAATGCACCAACATTAATGGGTGGATGCATAGAAACACCCATGCTCCACCCGCAGAATGTCTTTCTGAGGCAGAGTAACACGAGACAGCAACTCTTGCTGCCTTGTGTTGCTCAAGATTTACCAAGCACTGCAAGGCCACACTAGGTGGCCACCTAGTAAATCTGACTTTAGTGTCGCCTTGCGCTTGTGTTACCCTGCGTGATGAAAGGGTGACGCAGCACTATGATAAATCTGGGCCCTAGTGGACAGAGTATGGCTGGATTCTAATGAAACACATGAGATTGCCAACACAAGCTCTCATCAGCAAGACAGCAGGCTTGCAAAACATGTGCTGAGTATCCACAAACCTGCAACCTGCACCTGCTGTAGGAAGAAAACATTTGCAGAGAGGGCTGACACATAGGTATTGGTAAGAGAAAGGGTAAAGACAGTACATTTCTGCCAGAGAAGGAGTCATGCATAAGGAAAATGAGAATTGTGCACCTACTTCTCTTCATATACCGTGAGTCCAAAAAGATTACCAGACAGGTTTATAACAGTATTATCTAGAGGTCGAGGGTAACCTGTTCAGAAACAAGCACATCTACATGGAGCAGCTTCACTATCTGGGAAAGCTCACAGAGGCTCTTGGCTGACTAGGCTAAGGCTTGCAAGTTCCTAAACTGAGGAGTCTTGCACAAGATGTGTGGTTTGCCTAAGACTCAAGCAGGAAGAGATCATAAAGACTCTCAAAGGACCTAGAGACCAAGAAATAGTCGGTCCTCGCTGGGTGAAAATTGTGAGCATCTCTCAGTTTCATTAGAACTGCCAAGCATCCAACATCCTTGGAAGTCTAAAGTACTGTTGCAGGGGCTCTAACCTGTGTGTCATATGTCATGTGTGGCTTGTATTGCTGCTGCCTTTGCTGTACTTGCGTATGAGAAAAGTCTACCATGTCGCTGTTTGTGCTGTCAGTTCGGTTGCTTCCCATGCCGTTTGGTGCAGGATTCAAGAGGCTTGCACTGCTTCTACTGTACCGTACTATTTCTCTTTACCACTCTCTGGTACTGTTGTACCAAGTATAGCCCACATTTACTCTAGCTTTAAGTGGGCGCCCATGCAATGCAATGCAACAGAAAGCCTTGATTCATCTAACAATATTAAGACACAAGAGCTAGGCTAAACTGTGTAGCATCACACAAGCCTTCATACAAGTTTTAGTAAATATGGGCCTATGTGGGAATGATGGTATAAGGCACTTCTGTCGATATTGGTGTAGTCTGTAGCTCAAATAGTCATTGGTGCTTCAGAGAACGTATGCAGACTATCGCCTTAGCAATTATGTGCTTTGTTTGCATTGTGGTTCCTGAAGCACTATAATCGCTAACTGGTTCTTCCGTTATGCGTAAAGCACCTACGTTTGATATGACAGGAACATAAACTTCAACAAGGTGGCACTAAGGTTAACTCCAGGCCACTTTATTCAAGAATTTGTTAGTCCTCAGAAGGGATTTAGCATTGTCAACCCCCCTAACTGCCCCCCCCAACACTTCCACTGCTAAAAGGAGATAGTCCTACATTAGAGCCTGGAAATGCCAAGACATTGTTTAGCATATTTAAGGAAGTTTGGGGCATCTTACCAAAGATTAGTGATATTTATCGCTAACTAGGCTTAGCAACAAGTTTTTTAACGCTAAGCATCGCCAGAAATTATCGCTGAGATAACTTGCTATTAGCAAGGTTTATCTCAAAAGCGATAAAAATTCGGCGAAATGCGTGAATATCGCTGAGAATACAGCGATATTCACACATTAGCGACGAAATGCTCTTAGCCATGTTATCCACCTCCCATTGGATAACATTGCTAAGAACTGGTCTGAGCAGGCGTTAGCTTTTGGCGATAGTGCTAATAGGCGATACCGACGTAAGAGACTGCTTTCAGTCGCTAACAGGTTGGGTACGCCCACTTTGCATGCCATTAGAGATAAATATCGCTGACATGCAAAGCGGGCACCCAAACCGCATGCTATTGCCTAAAGTTGTCGCTAACTGCTGTTAGCGACAGCTTGCTAATAGAGCAATAGAATTATTGCCGCTTAGCGGCCGAAAACGGCTGCTAAACCGGCGATAATTGCCTAAGTTTTTACTCATGGAGAGCCCTAGTGTTAGATCTGTGAGCCTTAGGGTGGTCTTTCCTCTAACATTTTGCCTTCCTCCTGAATTTTCCTGGAATTGTTTTTGCTGGCCTTAGGACATCGATCACTTTATCACAGCTAATCAGTGCTGAAGTGCATATGCCCTATCCTCTAAACAGGGTAATATTAGTTAATATCCAATTGGCAAATTAATGTATTAATATGTCCCTAGAAAAGGACACCTAATGTGCCCAGTGTGATTAACTTATATGCTAATGGGTCTACAGCACTGATTGTGCCACCCACATCTCTCAGGCCTGCCGTTTCAGAACCTGTGTGTGCAGTTTCAACTGCAATTTCCACCTGGCAAAGTAGACCTTTTCCCAGGCCCAACCCGTTCAAAATTAATACATATAAAACACCCCATGGGTAGGCCCTGGACAGCCCATAAAGCAAGGTGCAATGCATTTAAAAATCAGGACATGTTGTTTACATTTTACATGCCCTGGTAGTGAAAAACCTTTACATTCATTTGTTATTCTGCAAGGCCTATATCTCCCGTTGGATTACCTTATTACATGTTATTACTGTGATTTCCAAATGGGAATATATAACTAATTCAAGTTTGGTGCCTTTGCAATCTTAATGTAAAATCTGGTCTCTGGTCACATCACTGGGTGTAGTTGCCCATTGGGCTTTATGTATTCCTTCTCAACACCCACACACAATGGGAGCGTAGGTGTGACTGAATGGCCAATCTCTGGCTGAATAGTAGGGAGGAGTTGGGTCCAGACTCACTTACACCTGAATATACTGTGCACTGTCTCCACACAAAGGGCTGCTTACAAGCTGTAATTAGTCTTGAGCCAGGGCAGGAAAGGTAGAGCATCTGTGCTCTTCTCAGGGCATGCTTGTAGAAGCTTCTCCCCACTTCAAAGGCACAACTGGGTATTAAAGTAGGACCTCAGACACCACGACTTCAGTTCCCTTCTGTGCCTGCGGATACCCTGCAAGGAAGAATGACTGCTGTGCTGTGGAAGGAATGCCACTTTGCTGGACAGCACTCTGCTGGTCCTCAGCTTTGCTGTGCTGACCTACTGCCTGCTGCCCTCTTGCTTGGGTAAGAACTGAGAAGGGCTGTACTTGCACGACTGAACACAGAACCCAGAGTTACTACAAGGGCTAGTTGGCTGTCTTCTTGATATGAAGTATCAAGGACATAACAGGCTTCCAACCTCCTTGCAACTGCACCTGGACTCTGCTATCAGTGAGTCTATCCTGCCAAATGGTGGCGCCCCAGTCCTGGACACTTGGAAGATTGTCTTAGTTGCTTGCAAGTGGAACTGATGCATCTTCTCAGCTGCGTGATACATCCTACAGCAGAATCAATGCAGCTCCTCAGCGGAGCAGCAATTCCTCTAGCAGAAGCGACGCATCGCCGCTGCTGCGTGGATTGGACCTGTCGCAAAGACCCGCAATGCTTCCAAAGTCCTAGGAATCGATGCATCACCCTCAGTGGTGCAGCATATCCAGAGTCCAGGTCCTCGCATATCTCGTCGACATCAGCCTCAACGACGATGCCAAACTCTGAATCACATCCTTGCAGCTATTCCGAACTGATTCATCACCAGCTATGCACAGAAGCCCCAATGCCTGTCTTTACATCACAAGCCCCGTCAATGGGATTTTGGATGATAATGGTGCAGGACTTTGCACCTCAGCCTCCCCGCATTTCAGAACCAAGGTATCGCTTCAGTTGAATGGCGCATCTATAACGTGGATCCACGCAACGCTTCACAACCAAGATTTAAGGTACTCTGTTCAGCGGGCCTAACTGGGCTTCTGTAGCTGACCCACACTTCATTGCTGTTGGCCTGCACTAATGACTTTGTACTAGTCCAGTGCAATGAGATATCCGCAGTAGCACTCTGTGGTTTTCTGGCACTGTTTTCACTAAAAACTCTCAGATTCAATATCTCCTGTTCTACTAATTCAATTTTTGTAATTTTAGTCTTGTTTTGTTTATCAAAGATGACTCTCTTTGCCTAAATCTGTTGTGGGCTCCTTGTGAAGTGTGTTGTCACTGCTTTGTTGTTTGAAGTTTAGCACAAGTGCTTCACACATTGCCTCTGCGTTACGCCTGACTGCTCTGTGCAAAGCTTCCAAGGGGGTGAGCACAGGTTAATTGGGGTACCGTCCTGCACAAAAACAATCCTTTAAGGAATTTTCCTATATGTGATGCAGAAAATGTTGCTGAGACAGAATATCGAGTTCGAAATGTCGACTTACACAAATATTGAGTTGGAAATATCGTGATTCAGAAATATTGACAGCAAAAATATCGTTGTCAAGAATATTGAATTTAAGGTAAGAAATATCAGGGCATATTCTCAAGAACAAGTGATAACCATCGCAAAAGTTACTTAACGCAACTCCCGACATCGCAGTGTACCGCTGGAAAATTATGCTGAGTTAACCAAGCATTCTCAACACGGCGGTACCATGCGATATTCTCCAGATAACGCGTCTACTGACCGCATTAACATCAATGCCATGCCGCAAAAATGGAAAGCACAAATACAAAAAAAGCAGCGATGAGGCCAATCGCAATACTGAAATCAGCGAAAACCAGCTACAGGCCTGCAAGTCACCCACGCCAGGTGAGAAAAATAACCATAAAAGTTGAAAAAAAACCTGACAAACAAATGCCAAACAACAGCGCAATGGGCGTTGCCAGAGTAAGGACAGAGGAGAACTAGAACCCCAAAAGCCCCCCCGGAGAACCTGCCTGGGACCTCAGAGTCAGTGAAGGGCAAGGAGAAGTAGAGCAGGAAGTAGTGCTTCAGTCCGCAGGAAAACATGATCCTGATAACGGAGGTGGTCGAACACCATCAACTGTTGGTCACCTCCACAGTGTCATTGGCAACAAAATATGGACTAAGGCAGTCCATTGTGGAAAAGGTGAATGCAGTTGAAGTGTTGAAGAGGACAATGGAGGAGGTCAAGAGGTGCTGGAATGACGTCAAGTGTAAAACGGAGCTGAAACTCACCAACAACCAAAAGGCAGCAATGCAGATTGGAGATGCGAGTCCTGCGCCACAGTAGGAGCTGTACGACATGGAGGAAATGGTATCCACAGTCATCAGCGGGGATACAGTGACTGCAGTAGGGGGACCCGACACTGCTCAACATTTACAACAGCAACAGGGTGAGTAAAGACCAGGGACTGGGTGGACGGGGGAGATGGCCACAATGTTAATGTTAATGGTAATAAGATTTATAAAAGCGCAGGAATACCTAATAGTGTCTTGGCGCTGAGGACCACAATAACCTGCTGTACGCCTAGCCCCGGAACAACCAAGTTTTCAAGTTTCTCCTAAAGCCAGTTAGGGAGCTGGCGTTCCTAAGCTCAAGTGGAAGAGAATACCAGAGTGTAGATGTTCCGTAGTGAAAACCACGGCCACCCCAGTGTGAGGTCTGAATTCTAGGCACTGACAGTAGTTTAGCGCCCGTCGACAGAAGAAGTCTAGTTGGTTGGTACCACGCAAAAAGATTCTGTAGAAAAGCCGGACCAGGCTGATTCAATGCCTTGTAGGCAAGACACAGCACCTTGAATTTAATGCGCTGAGGTACCGGCAGCCAATGAAGATAACGGATTTCATTGGATACAGTTTTATGCCCGGGAAGATTGAGCAGTAGACGTGCCGCAGAATTGTGCACCATCTGGAGCTTCTTTAGACACTCTGGGCATTCAAATACAGCCCATTGCAGTAGTCCAATTTGGGTTAAATGAGTGATGTGACTACTGTTTTCCTAGTATCTGCCGGAATATAAGGTAATATTGTCCTTTTTTTCTTTTTAAGAAAATATGAGGCTGTTGACAGAGTGTTAATCTATTATCGATCAGTACCCCCAGATTTTTTACTTTAGCCACAGGTTTGGGAGAAGCACCCATCTCTGCCGGCCACCACAGATTGCTCCAGGAAGGCTGCATGTTGCCAAAAATCAAAACTTCCGTTTTGTCGGAATTAAGTTTGAGGCAATGAGTGGTCATCCATTTGTCGATTGCACTTTTGCAGTTTTGAAACTGCTGAAAAGAAGAGATTTGATGTTTATAAGCAGCTACCACAATCTGGGTGTCATCGGCATAAGATGAAATCCAAATTCCCGTATCATTGGGGCCAGTACAGAGACGTAAATATTGAACAAAGAGGGGCTCAACGTACTGCCCATAGGAACTCCACATTGTAGTATGTAGGGGGCTGATTTGAAACCATCGAGTGACACCATTGATCTCCGATCAATTAGGAAGGAGGACAGCAGAGCCAGCGCTATTCTGTATACTCCCAACTTTTTCAGCCGATGTTGTAAGAAAGCATGGTCCACCTTATCAAAGCGGCTGATAGATCGAGGAGCACAAGAGCAGATGTGCCTCCGCCATCCATCACCGCTCTGATCTCTTTGGTCGCTTTAATGAGCGTTGTTTCCGTGCCATGTTCCCTAGGAAACCAAATTGGGAGTGATCCAGCAAACTGTTCTCCCTGATAAATAGTGACAATTGAATGTTCATAATTTTGTCTACTATCTTGGCTGGTGCGGGTAATCGGGCAATGGGTCGATATTTCGATGGATTTGTGGCATCCAACGTCGGCTTTTTTAATGAAGGAAGGATAGACATCTCCTTCCAGCTGGTGGGAAAGATGCCCGAATCAAACATGAGATTAAAATCTCCGCAAGCCCAGGACTCACCAGATCCACTAATTCTTTCTGAAGAGCTGGTGGACATGGGTCCAGAGGGGATCCTGATCTGGATTCAATTATGTACTTCCAAGGACACGGGGAAAAAATTCAACAAAGTATTTTTGTCAGGGACTGGATCATGCCTTTGGGGCGAAACACAGGGCCCTGGTCCATCCTTAAATGCTTTGAAAATATCCAGCACTTTTGATTTGAAGGTTTCCACAATATCGTTACAACATTTAGATTGCCCTTTTTTCCAGCATTATTGGACAGTGTGAGTTTGTTAATAGCCGAAAACAGTTCCTTACAGGAATTATTAGCTGACTCAATCTGTTGAGTGAAATAATGTCTCTTTTCTACTATAAGTAGTTTTTTGTAATTCATTACGGTTGTCTTGTACGCTTGTGTATCTGACTCATAGTAGTTTGTTCGCCAGCGACGTTCCAGACGGCGACAATTTTGTTTTTCCTTTTGAAGTGAATCAGAAAACCAAGGGGCCGACGGGATGGTCCTATTACCAGACAGATTTTTTATAGGAACAGCGGCACTCCCTACCTCAGAAATCCAATTAGTGTATTTAGTAACAGCTACATCCACATGGACCTGAAATAGAGGGCATGAGACTTCCAAATGGGTACGAAGGACTATTTTATCCACTTTACTCCATGCTTTACACGAAGAGACAAGCAGCTTCATAATACTCGAATGTCCGACCGTGCTGCAAGGAAGACTGAACTTAATAAGTAAATGGTCAGACCATGACAGAGGAAGAATGTCTTTCACTATGAGCCCATGGGCTGATGAGAAGATACCATCCAGCGTGTGACCGGCCTTGCGCGTGGGTGCTACCACTAATTGGGCAAGTCCTACCGCTCCTAGGGTATCTAAAAGCGTAGCTGTCTCTCTGTTATCTGTGTCTTCCAAATGGAAGTTAAATTCTCCAAGAATGGTAAAATCCTTATTTAAAAAAGTGCATTCAAGCAGGGTATCAAGATTTGTTAAAAAAGTATTTCTCATACCTGCTGGGCGATACAATAAAATACCTTTGATTGTCAGTTTAGAGCGTAAATTACAGCACCTCATAAAAAGGAGTGGAGACAGGGTGGTAGGTAACTGAGAAGTGTTCTCTAAAATAATACTCTAATCACTCTGAAACCCACAGGAGTTGCAGTAACAAAATCACGGTCTGAAGCGCCATCTGCCCAAGTTTCTGTATAAAGAGAATATCCAAACCCAAGTTTTCTATTGTATAGGCTACTTCATATGTATTCTTTCCCAGTGACCTAGCGTTAACAAGACCACCATAAAGCATAGATCTCTCATGAGAGATATTGTGGTCATTAGTCAGGAGATTCTGGGGAGGTTCAAGGGCAGTAATTCTTTTCTCTTGTTGGAGTGAGAACCCGCATGCACAACAGACAATGCTATCCCCTGGCCCTGCCACACAGCAATGTAACTTCATTTTATTGAAGGAGTGTAACTCTTTAGCAGAGTACCTGACAATTTGGGAGGCCACAAGACCAGCGTTTTGGGCACTAGGCGCGGTCCAGGCGCGGATGGGCGCAGATGGGCTTCCCTTAGGTGCACCAGCGGCACGCCCGCTGCGCGCTCGCACCACCGTGAGTGAAAATAAAGTATTTCCAGAGGATGACTAGACCGCGTCCTCCCGGAAGTGTGCAGAAGATAGAAGGGGTCGGCCCTCCACTCAGCCGTGGTGGAACGGGGCCAGCCCAGGGTGCAAAGGAGCAGGTAAGAGAACAGAAGCGCAAATACAGTCCGGAGATATAAAAAACAGCAACACAGTAGAAAAATTACATTAAAAAACAACAACCCAGATAAAGCAGTCCTCCCGGGGAGTTAAGATTAAAATACTGGCGAGTGCAGAGCTATGTTGGGTGTGAGGCGCTAGCAGGGCTTTTTTAAGTCCGCTGCAGGCCCGCACCATGGTGAGTTTAAATACAGTATTTCCAGAGGACGACTAGACCCCGTCCTCCCGGAAGTGTGCAGAAGATACAAGGCGTCAGCCGCAGCAGAACAGGGTGGGCCCAGGGTGCAAACGAGCAGGTAAGAGAACAGAAGCGCAAATACAGTCCAGAGATATAAAAAACAGCAACACAGTAGAAAAAAAAACATTATAAAAACAACAACCCAGATAAAGCAGTCCTCTCGGGAAGTCAAGATCAAAATACTGGCAAGCGCAGAGCTATGTTGAGTGTGAGGCATAGCAGGGCACACATGCACGATTAAGTAGAGCACATCTGTGGACAAACCATGTCCCAGACCCCCAACACCCACCAGGAGACCAATGTACCCAAGTATGACACATCTCAGCACTGTATAAGCACAGAAGGCAAAGGCACATCGCAGGAATGGGATAAGGGGCAGTAAAACAGAGCAGCAGAGGCCATGCAGCTGAAATGCAGCACACACACACAACAAGCAGAGCAGAGCAACACTGACAACAATGTGACACAAACCACAACAAGTCCACAACAGAACACAGGACACAACTGGTGCTGACTGTGTGTAGACACTGGCCAAGCACAAGTGGCATTGCAGGGTTATGTGAGATGACAATGTACAAGTCCGAACTCACACACGTCTGTTGTCGAAAAGTCCACTGTCCCCCATCAAAAAGGCAGCTCCTCTCAAACAGCCACAATGTACACAGTCATGCAGTCTGTATTTAAATATGTACAGTGCGACAACACACATGTGAACACAATGTTAAACTGCATCTCCCCTTCACATTGTAGAGGGACATTCAACACCTCCTGCAGAGCAGCCTGACCCTCTCTTTTCTGATGACGAAGAGGACCACCACAGCTACGACTTCGACGCCCTCCAAGAGTTCATTGACAGCTACGTCAACCCACCTTCAGGACAGGGCAGCCCAGCTGCAAGGAGGACACCCCACCCCCTGCACAGACCACACAGCAGGCAGCACCACCCACCATGGATGCCTCCAAGGACCCCCATGTAGAACACATGGCCTTCCAACGCAGTCTGTTGGGATGCCAGGAGCAGCTAGCTGAACATGTGCGGGTGGGCTTCGACCTCGTGGCAGACAAACTAGATGCCATACGTGGGTGGCTAATTCCCATCAGGGACCACTCACGGTCTCTAACGGACGCGGCTGCACACCAGCGAGTGGTAGCTGGGTTCCTCAATGACCTCAAAACCATCCTCATGGCATTGCTGCCACAAGGCCTAGTGCTGATGCATGCTGCTGCTACCACTTCATCTACATCTCCGCCTCCTGAAGTGTCAGTGCCACACAGTGCAGCGTCCATCTCCGGCCCCTGAGTTGTCACTGCCACAGTGCTGGAGAAAGACCAGCACCACCCACACGTGAGGCACATGGTACAGCAGAGGACGAAGAAGCAGATGAAAGTGCCATCATGGTAAGAAGGATGCTGTAGCATTCATCTCCGCCATGGCCTATTCCAGCTTGGTACTGCCCTCTGCATCATCACATGATGCAGAGGGCAGAACGAAATGAAACAGCAATCAGAATGCAGATTGAACTCTTCCTCGTCCTTTGGACTTGTTATTCCCTGAAGGACTCTGGCTTGCCCTCCACGGGCCAACATCGTCATGTGGGATTTGTATGGCGCTGCACTGCTCCAGATGTAACACTCCACTGAATGTGCATTAAACATTCCAAATTACACAGATGTGTCGTGTCTATGGTCTTTCATGTTTGGTAATATTGATGAATGTAGGGCCAGTGAATTCCCCCTATGTTCATGTGGCACATGTCGCTGGACTTGGGTCACAGGGTGACACATTGCCGAATGTTGTCCGGGTGGTGCCGACACAACAACGAGAACACACGCATTAGTTACTACCTTGTCCAGCCCTGTACGGAACCACGCCCAGAGCCCCGGGGTCATTGTTCAAACTCTTACGCTGGACTGGCATATGCCAGGCCAGCCCACTACGCTTACGTTCCAGGGGGGAAAAACAACACTACGTGTGCCAGGCCTTCCCTGTAGTGATCTGCTGTTCACAGGTCTAGTTGTCAGCATGCCACAGCCACTTCCTCATGGCTGTGACACCCACACCACACCCATCCAGCACACGTGTGAAAGCACATGTGACCCTACCAATGAAAAGGGACGGGCACAACGCCATTTCCAACCTCTATCGGTGTGTATCCGTGTGGTGTACATGTAGGCATGGTAGCCGAGGGGACTGCGACATCATATTTCGCAGGCCTGGAGGTGACATGTAGGCATTCCCACAACGATACCCAAATATAGAGGCTCCATGACTAGTGAGGCACAAACTTGGTGGCACCGGATACACTGCGGCTGGGACAGGCACAGCCCCATGGGACGGTGACTTTCATTGCACTGAGGTAGGGGCACCTTAAGTGCTGAGTGGGTGAGCAGCCTGCGATGATGTCCCATTCCTGCGGTCTGGGAGGCTCAGGTTTTGTGTGCCCTACTGGACCGCAGTGTAGGCCTGAGCCAGCGGGAAGTGCGGGCCTACTGCCACCTGGCGTCAGCTCCTAGATCACATAGTTACTGGCACCCATGAGGCTGAGCGGGTGTGCAGCCTGCGATGATGCAGGATGCACTGGTTTGTCCTCTGCCATGGAGAAATCAAGACCCAGCACCAAATGTGAGACCTGGGGGCCCGCATAGTGGAGCTGCATGATGTGGAGGGTACAATGTCTGCGGGCACCTGGTTTGAAGTGGGTGCGCAGGGGCGGGCCTGCACCACTGAGCGGCGGGAGGGGCTGGGGTACAGCTGACTGGGTGCGAAGGGGCGGGCATGTAGGAGGGGCTGGAGTGTAGCTGCCTTGGTGCGCAGGGGCGGACAGGTGATGATGTCGTGTACAATTGTATATACTGTGCCATTCATGTATCTGGACTCTGTTTCAGATGACCGGTCTGTCTCAGATGTGGTAAACTGCACTACATACTGGCACATGGTTGGAGACACACCGGTGGCAGCAGTTGAGCAGTGTGGCCTAGGTGTGCAATGTCGGCACTCTCTCTCTCCCTGTCCCTCTCTTCTTTTCTCTGTGTCTCTCTCCCCCTCTATGTCCGCCTATCTATCTCTTCCCCTCTCTGTCCGTCTATCTCTCTTTCTCTCTCTCTCTGTCCTTTATTCCCTCTCTGTCACTTGATGTGTGCAGGACACACCTTCTCATCATGGTTTTTGCCTTGCATGCTGTGACCTAGGGTGTGTCCCGAGGGGTGCCGCCATGTATCTTCATTTCTGCTCAGTGTTTATTATAATACATTTTCATTTATTGCTTCAAAGGTGAATGTGTGATGCTCATTTTTGTGTTGCCACATGCATGGATGTAACCAGATGTGATTGTGCGTCATCAGGTGGAATGTTTGGTACAGGAATCCGTGTAGTCGATGTTGTATGTCTTTGTCTGGGGGGAGCCCACGGTGGGAGGGTCCTGGGTATGCTGGCAGTGGGTGTTGTGGCTCTCTTGGGCTGCATGATGAGTGGCGTCATGGCATCTGTTGTTCTACAGTTGTGGCTCTAGATTGGGCTCCCGTTCGTGGTGCAGGCTGTGGTCCGACTTTACACCAGTCAGAGCAGGGGTTAGTTTCCTGCTGCTAATGCGCCTTATCACATGTTTTGTGATCTTATTGCCGATCTGGCTGATCGTTGTGAGTTGCGAAGTGGTGATGTTGCGGCTTTGTTCTCAGGAACGTCTACTCTACATCTCTTTAGCGATAGTTGCGGGGGTCATCTGTGGTAATGTTTTTGCGGCTGCTATCGCGGGTAAACAGGTGCTGCGGAGCTGACCTTTTAGCTCCAGCTTGTGAATGGAGCGATATATTTCTCGCAACTTTGGCTGCGATAAAGTGCCATTAACTCGGCGATAGCTCCTTGAGAATATGCCCCATCGTTTAAAAAAAAATAGAAGTCAATAATATTGTTCTAAAAAAATATAGATGTTTAAAATATTGATTTTTTAACTATTGTTACATATATTAGCTTATATTTTAAATGTATGTGATGTATTTCTTTTGTATAAGTATTGTTTATGTTTTTTAATATGTGTTAAATATTTAGTATTTATGAATATTAGGGTGGAAAGTAATTTAATTATAGTAAATTAATGATTATTTTTTATGTACTTAATTTAGATTTTTTAGCGTTAATTGTGGGAAGTAATTGATTTGTAGTTAATTCATAATTAGTTCTTAATTAATATTATTTCATTTATATAAAATTAACTACGGAAATTGCATAATTAAATTTAGGTGCAGATTGTGGGATTCATAGGGGTAAATGTTGGTAAGTAATTTATGTTTAATTAATTAATAATTAGTTGTTAATTAATATTACTTTATTAATTGAAAATTAAATATAGAATTTGTGTAATGAATTTTAGGTGTGGGTTGTGGGGTTTATATGGGTAAAGAGTGGGTAGTAATTTATTTTTAAGTAATTAATAATTAGTTCTTAATTAATATTAATTGATCAATAGAAAATTAATTACAGAGATTGTGTAATTAATTCTAGGAGCGGGTTGTGGGTAAAGGTTGGGAAGTAATTTATGTTTAATTAATTAATAGTTAGATGTTAATTAATATTAATAATTTAATTGAACATTAAATATGGAGTTTGTGTAACAAATTTTAGGTGTGGGCTCTGGGGTTTATAGAGTTAAAGGGTGGGAAGTAATTTTTGTTTATTAATAAAAAATGAGTTGATCATTAATATTAAGTAATTCATTTATATTTAATTAGGGTATTTGTTTATATTTTTTGTGTGTGGGTTTTATTGTTATAGGGGTACAGTGTGGGGAGTAAATTAATTTTACTTGATTCATAGTTAGCTTTTAAATTGAAAATACGTTTTAATTGTGTAATTCATTTTTTTACAGTTTAATTTTAGTTGTGGGTTGTGGGGACTTTTACAGGTAAAATGTGGAAAGTTAAATAATTGTTATGAGTTTTAATTTGTTTTTTAATTAATAATATTTCTTTAATTGGTAACTAATTATGTTAGTTTAGGAGGTACACTTTTTTATTTAGATGTTGGTTGTGAATTTTGTGGAGTTATAGGGTAAGAAATAAGAAAAAGTAAATTTTTATAATAAATAATGTTTTGTTTCTAAATAATTTTTAATTTATTTATTTGGAAATTATTTTTTATTTTATTTAATATAATATTTGTAGGAATTTGTTATATGTATTTAACATTATAATATGTTTTTTCGAAATATTTAATAATAAATATATTTGTATTTGAATTTTTAACATATTTATATATTTTTCAATTTATTTTGTTTTTTAAATATTTTTATTATTGTTAAAATGTTGTTTGTTTTTAATTATGAACTGACTGGAGTGAGAATATTAAATGTTACTCCTCTGCAATCCAAAACCTTCCCTCTTGTTGCACTCACTGGAGTGGGAATAGTAATTTTTACCCCTTCGCTATCCAACATTTTCCATACTTTTACAATTATTAGATGGAGTGGGAATAGTACATTTTTATCTTTCCCCTCCGCTGTCCAACAATTTCCCTATTGTTACACTTAATGGAGTGGGAATAGTATTTTTCACCCCTCCGGTATCCATCACTTTCCCTAGTGTTGCCTATAGCCCACTGCCTCCACCATGCCTATTCCAGAGAAGTCCATCCCATCAGTACCATGCTCACACTCATTCTGAATGCCTATACCTCTTCTACTGCCTTTCCAGATGCTTGGAAACACATAACTGTCCTCCTATTACTGAAGAAACCCTCCCCGTACCCTTCAACTCTTGCAATCTACAGACCAACCTCCCTACTACCATTACCAGACTAGGACTTAGAGAAAATCATCACTGAATACCTCAACCTCCACCAACTTCTCAACACTACTCTTGTTTCAGACACAGCCACAGCACGGAAACTTCCCTCCTTCATCCCTCCACAGCGTTTGGAACTTTCCAAAGTCTATACTGGATATGCACCGTATTTAAACTTTCAAATCATATTGTACTCATCCATGCCTACTTTTCTTTCTCGTCTTTGGCCACATTCCAGCACAAGCCCTCTTTCTATTTCTCGTATACGCTACTTATCACGCATGCGCACCTTTTCACCATTTCTGTATTGCAAAGCTTTGATTCACCGCGTTTTCCTGAATATGATAGTCAGACTTTTCACTACCGGTAAGCGCCTCATTATACTTCACTTAATTGGGTGGCGGCCATTGCACCTCCGGACTCAGCTATTTCACCTGCACCGCAACTTTGGCACATGTGCACACCGATTCTCTAACTATCGCTTCACCTGATCCTGATCCTCTAGGGGAACGCATCAGTGTTGCTCAGGTGTATACATAACCATTCTCCCCCCTGTTATTCCTTTCACTTTACCCCGATCAGTCACCCCGCACCTGCCTCTTGTAATCCTTCAGTGACCAGCATGTTTCGCTCGGGTTTGCATTTTCACCTTGCACTGACCTGTTTCCATCACATTTCCATGCACGTTCTTAAGGGCACATTAACATTTATTTTCTTATATCTCGGGCCCTGTCTTGTTAAACATAGCATTTCCACATTATTTCCTTAGATTAACATGGACCCCCTGAGGAAGAGCTACGCTCGAAATGCATCGGGGATTATGTGACTTGTTTGCCAGAAAACATAGCCATGCTACTTTGAACTTTGTTTTTGGAAAATTTCAATGATTACACGTATTCAGCCATTTGCTGTTGCCAAAAATTGAACATTTAATCTTGCGGCATCTAAAACACAAGACTATACAAAGTGAACAAAACTTTGATTCAATTGAATACTTGTGTTTAATCTCTAGCTACTGCCTAGCTCATAGGAGTGCTCTGGCGCCTCACCTTACACCTGTAAGGTTTTCTTCACTCTTGTTCATCACTTGCTACTCCCGGACAGAAGGGGATCACCCAAAGCACCCTAAATATACAGAACTACCTTTTACCTCTTCATTACAAGGATCACCTTTCAGAGTGCAGCGGACCCTATTGTCAAGATTTTAGCCCCATAGGATAACATGGCAATAGTTTATGAATTAATAACTATCGCTAGGAGTTAAATGTAATATCATTCATGGACTTAGGAGAATTGTTTTGTTAAATCAAACAATATGATACCGTTGTATTTATCCTAAACCATACAGAAAATATGTTAGAAGATTTTCTTGTTTGTAAGCCAACATTCAGCCTTACTGTGCTCTTCCATGATTGGTCAGAGTTAAAAGGATTAGCCAAGCTGTTTGGATGAAGGGATAAATGGCTCACCTAGAGAGAGTCCATCTGTTGGAGAGAGAGCTCTGCTACTCAGAGCAGTGGGGAGGGGTCATAAAGCATGATGTTTCAAAAGCGGGTATGATAGGCAGGGAAGGTATGGTCCATCTACTCCCAGTCCCTCTGACCCAGCCAGATGGCAGGTTTAAGGGAGGAATTTGCAGATAGTCGTGGGAGAAGAGCTATGGAAATGATCCACACTGGAGGTTGGTTTACTAGTTCTTTCACCTCTGTTGAGAATCAGCCATACTGAATTTCGGAGGAATAGTGCTTTCTGGGAGAACATTATGCCTCACTATGGACCATGCCACCAAGTGGTACCTTGAGGCAATACCTCTCCGGACAATATCTGCTCCTGCAGTGGCTAGGGCTGTACTTGGTGTGTTCACCAGTGGGGATTTTACAAAATAGGTTGTTTCAGATAGAGGCACAACCTTCTTTACCATCTATCTGATAGTGATGTGGGATGAATGTGGTGTTTACTACAAGTTCATCACCCCATATTACTCCCAGACTTATGGTCTGGTGGAGAGGTTCAACAACACCCTGAAGGGCATGATTAATGGTTTGTCTGACAAACTGAGGAGCAGGAGATGGAATGTTATCCTACTATGTCTACTGCCTACAGGGAGGTTCCACTAAAAGAGGGTTTGGGTTCAGTCCTTTTAACCTGTTGTTTGAGGCCATTGTGTCTGCTGGAAGATTCTTAGGAGAAGCCTCTCAAAAGAGCAGAGGACGTTGTGCTGGACTATGTACTAGGCCTAAGATTGCGAATAGCTGAGTAAATGTACAAGGCAGGCAGGAACCTAGAGGCCAGCTAGAAGCTCATGAAACACTGGTATGATCAGAAGGCTACTATGCCTGAATATACTCCAGGACAGTTGCCAACTGTTTTGAAGCCTGTGTCTCCCGGGGACCTCCATGGCAGGTGGAGTGGGCCCTATCCAATCATTGAAAAGAAGGGTGAGGTCACCTAACTGGTCAACCTTCGCACCCACAGGAACCCTCATAGGGTCCTGCATTTTGATAGATTGAAACTCCCCCATAACAGGGCAGACATGACTATGTTTCTAGCCACAGATGAGGGAGTGGGGAAGAGACTGAGGAACTGCCCAGCCTCCTCTCCAACAATGTGCAAGATGGGTCATTGGAGGGGGTTGTACTCTCTCCCAAATCGACAGACCAATAGCACCGAGAATGCAAGCAGGCGCTGGGACAGTTTTTGGGACAGTTCTCTTTGACCTCAGATTTCATGGAGTGGTGTGTGCACTGCAGTGACACTGGTGACGACCCACCTCTCAAAAATAAACTGTACAAGTTGTCTGACCATGTCAGAGCCAGCATTAAAGCTGAGGTTGCTAAGATGATGGAGCTGGGGGTAATTGAGCCTTCTGACAGCCCATGGTGCTCAAACCTAATTCCCAGGGAGGGGACCAAATGAGTTGAAGTTCTGTGTGGAATATAGAGACTTAGG
Source organism: Lissotriton vulgaris (assembly GCF_964263255.1). NCBI lineage: Eukaryota > Metazoa > Chordata > Amphibia > Caudata > Salamandridae > Lissotriton > Lissotriton vulgaris. The sequence continues at coordinate 190,636,748 of NC_141688.1, read as the reverse complement.
GGCCCATTAGGATGTCGGGCGGATTTCCTCCGCCAGGGTAGCGGTGGTCACCGCGACCCTGGCGGAGGAAATCCGCCCGACATCCTTCCCTGCATTCCCCCCGCCATATTACGATGGCGGAGGGGACCGCAGTGGTGGGAAACACTGCCCGCCTGTTTTCCGCCCCAGTCGCCTTGCGGCCGGGGCGGAAAAGCGATAACATGGTGGCGGTGTTTATCAGACACCGCCAGCCATATTAGAATAGGCATTTTGCAATGCCTGTCCGTGGCGGCATGCCACGGAAAGGCATGGGTGTACCCCCCTGCATTTGCATAATCGCAGCGGCAGGCACCGCCCGCCACAATGTTAATTTGAGGAATGCGCCCGCCACTGAGGCGGGCGCATCCTAATGCCAATGTCTGGACCCCCGCCCTTTAGGCGGGCGGTCCCGATGTCTGTTAGGGTGGCGGGCGGACTTTTTCCGCCCGCCATCCTAATGGATCCCCTAATGTAGCCACAAAGACTGATGCTCACACTATACCTGATGAGCTCATTGATAAGTTAGGGGCTGCTAAGTACCTAAGTACTTTTGATTTTACTCCAAGTTGCTGGCAGATTGCCCTTAAAGGAGAGGTCAGTATTCTCTATCTCAGAATGGCATTATCAGTTTTAGGAAATGCCCTGTGGCTTAAAGAATGCCTATGCTACCAACCAGAGGTTGGCGGACAGGGTCCTATATGGGTTGGAGCAGTTCAGTGCAGCATATCTGGATGATATCGTTGTAAGGAGTTCTACCTGGGGGCGATCACTTAAGCCACCTGAGAAAAGTGCTTCAGGCCATGCAGCAGGTAGGCCTGACTATTATCGCCAGTAAGTGCCAAATAATGCAGAATTCTGTGGTGTACCTGGGCCACGTTGTAGGTGGAGGCCATGTACAACCTCTCCATGCCAAATTCAGACCATTTTGGATTGGACAGCTCCTGTTACCCAGACTCAGGTCACTGCATTCATTGGACTGGCTGGTCACTACAGAATATTTGTTCAGAACTATGGCACCATTGTTGCCTCCCTGGCACCACTGACATCTAAGAAGAGGCTCAAGAAATTTGATTGGACCGAGAGTATCAGAAGCCTTTTAACACTCTGAAATCTGCTATGTGATGAGCACTAGTGGATAGAGGGGATTGGGAAATTGCCCCTTGCACTTTTCCCATTGTAGATGCCTAGTCCCATAGGATCACATGGCAATAGTTTATGAATGAATATGTAGAGAGAGGAATTAAAAATAAATATAATTCAAGGACTTATGAGACTAGTCATGATAAATCCAACAATATGTTATCATTGAATGGATCTTTTTAGAACTGGCATCTTTGTTGTGGTTTCCCCCTATATTTTTGCCTCTACCTCCTGTATTTGTGATGCTGTGCTGGATTTCGTTTTTGCTGGTGTAGATGCTTTGGACACTCTGCCACTGCTGATCAGTGTCAGAGTGTAAGTGCTCCCTGTGTAAATTGTTATTATGATTGGATATACATGATTGGCATATTTGTATCACCAAGAAGTACCTAGTAAAGTGTACTGAGTGTGCCAGGGCTGGTGATGACGAATGCTACTAGTGGGCCTGCAGCACTGATTATGCCATCCACTTGAGTAGCCCTAACATGGTGTCTCAGGCCTGCCACCGCAGTGCCTGTGTGCAGTCTGTGAACTGCCATGTCCTCCTGGTCAGTGTCCCCACTGACCAGGCCTAACCCTTCCCTTTCTGTGCACATTGGTCACCCCTATGGAAGGCCCAAGGTACCCCCTTGGGCAGGGTGCAGTGTCTGTGAAAGGTAGAGCATGTACCTGTGCAGGTGACATTCTCTGGTAGTGAATTACATCCATTTTCGTTTTTCACTGCTGCAAGGCTATCTTGCTCCATAGGCTATCATGGGGGATGCTGGCTACAGTGGCTACCAGCATATCTTCCCATAGGAACAAGATAAGACATAAAAGTCTGGTATCCCTGAACTCAGAATTGAATAACACATTTTTAGGAAAGGTTGTTTTTAAATCCTGTGATTGAGAACAACACTTTAAAAAGTTGCTGTTCTTGTCTGACCTTTCTGTGTGCCTTGGCCTGTTTGTGAATTGACTGTCTGGTTTGAGAGTGACAGGGGCTGGGGATTTGCCAGGAGGCTGGCTGAGTCAGCCCTAGGCTGAATGACTGCATTTGCAACTTGAGTGGTGGGAGTAGTTGCACCTGGGACCTGTATAGGACTGTAACCACCCCCACAGTGCTGGCTACACCCCCTGTGGTGTAGCTGATGTCTCTGCCCTGCACTGTGAAAGGAGAGAAGGAATCATGTCAACAAAGTGCTGCAGGGCTGTGCTTTCCCTCCACAATGCTGGCTCCACCTCCGGCTGGGCGGCTGACGACCCTACCGCTCTCTCTGACAGGAAAGGAGAGGCCAGGAAAACAAAGTGCTCATGGAACCCCCAGAACTGGTTCAGACTAGGCTCAGAGCCCTCCTGCACAAAGGGAACAAAGACTTTTAGGGGTATAAGTACAGGACCCCTGACTACAGAAAAGTAGATCATCCTGGAATCAAGAAGGAACCTCTGCCAAGGAGAAAGCTGAAACTGAGGAAGGAAGACTGTCCTGCTGTGTGATGCTGGATTGCCCTGCAGTTGCTTTGCTGCCAAGGAGAGGGGAAGGACTTTGCTTTACGCTGTGTCCCCTTGCTTGTAGGAGTCTCCAAGGGCCTGAGAAGAGCTGGCTTCCTGTTTTTGAAGTCCCAGATACAAAAGGACTTTGCCCCCAGATTCACTGAGCTCTGCTGAGAGAGCTCTGTTCTTCCTAGAGTGCTTGGCCCATTGGGGTGTCTCTGGAAATTGTACCTGTGTTGGGGAGCTGGAAATCAAGCTTTGAAAGACTTTGCTACAAAAAAATGTATCACAATCCCGGCCGAACGAGAAAATTCCTGCCGCTACGAAGACCGAGATCGTCGCAGCACCTGTCGCCGCTGCCTGAAGACGTCACACCCTTCGTTAGCGAGAAGATTTCCGCCGCTGCGAACATCGGCGCAGAGCCTGTCATCGCTGGGTAAAATCATCACATCACGTCGCTGCGGGAATCGTCACAGAGCCATCGCTTCGAGGAGCTACGAGAGAAAGATCGCCACTGGATCGCGCATCGTCGCCCCAGAGATCGTCGCAACACCCGAGAATCATCGCATCGTGCCTTTGCGGGAGAACACTTCCTACAGAGCCTACGCACCGGAATCCATACAAGTGGCCTTCCTCCACATACAGACTGGATTTGTCGCAACAGGCCCGCTGCTGCAGCGAGGCTGTCGCTAAAGCCTCTCCAGGGTCTCAGGAGCAACGCACCGCTTGTTTTTCACTGCTACAGCTTCTGTGCTTGGAACTTTTTATTGCTAACAAAGGTACTGTGGCTAAAACATGACGCAACTGTGGATAATTTTATCGCTAACCTAAGAACCTTAAGAACTCTTTTGCAACAATATTCTTGAGATGTGTATGTTGGATGTTTGTCCTTTTTGTCTTTTGTAGTTTAGATTAAATACCTTTACTTTTCTAAACTGTTGTGGAGTCAGTTTGTGGTGTTTTCACTGTGTTACTGTGAGTTTTGGTACAAATACTTCACACATTGCCTCTGATAAGCCTTGACTGCTCGTGTACTGTTATCTCAGAGGGTTTCGTCCTTTCCCTGACTAGAAGTACGTGCCCCTATTTGAACAGTGGTACCTACCTCTGCCAACTAGAGACCCCAGTTCTAACAGGTTTTAAAATATACAGAGAATGAGTTATAAGACTTTCTTGTTTGTAAGCCAAAACTCAGCCTTCCTGTGGTCTTCTCTGATTGGTCAGAACTAGCAGGATTAGCCAGGCTGTTTTGATGACGTGATAAGTGTCTTACACAGAGCAGCTATCAGTTGGAGAGAGCTCTGCTATACAGGAATGCCAGAGCAGGAGGGAGTTTTGTAGAGCATGTAGCTTCAAAGGGGGATAAGACAGGCTGGGTAACACAAGGTCCATCTACCTCCCCAGCCCCTCTGAGCCAGCCAGATGGCAGGCTTAAAGTAGGAATTTGCAGATGGTAGGGGAGGAGAGCTATGGAAATGAGCCATTCTGGAGGTTGGTTTAACTAGTTCTTGCTTCTCTGATGACATTACAGCCATAATGAAATTTTGAGGAATGGTGCTTTCTGGGAGAAGATTCTACCACACTGTGGAGGAAATGGTCATATTCTTGGGTGTTGATCTGCACCACATTGCTTATTGTTTATCTTGACCTATAGTGCCATGCTATAAGAACTATGTAACCATTGTAATGATGTGACCTGTAACTTTGATCTGATACTCATGTAAAGCGTTCTGATACCTCCGGGTCTAGCCAGCGCTATATAAAACCTTTAAAATAAATAAAATAAAATTAAAATAAGGACTGCCAAGCTGGAAATTTATTTTGAACCATCAAGCCCTGCGTTATGACCGACGGTGCCTGCTGCATTACCTGGAAGTACAGCTCTCTGGATGTACCTTGCTTCAAGAGGAATAAAGATTGGACTCCATACACGACTGTTTTGGCGGCCTTATAGCCAGTGTAAATGCATGTTTACCATAATATTAACCCACTTTCCACCACTGCATGACTGAAATCGGCCTCTGGATGAAGACTAACTGTCTCAAGCTGAACTACAACAAGACCAAAATCGTGATCTTCCAGAATTACAGTTCACTGAGAGATTCCACCCAGTAGCCAACAGTGATAGAACTGACTCCCACCATCATGTCAAGAACCTCGGGATTGTCATTGAAAGAAACCAACATGACTTCCAAAGTCAACGCTGTACCCTTTTTTCCTGGTTTTAACCATTATTTTTAGTACCATTTGCTCTTTTAATTAATACATCGATTTATACTTTTGTAACCCTGATGGTTAATGACTCTTTGTGGGAGATATATGGTACATTTCTCTTGAATGTGTGGGTGTGTATGAAGGGTGAGTATACACCAACTGGATTATAAGGCATAGATGAATGGTATATGAAAGTTTGTTATAAAATCCAAAGGATATTTCCCTTTCCCCTCCTCATGGTACCATACCCTGAAGATGCTGAGGAAGGTGTTCAAATGATTCTCCATCAAGACTGGAAAACCCGTGATTAACTAAAAACTCACTTGCAGTCTGCAAACCATCCAGAAGTTGCCGTCCAGAATCAACCTCAACATTCCATGCTACACACATCACACCACACCTGAAGGAGATACACTGCTCTTCACACAAAGGAACACAATTTAAGCTCCACACCCACACTTAATCACAGGACCCTACACAATACTGGCCCAACACTACCCAATAATCGCACCTGCTCCACAAACTTCCAGATACCTACTTTGTCCAAACTCCTACTTGCACACATTCTACAAATACGGAAAACCAGATCTGATGGCCAAGCCTATTCCCACATAACTACTGTTGCTACAGATAAGTGCCTCCCCCCTCACTTCTTGAATTCTGAAAGAAGCTTAAGATCTGCCTTTTCGAGTAGTGACACTAGGCCTCATGTTTGGCCTGTCACATCTGCTGAGTGCCAGGATACTCTACCGGATTATAGTGCACTGTACAAATCTGCAGAACATAACACGGTCTGGTTCACAGGTCAGTGCAAGCAGAATGAGTGGTTAGGCTTTGGCGGGCTGCTCCTAGAAACACCATGGTTCAAGAGACAATCATAGCTGGACAGGAGGGCCTCATAGCTGAGCTTCTACAAAAGAGGATAAAGAAGCAGTATCAAAAGCTGTAGAAGGCCACAAAGTATCCTTATCCAATAATCTTCCAGGCTGGAGGTACCAGAACCTTATCACAGAAGGCTAAACTGCTCTACCAGGAGTACAAAGAAGCACACATACTGTTGCAGGGTGTGCTGTAGGCACATGCTGGAAGTATTACTGTGTCAGGAATTATGGTGTACTGGAGCAGGAATCGTACAGAGTGGCATCAACACTACATAGCCTAATCTGGATTGTGGATCTACATGTGTAAATTTCCTCTTATACTTTGTAGTAAATATAACACTAAGGCTATTCGCCATTTCAAAGTTTAAATATAGTGCAAAGTGCAGACTTACATGTTTACACTCCTGAGACAGGAGATAAAATTTACATAGTGTGGAATCACACTTAAGTCCACTAGGGATGTCTAACATAAAATGGAGCTGTCGAGGAAAAGTATAATCAAGCTTGGAACTTTTTGTGGATAGTAGGTGCAACAGTCATGGGGCACCCACTGCGACTGTAAAAATGCCACACATAAGCAGCACCTTCAATTAAGGATGTTCCACCATATTGGATGGGGTGTGTAGCATTTTACTACAGGTGGGTGGGCCCAGCCACCTGAGCCTGCAGCTAGGTACTCAAAGCACAAATATTTCTTGGAAGGTTTTCTTCAACTTCCCCACAGTCTCTATCACAATGCCTCTCTCCTCCTTCAAAATATGGACGTGGTGCCTTCAGGCTTAGAGGGAGTCCAATGGAGTCCAGGGGTACAAATAAAGAATAAGTGCATCCCTAAGCAAATGAAATTGGCACCCACATAAAGTTCTGGTACCACATCAACTCTGCACCTCTATTACTAACACTTCAGAAAAATCCCACTGTCTGCCTCTCCTATGTACCACATTCTGGATGAAACACACCATGGCAGGTCTCTCCAAAACCAGAGATGTTGGTATCTGCACTTATTGCTTGCACACAAAGGCCTAGCATCTTCCTTCCTAAATATTTAACAGGTCTAACTGTTGGGCAGCAGATACAGAGGTCAGACAATTCTCCATTGTTACAGCTGGGAGGTTCCCCTTCCTTAGTTAGCAGGCAGTTGCTGGTGATATAGTCAGAATCCAATCCTAGCCTCTTCTTCCATCAGGAGAGTCTTAATACTTCTGCTTTTATTCTGGCCTTTTGCCCACTGGGGCCTTTAATCTGGCAGATAGTCGAGGACAGTAAATGTATCTCTCAGCTTGACATCTCAAAAGGTGAATACTACTCAACGAAATGTGCTTGAACACAACTATCTAATCAAGGATACGCCTGACTATTGTTTTCATGTCCTAGCCCAGGAACATATATACAAGACTGTAATTCTGTTATTTGTACTAAGTGCCAGTTCAAATTTACACTTTAAATATAAAGTGCACAGAGTGAAAACACCATAAACTAAGCGAGTTACTCAAAAGGAATGATGCAGGCTCTGTGAGACTATGACAATTTAGACAGGCCCCATTACCCACAATGCCACCTCTGCCCAGGTGCCAGGCTGAGTCAGAGTACATCCTTCCCCACTCATCCTCCAACCAACACAGCCTTACCCAACCTGTCTACATCAACAGACTTTATCTTAAAAGGTGGTAGGTTGCAGATCAAAACATCGTTTTTTTTAATCAATAACTTACAAATACTATAGTACCATGCTTATGCCAATATATGCATTGAAATTATATATTTTTTTCTCTTCTTAGGAGATTCAGTTTTTTCATGACAGTACATTAAACATTACATAAGTTGAAAGTAAAGATTCTCCCACAACACTATGGGCCGTATGTACTAATGCATTTTCCCTTAGACACAGAATGGGTAAAACCCTTTGATACTTCTGGCCCTATGGGTATTGAAGCAATTTCCTGGTACATGTTGCTAACATGGCTCTCAAAAGGGCCTTTTCTTTTCTTTCTGCATGAGAAACAGTCTATCATTTTCAAGAATCATTGCCGACCACCCCGAGTCAGGCACGGGATCATCAGCTGTATCACAGAAATGTTGCTCTGGCACAAAAAATAGGACAAACTCATTAACTGTGATTTTTCAGCTTGTAGGATGCAAACAGAGCAAACCGAGTTTGTTTCATTCGTTATCATAGAAAGAATTTCACAGGTACAAAAATGAAAACGCAGAGTGTTAAGCTGCATGCAACGCCTATTGATTAGCAGCCATTTAAAGTATGTCATAGAGATGTTACCGTAGAAGTCCTCATCGATAAGTAACCTTTTCCTAGCCCAGCCTTAGCAAATACAATACGTTTCGATTGTTAGCCAAATACAGGTCTCATGTACATGCATAGAGGCACACAAGTACAGGGATCGTCTGCATGCATAGACACACACCAGTACAGGACTCATGAGCATGCATACACACACACACCAATACAGAGCTCGTGTGGATGCATAGACACACACCAGTACAGAAGTCATGTGCATGCATAGACACACACCAGTACAGAGGTCATGTGCATGCATAGACACACACCAGTACAGAGGTCATGTGCATGCATAGATACACTGGTACAGGGCTCATTTGCATGCATAGACACACACCAGTACAGGACTCATGAGCATGCATAGACACACACACCAGTTCAGAGCTCGTGTGCATGCATAGACACACACCAGTACAGAGCTTGTGTGCATGCAAAGACACACACCAGTACAGAGGTCATGCGCATGCATAGATACACTGGTACAGGGCTCATTTGCATGCATAGACACACACCTGTACAGGACTCATGAGCATGCATAGACACACACACCAGTACAGAGCTCGTGTGCATGCATAGACACACACCAGTACAGAGCTTGTGTGCATGCAAAGACACACACCAGTACAGAGGTCATGCGCATGCATAGGTACACTGGTACAGGGCTCATTTGCATGCATAGACACACACCAGTACAGGACTCATGAGCATGCATAGACACACACACCAGTACAGAGCTCGGGTGCATGCATAGACACACACCAGTACAGAGCTTGTGTGCATGCAAAGACACACACCAGTACAGAGGTCATGTGCATGCATAGATACACTGGTACAGGGCTCATTTGCATGCATAGACACACACACACACCAATACAGGCCTCTTGTACATGCATAACACACACCAATACAGGACGTATGTGCAGGCACCTGCACATAACAGCACTGGGATCATGGGCACAAATAGACACACACACCATCACACCACACACCATTACAAGGCTCATTTGCATGCATAGACACACACTAGTCCACATTTTCTCAAACTCCAACAAACATAGTGCACCCTTATACAAAGACCACAGTCCTACATTACACTAAGGACTAGCAGGCATATTGTGAAATTATTAAGCAGGACATAGGGCGATGTGCAGTGGACACAAAGCTGTGTGTGCATCATAGTCCCACGCCAAACTTAGCGTGAAAGGAGTAGGCAATATGTGTTGTGGTGGGTGTTCCACTGCAACACCAATTGATTTTGACACAGCCCATATTTACAAAGGTGGCATAAATACATGGCAGTGCCAAAATGAAGACCAGAGAAAACCTAGTATAATAAACAGGTGAAATGAGGAGAATTGTTTAATTTCTCCTCGTTTTTGCTGTTTCTATGAGTATTGCATTGTGCAGCCCACATAGAAACACCTAAAGGCCATTGATTGTATATGTGCAGTAAGGTGTCCCTTACTGCACATAAACAATCAATTTAAAAAATGATGTTCTGCAACTTCTAAGTGTGCTGAATTAAACAGCACACATAGAAGTTACAGAACGGCATTTAAAGATTGATTATTTGCAGGACGGGACACCTTCCTGCACTTAACCGCAACGCTGCAGTGGCTTTTCCCGCTTTGTGCGGCAAATTTTCAAAAAGCTGCGTTACATGAAGAGATCAGCTCGTCATCAGCATACGACCACCTTAGCTGATGACGAGCTGAGCTCTTCATCTGCAGCGAAGAGGTAAAATAATCTTTCCCTATAAAGCAGGTACCCTTGCACTATGTTGCAAGGGTGCCTGCGTTGGCGCTAGGTGGCTAAAATTAGCACCAGTGCAGGGGAAACACAGGGCTGTACCGTATCCTAGTAAATACCGTGCAGCACTGCGTTTTGGAAGTGGCGGAGCGCTGCGTTAAGCCATGGAGGCTAACCCTGCGCTCTGGCTATTACAAGTAAATATGCTCCTGAGTTACGATATGTTATAGAAATGCTTATAAAGTGCTTGAATGCCGAGGCGTCTTGTCGCTTGGGTGTGTAAATGAGGCAGGGCGTGGGGAAGGTCTAGCCACTAACCGGCATTAAACAGCCGATATTTTAAGATTTTCCTGAACGATAGAAGATTCGGCTGCAGTCTCAGGGCAACTGGTAGTTTGTTCCACAGTTGGGCCGCGCAACAGGAAAATAGACGGCCCGCCTGTACCTAGGTACAGAGATCAGGCCGTGATTGGCCGAGCGTAGGTCACGCGAAGGTGTGTAAAGACTGTACCTGTTCTGACAGTCATCCGAGCCTCCCCCGTACCGTGCTTTATGCACCAAACAGAGTGCTTTGAACTCAATTCTCTGATGGACAGGGAGCCTGTGTAATGTTCTCCTGCCCTGAGTCGTGGGATGGCGTTTTGGAAGCTTTAGAATCAAACGAACGGCAGCATTCTGCAGTGATTGAAGGTTGCTAATATGGTACCTATCGATGCCCAACAACATCGCATTGCAATAGTCCACTCTGGACATAAATAGGGCAGCCATAACAGTTTTCTGAAGTGCCAGGGGGATGAAAGGGAGGTTTTCCTCAGGGTCTTAAGTAAGAAAAAACAAGCTGATGTTTAGCTGTTCACCTGAGCTGACATATAAAGTTTGTCATCAAAGATGACTCCCAAATTCCTCACTTTCTTTACGGGTAAGGGACATTCCCCGGCTTCTGGCGGCCACCAATGATTGCCCCACATCGGCGGTCCATTGCCAAATTCAATCACTACTATTTTGTCCGTATTAATTTTTAAAAAGCTCCGACTTATCTACTCCATGATGTCCGTCAAACAAGCATGGAATCCTTTCGCTGTTAGCTCAGGCTTATCTGAGACGGAAATCACCAGCTGTGAGTCGTCAGCATATGACACAAGAGTAAAATCATGCTTCCTTACTAGCCTGGCCAGCGGCCTCACGTAGACATTGAAAAGTGTTGGCGACAGGGCTGAGCCATGCGGAACGCCGCAGGGTAGATTAAAACAGTCAGATTGTAGACCATCCCAGTTCAGGCTTTATTTCCTGTTGTTTAAAAAGGAGGAAAGGAGGGCAAGGGCCACCCCGTTTATTCTGATTTCCTGTAGTCGCCGCACCAACACAGTGTGATTCACGGTGTCGAATGTTGCCGACAAATCAAGGAGCACAAGAATGGCCCTCCCTCCCCCATCCACTACTGTCCGGATTCCCTCCGCTTCAGCAATCAGGGCAGATTCAGTAGAGTGTCTAGGACGAAAGCCATGCTGGGATGGGTCCAATAACCTCTTGATGTCCAAATATTCAGTTAGAGTTTTATTAATCGACCTTTCCAGTATCTTGGCTACCAATGGCAGCCCTGAGATAGGTCGGTAGTTTCTACAGTCAGTGGGATCCAAACTGCACTTCTTCAGAATTGGCCTAATACTAGCTGTCTTCCAAGCCACAGGGTAGATGCCAGATATCAGGACTTGGTTAATCAGAGAGGTAAGGGTCTCACTAATCCACTCTGCTGCCAAGTGCATAATTGCCGGTGGACATGGGTCATAAGCAGAGTCAGATTTGATAGATTTTCGAATATTAATTGCCATCTCTTCTGATAAGAGGTTAAAACATAGACAATTGCTTGGCACTATTTCTTCCTCCAAAGGTAATTGACTTATATCTGACTGAGAAATTAAAGAGCTGGCCAGATCGTCAAATAAAGTTTGCACCTTATTGTGGAAAAAACAGCCAGCTGTTCGCAAAACACCTGATCAGGCTTAAACCCATTACCCTGCTGAGGTTTAGTCAGATAAGACACGGACTTAAACAATTCTTTTGCATAGTTTCCGGCTTCCTGAATTTTCAAAGTGAAATACACCCTTTTGGCCGCTAAAATAGCCTCCTTGGATCTATTCAGGGCTTGATTATAAGCGTCTTAACTGATTTGGCTGTACTCTACTTTCCAGAGGCGCTCGAACCTTCTGCATTCAACAGTTAGTTGTTTAAGTTCGGGGCCATACCATGACCTCCCCGAAGGGCGCCTGTTTGATATAGCGGTCTGCTCCGGAGCAACACAATTTACCGCTCCTTGAATCCACTCATTGAATTGAGTAGCGGCCAGTTCATTGTCCTTGTCTAAGGTTGGAGGGAGATGGTCAAGGGCCGCCCCTAGGCCACACCTTGTTACCTTACTCCAGCGATGAAACATCACCCTGGTAGCTTTATGAGAGGGGCACCTCCCCAGTTCCCTGGCCCTAACCTTAAAAATACTGCTTTGTGGTCAGTCCACGGGAGTGCCTCTACATCACCTGGTGAAATATCCGGGTGGTTCGAGAAAAGCCCATCTAAAATATGTCCTCCTAGATGCGTAGATTCAGACACAAGTTGGTGCATGCCATGCGCTTCCATTAGATATAGGAGTTTACCCATATCTGGGTTAGTAGCCAACTCCAAGTGATAGTTGAAATCACCTTAGTTTATAAAATACTGGTAGTTAATGCACGATTCCATGTAGGGCATAAGGGCTGTTAGAAAGGCGGCTCAAATGTCCGGTGGCCGGTAGACCAGTAGGCCATGAAGTACAGTCTTGTCCTTAAGTCTAACACAAATTGCATAGCTTCTACCTGAAGAACGGCCACAACTTCCGTCTGCACCTTCAGGCCATCCTTGTATATAACGGCGATACCGCCCCCTATACTGCCTGGTCTGTCCTGGTTAAAATAGGCATAGCCCGGGGGTAGGGCGACATTCCATTCAGGGATTGAGGTTGTGTCTGTCCATATCTCCGTTAAAAAGACCAAGTAGGAGCTATGTGTATTCAATAGTAGTTCTAGCTCATACTTATGCTTAACTACGGAGCGAGTATTCAGGAGGATACAGAGAAGCCTATTTAATGAGGCAGCCACCTGTTCTGTAGCCCGCCCTTAGTCGTTGAGAGCGGGAAGTGTGTAATTAAGTGGCCGAGCACCCTCCACATTATCTCTACTCATACAGCAGGCTTCCCCGCCCCTTAGTACGGTGTACTGAGTAAGTTACCGCCCAATCGATAGCCGCATTGTGAATAGGTAAACATTTCCCTTTCACCGTCCAGGTTCATCGTGGCTGCCGCGCTATAGTGCTCCCCCCGTAGTTTCATCAACACTTCCCTTGAGTAATTATGGGGTAGAAAGAGACCAGAGGTCCTGGCCCTGGGCACGTTCCGGGCGCTGACAGGTGCAGACGAGCTTGCCTTTGGGGTGCCTTAGGCGCACTTGCTGCGCTCGCCTGCTCCGTATTCACGCCAATGTGCGTTTTGAAGAGTTTCAATCTAAAAGGCTAGTGCGCTAACCCAATGAAAGCGGGCCCGCTCTTACAGACGGACACAGCAGGGTGCTGGCGTCTATGCCCAGGAGAGTATGTGACTTAGGATGTAGCGCGACAAAGTTGATAATATTAAAAACAGCGCATTTATAGTTAAAAGCGATTCCCCAGTATCAGTTAGCAGCAGTGAGCACAACTCGCAGCCTGAGTGTCAGTCAAACAACAGCACTCCGCCCCAGTATTACACACCCGGGGGCATATTATCAAGGACCGGTGTTAAAATTATCGGCGTTTTATCGGTAGGAAACTGCCAATAAAACAGCGATAATGGGCTTGATAATACACCCTTGACAATTCCCATAGAAGCCCATGTTGACATCAGAACATGGGCTTCTATGGGAATTAACAAGGGTGTATTATCAAGCCCATTATCGCCGTTTTTTCGGCAGTTTCCTGCCGATAATATGGCGATAATTTTAACACCGGTCCTTGATAATATGCCCCCCAGTGTAGGTAGCTGAGTTGATTGCAAAGTTGAAGGGTCTCAGTGCACCACTGGGTGGCGGCCTTCAGATGCACAGTGGGTGATGTATCTCAGCAGTGGACTGGGGCTAACTGGGTATTGTGCAAAAGGTGAGCTCTGAATTTCATCAGAGGACACCTCATTATGAATACAGTACTATAAGCAGCAGTAGGCAAAGATAAATGTCTAGGTTAAAAAACTAGTAACGTTCAACATTTATAAACCAAAGAAAGGGATTTCAGATATGTTTGCAGTGTATTTGAAAGGTTCGTTAAGAGGGATTAGAAAGTGTTTATGGACGCCCTATTTGAAATGTCTTCTCTTTCACGGACACCCAAGTACGCTGACAAAACACAGAAGACAAGTTCCATGTCATGGAGACCCCTCCGGCCAGTCCAGGGTTTACACCTGTTGAATTTTCCTGTGTTGTGAACCGTTTCCATTGGCAAATACAAAACTGTAAGTCCCATAATCTCTTTATGATGAAGAGAACTTGAGCTTTTTTGCTTTAAAATCCTCTTTGTTTTTTCGGGGACTAATTTTTTTTGTCTCAAACATTTTCATAGGTGGTGCTTTCAGTTCCAAGATGTAGAACAACCCGTGAAATAAATAATTGCGATGTGCTGTGGGTGGGAAAAGTAAGAGGCTTGTTGAACAAGCAGTTCAGTGCCGGACTGGCCGTAGCGGGCACCGGGCAAACCCCCGGTGCGCTCCACTGGTGGGGGGGCCGGTTTGGGGCCCCTGAGGGCCATTTTTGTTACAGGGCCGTTTTTGCAGCATAGCTGCTAAATCGGCCCTGTAACAAAAACGTCCGAAAACCGGCCCTGGCAAAGAGCTCGGGGCCACCCACAACCCGATGGCGGTGGGGGGGGCCCGCCGAGCACTTTGCTAGGGCCAGTTTTGGTTCCCAGTCCGGCCTGAAGCAATTAACAGCGGCGTAGGATGGGGGTTGCGAGGGAGCGGACCGCCCTGGGTGTCATTACTGAGGGGGGTGACAAAGTGGCTAAAATATGCTTTTAACGTGTAACTGTATCTTATTTGTCCTACTTTCTTCAATAATTTCAATGTGGGGGTGACAAGAAATGTTCCGCACCGGGGGGAGGAGGTGACTAGACGACCTTGCTACGCCACTGCCAGTGAAGAGCCCGCCTTGAATGATTTCATTGAAGATCAATTGATAACAGCCTAAAGATGGAAACATCAGTTGCCACAGGACAAACCTGTGTGAATGGAAAACTCTGACACTGAAACACATGCTGCTCGCCATCTCGGAGCCAGGCGGACCTCTTTTCTCAGTACAGATCCTATTACCTCAATTAGACCTTAGTAGGTGAATGCCACTAACACCATAAATGAAGCATTCCTAAATAAAAAGATAACGAAAAGATAAAAAGATAAATAAAAAGATAACGCAACCTGATGTTGCTACTTATAGATTGGAAACCAAACAAACTGTTTTTACCTCAAACACAGACCCACATTTTTTACCTGAAAGATGGAGAACACTATTTAGGGCATGTTAGAAATGGGGGTCTCTAGTTGGCTAGGGTATGCACCTTTATCCAAGTAGGGACCCTTCTACCTAGTCAGGGTAAGGGGGATACACTTCGAAAATAACCCCTGCTCACCCCCTTGGTAGCCTGGCACGAGCAGACACGCTTATCTCAGAGGCAGTGTGTAAAGCATTGTGTGCATGCATACGGTAATACAGTGAAAACACTACAAATGGACGCCACACCAGTTTAGAAAAATAAGTATTCTTTATCTAAACCAAAACAAGACCAAATAACAAAAATACACAATACAGTACTAAAAAATATGATTCTTAAAAGGAGGAAACAGTTCTGTTCCAAGAAAATGTGGGAGACGACACTTTTCACACAAAGTACCTAGGATGCGTCAGGCATACAAACAAAAACGGTCACAGGGAAGGTGATGCATCGTTCCTTATGCCAGAGGAAGCTGATGCCTTGGTTCCTTACTGAAAGGGAGGTGTTGCGACAGTTTCTTACTGTGCGGGGAGGTGATGCGTCAGTTTCTTACTACAACTTCTGTGTTTTTGCCAGCATGGCACCCAAATGCGATGCGTGAAATCGGGGATACGTCAGTTCTTGATGCAGTGCCGGTGACCCTGTGTTGCTTCCTCCAGCCATGGTCCCATGATACATTGGTTCTTTCAGCAGCACAAGAGGGCCTGCATCGAAATCAGTACGGTGATCTCGGATTTTGGAGATCGGTGCACAGGATTTGGCGTGCAGTGACTTCTGGAGCCACAGCAGGCGCTGCGATGATTACTTCAGCAATGTGTAGCAAACAGGTGCGGATGTGTCACGCTTCTCGAAGTTGAGGTACTTTTACAGCTCCCAGTGGCAAACAGCCTCCAGAGGCCCACAACAGCAGCAGGTATCTCAGGTCAGAACTCCCAGCAAGGAAGTTCAGGGGAGCGGGAGGTGTCTTTGTGTCCCTGAGACTTAACAGGAGACAAGCTCTCTTTCAAGCCCTTGGAGATCTTCCTCGAGCAGGGTACACAGCACACACCTAAGTCCTTGTCCTTTCCTTAGCAGAAACAGTCACTGCAGGCCAACCCCAGCAGCTCTACTTCAAGCCTTTCCGAGAAACCTCTAACAGCAGGATGATGAAAGCACAGTCCAGCTTTTTCCCTACCCAAGACAGAAGCAACCACTGCAGGCCAACCCCAATACCACACAGCAAAGGGCCAGTACTCCTCCAGCATTCCCAGTCCTTCTTCCTGGCCAGTTCTTTAGTTCAGCAGTGTTCTAAAGTTCAGGGGTCTGGCCCCCACTTTTTATAGCACAAATTCCTTTGTTCTCTGGTGGCAGAGAAGTGCTTTGCCCAACAAAAAACAGTTATATCCTCTCTGATGCAGCTGCCCGGCAGGCGGTGGAGACAGCATTGTCCAACGCAAACTAGGCCCATTCAGGTATGAAAGATATCTCCTCCCCCTATTCTAAATTCAGCCCAGGTCTATTCAACCCAGCCCTGACTCATCTAGGAATGGCTGGACACACATCAAACCCCCACTCCCCGGTGGCCATCTGAGAGAATACATTTCCCCAGCCCCTGTCACTCCAAAGCAAGACAGTTAATCCACAAACCAGCAGAGGCACACAGTATGGCTTAGCAAGAAAAAGACCACTTTCTAAAAGTGGTATTTTCAAACACACAATATAAAAAAACACAACCTTTGCAAAAGGAGTGCATTTGTCACTAGTCTTCACAAGTTAAATGCTTGTGGCAGGAATTATCTAACCGTCCGGACACGAATACACTTCGGTAGCGAACGCGCAGTATCACAGGCAAGCACCTCAAAACAGGGACAGATGGTCTAAGCCTAAAACTGGCAGAACAGAACCTGCAATCAGAATTAAATATTACGCCCTGATTATGCCCAGTTTGGATTATACGCGTTGGCTGTTTTATTTTTGGTATTGTTTTCTAGATTAAATAATGAAGTTTTGAAAAAACAAAGATGGACTTTCTTTGAATTCAGCTATCAAATAACTACTATCAAGCATTTAACTTGTGCACACTAGTGACAAATGCCCTCCTTTTGCATAGGCTGTAATTTAATTATAAGTGGCCCAGTGGTGGTGGGACCACAAAAAGTAGAGCGTGGCTGAAGCATAGTGACTAATTACCATTATTATACACAAGTGCACACTTCTCTAAGCCCTCACCACTTTTTGAATTGTATGATTAATACATAATATAAAAATCATCTTTCTACAAGATCAATTCTTATATTCTGAGTTCAGGCATACTAAACTCCATCTTTCTATCTTGTCCCAATGGGAAGTTACATTTATAAGATGTTATGAATAAACTCCCATTCTATCTTATGGGGCAGATCGCCTTTCAATAGTAAAAAAACGAAATACACTGTATTTCACTATCAGGACATGTCACACACCTCAGTACATGTCCTATCTTTCACATACACTGCTCCCTGTCCATCGGGCTACCTAGGGCTAACTTAGGGGTCTCTTACATGTAAGAAAAGGGAAGGCTAGGGCCTGGCAAGTGGGTGCACTTGCCAGGTCGACATGGTAGTTCTACACTGTGTACAGACACTGCAGTGGCCAGTCTGAGTTATATTTACATGCTGCTCATGTGGATCAGGCCCATTAGCAGCATTTGATTTACCGGCCCTGGGCATACACTGCACTGTATTAGGGACCAAGTAGCAAAAAAGGCCAAGAAGCAAAAAAGTCTGGAGATAAACTCACTAGACAAGCCAGACCCTCATTTACAAGCCCATTGTGCTGCTGATGCGTCAATTATTTTTGACGCACCGGTAGTGCAATGTACTTGCCCATATTTACAATCCCAAGTAAAGTCACCCTGCATGACTTTTCATGGGCTTGTAAACATGGTCAATTTTCAAGATTTACTCTGCATGAAATGGGTGTTCCATGGGTGTTGCTGTGGGTGTACCCGAGCAAAATCCATCAGTTTGATATTTAAAGCTCATTGGTGGACTGGGATCATTTGACTGCGTTCTGTTGTATATGGGTATCTATGATTTGACCTCTGAGTATTCCTTCCCTCCCAATGATTTGCATCCATTTCTCTAATCTCTTGTTGATTGATATTCCAAGGTACCATGA
Organism: Lissotriton vulgaris; assembly: GCF_964263255.1. Lineage (NCBI taxonomy): Eukaryota > Metazoa > Chordata > Amphibia > Caudata > Salamandridae > Lissotriton > Lissotriton vulgaris. The sequence goes on along the minus strand of NC_141688.1, from coordinate 190,618,307 downwards.
GCTTAGTTCATGGTGTTTCTCTTTCGGTATTGGTATATCATATGATGATTATCTCGGAGACTTTTAGTACCATGAGTCTGCAACTGATAAAGAGGCTAAAAGTAGTCCCCTCCAGGCCCAATTTATGAAGATAGAGCAGAACCCGCTACATTCTTAAACAAGAGATATTAGGATGAGGTGTGACTGTGCAGTGCACATGAAGGTGACGTAGTAAAGTACAAACAAAAAAGTGGCAAACAAACAGGTGCTTGTTAGTGAATATTGCAAACTAAGGGGCTTTTTTGTAAACTCCTGTGTGCTGCCAGAATGTCTTGTTTTTTAACGACGTTCTGGTGGCACACAGTGTAGTGCCACATCTACAAGGCCACATAAAGCCACCCTGAGTGGCTTTTCATGGCCTTTTAGATATGGTATGAGGCAATGCAGTTGCTGCGTTGCCTCACACTGAGTTGGGGCAGCGGGCCATGTGCATTATTGTGGGTGTTCCCATGTAACACCCATGGCATTTGGAACATTCACAGATTTCATTCTGTAAACCTGAAAATGTGTCAAAAGCCTACGCCACCCGAGTGGAGGCGTAACGAGGAGAAATACCTTAGTTTCTCCTTGTCTTTTCCTCTTTCTATGTGTGCTGCATTCAGCAGCACACATCAAAAGAGGAAACCACCTCCATTGATTGCTCCTGTTCAGGAATGTGTCCCTTCCTGCACAAAATCAATCATTCCTACAACATAGACACCCTTGCACCATGTTGCAAGGGTGCCTGCATTGGCGCATGGCAGCCAATTGTGTGCCAGGGCTGGGTAAGAGGACAGGAATGCGCCGTATCTCACACATACAGTGCATTCCTGCCCTTCCCTTTCAACCCCTTCCCTGCTGGACTAATTCCCCCGCTGTGCTGGGGGGCGGGGGGCGGGGGGCTCATGACGAGCTCAGCACGTCATGAGCCACGGTGGCCGTGTGCTCATGACGAGCATTGCTCGTCACGGCCACAGCCGTTTCTTTAGAACGCTCAGCACAGCAGGGGAATTAGCTCCATGTACGAGCGTTGCAGCCGTTATGACGAACTCAGCTCGTCATGAGCACACGGCCACCGTGGCTCATGACGAGCTGGGCACGTCATGAGCATGGGAGGGGTTAATGCAGGGCAGCACAGCAGGAAGGTTTGAGGCACTGCCCTACGCCAAAGGTTAGTAAATCAGGCCCTAAATGTACATTGGCAAACAGTCTATTCAATGTTATGTTCATTGCAATCTCATTAAATTAAGCATTTGAATATGTAGGCATCAACCTTTCGACTAGTTTGGTTACATTTTGAAGTTGGATCTGCATCAGGACAGGGAAGTAGGATACACCCTCACAAGTGTTGTTTGAAGGATTGAGGTCCTGTAGGGTTGTGTCATCAGCTGAAGGATCAAGAAAGTACTCTTTATCAAATAAGATTCCAATAAACAATAACCAACGGCTATGAAAGCATCCAGGGTCAAAAGACCCGCGTGATACTCTTGCACCCTTGAGACATAGTGAAGAGCTCGCCTCATTTGTCCGTTCTTTGGATGGGCCGCACTATATTGTACAGAATATACCCCTAATATCAGTAGAATCACATGGCAATTCAAAATAACACACGCTCTCGCCTTGCTCTACAATTCCACTGTTTGATTTACACAGGGCTTAATTTGAGATAGTATACTGCCGGTGCTCAAAGCTCTGTTCAATCGCCACAGCACACAGGGGACCGTAGCTGCATAGCCCTGCATCCACTCAGACATCTTTAATCAATGCCAGACACCCAGGGCCGTTTCTAGGTGTTTTGCCGCCCTAGGCGAAAATTGAAAATTGCCGCCCCCCCCCCCCTCTCTTTTACTACCATCACTCGCCCCCTGTCATCCAGGCTAGACGAATTACTGCTTTAGATATAAAATAACTTGTAGGATGGTTGACCCATCAAAGCCAGAAGTGTCCCTTTTCCAATGACAATCTTTGGGTATGCATGTGATGCCCGTTTATGCAATGGGCTGGACAGCGTTGTGCTAATTGTTTCATGGGCAGACAGTGTGTGGCAGAATGCAGGCTTGTGGGTGGTGGCATAACGCTCTCCTTGCAGTATTGTGGTTTGTGGGCAGCAATGTAAGCAGGGCCAGCATACATGCTGAGTGGATTTGTAAGGCAAAGCTCTTATAAGTGGCCCACGCACAATGCCGCTCAGGGATGGGACACAATACAAAGCAGCACAGCTGGTGGAAGACAGCGGAGAGCAAAGATGGTTTATGTGCCAGTGCAGGGCAATGTAACTTGATGCAGGCAGTGCCGAGTTGATTTATGTGCCCATTGCCTTGCAGATGGAAGCGGTAAGAAGCCCTGTGTGTCTAAACAGGCCACACTGACTTGTGGATCGAAGAGCTCCCTAAAACAGAGCTGTGGATGTAGTCAGAGCTGTTAAAAGAAGTTCCTGTTAAATACCATTTAATGGAGTTCCTGGCATGTCATGAAAGTAATTTCACAAATTTTGCAAACGTTCACTTGTTTACCATTGCCTATTGCCACGGCAATGAAAATGTGCGTGTTCGTGTATCTTCGAATCTAGGTCATTTGGTGTAACGCTGCATGAAGTAACGTAAAACTAAAGCGTTCTTTGCACACAACTAAGTGAACTAAGTGACTTTATAGATGATTTCGGACATGTCTGTCCTCCGAGTAGCAGCCACTGTAGAACCAATCATTGTGCTTGATGGCACAATCAAACATTACCCGCTCAGGCACAGAAGGTAGCACATTTCAAGTCACCCTGGTCATACTCTGATACTTGCAGTACAGAGTAAAGGGCGCTTTGTGCAGCATGACATGTATCGTGAGTCAGCGTAGGCCATTGTGACTAGTGGATGCAGCCGGCCGTGTCTGAGTGTTACTAGACTCCGTCTATAATATGCACTGCATGGTGCAGTGTGGTAAGTGAATAGAGTGCGGCACCTGATTTGGACAAAAGGATATGGCTGCACCAAATCGTGGTGATGACCTGTGCCGAACAATCATGATGCTACTAAATGAAGCACAGAAACTTTGTTCCGAGGTTCTCTGTTCTCGATAGATTACTCCAAACTACAAGTGGTCAGTCTGTGCCAACCAAATCTCAATCAACGTGACCTGGTATAGTAGAGCAAGTTGTGGTAAATATCGCACACAACGCCTGGCCCATTTTAGGGTGGGCGCAGACTGCCATGTAACAAGCTCTCCTGCTTCCGGTGGGATTTCGTGCAGCTGGTGTGTCAGTACAAGGTATAGAGCCCGGTCAGTGAAGGGAACCCTTGGGGTGTTAAGACACCTGTGGATTTTAGAGCGTTGGGTAACTAGCAAGCGATTTCTACACCATGCGCCAGCATTGTGTAATGTAGCATGCAGTTTATTGTTGCAGGCCAGTGTTCTCTCAGTACAGAGTGCGACAGGCCTGGCAGCGCTGCAGTGTGGCGTGAAGGCATCGGTGCCTTTGTGTGGTCTGTTTATAATTACGGTTCTGTTGCGCTATGCAATGCTCAAGTAAGTGACTGCAAGAGTGTAGTTTAGGAGCAGAGTTTCCAGCGGTTGCAGTTACTTGTGTGACCTGTGCCAGATGCTATGGTTTCTGGTAGGCAGTGCGACAGCCCATTGAGAAGTGCCTTGTGTACCTGCTATGTCTGGAAAAATGAAACTAATACCTAAGCATAGCAGTCCGCATTGCTGCAGCAGGCAGTGTGTTAGTGTACGGGAACAATGTCGTGTGAGTGAAGTTTGGCCTGCGCGTGTCAATATGCCACATGGCAATATGTGTTTTGTATCAAAAAAACGGGTGGTGGTGTGCACACCGTGTTTGTTCTGAGTAATTCATTTTAATCTTCATCTGCGCATTGCGTGCGTTAACTGGGCATGTACCTTGCCCTGTTGGTACACAAGTTGAAACATGAACAGTGGGGAGCATAAAGATGCTCCACTCCCAGTCGCACTGCTGAAAAGGATATTACATCCTGCCCCAATTTCCAAAATATATATCGAAATCGATTTAATCCATTTTAACCATTTTTAACCATTTTTATCCAGTCAATTTCAATGCTTTTCACTTGTATATTCCACAAACATATTAAATCATGCGTATTGGTTGCTTCATATATTCACAGCGTGCCACAGGCCTCATCAGGAATACGACCAAAACTCAAGATTTCGTCGAGCCAGCATTTCTTTATTAATACCCAATGCATTTCGGGCTTTTCATAGCCCTTCGTCAGGGGAACTGCAATTAAATCATCACACAAAGATTCATTAATTTTAAACTGGTCCTGAATCAAACATATACAGTCCTTAGTCCTTCAATACCGCGCAACATTATAAGCAATAAAACCACATATACCCCCAAGTGACAGGCCCCATGTAATCATAGTCAGTGTTTCATCTACATTTTCAGTGCCCCCATTATAAGCAAGAAAACCCCATATACCCCCAAGTGACAAACCCCATGTAATCACAATCAGGATTTCATCTACATTTTTCGTACCCTCATGTATTTTTATCACAACATATGCTAATCCACGTTCTATGTTTACCCCTAACATCATTCCACGAGCATTGCAGTTAAACACTCCCATGCATTTTACAACATGTTTTAATAAGGACCCTTCATCTGCCCTTCTACATTTGTTCCTGTCTGAACTTCCCCATTACCTCTGTCTCGCCCTTTTTATGTTATTTTCCCTTTTCAATCTTCATTTTCTACACGGCGCAGTACCTCACATTCAACTAATCAATGAAAAAAACGTTTCCCTGGTTTTGTATTACTCCTTAACCTACTCTGATTACATCAGTTTCATAGCTCTACAACATTCTTCTCCTCCTCTCTTCCCACTCGTTTTTACTCACATTCAAACCTCCCCCCGTTTTTTTCAAATTAAACCACTTCCTTTTTCACATACCTGGCTCGACACCACATTCTTCCTAACCCTCTCCGTTCAGCGTTTTAAATGCAAATGAAGTTTCCACTCTGTGAAGCCACTGTTTAAAACCAACGCTCCTCCCCCACTATCTCTGATGATTTGCACCTGAATGAAAGTCATTGCCTACAATTCCCATCGTACTTTGCATCTTGTAGTGAAAAACATTAACATGAGTCTTCTAACAAACTGTGAGCAAGTGTCAAATATATAAAATAAAGCTAATCATTTTGTTTCCAGTTGCTCGAATATAAACTGCATATGTCCATTCCCACTTATTTATGCCAATTTCCTCATCCAGTCCAAGGCTTTTAATCAGTAAAAACATGCTGTTTCGATATGCGTGTGGTTTCCGATGTTACTGCTTCAATTTCAACTTTTCCTGTGTTTTCCTCGGGTGCACTGCCAGCTGTAGGGCAATACATTGTATCAAAAAAACGGGTGGTGGTGTGCACACCGTGTTTGTTCTGAGTAATTCATTTTAATCTTCATCTGCGCATTGCGTGCGTTAACTGGGCATGTACCTTGCCCTGTTGGTACACAAGTTGAAACATGAACAGTGGGGAGCATAAAGATGCTCCACTCCCAGTCGCACTGCTGAAAAGGATATTACATCCTGCCCCAATTTCCAAAATATATATCGAAATCGATTTAATCCATTTTAACCATTTTTAACCATTTTTATCCAGTCAATTTCAATGCTTTTCACTTGTATATTCCACAAACATATTAAATCATGCGTATTGGTTGCTTCATATATTCACAGCGTGCCACAGGCCTCATCAGGAATACGACCAAAACTCAAGATTTCGTCGAGCCAGCATTTCTTTATTAATACCCAATGCATTTCGGGCTTTTCATAGCCCTTCGTCAGGGGAACTGCAATTAAATCATCACACAAAGATTCATTAATTTTAAACTGGTCCTGAATCAAACATATACAGTCCTTAGTCCTTCAATACCGCGCAACATTATAAGCAATAAAACCACATATACCCCCAAGTGACAGGCCCCATGTAATCATAGTCAGTGTTTCATCTACATTTTCAGTGCCCCCATTATAAGCAAGAAAACCCCATATACCCCCAAGTGACAAACCCCATGTAATCACAATCAGGATTTCATCTACATTTTTCGTACCCTCATGTATTTTTATCACAACATATGCTAATCCACGTTCTATGTTTACCCCTAACATCATTCCACGAGCATTGCAGTTAAACACTCCCATGCATTTTACAACATGTTTTAATAAGGACCCTTCATCTGCCCTTCTACATTTGTTCCTGTCTGAACTTCCCCATTACCTCTGTCTCGCCCTTTTTATGTTATTTTCCCTTTTCAATCTTCATTTTCTACACGGCGCAGTACCTCACATTCAACTAATCAATGAAAAAAACGTTTCCCTGGTTTTGTATTACTCCTTAACCTACTCTGATTACATCAGTTTCATAGCTCTACAACATTCTTCTCCTCCTCTCTTCCCACTCGTTTTTACTCACATTCAAACCTCCCCCCGTTTTTTTCAAATTAAACCACTTCCTTTTTCACATACCTGGCTCGACACCACATTCTTCCTAACCCTCTCCGTTCAGCGTTTTAAATGCAAATGAAGTTTCCACTCTGTGAAGCCACTGTTTAAAACCAACGCTCCTCCCCCACTATCTCTGATGATTTGCACCTGAATGAAAGTCATTGCCTACAATTCCCATCGTACTTTGCATCTTGTAGTGAAAAACATTAACATGAGTCTTCTAACAAACTGTGAGCAAGTGTCAAATATATAAAATAAAGCTAATCATTTTGTTTCCAGTTGCTCGAATATAAACTGCATATGTCCATTCCCACTTATTTATGCCAATTTCCTCATCCAGTCCAAGGCTTTTAATCAGTAAAAACATGCTGTTTCGATATGCGTGTGGTTTCCGATGTTACTGCTTCAATTTCAACTTTTCCTGTGTTTTCCTCGGGTGCACTGCCAGCTGTAGGGCAATACATTGTATCAAAAAAACGGGTGGTGGTGTGCACACCGTGTTTGTTCTGAGTAATTCATTTTAATCTTCATCTGCGCATTGCGTGCGTTAACTGGGCATGTACCTTGCCCTGTTGGTACACAAGTTGAAACATGAACAGTGGGGAGCATAAAGATGCTCCACTCCCAGTCGCACTGCTGAAAAGGATATTACATCCTGCCCCAATTTCCAAAATATATATCGAAATCGATTTAATCCATTTTAACCATTTTTAACCATTTTTATCCAGTCAATTTCAATGCTTTTCACTTGTATATTCCACAAACATATTAAATCATGCGTATTGGTTGCTTCATATATTCACAGCGTGCCACAGGCCTCATCAGGAATACGACCAAAACTCAAGATTTCGTCGAGCCAGCATTTCTTTATTAATACCCAATGCATTTCGGGCTTTTCATAGCCCTTCGTCAGGGGAACTGCAATTAAATCATCACACAAAGATTCATTAATTTTAAACTGGTCCTGAATCAAACATATACAGTCCTTAGTCCTTCAATACCGCGCAACATTATAAGCAATAAAACCACATATACCCCCAAGTGACAGGCCCCATGTAATCACAGTCAGTGTTTCATCTACATTTTCAGTGCCCCCATTATAAGCAAGAAAACCCCATATACCCCCAAGTGACAAACCCCATGTAATCACAATCAGGATTTCATCTACATTTTTCGTACCCTCATGTATTTTTATCACAACATATGCTAATCCACGTTCTATGTTTACCCCTAACATCATTCCACGAGCATTGCAGTTAAACACTCCCATGCATTTTACAACATGTTTTAATAAGGACCCTTCATCTGCCCTTCTACATTTGTTCCTGTCTGAACTTCCCCATTACCTCTGTCTCGCCCTTTTTATGTTATTTTCCCTTTTCAATCTTCATTTTCTACACGGCGCAGTACCTCACATTCAACTAATCAATGAAAAAAACGTTTCCCTGGTTTTGTATTACTCCTTAACCTACTCTGATTACATCAGTTTCATAGCTCTACAACATTCTTCTCCTCCTCTCTTCCCACTCGTTTTTACTCACATTCAAACCTCCCCCCGTTTTTTTCAAATTAAACCACTTCCTTTTTCACATACCTGGCTCGACACCACATTCTTCCTAACCCTCTCCGTTCAGCGTTTTAAATGCAAATGAAGTTTCCACTCTGTGAAGCCACTGTTTAAAACCAACGCTCCTCCCCCACTATCTCTGATGATTTGCACCTGAATGAAAGTCATTGCCTACAATTCCCATCGTACTTTGCATCTTGTAGTGAAAAACATTAACATGAGTCTTCTAACAAACTGTGAGCAAGTGTCAAATATATAAAATAAAGCTAATCATTTTGTTTCCAGTTGCTCGAATATAAACTGCATATGTCCATTCCCACTTATTTATGCCAATTTCCTCATCCAGTCCAAGGCTTTTAATCAGTAAAAACATGCTGTTTCGATATGCGTGTGGTTTCCGATGTTACTGCTTCAATTTCAACTTTTCCTGTGTTTTCCTCGGGTGGGGGAGGAGCGTTGGTTTTAAACAGTGGCTTCACAGAGTGGAAACTTCATTTGCATTTAAAACGCTGAACGGAGAGGGTTAGGAAGAATGTGGTGTCGAGCCAGGTATGTGAAAAAGGAAGTGGTTTAATTTGAAAAAAACGGGGGGAGGTTTGAATGTGAGTAAAAACGAGTGGGAAGAGAGGAGGAGAAGAATGTTGTAGAGCTATGAAACTGATGTAATCAGAGTAGGTTAAGGAGTAATACAAAACCAGGGAAACGTTTTTTTCATTGATTAGTTGAATGTGAGGTACTGCGCCGTGTAGAAAATGAAGATTGAAAAGGGAAAATAACATAAAAAGGGCGAGACAGAGGTAATGGGGAAGTTCAGACAGGAACAAATGTAGAAGGGCAGATGAAGGGTCCTTATTAAAACATGTTGTAAAATGCATGGGAGTGTTTAACTGCAATGCTCGTGGAATGATGTTAGGGGTAAACATAGAACGTGGATTAGCATATGTTGTGATAAAAATACATGAGGGTACGAAAAATGTAGATGAAATCCTGATTGTGATTACATGGGGTTTGTCACTTGGGGGTATATGGGGTTTTCTTGCTTATAATGGGGGCACTGAAAATGTAGATGAAACACTGACTGTGATTACATGGGGCCTGTCACTTGGGGGTATATGTGGTTTTATTGCTTATAATGTTGCGCGGTATTGAAGGACTAAGGACTGTATATGTTTGATTCAGGACCAGTTTAAAATTAATGAATCTTTGTGTGATGATTTAATTGCAGTTCCCCTGACGAAGGGCTATGAAAAGCCCGAAATGCATTGGGTATTAATAAAGAAATGCTGGCTCGACGAAATCTTGAGTTTTGGTCGTATTCCTGATGAGGCCTGTGGCACGCTGTGAATATATGAAGCAACCAATACGCATGATTTAATATGTTTGTGGAATATACAAGTGAAAAGCATTGAAATTGACTGGATAAAAATGGTTAAAAATGGTTAAAATGGATTAAATCGATTTCGATATATATTTTGGAAATTGGGGCAGGATGTAATATCCTTTTCAGCAGTGCGACTGGGAGTGGAGCATCTTTATGCTCCCCACTGTTCATGTTTCAACTTGTGTACCAACAGGGCAAGGTACATGCCCAGTTAACGCACGCAATGCGCAGATGAAGATTAAAATGAATTACTCAGAACAAACACGGTGTGCACACCACCACCCGTTTTTTTGATACAATGTATTGCCCTACAGCTGGCAGTGCACCCGAGGAAAACACAGGAAAAGTTGAAATTGAAGCAGTAACATCGGAAACCACACGCATATCGAAACAGCATGTTTTTACTGATTAAAAGCCTTGGACTGGATGAGGAAATTGGCATAAATAAGTGGGAATGGACATATGCAGTTTATATTCGAGCAACTGGAAACAAAATGATTAGCTTTATTTTATATATTTGACACTTGCTCACAGTTTGTTAGAAGACTCATGTTAATGTTTTTCACTACAAGATGCAAAGTACGATGGGAATTGTAGGCAATGACTTTCATTCAGGTGCAAATCATCAGAGATAGTGGGGGAGGAGCGTTGGTTTTAAACAGTGGCTTCACAGAGTGGAAACTTCATTTGCATTTAAAACGCTGAACGGAGAGGGTTAGGAAGAATGTGGTGTCGAGCCAGGTATGTGAAAAAGGAAGTGGTTTAATTTGAAAAAAACGGGGGGAGGTTTGAATGTGAGTAAAAACGAGTGGGAAGAGAGGAGGAGAAGAATGTTGTAGAGCTATGAAACTGATGTAATCAGAGTAGGTTAAGGAGTAATACAAAACCAGGGAAACGTTTTTTTCATTGATTAGTTGAATGTGAGGTACTGCGCCGTGTAGAAAATGAAGATTGAAAAGGGAAAATAACATAAAAAGGGCGAGACAGAGGTAATGGGGAAGTTCAGACAGGAACAAATGTAGAAGGGCAGATGAAGGGTCCTTATTAAAACATGTTGTAAAATGCATGGGAGTGTTTAACTGCAATGCTCGTGGAATGATGTTAGGGGTAAACATAGAACGTGGATTAGCATATGTTGTGATAAAAATACATGAGGGTACGAAAAATGTAGATGAAATCCTGATTGTGATTACATGGGGTTTGTCACTTGGGGGTATATGGGGTTTTCTTGCTTATAATGGGGGCACTGAAAATGTAGATGAAACACTGACTGTGATTACATGGGGCCTGTCACTTGGGGGTATATGTGGTTTTATTGCTTATAATGTTGCGCGGTATTGAAGGACTAAGGACTGTATATGTTTGATTCAGGACCAGTTTAAAATTAATGAATCTTTGTGTGATGATTTAATTGCAGTTCCCCTGACGAAGGGCTATGAAAAGCCCGAAATGCATTGGGTATTAATAAAGAAATGCTGGCTCGACGAAATCTTGAGTTTTGGTCGTATTCCTGATGAGGCCTGTGGCACGCTGTGAATATATGAAGCAACCAATACGCATGATTTAATATGTTTGTGGAATATACAAGTGAAAAGCATTGAAATTGACTGGATAAAAATGGTTAAAAATGGTTAAAATGGATTAAATCGATTTCGATATATAGTTTGGAAATTGGGGCAGGATGTAATATCCTTTTCAGCAGTGCGACTGGGAGTGGAGCATCTTTATGCTCCCCACTGTTCATGTTTCAATATGTGTTTTGTGACATTGTCGGAATGAGCAAGGCAGAACATCTCGCTTAGTGTGAAGCATCCTGTGTGCAAAGTGGTATGGTTTGTGCATGCATTATTTTAGGGGGGTGCCGTCTGATAAGACTGGAAAATTACTCCTGCTCCCTGTGGCAGGCGGTGTGTCCTGCAGCACACTTTGTCAGTGCATGGTGGAGAGTGTCTTAGACACAGAGTCCCAAGCGGATCTCAGGGTTACTTTAGCCAGGTCGCTCGTAAAACTTGCTATATACCAGTGCATGGCAGTGTGCCGTGGGGCAGAATCCAATATGGCTGGCAGTTACAAGTGTGCCCTTTCGCAAGAAGTGTGGTTTGTGGAATACACAGGCCAGCGCACAACCCCTTCCATTACCTTGCTGCTGACTCCGCCTCGCTGGCCTGGATGTCCCGTACACGGCCCGCACCAGCTCGGCAGTCTCCTTGTTACTCTCTCTGGCTGTTGAAGACCCACAGCACCAGCACAGCCAGGCGCCGATCCAGCTCCAGGTCAAAGATCCGGCCCAGGCTGCCACCGGCACCCGGCATCAAGCACAACTTGCCCGCCACGCTCTTCTCCCGGGGCTGCACCAGCCTGCAACCTAGAGTGACGACCCAGAGCACCTTCAGCAGCTCCAGCAGGATGTTCATTCCAACAGGCGGAGAGGGCAGACCACCTGAAGTACAGCAAACAGTGTACTGTTGGGGTGTGGAGAGATAGTGGTGCGCACAGCCCCCGCCCGTGGTGCCGAACATGACATCACCTCACCTCACATCGAATTGTAGAAGGCGCTTCCCAGTTCAAGGGGATTCCCACACATGTTTTTGCCGCCCTCCCCCTTTTGCCGCCCTAGGCGGCCGCCTAGTCTTGCCTAATGGTAGAAACGGCCCTGCAGACACCCCCTGCCTCTTTACTTCACTTTTACAGGTACCGCCTTTAGTCTTTTTAACAGGTTTTCAGTCAGTCTCTTCCTGGGTCTTTCTGCTTTGTGCGTTTTCACTTTCGGCAAATGTATGAAGAGGGATCATAAAAGCAATGCCAAAATATGTGTGCCGGTATACTCCCAACCGCCCAGGCAGTCACCGGCTCCAATTAAGCACTGATTATACAGGCACACGCATGTTTATTTCCTTCATTTATTCACTGATTTATTCATCCATTCAGTTCTTACTTCGTTTATCCATTCACTAACCCATTGATTAGCGACTTTTTCATTCATTCACTTATGATATAGTACTGTATGTTTCTGATAAAATTACTCCATAATATCAGTGTAGCCCTTATATTGTGGTTTAAAAGCCCGCAATGTACTGAAGCCCATGTTACAATATATTTAACATTCACTGGTCGCAGCTTTTAATACCAACCTTTCTCCACAAAGAGGGATTCCTTGTGGGTTTCTACTGAAGACATTTAATTTAACAGATTAGATCAAGACAAGAGGCCGCACAATCTCCACCGATATGTACACGACACCCTCCACGCTCAGGTTATATGTATTAAATTGTTAATTTGGGATTCACAGTGATAGGAACAGGATTACATTTCCACATATGATCTGCAGTGTTTCATTTTAATGACTTCTGCATTGATTAAAGAAGAGTTCTGCTTGCTCAGTTTAATTGAGAAAAGGTTATCACCAATTATGAAAAACTAGAAATGATATCTGAAAGGTTTCATATCACAGTCCTTTGCCTTTTTCCTATGTTTATCAGGAGCTGAAGGACGGAGAAATATATTTTGATCTTTTGCAATGTGTGCCAAAGATTTAGAATCTCAAAACTGATTCAGATAAAGAGAGAGAGAGAAAGAGAGAGAGAGAGAGAGAGAGAGAGAAAGAGAGAGAGAAAGAGAGAGAGAGAGATAGAGAGAGAGGGGGGGAGGAGAGAGAGAAGGAGAGAGAAAGAAAGAGAGAGAGAGAAAGAGATAGAGAGAGGAAGAGAGAGATAGAGAGAGAGAGAAAGAGAGAGAGAGAGAGAGAGATTAGTGTGGACAGAAGGAACAAGCCGTGCCTGTATATCAGGCAGGAGGGGACACATAAGACTCTCCTTGAGAGCGCTGAGAGCCTCTGGGACTGACCAGTCCAGAGAGAGGCGCTAGCCTGATGAAGGTTCTCTCACTGTAGGTCTTGTGGCAAAGGGAATTCAGCAAACTCATGACCAGGAGCAGTCAGAGGGTGATGCCCCATCAGGAATGAAGGAAGAGACTGACCTGCTGGCCTGCTGTTGCCGTTGTGGCATCTCCACCACCCACCTGCCGCTGACCCCAATATCTTGTAGTTTCCTGTGGGTCTCAGTGCTCAGAAGACAAGGCATTAAGGGCCAGATGTAGGTAATCCCAGATTACCGATTCTTAAATACCGAATCATACCGATTCGGTATTTAAGAACTGGCAATCGGGATGTTGGTATTTTTACCGATTCAATTACCGAATCGGTAAGATTCGGTAATTACTGAATCGGTATTTCCCGATTCGGTAATTGCCATTGATTCCTATGGGCTTTGAGGTCCACAGGAATCAATGTCAATTACTGAATCAGTAAATACCGATTCTGTAAAATTACCGAATTTAGAAGGGGGACAGGGTGTCACTTTGAGACCCTGTTGCATCCCTGATTCTGGCTTGTGTGCAATGTGACACACATACATGCCCTTAGGGCATGTATGTGTGCCACATGGCACCGGTGTACATGCACAGATGTGCATGTACACAGAAATTCATTATTTACCACCAAGTATTATTTGGTGGTAAATAACGCATTCCTAAATGCCTGTGGCACTGTTTTCAGTGCCACCTACATCTGGATTTACAGAATCGGTAAATTTACCGATTCGGTATTTTACCAAATCGGTAAATATACCTGTAACTTTACCGATTCTGTAAATTCAGGCCCCCTACATCTCAATATCCAGATACCGGTCGGTAACGGCCGAAATCGGCCGTTACCGACCGGTATTTGGCAACCTACATCTGGCCCTAAATCTGCAGCTGCATGCAATGAGTTTCACTCACCTGGGGATGCCTTCCCTCGTGCTCCTGGGCTCCTAGTTGCTGCTCCTTGATCCTCCAGCTATAAAAAAACCCATGTGAGGGAAGAGTTAACTGGCATGACCACAGATGTTAGAGTAACATCCTGGGGCATCCATTTTGTTGGATGTAATTACCTCACACACCCCGAAGGATGTCATGCTTCATCATCGGCGGTTGCTCCTCGTCGGGGAGGCGGTGCAATCCCCGACGGGCTCACCTCAAAGAGGGGCTCTTTGGCGGAGATCTTTTTTCCAACAGCCTTATGGTGAGGTGGGGGTGTGTGGGCTGGGCTAGGTGTAATGGTGTGAGGGATATTAAAATGTAGCAAGGGGTACCGGAATTCAGTTTATTCTGGGGGTCCCCTGGCTGCAGTTAAAAAAGTGGGGTTAGCTCACTAGGTGTCAGCAGGTTAGGTCGGGTGACCCTAGATGAGACTAAAGGTGATGCTGGTCGACATGTTTCTCGCTGTGGGTCTAGTCACCCGCGATTCAACAAGACCAGTACTAGGGAGACCCATTGTGTCAGGGATAGACTCAGTCTTGGAGCCCCTTTCGCAATTTTGCGATCACTTCCTCCAACCCCTTGTCGAAAGCATTCCCTCTTACGTCCAGGACACCACAGACGTACTACGCATTCTGGACAACATCCAGAACACAGGAGAGATTGATCTCCTGGTCACCCTAGATGTAGAGGCCTTCTACACAAACATTCCTCAGAGGGCCACTCTAGAGGTGATTGAGGAAAGACTTAGCCAGGAAACTTGGAACTCAAACACTCCACAGACCTTTAGTATGGAGTGTGCCACCCTAGCCCTGACTGAAAATTACTTCGAATACAGAGGCAAATACTACCACCAGACCCAAGGGACATCCATGGGCAGCACCTTTGCCCCTTCGGTGGCCTGTCTGTACATGGCTAAGTTTGAAGGGCTGCATATACACCAGGAGACCAATCCTTTCAAGGACAACATCAAGATGTGGAAGCGCTTCATTGATGACATTCTAATTTTGTGGAAAGGCCCACCTATGTCACATGAAGCCTTCCTAGTCTTGGTCAACTCTTTAAACCCTCACTTACATTTCACGATGGCCTCCTCACCCAAGGAAATTGCCTTCCTGGATCTAACTATAAGACTAGAAGATGGGTCCATCAGCACCACCATGTACCGCAAACCCACTGACCGCAATAGTCTTTTACACTTTAAGAGTCACCATCCGAGGGCCTTACGTACCAATCTGCCCTTCTGACAATTTCTACGAATAAGACGCAACTGTAGTAAGGTATCTGACTATAAAAAGGAGTCCGAAATCCTCTCAAGGAATCTACTTGATAGGGGCTACCCCAGACGCGATGTCCTAAAGGCCAGGAAACGCGCTAAGAACAATAACAGAGAAGCGCTTCTAGAGAGGCAAGAAAGAATCCCGCTTGAGAATCAACCAATCACATATGTAACAACATACACCCCTCTGTCCACCAAGAGTAGGGGCACCATCAGACGCCATTGGGGGATCCTCAATACTGGGGACTTATCCCTAGAAGAACCAAGGTTCGCCTTCAAGAGATCCCAAAACCTGAAGGACATCCTTATCAGTACTAGACCTAAGTGTACCAGGAAAGAAACCCAACAAACTTTATGGCACCTACCCCCAGTAACGGGCCACTATCCTTGCGGAATGTGTGGTGTTTGTAGGTACACCATGACACTTAAGACCATCCAGCTCTCTGAGGCCTTCAAATGGGAGATCAGACACCACACTAATTGCAATACATCACATTGTATATATATGCTCAAGTGCCCTTGTGACCTACTTTACATCGGGATGACCACCCGTCCCGTTAAAACGAGAATTATTGAACACCGTAGCAACTTTCGTTGCAAAAAGACCCATACCAAGATGTGCAAACATTTTGTTGAACAAAACCACGATGAAGACTCCATGAGATGGGTGGTGCTTGAAGCCAGCCCTAACTGCCCAAGCAATGCCCTGTTCCGGAAAGAGCAGAGATGGATCCACCGATTGTCTACAGACAAACAGGGTCTTAACGAGGATATTCCGTGGCACTCACTTTAGGATATCCAGTTCCTTTTCCAAACCCTCGTGTAACCAATTGCCCTAAACACTGGTCACATCTTTGACAGTGATCCACCCTAATAGTTTTAACATCAGTCCCCGTTGCTGACACTACACACTATGTTACGCGACACCACACACTATGTAACGTGTTCCAAATGCCATTCATGATTCTTAGTTAGTAGGCTCACCAAACTACAGCATACCGCTACGTTCTCATAACCATACTTGTCAGTGTATGCCCTGGACATATTCTGTGCCCATCACAACATGGCCGCTGTATCTCATATATGAGAGTGAGCGACTTCCGAACAAACTGCTCCTCACACGTACCAACGGGGATTAATCATCGGTAATATGGGGCGATTTCAACCCCCCTTTATTTCCCCAACTGGCACAATAATATGTTCAAGATTAGACACTAAGAATGAAGTTCATTCAGCGCTATGCGCTCCAGCACACCGCTGTAAGATGGCCGCCACAAAAAGCTCCCAAACCACGTGACCTGACAGAGGAGGCGGAGACGCGCCGTCACACGCCGACCTGTCAACGTGGTTTAAATTGCCCCGGCCGCCGAGCTCCCACATCTACTCGAGCTCGGCGGAGAAGGGTAGGTCTGACTGCGCGGACACAGGAGTATGGAGGTGAGTCTACCAGACAGGGATTTAACGGAGGGAGACAGCGTGGAGGTCTTAGATCTTTCAGCCCAACTCTGCATGGAGATATATTAACATTAGCTTTAGCAACTACCCAACTACAGGCGCTGTGTTATATTCTATCTCCAGCTAAAACCCTGGGCTCATCCCTGATGTTCAGTCCCGCCGACCCCTCATGTGGCATTTAATCCTTAACCATTAGGTAAGTGGGGCACGTGAGACTTCTCAATCTATATATACCCCTTTGGGTCACAGTGTGTGAGTGTTGTTCATGTAGTTACAAACGGTGCCGCTAATACTATACCTGCTCAAATTCTACACTAAATGAGCAGTTCAGTCCTCTTAAACTGCTGCATTTTTAATCTTTCTTAAATCTATTTTAAACCTTTGATTTTAGCCAGCACTCTACCACAAACCTCCTCACGGACTCAACAGTTGTGTGTGCTCCTCACTGCGCACTTTGCACACACAATTTGCAAGGCATGCATTGGTTGTTGTACATTACTCCCAAGCACCAATAGCATGCCACACTGTGTATACACCCTGGCATTGACTTGAGTTGTTGACATGCAGATTTGTAATTAACGATTGTCCTCCTCTTTTTTGTTCTATGTCTAGGCATAGGAGTACCCACAGAGGTAACGATTGACACACATGACACTAGCATGTTTTCCCTTGCACTTTATTAAGGTCCTGATGAATCGCGGGTGACTAGACCCACAGCGAGAAACATGTCGACCAGCATCACCTTTAGTCTCATCTAGGGTCACCCGACCTAACCTGCTGACACCTAGTGAGCTAACCCCACTTTTTTAACTGCAGCCAGGGGACCCCCAGAATAAACTGAATTCCGGTACCCCTTGCTACATTTTAATATGCCTCACACCATTACACCTAGCCCAGCCCACACACCCCCACCTCACCATAAGGCTGTTGGAAAAAGATCTCCGCCAAAGAGCCCCTCTTTGAGGTGAGCCCGTCGGGGATTGCACCGCCTCCCCGACGAGGAGCAACCGCCGATGATGAAGCATGACATCCTTCGGGGTGTGTGAGGCAATTACATCCAACAAAATGGATGCCCCAGGATGTTACTCTAACATCTGTGGTCATGCCAGTTAACTCTTCCCTCACTCTCCATAGGAACAGTGCAGCAACCTCCCTTTTGTTTTCCTAGTGCAAGATACGGACACAAGCTGTAACTGGACCTTCCACCACCCTGTGTGGTAAACCGTGTCCGTTGATCCATTGATCAACTACCTTAACTCCCTCCCCTTTTTGATATAGATAAAAAAAAAACATCACATGTGTGAAGGTTTCATCTGCCTTTTAAAGCTGCTTTCATATATGAAGATTTTCAGCTCTGTGTGGAGAGTGTGTCGCAGCAAAGCAGAGATGCTTCGCTTGTTTCCTTGTTCCCTCCACTTACTGATCCTGACTCGTTGCTCCTGAATAACCCCACTTTTGTGTCCCAGATTCATGGTTTTCTTCATTCCTTTGAAGACTTTGTCCATCAAGGATGGTTTTATGCTTTTGGATTTTTCTTCCTGAGATGGTGGCAGCTTGTCAAGAGCACATGAATACCACATATTCCAGTGTGAGGTGACATTGTGACCTCCAGAAACAGATGCCCAGACATCGGACAGTGGAACACCTGGACCCGGATAACAGGGCAGCATCTGGAACTGAGCATTGGCTGGTCTTCTACTGCTACTGGGGATGCAACGTAGGCACCTGCAGATTCACACAGATCTCTAATGCCCAGTGTGCATTTAAGAGTCATGGTTTAGAAAAAACAAGTGCCTCCAAGGAAAATTCTTTTCCCAGTTCCAGGTGAGCCAGTTGCTTGCCCGGGAGGGCTCATGTCTGCTTAGGCCCGCCTCCAGACCCTGTTGCGTCCTCTCATTGACTGATCCTTCAAGCAGTTAGCCAATGAGAGGAAAAGTGGGAACTGGCAGGCTTGAAGAGTGCAAGATTGCCATTGGTGCCTGCTGCACCTTCCTGCTGCCTGTATAGTTGTCTTCCTTGTGCCCTCCTGGCCTCCTCCTGAGTCCCAACACCTCAACAACGCATGCAATGCTAAATGGGGTGCTCCACCACCTTGTGGCTTGGCCCTCTGACTCCCCATCTCTCAAGCTCTGAGTAGTCCTAGCACCACGTGGCTATGGATCCCAGGCCTGCGACTCGTAAATAAGATGGCCAGCAGCTCCCTCCCACAGTCACTTGTGCCCGCAGCTCCCTTTGAAGCCTCCCACTAGTGCTGCCACTGTGAGAGACCTGAGCTGGGAGAAGAGAACACTACGGATAAAGAATCCCCACCCCTGCCTGCCAGGCTATTGAGATCAGGGTGACACCTTCAAGTCGCTGACCACGAGCACACACAGCTGCTCATGCAGGGGCAGTCAAAATAACCCTGTGCGACCCTGGGCATAGGATGAATGTAAACTGTGGGGGTATGCTCTATAGGGAGTCTTTCCTATATGCAGCTAGAGGGGTTCGACAATAGTGGATTGCTCACTATTGGACTGCACCCGTATTTGTCTGTGCAATTTACTTTGCTTTCTGGTCAACCACCACAACTGTATACAAGAAGCAATTATGTATATAATAAATAAAAATAAAATGTCAGTTGTCCCATTTTCTTTTCGTGTGAGACATCATCTTTTATTAATATATGTCCATGTGTAATTAAAGTGCGTTTGTGCATTGTTCAATGAGAAGCTTTGTTTTCAGAAGGCAGGTACATTTCCCTCTGCGTGCTCTAGCGAGACTTAAAATTAAAAACATTAATACAATTCAAGGAGGTATTAAAAACAAAGATTGAAATGTTAGATTAGTAGCCCACACCACAATTATCCTTATTAAGGGATTAGGGGCCATATGTATGGACACCTTTTCTCATAGACCCAGAACGGGTAAAACGCTTTGATACATCGGGCCAGTAAATATGCGTAGCGCAGTAGCGCTGCTGGTTACGGGTTGCAAGCAGGTAGAGCGAGAATGTAAGATTGTATTGTTGGGATGACACCTACGGGACAAACTTTGAATATTGGAACTTGGAACGCAAGAGGTTTGAATGATGGTCGAAAAGCGAGGCTAGTTCATGCATATTTAGTAAGACATGCCATAGACATTTGTTTCCTACAGGAAACGCATTTGAATGTGAAGCCATCTCAGAAGCTTAAAAATAGCCGGTGGGGGGGAGGTATATTCTGCAATATATTCACACTATGCAAGGGGGGTTGCTGTTCTGATCAGAAGGGGGTTGGATTGGAGATGTGCATATTCATATGTGAACCCAGATAGACGTTTTGTTATATTGAATGGTAGCCTGGTGTATGTAGAAGCGACATTTGCTGCGATATATGGCCCCAATACGGATTCCCCAGAGTTTTTCCGCCAAATATGGTCCAAAATCAGTGGGATAGGGTGCCACACTATGATTTGGGGAGAAGATTTTAATGCAGTAATATCTGATGTGGCTGATAGACAAGGTACTGCTAGATCGTTACATACGCAGGCACGTGTGGCCCTGCAAGATATAATGATGGATAGCGATCTCCTAGACTTCTGGAGAGAAAGGCACCCAGGCCCGAGGGAGGGAACTTGTATTTCCACTCAACACCAAGTCTGGTCCAGGTTGGATTTTTGGTTAATCTCCAGAGACGTTGCGACCTGGACGGTGGACATGGCTCATATGGCGCGATCACTATCTGATCATGCACCTTGTCTGCTCCGATTATCAAAACCAGGTGCCCCATCCCGAGCTTTTACCTGGCGGCTACCACAAATCGCGCTGTTAGATTAGGCATTCAAGGAAGAGATTCGAAAGGACATTGAAGTATACTTTGAGAACAATGAGGGGACAGTGGAGACTGCAGCTGTCTTGTGGGATGCCTTCAAGGCTGTTATACGAGGGCAATGTATTGCAAGACAAGCAGGGGTGCTCCAGGCTATTAGAGGGACACTGGCAGGACTAGAAAAAGATAATAAGGAACTAAATAAGAAGATGTGTAGTGGCGGGGATCGCGGGACAGCGGGCCGGGGCCTTTCCTAAAACTAAGCTGCTGGATTTTGATGAAGAAGCGGCCAGAGAGATTACATTTCTTGGGAAACATGCGGAGGCCCGACGGTATGGGGAGGGAGATCGACCGGGGCGTACACTGGCGAGCATGATACGACCAATAGCGGGGGCAGCATATGTACATGAAATTAAAGATGTAGAGGGTGACATTGTGAGGGGTCAGGAGGAAGTACTGCAGGCATTCAAGAATTTTACTCTGTACTTTACAAGACGACTGGGATAGCGGAGGAAAGCAACATGACAGAATTTTTAGACTCCATTGCCCTAGCGTGGTTTAATGACAATCACAGATAGTACATGGATTAACCCATAACCAAAGACGATGAGATTGCAGTGATTAAGATTTTACCATTAAATAAGGCTCCAGGCCCTGATGGCCTGACCACTGCATTCTACAAGGCGTATGCTGAGGAGCTAGCTCCGAGACTGCTAGCCGTATTTGAGGAGGCGTTAGAACCAGATACTCTGCCCCAATCAATGAGAGAGGCTATGATTATTACATTGTTGAAGCCTGAGAAGGCGGAAATTGAGCTAAAGTCTTATAGACCTCTTTCTTTGATAAATGTTGATGCCAAGGTCTATGCCAAACTGTTGGCGAACAGACTCCAACCATTGTTACCGTTAATTGCCCTCCCGAAACAATCAGGTTTTATCCCGGTAAGGTAGAAGTCGCATAATCTGCATACGCTGTTCTCTGTCATACATTACTTACACCCTACTGTTCAGGCTGTGGCGATATTTCTAGATGCCACTCTGGCGTTTGACTCCTTGGAGTGGTCATATTTATTTTTGGTTACGCAGCGCATGCGTATCAGCCCTCTGTTCCTTAAACAAATAAAATTGCTGTATGAAGCACCTGAAGCCCGTGTACGGGTCAATGGTATGGTGTCGAGGGGTATGAGACAAGGTTGTCCGCTGTCACCGCTATTATTTACTATAGCTACGGAACCGTTGGCTGCAAGAGTATGACAGCATCACAACGCTAGAGGAATAGGATTTAGTGCACGCAGCTTGGTGATATCTCTTTATGCTGATGATGTAACCCTCTATATTCTGGACCTGGAGGTGAACCTTGACCCAGTGTTGCGGGAGTTTATAAGATTTGGAGGATTTGCAGGTAAAACTATAAATTGGTCAAAATCTGTATTGTTCCCAGTGACAGATGGCACAAAGGAAGTCTGCTCTGAATTCCCCGTTAGATGGGTGGCTACTGAAGTTAAATACCTGGGGATGTGGTTGAGTCGTAATCTTCAAGATATTTGGACACTAAACTTTGGGAGGGACTATACCTGGCTAGAAGGGAAAGTGGCTCCCTGGTCGCGATTACCCCTATCTGTGGCAGGTAATATAGCGCTGGCTAAAATGGTTATATTGCCAAAGTTTCTTTATTTGTTTGTGAACGTGCCGATACCACTTACTAAACACTTTTTCAGTCTGCTGCGTTCGCAGTTGTTGAGCTTGGTGTGGGCGGGAAGGCAGGCCAGGGTCTTCTGGGATCTCTTGACTCTTCCTTTGTGACAGGGGGGGCTCCGGATATGAATTTATATGCATTATGCGCACAGGCTCAATTTCTCCACTTTTGGGTACATGAGACTCCATTTCAACCCCATGTTGCAGTTGAAAGGGATGCTGTGGCTCCTACGCCATTAGCAGTGGCATTATACCGCACTATCAGTCGACCGAGGGGAGATGTGGATACAGCTGGAACGTTATGTTGGGTGTGGCATGAATTATAAAAGAGAGTGGGTATGGTGACATTATATGCGCCATCAATGTTATTAGCAAGTAATCCGCTGCTGGCGTGTATGGAGAAAGGTGTTGATAAGACGCTACTTGCTAAGCTGAAACTGCACACATTTGCTGACCTTTATCCGGAGCGTCTCTTTAGACCTCCCCTATAGCTATTGATGATAACGAGGTGCCGTTCGCTGAGAGTTTTCTATATCACCAATTGCGCACAGCATGTCGTACGCTGAACACACAGTTCCCTGATGCTCCCAAGACGACGCTACCGCTAGAAAATGTATTAAAGTCAATTTCACCCCCAAAAATTGATAATAAGACTGTACACAGTCATGCAAGCCAACTACCCAGTATTGCAACCAAGGTCAATGGAACTTTGGAATGGAGAGTTATGTCCACAGGTGACGGAGGAGCAATGGTTATATTGCTGTAATCAATTGACTGAACTGCCCCCAAATTATCGGTCGCAGTTGATACAATTCAAGTTCTTACATAGGTATTACCGGACGCCAGTGAGTCTGCATCACATGAGGTTGAGGGAGGACGCTAGATGTTGGAGATGCGGACAGGACTAGGCTACCTTTCTTCATGTGGCATGGGAATGTTCAAATATGCACATGTTTTGGAGTGAGATATTTAGTGCAGTAAATCTGATTGTTGGTAGAAAGGAACCACGACTCCGTTACTGGGGATCTTAGGATATGTACGTGACACAGTACCCACCAGACGCAAATTACTTTACTGTTGCTGTATGCTCGCAGACAGGTAGCAATTAGTTGGGGTAGGAAGCGAGTACCAGACATTAAGGCTTGGCTACGGGATGTGACATATGGCCACGCTCAGTTAAAACTTTTCTGGGAACAAATGCCCTTCACATCTCGCCCAAAGGATATCTGGGAGCCATTTTTGGAGTGGTCAAGGATGTCGACGGAACAGGAGGTGTAAGAGGATGAGTGTGTGGAGACGGAATCAGTACTAGGTTAATACTAAGCTAATACGTTGTACTCTTTTCTGATAACCTTTGAGATCTGAATTTGTACCCCCTCCTTTGTTATATGTCTGTAGTGGGAGGTATACAATGATGTGGCAAAGATGACACAACTTTATAAAGCAGAGCTGGTTGAGGTGGCCGGGATTGTTGTGCCTCTGCAATTCTATGTTAATCTTGTCCTGTGGAATGTATCCCAAATACTAATATGTGAAACCTTCTTGTATGGTGCTGCAACATGTACAACATATGAAGTGCTGTGATGTATATTACACTCTGTGATTTATCCATCTAATGACTGGCTACATGTTGGCACAGTGTGCCCTTGTTTTGTATTTGTAAAAAACGAATTAAACACAATTAGAAAAAAAATAAAAAATAAATAAATAAAGATATCTATAAGTTAAATTCTCATAAATGATTTGCGGTACTCCACGGAGAGAAATAGGTCACTTGTTTTGGCCTTTCCTTTGTTCTTTCTCAGTACTTTGAAACAAGGACGTACGACACATACAGATTTACCTTAAAAGAAAATTAAATGTATATAGAAAGTTACTGTGGATAAAAGAACGATTCAATCCAAAAGCAACACCGATCGGAGTTTTTCCATATCGTTCTGTGCATGGCAAATACAACTCACACACAGTCATATACCCTCCAGTGATCACACTCACCAGTGGTCACATGCAATATTCAAATAAATACTTAAATATATTAACCGCTTCAGCGCGGCACAAATTCCTGCGCTGTGCTGAACGTTACATTGGGCTTATGGAACCATGACGAAACGGTTCCAATATGAGCACAGGCCAACCGACGCTCATGACGGAACCGTTCCGTCATGAGCATGGAAGGGGTTAAAGGAAGGCAGAGCTCTTATTACTACCTGGAGAAGGCCCAGTGATAAAAGGTGGTTGGCTGTGAGGTAGCAGAGTGGCTTGAGCTGCCCATCTTCCCCTAACTTCCAGGCCTATGAGAGAACGGTGTACATGGCTTTGTGCGGACCTTAGCAACTGCAGCTCCTGTGAAAGCAACAAGAAAAGGGTTAAAAGGATATAGGTTCTGGAAATAAAAGACAGACACACAGGGTGTGGTGATGATATACTTTAATTAAAATGCCCGACCACATGCTTACCACTATTTATCTTTCCTGAAAACTTTACGACGGCACAGCGCAGGATAAGGAATCTAAAGGAGGAAAGGCGAAGAAACATCAATCCCTTCATAACAGGCCACACCATGATCCTGGGACAAATATCAGGTGCCTTTACTTTTTTTGACATTCTGTACTATCAATAGACCATAATTGAGAAGAAAACCCATCCTCCTTTTCCATATATCTGTCTTTCCCTCCTATAGTAGCATATTAAATACCCAGAACCGACTCGGTCACTAGGAGTGTGTGCTTTTAGGAACACAAGCCCTCGTCCCCCCTATGGTGGCATGCTTCATTATCGGGCCTTGCTTCACGTTGGGTTAACGCTGTAATGCCCTACAGGCACCCCCAGGGGGCACTTTGCCAGGGCTCTTTTTTTCGCCAGATGAGGTCTTAGATGTGCAACCTAGGTCTGTGTAGTATATTGGGAATAATGTGCAGCAGACATTGTGACACAAATGAGTTAACTAGCTTAGGCAGTGTTGCTGAGCGAAAATGCTTGCAGAAAATCCATGTACCACGCTGATATAGCTGAGCATCTTGTGACGCTTGTTTTTGCAAATTTCAATACGTGCAACTATCTGCCAAGGCGATGTGCCAAGGTGATGTGCTTATGGTACCAGGCTGTGGTGTGTGGGCTGTGAGAGACATACCGTTAAGTTTGAAGTGACCCCGGATGTGAAGGAAGTGACCCGATTAGGGACATCCGAGCCACTCTCGGCCTATTCTAGCCTTCCAAGAATGAAGAGTCGATGACGCAGAAGAGAATACAAGCAAACTAGTTTATTCACTGCAGTGGAGTCCCACCAGATCAACCTCCTATGATGGTTGATGGGGGACTGACTGTTACAAGCATGAGGTAATATTATGTAGGTTGCGGGACCCACAAAGACCCGCCTACCATGGAAAAACTTGGTAATACAATGGGGGTACAGAAACATAAGTCCCGATTCTGCAGCCTGGTACAAGCTATCGATATTTCGAAGTTGCCTGGCCTATCCTCCCCTCTAGACAAGTGGGAGAAGGCCTTGATCTAAATGGAAAGGCATGCACTAACGAGCTAACATGCGCATTGACGAAACTAAACTTGCCAAAGGCTATTTCTTGTAAATCAGCAAAATACAGTTTTGAGTGTGCAAGTAACAGTTTTGAATGATTGCATCAGAACATAGCGTCCTTCTAAGTAAAGTGGCGGCACAGATGTCAACTTAACTGCTGTGACATTCTGTATTAACTCATTACTTTTTAAACACGATACCTACATATGTGTATTTAGCTATATGAATGCTAACATACTATGAAGCAACAGACAAATAAAAGGTTAAAACCAGGTTTCAATTCTATCAGACCTGGGAGTACCTGAAGGCCCTGGGTGGATGATTGACTGGTACCAGGGAAGGGAGGGTGTAAGATGCAGCTGGTATGAGTCAGGAAGAATCAAGATCAGCGAAACACTGATAAAACCACAAGAGCAACAGATACTGGAAAGGAACATGATGTTGTGTAGGCTAACTTTTACTGTATAAATAGTAGTTTGCAGATACCTCAGTGAAGCTCACAGACGGATCAGCCATTGCCCAAAGCTGCTACCCCAGTTATGCCATTCCCAGGAATGGTATGAGAGAGATTGGAATGGTCTTACCGACCTTGTGGTAAGTAAAGTGCCAGGGGGTGAAGAGTTTGATTCTACTGCTCTATTTTGATTTATCAGACAATTATTATTGCATATTTAAAGAACTGCTTTGCAACTGATATAAGACTCCCTGTTTCATAACTATTTTGCCCTTGTCAGTTGAAAGGTTATACTTTCCTATGATACAGACTTACAGTTGTGCTTTTGATTTACTGCATTGTGAGTGATTTCGACCTGTGTCCTGCTTGCACCATATTTGTGCTGGCATTACATTATAAATATACATGCAACTATTCTTCTAATGCCTAATCATCTTTGATGAGATATGTGTTTGTGCTAGTATTTCATTAAAGCCAAATTATATTTCCTACCAGTGTGTTGTTCCTCACTGAGTTTCCTTATTGATGTGTACTTGATTGACATTGCATGGGTTGGTGTTAACAAATGCCAGTAACGGAATTAGAAGATTGATGTTGAGTGATTAAAATGAACTATAAATACCTTGCTGTCGTTGTTTAATTTATATAGAGGATCTATGTTAAGATTAAAAGCAATAATTGGAAACCACAGGACATTTTATTCCCAGAGTTCTCCCCCAAGTAGCCATTCTCTGGCACATGATGCATGGGAAATCAACTAAACTGAGTTTATGGTTGACATGTTTCATGCCTCTTCTGTTCTAAGGATCAATGGCATTTCATCAGGATCTAGTTTAATATCACCAATCTACTCAGCATATGAAGATCGTCACCTAGGATGTAAAAAAGTGATCCCTACCTCTGTGAACATAAACAATAAATTGGTTGCCTCTCAGACTTGCCCTATGTGTGGGTTGTTCTACACGTTCTAGTGACCCTCCCACGTTAAGGAATGAGCCCCTTGAGGTAGGTGGAAGAATCACTGTATCTTTTGGGATGTGACGAGGGGTGGGCATAACTGCAGGATTTCTTTCTCGGGTATAAGTCCTGAGAACAACCGTTTCCTGGTAAAGCGACCCCTCGAGATGCCTGTAGGGCATTGCAGTGCCAGCCCAATGTGTAGCAAAGTCCAATGATGAATGTTGAGGGCTGGTGCTCCTAAGAGCAGACGCTCCTAGTGACTGAGTGGGTTTTGGGTATTTATACTACCTTAAACTAACATGGGAACGGTATACCCCATTTAAATTGATACAAGTAAGGAGAGCATCTACTGGACCGTAATCTCTCAATGTCCTCCAATGATTAATAAATCCAAATCTGTTTGTGGGGGTTAGGGGACAAGCCGGGGCTACAGAACCTCAGCCGTTGGGGCTGGGTCATTTGGCTTTGATGTCCTACTATGGCTCTGCCAAGTACAAACGCTTTAGTGCTTTGACTCTGAGTAGTAGGAATGAAAAGTAATCACAGACTTCTCAGGGAGCTTAGAGTGGAAGTACATGAAGCCTAGAACTCAACCGATACCTAACAGTGTAATTACTTGACTGTCTCAGCCAAGTTGCTATCTTTGTAAAAGAGAAGTACTTTAACCTCTCCCCCGCGGCCGGAATTCTGCGCCTGTGCGGCACATTCCGAACGCGGGCGTGGTCATGATGGCTCTCGGCCGTCATCAGCACAGGCCCATCGTAACTAATGACGACCGGGAGCCGTCATCAGCACCGAAGGGGTTAATACACTATTGAACATAATACTAAACTCCACAAAAAGCTGAGATACTTAGAGTATCTGCAGCTTGGTCAAAATCCTTTGGGTCACCTCATTTTGCTCTCTCTTAGTATTAGGGCACTCTGGTATGTGTTCTGACACAGGTGGGGTGCTTCCCTCCCCTCAATTAGCCAGTGCTGTGCACTCAGTCTTCTAACCAATAGCAGGTCCACACAGAGGTCCTAACTAGACCTCTGTATTATTCAGTCCACAACTACCTCTCCTATCAGAAAACACTGTGAAAGGAGGTGTGCCAGCACCCAACTCCGGTCTTTAGAAGAAACGCAAGGCCTCAATGCAGACCACCAAGGTAGGAGGAAGGATTGCAGCTGTCTTCAGCTCCACAGCCCTCTTCCAGTCTTAAGGTAGTGAAGGGAAGGCTAGGCCTCCACTTGGCTCAATAATGAGTTGGACGGCACGGCAAGGTACAACGCTTGGGCCAATGCAATGATATGCCTCTTTTTATCTCAGCTCTGGGCATGGATGTCAATAAGGGATCACCAGGGGTGGGTGCAGTACCCCTGGCTTGCCCCTTACGACCCCTGGCACTGCCTTTCCAACCCTTGGCCTCAGAGGTGGCAAATTTAGGGCTTGGAACTCAAGAGCAGCTCCTCTTTATGGATGTTAGCTGGGGGTCCACTTTCCTTGTTTTCTGTCAATTTGGTTTTACACTAACTGTGGATAATGTTTAATTATTCACTATTAGTTTAATAAGGAATGGATTACAATTACCTGAAAAATTACTCTCTCTGGCAGCTTAAAAAAGCTTTTAAATGTATGTTTTGTGCGTGCTTGCGGGTGAGTGTGTTTTGTGAAAGTGAATGTGTGAATGTATGCATGAGCAAAAGTAAAGGTTAAATGGCATGTGATGTCACTTCTGCTAACCCTGACATTTTAGTGAATTGACGCTCCTGGGTATGGATGGTGAGTTGGGCTGCTTCTAGCTGATTCATAGTTCAGTGTAAGTGGCAAAGTAGGATAGGGTGCACTTCCCATCAGCTCCTTGGGCAGCCGCATAGTCACTCGAACACACAGTTGGTAAAGTGCCTCACGGCAGCGGTTTCACTTAGAGCGGTGTAGCTGTGGCATTCGTTGTGCAAGAGCTACAAGGCTAATCC
This sequence comes from Lissotriton vulgaris, assembly GCF_964263255.1. Lineage (NCBI taxonomy): Eukaryota > Metazoa > Chordata > Amphibia > Caudata > Salamandridae > Lissotriton > Lissotriton vulgaris. The sequence continues at coordinate 190,588,950 of NC_141688.1, read as the reverse complement.
TGACGAAGGACATTTGCCTACACTTGGGCAGTGCCATGATCACGGTAAAAGTCACTTCTTCAGCAGCGCCCACCAATCTGGTTTTAGGTGCTACAACCAAATTGCGTCATTGGTAAGCTGTGCTTATGGTCATGCTTTCAGTCTGAAACTTTTTTCCAATTAAATTATTTCAACCCAAATGTTTTTCGAATTAAAGTTACAAACAAAATTGCTCACTAAATATTGCTAACTATTTATACACTATTCCACTGGCCTATCGTCCAGATAGAGGCCAGCTGGGAATCTCATGCTAATGTTAATGTTCCAAGTGGTCTGGGGGGATCCAAAAACGCTAAGGGGCATATGTTCAAGGAAGTGGTGGAGTGAGGGGTTAGCCGTCATTGCTTAACGGCTCGCTCTGCCTCTTCAGAAATGCAACTCTGCACCATATTTACAATTATATGGTGCAGGGTTGTGTTTCCCCCTGTGCTGGCGCTACACTTAGTAGTGCAGTGCCAGGGCGAACACCTTTGCACCATAATACAAGGGTGTCTGCATGTCAGGGGAAAGATTGTTTATGTACAGGAAAGTCTCCCTTCTGTACAAAAACATTTTTTGAATGTCATTTTGTCACTTTTATGTGAGCTGATTAATGCAGCACACATGGAAGTCACAAAATAGCATTTTTTAAAGATTGTTTATGTGCAGGAAGGGGGACCTTCCTGTACATAAACAATTATAGGCATTTTTATTTTTCCTTGTGTGCTGCACAAGGCAGCACACATGGAAAAAGCAACAAGGAGAAATAATGCATTTCTCCTCGTTTTGACAACTTAAGACCAATATTTCCCTTGTCTTAAATTTGGCGCGGCCTCCTATTTATGCTGTCCTTGTAAATAGAGGGGAACTCTAAAACCAGTGGGTGGAAGGCCCAGGGCAACACCACTGTCCACCCCTTTTACGCTAATCATAGCGTGAAAGGGGCCTTAGTTAAAAGGCAGCGTTAAGCCACGTTAAGTGCCTTAACACTGCCTTGTAAATAAGGCAATGCCCCTATCTCCACCACAACATTGCAGAAAGTGACGTAGTGGTGGCGATAGGGGCTTGTACAAATACCCCTAAATCTAATACTTAGCTGTGACCTGTATCATGTAAAGGGCTTTGAAGTCTGACATTACTAATGTTGGCTGCTTTTTCATCTACTCCACACATTTCTGAAGGTACGCATAAGACAGGGGAAACCATCAACACGGCCCTTATCAGTGAAGGAAATAATATTTTCAACTTTATTGACCTGCTGAAATTGGCAGGATTACAGGATAGCCTTTAGCCTCATTACTCTTCTGAATGCTAAATTAGTAAGGGCTTTATTTTTATTTCAACATCTGGTTTTCCTTTTCAAGAAATGGGGCAGCAGCAGAATTTTCTGCTTTGGGCAGAAGACTGATCGATTTTGTTAAGATTTAATTTCTCTCCATACATTTGGTAGGATCCTAATGCACTTCTACAGGTTGATGAGAGAGAATAGAGGGAGGGGGCAAGCCTCTGCAGCCTGGCTCTGCTCAGCTCGAGGTCCTCCTGGACTACAGAGCCCAAATCAAGCCACGCCTTCTGTGCTAGCACCTCATTCTTGAAGCCCCCCCCACCGTACCCCTCCATCTGTGTAGCAAATGAGGTGCAAGCCAACAAAGATGGGCCAATGTATTTCAGCATTTGTAATAAGCCATGGAGGGATTCATATGGACAGATCAGGAAGATGTCTTGAAGTGCTGTGATTATGCTGTATTTCACTACCTCTTCATGAACCGTCCATTAATCACCACCCAAATCTCAGCAGGTAATCACTAGGGTTAATAGCCTGATCAACGCATCTGAACCTCCGTTCGTGTGAGGCTGAGCTCTGCACTTTGCTGCTATGTAGACCTTAACTCTGCAGGAGAATCCTTAGTCTTGATATTACCTACAATGGCCAATACTGAGGCGTGGAACCTCTACTGATGTAGGCTTCTTTGTACAGGGAAACCAGTGACAGCAAAATATAAATAGTAGTATTCCCTGCCTTAAATTAACTTAGTACTTTTTGGGTCGATGCCTGCAGACAGCACAGTTGTCTGGTTAGGAAAGATTTATAGAGGAGACGTTGATAGCTGACCAGGAAATCAACTTCACACTTTTCCTTCCTTGAGCTTTGTGTTTTGTCACTCTTAGTTTCTTGCTTTTTGTTTGATGCTTTTATTTGTTATAGCCCATCCATCTAGTCTGTGTCCTCGCATGGAGCATAGATTGTATACCATTTCCCTGATTGGCTATTTTTATCCTTCTGCAAATGACTGCTTTTTGGAAACTTTCTGCTTCCTTTTTTAAAAGCACTCCATGATAGTGCACATGTTTTCCCATTCCTTGTTTTCCCACTTTTACCAGCACATTTCTTTTCATACATTACATAAGTTCTTCCTTCAACACCTTTTTCCTTCATGTGGCTCTCAGTGCCTTCACTGTTGTATACAGATTTGCCATTCCACTTGCTCTCTTGTACACTGTCATATTTAAACCAACTTGGCCTTTCTTATACTTCTACGTGCACATTTCATTTCTCACAGTTAACACTATCATAATGTAAAAAACGTAAACCATGCTTTTCTTAAGCATCTCATGAGAAAGAATGATTTTTTGCCATTCGGCATTTTTGCCAGCTTCTCTCAGCACATCTTTTTTCATAAAATTATAAAGATGTAGGGGCACATCAACAACAGCCGGTGATAATTATCACTGGATTATTATCGCTGGCTATCAATAAATGTTATCGCAGAGATAGCGCGCTATCAACAACGCTTATCTCCAATACGATATAAATTCAAGCGATGGCGGCAAAATGTGAGATTATTGCTGGAAATCCAGCAATAATCGCACAGCGATAGGCAAATCCATGTTGATAGGGCCGGGTGGACTTAGCCAGACAATCCACCACCCATAGGAAATAATGGCTAAGTCAGCTTCACAGCAGGCGTAATGAAACCTGCGATAAGCGTGGTTAGCACTAATTTTATTATCGCTACGTGGGTTGGCGGCTAGATTGATGATAGGAGAAAGTTGTGTTAGTGACATTTCTCACGTAATTTTAGTAAGGAACGCCTACTATGCATCTCATTAGCATTGAGATGCTAGGTGTTAGGGAACAGGTGCTGAGGCATGGATTCACGTGATAGCAACAATCCGACTTCCTAGACTCTTCCCAAGCCGGATTTCGTCTGGCCCATTCGACTGAGTCAGTCCTCATGGCGGTCCTAGATTCCCTGCGTTCCAACGCAGATATGGGAATCCCACAGGCTCTGGTCCTACTTGATTTGTCAGCTGCATTTGACACGGTCGACCACAACATTTTTCTCGACCGTGTCAAACTAGCCGGCATCTGTGGCCCGGCTCACGACTGCATCAGGTCCTTTCTTAGTGACCGCACCCAGGCAGTCGGCCTGCCCCCTTTTTCATCTCATAAACTTCATACCACCTGTGGGGTCCCTCAGGGCTCTTCACTGTCACCAATTCTGTTTAATATTTACATGCTCCCTGTGCTTCAGTCCCTAAAATCCTTTAAAGTCACCACCTTTAAGTATGCCGACGATCTGCAACTCACCTTCACAATTGACAACTCCCCAGATTCTATTTATCAATTCCAAAATACCATGCTTCATATATGTCAGTGGATGGACGGGAACCAATGGAAGTTAAATCCGGACAAGACCGAATTGGTTTTCTTCGGCAATAGTCAACTGTTCTGGGGCCCCCATTACAGGCCATCCAAACTGGGCTCCACCCCCCTTTCCGTCTAACTCGGTTAAACGTTTGGGGGTGCTCATTGATAGTGAGCTCTCATTAAAACCACAAGTTAACTCAGTTGTGTCCACTTGTTTTTTCCAGCTTTGGAAAATAAAAAAGACTAGCCGGATGCTCACTCAATCTGCTCTGACCCATGTGGTAATGGCCCTGGTGTTGTCACATCTAGACTACGCCAACGCCATCTATTTGGGCCTCCCTGCTACACTCAGTAAACACCTGCAGTGGGCACAATATCAGGCGGCTAGACTTATATATCGTCTTCCGCGATGGCAGTCAGCCAGACCTCTCTTGAGGCAACTTCATTGGCTCCCGATCACACACCGTGTTACTTTCAAATCGGCGTGTATAACTTTTATGTCCTTACACGCTCGCAGTCCTAAGTTTATTCAGGATCTTCTGTCCAGATATATCCCGTCCCGCAGCCTTTGGGTCCGCTTCTCAAATTCTTCTGACTGTCCCTCGCTACAAGTTCTTACGCAAGGGAGGCCGCAGGTTTGCCACTCTTGCCTCTAAGCTATGGAACTCCCTTCCTTTGGAAATTCGCCCCTGTACTACTCTTCTCCCATTTAGGAAGCTTCTAAAAACTTGGCTGTTTTTCCAGGCCTTGGCTTAATTCCTATGATGGTCTTCTAACTGTAGCTTCAGAGTTCTGTCGGTCAGCGGCATGAAACCCTCGGGTGTGCGAGCGCTATATAAAAACTTGTTAAGATAAGATAAGATAAGATAAGATAAGATAGCGTGACCTTGCTGATTGCCCAAAAACGGCGCCTTGTTAATATGTCCCGTAATTTTTCACAAATATGTCCTAAGAGCCTACTTACATATGGTACTACTTTTGAGCAGGTCTCCTATGCTTTGTTCTTTGGGCTGGCTGCTCTCCTGTGCTTATTAACCCCTTCAACGCTCATGACGAGCTCAGCTCGTCATGAGGCACAGTGGGGCTGTGCTCATGATGAGCTGAGCTCTACATAACAGCTGTGGAATGCCCACACTGGGCTAATTCCCCTCCTGTGCGTGGGGTTCTATCGAGTGGGCTGAGTCGTGACGAGCTCAACTCGTCATGAGCACAGCTCCACTGTGCAGCATGACGAGCTAAGTTCGTCACGAGCACCGCGGAGCTGCGCGCGGGCCCCCTCTCCCCCACACTGCAGGGGAATTAGCCCCGCGTGGAAGGGATTAATTACACGTTGGGCTCCCTCTTGTTCCTTCACTTCCTCCCCCCTCAACGTTTCTCTGACTCTGTTTGCTCCCACCACCAACGCTCACCACGTTGCTTTCCCCACTAATGACCTTTGTGTTGCATCCCCCACATGCTGCTCTGTGTTACTTCTGCCCACCCTTTGTGCTGCTTTGGCATGCCGTACTGTGGCTTCCACATCTTCTGTGATTCTGTCTTCTGTGTTGCTTCACTACATCTATTCTTCTACCCAAATGCATTCTTTCACCTACCCCCTCGTATTACTTAATATATATATTTTTTGTTACTGACTCAACTCAGATTGGTAAACAAAAAAAAACACTTGTGTTATTTTAGAGGCACCGGCATGTTACAAAATGACACAGCTGGTTGTGTACACTTTTTCCCCTCTGTTTAACGAGGTATTAGAGGCCCACTGCATCTCAAGAGTCCTATCCCTTCTTCAGGGACCTCTAAAACATGACTCTGTTAAAGGCCTGTATGCTTCCTGCTAGAAGATGGGAGGTGCAACATATTGCTAAAGTTAGACGCGCCAGTTTCTTGTATGTTAGAACCTGCTTCCAATTTACTTATTATGCTAACCATACCTACCTTGGGCGAACTGTGGGGGGTTGTACAAAGGGCCATACCTCCACCAGTCCAGCGCCCAGTCCTCATGGACGAGCAAGACCGCCCCCAGCAGGAATCTGATTCCACTACCCACAATGAATCCCCTCGGACAACCAGCAACCAAGACCTCTGCCTTCAGCTATGTTCATTACGGGGTTGGCTGCAGGCCTTAGTCTCTGAAAAACCCTGTGGTCATCTGTGGCCAATTACCCACTGCAGCGCCCTCAAAGGGTTGCCTCTGGTCAGGCCCAACTGCAGTGGTTAGCCAACATCTATTGCACACAGTCTTCAGTTGAGCGCAGTGTAGAGTTGGCCACAGGCCAGTGGCATACAACCCCTCCACCCCCACCGCACACAGCCTTCAGAAGTGTGATTCAGCAGACTGGCCCTGCACCCAATCTCATTCTAAAGGTCTGTCTAGATATCAATCAATCAATCAGCATTTTTAGAGTGTGGCACTGTCACCACTGGGGCTATATGGGCACTGGGCTGCAAGGCCTCTGTGGTGTCAGCTCCCCCTGCGACAGGTCTTGAGATACCATAGGGAGTGGGCAGATACAAGCAGAAAAAGGCATACAGAGGGCAGAAAAATGAGTGAGCAGAAAAGGCAAAACAAAGAGCAGAAAAACAATCAGAAAAGGCATCAAAGAGGACAGATAAACAAGCAGAAAAGGTTAAACAGAGCACAAGAGGGCAAAACAGAGGGCAGGAAAATGAACACAAAAGGCCAAACAGGGCAGGAAAATGAGAAGAAAAGCAATACAGAGGGGAGAAAATGAGCAGAAAAAGGCAAACAACATCGAAAAATGAGCAGAAATTGCAAAACAGAGAAGAAGAGGGCACAACTGGGAGCAGAAATGAGCAGTAAAGGCAATACGTAGCGCAGGAAGACGAGCAGATAAAAGACAAAAAGGTTGTCAAAAAAATGAGCAGAAATGGTCAAACAAAGCATGAAATGGGTAGAGGGGGTACAACAGAGGGCAGCAGGTCGACAGGCAGAGGAAGGGTAGCAGACTGCATGCATGGGGAGCTAGCCCAGGGACCTACTCAACTGTGTTCGCTGAGGCTTCCATTATGTATGTCCTGGGGGAAGGGTGGGAGGCTGGGTTGTGGGAGGAGGGAAAAGGTGGGAGGAGGGAAACAGCATGATGAGGGAAATGACAGGGATGGGGGAAATGGTAGGAAGAAGGAAGAAACAAGCAGAAAATGAGCAGAAAGGCAAAACAGAGCAGAAGAGGGTAAAATAGAGGGCAGAAAAACGAGCAGAAAGGCAAAGTAGAGGGTAGAAAAACTAGTAGAAAAGGCAAAGCGGAGGTCAGAAAAACAAGCAGAGGCGGCAAAACAGAGCAGAAAATAAGCAGAAAAAGCAATACCTCTGTAAAATTACCAGAAAAGTCAAAATAGAGCAAGAAATGAGCAGAGAAGGGGCAAACGGAGGGCAGCAAGTAGACAGGCAGCAGAGGGTAGCGGACTGCGGGCAAGCTGGAAGGAACTGTTGCAGGAACAGCTTGCATGAGGACCTAGTATAAAGCCAAGTCTTAAGTGCCTTTCTGAAAGGCAGATGCACCGTAATCGTCATCAGAGATTGAGAAAGTGAGTTCCAATGTCTGCCTGCAGCAACTGAGAAAACTCCACCCCCATCTCTTCTTCCGAACCCTGGCCACTGTGACCAATTTGCGCAGGGCAGAGCAAAGATCTGCTTGGGATGTACAGAAGATACGTATCTTTAATCACAGGCGGACTTGGAAATTAGAAAGTCTTATGTACAATACATTTGTATTGTACATAAGGCTTTCTAATTTCCAATTTCTAATTTCTAATTTCTAATTTGGACATAATGCACTTTCTGATGGGAAGCCAATGCAACTCACACAACGCGGCAGCAGTTGACTGGTGCTTATGAATGTCAAGAATTGTCTTACCAGCACATTCTTAATCACGTGGAGTTTTGCGAAGAGGATAAAAGGAAAGATTTTCTCAAATGTAATAATCCAAAAGCAGGTTGCAACAGTGCGATTGGCCTGTGCATTCAGAGAGAGTTCAGTGTCCAGGATCACCCCCAGATTTTTGGCCTTCTCAAATGGAATTGGGGTGGGGGGTGCAATTACAATTCCAAATTGAGGTTTGGATCTGGAACAGCAACACCTCGTTGTTTTTCCCCATTAAATTTAAGGACATTGTAGTGATCAATGACCTCATCAGCTATATGATTTCAGATTTCATGAGTGATGTCATCAATGAGGTAATTTACCATGACATGAGCAATGTAATATGAAGGGTCAGAAACAGTGTATGATAGTGCTGCTACAAGATAGGTATGTGCTCACACTGTCCCCTGCCCCTTATATGTTTTTAATTAATTTTCAGGATGCATTGACCACGTCCACAAGCCTTGCAATGGCTGCCACAACATAATGTTTACATTGTGACCAGCAAATCAGTACTGAGCATTCCCTTTTTAATTGGCCGATCAGAGCATATCTGTACATTGGTTGTTCAGGTATCCTAAATTCTGGTGCTTAAAACTTCATGCCACCCGAGCACCTTACTAAATGTTAATTTCTTGAAAACTACTAAATGGATTTACATGAAATAATGAAAAACATGCTTTTGAGTGAAGTTCAAACTCTCTGCCAGATTTGGTGTAATACCGTTTAGCTTTTTTGTATTAGAGAGCAAACTTTCTTATGACAATTAACATGTTAAATTATTGTTTTGGGATGCTCCCTTTTTTCTGTGCAATTACTTGATGGATCAGCAAAATACTTTGCAAGAATAAGCCAAGCTGCACAAGCTTAATTTTGATAAAAGTTCCATGCAGATTCGTCGTACATCATCAGTGTTAAGAAAACAAAATAATGCCTTTCCTATGAAAAGTCTGACATAACTATAACTTCTCTGGCGCTGTCACTGCCAGAATCAAAAATATATGTAGCAGTAGGGGATGGGTTATGACTCACGAGATGCTAAAATTTTTGAGGGAGGGGAGAATCCTTCTCCCCCTCCCTCAACAATGGTTATAAATTAGCATTTTACATGCTGCACATTTGCATATATGGTTTATGACTTGATATTTCTCATGTGTATTTTTTTCATTTAAGATATCTGCCCAAAAAAACGGCAAATCAGGGATTAAATGTGTGTAGTTGGTTAAAATCATTTTTAAGAGCCTTTGTGATTATTAGGAGACTGGTTTCAAGTAAGGAGTAATTGCCATATGCAATGTGAGGTAGTAAACAGAGTTTTTCCGATGTCAGATCTACTGTAGTTATAACCTGCAATTTTTCTTTGGGAAAAGCAGAAAGCTATGTGAAAACTTTTTTCTTGATAAGCTTTCAATAGAAGTATCCATTGCCTATCGGTCTGTAGCTGATTTGGTTTGAGGGGCCAAGACTTAGCTTTTTAGTTTGCTTTTGATGTAAAAAGTCTTGATGTTATTTTGGAAGAAGCTGGAGGGCAAGGAGAGGTTGTGGACGTGCAGAGGAGAGTGTCTTTGAAGATGAGTTATGGGCTAAAGTTTACCAGGAAGGGTGAAGTGAAATTGGCTTTCATAAAGTCTGCAAATGTATCCGCATTCAAGGGCCTATTAGCAAGGGCCATGTCGCCGCTTTAGCAGGACTCTCTCCCGTTCGGGCTGGACTGTTCCCATGAGGCACAGGGTCAAGGCTGATTTGCATATAGCCAGTGTCTGACCTAGGGTGGTGTGGAGTGCAAAAAAAACGATGGATTTAGGCCCAGATCTTTGTACTGGGGTGAATGCAAGACATTGTTCTATATTCTGTCCATCAACTGTGTTTTTTGCAATTTTCACCCGGAGTGGGCTTGGTATGCTCAGACGTGAGTCCCAGGCTCTCCACATCACTGGAGTCAAGCTATCCAGGCTGAAGAAGGCTGATAGCCAGAAACCGGTCCTTGAATGCTTGATTCCGGTCTAGGAAAGACATGGCTTGGTAGTTCGGGCTGGACTGTTCCCATGAGGCACAGGGTCCAGGCTGATTTGCATATAGCCAGTGTCTGACCTAGGGTGGTGTGGAGTAAAAAAAAGGATGGATTTAGGCCCAGATCTTTGTACTGGGGTGAATGTAAGACATTGTTCTGCATTCTGTCCATCAACTGTGTTTTTTGCAATTTTCACCCCGAGTGGGCTGGGTATGCTCAGACGTGAGTCCCAGCCTCTACACATCACTGGAGTCAAGATATCCAGGCTGAAGAAGGCTGATAGCCAGAAACCGGTCCTTGGATGCTTGATGCCGGTCTAGGAAAGACATGGCTTGGTAGTTCGGGCTGGTCTATTCCCATGAGGGTTAGTGTCAAGGCTGATTTACATATAGCCAGTGTCTGACCTAGGGTGTTGTGGAGTGCAAAAATATTCATACACGCCTGGTAGTGAATTTATAACTACACATATAGTTATAAATTCACTACCAGGCGTGTTTTTATGTTTAACACTCAGACATCTTCCATTAAACATATTTTTGTCTAAGTCGTTAATTTTAATTCTTCACCACAGCACTGCACCACACACCCAGAAGACTATTCTTGAGTAACAGCTTGGCTAGAGATTTCGATCTCACATCCATATATGCAAATCGGCCTTGACCCTGTGCCTCATGGGAACAGTCCAGCCCGAACTACCAAGCCATGTCTTTCCTAGACCGGAATCAAGCATCCAAGGACTGCACTGCACTACAGCATTGACAGCTTGCAATGACCGCCAACGTGAATCGCCCGCAGTGACCATCCGTGATGCCCAACAGATTCTTAGCGTTACAACAACGACCATCTACGACACCTTGCCTATCCTTCAAGCTACAGCGAGTACCATCTGCTACATTATCCCTGCTCCTCATAAATACCTACACCGCAAACTGGACTCTTCGCTCTAGACTTTAGAAGGTAACTTTTTGGGTGGGGCTAAACTGGCCACTATCTCTGGCACGCACTACATCATGGTTAGCCTGAACTTGTGGCTTACACTCAGTCTTGTATGACCAGATAACGCGAGTGGTGCTTTGCGTTTTTAGGCGCAGTACTAACCTTGAATCTTTGAAATTGCACATCTCCTATTCTACTCACTGGGCTTCTGTCATTTTGGAATTTATTAATTTAATACATGTTACTTTTTTTGCTAAATCAGTGTGGGATTTTACTTTTGTTGTGTTTTCATTTGATTGCTGTTTGTGTGCTGAATAAATAAAGTACACATTACCTCTAAGTGAAGCATGACCGCTTTTGTGCCAAGCTACCAGAGGGTTGAGGACAGGTCAATTTAGTCTTTTTTGTTGTTCAACCTTACAATGATTGTGGCTGTTGCTTGAGTACAGTCCCAGCCCCTCAACCAACAATAACCAAATGTCTAACAGTACACAGTAAGGTATAAAAAAACTCCTGCTTTACAGACCTTGAATGGAAAATGGTAGATCACAGGTCTCAGGTTACAGACATCAGTTCAGTCTCTGTTCTTCCTCAGGTACAGAAAGTGTTCTGAGAAGGATATTAGGGTTACCACAAATATGCCTGGCACCAGTTTGTCAGTGGTATTGACTCCCGACTCCGCCCTAACCAATTGGATTAAAGTTAGCAGGAGTTACCCTATTTACTTTTGCAGCATTTCCTTTATAACATACTACAAACAATACCATAGTACCCTTCTATGCTTAAATTCAACATGGTGAATTCCTTCTTCCCTTGAGCAGAGCTATGTGTTCTCAAAATGTAATTTGTAACAGGGGAATTGATTGATACTTATTTTCAGATTCCAATTGTAAAATCCCATCAGAATTATATCTTTTATCTACATGATCAACATTTTCAGTTCAGAGTTCTTCTGTTTGGTCTCAGATTAGCTCCAACAATATTCAGCAAATTTATGGCACCTATTGTATTTCCGATGGATTTCAGTTTTGTCTGTATCTCATGACTGGTTGATACAAGCTCCATTAGTATACAAGGCATTGCAGGAACTGGAGATAATAAGCAATTGTCTATATCTACATAGCTTCAGCTTCAATTTACCAATGTACCAACTGAGGCTGACCTAGGACCTTATCTTCTTAGGGCCCAAACTATGAACTGCTCTAGACAAGCTATTCCACCTGCAAGCTTTGCTAACCTTGTTGAAATTTCTTGAGGTCACAGCAAAGAAATGGTTGGTAGTTTAGGGGCACAGAGCACCATGTGTATTTATGGCACAGAGCACCATGTGTATTTATGGTACAATGGACTTGACCTCATCTTTGCTATTATTTTCCCATTTTGGAAGACACTGGCTTCCAGCAGTTCTGTGACAATGGTTTGAATAAAACCAGCCTTGAGTATGGCCTTCCAATTGTGATTGGATCCACTGGTACTTTTTAAGGAACCATGATGCATCCAAGTGTACTGCTGCTATTGACAATGGATTCAAGCTCCAGGGATGGGGATCTATCTTGCTGGCTCTGTAATGCCAAAACTAAAGAGCCATGTTGGAGAATTAAGCATCAAACTGGTGAGAGTTAGGAACAGATCTGTGTGCTCTACAACACTCCCAATCTTAGGTTTTTTTTTTTTTTTTTTTTTTTTTTTTTTTTTAGACATGCCATGTTTTATTTCCAACAATCCAATGCATTTCGGGAACACATTCCCTTCATCAGGGAAATCTACAAGTACAAACACATATATGTGTTTATTTTATCCTTTTTTTAAACATTTTTTTATAAAAGAACTTTATTGTACCATTAAAAATTACACAGCTTCTGTCCTACAACCCCTGGAGCGGGCCGCAACATTTTCTCATGTATGCCATAATATCTGGATTACACAGCCCCTGTGCCGACAACCCGGGGGTACGGCGCGTTATAAATCAATGTGTGTATGTGGTTCGCGATCAGAATGCGGATTTGTGTAGGTCCGATTTTATATTTTTATAACATTAAACAGTATTTTTTTTTTAATTTTGAGAAAAAGAAAAACAATACACAAGGCAATAGTACAATATACACGGACATGTGTTCACAAAGGAGGGACTTCTGAGTATAGTGTTATTCAGCATATAACTAATACAGAGAGTAGGGGGGTCAGCGGGGAAGCAAGTCAATGGTAATATAAAGTAAAGGATACATGGAATGTCTGTCAGGGGGAGAGGGAGACATCTAGGATCTCAACGAAAGGGGGCGTACATATATTCCCACGGTAAGCATTCCACTTGCTCCAGATTTTATTCCATTTCCTAGGTCTACCCCTAGCCACATATACAGTCTTCTCTCTAAACATACACCAATCCATGCTTTCCTCCCATACCGATACCGTGGGTGGCCGCTGGGAACCCCACAACTGTGCGATGTCTCTCTTTGCAATCATGTTCCCAAGGGTCGCCCACTGGGTCTGAGCAACATTATAATCATTCGGTTCCCACACATTCAACAGACAGCGCCTGGCTTCAGGCAGCAATACAACTCCCGTGACCCTCTCCATCACTGCATGCACACGGTTCCAGAATGAAAACACCTCCCGAAACTCCCAAATTATATGAAGGAAGGTTCCAACCATACCACAGCCACGCTTACATAACCCATCGGGGGAATAACCCATACGAACCAAGCGCGGACCAGTAACATACATACGATGGAGAATTTTAAGCTGGACAAGGTGCAGACGGGCGGGAATAGCCACCTCCTTAGGCGAGGATAACGCGGATTGCCAGTCCTCATCATCCAGCTCCAAACCATCACCAGTCCAGACCTCCCTGAGACGTACAAGTAGATCCGCTCGATTGTTGATCAACTTTTTGTATAATAATGAAATTGTGCTATCGGGCACATGACCGTCAAGCACACGATCTTCGAGCGGGGAGGACTCAGGGATGTCGGCGCCAACAGTGAAGACCGAGGTCAAAGCGTGGTGAATCTGTGCATATCTGAAGTATTCCTTGTCGCTCAACTCGTATTCTATCTTTAATGCCTCAAAGGTCTTAATTTTGCCCTTGGCCCAAAGGTCGCCCACCCTGCTGATACTAATCATGTCCCATTTCTCAAAACCTTTCGTTTTCCAGAGACATCCCAATCTTTCAGATGCGTATAATGGAGTCGCATGGGTCAGTCGGTCTCTCCATCCCAAAGCCACATTCGCATCATGCCAGACTCGTACCGCGATCTTGGTAGGTCCAGATAATTTCCTCCCTACTACCTTAGAATAAAGCGCCCTCTTGTAGTTCCCTTCCGGTAACAGGTGTTTGTCCATCTCGAATGCCGGGTTAGGACCGGGTGCGTACATTGCATGGTTAATCGCACTCAACTGAGAGGCCCAATAATAACGCCTGATATCCGGAAGCGCTATACCTCCGTCGTACCAGGGGAGTGTTAGCTTAGTGAGGGCGATACACGCACATCCGTCCCAGACCAGCCGCCTCTGTAAGCTCTCCACCTCTCGACAATAGCTCGCCGGAATAATATCGAACGTATTCTGGAGCGCGTACAAAAATCGTGGCAGGGACATCATTTTGAAAAGCGCTGCGCGCCCGAGCAGTGACAATGGAAACCTACGCCAGCGCATAACATCAAGTTTCAGCTTCTGAAGAGGGGGGAGCAGATTGCGCTCGTAGCGGACAGCGGGGTCTAAAGATGTGAAGATCCGCACATATTTGAATCCCGTCTGCGAGACCTGGATAGGAAATCTATGTGGTAAAGGAGGGAGACCACCCGAAAGCACATAAACACAGGATTTAGTCCAATTGATAACTAGACCTGAGTTCTTTCCAAACGAAGTAAGCACGCCAAACAACACATTAAGCAATTTTCGGGGGGACGTGAGGTATAACAAGATATCATCTGCGTAGAGCGATACTCGATCCTCAAAATCTGGAGTCCATTGGATACCCTTTATCGAGGGTTCCCATCGCAACCAGGCAGCCAGTGGTTCCAGAGCAAGGGCGAATAGTAGGGGGGACAATAGGCAGCCCTGCCGTGTACCCCGCCCGAGGGTAAAGGAGTCTGATACTCGGCCATTAACGACCACCTGAGGCAGCGGCTTCTCGTATAAAAGTTTCACCCACCCGATGACCAATCTTAGGTTTTACAGCAGAATGCCCTGGTATAATCAGTCAATATAGTGATTGTAGCTTACATAAATCACCCAAGGAAGGACTTATTCCAAAACTTAGGTATAAGTAGCAAATCTGCTGTTTTGAGATCCAAAATTAATCTTCCATATCTGTCAGTAGTCCATATTAGTGACCAGAACAATGTTTGGACATACCAGTTGAACAGGCTGCTACTTTAAACTTAGACCTTGTCTGAGATTATGCAGAATGCTTGCAGTATGGGCACAGTTATCATTTTTTCATGCAATGCAGCAGGACACCTCTCACTGCTGTGCTGTGCTGCGTGAAAGGGATGGGGCATGAATGTGCCATTCCTATCAAGATATGGTGCACTCCTGCTGTCTCCTTCCTGTGGCACACACTTTTGGCTGCCTAGCGCCAAAGCAGGTCTCTTGTCATGATGATGCAAGGGTGACTGCATTGCAGACAGGATTGTTTGTATGCAGCACATATAGTAAGAGGAAGATATGAGGAGAAATAAAGATATTCTCTTCATTTTGCCCTTCCTGGGAAGACATAGCATTTTGACACATTCCCAAGTCTAGCAATCAGGGCATATCTGGGATTGCACCAAAATCCATGGGTGGATGTGTGGGAACACCCAGGGTCCACCCATGGAACGCCTCCCTGGAGAAAATTAATGCTAGGTAGCAACTTGCGCTGCCTTGCTTTGCTCCAGATTTACCCAGCATCACAGGGCCACACAAGGGGGCCTTCTTTGGCTTGGTAAATCTCCTCTAAGTTTTGCGTTTGCCTTCCGTTACCTTATGTACCACATGGGCAATTAAAAACTTTGATAAATATGCCCCTAAGTCTGGATCTTTTTGCATCCCAGGACAATGTTAACTTCCCAGATAATTCTCACACAATCCAGAGGAGGATGCTTTGGGGATGGATGCTCTTCCGGTGTGATGGATCAGATGGTTGTTATATAAATTCCCTACATTTTCCTTGATCCCAAATACTTCCATCTAGAATTTAGAGGAAGAAGCTTAAGTCATAACAGTACCTCCTCACTGGTCTCAAAGAACATAGGGGCATATTATCAAGGCAGCTTAAAGGAAATTATCGCTGCTTTTGCGGCCGTTTTCGGCTGCAAAGCGGCGATAATTTCATCACCCTATTAGCAAGCTGTTGCTTACATCAGTTAGCAACAGCTTTTAGGTGATAGCGATCGGTTTGGGACCCGCTTTGCATGTCAGCGATATTTATCGCTAATGACATGCAAAGTGGGCGTACCCAACCAGTTAGCGACTGAAAGCAGTCGCTAACATCGCTATCGCCTATTAGCAAGGCAGAATAAAAAAAATTGCGCTAAGCGCGAATATCGCTGAAAACTAACGCCTGCTCAGACCAGTTCTTAACCTGTATATCCAGTGGGAGGTGGATATTCAGGCTAAGATCCTATTAGCGATAATGCCTGAATATCGCTGGATTCCCAGCGATATTCTCGCATTTCGCCGCTATCGCCGGATATTTTATCACATTGGAGATAAACGTTGATAATACCACGTTATCTCTGTGATAAAATCCGGCAATGCTCGGTGATAAAAAAAATGTCGCTAAGCTTCTTTAGCGATAAATATCACTAGTTGTTGATAATATGTCCCATGGTTTCCTCTTCTAAAATCTCTACTCTCTTGGCTCTCTTTGGCTTCTTTCACTGTCCCCATCTCCTCAACATTCTTTAGCTCTTCTTCTCCCCGTTTGACTCACTGTACTAATCAGGAAATTGAGAGGAAAGGTTTACAGGGCAAAGGTTATCGGGTGTATTTAGCCCAGCTTAACCCCTTGCATGCTGTCGTGATTCTGCGCCTGTGCGGCACATTCCGATCGCGGGTGTGGTCCTGATGGCTGGGAGCCGTCATCAGCACACGAGCACTGTGTGCCAAGGCGGCTCCCGGCCGTCATCAGCATGCAAGCAGTTAACCAACTGCCTCAGTTTTAACAAATTGAAGGTTCTCTGGCTTCTGTTGTTCAATTTCTTTGGGATGGCTTCTGTTAGAAACTGGGTAACTGGTTGACTGGGGTGCGCACCCTGGTCAAGTAGCAACCACAATCCTCTTCACTATAAGGCGCAAGCAAACGCCAAATTAACCTGTGCACACCCCCTGGAAGCTTGGCACAGAGAGGTCAGGCTTCACTAAGAGGCAATGAGTAAAGCACTTGTGCAACACTTCAAACAGTAAAACAGTGACAACACAACAGTAAACGGTACCCCACACCATATTAGATCTATAGAGCAAGGTTTTATAAATAAAACAAGACCAAAGTGACAAATTTTCAGTCAGTAGAACCGGTGTCATGAATTTTAAAGAGTAAACAACAATATAGCGCCTGAAAGCATAAGGCGCCAACCGCGGCTATCCGGTTGTGCTGGACTGAGCTAAAGTCAAAAGTTTTGTCTGACCGCGATGGAGTGTGGGTCGGATGCAGTCCCAGATTAGTCAAGCTGAAGGTTTACCTTCTCAAGTTTTGTGCCAAGAATCTTGTTCACATTGCAGAGGGTCACGAGGAGCAGGGAGAGCTTTGCAAGCAACAGACTGAGTGGTGTTAAGAGCAGGCTGGGCTTTGCAGATAGGTGAGCTGGAGCTACATGTCAGAGGTCACCCGTGGGCTGTCGATGCTGCTGTACTAAGAGACGGGCTGGGAGCAGGTTGTGCTGATTTCCGGAGAGAACGGTGTGGTTCTAGTGTGATTGGACCCATTTGCCGTCATGAAGAGCCCAAAGGCTTGAATTAGGAGCCGACCGAGCTACATCAAGGGTCCAGAACATGAGGAGTACCACTTCAATCGATCAATCAATCAGGAGATTTGTAGAGCACTACTTGTCACTTGTGGGGGCCAGAAATCCACTAAAGACAGATCCAGGAGCTTTTGGGGAGCTTTAAATGTCCCTGAGGCTCAGGTCAGGAGACCAGCAGGGTAGCCCTTTGAGTCACTCTGTGGTTCTGGATTCAAGATGGATTGCAGGTCCTGTTCTTCCTCCCCAGGCAAGAGAGCAGGAGGCAGCAGGTCAGCACAGCAGTGCAGCAGTTGGTTTGGAGCAGCAGTCCAGCAGAATGGCAGTCCTTGTAGCAGCAAGCAGTCCTTCTTCCTGGTACAGTATCCACGGGTACACAAGTTTACTGAAGTGGTGGTGTCTGATGTGCTTGTTTTAAACACAGTTGAGCTTTAACGGCGGAGAGAAACTGCCTTTGAAGTGCACAGATGCCATACCTCCCCTGACTCCAGGCTGTGTGTTGAGACAGGACACAGCCCATACAGGTTTACGTGAGGCTGGGCCCAGCTCCTCCCTCCCTCCCATCCTGCAAGTGATGGACCATCCAGTCGCACCTAAGCTCCCATTATGTGTGGCTCTCTAGGGGGAATACACAAAGCCCAATTGCCAACTACACCCAGTCATGTAACCAGAGACAGGCTGCAGGCACCAAAGGGCTAAGGTGAGAAAATGCCTACTGTCTAAAAGCAGCATTCCCAGGATTGTAATTTAAAATCTGACTACACCATAAGTTAGGGTTTCAAATTAGGATTCTAAAGGCAGCAAACATGAACCAGTTATCTCTTCCTATTTGGAAATTACACATATGAAATGTAATAAGATAACTCCAATGTTATCACATGGGAGAGATAGACCTTACAGTAGCGAAAAATGAATTTAAGAGCTTTTCTCTACCAGGACATGCAAAATTTAAAAATGAATGTCAAAATGTTTAAATACATTGTGCACTGCTCTTTGGGGTGTCCTGGACCTACCATAGGGGTGACTTAAATGTATTAAAAAGGAGGACTTGGGCCCGGAATAAGGTTGATTTTGCCATGTCGAATTGGCATTTAAACGACACCCATAGGCTCTGCAGGAGCATGCCTTAGACACGTTCAAATGGCTACTTAAGTGGGTGATACAATCAGTGCTGCAGAACCACTAATAGCATTTAATTTAAAAGGCCCTGGGTACATGTAGCACCACTTTACTATGGACTTACAAGTAAATTAAAAATACCAATTGGGATTAAGGCAATGTTACCATGTTTTGAGCAGAGACTAGTACTTTAGCACTGGTTAGCAGTAGTAAAGTGTACAGAGTTCTTAGGCCAGCAAAAAATAAATTAGCAAAAACAGGAGGTCTGAAGGCAAAAAGGTAGGGGGAAACCATGCCAAGACTGCTAGGTCTAACAGCTTCCAACTTATTCTTATTCTTTCTCTCTTTATCCTTAAACCCAATGGGTGGCTATTAAGGATTTTAGGGCACCATGGGGAAACCTAAGGAAGGTGAATTATTGTTTGGAAGATTTTGGAAGAATTTTTGACTTTCTAGACTTACAGTTCATTCCAAGCCTCCCCCTTTGGATTTACCTTCAGTTTTAAAGGTTCTGCTAGGACTATTCATTTTTATTACTAAAATAGGCCTCTAGAATGTGAAAATTGCTCCCCTTGTCATGTCTTCCACATGTTTTAGGATTCTGTGAAGATAGTGCTAATCTAAGAGATGGCTCAGTCTTTCTCCCTAAAACGTCTTCTTTATTTCATACTTCCCATTAAGTGACATTGCCAGTTTTCAGTTCTTCTCCTTCTCTTGAGGAGGAGTCACTTCAGTTGCTTGATGGTAAAAGAGCTTTACAATTGTATCTTGACTGATCAAGCACTCTCAGGAAGTCAGATCACCTGCTTGTTACTTTTGGTTTATCAGGTCCAGGTAAGTAGGCATCATCTTTGGCCATTAGAAGATGGATTAAATTGACTGTTCTTAAGCTTATTTTAACAGGATGGTCCTCCACCCAATACAATCCAAGGTACCTCCTCTCCCAGTGTTAAGGCTTCTCCTTGGGATGAGTTTCATAAAAATATGCAGATCGGGAACATGGACATCACAGGATACATGTTTTGTGCATTATCGATTGTAAGATGTAAGGACATCTGAATATTGAGGCAAACGTTTGTTCAGGAGTACTTACATATGTTTGATCGTGTGTTCTAAGGCTTGTAAATTCTTTTTGTTTTGCTGTGTGGTTTTAGTCAGCTGAAGTACTATTATTTCATTGAATTGCTTTGGTGAATCTTGTTTTGACATTTCGACCAAGGCCTAAACTTTAATTTACCTCATTAGAAATTAACTAGACAAATTAGATGCAAGTAACATTCCTTATTACTGGTAATTTTCATTAATCTTAGTCCAACTCCTCCTTATATCAGACATTACTAATGAGGTGATTTTCAAATGGTGAGACACAAAAACTCCAGGAATGCTGACATCAAAAGCCCTGCACAGTTTCCCTGTGCACCATAGGGGAGGCGTTCATAGCATCCTTTTGTCACTATAAAGAAGTGTTGGAGGCATTGATAGTGGTGGAAGGTGGGTGTGGCGTAGGACTGCCGCGGCTGAGCAGGACTAACAGTGATGAAAAATAGCTAATTAATCGGGGCGTTAGTATGCAATCATTTCACTTGGCTGGAATTAGTTCTGTTTGCCCTGGTGCTTGTGTGAGATCACACAAGCACCAGTGTAAACAGAACTAATTACACATTATTTTTAGTATGTGTACATAATAGCAAGTGGATATATTAAATGTTTCACCTCTTCAAAAGTGAAAGATGGAATTATATTGGAGGCAAAATTACTTCATTCAATAATGCAAGCCACATGGCTGAATATTTAAGTGGTATTGAAGGAATCGTTTTCTCTCTTAATTTCACTATGAATAAGTAAAATGATGTACCGGAAAAAAATGCATGGTAGATATTTTTAGCAGTGGTGCCACATTCAGTTTTCTCATTTTTGGCCTGGTATGCAAACCTTCCTGTAATATAGAATGGGATAAAATACTTTCTCCATATTGCACACGCTGTAAATCGTGCAAAGGGGTTTTTCTTGTTTTTGCACTACTACAAAATGTTTGTAATATGCTCGCCCAGTGACATTTTTTTTGCGTTTGAGGTGTTTAAAATTCACAAATATAAATATGAAATTTCTCAGAATGATTGCATGAAAGGAAGACAGCACAAGTCGGAAACAGTGAGCAGTGCTTGCCTCTCTCTGGTTCTTTCTTGACTCCTCTATAGTGCATGCATTAACTTGGAGAAACTGTGAATTATATGGATGTACATTAGGGGGCACATGCATCAATGAAAATTGCATTCGCAAAGGGTGCGAATCGCAAAATTCGGCCGTTTGCGAATGTAGTTTCATTATTTGAGATGCATCACAATTTTTGTACTGTTCGCAAATTAAGAAATCCCAAAATTACGATTTCCAAAAGTGCAATTGCATTTAAGGAATCTCAAATTGAGGTTCCCTAAATGCAATGCATCAAACTAAAAAAAATAGCGATTTCGCTAATAGGGGGAGAAAATTACCATGAGGTTGACCTTCATGGAAAGTTCCATTTTACACGCACACATGCCCTTGGGGCATGTGTGTGTACTAGATGTACTTATAGGCAGATTTCAGGGGTGTAACAGGGTGTCCTTTTGACACCCTGGCACCCTTCAAATTGCATTCTCAATTTGCGATTCTCCAATTGAGAAACGCAAATTGAGAATGTCTTCCCATTCATTAGGAATGAATGGGGAGGTATTCCTTAATTGCGATTTGCAATTTGCGAGTCGTAATTAAGGAATTTGAAGAAATCACATTTTTTTTGCGATTTCTTCATGCATAACCTTTTGCAATTCCTTATTAGCAAATCCTTATTTTTCGCTAATAAGGAATCGCAAATGGTATTGATGATGCATGTGGGCCTAGATGCTTCAAGTGCAAAAAACAAGCACTGGGTACATCTCTTGAGGAAAATGCTTCTGGTAATTGCTGGGGTTATGACTATAACAGTTAAATTGTTTTTCCCAACAATTGAAATGGGAATGGGATCCCTAGGGACTCTTTTCTATTGGTGGATGTCTTATCACTACCTTCCAATAGTTAGCAAAGTCCTATTCTATCCCACTGTGGTTCTGGATTTGGAAGGGACACCCTAACCATGCCCCTTTAAAAATACTGAATCTGTATGTAGTCGCAAATCCAAATTGCAATTATGTAACATGTTTCTGAATCGTAATTTGGGTTTCATACATACCAAAATGCAGGTATGCTGTTGGGCCGTTTATGAATGCAAAAAGGCTCGATACATCTGGCCCAAACTGCAATAATCGAAATTTCGAGTTTTGTTGTAATTAGGCAGCATTATGTTTTCCACAACAGGTAGAGTCCATGTTGGAAGAACGGACACTATTCTCAATCTTCACGCACACCTCCTCGGAAAGCATATGGTTTAATGTTATCCCCCATTTATAAATGCAAAAAGATCAGTATGGTGTGGTGATGCCACATCCAGTAACCACTGGTCTTGGTGGTATAAGTACAAAATAATAATAATATTAATATGATGTTTTTTTAAAGCGCACAGCTGCCTCTAAGGACTTCTCGGCGTTGGCAGCAACAAGCCAGAAAGACCCAAACTCTCGAGATTCAAAGAACCTTCAGCTAGATGCATCAAACAAAAATCCGCTCGCAAAGAGGCAGATTCTCAGAATCTGCCCCTTTGCGACCGGTATTTTTGCATTTGGGATGCATCATCCCAAATGCAAAAATAGCAAATTGAGAATTCGCTAAATTGCGATTATTTGCATTTAAGAAATCTCAAATTGAGATTCCTTAAATGCAATGCAGGAAAGTTTTAAAAATAGCAAATTCGCTAATAGGGCACGCAAATTACTATGAAGTACTACTTCATGGTAATTTGCAAAAACTTTGACACCCCTGTACCCTTGAAATCGCAATCTCAATTTGCGATTCGCAATAGCGAATTGCAAATTGAGATTGTCTTCCCATTCATTCCTATGGGCCTCTAGGCCCATAGGAATGAATGGGGAGGTATTCCTTAATTGCGACTCGCAATTTGCGAGTCGCAATTAAGGAATTCTAAGAAATCGCTATTTTTTTAGTGATTTCTTGATGCATTCCATTTTGCTATTACTTAATAGCGAATCAGTATCTTTCACAAATAAGGAATCTTAAATTGGGTTGTTGATGCATCTGGGGGCTAGAGCCGAGCATCAACGAGGAAAGACTTTAGCTGTTGAAAACAGACTGATTCAGAGGGGACAACACGTAGCACAGTAGGAAGGGTGTTCCAGAGTTTAGTGCACAAGAAAACAAAAGCTCTACCCCCGACACCCCCCTCCCCGCGCACCCTTGGAACTTGCAATAGCATCAGCTCTGAGAGTTCACCTCTAGGTTACCTCTAGGTTACCTTCCGGGTTGAAGTGGGTTTCGTAATGAGGCCTAAAATAGATAAACTGGCGTTGTTAACTGACTCTGATGTTTTCTTCCCTGGAGTGACGCAACGTGTACAATTGTCAACAATACTTTCAGAGCGCATCGCGGTTTACCACAAAGGACCTGGTACCAGCACAGCTTCACTATTAAACCGGAATGCCCCATTTGACGTGCGTGCTTCTCAATGTCCAATACTCATCCCAAGTGGTCCCAGGTGTATTGATAAATTAGCGTGCAGTTGGTTTCCTAGCAACGCCATGTCCTCCGCGCGCGGGCACACACACGTGCAGTGTCTGGCTAGCAAGTCAGCCTCATTACCACTGTATGCAGCAGAAATAAAGAAACAGACCCCGGGGCCACGGCTGCTGGGCACTTTTCGATGCCAAGTACTTCACTCCAGGAGTCCACTATGCCCACGGATGCCAGATGGAGGTCGCTGCCGGGATTGCGTTCGTGGCAGCGGTTCTGGCTGGTCCCCGGGTCTCAGAAGGAGGCCGGGCTATCTGGGTCAGGCGCAGAGGGACCGCGCGCTCTCTGTTCCAGGGGAAGAGAAAACGAGGAATTTGTAGTACCAATGCCACACGTGATGGGTGTTGCTGGTCCTCTAAGATGGCAGGCAGCTGGGAAAAGAGACAACACACATCATCCTCCACCATCATTCTCTGCCGTGGGACCCTCCCCCACCGTCACCCCACTCCTGAGAGACTAGGAACGGGCAGCGGGGGGAGGGGAGAGGGACCGACGATGAGAGAGACGCCCCTCTCGAGAATCCTTTGCTGCTCTTGAACGGCGCTGGATGCTTCAGAGGACGTTTAATGGGCACACGGCATCGGTGGCACAGAACACACTGGTCATAAAGGGGCCACGCGGTGCAAAGATCAGCAGTCCCCTTTATCCAGACCTGCGTCTCGAACAATCCCCAGGAGATATTTTAGAATATTGCTTTGTTTGATGATGTCAGCTTGGGTTTTGAATTGTATTGCGACATTCACCAGATAGGCCCTCTAAAGAGCGCTGGTTCGGACATATAGAACACTTTTATTTTAAGAGTTTTCAATGTAACAGTTGTTCATCCAAAAACTTTGGGGCAGATTTACAAAAACTGGCGCATCCCTGCTTGCATGACGTACGAAACCCCTTGACCCACCATGGATGCGCCGCAATGTAAATGCGGCGCACTGTGGCGTAAAGATAGACAGATGCGTGACGCACCTGTCAGCGTCTAGCTGACGCAGTGCTGGAATCGTGTCGAAAGCGCGATGCAACTCCAGCACTGCTCAGGGGCCCTCTATACTTGCTGTGCTGCTCTTACAAGCTGCAAGCAGGCGTGAGGTTTTGACGCGGGGGGATGTAAAAGTGACAGTGAAATCTTCTCGATTTCACTGCTACACTTTTAAGGGGCTTCCTAGCGACGGAACACCTACCCTGCATACATTATACCTAATGCAGGTATTATGTAGCGCAGGGCTTTACAATGTGACGCATCTCACTAGATGCGTCACGTTGTAAATATGTTGCATAGTGGTGCATTGTTTATGGCGCCGCTGCGTCAAAAAAGTGATGCAACGGCGGCATAAAAGTGTCACAAGGGGCTTGTAAATCTACCCCTTTGAATCAATTTACATTGATATCTTTTTATTTTATTTTCTTGTAAGGGGATTCTTCTGAAGAGCGGGTACATTGTCTTCTAGTCACTTGGGAGTACTAAACAAATGGATGGCATTATCTCCAGTTCTAGAATATTTTGTCAACCTTTTAATCTACCCAAAATAGAAAGGATTTCATGCTTAGTTGGCCCATTAGTGTTACTGTAAGAAGACCACCTTTTCTGCGTGGTTACCACAGATTTTTCACCTTTTGCTGGACCCTATTTTTTGCTGGCTTGCACTTTACCCCTTCAAACTAGGAGTAAAGTGTCTGCACTCCCCTTTTGAACATGGTTAAATTGTCTTATTTCTCATTTGCACAGTAAATTTGCCTGTAAGTTCTAGTATATAATGTAGAAAACACACCCAGGCCTGGATACTAAATGCCACGTGTGTACCTCTGCACATATTGTGTACTCCACTACAGTGGCTGTGCAAACATAGATACAGGCTCACCCTGAGCAGTTCGGGTGCCGCAGTTTGACCTGTTAAAATATCCATTTTTGACAGGTAACAACCTCTTTTAAATATTTGTAAATCACTTCTACGTAGGCCTGTCAGAGTGCATGGTATTTAAAAGTGTGACAGACAAAGGCGTGATGAGACACTGATGATGGCGGAAGGTTGTTGAGAAGATCCACTCTAGGGGCCCGCATCGGCAGTCTTAGTAGCCAAGATGAGGAAAGAGAAGTGCTAATCAAGATGGAGGGTGAGGGTTTGAATGCCTACTGGCACCTCTACTTTGGAGAGTGCCCTTATAACCGGAGTTGACAGACCCGATGCCTCCAGTGTGCTGAAGATGCCAGCATCCACTGGATTCAAGCAAGCCTGTCTGAAGACGGCTGTAATGCCAGAAACCGGTCCTAGGAAGCTTGTTTCCGGTCCAGGGAAGGCATGGCTTGGCAGTTCGGTTTGGACTGTTCCCATGAGGCACAGGGTTAGACTGATTTGCATATGGCCATGTCTGAACTGGGGTGGCAGGGTGGGCTAAAGAACGGTGATGGATCAAACCAAGATCTGTTGACTGGGTGTGAGTGTTTGATTGGTTCAGATGCTCCGTCCATCACCACCCGCTTTTGTACCGAAGATGCCAGCATGGCATGACCTAACTGGAGCTAGAGGTGGACACTGACGGAGAGACGGTCTCATTGCAGGGGCGGGGCATGGCAGCTTTAAGCCTTGACTCACAAATACCCCCCGACTTAGATCACTGCCGCAGTTTATGCTGATCTTGTGTGCTCACTGAGGGCATATGGGGAGAACAGTGGCAGCACCCCGCTGCAGTCGGGGGAGCCATCCCTGCCGAGAAGGCCTGTGGGAAAACACAGCATTCTAGGACCCCACCATCCAAGAGGACAACGAATCATCCATACCCCATGAGCCGTGCCGCGGTGTGGGGAAGCTGACTGCAGCTAATCCTTGAGGGTCAGGCCTGCTTGTTAGTGACGAGTGACTGTCGGATAAGTGCAAGGCCACTCTGCTGATTCAGGTGCCCCTAGGCCTAGAAAAGGTTTAGCAACCAATGCAGTGGCCTATAAGACACCTACCTCAGGTTAGTGTGGGATCCGGTCTAGCTGAAACTCACTTACACCATCAGGGTGGTGTAGGGGCCGTTGTCTGGTGCAACATGCCAGGGTTACGGTAAAAAATGAGCCGGGCCCTTGGTGGATGGACCCCAGTTTTGTAGGGTCCCCAACATAAAGTTAGCCCCACCACTGGCCCAACCCACAGTGCAGGCATTCGATCCCTGAGAAGAAGCTGATGACTGGGGTCCGTAACTCACTGGTGCGGGCACCAGACATTGACACCTCTGCCGCCACTACCATTTCTTTCCCAACACTGAGCGAAATCGCCAACTAGTCACAACTGTAGGGACAGGCTGAGTAGGGACTGATCTCTGGTACAGCCCTTTGAGGCGGGGGTACACCAGTGGAGAGACACTGGCTTGCCAATGCCACAGCATACCCTAACCATGGTACAGCTTCTTAAATTCTGAGAAGAGAATAACCATATACCCCACTTTTCTGCATTTGGGGCCAGGAAATCACTTGCTCAGTGACCAAACACTGCCCCTCTGCCGCCTCACAACCACTAGCTCCCCATTGTGGAGCGAAACCGCCAACAAGTTATAACAGCTACAAGGGGCTTGCCATGAGACAGGCACAAGAAAGAGCAGTTGAGTAAATCCTTTCTGTGACAATCTCAATCGCGCTCCAGTCAAATAGCTTCAGGGATGGGGTAGACCTGCACCAAATCCAGGTAGTGGATCCCCCCTGAGACCTAGGTATCTCAAAGGAATTCTTCCTCGAAGCCTTCCAAAAGTAAAGGAAGCGATCCAGTCACTAAAGTCTGACCCCCACAGTGATCTAGCGGCAGTGAAATGAGGTGTATAAAACTTAGGTAATAGAGCTGATGACATCGACAAAAGTCTACATGAGCAAATTGACAACTCATAAAAGCTACAACAGTGAATATTGGTGATGGTGGAGCAGCACATTCTTTTACAGGAGAAATGCGAGGATCTTAAGAATAGGTCCAGCAGAAACGATATTCGTATTCAGGGTGTCCCAGTAGGGCTAATGCAAGCTGACCTCCCAGCACATGTGCAAAATCTCTGTGATCACTTCGATCAAACTATCCTGAATCATTGGGGCACCCCTATCTGATTCAATAGAAGGCACAGAGACTTCCACCAGCACAATCCTTGAGGTGCCCCACCAAATGCACTAACTAGGGTCCACTTGTATGAGGGCAAGCAAGCCGAAACGGCAGTCCCATTTTCCGTAATTGTGCAGACATTCAGATCTTTAAAGATCTCTCACCAGTTAGACTAGCTAAATACAAAGCTTTTAAACTTGCACTGGCTTATTTTTAAATGGGAGTGTAAAGAGATCTCAATGGTGCTGCGGTAATAAAACCCATAGAGTGCGGCGGCTCCCAGATGAGGCCTCTGTATCACCCCGAGACCCTGATGCTCGGATGTAAAAGGCAGGTGAGGCACATATAAGAATTTCGGTATGCAACCGTTACCACGCTACTTTTACAACGCATACTGTTACAACGCATACTGTTACAAAGCAGGATCCTTTACAACGCATGCCTTTATGACGCATGTTATTACATAGCAGATGCTATTACAACGCATGCCATTACAACGTAAGTATAGGTAAGTATATCATTTCATTTTACCTTTTTTTTAATTACCAAAATATTAAAAATAAATTAAATAAATAAATTAAAGTAATTTTATATATAGTTTGGGTTTTGGGGTACAGGGGTATTTTTAGGGTTCAGGGCTGGGTTTGGGGTTTGGGGTACAGGGATATTTTTAAGGATCAGGGCTGGGTTTGGGTTTTGGGGTACAGGGGTATTTTTAGGGTTCAGGGCGGGGTTTGGGTTTTGGGGTACAGGGGTATTTTTAGGGTTCAGGGCTGGGTTTGGGATTTGGGGTACAGGGGTATTTTTAGGGTTCAGGGCTGGGTTTGGGTTTTGTGGTACAGGGGTATTTTTAGGGTTCAGGGCTGGGTTTGGGTTTTGGGGTGCAGGGGTATTTTTAGGGTTCAGGGCTGGGTTTGGGTTTTGGGGTACAGGGGTATTTTTAGGGTTCAGGGCTGGGTTTGGGTTTTGTGGTACAGGGGTATTTTTAGGGTTCAGGGCTGGGTTTGGGTTTTGGGGTACAGGAGTATTTTTAGGGTTGAGGGCTAGGTTTGGGTTTTGGGGTACAGGGGTATTTTTAGGGTTCAGGGCTAGGTTTGGGCTATGGGGTACAGGGGTATTTTTAGGGTTTAGGGCTAGGTTTGGGTTATGGGGTACAGGGGTATTTTTAGGGTTTAGGGCTAGGTTTGGGTTATGGGGTACTGGGGTATTTTTAGGGTTCAGGGCTAGGTTTGGGTTATGGGGTACAGGGGTATTTTTAGGGTTCAGGGCTGGGTTTGGGTTTTGGGGTACAGGGGTATTTTTAGGGTTCAGTTTTATAAAATACTTTAATTAAATAAAATAAATCAATTTTAGTAATTTTAATATTTATTAAAAAAGGCATATATATTTTTATAATTTTAAAATTACACTGACATTAATAAAAAATGTATTTAATAAATAAAATTAATTAAATATTTATTAATTACATTAAAAAAATATATATACTTACCTATACTTACGTTGTGTTGGCATGCGTTGTAATAGTATCTGCGATGTAATGTCATGCGTTGTAAAGGCATTCGTTGTAAAGGATCCTGCGTTGTAAAAATTGCGCTGTAATGGTATGCGTTGTAAAAGTATGCGTGGTAACGTCATACATCCAAGAATTTCACTCTGAAACCAGATACCACTGAAATTGTGGCAGGTAGAGATATAACCCTGACTCACCTAAGCCACTCAACCATGGGCAAGAGCACCCCTGTGATCCTCCTCCTTGGAACAGGCTTAGCTTATATTGATACGCTTGGCTCACTAGTATGAAACCTTCGAGCCGCCTGAAGCCAATATTTCTCTTATTGATAACTGTGCGCGGGTCCCAGAGAATGTAAGCCCTTTGACAGCCGGCAGGGTTGCATAACCCCTTTTATTGTCACTTGCACAAGAGGGCTTGTGGAGCTTGATGACAAAATGCGAAGACTAAGCCACCTTTGTGATGTGTTGGAGTACCTTTTATTCTACTATGTCTATAATTCTAGTTATTTGGTTCCTTTGGTTTGTTATTGATATGCGAGGGAGAGTGTGGGTAATGGGTAAAGCTTCTATGCACTCCACAAATATGGCTGCTCTTGAACAGATGTAGATTAGTGTGCCCTGGAGCCCTTCTGAGCCTTTCTGTATCACAATGCACTATGGTTTCTTCTGCAACACTTTAAGGTGCCACATAAAATGCCAGGTGTCTGTATAGCTCTACTAAATGCCTTGGCATACTGGCCCAACTTAGGTATACATGTGCAGATATTTGTCTACTGCAAGAGATGCATTTACTAAAACAAGACCAACAAGGCCTGAGTATCTAGATTTTTTTCCAGTCTAATACTTTGCTGCAGCTTTGACTAAATCTGCCAAAGTTGCAATATTGATGTTTATGGAGCTCAAAATGAAGGCTGGCAAACTGGACAAACGACTAGCGATGATGGGTCAATGGTACCAGACCCCGATTACCATGTATGCCATCCATGGAACTCGCTCCCACCCGATATCAGAAGAATCCCTTCTCTGGCACGCTTCAAAAACGATGGCAAAACTTTCCTCATGGGCAAATTACTCGCCTAATTTATGCCTTCAACCAACACAGAGACCCCGATTAACTAACAACTATCGCCTTTCTCTCGGACTACCTATTCACTCCACCAAGACATTGGTCCACCTTGTCTTGAGTATTTGCAAATGTGAACCGTACATATGCGTCCCTCTATCCCCTATGTATCCTGCACCCCTGCCCCTCTCCAACCGTTTGTATACTCTGTGTATCTAAGCCTATTTGTACAACTCTTTGAGCCTTGTAAAGCGCTCTGATACCCTAAGGGGTCAGGTTCCCGCTCTATAAAACACTTAACAAATAAATAAATAAATAAATCTATGCTCCAAACGTGGCACAAAACAAATGTATTGATCCTACTATTAGATAAATAGCTGGCTTCTCGGAGTCCCCCATTATCCTGGGGAGGGATTTAAAATGTGTAATTCATCCCACCTTAGAGAAATCACACCAAAGGTTAGGGCACGCCTACTCTGTCTGCTGCCTCCCAATCTTCATTAGATGACCTTGGTCTAATACATACATATCATCGTAGGCGTCCACTTCTGGTAACCTACTCACATTTCTCACCAGCAAATCAGACTTACACAATATTTGTTTATATCTACTAGATCAAAGATTGACTCCCAGTATCAGTGAGGTGGAACAACTCTTCAGAGTTACATAAAAACCCAGCGAGATTCCGAGGAGTTCCACTAATGGTTGGAAATATGCATATTGTGCTGCTTGCGCAACTATTTAATGCCGGTAGCGCGAGCAGTGCTGAAAAATCTGCATAAACTGCACCATCTCTTGCGACCGCCCACTTTAGAAAAGAGTACTAGAGGACACTAAATCTTGCCCGCGCTCAAATTTCAGGAGCCCTAAAGTTAAAAATCTGCCAAACAGTGATTGTAGGAATTTGGAACAAACTCTTCACCCCAACTTGAGTAACGCTTAGTTGCTAAATTCTGCCTGTTCCGCAGGTGGAATGAAACATTCCGCCCACCCTTTATGGTAATTTATGAAATCTGGGGGGCTGTTGACGAGTACGTACAACTACAACACAGGGAAGTTGGGCCCACAAATAATTTGGGATGCCTTAAAGGCTTTCCTCTGAGGGAGATGTTTTCAGGAAGCGAGTCACTTGAAAAGCATGAGGGAAATAGCCATTCAAACAACTTAGAGTTGAGCTGGCACAGTTAGAACAGAAACACAAATCTAACTCCTCCAAGAAATTAGACCTGCATCTGCAGTCAGTAATAAGTCAACCTCTATTAGAGTATAAAAAAGCAAATTATATTCTCGTTATGAGTAGGGCTAGATATAAAGTAGGAGGTAACAAAGCAAGCATACAACTAGCTAACAAACTCCACACTGTTGGAACAAAGGGGGTGATAAAAGCAGTTAGAGTTGACACTGGGGTGGTTGAGACCATTGTGAAAGGGAAACAACAAACTATGATTCTCTATGTACAGCTCACCCATCTGATCCCCAGAAGGCTGCCACTTACCTTCATTCAATACCACTCACTGCTATAACGTCCTCCGAAAGACTGACTTTTGAAGAAGCAATCATGGTAGACAATTCTTACAGCATTTAAATATCTTAAACCGGGGATGGCACCAGGACCTGATGTCTATACAGCCTTCTTCTACAAACGATGTGCTCCACATGTGGTACCTCTAGGTGCAACACTATACAACAACTTTTTTCCCTTGCAGAGACCAACCCAATCAATAGTTTAGGCATTCATTGCAATAAACTTAAAGCCAAGCAAGGACACCTACCTATGCTCGACATATTAGATGACTTGCTGAACATTAATGTTAAGCTATGTGTGAAGATTTTGGCGAACGGCATGGAGAACGTGTTACCTCACCTGATTCAACGGACTAGGTGAGATGTATACCAGCCCACACTACTTCTGATAATACTAAATGGGGACTCCACCTAGTAGACATCGCTAGGCATAGTTGCAAGAAGTTGTCCCTTCTCTCACTTAACGCTGAAAAAGTATTTTATATAGTGGAGTGGGGCATTCCGGGGCAACACTATCTAAGACAGGCCTGTGTGATAGATTTAGTAGCTGGATAAATGCCCTATACACTGCACCATGGGCTAGGGTCATAGTAAATGGCGTGGGCACACCAAGAATAGAGCTATAAAGTGGCACACAGCAGAGTTGATCATTATTGCCCATGCTTTTTGCCCTCTACCTGGAACCCTTACTGTAAAGGTTTTGGTGAATTGAGGCAATGCAAGGCATCTCATTTAGAGAAACTGTATATTAAATTTAATTCTTTGCAGATTACAATTTTCTCTCATTTACAACCCTCAGACAATCTCTACGAGAACTTACTTCACTGCTGGAGTAATATTATAAGGTTGCAGGCCTAAAAATTCATTTAAACAAGTCTCTAGTTCTTATATTAGTGAAAGTTCAACCCCTAGCTAACTCACACCAGAAGGTGACTGTTTGCACCCTCCTGGGGCTTACCAGTTCATAACGCCAGATGCCCAGAAGTGTTCTAGAAGTAATTTCAAGTTTCTCTTCAAAATTATTAAGTCCCTCGCCTTATCTTGGTGCACGCACACTCTCTCATGACTCAGCAAAATTGACTACTTTAATATGGCTATACTTTCAAAATATTCTCCATATGTTTAAAATTTCCAACTCAAGGTCAAGTTCAAGTTCAAGTAGTCTTTATTCGATAATTTTCCAATCATAAAAGACACATACAGTCATAAAAATGTCATTAAAAGGGTGTAACCCTAAAAACATGACATCTTACAAAATGCAATACAAGCATTATCGAAAGACCCTAACAGTATAACAATAAGATAACTTTTAAGAACAAATCCGTTTAAAAGAATTATCATAAAAGATGTACAAGGGATCCTACAACAGGGAGATTTTTCTTTTATAGATCCCAAGTCCAACTAAGAAATTTCCTGATGGCTATGACAATATCTGCTCGTTAATTTGTTACCAAAATACGCAAGGCTACCATACCAGACCTAGGGCTAGTTGTAGGTAATAGAAAATTACCGAATGGTAAATACCGAATTTTACCGATTCGGTATTTACTAATCGGTAATTGCTATGTAGGAAAAAAAATCGGTAAAAATACAGAATCAGTAAGATTTGGTAATTACCGATTCGGTAATTACAGAATCAGTATTTGCCATTGATTCCTATGGACCTTGAAGCCCATAGGATTCAATAGCAAATACCGATTCAGTAATTACCGAATCGCTAAAAATACCGAATTTCCAAGGGGGACAGGGTGTCATTTTGACACCCTGTTGCACCCCTGTTTCTGGCTTGCGTGCCATGTGACACCCATACATGCACCATAAGGGCATGTATATGTGTCACATGGCACAGGTGTACATGCACAGATTTGCATGTACATGCACAGATGTGCATGTACACAGAAACTCGTAATTTACCACCCAATAGTATTGGGTGGTAAATAACGAATTTCTAAGGGCCTGTGGCACTGTAAACTGTGCCACCTACAGATTGAATTACAGAATCGGTATATTTACCGATTCGGTATTTTACCGAATCGGTAAATTTACCGAAACGGTAAATATACCGATTTTGTAATTTTCTAGGCCCCTACATTACAATACCCAAATACCAGTCGGTAACGGCCGAAATCGGCCGTTACCGACCGGTATTTGGGCTCCTACATCTGGCCCTTTGTCCCTAGATTTGAACAAAGCGGCTTAAGCCACTTGCTGCGGGGGCCCTTATAAGCCTGGCACTCGAACAAAACATGGGATATCGACTCTTCCTGAGTTAAACACAAGGGACAGGTAACATCTTGAGTCTTGTTCCATTTTGCGGTGAAAGATCTTAACTGAAGATTGCTCACTCTAAATTGATGACATAATTTTCTGTCACCAGGTTTCGTAATCAAATTCCAGTAGGCCTCAGCTTTCACTTCGTACTTGTGTACCAGGAGGTAAACAGTCAAAATATCGATTACAGTAATTTCGACCACACTAATATCGAGTTGCAAATATCGATAGGACAGAATATCGATGGCCAGAATATCGATGGCCAGAATATCGACCCTAAGGTAAGTAATATCGAAATTACTTA
Organism: Lissotriton vulgaris; assembly: GCF_964263255.1. Lineage (NCBI taxonomy): Eukaryota > Metazoa > Chordata > Amphibia > Caudata > Salamandridae > Lissotriton > Lissotriton vulgaris. The sequence continues at coordinate 190,555,004 of NC_141688.1, read as the reverse complement.
TATCGATAGCATATATATCGATGTAAGTAATATCGAAATCACTAATATCGATAGCATATATATCGATGTAAGTAATTTCGATTTACTAATATGTGTTAGAAATTTTAGTTAAGTATTTAAAGTAATTGTTATAATATGTGTTTAATATGTTTTTATAACTTAAAGAAATATAAAAGTAAATTATATGTTTTACTACCAGAGCGGGTTGTGGGTTTTTAGGGGAATAGGGTGGGAAGTAATTTATTTGTAATTAAATAATTATTTTTTAATGATTAATTTATTTTTCAATGAAATATTAATTGCCAATGAATTATTTTAATTGATTAATTGATTAATTAATTGATAATTTATGTATATTTTTAAGTAAATTATATGTTTTACTACTGGAGCGGGTTGTGGGTTTATAGGGGAATAGGGTGGGAAGTAATTTATTTTTAATTAAATAATTTTTTTAAAAAGATTAATTATTTTACAATTAAATATTAATTGTCAATTAATTATTTTAATTGATTAATTGATTAATTAATTGATAATTTATGTATATTTTTAAGTAAATTATATGTTTTACTACTGGAGCGGGTTGTGGGTTTATAGGGGAATAGGGTGGGAAGTAATTTATTTTTAATTAAATAATTATTTTTAAAAGATTAATTATTTTATAATTAAATATTGTTGTCAATTAATTATTTTAATTCATTAATTGATTAATTAATTGATAATTTATGTATATTTTTAAGTAAATTATATGTTTTACTACTGGAGCGGGTTGTGGGTTTATAGGGGAATAGGGTGGGAAGTAATATAATTGTAATATTAATTAATTTTGGGTAAAGGAGTACTTTTAGTGTTAGGGTCAGTTTTCAGTTTTTGGGTAAAGGGGTATATTTATGGTTCAGAGTCAGTTTTCAGTTTTTGGGTAATGGGGTATTTTTAGGGTTCAGGGTCAGTTTTCAGTTTTTGGGTAAAGGGGTATTTTTAGGGTTCAGGGTCAGTTTTCAGTTTTCAGTTTTTGGGTAAAGGGGTATTTTTAGGCTTCAGGGTCAGTTTTCAGTTTTTGGGTAAAGGGGTATTTTTAGGGTTCAGGGTCAGTTTTCAGTTTTTGGGTAAAGGGGTATTTTTAGGGTTCAGGGTCAGTTTTCAGTTTTTGGGTAAAGGGGTATTTTTAGGGTTCAGGGTCAGTTTTCAGTTTTTGGGTAAAGGGGTATTTTTAGGCTTCAGGGTCAGTTTTCAGTTTTTGGGTAAAGGGGTATTTTTAGGGTTCAGGGTCAGTTTTCAGTTTTTGGGTAAAGGGGTATTTTTAGGCTTCAGGGTCAGTTTTCAGTTTTTGGGTAAAGGGGTATTTTTAGGGTTCAGGGTCAGTTTTCAGTTTTTGGGTAAAGGGGTATTTTTAGGCTTCAGGGTCAGTTTTCAGTTTTTGGGTAAAGGGGTATTTTTAGGCTTCAGGGTCAGTTTTCAGTTTTTGGGTAAAGGCGTATTTTTAGGCTTCAGGGTCAGTTTTCAGTTTTTGGGTAAAGGGGTATTTTTAGGGTTCAGGGTCAGTTTTCAGTTTTTGGGTAAAGGGGTATTTTTAGGCTTCAGGGTCAGTTTTCAGTTTTTGGGTAAAGGGGTATTTTTAGGCTTCAGGGTCAGTTTTCAGTTTTTGGGTAAAGGGGTATTTTTAGGCTTCAGGGTCAGTTTTCAGTTTTTGGTTAAAGGCGTATTTTTAGGGTTCAGGGTCAGTTTTCAGTTTTTGGGTAAAGGGGTATTTTTAGGGTTCAGGGTCAGTTTTCAGTTTTTGGGTAAAGGTATTTTTAGGCTTCAGGGTCAGTTTTCAGTTTTTGGGTAAAGGGGTATTTTTAGGGATCAGGGTCAGTTTTGACTACTGTTGCACTCTCTGGAGTAGGAATAGTAATTTTTACCCTTATGTTATCCAATGTTTTATATAATTAATTGTAAAAAAATTTTTTTTCATTTTTTATTACTTACATTTTATTTATGTTATTGTTTTATGTTTGTAAATGTTAATTAGTAAATTAGAATATATTTTATTAATTTATAAATTAGTAAAATAAGTATTAATACTTATTGTTCTGTATTTATATATTATATATTTAGTGTATATATTTAATTAATGTATTAGTAATATATATGTATTAATTATTTAATTTTAAACATTTTTAGATACTTTTAAATATGTATAATTTATTTATTAGTGTTATATACTTAATTTTACATTTATATATATTTAAAAAAATATCGATATTTTTAACATCGATATTTTTTACATCGATATTAAATTTTCGATATTTTTGTACTTACCATGTTGTAGATAGGATGTCGATATTTTTGCCTTCGATATTGTTGACTCGATATTCTTGTAGGTCGATATTTGTGATTTCGATATTCTGTCAGTGATCCGTACCAGGAAGATACCTGTAAGCGAATTGCTGCCCACCACCAACAGGGACTTCTTAGTGATAATTTTATTGCGAAATGGATTCCCTATCGGGTATTCCCACAGGTGTCCAAGCCCCATGTCTATCAAATTGTACTTAAGCTTCTGGAGCCATTTGATTTTTCAGAACAAGTTAGCGTTTCTAACATACATTAGAGCATCGGCGTAAGACGCCAATTTAGGAGTGGTCCATAACCTCCTCCAGTATGCTAGGGGTTTAAAACCTGCCACCTCATCATAGGAAGTGCAGCCTAGATCTAATAGCACAGGCTTAATAAGGCTTGATTGTGGGAGAGCGGTCAGTGACCTCAGAAACTTATTTTGTGCCCGGACAAGGTGTTCTAAATTTTTGAACCCCCAGAGTTCGGCACCATATATTATAGAAGCTCTGATTTTTCCATTATAAATCGTCATAACCGGCCCCACTGGTTTAGTAGTAGAAAGTCGATGTTCTTTTAATAGGGCTCCTACTAGCTGGTTGTGCCTGAGAACTAGAAGGTCTTGCTGTGGTCACCAGTTCATCTTCCTACCCATATTTACACCTAAGTATTTAAAGGTATCAGTTTGTTCCAACTGTGATTTTTCCATTTCTACTCTGCCTTTAACCAATATAGGCTTATGCTGCACCATGAATTTTGTTTTATCAACATTTACTATAAGATCTTGCTCATTGCAAAAATCTGAAAATCTGTCAAGGGCACTTTGCAGACCCGAATGAGTTTTAGATAAAATTAAGGTGTCATCTGCAAACATTAAAAGCGGAACCCTTGAGCCGAGAAGAGTTGGAGCATCAGTTGGCAAATTAATATAATAAGTGATTACCTTGTTTATGTACAGAGAGAATAGGGTAGGGGCAAGGACACACCCATGCCGCACTATCCCCACCTCATCTGTGCATAGTTTGCCTCATGCAGTTTGATAATGAAACCTAGAATTTCTAAAGGCATCCCTGCCTCCTTTAGTAATGTGGCACTAGATCAAATGCTGATTTTAATTCAACAAAGGCTGCATATATGGTCCCTCCCTTCCAGGATTATTGTATTCCAATAAATCATCATAAATCTTAAAACTTGGTCTATGGTGCTGACATGGGGTCTGAAACCTGCTTGGTAGGTAGATAATACATTTTGGTCAATGACCCATTCATTGACCCTACCTAGCACAAGTCTAGCTTCTATTTTCTGTAAGGTGTCGATTAGGCTTATCGGCCTATAGTTGCTAGGGCTGGCTCGGTCACCCTTTTTGTATATAGGGATAATTTCAGCCCCATGCCATGTGTCTGGAATTGCTGCTCCTCTAGCAACAGCATTTATGATGATAAAAATATATTCTGTCCATTTTTTCCTGTCAGACTTATATATGTCGGCCGGGATGCAGTCCGGGCCAGGGGCCCTCCCTGCAGGGACCCCATCCAGGACCCTTTCTATTTCCCTTTTATCAAACATAAGGACAGCCTCTGTTTTAACCTCAAAGTAGGCTGTTGCATCACTAGACAGAGAGGCGAATTGAGCTTGATAATGCTCCACCCAAATCTCAGGAAGTACGTTATTGACCTGTATCAAATCAGTCACACCGCTGCCCCATTTTACTAATTGCCAAAATTTGGTCCAGTTCTTCCCCTTCCTAGCATTGGTTAGACTAACCCATCTATCCTCATCAAAGGCCTTCTTTGCCTGTAATTGGACTTGTTTATTGTTTGCCCTTGCTATTTTGCCCTCTTGAGGTACTCCTATTTAAATTGCGTTTGAGAGATGCCTAATTACTACTCCACATGCCTCATCATACCATTTGGCTTTTTTTTTTAACTTGCCTAGAGGGTCTTCTGCTTTTATTTAAGAAGGACTTTAATTTTACAAACAAATCCTCGTGGACCCACATAAGGTCTGACGGAGAACTATCCAGGATATCTATGGAACCAAGCCGTATTAGAGTTTCTTCAATTGTAATTTAATCAGCTGTAGGGTGCCTTTGTCTTCCGAAACTACTGCCCATTTCAGCCGCTGGCAATCTTGGGCCATGATTACTTCTCCTATTTCAGTTTCCACGATAGCCTTAGGGTGATCCAATCCCTTCCCAACTAGGGTTAGTAAAAGTGGGTCGTGATCACTCTCCGGTCTATGGTGGACCAGCATATCCACAAATCTGGGCCATAACTCCAAGCTAAGGAGGATGTAATCAATTCTGCTACCTCTGGACCTATTGGAAAAGGTGTTATTACCTTCGATATCTGAGGTAGATCTCCCATTGGCGGCCCTTAGCCCTCTCCCAAGGGATAAACTTTTTTGCTGCAATGCCGCCTTGGACCATTTATTGATAGGTGGCAGAGATAGAGATGGTATCCCCCAGTTCTGGTCTTCCTCCATACTAAGTCTGCAATCATCTAGGCCTAATGGCTCAAATGTGCAATTTAAATCGCCTTTTCCCATCACATTAACCGGTATAAAATCTAGCACTCCAGCTGAGCGAATCTTAATGGCAAGAATTGTATTGTATTGTATTGTATTTGTATTTGTATCGCGCAACTGTCACCCTACGGGTATCCTGGCGCCCAAACAGGAAGTAGTCAGATGGAACAACAATACACTGGCTGTCATGACATGTAAAACAGCCGCCAGTTCCATTAAATGGAGTTAAGGGGATTAAACTTTGGCAAACAGCCATGTTTTCAGACTCTTTCTAAATCCAAGCAGGGTGTCAATTTGCCTGATGTTCTGGGGAAGCTCGTTCCACATCCTAGATGCGGAGGTGCAGACGGCTCTGCCTCCCATCCTCGATCTCCTGATCCTGGTGGTTGCTGCCAAACCCAGGCTAGAGGAACGCAGGGACCTGGTAGGCTTATACCAGTTGAGCCTTTCCTGTAAAGGAATAGGTCCCGTGTTGTGCAGGGCTCTATACACAATACATAAGGACTTAAAAGCGACCCTACTCCCGATTGGCAGCCAGTGTAGATCTCTGAGCGCCAGCGTAGTGGAGGAGCTGCGAGGTCTTTTAAGTGCCAGCTTGGCCGCTATAGACTGGACTCTCTGGAGCCCCTGTAAGATGTATAAGGGGGCCTCTAGATATAGGGAGTTACAGTAGTCCAGTCTGGCCAGGATCACACTCCTAACCACTAGCGGTCTAGACTCATCAGGCAGAAGGGGCAAAATCTGTCTGAGCGCTTTGAGCAATCCAAAGCAGACACTGATGGTTTTATTGGTCTGAGAGGTCATTTGGCGATCCGCATCAAACATTACCCCTAAATTACGCACGGTCTTGACTGGGATGCAAGGATCAGCTCCCGGCGCAAGCCTGATCTCGTAGGAAGGTTGCTGACTCAGTTTGGCTGACGAGCAATAAACTACCTATGTCTTACTCTCGTTAAATTGGAGGGAGTTTACTTTCAGCCATCTGGAGACCCTGCTCATGCATTTCTGAAAGGTCTCCATTGTCACCGCCTGTCGTCCTTCTAAGGAGAACACCAGTTGGGTGTCGTCAGCGTAATTTATCAAATCTATTCCATAAGATTTGATCATAGGGATCAATATGTGGACTATCTATTGATAGTTCCTCTACTTGGAATGATGACGGTTGCTTTACCCATATTAACAGTCCCCCACTAGTTCTCCCCTTTCGATTAGGAATAGCCGCTTTGCCAAAGGCCAAATATCCTGGGCGGCAGATTATATCTACCGACCAAGTCTCCGGACAGGCGATAAAATCATACCCCTCAATAAAACATGACCATTCAGAAGACAGTGTTTTGGTAATTAAGCCAGCAATGTTCCAAGATAACAGGGATATCTGTGGTGGATATATACCCTCAGAGTTTGTGGGAGGTGGTGGGAACTCTATGCAAGCCTGACTATCATCCACCATTTGATACAGAGCCTTGTTAGGACTTTGAGGTGAGTTTGCACCTCCATCAGAGTGCACTACCAGAGTCGGGGTAGATGTAGCTAATCAATCACATAGATCTAGGTTGGATACGGGGGCAAATCTGTTATACAACGGGACCTCTAGTGATCTTTGTGTGGGTCCAAGAGGTACCGAATTCGCCTGACTATCCCTTGGCATTCCAGCATATTAGGGAGACGGGGACCCAAGTTATAAAAATATCCTAATGGTAAAATATGCACTCTATTGGTATGTCTTTCCGGCATCCCTCTCAAGTTATCCACCACATTCCTTCGAGACTTAGCCTGACGGCTGCTCTCCACAGCTACCACTAGGATAGCTTTCTATAAAGGTTGACTTTGAGCTAATCATCAATTAGGGCCATTTGGACTGGTGCACTTATAGTGATATGTATTTTTATAGCAAGGTGTAATAGAAATTAAAAAGCACACGTTATACTTTGTAAAAGAACAGGAGTAATCAACTTTGGGCTAGATATAGGTAATCTCAATTTACTGATTCTTAAATACCAATTTTTTTCAGATTCGGTATTTAGGAATCGATAAATATGATGTAGGTAAAAAATCGGTAAAATGTACCGATTCTGTAATATTCCTTATTACCGAATTGGTAATACCGATTCGGTAATAAGGAATACCTTCCCATTCATTCCAATGGGCCTGGAGGCCCATAGGAATGAATGGGAAGCCATTCACTGTTACTGATTTGGTATTACCGAATCGGTAATAGCGGAAGCATATTCAAGGGTGGCAGGGTGTCACATTGATACCCTGTTGCACCCCTGAATCGTGCATGTGTGCACATGTGGCTCACATACATGCATGTATGTCTGCCACATGGCACTATGAAAAAAGCAAATAATTGCTTTTTTAAAGGATTCGGTATTTACCACCATCTTATAGTTGGTGGTAAATAACGAATCCTTAAAGGAAAAATGCAATCACTTAAGTGCTACCTACATAGGTTTTAAGGATTTGGGGCTAGATGTAGGTAACTTCATTTTACCGATTCTTAAATACCGATTTTTACCGAATCGGTATTCCAGAATCGGTAAATGAGATGTAGGTGAAAAATCGGTATTATGTACCGAATCGGTAAAATTCGGTATCGGACATTCGGAATTTACCGATTCGGTATTTACCGAATCAGTATCTTCCGAATCGGCATTTCCCATTCATTGCTATGGGCCAAAAGGCCCATCGGAATGAATGGGAAATACCGAATCAGAAATTACTGAATCGGTAAATACTGAATCGGTAAATACCGAATCGGAAAGCAAGCAAAAGTGAAACTTAAGAAAACAGCCAATCAGTTGCTACCACCCTCCCCCTCCCTACCAGGAAGTGGCTATCCAGGCAGCTGCAACTAATTAGAAGGTTCTGGAGAGGCAGTCAGAGCAGAGCAGAGACACAGACCAGCAGGGAGAGTGTTGTTGAAACTACTTCTAAATCAAAATGGCAAGCAGCAGTGAAAGTCAGAAGGCTGAAAGAAAGAGAAAAATAAAGTTCAGCAGCATGGAGCTGCAGGTACTGGTGGAAGAGGTTGTGAGAGTGCACAACAAACTTTTTGGCAGGCACTTCCTCACTGTTCCTGAGTCTGCCAAACGAAAAATCTGGATGGCAATTTCAGAAAAAGTCAATGCAGTGGGAGTCACACCCAGGAATATTGAGGATTTAAAAAAAATGATTTTATGACATCAGGTGCCGCTCGTAGCTGTTCTCTGTGACTACGTTCCTGGAAGCTGTTTTTCTGCAACTTGGACCCAGCCTTGACTTAAAGGAATTACTGCCGCTTGCACACGGGGGCCGGGACTGCGAGACCCAGGGTTCATAGCACAAGACCAACGCAGCACACCTGGAGTCTCTTCCCGCCCCCTGCTCCTCCCTGCATCCTTGGCTATTTACAGCTCGCGGCCCCCGCTTCGCGGGAGCCGCTCGTAGCTGTTCTCTGTGACTATGTTCCTGGAAGCTGTTTTTCTGCAACTTGGACCCAGCCTTGACTTAAAGGAATTACTGCCGCTTGCACACAGGGGCCGGGACTGCGAGACCCAGGGTTCACAGCGCAAGACCAACTCAGCGCACCTGGAGTCTCTTCCCGCCCACTGCTCCTCCTATTTAGCCACGCCCTCATTCGCAGAGCGGGACGCGAGCGGGACGCCCGGACGAAGCCCTGACAAAGGGCGAACAGTCTTAGACAGTCCGAGACAGGCCGCGATTGGACTGGGCCGACCACTTTGCCCCTATCAGGTTCGAGGGATCCACATGCAGTAAAATTTACTTTGCTTAACTCTACTAAATCTTATAGAGGATTGTTGTTGTTGTGTCCTCCCCCTTTTCTAGTTCACTAGTTCAAGTACTGCTTATTGTGGGCTATAACCTCCCAATATTCTATTGAGTGCTAACTTGTAATTGTGTAGGATGCCGAAAAAACTAACTCCAACCACATCCAACACGATGGATAATTACATGGTCCAAGTGGTAACGAAAATTAATAGCGAAAGGCGACAGTCATTAGGACTAAGCCAATCCCCAGTTCTCCCTGCTATGGGTCCATCCTAATCATCTACCGTGGTTGATATATTTTCACAGGCTGCTGGTAGTGACGCTCATGAGTCCGACCTTCAAGACACTGACAAATATGATCAAAGCGCACTCCCAGCGGTTGATTTAGAAATTGACCCTGAAATTAACCCAGGAAGTGATGATGATTCCGATCCTGAGACACATGCCCATGTCATAGAAGATGACCTTTCCTCTGTAGAACAGGAAACCACGACAGTTAGAACAGGTAAAAAGACCCAACCCAAGCGTGGTGGGTTACGCTCAGGGTTAAGGAGGAAAACGGTTTCACCACCAAGGAAAACTAAGGGTAAGATTATGGATGTTGGGGAGGACAGCATAAAGCATATTATGGATGATGAGCTATTTTCAAGGATAGCATATATGATTGAGTGTAAAATTAAAGCTATTATCAAACCAATGGTGGCCAAAATTGATAAACTCACCTCTGAGTTGAAAAAATTGGGTGGGATTCAGACTAAGGTAAATGGAGAGGTTGGTAACATAGCAACTCTGGTTTCAAATCTAGCAGGTACATCTGGGAAGAATGGTGTGGCTGTGGTAGAGGTAGAGAGGAGTTCGACAGCAATCATCCCCCCTGGTCAGGGACCAGCAAATGTAGATACTCACCCAGTAGTAAGAGAGGAGGTTTTCCCAACATTAACCGTACAACCTGCATTCTGTCAGGAAACAGACTCTCCCCAATTTATAGTAGAAGCTTCAGTTCTGGTGTTGGTACTGGCAAATGTTCCACCTTTGGTACCTGGGCAGACAGAAACTCCAACATCTCTCTCTAGTAAGGCGCTGCACTGGCTGTCAGGTAATATGCAGATGGCCACTGGGGGGAAACAGCAGTTAGCAGGGGAGATTACGTTGGCTAGAAGGACAGCCTGGATAGGGAACAGACCGAAAAAGTTTAAAGGAGACTGCGTAGTGGTGAATTTCTCCCATTCGGCTGTGCTCCCCAATGTTTTGTCAAACATACTCCCCCCTCAACGCAGGAGTGGCACTATTGTTTTCCTCACCTTAAAGTTCTTTTATGGTGAGCGGCAAAATGTGACGTATCCTAAGACTCCAGGGCCAAGGTGGGACACGACGATGAATAGGTGGGGTGCGGGTGCTCCATTTAATGAATGGGGGATCAGTCTAGGAAATAGGTTTGGGATCCTGTCAGGCCTAAATGATTGTGACTGAATCCTGGGGATCACAATACGGCATGTATTAGATTATCTGAGGCCTGTGGAATGGATGACACTATAGTTCATAGCGCTGTCCCTACAAGTGATATCCGCATGCCCCGGACCAACACAATGGGCAATTGCAATATCCCAGTGGATCTGCAAGGGACTAATGGCTCCAATCAACCACGGGATTGTATGGTTGATAATACAGTACAAAACAAAATTGATCTCAATCAGGAGGCATTAGATACTAGTCTATCCGGGGTCTTACTACCCAAAGAAGGCAGGGCTAGCGCTGACCATCAAATCAAAGTTTTCAAATCGAATTCTCCTCCCTTATCAACTCTGGTGTCATGGAATGTGGCAGGGTTGAGAAGTAAGGTAACATCTCTGGACTGGTTAGCTTTTCTGGATAGTAAGGATATAATCCTCCTTCAGGAAACTTGGCAGGTAACTCCGAATTTAAGCCAGGATATTTAAACTTTTACACTTCTGCCATCCCTAGCTTACGGGGAAGCCCGAAGGGAGGCTTGCTGACATGGGTTAAGCAGGATAGTAGATATTCCGTTACTCAGCTGGACTCAAATAGCCCAGATATCTTGCTAACTAAGTTTAAAAGCTCAGACTTCAAGGACCTCCTGGTCTTTAATATTTATTGCAGGGGGCTCCCTGGTGGTAAATCTACTGAAGCAGTTGACCAGTTAGATATTCTCCTCGAGCGATATTGCTCAAAAGGCAACATTATTGTGGCAGGCAATTTTAATTGCTGTTTTGAACCCCTAGACATCTATGATATGGATCTTACAGTGGAAGAGGACCACATTTGGAAGATCTCTCAGCTGACAATACCACCTAATAAAAAATGGTCAGAGGCAGCACTACAGCTCAAAGTCCTTTGTGTGGAGCATGGCCTGCGTGCCACCAATGGAAGAATGGGTTCCGACAAACAGGGTGCCTCTACCTTTAACAACGGTACATCTCATAGCAGCATAGATTACATCCTTACAAATAAGGAGGATTGGTCTATTATGGAATATATGCGGATAGAAGAACGGGTAGGGAGTGATCATAACCCATTAGTCCTGTCATTCAGGTTATTTGATTTACCAAAACGTGAGGGTCCGGGTGATTGTGTAGAAATAGCCCTCTCACATAACCATAGACGAATCAGATGGGCAAGCTGTGTAATGAATGAAGAGGGTATTGATGCCATGAGGGATCTGACTGGTCAAGCTATAGTAGAACTAAGGAATATTTCCACTGTGGAGGCAATTGTGTCAAATACTAGTCGGATTCACGACAGCTTCTTTAATCAGTTAAGATCTTTCTTTGTCAAAAAGGTGATCAAAAAACCGAGTAGGCCAGCAAGAAAGGAGGAACAATGGTATGGTAAATCCTGTAGGGTTGCATATAGGGCCCTATCGGATGCAGTAAAAACCAAAGACATAGTTAAGATCAAGACCGCCCGTGTCACGTATAAAAAAATACAACTTAAGGCAAAAAGTTACTGGGACAATGAATACTGGATGGAGCTCCTGAGTGCTAGTAAAGAAAGATCTATGTGCTCCTTTTGGGATATGGTCAAATGAGGTAGGGGGATAAAAAGTGGTGAACCTACCAACTATGTTTCTCCAAATGCTTGGGTCTCTCACTATGCGTCTCAGTTTGCCGCTGTGGGAGAAGAGAGAGAGGCTCTTTTAAAAGCTATTGAGGGCACAAATCACCTTTCCTTTACCAAAGCTGATATCATCAAAACTTTGAACAACATCCCTAAAGCTAGGGCACCAGGCCTGGACTCCGTTCCAGCAGACCTTTTTATGCATGATAAGGACCTTTGGGCCACTTATGTCCATCTGTTAGCTAATGGCATTGCGATGGGCTCACCAATACCTGAGTCCTGTAAGGGTGCCGAGATCATTCCAATTTTCAAAAAGGGGGAGTGCTCGGACCCAGGAAATTACAGGCCTATTAGCTTGATCGCTTGCATACAAAAGGTAGTGGCAAGGCTCTTACTGCAGCACATTCAGGGCTGGATAGAGGAAAAGGATAATCTGTCGCCCCTACAGGCAGGGTTTCGTAGTCATACCAGTACCATTGACCAAGTTTTTAGATTTGGTTTATTATATTGGCGTGTAATGTTACTAGGGGGGGTATGCTTTTTGCAGTTTTCGTTGATCTTAAATCAGCGTTTGATTTGGTGCCTCGCACTAAGTTGTGGGTAGCCTTACAAGAGCAGGGCATCCCACTTGATATTTTGTCACTTCTAGTCAGACTGCATGAAAATAATTATGCCTGAGTCCGCTGGAATCAGCAGGGAAGTGTAACTGACAAATTCCCTATTGCCAGGGGGGTTCGCCAAGGGTGTGTACTTGCCCTCACACTCTTCTCACTATACATCAACAGGGTGATCGGCTATTTTGAACTGCAACCAACTGATGCCCCCAAGTTGGATGGCAAGCCGATCCCCCTGTTGATGTTTGCTGACGATACGATATTAATTCCGAAGACACAGCAGGGCCTCCAAAAGGCCGTTGGAGTCTTTGAAGTTTTTTGCAAAGACCATGGTCTTGTAATTCACACATCAAAGACAAAGTTCATGGTCCTACATAAAAATAAACTAGTCAGAGGGAAGATAGCTATGGATGGGGTTCAATTGGAACAGACCCAAGTATTTAACTATCTGGGCATAACTTTGTCATCCAAATTAGATTGGAAACAGCACACCAAACAGCTGGCCACGAAACACGCACAGCTGACAGGAGCACTCACTAAGAAATTTTATTTATCTCACACTAGGCCAATCACCCCGGTTCTAAAGATTTATGACGCTAAAGTTGGAGCAGCAGTTCTCTATGGGGCGGAACTGTGGGGGCTTAGTAATCTGAAAAGGCTGACGGGTGCGAAAAATAAATTTTTGCGTAACATCAAAGGCTTACCGGCCTCCACTCCATTGATCCCTCTCCATTACGCCCTAGGGTCTCATAGCCTCGAGGATATGGCCAGATATAGATCGGTGCCTACTGGAGGAGATTATGGGTTACTCCAGAACTCTCCCAGTATGCACGGGCCTTCCTCGAGGTAAGAGACCTCGATAAGGCTCACAAAATAGTATGGTAGAGGGAGGTAAATGCTATTTACAAGGCTATGGGATTATCTCCATTGTGGGATGACCCAGTAGGGAATCTTTTTCCACCTCGAAAAATATTTCGAGACCTGTACTGGAACATGCTTGAGGCAAAGAGATTTGGCTGCTGTATTGAACCATCTCTTACGGCAGATTTCCTAGAACTTAAGCATTCTCCGGCCTTAGAGGCATATTGGAATTAGATTACCATCCCAGGGGACAGGAAGAAATATCATCAGCTTAGGGTGGGGACATTACTACTAAACGCTTTTACCGCAAAATGGCGAGGGGGACAAGGATTGGCTTGTCCCTTCTGTCCTGATCAGCGGGAAGTCATTGGGCATGTTCTCTTTGCCTGTCCTGAATATAAGGCTCCTAGGAGATCTTGGTTAAAACCTATTTGTGTCCAGTTAGGTCTCAAAACGGGTTGTGAGGCAGTCAGGATTCTATGTACTGACAACTCCCAAACCGTAGTTATAGCCATAGCTAAATTTCTCCACTGGATGTGGATAATTCGGGCCCGTAAAATGAGCCTACAGTAATTTTGGCCTAATGACACTTGAAACTGTAAAATGTATATAGTAAGTAATGTTCCTTGTGATGAATTTTGAATTTTTTAAAAAACATTTATGTCTTCTTTTTTACATAATTCATTTGACTGTAATCTATGGATTTTATGTTTGGTGGGTGGCCAATATTAATATTAATAATTGTTAAATGAGAGACGAAGTGATAAATTGTGGATTATACTACCTGCCAAGGATTATGCTAGCTGTCAAGAAAGGGTAATTTTAAAAACTTTCTCTTCATTTTTTAAATTGTAAAATTTTTTTCCATGAAAATGTTTAAGATTGTAAATGCCTTTTTTATGATTGAAAAAATCGAAATAAAGACTTTTTGATTTGATTTGACATCAGGAGCCTCACCAAGAAGAAGAGAAGTGGAGAAGTGTGGCTCAATGGTTAGAAGAGGCAGGCCATGAAGCAGAGGTCAGACCCGGGACAAGGGTTCAATTCCAGACAAGGCAGGGTCTTGAGACCAAAATGGCCACGGACTCGATAATTCTCGCTTCGGTGCCTGTTTGAATCATGGGTTCACACTCTGCAACTCCAGGCAATAGCTTGCTTAATCTCCACTATGGCCCCCCGCTGCGGGAGGCCTGGCTTTCACCATGGGGGTGCCCAGTACGGGTTATCTCACAGGGAAAAACCAGGAAGGGTTCCCAAAGCAAGCATTTAGAGACCGTTGGTGATAATGAGCTATATAAATATAAATTACAATTACTAGAAGAAGATGTCTGAAATACAGAAGCAGGCTGGTGTCACCGGTGGAGGCAGGAACCCAGCGCCCCCCCTGACTGACCTGGAGGAGTTGGTGGCCTCAACCATTGAGCCAGAGAGCGTCTCAGGACTTGGAGATTTTGACAGCTCAGCCAGAGCAACAAAAAAAGGTAAGACGCATGCGCAGCATGACACCCCATAGCAACCTGCTTCCCTTTACCCTTTGTGGACAAGCCAACCCCAGTCCAGTACTGCTAGCACTATACAGAAGCAATGCATTATGGGAAATGTAGTCAGCTAATGTCAGACCGTGTATAACTGCGCATAAATCAGCAAGTCACTGAAAGTAATGCAGATAAATAAAAGTGAAATGTGTAAAGCATTTATTATAGTGACTGTGACACAGTAGCACCTAGTTGATATACGCTTATTTATACCTAGGTGCAAAATCAGCCAGTCGACCCACAGCAACAGAAGGGACTGCAGCAGCGAGGGAGGAGAGTGATGAAGGAGGGCCAAGCCAAGTACAGGCCTTGCAGGAGGAAGGTGACATGACTGGCATCTCCCAAGAAGATGAGACAATACAGACCCCAGAGATGCTGCACTCCCCACAGCTGTCACAATCCCCTCCCCTGGTTTTCTCACCAGAAACCTCCCCATCACTGTTGCTGTCCACTCCTGCAACCCCACCAGTCAGAAGGCGTGTCGTTGGCCTACTACCAGTCATGGAGACAGCAGAGGGTGAGGGTGGCTCAAACCAATGTACATGTGAGTTCTGCAGCACTGCAGTCCACTAATGAGCCAGTCACAGCGCGCAGATCACAACGCACTCCCAGCAGTGCAGGTGGACGTCGAGATGGCACTGTATTCTGTGGGCTGGAGGGGAGCATGGTGCGCATACAACAAATGCAGGGCAGATCCATCCAAGCCTGCCATCACCAATTCAGAGTCCTGAATGAGAAAATAGGAGACATGGGGAAGGGCATGAGTAACATTGTTGCGTCAAATATGGAGGTTGCTAAAACAAATGCGGATATTGCAGCTGGGATGCAGCAGATGAGCAACTCAATTACACAGCTCTGCTCAAAACTAGACAGTCTGTCCCACACAAGGCGCAGGGAGGCCCGTGTCCACAATACTGCCATCAATCGTCTGGCCACTGCCACATCCCTGCTTTGCCGAAGGGGCATAAATATGCAGGAGGCCTTGACCCAGAACACGGCTGAGGTCACCAGGGGCATGGCCAGAATCACAAGTGCACTAGAGGCTATGCTCATTTCACACACTGCACAGAATCCAGCCCTGGACGTGGCAGAGGCTGAAGCCAGTAGCAGCCGGAGCAGCATTGCAAGCGCCGTTCTGGAGCCACGGAGGAGTACCAGGCGCCCAGCTGAGGCTGCAGGGAATGCTGAGCAGAGCGAGAAACATCCTAGTGGCTCAGGGAAGCCCGGGCGCAAGTGACTTTACCGGGCATGGGTGAATTAACCCGGGACATACAGTCCCCACGTTTATAATGTTTGTTTTGTTGCACTTCCGTGCTTGAACGTTGTGGCAACATTAAATTACGTTGTTCCCATACACAACCTGTCTGTGTCTCTTTATTTACTCAGAAATAGTTGCGTGTAATCTCATCAC
Source organism: Lissotriton vulgaris (assembly GCF_964263255.1). Classification (NCBI taxonomy): domain Eukaryota; kingdom Metazoa; phylum Chordata; class Amphibia; order Caudata; family Salamandridae; genus Lissotriton; species Lissotriton vulgaris. Next base: position 190,538,898 of record NC_141688.1, on the reverse strand, counting down.
GTCTGTATCTACCATCACTTGGTGTTGCCACTCCAGCAGGTTGTGTTTCAGGCACAGCAATATCGTCGTCATGATCCTCATAGTCTGACAACTCCACCTCAGTGCCCTTCTTCACAGCAAGGTTGTGCAACATAGCACAGGCAGCAATGATCTTACAGCAGGTGATGGGGGTATACTGCCGGGCACCTCCACTCTTGTGCAAGTACCTGAACCTGCTTTTCCAGATACCAAACATACGCTCCACTACATTTCTTGTGCTCTTGTGGGCCCGGTTATAACTCCTTTGGCTGGGTGTTGAGGGGTTGAGGTAGGGGATGAGTATGAAGGAGCGGAGGGCATATGCACTGTCTCTTAAAAGGAAATGGGAATACATTACTTGCATGCATACATGTACTTCTAAATGCAATAGGCGTTATGGGGGTCGCACACTGTGTCTTACCTAGGAGGTATCCTTCATCAAATTCCCCTGCAGTCAGCCGTGCATAGATGCCGCTGTTTTGAAATATATAGGAGTCGTGGGTACTCCCAGGGAATTTTGCCACAAGGTCAGTGATGGCGCACTTTGCATTGCAAATCACCAGCACATTGATGGTGTGCGTTGACTTCCTATTCCTGTATATATATTCGGTGGCAGCAGTGGGACAAATGGGAATGTGCGTGCCATCAATGCAGCCAATGATATTGGGGAATCGTGCTATCTGGTAAAAGTCTGATTTTGTTTGGACCAGTTCCGCATGGGTTGCAGGAAAAGATATGTAATGGTCCAACCTCTGTAACATGGCGTCAAGGAATTTGTGGAAAAACCTTGACAGGCTGCTCTGGGTCACCCCACCTACCGCAGCAACCACACTCTGGTAGCTAACAGACGCAGGCAGGTGTAGGCTGCACAGCACCTGCACGTGTGGTGGGATAGCGTGTGCCCTTGGGGTAGTGTGCTCCAACAGTGGTTGGAGGTCCCTGATGAGGTCCAAGATGGTGTCTGAGTCCAACCTGTACCTCTGGAGAATCTCTGCCTCTGTGAGCACGAACAGGGTGATCCTCTCTCTGTTGACCTGCTCCTCTCTCTGCCATTCCCTCTATCCTTCCTCCTGTAGCTGTAGCCGTCTTGCAATGACATAAAATGCCGCCATTGTGCAAGAAGAATTTCATTTTGGGTCCATTTTTATGGGTTGTACCTGGTTACCACCTGATTCCAATCCATGGTAAATACTGACTCTTAAATACCGAATTTGAGCCAAATTCGGTATTTCAGTGCTTACCTACATCTCATTATTCAATTTTACCACTTCTTATTTACAGATTCGGAATTTTACCGATTCGGTAACTTTTCCGAATCGGTAAATATACCGAATCGGTATATTTTCCGATTCGGTATTTTACCGATTCGGTAACTTTACCGATTCGGTAAATATTCCGATTCGGTATTTTACCGATTCGGTAACTTTACCGATTCGGTAAATTTACCGATTCGGTGGATTTTTGGACTCTTACATCCCAAATGCTCAATACCGGTCGGTAACGGCCGGAAATACCGATTTTCGGCCGTTACCGATCGGTATTGGGCTACCTACATCTGGCCCTTGGTATTTTACCGATTCCTTAAAATAAGGAATCTGTAAATTACCGAATCCTTATTTACAGCCTCCTACATTAGGAAGGGCGAAATACCGGTCGGTAAAGGGAAATTCACAGATTTTTGGCTGTTACCGACCGGTATTTCACTACCTACATATGGCCCTATGTGCCTGCTGGATTCAATCTAGCAGCGTTTGTAGGTGGAAGTGTGGTAATGTACAAATATGAAAAGTGTTATCTTTAAACTACGGAAATAAGTGGAAATATGTCCCTGCACTCTACCGTCTTTGAGAGGCTGCTGTCTTAAGGAGTCTGAGCAGCATCGGGCAGGTCTGTCATTTTACTCACTCTGGACCATTCAGAGACACCAGACAGCCCAAAGCTGCAAATTGACCAATTCCTGTGTGAAGTCATCAACGAGCCATGGCTTTTAAACTAATATCAGCTTCTACTTTTGGACCACAGTTCTGTATTTAGTATCAATAAGATTAGCCTTAAAAGCTGCATGGGACATTGTTTTGGCATAATCGGGCTTTTGCAATAGTAGTGAGTATTGTGGGACTTTGTACAGCTTAGATCTACTCTTCATCCACCTTTGGAACACCCTTGTTGGTCCCGCCAGTACTACAGAACATGTTTGAAAACAAGAAGAAAAAGTAATCCTGTCTGCTTCAATAATACTTTCTATTGCCTGCAAGGGGGCACTGAGAGTTAGTCTCTTCTGGCAGTAGGAATCTCTGTGCATGAACTTTGTACTGGACCTGGTGAAGCCAGTACTTTGACCTGGTTCACTAGTATGTTTGTAACCCTGGGCGTAGTTCGCATAGCTACGCGAAGTGCACTTCGCACTACGCAAGCTACGCGTAGGTACGCGAACTGCGTAGTGCATTGTACAAGTTGCTGTTCGCACTGATTGCACAGTACTGGATGCTTGTCCGCACTGTGCAATCAGTGCAAACCGCATCTTGCACAGTGCAAGCAGTCGTTTTCTGCTGCTCCTGTAAATTTGTACTCAAGCGGCAGCTTTCTCAACACGGACTGGTAGTTTCTCATCGCAAGCGGTCGTGAGCCTATGCGACCACTCGCAATGAGAAGCCTGACCTCTCTGTGTTGAAATTCCTGCCGGGTGGTTTATTTTCCATGCTCGCTATCGGCAACTCGATGTTGCTAATCGCGAATGAGGAAAAAGTCTCACCGGGATGTCATTTTGCTCGCTCGCGGTCACCAACTTGACGATGAGGACCGCGTGCAAGCAAAAAATGTCAGGTACGCTCAACGTTTTTGCACTGTGCTACGTGCAATACGCGTATCGCGTAGTTGGGTGTACTACCCAAACTACGCAAGCGTAGCGTAGTTCTATGCCCAGGATTAATGTTTGCCAGGGCAGCTGCTGGATTCAGCTTGGAGAGGCAGAAAAGACCTATGAAACTGGACCACTGAGCGTAGCAGTCAGCCTGCTGGAGGGGACTTGAATTTGGAATCATGAGCTGAGAGCTGACTGGTCCACTAAAGCCAGGAGACCCCCTTATCCTGCAATAATTCCCAACTGTTCCAAGAGTGCTAAGAAGGAGAGAGCAGATATATAACACCTGACAACTCTGGGTAGTGCTTTGTTGCTATGGCCCAGCGACTAAATGTGTACCAATAACTTTGTTTTTGATTATGCCCTGTACAATTGCGGTGATTCATATTTTATTGATTTTAATTACTAGCATTGTATATGTTCATTGTATTTAGTAATGCTTGTGTAAAGGTTTTTATTAATTATAACAGTGGACACTGATTGATGTTTCAATTCTTGAAATGCATTATGGCCATCAATTCAATGTATGATATTATGATATTTTCAATGATGTGATATATTTATTATTGTATCTCTTATGGCTTTTTTGCTGACTAAAGATGAATTGATTTGAGCCAGGAGTCCTTAGAAAAACGTGTTTACGTCTGTGCAATGGGCAGTGTACCATTGCTCAATAGCTACATTTCTCATAATATCTATTCCCCTCTCACTGTAACGCATCTTTGCTCTTCCATCCCATTATGCAGCAGACGTACTGAGGTCTAAATGTAGTTGACTAAGAGGATTTGCATTTGTGAAAATCTACAAATCTCTGTTCTGTTCAACCGTGATTGTTTTATCTGATAGCAAATCATATATTTTGCACACTCAAGTGAAATTTAGGTGTGCAAATATGTTTATCCTGTCAGTCTGATTATGTTCACCCCCGGTTATAAATATGTACTATTTGGTGGTAAATGTTTGAGCTCATGGTGTCTTTCGAATACTTTAATGTTTTACACGTGTGTTAGATCATTGATTCATTAATTTGTTAAATGGACTGCTTAATATTGCCATTTCAAATAAAAATACAGACTACAAATAGCTTTCAAACATTTGCACTAGAGATGGACTTAGCTTAAAACACATTAAATAAAAATTCATTAATTTACAACCATAATGACAGATTCAAATAATAAATGACACAACTTCCAACTCAATCTAGGTTTAGTATTCGAAAGTTATGACAATTATTAAAAGTTAGAATTTGATGCTTTGCTCTTGCCCCCTCATAGGATATTGTTAGCATCAATATATATTATCTTTCACCCATTAAAAGCTGAAAGGATCATAAGATGAACAAACAAACGCAAAACCATAGGATGCCCAAAACACACGGGACAGATTTACAATGAAAGTGACTCAGTGCATTCTTCAAGTCATTAGCTGCTCCTGCCGCATTAGTTTCGAAGCACAGGAATGCGACATATTTACAACAATATGTTGCATATATGTGCTTCCCCCTGCACTGGCACACAAACTGCAGCCATGCGCTGGCGCAGGCACCCCTTGCACCATGGTACAAGAATACTTGCTTCGTGGGGAGATTATTTTTGTGCAGGAAGGGGCACCTTCCACAAAAACAATCACTACAGGCATTTTCCTCTTTCAATGCGTGTTGCAGAATGCAGCATGCATTGAAAGAGGAAAAAACGAGGAGAAATGAAAACATTCCTCCTCGTTGCGCCTCCTTACGTCGCCCCTGGGGAGGCGTAGCATTCAGACGCATTTCCAGATTTACGATTCCTTTACGACTATATTAATGATGCTAGTTATGTATTCAAAATGAATATGCAATTACTTTAATTCAGTTTGAGGCAATCTAGAATCAAATTCAGTATCTCATCAATACGCAATTATAACCTATAGTGACTTATAAATGTATTTGCTGATGATTACATAGTACCCCTGGAAATCTCGCCCAAGGATGCCTATCCACCTATGCCATTAAGTTGCGACTACTCTGGTTGAGGACCTTGCAAATCTGGTTGAGATTCCTGACCTGCCGACAGATAAGCTTGGGTGGTCTCTTGTTGGAACCATACATTTACAAAGATATGGAGCATTTCTGCACTCTCCTTGCACGGCCACACTGTGTGCTGCCTAGCACCAATACAGACACCCTTGCACCAGAGTGCAAGGGCACTTGGGTTCCATACAGGATTGTTTTTGTGCACAACACCTTCCTGCATTAAAACAATCCTGAGATGCTTATTTCTCTTTCTATGCGTGCTGCAGCATCCTGCACACATAGATGCGCTCCAAGGAATCAGTAGTGACAACTCGAGAAGACGTCCACATGGCGTGGTCCTGGTTACTGCAAAGCCTTCCTCACCAGCTTAGCACATGAAGAGGGAGCACAAACAGGACCTCTGCAGCCTCAGTATCTGTTCGAAATCGACCTTGCTTTCCTCCATCTTTTTTTCTGACCTTATTTTTGTTGGCTGTGGGACTCTGAGCACTTTACTACTGCTGACCAGTGCTAAAATGCACGAGCTACTTTCTTAAACATGTGTATAATTGGTGTATACCTGATTGGCATATTTATTTTATTGGTAAGTCCGGTGTAAAGTGATATACCATGTACCCAGGGCCTGTTTTTAAATGCTACTAGTGACTGCAGCACTTATTGTGCCACCCAGAGAAGTACACTTTCAAACCTGTCTCAGGCCTGCCACTGCAGTGCCTGTGTGTGTAATTTACTGCCACTTTGACTTGACATTTACAACTATTTGCCAAACCTTAAACTCCTCTTTAATTACATTTAAGTCACCTCTAAGGTAGGGCCTAAGTAACCTAAAGGGCAGGGTGTTATAGTAAAAGGTATGACATGTAACTGTATGTTTTGCATGTCCTGGTAGTGACAAACAGCCTATTTCGTTTTTCACTACTGTGACGCCTACGTTTCTCAGAGTCCAGCATTGGAAATTCCTTACTTTGCTTTTAAGCTGTATTTCCTGATCAGAGAGGAGTAGATTTTCCATATTTTATATATTTTGAAAGGTAATGATAAATCCACCTCAAAGGTGAAGTTCGATTTAACATTATTCTTTTAGAAATGCCACTTTTGAAAAGTGTTTTCATCACAGTGGGGGATGCACACCAATTTTCAAACCGACATTATTAATTCGTCCAAGTTATTCCATCCTTCGTTTTGATTGCGTGAAAATGAGATTTATAGGCATGCCCTGCTGCCATTAGTTAAGAAATATATGAAAGGGGGGACTTCGCAGCCCCATATTCAAATGCACAGCTATGTGCCGCTAAATATTGCGTGCACTACTTATTCACACTCCTTAGTTCAGATATACATTTTAACCATTTTCTTCCATATCTTGACTCTTTTTTTATGACGTTTTTGATTAGTTGTTACAATCCACAAATGGGTAAGTCTGCAGAACCGGGTAAGCGTTAGCAAGACAGAGCGCTTATTTTATGTGGCAAACTTAGTAATAAGGAAGTGTTAAATATCAACCGTGTAACTTTCAGCATGTTGTCGAGATTGAAGCACAGCTCTCTTATCAAACAGTTAAAAAAACCGAGGTATTCAACAGCGCGTAAAGTTAATGTAGGAATCGCCTATACAAATATAGGGCCACAGGAGGGTTTCAGCTTGTGCGCACGCCAGACAAGAGAGATTAGAACCGGTAGAACCGGCTGAATAATTACTACGGTGAACATTTGGTCTCACACCCCGTACCTTCACAACTTAGCACTTTATGACCAAGGTAGAAGAATAAACACGGGCACGCAGTGTATTAAGAAAAATGTTACAACTATTTTGTTTTAAGTGCAGCGTTAAAAGTGCATTGTAACACAAAATGTTCCAGATTTTAAAAGTGACTAATTGGATTGTATTGTTATTTGTAGTGACCCCCGAAGAAGGGCACATGGAGGCCCGAAATGCATTGGGTTTTTAACTACCGAATAAACGACTATTGACGAAGGACTTCTTGCATTTATCGCATTCTTTCATGAAGGCCTGGAATGGCACAGTTGGAATGTTAAAGACTGAAAATTGGCATCTTACCCATTTGTGGATTGTAACAACTAATCAAAAACGTCATAAAAAAAGAGTCAAGATATGGAAGAAAATGGTTAAAATGTATATCTGAACTAAGGAGTGTGAATAAGTAGTGCACGCAATATTTAGCGGCACATAGCTGTGCATTTGAATATGGGGCTGCGAAGTCCCCCCTTTCATATACTTTTGAAAAGTGGACATTTCTCTGTACTTACTACTCTTTATGCATGACAGTCTCTTTATGCATGACAGTCTGTCTCCAATACACGTCTCTGTTGTGGTGACAGTTACAGTTTGTGCATTCCCTCTAGACAGCCACAAACACAGGACACTCAGCTACATCTGCATTTATCTACATACTGATGCCTTTTACTGGGCAGAGGGAAGCGTAGGGACTGATGCATACTCTGCTCCCTGGTTCTCTGATAGTCTTAGAGGACTAAGACAAGGATGCAGAAAGAAAGGCTCTGGCGCGCAAATCTGGACTCCACTGAGAATAAACAACGACACAAACATCTTCTAAAAGAATATGAAAGGGCCATTATCGAGGAAAAAAAGTCCTATTTCCTCAAGTTGACCAGCTCCTTGAGTTCCCCTAGGGAGCTATTTAAGATCATTGACTCCCTTTCGGTCACTCCGAAGGTGGACTCCATAGTTAAATCCCGGGAACTTTGCAATAAGATTTCCACTTTCTTCCAAACGAAAATTGTCGAGATATATAGCTCCTTGGATACCCTCAATCAGGGGCTTAATCCGGGGTCTGATCCTTCCCTTCCCCCTTCACCCACCAGTGTAGCACTGACCTCTGTTGAGCCTGGGCCTAGCCTTCTCACCTTCCCTCTTCTTACCCTTGAAGAATCAAATTGCCTTCTTGACAGGATTAAATCAGGGTCTCCTTTGGATCCTTGTCCTTTGAAAATCTTGAAGAGCTGTAGGGAGGTGATTTTGCCCCCCCTTCTAGAGGTCCTAAACCTTGCCATTATGAGGGGGTGTTCCCCTTCCTTGGAAATTAGCTGTGGTTAAGCCTCTCTTGCAGAAAGCCTCATTGGACTCCGGGGTTATGAAAAACTCTCAACCCATTTCCTTGCTTTCTGCCCCTGCTAAAATACTTGAAATCCACCTTAATCAACATCTTACCACCTTTTTGGACGACTCGAACCTCTTGGATATTTCACAGCATTGGTTTCGGAGAGCACACAGCACCGAATCAGCTCTGACTGTGGTGATTAATAACATCCGTTCGAAGGTAGACAGGGGTCAGTTCACCCTGTTGGTATTACTTGATCTGACATCGGCCTTCGACACCCTGTCCCCCTCTATCCTGGTCTCCGGGCTGGGGGAGATGGGTGCTGGAGGCCCTGCTCTCAGACTCCTAGCCTCCTTTCTCCATCAAAGGGAGCAGAGAGTTAAACTGGGTGACTTCCTGTCCCCCAGGAATCTTCTCTAAGTCCCACTCTTTTTAATATCTATGTGGCCCCATTTACTAAGGTAGTGAGATCTTTTGGTCTCCCTGGGTAAGGGAGACCAAATCATGGTCTCCCTTACCCACTCGGTGAAAGATTCTGCCGTCCATTTTAAAACCTGTATGGAGGCAATGTCCTGCTGGATGGTGCAAAACTTTTTAAAACTTAACTGAAAAAAGAGCGAGGTCCTTATTTTTGGCGGTGGCCATGACACTTGGTCTAAAGATTGGTGGCCGGACTCCTTGGGGGATTGCCCTTTTTCATCCCACTAGGCCAGGAACCTTGGGGTCCTAATTGACACTTCCCTCTCATTTGACTTTCAGGTTCCCTCTCATTTGACCTTCAGGTTAGCAGGACTGTATCCACATGCTGTGGGATCATTAGGATTCTTAGAAAGATAGGTTCATATCTCTCTTTTGATGCAAGGAAGCAGGCGACGATATCCTTAGTATCATCAAGACTGGACTACTGTAATGCACTATACGTGGGCATGAATAAGAGCTCTGTCCATCAGTTACAGATGGTCCAGAATGCGGCAGCCAGGTGGTTGCTCAATCTTCCCAGGCTCTCCTCAGTTACCCTGGCGAGGAAATACCTTCACTGGCTGCCCATTCAGGAAAGGATCTCGTTTAAGCTTCTCTGCCTAGCCCATGGAGCCATTTATGGCTCAGGGTCGGAGGGTTTCAGGTCCCTTCTTGTTCCTTACCTTCCTACCAGAGTTCTTCGATCCTCCACCAAAAAACTCCTCCGAGTGCCTAGATCTGCCAAGGCCAGATGGGGGTGGGGGGAAGCTTTTTCCTTTCTGGTTCCTAAGCTTTAGAACTCTCTTCCCCTCGATCTGATGACACAACCATCTCTGGCTTTATTTCGCAAGGATTTAAAATCCTGGTTGTTCCGTGAGGTCTACCTCTAAGCCTTGCACCTGGTTACCTTGAGACTTGCTGTTTTTATTCATGGCTTTGCCTTGCGCCTTGATGCCCTTGGGCTAAGTTGCGCATTATAAATCTCATTTTATTCATTCATTCAATAGGTAGTGCCCTGCCCTCACACAAAGCACTGTTCAACACCCCAGGGTTAGCCTGGCAGACAGGACGGGGCTGAAAGGGTACCCGTGTACTTCAAAGACTTTGCTTTGAAATCACCTCCACTACAAAATACTGGGGGGCAGATTTATGTTGCCTGACGCATCTCTGCAAATCGACAGAGATGCGCCAGACAAGATACGGCACGCAAGTTTATCCTTGCGCCACCCATGATGCGCCGCATTTACAATGCGGCGTACCATGGCGCAGGAATAAACAGATGCGTGTCGCAACTAGGGCGTGAAGTTGGCGCAGTGCCAAGTTGTGTTGCATGCGGCACGCAACTCCAGGACTATTCCAACTTGCCCTATCACTAACATGGTGCATCAGCTTTACGCCTGCTTCAAGCAGGCGCAGGGTTTTGACCCATCAGCATTGGTAAAGTGACTCAGTGAAATCTTCTAGATTTCACTGAGTCACTTTTCACGGGCATTCCTGTGACGGAAAGCCCCCCCCCCCCCCTTGCATGGAAACGCCCACATGAAACCTGACGCAGGTTTCATGTGGCTCAGGTCCTTACACCGTGACGCATCTTCATAGATTTGTCACGATGTAAGTATGTTGCAACGTTGCACAGGGTTTACGCCACCGCTGCATCACAGAAGTGATGCAATGGCGGCGCAAAAGTGCTGCAAGTCCGACATAAATCTGCCCCATGGTCTCTGTCCCCTTTTCATGAGTCACATTTTAGATCTGTAACCACATATCGCTGGCTCCACATCTGCACATTACCTGAAGGAGCTGTTGTGCTGCCACTGTACTAACTGCTGTACTCTGCTGTTTTGGCCTGCTACTTGTTAAGCTGCAGCGGGATTGCCACTTTCCTACCTGCCTTGCTATGTTGTCCTGCTGCCTGCTACTTCTGTGATATCACTGACTCCAAGTGTTCTTTAAGGGCTTGTTGGCTTGCCTCCTGTTTAAAAATCTCAGGGCCATCACAGATCTCACAGATGCACCAATGTTGTGGGACTCTGTCATTTATGAGTCCAGAATGGGCATCCTGGCTGGGAGCTATTATCAATCGCTACCCTTACTCTACAAGTTACCAAGATCAGTGCATTTTGAGTGCTTCCTATTCAAGGATAAAAGCTAGCTTTTGTGTGGAACTTTGAGTTTCATCAGCGTGTGTTGAGTGCTTTACATTTCCCCTGAAATCAGTGTGTGCTTGCAACTTTGTGGTGCACTTGACAATGAAGCCGCAGAACACAATGGAAGCCCTTTCAGGTGGCCCCACTGTGTTACCATGGTGACAGGAGCTTTCCCTGTATGACTACATTAGCAGCCCAAGTGACCGGAGTTAACCTGCTGGTGCACTGAGGAAAATCAGCACAACTACAGGAGACCAACTCGGCTGGTCTATTGCCGCACCGCCTTCTTGATTAGGGAGCCCTAGTGATGATGTCCCAAACCCAGAGACCGTGACCCCCCCCGGCTCCTACTGAACCAGGTACATATAGCCTGGTCACCAATATTTTGGGGGATGGAGTGACTTAAAGGTGGTCTAGCGGGTGCAGGGGGTCTGAAGGAGCCAGAAAGGTGGGATGTAATGCCTTACAAGTGGACTTGAGTTGGTGATATAATAGCCACTCCAGAATTGGTGTTCGGACCTCGTCTGGACTAGTAGACTGCTCTAAGAATGTGCCCTGTGGGTAAAGGTCCTCTAATGTCTTGATGCCCATGTTGTGCACCTGATCAATGGCTCCATTCTCTTGCAAGAATGGGATATATGAGTGGAATGCAATTGGTGTAGAGGGTGCATAAAGTAGAGGGGTTTGTCACGTTCGTGTCCGCTTACGTATACCTGCCCATGCCCAGCGCACCGTCTCAACAGTGTTGAGTTCGTAAGGTGTTCTACGGTAAGGCTGATATATAGCCATTTGTAAAGGTGTTGGTTTTGCTATATCCTTCTCAGTGGCCAGATGGGGTTGAAAGGGGACAAGGTATATCTAATAATACAAGAATTGAGCTTGCGCACTTAAAGCATATAGCGCCCAGTCCACTCTTGGACAATGGCCGCGTTAGCAGATCCCAACCAATTCTGGGTTGACCTACATCCCAGATCATAGACATTGCAGCAGATCTCAGGTATTTAAAGAAAACTTGGGTGAGTGGTATGGGTATATTCACGAATAGGTACTGCAGCTTAGGAAGAACAATTATTTTCAGTATGGCAATCCTACCAGCCAGTGATTAGGGCAACCCAGGTCAGAATTTGATTTTATCTACAAACCAATTTTGTAACCTACCGAAGTTTAAGCACCAGATTAGCTGTATGGCTCTACTGAGCCAGTTGCCCAAATATTTAACAATGTCATCCGTCCACAGCAAAGGAAAATCCAATGAGGTGTCAAGGAGGGGCGTCAGCTAGGGGAAAGATGGAGGATTTGGTCCAATTTACATTAAGACCTGACAGGCCTCCAAATCGAAGCCCCTCCCGCAGAATCGGGTTTAGATTGTCATCTGGTCGTCGGATATACAATGTGATATCATCTACGTACATTGAGATGATAAGATCGCGGTCAGTAAAAACCAGACCTCGAGTAGAGTGATATGTCTTGTAGAAAAGTGTCATCAGTCCGTTAAGGCCAGGTGCCTACCTAGTGGGGAAGCTCTTGACCACCTATGTGATGCATTCTGTGGTTAAAGGAATGTCCAGGTATTCTCTATGAGCTGATGTAAAAAAGGACGGTGCACAAAAGGGAGTGCTCGAAGGCTCCAATTCTTATTTCAAAATTATTTTATTCAATTCCAATTTAAAAACACACTTCTCAGCCAAAGCATTTCATTCGCAATGAACTTCGTCAGGGCTATCGGGCGAAGAAAGATATCCCTTAGGTTTTTGCCAATTGCTAGGATGTGATGAAAAATGTTTCAGAAAAGGGGGACAAGGAAACAAGCTTCCGGGGACAGACTAATTTGCATGTAGCCAGGTTCTGAGCTGGGATGGTGCAGTGAGCTAAAAAACGGTGATGGATCAAGCCCTGATCTGTTGACTGGGTAGGAGTGTTCTGCTTAATTCAGAGACTATGTACATCACCACCCCCTTTTCTGAATCGTGATGAAAAATGTGGCCACTGTCCAAACAATGTAATAGTCATTCGTTCTTGAAAAAGTTGCCGATTAAAACCCGCAGCATGATAACATTGGGATGGTCCGACTTAGATCCTGGCCGCCAGTTCGGGTGGTTAGCAATGTAGCTAATAAGTTGGACTTATTAGCTACATTGCTAACCACCCGAACTGGCGGCCAGGATCTAGGTCGGACCATCCCAATGTTATCATACTGCGGGATCTTAATCGGTAACTTTTTCAAGAACGAATGACTACTACATTGTTTGGACAGTGGCCAACTGCTTTATTGATCCCCTGTGGACTTATCGTGTGCCACATTTTTCATCACATCCTAGCAATTGGCTAAAACCTAAGGGATATCTTTCTTCCCCCGATAGCCCTGACAAAGTTCATTGCGAACGAAATGCGTTGGCTGAGAAGTGTGTTTTTAAATTGGGATTGAATAAAAGAATTTTGAAATAAGAATTGGAGCCTTCGAGCACTCCCTTTTGTGCACCGTCCTTTTTTACATGAACTTTGGGATCTGCTTCGCAGGAGAGTATTGGTGCGGCATACTCTGGACGTCTTGTGCACAATATATGGACTTACGCATCATACCTTGAAATTTTCTGTGCATAACCTTGGTCAGCCGCTCTTTCTCTTCGAATTGATTCTCTATGAGCTGGACTGAGCCAAAGGAGCTCTACTGTGTCCAGACATTCATCCAAAACAGGAGCCGTTGACTGCTGTGTGGCAGTGTAGAGAGAGGTATTAATCCAGTTAATGTTCGTGTGTGGCCACCTGACCTCTAGAAGTTGAAGAGTCGCCATCCGCCAGTTCCACAATAGAAGTGGCCCCTGTGTTTTGTTTAAGGAGATTGGCAAGTGTTTTCCCGCATCTATCACCCTCGCCATAGCCACGTGCCTTTGCATTTTTACCCAGGAATTTGGTCTCCCTCTCCGCCTCCTCCTCGCACTCAGGCGTAGTACTTCGTATGGACGCCAGAATTTTAGAGTCTTTAGTGGCGAAATATTGTGTCTCTAGGTCTTTCATGGATTGTTCTAGTTTAGTTAGTGTCAAGCGTATCTAACCAAGGACACCAGACTGTTTAGAGTTGCCCCTTCTGCACATTATGGCTTTAAATGTCTCCCAGAGCTTGGTAGGGCAGTCCATGGAGCTTTCATTAATAGTGAAGAAGTTCTGGATTTCTAGACGTACTTCCTCTCTAAACGCAGAATCTAGGAGAGCATGAGGGGAGAGTCACCAACTAAAAGCACGCTACTATGTGCTGGGAATCGTCCACATTAACAACACAGGGCAGTGGTCAGGAAGAGTGCGTGGTAAATGCACTACATCAGAGGCCCAGGACATAACGTCCACTGAAACCAACCAATAGTCCAATCTGGATCAAGCTTGGTGATAGGAGGTGATACATGTGCCTTCCCTTGTGACTGGGTTTAACCTGGGCCAGATGTCTAAGAGCCCATTCTCAAGTAACATGCCGTTCAAATGCTGAGTTGCCTTGTGATGCGGATTACGAGTGGTGCCCTCCATATCCAAAGCGTTGTTCAATATTGCGTTGAAATATCCACACAAGATGAGTGTGCCACCTTCCATTGTTACTATTTTGGCCCAAACGTTAAGAAAGAATTGTGGGTCATCTGTATTGGGGCCATAATGGGCCATCAAAGTAACCTGTGTCGACAAGAGGCTACCAGAGACTATGACATAGCTCCCTTAGGGATCCAATTGGGCTTAATCAGTATCGATACGCCTCTAGCATAATTGGAGAAGACTGCCGAATGTGCCTCTCCCCAGAATCTGTGTTTCAATTTAGGATCAGTGTTACATTTCAAGTGGTTCTCCTGCAAAAACCAAATGTCTATGCGGTGCCTATGTAGGTATGCATGTACCTGTCTCACCTTTTTAAAGTCATTGAGTCCCCTTACATTCCACGTAAGGAACCGTTTTCCGTCATTTTAGAGCGAAAATGGGAGTGTCCTGTATAGGTGCATCTGGAGGATGGATTTAATATGAAGGCCTGAAATGATAAACCACAGATAAGTTGTAATCACCATATCACCTTGTGCAATTAAGAAATGTCTCATCAATATTCAAACAACAAATAACACGTGTTCCGTACAAAGACATTGCAACCAAAAGATAGCTGTTTCCAGATTCGTGGACCCTTTTAACCCACCCCCTCCCACTACAACCTTCCAAGCAGTTCGAGAAAATGAACTCCCGCCCACCCTGGAATCACCCCAGGATCCCACTTGGAGATCAAGCACATGGGAGATCTCCCTGTGGGGACTGGAAATGACAGCAAACACCTGCTGTATGGCAGGGTGACCCGGCAAAGATAGCTTTAAACCAAGTCCCCCCTGACAGAAGGCAAAAAGGTGAGGTAAAATAACAGCCCAACATTTACTTATGTCTAATATACAATATGGGTGACCTCGGCTGATCGCGGTTAGGGCAGAGCTATAGGCTAATGCACAAAAATGTAAACCACATCAACCAGGCTAACTACGTATAAGAATAACAGATGACAGAGGGTGTAATTAATGACAGTTATCAGTCATTGTCACTGAGGTTCGTTGTCAAGGAAGAAATCTGCGTAGGGCCCTGAGAGGCTTTGCGTGGACAGTTGTGTTTCGTGAATTTTTAGGCCGACATGGCATCGGTGAAAAGGTGCGCCTGACCATCATGGCTGATTTTTTACTTTGTAGGGTATAGCATAGCATATGGTATAGAGGAAGACTGCAGGAGTTTCTTCGCTGGCATAAACTCCTTTCGTGCAGCTTGCACCATCGGGGTGTAATCGGGAAAAAAGGACAGAGTGTTGCCCTGATGTGTAATGGTGCCTCAGGCCCTCGCCTCTCTTAATATAGCATCACTGTCCTCATTATTGAGAAAGACGTTCAATGATCGGGCGTGGTGTCACACTCGGTATGGGCTTCGGACATAGGAACGGGTGGGCCTGTTCAACGATCATGACTGAATAAAGTACTGAACCGAACAGCTCACGTAATAGACTATCAATAAAGTGTTCCATTTTTGAAATGGCTGTTGATTCCGGAAGGCAAAGAATTCTGAGGTTGCTCCTTCGAGAACACGCCTCTAAGTCTTCATTCTTAGCCTTGATTACTTCAAGTACCTTCTCCATGTTCCGGATCTGCGTTCTAGATACAGACTGGAAGTCCTGAGTGTCAGATACTCTGTTTTCCAGAGCATCAAGATGGGTTTTGTGGACATCCACCTTTTTTTTTTACCCCGTCTATGCTTGAGGTTAGGGCATCAAGCTTCATGTCTATAGTTTTGAGACTGGAGCGCACCTACATAAAGATAGAGCACATATCTTCCTCTGGACTGCCCGTATTACCTGCTGGGCCATGACCGCCCCCCTGCTCCGTGGGGAGTGCCATCGTGCGCGTTTGGCGCTTAGTTTCAAACGGAATTTTGGGCTGTTTAGGGTCTGTCTTTCCCATGCTCTTGTTGTAGTGGTGTCACAGATTGCATTCCCCGCACACCTTTAGCGCACTGCACAGCAGCTGTCAACGACAAGTACCTCGATATGGGCCTTAACTTTTAACCCTCTGGATACGAGGCAAGACCTACAATTAGCAGGTGAGTAGTGTCCCCTCGTTGACTCCCTCTGCTGCCCTGGGATCACAGCAGTCCACGTGTTATTATAGCCCATGCCTCAAAGTTACAGTCTCATGCAGTGAAGGGGCCTAACAATAAGGGGGCATCAGGGGCCCGCAGCCCACTCTTCAAGGGTCTTTCTGATGTTAAGGTGCATCAAAAAGACTTATAAGCAGGGGGCTCATTTATGGTAGGAAGCGGCTGGAGGTCCCAAAGAAACCACCCACCTTCTGTCCCTCCAAGAGGCAGGACCAGCACGTTGGACTGGGATGTAAACACCTGGGGGCGCACCGCACAGGGCTTTAGCGTTCGCCCTCTGAGGAATCAAAGGCAGTATGACGTCCGGCCGGCTGCAGTTGCCTGCCTGCCCGTTGACGAATGTCTGGATAAGCAGTCCTGCACTAGCTGCGGTCGGAGGTAGGAAAGACCCGGCCATCCAACGCAGCGCCAAAGAGACCCACACCTCACTGATGCGGTAGAATCCAGATGCCACCAATGTCACACCACATCTCAGCCCCCCTGTCTGCACCCACTGGTCTAGTGCAGAGCATCCATGATGGAGATAGCGGGTAAGGGTCCCGCTCCCAGTCAGTGCTTGCCCGCCACCGCCGATGTGTCCCAGCCCCGCAAGGCGAGAAAGAAGCCAAGCGGGGTCAAGGGTGTGCCACCCAAAGCAGCCAAGCCGCAGCCTGAAGCGCAGGCCTCACACCTCATTCGCATTGTACTCCAGTGGCAGCGCCGTTGAAAGTCGTCTCCTGCGTGCCTCTGCCCCACAGCAATCCATCGCAGTCTACAACACAGTCAGCCCCTGCAGATCACAGTGCCGATCACCACACGCCACCGTCTGTGTGCTGGCACATCGGCCGCCTCGCACCGCCAACTACGTAATCAGCCACAGTGTTAGGCTGGGTAATGGCGCATTCCCTCACGGTCCTCTGCCAGCAATCGTTGGCTCTCCACAACATTAGGGGCCACATCGACAGGCTGCACCGACCTCCGCAGGCCAAACCCATGCAGCAGTCTCACGGAGTATGGCGGCCATTTCCTTCCTCGGCCTCAGCCCCATTACTCCACCACCAGTTTTGCGATGTTCTCTCGAGTCAAAGTGTACAAGACTGCAGCCTCATAGTCCGGGCAGAGTCAGGTGTTGGCATCAGGGTTTTCAGTAGTTCGGTACGGGGTTTAACATTGGTATTTGCAGGATTTTTGCGTCTGGCCTGCAGAGCTCCTTAAACAGGCGGCCATCCTATAGTGCATCGTAGCCACGCCCCAATGCTATTTCAAACTCTACGAGAAGTAGAGCGCGCATATCTGGTGGTTCCGACCTATGTGCCAATGCAAAATGGAGGTGCCTGATAAAATGACAGATGCTTCGTCCTGGCATAAAGCCACACTGGGGTGAACAAGATCTGTGAATACCTGAGAGAAACGTTGGGATAGGGCCTAAGCAAATATACAGAGTTCAGGGTTAAGAGATATGCCTGTATGAGGGTCGGTGCTTTGGGAACAATCAGTCTGGTCACTAGATCTAAGCTTCTAGGGAAGGTGCCTTTAGCTTCAGTTTCTAGGTACAGGTACAACAACTGGGACATAAGCAGCTTACTGAACCTGCAATAGTATTCAGTTGGCTAGCCATCCGAGCCAGGCAACTTTCCTACATTGAAATCAGTCAAGGCATCGCCGGTCTCCTACAAAGTTAGTTGGGAATCAAAATCTTCCATTTGAGAGGGGGATGGTAAACAAAGCGGAATATCCAATAATATGGGGTTAATCATAGCAGTTGGGCAAAAAGGGACCGGGACATACAGGCCATCCTGTCTACATAGCTTGTGGCTATTAGGCTTGGGCAGAGGTCATGGAGTAGAGCCACACGCAACTCCGCAGAGTCACAAAAAATCTCTGCCAGGAGACGCGGTGTTCAGTTGGTGGGCGGAGTTTACTGGCGTGCCCGTTCTGGTTGCAATGGAAATGCAGAGTGGTATCTCTTGCTTTCCAAATCATGTGTGAACAACACCACACTGTTCTTATGTGCGTTCTCTCTTTAATCTGTGTAATCCTCTCCCTTTAAAACGAATCTACCCCTCATTTTTTTTTATTGTAGTGTGTGTATTTTACATTTTTGAGAAATTTCTATTGTGTTTTTCATGACTTTTTGTTTATTTCCCTTAACTTCTTTATTTCTTTCTTCTTTC
Source organism: Lissotriton vulgaris (assembly GCF_964263255.1). NCBI lineage: Eukaryota > Metazoa > Chordata > Amphibia > Caudata > Salamandridae > Lissotriton > Lissotriton vulgaris. Next base: position 190,520,522 of record NC_141688.1, on the reverse strand, counting down.
CTTTCCTTTCTTTTACTTTCCTTTCCTTTCTTTTATTTCAATCCCACCCAGCGCCATGGCAGAGGCCGGGTTGCTACTTTGCGGGCCACCCAAGTGTGCATCCTTCAGTGATCTTTGGTGAGAAGGAGGTGGCAGCAGTTTTTTTTGTGCAGCAGCACCTCCCCTCCATGCCGTCAGCAGGCCTGGTAGCAGACTTTGTTGATGTAGCACATACAGTTCCTAGTTATTTCACAGCGATATAAAGTATGCATCTATGCATTGCATAAAAGGGAGACTGAGTTGGTCCATGAAGGCAGTTGGGAAATGAGATTAGAATCAAAGATAATTCGCTGCAGTGCATTAGTTCAAAATGTAGTTTTTGTTAAGGCATTTCAAAATAGGGATTTCAGTATTAGTATAGGCATCTCAACAATAGTGGATAGACTCGAAACTAGTACTATAGGCGATCATTTTTAGAGAAATACGATGTGACTGCGTTTACTTGTCATAAACATTTTGTGGAGATTAACTGTATCACTAATCTATTTTTTTTCTTTTTCATTTCTTACATCAGCACCTAAGGGAAAGAAGAGGGACGTTCAGCAGACAGTTCTAGGAGTAGCTGGTAAGCTGGCGTCGACCACCAGCGCCACTGCTGAGGACTCTGCTGACACTGGTAAGTCCTTTTATTTATTTTAATTTTTATTATTATTTCCCCAATATTGGGTTGTATGATTGTTGTGAGCTAATGGTAGAATTTTGGGGTATTGGAATGTGGTGCTGGGTTCCATGATGAGAGTTGCTGCCTGGAGGCTGGTGTTGCTGTTGAAAAATAAAGCTTCGCTGACACCCTTACCTGGAGTCTTCCTTCCACTTGGTGACGAGGATGGAATACGAACCCACTCGTGCAAAGCACAATGGTTTATATTTTTGTTTCATCCCTGTTATCTCTGCATCGTTTTTTGTCCTTATATTATCTGTTTTTCATTTTTGGTAGCTGACTTTTTCCGGTCTCTACTCTAGTCTCTAGTTCACTAATCTTCTGCTTTGTTGGTAATCTTTCCCTCTCTCCTATATATATCTTGTGGTACTGTAGAACTAAGAATAACCCATTTTGGTACACTGTCTAGCATGAAGATTACAGGTCCAACAAAGCTATTATTATAAATAATATTCACCAAGTATGTTTATCGAGAGACGGTTTTCTTTTTCTTGCTCATGCTCTAACAGTTGAGTTCTCGAGAGAGTGGCCCTGATCATCATGCACCACCCCCTCCAATGTAGTGTGCTGCTGTCTCATTCATTTATACAGTATACTAGCAGGTTCCCATGACAGTGCAGCATGGATGAAAAAAAAGCATGTGGTTCCAGTCCCATTGCATTTGCCAACCAAGGTCATATGTCTTTCATTGACCATTATTCCACCCCTGGTTTGTCTAAGTTTGTAAACCACTCAAATGCCCAGAGTGATATTTTTCTAAGAAGATACTAATGTGCTAACTGACCTGTAGTGATGTATTGGAATTGCATTTGGGGGGGTGTATCTGGCATCTAAAATATGTATAACGCTTTTTTCTAGCCACACAGAGCACCAGTGATACCGTCACCAGTGATACTGCAGGAGGAGATGAGGGGGAAAAGTGAGAGCAGGGTCCTGGTAAGTTACATCATTTTCTGCAATCACTGTACTCTCTTCCTAGTACCAGGGTGTCATCACGTGAACATGAATACCCCCTTCCCAGCATTACCAGTTGCAGCAGTGGCTGAGTTATTATGGCCTTTTCTATCTGCAACTGAACTCACCAAAAGCTCACATAATGAGCATTGAAGGCTTGAGGGAAACATGAAGGAACAGGTGTTTAAAAGAACGGAAATGGTATATGAGTGATAGGGTGCATGGATGAAAGTAGAGTGCATGGGTAAGAAAAGGGAAGGACGGGCAAAAGGATGATTAGAAGAAAGGGTGGATAATTGAATGGATGGATTAGAAATTTCGGTGAAAGACTGGATGAGAGAAAGTACAGCTTAATCATGGTGGCTAAGAGTGAATAAGAATGAAAGAATTAGTGAATATTTGGATTGTTTGGATGTATAAGCAAGGCAGCTCTTCTCATGAGGAGCATGCTGCTCACTTACCAAATGATATCATAATGTTAGATGGAATGGAATGTCAAAGCTAGGGGAATGTTCAGGAGGCATTCAAGAGATGCACTGGGATGAAAGTGGATGCTAACTAACAAGCTCCATTAAAGAGATACCTTTGGATCATATTTACTGTTTGTAGATAATATTTTACACTACCTTTCTTACTTTGTTTATGTAGGGTTATCAAAGCTATAGTTCAAAGTGTGGGGGGCGGGGGGTTTGTTCTACTCCCTTGACTCGCTGTATTTGTTAAGTGAGCCAGATGTATCCCACCCATCATTCATTACCCACCCGTGTTTATGGCATTTTTTGTCTCCTATGACGTAGTGCATTATGGGTCAATTCGCAACTGCAGTGTTGGCTTTGCAATTTGCATCTGTTTCAGTCAATACGACATGTACAACATTTTCAATGCAATGCAAACCAAACACACAAGATGTGTTGTTTCCTTTCACCCACTCAGTCACCTCTTAGTACTTCACTACTTTATTTGTCCCTACGTCCTCCGTCCCTTTTTGTGACTCACCAGCGGTGTAAAAATGCGCCTCGTTGCGCCATATTTGAAAAGTGACGCATCTAGGTAGATGCGTCACTTTTTAAACCCCTGCGCCACATTATACCTACGTCAGGTATAATGTATGCAGAGGGGGCGTTCCCCTGCAAAAAGCCTCGTAATAGTGACGCAGTGAAATCTATGAGATTTCACTGCGTCACTTTTAGGACGCTGTTGCGTCAAAATCTTGCGCCTGCCTCACAGCAGGCGTTAGACTGACGCAGGCCCTTTCACATGGGGCTTTCCCCATGTGAAAGGATACATTGCTGGAGTTGCGTCACTTTTTTGACACACTCCAGCAATGCGTCACTTTTGCGCTTACAGATACGTCAGAAATACTGACGTATCTGTAACTCCTTGCGACATGATGCGTCATACATTAAATATGACGCATCAGGAATGTCGTAAGGAGTGCACAGTGAAAAGTGACGCATCGCAGTTTTCACGCAGCGATGCGTCACTTTTTATAAATGAGGCCCCTGGTGTACTAATTCCAGAATATATTTCATGGTTTCCCATAACAGATTAATTTTACACCTATTCAGATCTTTGACTTGTACAGTGTCTGTATTAGTCAAAGATGATGAATCGATGATCAGTGTAGTGGCCCCTCAATTCTATATCACAAAAGCTCTATCCTACCTCTCCAATCCCTCTACCCTACCCTCTGCAGTAGAGTAAGTCAAGTTTTCTTTCCTTGCTCACTAGCCAGCGAATTAATTTGTTGGAAATATTATGTGGGGGTGGGCGAGGCCACGGAGTAAAGTGGGAGTAAATGCATGATTTGATGTTAAGTTTGGTGTATGGGATACCCAATGACGAATATGCCAAATGCAATCTATATAGCCTGTTTCTTTGGCTGTAATGCAGTCCATAATTTTCCCCAATGTCTACTGTGGCAGATAGAATGATATTAACATCTGCATTTCATACGTGAGGTGTGTGACGTAGTATCTTATTTATTACTTATCATCCTCTCTGGAGTCAGGGTAGAAATAGAGATGCATTTGGAGAACAGCAGAGAAACTGGAATTAAAAATAGATAATTGCCAACTACAGCTGCCCCAGCTGCAGACAATAGCAAACTACCCAAAGCACTGTCTAGCAATGAGCATGGCCTCACTATTTTAACAAACCACACAACTTGTACGTGATAGCGCATAATGCCGTACTCATTAATGAGAGGCAATTTATTTTTCAACTCAACGAAAGTATCCATTTATAGTTACTTTAAAAGCCTTTACAAGAAAAAAATATTCAAATCACTGAATATTCAAATCACTGAATCACTTTTTAATCTGGTGTTCTTCTCCCTTTTAATACTTTTCTGCCACACAGTCAGTGCTTTATGCAAGACATGTGTGGGTAAAACATAAAATTGGCCATGTGGCTCTCCTAATCATGATTAGGGCTCCCGGTCTTATGGTATCTGTTGGACCCGGCCCGTTGGGCAGGTTCACCCCTAGACTTTTTGCTTTTTCCTAGCCTGTTTCTGGAACCTGGTGTTGGTGATTTTAGGCCTCTGCGCACTTTTTCACTGTGGTACAGTGTAAAGTGCTTGAGCTCTCTGTGATGTGTGGTGAGTGACCTGTCCCCCCCATAGGAATGAATGGGGAATATGTATGCCCATGGTAGTTCCTGATGTGTGGGGAGTGCAGGGGCGAGTTTGGTATGTATGAACTCGTGAGAATGAATGCTGCAAAATGATATATGCGGCATGACTGTGTCTAGTCTAGAAGTACTACTTTTGGAAGTTGGCATATTTGTGTAAGTTGGTGCTGGCATGTGATTGGCTGGTGAGCCTGGCCCTGAGTGCCTGGGACTGCTTGTGGATTGACTGTCTGGTTTGAGGATGACAGGGGCTAGAGAGCCCAGGAGGTTGTCTGAAGTCAGCCCATGGATGAAAGGCAGCATCTGCTGCCAGGGAAGTGGGAGGAGATGGCACCTGATAGTGAAGGGCTGTGCCTGCCTAACTACAAAGCTGGCTCCATCTCCCGCTGGGCGACTGTCACCTCTGTCCCTGATACTGAAGGGACTTCCCTCTAAACCAGTCCAGCTGGTTCTCACACTGAGACTTCAAAGACTTCAAAGACTTTTCACTGTATAAGAAGGGGCTGTGTCCCCTTCAAAAATGTTCTTGTTTCTAACTTGAATCTACCAGGGGCGGGCGCTGCCCAGCCCCTGGATGCCTGGAGGACTTCTGGGGGACCCCTCTGCCTTGCCTGGGCTGAGGGGGGGACTTTGCTGGACTTTCCTGGATGACTGGACGGCTGAAGGACTTCCTGGGACCCTCTGCCTTGCCTGGGGTGATGGGAGACTTTGTTTTGGCCCTGGAAGCCTTGTCCTGTAATGCCCTGCAGCTGCTGGGACCCTCCTTGCTGTGGGGGTCCTTTCTGGGGTGTTTTGGTGCTTTCTGGGCTCTCCAGCGCCTCGTGGGCGCTTTCTTATCCTGATTGCTGGCAGAGCGCTGTGGTCATCCCGTGGGGGAAAGCGCTCCTGCCCTGTGACTGCCCGAGTGCTTCGTGTGCACTCTTATCTGATTTGCGGGTGCCACCCCGACTATGGCGCCCTTTGCGAGTGCCTACCTCGCTTATCTATTTTATTCTAGTCTCGAGGGTGTCCACCCCTCGGTTTGCCCTTGTTAATCACCGCCGCGGCCCCTTCGCGCCGCCATCAGGAGGCCAGGCATCGTTATGCCTGACACGGGGCGGGACTTCCGTTTTTCGGAGGAAGTCCCGCCCGCCGCCGCGCACCGATTGGCTGCCGGCGCCTGAGGAGTGAGGGGAGAGGTATTGAGGGCGGGGGAGCCCCGTGGTGTATGGAGGAGCCCCGGGTCCCAGGAGGGGGCCCGGGTGAAGCCCCGCAGCCGTGAAGGACCCCGAGGCGGCCCCCGCTGCAGGCGAGAGAGGAGACGGAATGCCTTGGAGCCACGAAGGCTCCACGTAGAGTCCCGGTCCCGAGATGGGGGACCGGGTGAAGGGCGAAGCAGAGACCGGCAGAGAGTGCTTCCCCGCCCCCGCAGCAGCCGCAGCCAGCCGGTGAGTGACTTGAGGGAGAGGGGGCATCGGGGCATATTGCCGGTGCCCGCCCCTCTCCTCCAGCACCGGTGCCTGGGTGTTGGGAGGCCGGGGGGGGGGCCCTCCCTTGATACCGAGTCCCCCGGGGGGACTCCAACAACAGGGGCAGTCTTTCTTTGAGCCCTGAGGCTCTGGGGGCATTTTTTTGAGAGCCCACGAGGGGCTGAGGCGCCACGATTATTTTAGAGAGCCCAGGGAGGCTCGAGGGGCCTCATCTTGTTTTGCGAGCCCAGAGAGGCTTGTAGGGGCATATTGATCTATGGTGCATTTAGGGCGGCCCCGGATGGCAGTGGGTCGCCCCAACGTTGGCTAGAGCCCACAAGGCTCCCCAGGGGTAATTGTTTTCTAAGAGCCTGAAAGGCTGCAACGTGGGGGCATCATGGTTTTTAGAGCATGTGTGGCTCAGGTGGCACAGATTTGTTCTAGGGGCTACTGAGAGCCCTGCCACAGCTTTTTGATCCCAGCTGCCCAGCACTTTGTGGGCAGCTGCCACGTTTAGGCTTTTGGTACTTTTGGACTGGCGCTGCATGGCAGCGCACCCGGACTTTGGACCCAGGGCATCTTTGCCCCACAAGGCCAGTTGGCCTAGGGACTGCCACAGGTGGTGGCTTATGTAAGTTATGCGCAATGTGATTCCTATGTTTTTAATAGTGATTGCCTACTGTGTGTTTTTGTGCTATTGTGTTGTTCTGGCACCTCTGAATATTTTTAGACATCATGTGTCTTTCTTTCCATGCGCTGCACCTCTGAATGTTTAGTCATCATGTGTCTTCTTGCGCTGCACCCCTAAATGTATTTTATTGCATCATGTGCTTTATTCTTAACACCTCTGAATGTTTAGTCATCATGTGTCTTCTTGCGCTGCACCCCTGAATGTATTTTATTGCATCATGTGCTTTATTCTTAACACCTCTGAATGTATTTTATGGCATCATGTGTTTCTCTTTATTACTCCTCTGAATGTAGGTTATTGCATCATGGGTAATGCGTTCTTTTCCTAGACCCCTAAACGCTGAGTGATACTTAGGTGGTTCTTCTTTTTTTAGTACAGGTGGTCCTAGTAATGTCCTGGTTCCTGTTACCAGTGGTTACTGGTTGTTATCTTTGATTATTATTTTATGTTACATTTATTCTTTATTCTAGAAGTGATTTTATATTCTACATTTTATCTAGAAGTACTATATCTGATTCTGACAGGCGCCCATGTGGCCCTGTCTGGTGTACATAATCCCTGTGAATATTGCCCGTGCCAGTTGGCACAATGTATATGTGTGATTTTATCTGATATGTTTTTACAATACAAAAGTTATTTTTATAATAACCTTGTGTGGAGTCTCTTTTGTGGTGTGCCTAGGATGTTGCTGTTGTGCGCTGACGCAAATGCTTTACACATTGCCTCCGAGTTTAGCCTTACTGCTTGAGCCAAGCTACCAAGGGGGTGAGCAGAGGTTATCTTGGCGTGTGACTTCCTTGCCCTGACTAGAATGGTGGTTTCTGCCTGGCTTTGGCGTCAGCCTTAGCCTACCAGAAATAGCCAGTTCTAACATTGGTGGCAGCGGTGGGATTTGGACTTGTGTTTGCGCAGTGCCATTGCGACAACTGGCTACATTACAAAACTCTGCCATTGTTTTTTTCAGATAGTCACATGTATGGGATAATTGTTTTTGATTTTATTTTCTCAAGAGTGTCATTTTCAAATGTGTTTCTGCGCTTTATGTTTAGTGGCAGATGAGAGAAAGTGACAGGGCGGGACGCCATTAGAGGGGGAGGTTCCCATAGATTAGGAATCCCTTGCTGGGTCCCGTGTCCAATCCCAAATCCTGTCCCTGTGTGGGTAGATGGAAGAGAGGGAGTGTGAGGAGAAATGACTAGCTCAGGAGGGTGGTTGTTCCCTGAGTGTAGTGTGTGTGTCTGGATTCCCCAGTGTGGTAGGATCCAGAGGTGGCAGCTTTAATGTGTCCAGTGTGTTAATTCCCATTCCCCGCTCCCAGAGTTTGGTACCTGTGTCACGTGTGGTCAGGTTGAGTGATCAGGGGTGGTAGAAACTGCCTTACCAGTCCGAGGGGTGGGGGGGGTGCGAATGAGTGATGTGCTGAACTGGAGGAGTTGGTGTGAGTTTTCTTTTTGTTAAAGAGCTTGCATGAGAGGTGCACCTTTGGTGGTGTGCAGGAGGTCCTGCAGAGGCACTGGACAAGAAGGTGGATTTCTGGTGGTGTGCTAGATGTCTTGCAGAGGCATTAGGAAGTGGTTCCAAAAGGAGTGGCTTGTGTATCTGATGATCCTGTGAAGAGGAAGAGGTTACTGTGTAACCCAGCTAGGTCCCAGTAGTATGGTAGGGGTGTAGGGGCTCACGCCCTGTCTCAGTGGAGGCGGAGTGAGTGTGGGATGATGTGTCCCACGTTGGCCTGAAACCCTATCTCAGGGCCTGGAGGGTTCCCTAAGGGAGCGCCAGGTCAGGGGCCTAAGCTGTACATAGGTTATTTGAGGAGGATCTTCCTGTGTCTAGAGGACGGGGAGTGTCTGTAACCAGAACTCCGGCGGTCCTAGTGTTGGGCAGTACCGCTCCTAGTGGAGGGTGCAGAAGTCCTGTCTCGCTGAGCATTTGACCGTCTAGAGTGCTTGACCATTTGTGGGGCCTCTGGAGGTCGTTCCCCAAGGAGGGGGGAAAGCCAGGTTGGGGTTGTGGCCTCACCTGGAAGGAGTACTGGAGGTAAGTGTGTCACTGATACGCCGCTGGCGTGTGCTCTGTCTAGCCTGGGACATACTGAGAATCACCCTGTAGGGAGTACTGGAGGAGTGTGTGTCGCTGATACGCCGCTGGCGTGTGTGTCCTTACTTCTGACCCCGGTGCAACCTGAGGGTTTAAAGCTTAGGTTGGGAGATTAGGAAACTTCTAGGTCAAGAGGAATCTCTACCAAAGTGGATCAGCTGAAGAGACTGAGGGGGCTGCCCTTGCTGTGTGTTCTGGGGCTCACCTGCAGTTTGTTGTTTCCACTAAGGTAGAGGAAAGGGGACTTTGCTGTGTGCTGTGTCCCCCCACCTGCTTGAAGAGGGACTGTGCTGTGTGCTTTGTACCTCAGAAGTGGAATAGTTTCCAGGTGGTAGACCAGTGATGGAGTGAGGTCCTGATCTAGTAGAATTGTGTTCTGGTGAATGCTTCTCTGTGAGGGTGCGGAAACCTAGAAGTAGAGGTAGGGTGGGGCATTCTTGCCCGTGACCTCTGGTCAGCCTGAGGGTATGGTCCCTAGGTTGTTGGATCAGTGGTAGTTGTAGCTACCCTGAGAGAGAGAGTGGAGAATGGCTATTGTGTGCCAGGGGTTACTAACCCCCACTCTGTGGATTGGTTAGAACCTGTGATATTTGGATGGTCTTGGCTGTGGATGACTAGTGTGTACCAGTGGGGTGTCCTAGTTTTTTTTCAGAGAGTTATTGTTTGGAGGTAACCATGTAGGTTCAGAGTGGCGAAAAACCGGAGGGTGTCCCTGCTGTGCGGGTCCGTGTCCGTGTTTTTGTCGCCCAAAGCAGTGAAGCCCATCAGTGGAGTGATTGGTTTACCCTGCGTTTTGGCTGGAAGGGGGTTGTGTTAGACCCGGCCCGTTGGGCAGGTTCACCCCTAGACTTTTTGCTTTTTCCTAGCCTGTTTCTGGAACCTGGTGTTGGTGATTTTAGGCCTCTGCGCACTTTTTCACTGTGGTACAGTGTAAAGTGCTTGAGCTCTCTGTGATGTGTGGTGAGTGACCTGCCCCCCCCCCATAGGAATGAATAGGGAATATGTATGCCCATGGTAGTTCCTGATGTGTGGGGAGTGCAGGGGCGAGTTTGGTATGTATGAACTCGTGAGAATGAATGCTGCAAAATGATATATGCGGCATGACTGTGTCTAGTCTAGAAGTACTACTTTTGGAAGTTGGCATATTTGTGTAAGTTGGTGCTGGCATGTGATTGGCTGGTGAGCCTTGCCCAGAGTCCCTGGGACTGCTTGTGGATTGACTGTCTGGTTTGAGGATGACAGGGGCTAGAGAGCCTAGGAGGTTGTCTGAAGTCAGCCCATGGATGAAAGGCAGCATCTGCTGCCAGGGAAGTGGGAGGAGATGGCACCTGATAGTGAAGGGCTGTGCCTGCCTAACTACAAAGCTGGCTCCATCTCCCGCTGGGCGACTGTCATCTCTGTCCCTGATACTGAAGGAACTTCCCTCTAAACCAGTCCAGCTGGTTCTCACACTGAGACTTCAAAGACTTCAAAGACTTTTCACTGTATAAGAAGGGGCTGTGTCCCCTTCCAAAATGTTCTTGTTTCTGACTTGAATCTACCAGGGGCGGGCGCTGCCCAGCCCCTGGATGCCTGGAGGACTTCTGGGGGACCCCTCTGCCTTGCCTGGGCTGAGGGGGGGACTTTGCTGGACTTTCCTGGATGACTGGACGGCTGAAGGACTTCCTGGGACCCTCTGCCTTGCCTGGGGTGATGGGAGACTTTGTTTTGGCCCTGGAAGCCTTGTCCTGTAATGCCCTGCAGCTGCTGGGACCCTCCTTGCTGTGGGGGTCCTTTCTGGGGTGTTTTGGTGCTTTCTGGGCTCTCCAGCGCCTCGTGGGCGCTTTCTTCTCCTGATTGCTGGCAGAGCACTGTGGTCATCCCGTGGGGGAAAGCGCTCCTGCCCTGTGACTGCCCGAGTGCTTCGTGTGCACTCTTATCTGATTTGCGGGTGCCACCCCGACTATGGCGCCCTTTGCGAGTGCCTACCTCGCTTATCTATTTTATTCTAGTCTCGAGGGTGTCCACCCCTCGGTTTGCCCTTGTTAATCACCGCCGCGGCCCCTTCGCGCTGCCATCAGGAGGCCAGGCATCGTTATGCCTGACACGGGGCGGGACTTCCGGTTTACGGAGGAAGTCCCGCCCGCCGCCGCGCACCGATTGGCTGCCGGCGCCCGAGGAGTGAGGGGAGAGGTATTGAGGGCAGGGGAGCCCCGTGGTGTATGGAGGAGCCCCGGGTCCCAGGAGGGGGCCCGGGTGAAGCACCGCAGCTGTGAAGGACCCCGAGGCGGCCCCCACTGCAGGCGAGAGAGGAGACGGAATGACTTGGAGCCACGAAGGCTCCACGTAGAGTCCCGGTCCCGAGATGGGGGACCGGGTGAAGGGCGAAGCAGAGACCGGCAGAGAGTGCTTCCCCGCCCCTGCAGCAGCCGCAGAGAGCCGGTGAGTGACTTGAGGGAGAGGGGGCATCGGGGCATATTGCCGGTGCCCGCCCCTCTCCTCCAGCACCGGTGCCTGGGTGTTGGGAGGCCGGGGGAGGGGTGTTGGGAGGCCGGGGGGGGGCCCTCCCTTGATACCGCCTGATACCGAGTCCCCCGGGGGGACTCCAACGACAGGGGCAGTCTTTCTTTGAGCCCTGAGGCTTTGGGGGCATTTTTTTGAGAGCCCACGAGGGGCTGAGGCGCCACGATTATTTTAGAGAGCCCAGGGAGGCTCGAGGGGCCTCATCTTGTTTTGCGAGCCCAGAGAGGCTCGTAGGGGCATATTGAACTATGGTGCATTTAGGGCGGCCCCTGATGGCAGTGGGTCGCCCCAACGTTGGCTAGAGCCCACAAGGCTCCCCAGGGGCAATTGTTTTCTAAGAGCCTGAGAGGCTGCAACGTGGGGGCATCATGGTTTTTAGAGCATGTGTGGCTCAGGTGGCACAGATTTGTTCTAGGGGCTACTGAGAGCCCTGCCACAGCTTTTTGATCCCAGCTGCCCAGCACTTTGTGGGCAGCTGCCACGTTTAGGCTTTTGGTACTTTTGGACTGGCGCTGCATGGCAGCGCACCCGGACTTTGGACCCAGGGCATCTTTGCCCCACAAGGCCAGTTGGCCTAGGGACTGCCACAGGTGGTGGCTTATGTAAGTTATGCGCAATGTGATTCCTATGTTTTTAATAGTGATTGCCTACTGTGTGTTTTTGTGCTATTGTGTTGTTCTGGCACCTCTGAATGTTTTTAGGCATCATGTGTCTTTCTTTCCATGCGCTGCACCTCTGAATGTTTAGTCATCATGTGTCTTCTTGCGCTGCACCCCTGAATGTATTTTATTGCATCATGTGCTTTATTCTTAACACCTCTGAATGTTTAGTCATCATGTGTCTTCTTGCGCTGCACCCCTGAATGTATTTTATTGCATCATGTGCTTTATTCTTAACACCTCTGAATGTATTTTATGGCATCATGTGTTTCTCTTTATTACTCCTCTGAATGTAGGTTATTGCATCATGGGTAATGTGTTCTTTTCCTAGACCCCTAAACGCTGAGTGATACTTAGGTGGTTCTTCTTTTTTTAGTACAGGTGGTCCTAGTAAGATCCTGGTTCCTGTTACCAGTGGTTACTGGTTGTTATCTTTGATTATTATTTTATGTTACATTTATTCTTTATTCTAGAAGTGATTTTATATTCTACATTTTATCTAGAAGTACTATATCTGATTCTGACAGGCGCCCATGTGGCCCTGTCTGGTGTACATAATCCCTGTGAATATTGCCCGTGCCAGTTGGCACAATGTATATGTGTGATTTTATCTGATATGTTTTTACAATACAAAAGTTATTTTTATAATAACCTTGTGTGGAGTCTCTTTTGTGGTGTGCCTAGGATGTTGCTGCGGTTGTGCGCTGACGCAAATGCTTTACACATTGCCTCCGAGTTTAGCCTTACTGCTTGAGCCAAGCTACAAAGGGGGTGAGCAGAGGTTATCTTGGCGTGTGACTTCCTTGCCCTGACTAGAATGGTGATTTCTGCCTGTCTTTGGCGTCAGCCTTAGCCTACCAGAAATAGCCAGTTCTAACAGTATCTATTTTTTTAACATTTCTGTCTGTATTTATCCATCTTTATTTTTTGCTATTTTATCTGTATTTATCTATGTTTATTTTGTGTTTTGTGTATAAATGAAGTTGAAAACGTGTACATTTCCATGTGTAGATGCACACTCAAACGTTGATGCCTCTCATGTCCTAGCTATTTAAGCTGCCAAATATTACACGGCAATACATCCACTGGTAAATGCTACAAATATACCATAAATGCATGTTGACAAATGCCCTTATTTAAAGAAGTTTCATCCTGTTTTTTAATTTACCATGCCTTCCATCTGCTCAGTTGCTGGCCTATACAATAATTATTGAAAGACAGCACAGAGAGACACTCAAAAGAAGCACAATGTTCTGTAATTATCCACTTTTAAAAATAAATGCAGACAGAAAACACATTGTTTTCTGTCTGTATTTATCTGTAGAAATCCGTTAAAACGGAAAACAGGGAGCCTTAATCATAATCACATCAAATTGCAATAGCCCTAGGGGACCAGAAGAGTACTGCTACTGTGACCACCCAGTAATTTAAAACAATTGTTTGCACAGAGCATTATTTACAATTGTCTCTTTTGTTTTTTGCAATATAGCTGCTCCTGCTCGTCTAGCCAGATCACCCACCAGGCAGGAGACAGCGGCCCATCTGTGCCATTAGAGGCTGGAGCTTATTCAGCATGAGTACCGGAGGCTGGTGGTCCTGGAAGAGGAGAAGGAGGAACAAATGCCTATCAGCCGGGCCCGAGTGTAGCTGGTCCCCCTCAGCCTCCACTCTTCCAGCCAACCCATTGCTACCGCTACCCCTAGCTTCCATCAACTGCTGCTACCTTCTCCGACACTGACAGCACCAGGCAATCGCTGAGCCGCATCCTGCAGGAGCTGGACTCCTTCAAGAGCCGGCTCATCACAATGGAGCAGAGTATGGACCACTCCGGACTGACATCCACAATGCCCTCTTCTAGCTCTTTATTAAATATTTTGATTTGGTGGGAAGGACTTGTTTGTTGGGGCTGAGTTGAGAGGGTGGCAAGTGAGTTTGGACCTGGCTTGACTTTCTTTGGACATTTTGAATTTTGGAACATTGGGGCTTGGGTCCGTTTTGTTTGGAGAGAGGGGTGGGCATGTTGTGTTTTTCTTTGTAATCCAAATAAAGGTGGAAACTATTCTATTTCATCTAAATGTATGCCTATAGTAGTTTGTTGTATTTTTGCTATGCACTGCTGCCTTTAGCTTGCTTACAGTATGTTTATGGGCATGTTAGAGAGAGTGTAATGCTTAAGTATAGAGTTATATTTCTCTAACTATCTTGACCATTACGGGGAACAACCTAGATAAACAATAGTAGCAGTTACTTACTTACTTACTAAGGTAACTAGTTCACTTTACTCCATACTAGTTGTCTTACCAAAATATAGCTGAAGCAGGGAAGCCATCACAACCTTACAAGCGAGGTACCACTTTCAGTTCCACACAAGTGAGCACCTACTGTAGGGTTCATCTGAATGGTTGACTATCCATTGTGGGCAACTACATGGAAAAAAGACTGAGATAGTAGGTCATATTTTATCAAAGCTTTACAAAGAATTGACACACCAGAGTACTACATGATGACACAACAAGAATTCCTCTGGTGCTAAAACACAATAAATAGCAAAACAAAAACTATTTGGCTAATGGGGAGCTAGTAAGTACGAAATCCTCTAGTTATAAAAAATAGACTCAAAGCCTGGAGTGGCCAAGCTTAGTTTAGGCATTTACGTGTACACAACACAAGGCCTGACAGATTATGCTGACAACTGATGTTCTTTTTAAAATATAGATCAATTTCTATGTGAGAATGGGTGAATGGGGCCTGGGTGGGTCATTGCTTAAAAGATCCTGCAGTAAGTAGGTATTGCATTTTACCACATCTGCTCTACCATGTGAGTTAATGTAAATGTATTGCGACTTATATAGCGCACAAATCCCCTGAAGGCATCAAGGCGCTTGCCTTGGGAACCCGTCCTGGCTTTTTCCCTGTGAGATAACCCCTACTGGGCATCCCCAAGGTGAAAGCAGGGCATCCCACAGCGGGTGGGCCGCCGTAGTGGAGATTAAGCAAGCTATTGCCCAGAGTTGCAGTTTGGGACCCCATGATTAGAGTAGGTACCGAGGCGAGAATTATCGAGTCCGTGGCCATTTTTGGGCTCTGGACCCTGCCGCGTCGGGAATTGAACCCTGGTCCCGGGCCAGACCTCTGCATCAGGGTCTGCCGCTCTAATCAGTGAGCCACACTCCTCCACTCCACTACATGTGAGTGATCCATAGATGGTGTAAATTTAGCCACATCTCAATAAATCACACATCACAGGGTAAGAGGATTCGTGGTTTGATGAATGGATGGAAAGTATAATTTGGAGAAAGGTTTGACATAGACAGGCCCTGGATGGACCACATTCATCTGGGCAATGAGCAGCACATAATTTGTCATTAATCATCTGTGGAAGCAAACGAAGGAATGAGTATGACAGAGTACAGATAAATGCATTCTTCTGCCCCAAGACCCACGTTATCAGATATCTAAATGCTCTGTCTTCTAGGTTGAGGAGTACATCCACCCACCCAGTTGTCCAAATATGATTGTTAAAAGAAAAATGATACTGTATTGCAAAATTAGGTGGTGTATCTGCATTCTCCTTGGGAGTGTCCACTCTTGTGTTCCTTTCTGGACTGGTCCAGTGGGTGAGCAGGATAGTGGTTGAGCTCAGCTTTCGACTTTCATTCATGCAGGAGACTAGAAGAACGCCTACAGATTGTAAAAGCAAAACTGTATTTTGGAGATAAGGAGAAGAACAGAAGGAAGGTACGCTTCATGAGCAGTGTATTTAGAAGACGCAGAGGCAGAGCAAATAAAAACAAGAGGGGGACTCAGAGTTTCACTTTTGCCACAAGTCTAACACACACATACAAACACACAGCAGCATTTCACAAACACACCACTTGCCATTCAACATAGCTGAGAACTAGGCCTCAGACTTTTGGTTTACTATTGAACTGAAGTCGATAATTTCTTGCTTCTAGCTGTTGATGAGGTAGTCCTGCAGCTCCCGCCCTGAGTTCTTCTATCTTCCTCCTGACTCTGAGTAACTCAGTCCCAGACCAGTCATCATGACACGAGCAAGCTAGACCTGTAATACACTGCTGCTGAAGAACAAGTAGAGAAACAGAATTTCAGTATTTTAAAAGGGCTTTCGTTTGTTAATTAAAGTCCCTGTTCTTGTCAATGAAGAACCTGTGAATATTAGAGGACCCTGAAATTAAATCACCCCCAGGGAAAAATGAGCGCCATCACTGAGGCCCCAAACATGTAAATCAATAATCATCTCAAGAAAGTTCCCATATTACAGTTCAACCACCCTCCCTCACTGTTAGCCACCACATCAATCACCGTCCACAGTAACTCGATGTTCAGATAACTCATTGGTGTAATGGTTTTCTGTTCCATTCAAAGAACAATGGTAGGTACACATCTCCCCTTTGATGAAAGCTGCAGATTGGAATTTTGCCGTCTTGTAAACAAAATATTTGTCTCGCGAGCCATCTTAAATGATGAAGCAACAGAAGGACTATAGCAGTGGACCATACAGATTAATTAATTTTCATTAGGTACCTTTGAAACGGTCTATCACCTCCAGGAAAAACATTATCACCCATCACTCAGGCCCCAAACATTATAAATCAATCATCTCAGAAAAGTTCTCACATTACAGTACAACACCCTCCCTCACTGTCTGCCACCACATGAATCACCATTCAACATCACTTACAAAGTCACTCACTCACAGTTACAATAGTTGTAGTTTTACCTCTTCTAAACCAAGCATGCGTAGGCTGGGTATTCATCTTTGATGCAGGCAACATATTGAAATTTGGTATTGCAGGCACTCTTGTAAATCAACGATCTTCTGTAGTAGACCTACTACTGCTAAGTGTTGCAAAAAGGGATAGGCAATAGGCATGCGAGGTGGGCAGGCATTGTGTCCAATAATGGTAGCTTCTTCAATGCACACTGGTCCAACTGCTATCTAGTAATATATGTGACTAAAGAAATGGTGAGGCAGCAGAAATCTGACACAAAAATAATAATGTTCCACTAGCTACTTTTTTTTTGCAAAGATAGCAGTTCAATGAGAAATAAATAAAAGGTTCTATTGGGGCACTGTGATACTTAGTCATTTGATTCGATTTCTGACCAATCCTCCCCCTTCTCCTCCTGTGCTGTTTCAGGAAACGTGTAATTGTGTGTTATAAAATGTTGGTTCATTTTGCTCATATCCAATCTCACACTCAGCAGACAGACTGGCTACAGGATAAGCCAGATACATTATTGCCAGCATCCCGAGCTCTGGCCATTGACTCATCTTCCCATACTATTACATCAATGGATTTTGATCAGCATAGAACTCTCTTGCATCATCCATGGCTAGGGATGGGACTTTAAGATCTAGCTGTTCTTCTACCAAGTCTCCAGCTTTCTCTACAATCCACCTCTTGTATCTTAAAAAATCCCCTTCAGAAAAATGCATGAAAGTGTGCAGAATGTTTTTGTACCCAGCATCAAGTAGTGTGGCACAGATGTATGCTTAGAACGGGATGATGTTATGTAGCAGCCTTGTATAAACAGCCAAGCGTAGGATTAAGGTATCAACCAAGGCATGCGCTCCTGTGTTTTCATTCACACCTGCGAGGGCAAACCTTTCAGACACATTCTTTACCTGGTCCTGTAGGAGAGGCAACAACGGGATAGCGTGGCCCATTGTACTGTCCTCCTTGCTAACTTCCAGTGTGAAAACCTCAAAAGAGACCAGGCTCCATTTGTCCGTATCCATGGTCATAGCTTTTCCAACTGCATGCCCTCCTCTTTGAATGACATACTCATTGATCTGTTTGTACAGCTCAGACATTGCAATAACTAATAGGTCAAGTTCCAACGCTTTGGCACCTTCTGTATCAGGGTTTTAAATAGTGCTCTATTAGTATGCTGAATAATCCACAACTGCTTCTGGGCTTGAAAAGAATGGCCGAAAGGAGTGCAGATTCTTCTGCAGATGGTCAGTATGTTGCTATGTCTTCTATTTTGAGGCAGTCTTACACCACCAGGTTGATGCAATAGGCCTGTAATAGCCTCTATCGGACATGACCTTGACTATGTTGCTCCCATTGTCCGTGGCAACAAATCCAATCCTGAGACCTCTGGTTCTGTCATTCGGACACCTTGCTGTTAGCTTCCTCCAAGATGTTTACAGGGGTATGTGATTTCTCCATAGTGAACATGGCCACTGTTGCATGCCACTGAATGCTCTTAAAACTTTCTTCAGGGCCAAGACCTGCAGATATATTTTGCATTACCCCTGCAAAAGAGAGCCAGTGTGCAGTGATCCACATGTAATCAGTTGCGTGACACTAGTACACGTGAGGAGGGTGGTGTGAACAACACTTTGCTACTTAGCTTGTCCAACTAACTGCAGCACATTGTGATGCAGCGGTGGAACCGCAACTCTGGCAAAATCGGTCTAACTTGTTACTTTCCATTTCGGGCAGATAGGTGCCACATATTTTAAGAATCACACTCCTTCCACAAAAGTAAAAAAAGGAAGGAGGTCCTGTCCAAACATTTTTGCCAGCTTCTTATTGTACAAATGTGTGGTTGGATGGTTCCGCTCATAGGGTCCCTCCTGCCTAAGCATGCACATAATGGTAACCTGGATTTTCTTCTTTTCTTGGGGCACTGACACAGGCATCTTTTGAGAAGTAGATGGTGGTGGTAGACTCTATGTGAGTCATAGTGGGACAGTAACTGTGTGCCGTGGTATCTGCATCTCATGTTGTGCCATTGTCAAATTGAGAGTTGCGTGAATTTGCTGGCATACTGCTGGGGACAAGGCTGCTTTGCGTGAAGATATCACTGTGGCAAATGGTGCATACTGAAATGTGCTTCCCCTCTTTGCTACATATAAAAAAGTACCAAACTGGAGAGGAATACTTTTTTACTGTGCCACTGCCAATGCCCGAAGAACAGCTGGAAGTAGGTGGTCACGTCATTGATTGTCTCCCTGCTTTTCCTGAGGTAGGGGTTGGTGCAGGTCTCAGCTGGGGCGCTGCAAATATGGGAGCCGGTGGCAGTGCTACCTGTGCCACATCCCTCGTAGCAGGTTAAATAGCAACAACAGACTCCTCTGTGCCACCTTCCATCATCTACATTATCCTCCACATCGTCCCCTTCCATTAGTCTAAGGTGCACATTTACAAGCCCCTATCACTAGGGGTGGGCAGACATTTCCGTTCCACCCACGGAATGTGCGGGAATTTGCCACTTCCGCAAAGAAGGTGGAAAAACGGGGCAAATTTCCGCACAATCGGGGCGGAACGGAAATGTCCGCCCGCCTACCTCCTGCCCGACGAACTCCCGCCTCCCACCCGCCTCCCATTTGCCAACACGCCCGCAATCTTAAAAAGATTACAGATTAAATAAGAGTTAAAACACTTACCTTATCGCAGGGACATCTCTTCCTGTCTATCACGCCTTCTTCTTTGAAACTGCGCATGCACAGGAGCCTGGCGCCAGGAATGCGCATGCGCAGGCACACGCGCCTGGGCAGGTTCAAAGAAGAAGGCGCGATAGACAGGAAGAGATGTCCCCGCGATAAGGTAAGTGTTTTAACTCTTATTTCAGCTTTACCCTTTTTAATATTGCGGGCGGGAGGCGGGCGGGCGACGAGCTTGAGGTGGGCGGGCTTGTGGTGGGCGGACATTTCCGTTTCGCCCCTGAGTGTGCGGAAATTTGCCCCGTTTTTCCACCTTCTTTGTGGAAGGCGGAAGGGGCAAATTACTGCACATTCCGTGGGCGGAACAGAAATGTCCGCCCACCCCTAATTTAAACAGCAAATAACCATGAATGATTGTACATGTGTAGTAAGGTGCTCCTTCTTGCACATAAACAATAATTTAAAAAAATGATGATTTGCAACCTCTTAGTGTTCTGCACAATGCAGCACACATAGAAATTACAATTTGCAATTCTGGATTGTTTATGTGTCGGAAGGGACACCTTCCTGCAGATAAACTATCACCCCCCTCCCAGTGCAGACACCCTTGTACTATGGTGCAAGGGTGCCTGTGTTGGCACTAGGCAGCTAGATTTAACAGAAGCGCTAGGGGAAACGCAGGGGTGCACCACATTCTTAAGAATATAGCGCATCCCTGCGTTTTCAGAATGTTGGAGAATGCGTTAGCAATGTTTGCTTAATGCCACACTTCACCATTCCCTTGTAAATATCCCCCTAAGTCTTCTAGGAAATGTCCTTTTCCCCTGCCTCTCCTGTAGCTTTCTGGACTCTGCCGGGGTCCAATCCACGTCCCTATCATCATCATCAGAAGTGATGCTTGGAGAAAGTGGTGGAGAAGTACCATTCCTTTCCCTTGATAGATATCTGTGAGCCAATGATTCTAACAGAGGAGTTCCTGCTAGGAAGGAAGCTCAACCTCCTCTTCGGATCCAACATTGGTCAAATGTACTATTGCTGGCAGCAGCTGCTATCCACTTTGTTCTGTCTCCTGAAACAATTGTGTACTACTTTGCTAAAGGGACAAATCACATTTAACTCGTATATGTCAACATGATTGCAGTGGCTGCCTCACTGAGAGGCATGGGCCTGGGCTTAGGTTGGGGTGGTGGTGTTGATGCAGGAGTGCTGCTCTCAGCTTGCTCGCTGGATGCAGGTGTGGCAGGCACCAGTTTGCTGAAAAAGGTTTTTGGTCAGCACCCCAGTGGTGGAAATCTGCTTCATCCCCTCCCCACTGGTCTCTTTCTTGGCAGCACCTTTCTTTGAGGCAGTTTTGTAGCTATCAGCTGGCAGTGGCACCTAGTTTCACAAGCTGAAGAGATGGTTTTGTTGGGTAGTCAGTCACGCACCACATAGTGCACAAGCCTTCTGGCTGTGTGTTCTGTTTATGTTGTCTCTTCTCTTGTGCACCTAAAAGCTAA
Organism: Lissotriton vulgaris; assembly: GCF_964263255.1. Taxonomy (NCBI): domain Eukaryota; kingdom Metazoa; phylum Chordata; class Amphibia; order Caudata; family Salamandridae; genus Lissotriton; species Lissotriton vulgaris. The sequence continues at coordinate 190,499,918 of NC_141688.1, read as the reverse complement.
CATGAAGGAAGAACATCAGTGAAACCTGGCACTGTTGAAGTTGAATTATTAGTACAAACAAACAATATCATTAAATGTGGTTACTTAAGTTATTATAAATAATTAACAATACAATGTATCCCTTTATAAAATTACATCAACATAAACTTTCAGGGTGTACACTCAGGAAAGAAAAGAAAGAGCAGCAGCACCAACATAGAGCTGTAACTGTTTGCTTTATGTGAGAGGCCAGAAGTGGATCTCTGGAACAAGAATTGAACCTGGGAGAGGCCAGTGAACCAGTACCCTTTCAAAGCAACATCATTGAATCACAGTGGGGATGGTTACTTGGCACACTCAATAAAACCGAGATGACAAAGAAAATACACAAATTCCAGGGCAGAAAATACATTAAAAATGTACTCCTGGAAGGCAAATGGGCTAACAAGCAAGCTAGACGACACCTTTTGTATACAATACTTATGCAAGTTCCACGTGGTGCTGTTGCAAGAAACCTGGGCAAGCAAATCAATGCCACTGGAGGGTTTCTCAAAATTCTTCTCTCCAGTGACTAAAGCTACAAAGAAAGGCCACCAAAAAGGGGGTCTAGCGATTATCTATCAACTTCCATCCACATAGATGTCAAAGAGCTAGAAAATAAACATAAAGGCTTGCAAATTGTGGAAGCAGCCGTAAAAAATCAAACTGCCAATCGTTCACCTTAGCAATAGTGAATATATACATCCACTCCAGCAAGACTTCCAGACTAGAACTCTCTAAAGCTCTGATAAAAGAACTCATGAAGCTAAAAGTCGAGAGAGGGGCCAGTTCCCTCATAGTCTTGAGGGATTTCAACATGAATCTGATGGGGGCACCTTCGGCCAATTGTAGTCCTAAGTGAACAAAATCTAACATGGGGTGTACAGCAAAAAGACACCCCAATAAAGTACAGAACCAACAAAAAAGGATGAATGCTAAAAAGCCACCTTGAACATCTCGGGCTTATTGCCCTAAATGGCCACTTTATTGGAGACCAACTGCCGGGACTCTCATACCAATTAAAAACTGGAGCATCCTTAATAGATGGATATACAACTAGGGGCATCCTTAATTGATGGATATACAACTAGGGGCAGATTTACAAGCCCCTTGCGCCGCCGGTGTATCACGTTGTGTGACACACCAGTGGTGCAGCCTGCTGAGTGATATTTACAAGCACAGGTAAAGTCTCCCTGCATGACTTAACCGCTACCATGCAGCGCACATTTCATTGCTGTGCAGGTGAATTCTACGCGTGCGCAAATTGGACAGCCACCGGTTGTCCGATGCACACGCCCACTGTGATGTCAGACGGCCGGGGGCAGTCCAATGCATGGAAGAGGTTAACCTGTGCTTGTAAATATCACCCCTGTTCACGCAACACAGTGTGTTAGAGGCGTGACATGGGTGTTGCTGTGGGTGTTCCCATGCAACACCCATGTCCACTGATGCATTTCCAGTTTTACGAGAAATCGTAAATCTGGAAAAGCATCAGAATGCTACGCCACCCTAGGGGTGGCGTAGCGAGGTGCAACAAGAAGAAATGTTTTCATTTCTCCATGTTTATTTCCTCTTTCAATGCATGCTGCATTCTACAGCACGCATTGGAAGAGGAAATCACCTACATTGATTGTTTTTGTGCGGGAAGGTGCCCCTTTCTGCACAAAAACAAACTCCCCACGATACAGGCATCCTTGCACTATGATGCAAGGGTGCCTGCGCTGGCGATTGGCAGTAGTTTGTGAGCCAGCACAGGGGAAAGCACAGAGTTGCGAAATATTTCTGTAAAAATGCTGCACCGATGTGCTTCGAAACTAAAGCACTGTGGTGCAGCAAACTGATTTGCTGCACCGCGCTGAGTTAGTGTCTTGTAGATCTGCCCCCAAGTGTCTTCATATGCACTTGGAGAAAAGATTAACAGCGGCCATCGACCACAGGAAATATCATTGAAATAAATTACAAATACAAACACGAAAGTTATATCACTTCTGGGATGCTGGGGCGCCTCTTTGCCGAGGCTGCCATGCGCTTTATAAGTATTTTAATCTAGTCTTAATCTAATCTACTAGAAGATAAGAGAGCCCTGACAAAGAGAAGACATGGATGGATAACACTTTCCAACTGCAAGAACTATCCCATCAAAGCTATTTTACGACTTGCTATACCGCCCGAACAAAGGAAAAATTCCTAAAAATCAGGTTAGGTGTTATTCCAATACTAGAGTATTATCCGCCATGAAAAAGAAGAGAAAATGGATTTCCATGTTGACTCCGTGGCTAAGCCCCTGAAAACATCATCCATGTGCTAGGCCTCTGCAAAAGTGCCTTACAGAAAAGCAAACACATTATTTTGAAAAGAGTTCAATAGTAGAAAGATAAGAATGTGCAGAGAAGCAGTGATTGCGTGTTTTAATCCGACAGACTTGACACTCAACTGTGCCATTGTAAGATTCCTTTGTAGAGTGGAGAAAAAGATCAAGGAATAGACACTGGGTAGTTGCAGGACAGCCACAAAAAGAGCATTATAAAGGACTTCAAAGCTCCCGAGGCATTCTACTTAGCCATTAGTGTACTTTTTCAGCTGCTTACTATGGGCCAGATGTATGACCCTATTTTGCATGCGCAAACAGGCTTGCGACCCGTTTGCGCATGCAAAATCTAATAGGGCCATGTACAATCTCTATTTAGCGAGTCACAATATTTTGCAACTCGCTAAATAGCAATTGTGAGTTGCTATTAAGAAGGGGCGTTCCAAGGGAGGCCCTTCCTAATAGCGAGTAAGAAGCATATGTAAGAATGCATTACGACCTCAATTGCGGTCGCAAAACACTTGCAATTTACCGCCCTCATCAAGAGGGTGGTAAAGCACTCGCAAATAGAAAGAGGTCCCCAGAGGACCCCGTCCTCTTTGCGAATGCAGGGGAAAATATTTTTTAGGGGCAGGCAGTGGTCACAGGGAGCACTACCTGCCCTTAAAAAATGAAACAAAAATGTTTCATTTTTCTTTTTTAAATGTATCCCATTTTCCTTCAAGGAAAATGTGCTGTTTTTTTTAAACTGCTTTATTTAAAAGCATTCCCAGACATGGAGGTCTGCTGAGCCCAGCAGGCCACCATACCTGGGAGGGTCAGCCATTCCTAATGGGGTTGCAAATTGGGTGTGCCTCAATAATATGCATGAGGCATGCAATTTGCTACCCCATTAGGAATCTCTAACAGTGTCTGAGACACTGTTGAACATGGCATTTAGTGATTCGCAAATTGCGGCTCGCAATTGAGTGCAATTTGTGAGTTGCTAATTGACATGGTCGTACATCTGGCCCTAAATGGTTTACATTTTATAAAAGTTTTTTACAAATAATTCTGCTCCTTCTATGAAAATGCTTGATAAATTTCTCTTTTCTTCGTTTTAGAAATATAAATCATAGGATTATATCTTTGATTATTGTATTGCAATGGTTTTAATTAACAACGCAAATAAAATATATATATTTTTTGTATGTGCTTCCATTTGGGATGTGGCACTCAGGGAGGTGCAGGTGACAATGTAATAATCCTTAGACAATGAATGCCATTGTGCGCCTATAGCAGACATAGGGTTGTTGCCGGATGTTACGAAATTGGGGGAGAAAAATAGAAAAAAAATTAAATAAAAAAAAATTAAAATTAAAAAGATTGAAACTAAAAACATTTTAAATAAAAAAATGTTTATTGAAAAGCTTACAATTAAAGTAAAACAACATTTTAAATAAGTGAAATTATCCTCAAGCATATACTTAATTAACCTGCTATCCCAACCATTAATGCAAGCCTGTGGTAAAGGGGCACACTGGATGCATGCACAAAATAGCCGCCAGCCAGTGTTACATGGTCAACAACAACAACACTGAGCAAGAATGCATGGGGAACAAAGAGAAGACCTGCAGGGCTATGTCAAAAGCCCACTGGCTGCCTATACAAGATGGCCAGTACATAAGATGGAGGGAGGTGGAGGGTATAAGCCTAGGTCATCCTCCTTACGTATACAGTCAAAGAAAACTCCAAGGTATTGGGTTTAGAGACCTAGTACAAAAAGGTGGCTCCTAACCAGTGTGATCAGGAAAAACTAGGAAGAAAGACAAATGTCTTTCTTGAGTCCCCTCACTCACCGGGGTTTCTCCACAGTGATAGGCTTCATTATTGGGGCCATCCCAGTTCTCTACGAACAAGGGCGTGCTACGACTTGCGGAATTACATAGGAGCACTCTAAGTGGAAGACTATGTGTGGTGCAGTGTGTGGTGGAGTGGTTGGAAAGTGATTAAAAATACCATACTAGTGGGCCTAAACAACTTTTATTCTTGTTCCTAGGTTGGTATGTCTAATATGGGGTGCACTGGGAAACCTGACTATGATGAGTAGGAATTCAGTGTATGATCAACATGTTTCGAGCTTCCCCTAGCTCTTCATCAGGACCACACAGGGACCAGCCCTGTTTTAGCCACTCCTAATAAACCTGAATAGGAAATTAGAGAGGTATTGCACCGTTGCAACGCAACTTTTACAACGGAATTCTATTACAACGCAACTTTTACAACACTGGATCCATTACATCGCATGCCTTTACAACGCATGACATTACATAGCAGATGCTATTACAACGCATGCCATTACATCGTAAGTATAGGTAAGTATATCATTTTTATTTTATTTTATTTAATATTATTTAATTAATTTGATTAATATTAAATGTACATAAATATATTTATGTTTAGGTTTTAGGGCTAGGTTTGGTTTTTGGGCTACAGGGGTATTTTTAGGTTTTAGGGCTGGGTTTGGTTTTTGGGGTACAGGGTTTTTTTTTAGGTTTTAGGGCTGGGTTTGGTTTTTGGGGTACAGGGGTATTTTTAGGTTTTAGGGCTGGGTTTGGTTTTTGGGGTACAGGGGTATTTTTATGTTTTAGGGCTAGGTTTGGTGTTTGGGTTACAGGGGTCTTTTTATGTTTTAGGGCTGGGTTTGGTTTTTGGGGTACAAGGGTATTTTTAGGTTTTAGGGCTGGGTTTGGTTTTTGGGGTACAGGGGTATTTTTAGGTTTTAGGGCTGGGTTTGGTTTTTGGGGTACAGGGGTATTTTTATGTTTTAGGGCTAGGTTTGGTTTTTGGGGTACAGGGGTATTTTTATGTTTTAGGGCTGGGTTTGGTTTTTGGGGTACAAGGGTATTTTTAGGTTTTAGGGCTTAGTTTGGTTTTTGGGGTACAGGGGTATTTTTAGGTTTTAGGGCTGGGTTTGGTTTTTGGGGTACAGGGGTATTTTTAGGTTTTAGGGCTGGGTTTGGGTTTTGGGGTACAGGGGTATGTTTAGGTTTTAGGGCTGGGTTTGGGTTTTGGGCTACAGGGGTATTTTTTAGGTTTTAGGGCTGGGTTTGTGTTTTGGAGTACAGGGGTATTTTTAGGGTTCACTTTTTTTATAAACACGACTTTTAATAAATTAAATTAATTAAATTAATTAAAATAAATTAAATTAAATTAATTATATTATTTACAATTATTAAATTAATTAAATTACATAAAATACATTAAATTAAATTAATTACATTTTTTCAATTAATTATATTAATTTAATTAAATTATATTATTTACAATTTATACATTAATTAAATTACATTAATTAAATTAAATTAAATTAAATTATTCATTATTTTAAAATTATTAAAATAAATTAATTATAGTAAATTAAATTATATTATTTACAATTTATAAATTAATTAAATTACATTAATTAAATTAAATTAAATACATTTTATTAATTACTATTTTAATAATAATTAAATTACAATAATTAAATTAAATTAAATTAATTACTTTTTTTAAAATTAATAAAATTAAATTTATTAAATAAATTAATAAAATTAACTTAATTACATTTTTTTAAAAAGATATACTTACCTATACTTACGTTGTAATGGCATTCGTTGTAATAGTATCTGCTATGTAATGACATGCGTTGTAAAGGCATGCGTTGTAATGGATCCTGCGTTGTAAAAATTGCGATGTAACGGTCTGCGTTGTAAAATAACGCGTTGTAACGTCATAGATCCAATTAGAGATAGTGAAATAAAGAAAATAAAGTGAATGCTGCTACTAATAAAGCATGGGTAGTTAATACATATGCTCCCTAAGTCACACTGTATATCTGAAATGGTAAAAATTAAGGAACTGCGTTAGAAAACAGATTCCCCCTCACTCGAGTGGGGTACAAATTTTATTCTTCCATTCTGCAGTGCTCCATATGGTTGATTTGCTCCATAGTGCTGTATGCAGGCTTCCATGGCAATTGTGGTTGTGCCTAGAGAGGTATAAAACATGCTGGTCAGACGTGCAGCGTGAATTTTTTACATATGTGCATAAACAGTCATACACAACTCAAGTGGTGACACACAAGCAATACACATTTCATAGAAACAGGGGAAGAAGGTTTTCAAATTGTTACTTTGTTATGTGCGAGGTTGCGCTCCATGGACTCGGGAAGCCGGTGTCTCCCTATGAAACAATCCTTCCAAAAATGAGGCGGTAGGTGAGGTTAGCGTATATAATTGACAGAGAGATTGAGGTATGCATGGGTTCTCGTAACCTGAAAGGTATGTCGAACTCATGTCCTTGCCAGCGAGACCTGTGATAGCAAGTTACACTCACTTCAAAGTTGGGAACCTGCATCTGGGCACCTAGACTCTCCCCGCCGGACCGCATATTAGCATGTCTCCGGCGAGGAGCCGGTATAAATGCTTCTGTGTTTGCCATGTAATGGTGTTCAGAAACTAGACCGCGAAGATTATTCTAAATGGCCGCTACTGTTAGAAACGGGTGGCAGCCATGCTTGTAGGATACGCGGGTGTGCTCCGCAGTATCCTCGGCTTACACACTAATATGGTTGTATTACACTTTGTTCTCACTGTATAGTTTATTTTAATTGCACCAATTTATTTAGAGATGATAGTGTAACGCTACAAAGATTGTAATTGTAAGCGCAGTGTTTTTTTAAATGTAGTTATAAGCAGATCCTCTACGTAAGTAAAAAGGGGTGCGGTTAAAAGTGGGTGAATATTTCAAAACATATTTTTGGGAGGAGGGAATAGTGGTGCTCATATATTACCAGGTACATACTAATCTCTTTGTGCATTGTGGTTTCACACCAATATGTTTGTGTTACATTTCTTTCTCTCTGTATAGTTTATTTAAATAAACCAATTTATTTTTAGGTGGCCATAAAGATTATAATTATAAGGACTTGTATTTGAAAACAAATTTGCTGTGAAAAGTCTATTGATTGGTTAGCAATTGCGCTGCAAAAGCGCAGAGTTTTTCCTATGTAGTTAAGAGCCGATCCTCTTACGTAAGTAAAAAGAGGGTGGTTCTAAGTGGGTGAATATTTCAAAACATATTTTTGGCAGAATAAAATAGTGCTGCTTGTATACGACAAGGTGCATACCGATCTTACTGTTCATCGTGGTTAAAGAATTTTATGAAAGTAAATGGGGAACATATCTATGGTGTATGGGTGATGAAATATAGGTGCTCGGACACATGTTCCATGCAAGGTGTTGCATACTACAGCTTGTCCTGATTCCAGGTTCACTGTGCGTTAAGTATGTTAAAGTGGTGCAAGATTTCAACAGAACAGACCCCAGGGTACATCGTCATTGAGACCTTCGGTGTCGGTGCGGAGTCTGAACACCCAACATTGTTCCCTCTCGTGCAAGTTTCTCTCTAGGTTGTCTTTGTTGCTGATGTGTTCTAATACTACCCATCTCAAATCGTTTGGTGTGTGTTGGTTCTCGATGAAGTGTGCAGTCATTCTTGTGGTTGCACGTTTACACCGTATGATGCTCCTTTCCTCCACTATGTGGGTACTCACTTTCTTTGTAGTCATTCCCACATAGTGGAGGTTGCATGTGCACGTAATGAGGTATACTACTCCTGCTGTGTTGCAGTTTGAGAATTGGCGTAGCTCCCAGGTAGTGTTGTTTTTCAGAACAACCGTTTTGGTTGCTGCGGTCAGGTGGCAGATGCTGCAGTTACTGCAAGGGTAGTGCCCTGTGGGTAATGGATGTAGCCTGCGGACACTACCTTCAGTCGTATTAGTTGATATGGGTCGTGTGTGCACTAAATTCTTTAAGTTCATGCCATGTCTGTGGCTGAACATGGGTGTAGGTATGTTCAGACCCCCACTATTTAGTGTCTGCCAGTGTTTCTTCACTAACTTGGTGACTTTGTCTGAGGCCACGTTAAAGTTGGTTATACAAATTGGTCTTTTGGATTCTGAGTTGTTGGTTATCTTGGGCTCAAGTAAGGCGTCTCTGCTGTTGTTCACTGCCCTTTTACTCGCCTTGGCTACAAGGTGTTTAGGGTAGTTCTGTTTCAGGAGTTTGTCACTGAGATCCATCGCCTGACTGTTTTAATCATGTTTGTCTATGCAATTCCTTCACAGACAAAGGAATTGTCTGAAGAGTAGTTTCTGTTTTAGGTGCCGGGGCTGGAAACTCTCATAAATCAGGAGGCAGTCCCTTGCAGTTGGCTTGAAATGTGTGGTGGTAGCTAAAGTGCCCCGTCGTGCCAGTTTTTTTAAATCCAGGAATACCAGATACGATCTGCTTATAGTGTGGGTAAACTTTAGGTAGGGGTCTTGCAAGTAGGGCCATCTTCCTCAGAGCCCTCCCTGGTCATAAGAACACCGTCTATATATCTTTTCCCCATCTGGACAATGTAAATGGGGGTTGGTGTTCTTTAATATCTTATTCCTCTCCAAATGGTGCATGTAGAGGCCGGCAACGCTTGGCGAAAAAGTGCTCCCCTTGCTGGTACTATGTTGTTGGTGGTATAGGTTGTCCTATACTATCCTATAGGATACTGCGGAGCCAACCCGCGTATCCTACAAGCATGGCTGCCACCCGTTTCCAATAGTAGCGGCCATTTTGAACAATCCGTGCGGTCTAGTTTCTGAACACCATTACGCAGCAAACACGGAAGCATTTATACCGGCTCCTCGCCGGTGACACGCTAATATGCGGTCCAGCGGGGAGAGGTATAGGTATAGTAGTTTCTGTTTTAGGTGCCGGGGCTGGAAACTCTCATAAATCAGGAGGCAGTTCCTTGCAGTTGGCTTGAAATGTGTGGTGGTAGCTAAAGTGCCCCGTCGTGCCAGTATGTTTAAATCCAGGAATACCAGATGCGATCTGCTTATAGTGTGGGTAAACTTTAGGTAGGGGTCTTGCAAGTAGAGCCATCTTCCTCAGAGCCCTCCCTGGTCATAAGAACACCGTCTATATATCTTTTCCACATCTGGACATGATGTAAATGGGGGTTGGTGTTCTTTAATATCTTATTCCTCTCCAAATAGTGCATGTAGAGGCCGGCAACGCTTGGCGAAAAAGTGCTCCCCTTGCTTGTACTATGTTGTTGGTGGTATAGGTTGTCCTATACTATCCTATAAGATACTGCGGAGCCAACCCGCGTATTCTACAAGCATGGCCGCCACCCGTTTCCAATAGTAGCGGCCATTTTGAACAAACCGTGCAGTCTAGTTTCTGAACACCATTACGCAGCAAACACGGAAGCATTTATACCGGCTCCTCGCCGGTGACACGCTAATATGCGGTCCAGCGGGGAGAGGTATAGGTGCCCAGACGCGGCGTCTCCAACTTTGAAGTAAGTGAAATAAATATGCTTCCACAGGTCTCGCTGGCAAGGACATGAGTCCGACAAAGCTTTCAGGTTACGAGAACCCGTGCATACCACAATCCATCTGACAATTATATACGCTAACCTCGCCTACCTTCCTATTTTTGGCAGGATTGCTTCATAGAGTGACATCGCCCACCCCCCGAGTCCATGGAGCGCAACCTCGCACATAACAAAGTTACCTTGTTCTCCTGTTTGTATGAAATGTGTGTCGCTTGTGTGTCACCACTTAAGTTGTGTACGACTCTTTATACACACATGTAAAAAATTTATGCTGCGTTTATGACCAGCATGTTTTATACCTCTCTAGGCACAATCAGGATCGCCTTGGAAGCCTGCACGCGCCACTATGGAGCAAATCACCAATATGGAGCACTGCAGAATGAAAGAATAAAATGTGTACCCCCACTCGAGTGAGGTGGGGGATCTGTTTTCTAACGCAATTTCTCAATTTTTACCATTTCAGATATACAACGTGACTTAGGGAATGTATGTATTGATTAAGCATGCCTTATTAGTAGCAGCGTTCACTTTATTTTCTTTATTTCACTATCTCTAATTTCCTATTCAGGTTTATAAGGAGTGGCTAAAACAGGGCAGGTCCCTGTGTGGTCCTGATGAGGAGCTAGGGGAAGCTCGAAACATGTTGATCATACACTGAATTCCTACTCATCATAGTCAGGTTTCCCAGTGCACCCTCTTTTAGACATACCAACCTAGGAGCAAGAATAAAAGTTGTTTAGGCCCACTGTTATTGTATTTTTAATCACTTTCCAACCACTCCACCACACACTGCACCACACATAGTCTTCCACTTAGAGTGCGCCTACGTAATTCCGAAAGTCGTAGCACGCCCCAGTTCGTAGAGAACTGGGATGGCCCCAATGATGAAGCATGTCACCGTGGGGAAACCCTGGTGAGTGAGGGGACTCAAGAAAGAAATTTTTCTTTCTTCCTGGTTTTTCCTGTTCACACTGGGTAGGAGCCACCTTTTTGGTCTAGGTCTCTAAACCCAATACCTTGGGGTTTCCTTTGACTGTACACAAGATGGCCGCCGGCCACATGATCAAAACAACAATCGTTTGGTGTGTGTTGGTTCTCGATGAATGAAGCATGAATTATTTTTCTACGCATATCGTGTTGAGATATGAGAAATCATTATCTGTTGATATCAGGCCCTACTAGTTTGATAGTGTAAAAACGTTGTGTGTTCACAATCCTTTTTGTCCCACGATATAAGGTGCCAGATGAAAAATTGTATTATGAGGTACAATGATTTAATTGTCTAATGTTAACATTATAGGATTAAACTAACATGGATATGTGGTTGTAATTATTTCTATTGGGAATGTGTATTTATCAGTTTTATATACATAATTATCAGATGTGACAGTTTTTTCTACTTAATATGAAAATTAAATTTTATAAAAAAGAATAAAGATAAAGTCAATGATCAAATCTTTTTTATCATGATGATGTTTAAAAAGAGTCAATGCATAGAGATTTCTAGAGTTCATATGCACTTCTACAGTAAATAGCACTGTGCCCGGTGTTTCTCTTTTTCCAAATCAAACCAACAAGCAAGCAAGAACGCATGTACAACAAAAAAGACATGCAAGCCTATGGTAAACGCATGCTGGCTAGCTCTACAAAATGGCCACCAGCCACATGGTCACAACAACAAGCAAGCAAGAAGACATGGGGAATAAAGAAGACACGCAGGCCTATGGCAAAAACACACTGGCTGGCTAGACAAAATGACATGATGAATTGAGGAACTTCAGGACTCTTGAGCTTATTCTAATGTAAGTTGTCACAGATAAGTCTTATCAAGATTGAGCTGCCTCTGCATGGTAGGGAGGAGGATAATAATGCACTGTTTTCTTGTCAAAGGATATGTGTCTTTAGGTCGACCATGTGGGCTTGGTTTGTTTTCTCTGCCGGGCCTGAAGGGTATTTTGCCACATATCTAATCGCCGCTTTGCCTGAGCCCCAAAGGGAATGGTTGGATGAGACTGGTTTTGGCAAGTTTCAAAATATACTTTGATTTTGGTCTCAAGAGCTTCAACATATTGAGGGATGGAGAAGTGCCACACACTGAGGCGCCTCAGGAGTCCCTATGTCCATTAGAACTGGTGAGGATCAGAGATGCCATGCAGCAGGATGTCTATTGCTATGGTGTAGAGTGCATGTGTCGCCAGGGGTAGAAAGAGGTCCATTCGGGAGAGGGTCTTATAAACTTCTGAGGTGTGCAGGAATTCCTTCCCTGGGGATTCCATACTCTCCATATGTAACACTGTCCCAGGGAGGATATCAAAGTGATGAAGGTTCGTGGTCTCCCTGTGGGTATCGCTGGAGTGGCTGTAGAATGACGTAGAGGGTCAGAAGCACTATGGGGAGATGTCTTTTAGCATATTGCAGGACTTCTGTGGGCTAGATGCAATATAGTAGACCATTGACAGTTAAGGTTATAATTGTACAGTTAGGAATGATGGGTCAAGGGCCTCAAGAGCTAAAACAGGTATCCAAGCATCTATGGCCCATCCAGTAGGGACGGCTCGGGTGAAGTGTTGTTTGGCCAGTGGTGAATAAATAAGAACATAGTGCATTGTGAGTATGTATATGATAAGGATTGCAGTAAAAACTTTGGAGAGACCCAAAACAAACAGTCCCTTCAAGCTCAACTCCCCAAACCCTATACTTCCCTCCCAGAAGCATATGTGCCCTATATCGCTATAAAACTAAACAGTCACTTCTGGGTGCGGGAGCTACAACATGGAATCCACTATGGAAGTATCCTGTATGTAAGTACTTGTATGCATGATGACTACTGCATGACTCAGGCCGTCTAGGCCAGATTTAATTCTAGAAGTCTGAGTCCTGGGGTGTCGGCTTTCCTGGCCCCTCAGAGATTATGGTCTGGGACACTCCGTGTTGGCGTACGTTTGAGGGGGCAGCAGAAAAGGGTACAGGGATTGGGACTGCATGGCTGAGAATTATATGCCTTCAACTGTTTCTGCCGAGTCGGATGCATGCCTGTTGATTCCTGTGGTCCTTCGTGATCGTATTGTACGCTGTAACTGGGGGCATGGACGCCAAGAGCATGGCTTGATCATTTTCTTCTCTAATGGCCAGTACCAGGCAGCCTTGGGGGTGTTAAGGAAATGGATGCAAGAATCATATATTACTTTTAAGGTAGCAGGAAACTATAGCCTATACTGAAAGTACATTGCTCTACATTTTTGTTTAGCCTCATGAAAGGATTTGCGCTTCTGCTGTATATTTTGGGAGTAGCCTGGAATAATCATAATCCTTGTGGATCGAGAATAGAGATCTCCAGCTTTGCATGCTTCCCGAAGGATATGTTCACTATTTCAGAAGTTCAGGACACTGGCAAGGAAGGGTTGGGAGGTGCCCTGGGGAGGTTTATGGACCAGAGACTTAAGTGCACGCTCCAGCACAAACCATTGAAAGAGATGTTCAGTTGGTATTCAGGATTTCAACCAGGACTCAAGAAAAGTCTCTTGGTTCAACCCCATAGCCCCTCCAGGAACCCCACGAAACGTAGGTTGTTGCATCTAAACCTATTCTCAGCATCCTCCACTCCGGCCTCCAAATGTTTAGTAGTGGTAAGCAGGTTGATGACCGAGGATTTGGGTGTATTGACATCCTCTTCCAAAGCAGAGACCCTGTCTTCTGCCTCTGTGACCCCAGAGACAACATTGAGAAGGTCTTGTCAGAAGAGGGTCATATCCACTTTAACTTCTTCAATTGTGGATTCTATGGATTCCTTCAAGGCTTGTATTGCTTTGAGAATAATGTCTGTTTCCTTAGATTCGCCTGTACAGGGTGTAGGCAATCCATCCTCACGTTGATTTCCAGCAGTCTAAGGTGTCATAGTTAATCAGTCAATTCTCAATAGGAACGGGGATGATGGACCCTTTTCTTTACTCGTGCTCCCTCTGCAGTCAGGATTAACACTGTGGTTTCCACAGTGTCTGTCCCTCGATTTAGGAGGGCACTGTTACAGCAGTCACCATTGGCCAACCCGCTTGTCCAATGAGAGAAGGAGCAGGTATGTTGTAGGTAGTTGATTGGGCAGCACGAGCAGTTGACCAACTGGATGTTGGAGTGGGTAAGTCAGGCATTGCACAGGCCACCTGCACAGGCTACCACAGGCTACACTGCCCATGCCTGTAGCAATAGGTACCAGCGGGCAATGTGTTCTAGTGAGCTATATGAGGCCCCAGAAGCCATAGCCGGGAGGCTCCCGGCAGGTGCAGATGAAGCTGTAGTATACCATGGGCAGGAGATGGGCAGTGCCAGGTGTCTCAGATCAAACCTTGTTGTCCAGTCATTATAAGGAATTACCAGCTCCCACTGTGGTGTTGCACCCGTGATCAACACCAGGTCAGAAGCTCCACTCAGAAAGAAGGGGCCTGTTATGCCCCAGGGCCACCAGTCCGCAATGCCGAACCGCAGATAAATCCCTTGGGAGACCACCACAGCCCAGATCCCTCCCGGTGTCACTTTCCCCACAGGGCCCTGAAAGCACGGAAAACAGAGGCCAAGTCTATGCAATGCCTCCCGGTTCACACAGAACCAAGCTTGGGGGGGGGGGGGGGGGCCAGGGCCGGACTGGGAACCAGAACTGGCCCTGGCAAAGTGCTCGGCCGGCCCCCCTCTCCCCCTCGGGAGAGGTGTGACTGCGCTCTGTGACAGGGCCGGTTTTCGGCGTTGTTGTTACAGGGCCGTTTTTGCAGCATAACGGCCCTGTAACAAAAACGGCCCCAGGGGTCCAAAACCGGCCCCCAACCATGCAGCCCACCGGGGGATTGCCCGGTGCCCTCAACGGCCAGTCCGGGCCTGGGGGGGCTGCTGGGGCTGTACACCCACCCACAGCAGTCAGTGGAGGCTGTACTACCAAAGGACCTGGGTGAGGGTGAGAAAGAGCCAGCCACGCCCTTACTGGTATCGGAGGGCCCGGCCCTGGCCTATACCTATGCAGCGGCATCCTGCGTCACCCCTTTGGTGGCCAGTGGTCCCTCTCACCTGGAGTCCCAGTCGGGGTACCACACGGGTGGACGGTGTCCCCCACTTATTTTACCGGGTGGGAGCCGTCACCCCCTGTCAAACAGCTGGACTTCACTCTTTGGCCTCTCTGGGACAAGATCGGAGCTCACAGCACGTTGCTCACGTGCTGACTTCTCAGATGCAATCGCAACTAAGGGGAGGCAATGAGCCTGATGTTGCAAGCCACCTTTCGTGACGTCACTACCTGTCGTGACGTCAATTCCGGTGACAGCGTCCCCCCACTTCTGTTTTTAGTACTTGTGCCCTGCTCTCACCTCTTAGACCAGTGGTTCCCATACTGTGCGCCGTGGCTCCCTTGGGAGCCATCAAACCTAGCTAGGGGAGCCGCGCACCAAGCACTTTAATGCAATTAATGTTGAAGGGGTTGTTGTGTTCCGTTAAACTAATTAGACCTAAACGCATTTATTTATTTATTTATTTATTTATTTTGAGAGTTTTATATAGCGCGGACAAGATCTTTGCAGATATCAGAGCGCTTTACATAGAGGGGTACATGAGGGAGCAAAGTCAGACAGATAAATCAATAAATCAAACAGTACAAATAGGTGACTGCAAAGCCAATCATGTGAATAATAAGACACTCATACAAATAAGCAGAGGGGTCAAACATGTAGTACCGATTGGCGGAGAGTATTAAGAGAGTTCGAGATAATAGTTCAAGTGTATTTAGCCATGAGGATAGCTTTTACTTCATTTTTAAAGAGTGTAGTGGAGTCATGAGCCTGGTTTCGGGAGGGAGTGAGTTCCAGATCCTAGGCGCCATTCCTGAGAAGGAGCGCTTATATGTTTTTTCCTTCCGGAATCTTCGAGGTTTCAGCAGAAGATTGTTTGTGCCTCTAGTGTTTCTAGCTCCGCCAGAGATTGTCAGTTTCTGAGCGAGGTAGCAGGGTGAGTTTAGGTGAACCGCCTTGTGTGTCATGCAGGCGATTTTCAGATGTATTCTAGCTTCAAAAGGCAGCCAGTTCAGGGATTTCAAGTCAGGGGTAATATGGGAGTGCTTTTTTGACCCAGTGATGAGTCTCGCTGCAGCGTTTAGAGAAGCTCTTAGTGGTGCGGTTGTAGTTAGGGGGAGTCCGCAGAGGGCGGTGCTGCCGTATTCAATTCGAGGGATGACTAGAGCTTGTACTGCGGTTTGGAAGTCTTTGGCTGGGAGGAAGGGTTTAAGTTTCCTCAGAGTAATGATCTGGAAGTTCGCTCCCTTTGTTGCCTTGCTGATATGTTGCTGCATGTTGAGATTGGTGTCGAGTGTTATGCCTAAGGATTTTGCTGAGTCCACGATGGTGGGTTGTACATTGAGTGCAGTTAGGTGTTTAAGCCAAATTTGCGTAGTGGAGATCTTCGCTGGTGGTGAGATCAGAAGGAACTCTGTTTTCAGGGCATTGAGTTTGAGATGATTATCGGCAAGCCAGGATTGGGTGCCTCTGATCGTTGAGTTCAGGAGCAAGATGTCTTTGGGGGATTGTAATTTGAGATTAAGTTGAGTGTCATTGGCGTACATGTGAAAGTGTACATTGGATGCTTGTAGTAGGGTGGTGAGAGGTTCCATGACTAGGTTGAACAAAGTTGGGGATAGAGAGGATCCTTGGGGGATGCCTAGCGATACAGGTATTGGCGAGGACATCAGGTTGTTGCTCTTGAATTTCTGCGAACTGTTGTGAAGAAAGGAAGTGAACCACTTGAGAACAGTTCCAGATAAACCCATTCTTGTGTTTAGTAGATCTAGTAAATTCTCATGTTTAACGGTGTTGAATGCTGAAGAGAGATCAAGAAGGATGAGGAAGCAGGTGTCGTTTTGGTCCAGCATTTGAACTGCGTCGTCAATTATGTGAGTCATAGCAGTTTCTGTACTGTGTCCTGCTCGGAAGCCTGACTGGTGAGGGTTGAGGAGATCAAATTGTTCAATGTGTTTAGTCAATTGTAGTTGTGCGCATTTTTCCAGCAGTTTGGCGAGAGTGGGAATATTGGTAATGGGACGGTAATGACTGATGATGACTGTCACTACTATACAAACTCTTGCAACACCATAAGATATGTCTATGGGCGCTATTTAGTTGTGTATGATATTGGGAACATTGTGATACTTCACGGAAACGTATACAACAAACAACGTTGATATATATATGTCACTATCACCTTTCCCTGTCCCCCATCCGCACTTGAACACTGCTTCCCGATTCCTACCCTCTTCACTTTCTGAGCACTGTATAATACCGCATATTTATTACTATGAGCAATTTTGTGGCTCCAATGTCAATGCTTTGAAAATAATTGCATAAGACCTATTGTATGAATATATAAACACAATAGTGGACTAACTAGCCACCCTGTTTTCTTGTTGTGTATTTGCTACTTTATAAGATTTTATGAACTGTGCTTGCTACCGTGACCAAACGTTTTTTGATACTGTACTGATTGACTCAGGCCAGGTAGTATATATGGGCTCCCGCCTTTATATACACTGCCCGAAGGAATGCGGCACCGAAGCGAGGCGCTTCCGACATGGACAACTATGGCCGGCTATGTGCAGATCCCGCCCAACATGCTGCACCCCCTGCTGCCCACACCTCTGGCGCCCCAGCAACTCTTCTCCCGTCATTTGGCGTTAGTGAAATGGTGAGCTTTTCGACCAAGGGGCCCCTTGTGATAAGCTGGCACAGCTGCCAACTCGACCATGCCATGTGTAACGCTGTGTCACACATGGCATGGCACTGAGACAATCAGCCATCCCTGACTTTGATGCCAACTGTTGTTGGCATGTTGGACGGGATCTGCACATAGCCGGCCATAGTTGCAAGCTCAGGGTTTTGAGCCCATACTTGAAATATTGAAAGCAAAACTGCAAATCCCGCGATGCGTGAGGCGTTTGCAAATAAAAACATGACTGGAAACTGGGCACAAATGACATCCACAGAACTAAGCATCGTTCAAGCAGAATTTGTTTTTTAACCGTACAACCGAGTTCTGGTGCTTCCAGTCCAGTCGTGTAACAAAAAGGCGTCTCCCAGAATGCATTACTTTGTGTCAAATGCAATCCTGTTTTCCTAGTGACGACGAATGATATTCGCACACCGGCTCAGACGCATATGTCCAGTTTTCCATGTCGCCCATTTAGGGCAATAGTGAAACACTGAAATAGTAATAGTAATAGTTTCAGCTTACTATTTCAGTGCTCTATATTCTGACACATGATGGAATTGCGATACTACAAGATCAACTGAATTGACCAGGGTCACACAATGTGGCGCAGTCGGGATTAAAACGCTGATCTCTTGGTTTCACACAGGATAACTTCACCACTAGAGCACACTCGTCGCCCACGGTTGCCCTTCAGTAGCACGCGCTCGTCCTGCCGCTTTAAAGGTTGCTGCTGACAGATAATCCATGCACATATCTTCACACACCAGCTATCTGCATCCATCGCTAACTTTTGTGACTGAACAGGCAGCCTGGCAGTGCGCGTGTGATGATCAACACTTCTGGTTCCCGAGGTGCCAGGGGTAATTAGCAGCGGGAAATGGATGGCAGTCCTGTCTGCTGGCAGTGAGGGGTAGCCAGGGGGACTGGCGACGACCGACTGAGCACCGGAGAGGAGGCTCTGAGTTGGGCATCAACCCGTCCATAGCCCCGAGTGAAGGAACCCCCATTTCCATTCGTTCCATTGGCCCCTCAGGTACTGTATCTCGGAGATTTTGGATGAATCCAAGCCGACTCGTGGGGGACGCCGCGAGAGCCACTCCCACAGCAGAACAGCCAGACTGAGAGAGACTGCGGAAGGGGCGCGCTGGTTGGGGGTAGCAGCTCGACTGCTTCGCGGAGTCCTGACCCGCGACTGCCACTGGTGGGCGCTGCCGGGTTCATTGTGCTGGGAGCCCGCCCCTCTCGGAGGCGCATGGACCGCTCCCAGGCTGCTTGAGACGCCGGTGCCTCTTCTCGGAACCTGTCCACACTCGCAGTGCAAGTTTGGGGCTGAGCTGTGGGCGCGCAGACTGCAGGGGACCACCTCGGGGCTCCGCGGAGACCGGCGCCGAGGGCTCTGCCGCGCGTGGGGATGTCTGGAGCAAGCATGGATGTGTTGGCCGTCATGTGGGTGTGCCTGGCCACCGCCACAGCAGGTGAGCATCTTCCCAGGAGCCTGACGGCAGCGCCTCCCTCCCCTGGCTGCTCTGCGCTTTGGGTGTTTGCTTTGGGCATGGGATTGGATGTCTCAGCAGATTTTTAACAGGTGCGCTGTGCTTTTCTACTGGTGTGTGGGCTGTTCCAATGTGTGCTCCCGACAGGACCATACGAAGGTTGAATACATCCATTCTTTTCAATAGATTTGCTGGCGCTGTATAATAAGTCACTAATATGATGACGAGCAGCCGGCAGCAGCCTCAGCAGGTGCACCGGCAGGTTTATAAAGTGCGGGTTTCGCTATCCTGTGAGTTTGTGCACCCCCTCCTTGAGCCTGGAAAGAACAGGAGGGACCTCGCTATTTCTAGCAACTGAATTGGGTTCTGGGTCTATACGAATACATTATTATGTTGGCGAACAGGACCGCATCCTGAAAGGTGGTTGTATTTGTTTGTAGGCAGCAGGGCGCCCAGAAGCCTGGCCTGCTGTGTTTTAGACAGTTCTGTGATGGCTTATTGGCTGTGCGATGACAAACAGTAGAGGTCACCTGGTTTACTAAGGGGGGACGTTTTCAAGTCACTGAGTCAGACCTTACCATAGCGTCTTGAATGGGTAGCAGATTGATGCGTTATGCTGAACAAGTGTACCCACGTGGCGCCTACTAATAAATCCTCAAATTATGCATGCCGTTTTTCTTTAGGAAAGCTTTTTATATATGTTCAAGTTTGGGGCTCAAATATATAGCAGTTGTAGTTTGGTGAAAACGGGACATTCGATTTACTCACCGCTTTAATTGGAAGCAGCGCAATTACGTGTTTATTGACGAACTATTAAGCAGCGCCTTGTTTGCCATTCCTCATTCCTGGCCCTTTACTAAGCGTGCGTGCTTTGTTAGCAATGCCTCAGGGAGACTTAACTCTTGTACGGAGCTGTCGAAATCACCAGGACACACATTTCGACCACCCACTGGCGCTCTCAGCTACCTTTCCGTGTCTGTGGATGTGTAGATTAGCCGAACAGTAGCAACGCCGCGCCCGCGCGGTTCTTATCTTTTTAGCAGCCTTTTGTGTTTCCTCGTACTGTGTGGTAGAAGCAGTCAGTAGGTTGCATGTTGCCTTACAGGCCAGGCCGGTCCTATTTTCTCCGAGCCCTGTGTTGCAGTTTGCGTTGCAACCACGAACAGGTAAAAATGCGCCTAGATCACACGCTGCGCCCGGATCCCGGACAGCAGCGCAGAGATCACAGGCCGCACTGGTGCGCAGAGGCGGGTTACCGGGGTGGGGGAAGTCTTGTACGTCTTTGAAAAAGCTTGTGGTCTTTACCTTAATACCTAGTACATATTAACAGAAACCCAGTGTGAGCCGCACCACGTGCAGACGTTAAGAGGGGCACCGCCCTTCCCCCGAAGGGTATTTCAGAGGAGCCGCTGCAGTCTGTGCCATTCTCTGTGGGCACCACGCTGTTATTTCACGCGCTTCGTGCCCGCCGAGCTGCTCAAGTTGTGTGAGGTGCCAGGCGCAGCAGTGCCACGCGCGTGGCACCCGTGTCCATCTGTTCCTGCCTGGAGCCCAACCTTGCTCCCTTCATCAGCAGGGGAGGGCGTTGGAACCGGGATCTCTGGTTGAGCCAGTTCTTGCTGCGAATACAATGGTGTGTAACAGCTTCCTTCCTGGCTCCTTTAACGACAGATATGGCGTGATCATAGTATGTGTGATGGCGGGGTTCTGGGTGTGGGTAGGGGAGAGGGGGTCTCATAGAGTAGTCGGGGTACTTGTAGATAAAACGCTAACGTCAGTCGGCATCTTGGTGCTATTGGGAGAGAGTTATCATCAAATTCTTTGGTACTCAATGTATCGACCTCGAAAGGATGAGAAGCTGAGGGGCCTGCTAGAATGTGAACCTGTGGCTGAGTAGTTGAACACAGATACTTGAAGCTGATACTTTCAGTCACCAGACCCGACACGATGCATGGTGGATTATTTTTAAAAAATGCAGATATTAGAGAGATCACATCAGGACTAAAACACTCGTGTTAATTAATTGCAAAGTCATTAGCCACCGTTTTACAATTCGTCAGGGTCGCGGGGACGGTAGTTCAGTGCCAGGAGTGAATACAGCGTTTTGTCTGCAGCACCTCGTGTGTCATGTCCTGGTTTATTACCATTGAAGATGAATATCTGTTCTGTTAGTCCGTTTGCTGTGATTGTAGCGAACGAAAAGTACAGGCCCCACAATGCATTGTTTTGGTAAATGAAAGTACAGAGCTGGGCGCACGAAACGAGCTGGCATCCTGTCTCTGCGGTTGTCTAGTAACAATGCAGCCGTACCTGGGAGCGTCTCTCAATGGTTGCTGTCCGTGGTCCTGACCAGCAGCGCATCATGAGAACATTCACCCCAGGGGACGCCTATGAGCCGCCGCAAGTGCTTCCTGGAAGGTGTCTCTCCCCCTCCCCCTTCTGGACGAGCACCGGTTGCATTTGTCTTAGGTTCCCTGGAATGCACGAAGAAAGTTCCAGGAAACATGCTGTGCCCTTCCTGCTGCGGCGCCCGAGGAAGACGGGGCTGTTCCCTGACACATGCGGGTCTCCCTGTAGAAGAAGGTATTCCCAGCAGTCGTAACTAGCAGCACTCTTGTCCACTGATGCTGTCTCGTCCCTTGCAGAATGCAAAAAGGGCCCGAGTGTCCCATTTCTCACAAATATTCAGTGACCATGGGCGGAATGGGGCCCCTCTTGGGCTTTGGGGACCCGTCACGGTAGGTGCCCCCTGCGCCTGTGTTACCTCCCACCCCCTACGTGCCCATGTCCAGGTCTATATATTTTTCAGAAATGTTACACGCATACGTGAAGCACGTAACAGGTCCAGTCTCGTGCACTCATAGCTGTCAAGTGACCCCTTGTAACGAGGCCCTTGAAACCGGTCCTATCTTCTTAAACATAAGTGCGCGTGTTGACATGAAGGTTTTCCATGTAGAGTGGGAACACAGCTAAACGCTGCTCTATAGGCTGTGTCGGTGGCCCATAATAAACAGGACGGCCATGGCGCCCCTCGCCGTGCTTTAAGAGGGGTGCCAATAGTGAGCAGTATAACGCTTTCTTTAGTTTGTATGGGTTTTCTGTAACGCACTGCTGACCAACTTCGGGTGGCCTCGGAGCGCTATAGCGAATGGACTCCACGACCTAGCAGATAGTGCAATAGTCAGTATCTGTTTTGTTGAACATCCCTCCTTTAATATAACATCTAAATCAGCTTAAATCGCACAGGAGCGCCGGGACACCCCGTTGGGGTATCTGTGCGCTATAATAAAATACACTAAATAAATAAATAAATAAGTCAGACATAGGGGAGTAGTGCCTGTTCCGTCGTCGACAATGACCGCAGCGCTACGGCATCCCTAATCCAGGGCCACTGGATCTATGCTGCAAGGTTGATTAAATTATTTCCGCAAGGGAACGTAAATTATGCAGCATAGTGCAGCACATTTTTGATAGGATTACTTACTTATTTTTTACAATTGGACACAGATTAACACTGTCTGGGCAAAGGTTTCACCTCATTAGCACCAGTTTAGCACTCGTATAAAGTAATAAGTAACAGAAAGTGGACCAGTTAACTTTGGAAAGGCCTTCCACTGCGTGGCAACACGTGCCACTGCGCTTTTAGCCACGTTTGAACCGCTTGTGCTAGTAACAGTGAAAGTGATCTCAGGACTGGAGAGACAGGATCATCAGAGTTCCGGCAAAACAATAGCTTTGAGCTCGTTGGAGTTTTCAGAGGAGAGTGCTCGGTAGGTCAGAGTATCAGTGTGAGAGTATCAGTGTGAGAGTATCAGCATGAGAGTATCAGTGTGAGAGTATCAGTGTGAGAGTATCAGTGTGAGAGTAACGGTGTGAGAGTATCGGTGTGAGAGTATCAGTGTGAGAGTATCAGTGTGAGAGCATCAGCGTGAGAGTATCCGCGTGAGGGTGTCAATGTGAGAGTATCGGTGTGTGAGAGTATCAGTGTGAGAGTACCAGTGTGTAACAATATCTCTGTGAGAGTATTAGCGTGAGAGTATTAGTGTGAGAGTATCAGCATGAGAGTATCAGCGTGAGAGTTTCAGCGTGAGACAATCAGTGTGAGAAGTGAGGCTCAGTGGAGAAGTGTGGCTCACTGGTTAGAGCGGCAGACTCTGAAGCAGAGATCAGGCCCGGTACCAGGGTTCAAGTCCCGACGCGGCAGGGTCTTGGGCTCAATGTCCGCGGACTCGATAATTCTCGCCTCGGCGCCTACTCTAATCATGGGGCCCACGCTGCAACTCTGGGCACTAGCTTGCTTAATCTCCACAACGGCCCCTACAACACTGGGATGCCTGGCTTCACCTTGGGGGTGCCCAGGAGGGGCATCTCACAGGGAGAGCCAGGAAGGGTTCCACAGCGTTATATAGCGCCGGAGCGCCCTGTTGGGGCAGCTGTGTGCTTTACAAAATGCACTACATTTACATTTACTATCAGCGTGAGGGTTTTAATGTGAGAGTATTAGCGTGTGAGTATCAGCGTGTGAGTATCAGTGTGTGAGTATCAGTGTGAGAGTATCAGTGTGAGAGTATCAGTGTAAGAGTATCAGTGTGGGAGTATCATTGTGAGAGTATCAGTGTGAGAGTATCAGCATGAGAGTATCAGTGTGTGAGAGTATCAATGTGTGAGAATATTAATGTGAGAGTATCCCCACTAAGCCTTGCCCAGATCCTTTTAACTACTAATATACCTTACAACATCCATTAACTCCTAAGGAAGCAAAAATGAAACAACTATAAAATGTATTGTAGGAGTATTGGGCTGTCTTTATACATAAGCTACCACTGGTTGCGTTCATCTCATAATGTTATTCAATAAGAAGGATCAAGTTGTGGATAACCTCTACTTTTTATACGACTGGTAAACAATCAATCGTGTTTTTGTACTTTTTTTTTAAAATGTAGTATTCTTTTAAAGATATCTGTCTTATATCTAAATAAAGACATTTGATTTGATTTGATTTGTGAGAGTATCAGTGTAAGTATCAGAGTGTGAGAGTATCAATGTGAGGGTGTCAGTATGAGGGTGTCAGTGTGAGAGTGTCAGTGTGAGGGTATCAGCGTGAGAGTATCAGCGTGAGCGTGTCAGTGCGAGGGTATTAGTGCGAGGGTATCAGTGCGAGGGTATCAGTATGAGGGTATCAGTGTGAGGGTATCAGCATGAGACTATCTGCATGAGAGTGTCTGTGTGAGAGTGTCTGTGTGAGAGTGTCAGTGTGAGAGTGTCAGCGTGAGAGTGTCAGTGTGAGGGTATCAGCATGAGAGTATCAGTGTGAGGGTATCAGCGTGAGAGTATCAGTTTGAGGGTGTCAGTGTGTGAGAGTATCGGTGTGAGCGTATCAGCGTGAGAGTATCAGCATGAGAGTATCAGTGTGACTGTATCAGTGTGACAGTATCAGTGTGACAGTATCAGAGTGAGAGTATCAGCGTGAGAGTATCAGCGTGAGAGTATCAGTTTGAGTGTGTCAGTGTGTGAGAGTATCGTGTGTGAGAGTATCGGTGTGTGAGAGTATCAGTATGAGGGTGTCAGTGTGAGGGTACCAGTGTAAGAGTGTGTGTGAGAGTATCAGCCTGAGAGATCAGTGTGAGGGTGTGTGTGAGGGTATCAGCGTGAGGGTATTAGTGTAAGATTATCAGCGTAAGGATATCAGTGTAAGGTATCAGTGTGTCAGTGTAAGGTATCACTGTATCAGTGTGAGAGTATCAGCGTGAGGGTATCATTGTGAGAGTATCAGTGTGAGAGTATCAGCGTGAGGGTATCAGTATGAGAGTATCAGCGTGAGGCTATCAGTGTGAGAGTATCAGCGTGAGGGTATCATTGTGAGAGTATCAGTGTGAGAGTATCAGCGTGAGGGTATCAGTGTGAGGGTATCAGTGTGAGAGTATCATTGTGAGAGTATCAGGGTGAGAGTGTCATTATGAGACTATCAGTGTGAGAGTATCAGTGTGAGGGTGTCAGTGTGAGAGTATCAGTGTAAGAGTGTCAGCATGAGAGTATCAGTGTGTGAGAGTATCAATGTGTGAGAATATTAATGTGAGAGTATCCCCACTAAGCCTTGCCCAGATCCTTTTAACTACTAATATACCTTACAACATCCATTAACTCCTAAGGAAGCAAAAATGAAACAACTAACAGTATTGTAGGAGTATTGGGCTGTCTTTATACATAAGCTACCACTGGTTGCGTTCATCTCATAATGTTATTCAATAAGAAGGATCAAGTTGTGGATAACCTCTACTTTTTATACGACTGGTAAACAATCAATCGTGTTTCTGTACTTTTTTTTAAAATGTAGTATTCTTTTAAAGATATCTGTCTTATATCTAAATAAAGACATTTGATTTGATTTGATTTGTGAGAGTATCAGTGTAAGTATCAGAGTGTGAGAGTATCAATGTGAGGGTGTCAGTATGAGGGTGTCAGTGTGAGAGTGTCAGTGTGAGGGTATCAGCGTGAGAGTATCAGCGTGAGCGTATCAGTGCGAGGGTATCAGTGCGAGGGTATCAGTGCGAGGGTATCAGTATGAGGGTATCAGTGTGAGGGTATCAGCATGAGACTATCCGCGTGAGAGTGTCTGTGTGAGAGTGTCTGTGTGAGAGTGTCAGCGTGAGAGTGTCAGCGTGAGAGTGTCAGTGTGAGGGTATCAGCATGAGAGTATCAGTGTGAGGGTATCAGCGTGAGAGTATCAGTTTGAGGGTGTCAGTGTGTGAGAGTATCGGTGTGAGAGTATCAGCGTGAGAGTATCAGCATGAGAGTATCAGTGTGACTGTATCAGTGTGACAGTATCAGTGTGACAGTATCAGAGTGAGAGTATCAGCGTGAGAGTATCAGCGTGAGAGTATCAGTTTGAGTGTGTCAGTGTGTGAGAGTATCGTGTGTGAGAGTATCGGTGTGTGAGAGTATCAGTATGAGGGTGTCAGTGTGAGGGTACCAGTGTAAGAGTGTGTGTGAGAGTATCAGCCTGAGAGATCAGTGTGAGGGTGTGTGTGAGGGTATCAGCGTGAGGGTATTAGTGTAAGATTATCAGCGTAAGGGTAACAGTGTAAGGTATCAGTGTGAGAGTATCAGCGTGAGGGTATCATTGTGAGAGTATCAGTGTGAGAGTATCAGCGTGAGGGTATCAGTATGAGAGTATCAGCGTGAGGCTATCAGTGTGAGAGTATCAGCGTGAGGGTATCATTGTGAGAGTATCAGTGTGAGAGTATCAGTGTGAGAGTATCAGCGTGAGGGTATCAGTGTGAGGGTATCAGTGTGAGAGTATCATTGTGAGAGTATCAGGGTGAGAGTGTCATTATGAGACTATCAGTGTGAGAGTATCAGTGTGAGGGTGTCAGTGTGAGAGTATCAGTGTAAGAGTGTGTATGAGAGTATCAGCCTGAGAGTATCAGCCTGAGAGTATCAGTGTGAGAGTGTGTGTGTGGGTATCAGCGTGAGAGTATCAGCGTGAGGGTTTCAGTGTAAGGTTATCAGAGTGAGGGTATCAGTGTGAGAGTATCAGCGTGAGAGTATCAGCGTGAGGGTATCAGTGTGAGAGTATCAGCGTGAGAGTATCAGCGTGAGGGTATCAGTGTGAGAGTATCAGCGTGAGAGTATCAGCGTGAGGGTATCAGTGTGAGAGTATCAGCGTGAGAGTATTAGTGTGAGAGTGTGTGTGTGGGTATCAGCGTGAGAGTATCAGCCTGAGAGTATCAGCCTGAGAGTATCAGTGTGAGAGTGTGTGTGTGGGTATCAGCGTGAGAGTATCAGCGTGAGGGTATCAGTGTAAGGTTATCAGCGTGAGGGTATCAGTGTGAGAGTATCAGCGTGAGAGTATCAGCGTGAGGGTATCAGTGTGAGAGTATCAGTGTGAGAGTATCAGCGTGAGGGTATCAGCGTGAGAGTATCAGCGTGAGAGTATCAGCGTGAGGGTATCAGTGTGAGAGTATCATTGTGAGAGTATCAGCGTGAGGGTATCAGTGTGAGAGTATCAGCGTGAGGGTATCAGTGTGAGAGTATCATTGTGAGAGTATCAGTGTGAGAGTGTCATTATGAGACTATCAGTGTGAGAGTATCAGTGTGAGGTTGTCAGTGGGTGAGTAACAGTGTAAGAGTGTGTGTGAGAGTATCAGCCTGAGAAAATCAGTGTGAGAGTGTGTGTGTGTGTGGGTATCAGTGTGAGAGTATCAGCGTGAGGGTATCAGTGTAAGGTTATCAGCGTGAGGGTATCAGTGTGAGAGTATCAGCGTGAGAGTATCAGCGTGAGGGTATCAGTGTGAGAGTATCAGCGTGAGAGTATCAGCGTGAGAGTGTCATTATGAGACTATCAGTGTGAGGGGGTCAGTGTGAGAGTATCAGTGTAAGAGTGTGTGTGAGAGTATCAGCCTGAGAGTATCAGTGTGAGAGTGTGTGTGTGTGGGTATCAGCTTGAGAGTATCAGTGTAAGGTTATCGGTGTAAGGTTATCAGCTTGAGGGTATCAGTGTGACAGTATCAGCGTGAGAGTATCAGCGTGAGGGTATCAGCGTGAGAGTATCAGTGTGAGAGTATCAGCGTGAGAGTATCAGCGTGAGGGTATCAGTGTGAGAGTATCAGCGTGAGAGTATCAGCGTGTGGGTATCAGTGAGAGAGTATCATTGTGAGAGTATCAGCGTGAGGGTATCAGTGTGAGAGTATCAGCGTGAGAGAGTCAGTAGGAGACTATCAGCGTGAGACTATCAGTGTGAGGGTGTCAGTGTGAGTGTGTCAGTGTAAGAGTATCAGTGTGAGAGTATCAGAGCACAAGTTGCAGTAATCCCGGTGTGATGTGACATGAAGCTGCACGATGAAGTCGTTGCGCCCCAGATCACAGACCCCAGACCCTCCAGGGGTGACAGAGCTGCGCTCTACAAATACTGATTGATTGGCATGACCACAGCAGGGATTGTTTTTTCTAACTATAGAGCATGTTCAGACCCACTTTTAGGAGGAGGAGGAGGTGCTGAAAAAGGACCAGGGGCCGTCCCACGTTAGGGCATAGTGCCCCTCACGAACTGGGTGAGCCCGGGACAGACCAGTACATTGCACCCCAGTACAGTCAATCTCTCCCTCCCCAGTGGCTTAGAGAAAAGGGGGCCCGATGTTTAAAGGGTTCAGTCCTCTTGTCACTGAGGCAGCAGACCCGGACTCGCATTTAAAGGGGGAGGACCCACCTGCAGACAGGCGCATGGGCCCACCGTGAGGTATCTGTGGAGCCCCCTCGGCTCCACCCAAGGGGTGCCCTCGGTGGGTGCACTGACAGCGTGCCACTGCTAGCCCCCTGAGACCTCTCGCAAGCCCGTAATACGGCACAGTTGAAAAGGGACCCCTCTTTTGTGAGGGGCACTCCCCTATGCAATTAAAGGGAAGCTTCCTTGGCATAGCACGGGAGCTAAATGTATGCCAGCTAGCATCCGTGGTCCTTTCTGTAATAGCAGAGCACTCCTGGGGTCTTAGAAATCCGGCGCATGCGCTCCTTGCACCTCCACCACTTTCAGAGAGCAGCCAGAGTACATGCTTTATGCACAGGTTCTCGAGGGTGAAAATCTCAATGTCAAGACCAGGGATACTTGCAAGTGCGGTTTGAAGGGTCAGAGAGACAATGGTAAGGGTGTCACGGTTAATGTGTGACTAACTGTTCTGATTTCATCTGTGAAGGTGAGAAAGGCAACGAGGCAGGTTGGGAAGGCTGCCAGGCCGAGCGTGAGATGCAACTGTTAGAGCTCTCGAGTTTCCAAGGTCCCTCTGTGAGTAGTTCATGCACTCCAGGTTTTTCTTTGCATTCTGGGACTCGTGCTGATTATAGAATTGAATAAACCGTGCAACAGATCCCAGAAGGCTTAGATGGGCCACACGCACATGGGAAACCAAGGAGCTCATTAACTGGGGATTGTGACGTGTTAGAAAAGAGGCGTGGCCTCGGAAGCTTCTCAGAAGTGTGGCCTATTGTAACTTAGGGTGCAGCCTTATATATGTGAAATATAATCATGCGAGGGACACATTTTTAACACTAGCCTTACCGGACAAAGAATAACAACAATCAGTAAACAAAATAATATTTATTCAACAGGTTACCTAGTACCATCAACACAGGCCTTTGGCAGTTAAATATTTGACATGGTGAATGTAAAGTCTGCTGAGCCTTGACAGTAACGAAGGTGCCAGGAAAGTCGTAAAAAATAAGTGGGGGGACGCTGTCACCGGTAGTGACGTCACGAAAGGTGCCGAGCTCCTCGTCCCTGACAGACCAAAGAGTGAATTCCATCGGGGACGGGGTCTCCCCGGTAAAATAAGTGGAGGGACGCCGTCCACCCGCGTGGTACCCCGACTGGAGTCCTGCCAGGCCGCCGCCTAGAATGAAGGGGCGCTGTAACCCCAGTAGTAAGTCAGTGTCCAGGGCGGCTCTTCGTCCCCAGGTCACACAGTGGTATGACGTGTTGCGGTTTCCACAGAGGGCAGTTTGGTTGCTAGATTGCACCACAGCCCCGTGCAATAAGGATTCAGAAAGCGCGCCTATTCTGCACCTTTTGTACATTTTAATTAAGTAAGTCGCCCAAGACTGTTATTTAATATGGAAACAACGCCATTTGGAGGGAAAGACGTGTTGATTCCGAAAGTCTGCAGAAGGTTTAGCCGCCCGCGCGTGGCAGCCTGTGGTACTGTGTTTTTAAAGGGATGATTGTCATGTGTGACAGCTTCCTGCTGCATCCGAGATGCTGAAGGAACTGTGAAACGGGAGGAAGTTGCAAGCTGGCGGTCCCAGCTGCCCGGCGCTATAATATGATGATTTCCCGCGAATCCCGAGCACTGTGTGCCCTTTTGTGTATTAATGCTACTTTCCTCCCGAGCTAGGCTCCGCTGAGTGGGGGAGGGCTCCCTTCATCCTGACAGCAGCGGGTAGGTGTGCTGCGAGGGCACTTCTTGTCACTGCAGAAGCGCTCGCTCGCGCGCACGCGTTCAAAGGCGCCTGATTTTCATTGAAGCTAATGAGGCCCCCCACCGAGAGGGGGAGCCCATCCCAGGGACCACAACATGCTGTAAAGATCAAACGTCCAGCTGGCGCATCCCCCCCGCCTCCCCTCAAGATGTGTGGGACACATCGGATCACGTGCTGCAGGGATCGAATTGCTTTTTAATTTTTTTTTTATTAATAATAATATTATCTCAGCTCGCGAAGAAAGAATGCACGTTGTAGGTACTGTTACCTGACTTCATGACAGGAAAGGAGCAGTGCTACCGCTATGGCTGCTATTTTAGCATTCTAATGCATTGTGGAAGTTGCAGTCCTGGTTCCCTTCTGTTGATTCAATCAAGCTGACATTATGGAAGAAAATGATTTGTAGCCTTGCATCTTCAGCGCTATAGAGAGGATGAGATGAGGCGTAACAGTCAGAGCGGCCGAGTTTCAAACTGGGGAAGCGAGTTAGAGTCCCAGCATTGGCTCAACATCCTGGGACTTATTTGCAAGCCTCTTGCGCCGCCGATGCATCACTTTTAACATGGGAAAACGCGACCTACCGGTGGAGCAAGGGGCTTGTACATAAGCCCCCCCCTGTGATTATGGGCAAAACACTTATTCTCCCTGTGCTTACAAAAAAAACAAAGTGGTGCTCGTATGTAGCGCTACAATTACTACGGGTCAAGTTTGTCCTATTTCTAAAAACTGCAAAAAAATAAAATATGGATATCTTTGTTGGGTTGGGAATGCCAAAAGACATATATTTAAAAAAGATATATTTTTATTAAGTGACAAGTCAATCCATCCTGGTACACAGTGAATTCAAGTAATCGTATGTTCCGAAGACTTCGTAGCGGGTGGAGCAGCAATACACAAGCGTATCGGAGAGCACGTGTGTCAATCAAGTCAATGCAATGCATATATCCAAATTTATAACATTCCCGAACCTATGGCCCCGCCTCCCTGTCCCTGCTAGAATCTTTATTCCTCCCATGGACTCCATATTTTTCCCCACTTCTTTGGGCAACCTCTACTTTTGTAGACTACTTTTTCTGCCAGTCGGCACACGTCCATGTCAGAAATCCAGTCAGAGAGTTTTGGTGGCTCTAGTGCCCCCACAGCCAAGCAATATTACGGTATGCCACCCCTGAGGCCAGTCATTGCCATGTTTGCGTGTGCGCTGGCCATCAGGTTCTCCTGTGATCCTGAGCAGAAGCCAGCATGCCTCCGGTTGTATCAACATCTCAAGTACCTCTGACAGTCCCAGAGAATATGGAAGAAAGTACCAGGTTCACCACACCCCCTAACATACTGGTCCGAGGATGCCTGCCCAATCTTGTACTGGAGAGTACGGGGATAGTAGTACAGTCCAGGCAGAGTTCTAATTTGGATTAATAGGGCCAAAATACATTTGAGTATTCATAAAATTACAAATTGGCAATGGGATTATTCTAGAAGGTGAATTAGAGGAGACTGGGGAGAAAGGTGAACTGGTGGCTAGATAAAGGGTGAAGGTACCAAGACTATTAAGGGCTCATTCTAGCTACAGTGTCAGAGCGACGCCCAGGATGGCCATTTGGCCAGTAGCCCTTCGATCTCCTGTAGAGTGGTGGCCACAATTAGAGGTAGTTTAACCCTCTATCCAAATCATTACCGACACTTTTTTTGTTGATAAACGTTTGTGTGAATAAACTAATGCATTCTGGGAGTTGTAGTCTTGTTTTGCCTCCATAGAATGAACTAGACTAATATACCTTAGATCAATTATTTGTAAATAAAAATGTCAGACTGGAGATGGTTTTCATAATGCTAATGAGTGAGTTGGTTACCCTAAGCTTAGAGTTTCCCAGTGGGCCAGAGGATGGGACATGGTATTGGCATAGTTGCATTTTTAGTTCTTAGCTGAACACATAAGAGCTGTTGGGTGGGGTGTGTAAAGTGCAGTGTTGTAAAGAGAAGAGGTACCCCGACTAATATTCCTAAACCGGGGCAAGTAGCTTATGTGTGAGAAAAAACCTTTTAGGAAATTGGAAATGACAATTCTGGACCTAAACAAACAGTACATAAACTACAGTATCAATAGACAGTAAACAACAACTTACCCTTTATGTTATTCATATAAAGAGAAAAAAAATCTTTTTATTGAAATTAATAAATCCAAGAATAACTCTGACAATCGAATAGAGCTGCCTAAACAATTATTTATACTGTATTGAGATATAGTTACTTATTTTCACAGTTTATGCAATTCTCAATAAATTTAAATGACATATATACAATATAAAAGCAACAGTTAATGATGACATGGCTTTGGGTTCCAATATATCCTACACGCGTTTCGGCTATCAGCCTTCATCAGGAAGCCACGAATGAACATGAGTCTCAACCTAAACAAAGTGCAGGTAACCAAAGAAAATTCTATCGGTACTGTACAATGGTCCTATATACATAAAGCAGCCTCTTTTCCAACTTGAGGTTTATAATTATAACCAATTAGCATTCAAAAACTGCTAGTCGTTCCACATTCATGATAAATCACCTAACTCAATAACCCCAATGGGTTAGTGTCCATTAATCTACATCCGCCACGAACCATCACCAAGTGAACATTTCAATATGAGTGTTAAAAGCATGATTCGAAATTCAATCAAGCATATAAATGAAATGAAACAAGAAGAAAAAAAAGAGAATGAATCAGAATCAGCAATAAAGATAATAGAAAAAGGAAAAAAGAAAAAGGAAAAGGACTATCAGAGCATAGGTCGGCTATTCGCACACAGAAAATTCAAGCTCCTCTAGTGAAACATTACATGGAGGCCAAACATACTGCGGAAGATATACGCTGGCTTATCCTTGAAAAAGTTCGACTCACCTCAGGCAGTATGAGTACTAATGTACGCAAATGCAGAGAGGTATACTGGATGTTTATACTGAATACATATATTGGAACCAAAAGCCATGTCATCATTGAATGTTGCTTTTATATTGTATAGATGCCATTTGAATTTATTGAGAATTGCATAAACTGGGAAAATAAGTAACTATATCTAAATACAGTATAAATAAGTGTTTAGGCAACTTTATTTGTGATTGTCAGATTTATTCTTGGATTCATTAATATCAATAAAAAAAATCTATATAAAAAAAATAAAGAGTAAGTTGTTGTTTACTTTCTATTGATACTGTAGTTTATGTACGGTTTGTTTAGGTCCAGAATTGTCATTTCCAATTTCCTAAAAGTTTTTTTTCTCACACATAAAGTGCAGTGTTGACCTGTTCCTTAGCTTCTTGGCACTATTAGCAGACCGGGTGTATGGATCAGTCTTTGATGGTGGTGCACTTTCCTTTGGCAGAGGCCTTTTGGGTATTGGGTTTTGACTCACCTGTGTGAATGCCATATGTATGTAGTGCCAGGACCATATGCATTAATATTATTTTGAGGGACATAGTCCCTAGTATTTGCATCAGAGTAAAATAGAGATTTTTTGCGGGATTATATGTTTTGTCTTTTAAATCAATGTTTTCTTAACTTTCACCACAATCACTGACATTGCAAATGCAGTCAAAAAGCGTGACGCTCTCCATGGTTCTGAAAGCTACTTTTTCCCGTAGGAAACCTTTGGAAAAATTGTAGCCAAATGGTGCTTTCAGCAGCAGAATTTTACAAACATAGTGGTTCAAAGATATGTTTTAAATATAGTTCTAAAGAGGAGCTAATGAAATATTACAGTACTTCCAGAGTCTGCCAGAGCCATATTTAACTACAGTAGTGAACATGCATGCACGACCGGAGTGGAAACCGAAACTGGCCCTGGCAAACAGCTCTGGCGGCCGGGGTGGAAGGGGGGTTGGGAGTGGGAGAGCAGAGGGTTGCCGACGTGCTAGCGGAAGGAAAACTTTGAACCGCTTATGTTGCTGGTGACCCCTGATAACAAAAAAGGCCACCAGGGCTCTAAAGCCGGCCCTTAACCTGGCAACCCACGGGGAAACGCTCGGTGCCTGCTATGGCCATTTCGGCCCTGCATGCATGTTCCGGAAAGTGTGCTTGACAAGAACATGTTTGTACCACATCATCAGATCTTTCCTCTCACCCACCCACCCATCCATCCATTCCCCCTCTCTCATTCATCCTGTAAATGGGAAATTGCATAGGCATGTGTTGAAATTCAATGATTGTATTATGGTATGGCCTCACTGACCCAGACTGCATCATGGTGCGCTTTCAACAAGGTGCACATGGCATCAACACTGCCTCCATGCCCTAATACCATCAAAACGCTGGCCCTATGGCAGTCACAAACTCCCATCCATGAAGCAGCGGCTCCATCTTTCACACTGCTGGTGGCACTGGCCCACACCTCGAAGGAAAGACAGAGATACCCCAGTAGGCAGGTGCAACGAATGGCTGCACCTGCCTGCAGAGGGATGTCTAGGTGGTCCATGGGACCCTCCACCAGAGGCCTGCCTTCAGTGAGGGCACAATCAACACAGCTCCCGAAAGCCTCTATCCTACTGACCCACAAACATAATAATACGACGCAGGCAGAGAAGCAAAGTGTTTCCCTCATTTGCACGGGAACATGCTCCCAGGCACACTTGAAAATATCCTATTATTTTGCGATGGTGCTATCAGTAACTTAGAAGGGGGCTGCACAAGCATGCCAGGAACAAACATGTTATGTGTGTGTTATTTGACTTATTTCTGTATTGCGACGGTAGTCAAACGGTAGCATAGCATTGTAAATGGTCCAAAACAAGCAGAATATCAGTGATTAATAGTGTTGTGTAGTTCCTACTAATCCATAGGATCTGCACGTTTGTTGGACAACATGAACTTTGGGTGAGGTGCCTAGACTGATTCCGGGCACCCCGCAGGACATGTAGGCCTTGAGACCAGCTAAGCTTACCAGGGAACAAATCATTTCTGGTAACTATTGAACATGACAACCCTGACCCCTCAGGGAACGTGGAAACAGAACAGTACCTTTTGCTCAGCCACTCGTGCTTACTCGTGCTCATAGAAATATACAGATAATACAAACTGGGACTTTTTCAATATATTTATTGAATCCTTGTTAGTCTTGTATAGAATACATGTAGTGCGATAATCAGAGGACAGAAGCCGATGAAAGTGATAACAAGCACCCAAAGAGTAAATAGTTGGTACAGTTCTACTGCACAGTATATATGCAGACATATAAACAAGACAATAATCAGGCGTACTACTACTGTGCAAAGCCTACTCTAATTGTACCTAGAGTGTGTGTAGTTGTAGAGCCAAGAATCTCCCCAACGGACAATCCAACCACATTACCTGGCGGGAGAGTATGAAGGACCCTGTCTTTGTCTCAATCTGGACGACCCTCACAAGATGTCAGACTGCTGCATGGTGAAGCCCCAGCATGCAGGGACCCTCGGTGCCTCCTCTAATAATCTATCCGGATGCTCAATATTTATGATAGTAATCAGCTTTGTGATCTATGTTGTAGATTAACGTTGTTTTGGATATGTAGATAGCTCTGTCGCCCCGTGGATGAAGATAGAATGAAATTGGTACATAGTGTGTAAAGAGGCCTTCTACATGATGTTTGAGGCATCATGATAATGTTGTGAGAAGCTAGATCCGTAAATATGGTAGTTTCAGAGACACTACTCCGACATTGTAGTGTATGCAAATATGTACAAAAGTTCATGGCAGGAATGTAATTGTGAAAAAGAGGACAGTGTAAAAAATAAACAGCTTCGCTGCAGGGCCTAACCTGGGAACATAACGATAGAGAGGAAGCTGGTTTGTGGATGGTTAATGCAGTGTTCTTTAGAGAAGTGAGTCTCCAGCTCTTTCCTAAATTGGTGCAGTGTTGGGGCAGCCCTAACAATTACAGGGTGTTGTTTCAGAATCTGGGTACATAGATGCAAAAGGCCTGACATCTAGTTTTGAATTGTATTTATTTTTGCCCTTGTTAGTCTGCACTCTGATGGTGTCCTGGCTGCAGATGTGCTGGAAACTACCAGCGATGGTGAGGGCGTCTGCAAGATAAGCGGGGTGATGGTCCTGAGGACTTTTCAAATGAGGCAGCTGGTTTTGAAGATGGTATGGGCTGGCAAAGAGAGCCAATAGATTTATATTAAGATTTGGGTGATGTGATATTATTTCTTCAGGTTCTGAATGAGACGCCCTGAGGCATGTGGGATGTCCCGAATGTGTGCCAGCATAGGGTCTGTGAGGCAATGGAGTAGGGCATTACCACCATCCATACTTTGTGTTCTCTCAAAACTGGCCATTTTAAATGTTGCATCTCTGCAAATAACTTCCTACCCGCCATGCAAGGGCAATCCGATGCCTGCAAAATTAGAACAAAAATGCCAGTTTCGTCTCTAAAGGCATGTGCTAGCATTTAAAAAGTAGGAGACTGAGAAGGTAGCCCTAGAGTGCCGGACTTAAAAAGAGGAGATGCTCATGCATGGGGCAGTCTCTAAAATGATTACTTTCTAAAGCTGTGGAATGCTACACGTTGCATAAAAACTATTTTTTTCTGTTTTGACAAGCCAAGCTTCAAATATACATTCACAGCATAAAGTGTGATAAAACCCCATAATTTCTTCATTTCCCACAGCCTGCTCCATAGGTAATGCTGGGAATTTTAATGTATTCAAATGTGAATTCCGCTGCTTGTGTTCCTGTAGCATGGCACCCAGGGCTGCCTGGCTTTTGTTCCCTCCTCTGCATAGAATGTTTGCTCTGTTATTTCTTCATCTCGTCTCTTGTTCGGATACCAGTTGTGACAACCAGCATCAAGACAGGCATCAAGACAGGCAGACAGGGGTGTGTGTCAGTCATGGGGGAGAATGGATAGGCCTTAGTAGGGGTCTTGTGGAGCAGAAGGTGGGACAGAGCTATATTCGACAACATACTCAAAGTGGAAAATGGGAGTTTTAAAAAAATCGAGGGAATGTACATTCCCTATAGACGTATATTGAAGCAAATGCAATTTCTGGCCGGGAACAGATAAAATACAGCCATTTCTGGTTTAAAAACCGGTTCGGGTGCCTGAATAAAGTCTGTTGGTAGAGGTGCAGAGCAGTAGCCCTCTCCTATCCACAGCACCAGCTCCAGAGGATCTGTCAGTTAATTACAGTGTACAGGTATCTGTCAGTAAATTACAGAGGCACAGGTGAGCCAGACATCTGTGCTGGAAATTTCTTAATTGCATCACTGCTGCAGTGCAGTTCAAAGGTCAATGAATGCCAAATTTCCCAGGAAAATAAATACAACTCCTCCCATCTCTATTTAGCAATGCCAGGCATTCCCACTTACATGTGCCACCCTCCAGACAGTTGTCTAACCACCCTGGTTTAGTGAGAGGAGTTGACCTAACAGCTAGGGCGGACAACCTCAAATCTGGGGAATCAGGTTTGAGTCTCGGCAAGGACGCACAACATCCTGTGATTCTGGGCAAATGACTTAATGTCCCTGTGCCTAACACAAATTAATGTGTCCTCAAGTAACGCAACTGGTGCTCATGTAAAGTGCTCAGGTACTCGATACCTTATTTCAATCAAACTTTTTTATTTGATTCAGACCTCGTCTGAGGTGAACAAATACAAATACATAATTTAAAAATTGTTTTTATACTTTTGAACTTTCTTTAAAAACACGTTGTAGACAAGGTAATTTAAATTTATTGAGTATAAATACAGAATCTGTGGTTATTAAAATTGTAACTTTTTTTACATCTTTAAAAAATGCTTTAAGTACTTGTACAAGTTATTGCAAATAAATTCATTTAGTGGAGATTTACACAATAAAATTAAATCTTGAGATAAAATAGCATTATATCTGAGGCAAATAGGTTTTATGAAACATTGACGGGCTTCTACCAGGATCGAATTTGGGCAAATTAAAAGTGCATGGTAAAGGTCTTGCACTCCACTGTTTGACAAGTCACAGATAGCTGATGAACATTCAGAGGAATTCAATCTGGAAGAGTAAGCTTTTAATGGAAGAATTCCTAATCCCAGGAGAAGGATACAACGCCTTACTCTATGTTCAAGCTGAAACTTTAAGTAATGCTCAGGAGTTTTATATACTATGGTGTCCGCATATTTTTTGTAATGTTTTAATTGAGCACAATACTACTTATCTGAGTCAAAACGTACTCTCGGTGTTATATGTTTTAAAAAGAGCCTCAAATGTTCTGGGGATTAATCCTGCAAAAGTGCTATATTGCATTGCGAGGCCTCTAAGGCTGCTTTAAGATTCCTATTGAAAGTATGTGGTGCGGATTCTTCTCTAAAAGTCTCTCATTTTAATATTTGTCTTGGAGAGCCGGGATCCGCATGTAAAAGATTAAAAGCCCATCGTATAATATTAGAAATTGCTCGAGCATATGAATTTATAAAGGAGAGCACGCAGCATTGGGCTTGTGCGGGAACGGATTGAGAGATTTACAGCAGTTACCGTAGGATAATCCCTTGGTTGCCAGGATTTAATCTGTTTATATTCCAGAGCATAAGATAGAGTAGGAGGAATTTTCACCCTATAAACCTCCAGCAGGGATTTAAAGTGTCTCTTCCCTGTCTAGAAATAAAATCTCTTTGAAGCCGCAACATGGGAGTCGGCCTTTCGCCCCAGGTGATGATAGTGAGAAGCATTTTGGAGATTATATGAAAATCTTCGGCCCAAGTAAGCATACTCTTTCACTACCTCAATTGGTCTACCTTTCAAAATCCAAGTAAATGGCGAAAATTTCCTTCTTGCTCTAAAAGGTAAAATTTTAGTTTTAGAAATATTAGGGATCAAGAAGTTTTCTTTTGTGTAACTATTTAATCCAGTTAGGTTTCTTTGTAATCCAATTGGAGTGCGATCAAATATGACCATATCGTGTGCGTACATTAGGCTATTGATGTCACTTTGTGCTAGTTTTGGGGGAAATTATTAACTTGGGAAAGGTACCCCGGTAGATGGCTTATATAGATGGAGAATAAAAAGAGGGCGAGAAGGCAGCCTTGTTTTAAACCATTCATTGTGGGGATTTGACTGGTAAAGCTCCCCCCATTTTCACTCTACACCATGTTGCTGTATGCAAAGTTATTATTATTGTGAGTAAATCATGGGAGACCCCTAAACTCTTGAGGTTTTCCCATAGCTTTGACCTGTCCACACTGTCAAAAGCAGTTGAAAAATCAATTAAGGCACAGTAAACTGTTTGTGATTTTTGCACTACATACTTCTCGAGACCAGTCTGTAGAATAGCAAAGTTGTTCGTAATTGAATTTTTTGAACGAAAACCAGCCTGAGGGATCACATTGTTTGAAAATGCCAGATATTTTGGATGGTCCAATACGCATGCTGCAAAGATCTTGCCAGTGGCGTCTAAAAGGGCAATTTGCCTGTAATTAATAGGATTTGAACTGGAGCCTTTTTTCAAGAGGGGGACGTCAATGCTCCCTTGCCAGGATTTTGGTATAGGCCCAGCCTCGAATGAATACTGAAAAAGAGGGGTCAAGTTCGCACCATAAAAAACTCCGTAATTTTTTTTTTTTTTTTAAATCCGACAGTAAAGACTGTTTATGTTTAAAGGAGATACCAGGTAGAGACTTTAACGCTCAGTAGAATTCTCTGTTTGGATTTACCATTATACTTAACCTGGTTGAGCCCTGCTAATTTTAGAAATGGTTATATGCAGTGGATGAAATGCTTAAAAGAAGTAGAACGTGAGCTGTGATACTGTGATTACTGGTCCTTTTTCTCTATCACACTCCAGCATGCAACAAGGGGCAAGGCACCAGCAGACTACAGCCACTGCCTGACTTCACAATGGGTACCATCATGCTGCCCTACACCATGAGCAAATCCAATCAAAGGTCCTGATTCATAAAGTTAAACTTAAACTTTTGTGTAAGTTTACTCTTTGTTTGGTATCAGCAAACTACAAATTAACAGTAAGTTTACGACTTCAGAGTTTCCACAGTTGGGGTTGAGAACTCTGCACATAACAAGATGGGCCTGTCTATCTTTTTATCTGCTGAGTTCTCCACCCCGACTGCAGAGTCTCCAAAGTGACATATTCGTAGAATGTGAATAGCAACAAAAGAATAAACTAACACAAAAATGTAAATTTACCATTGTGAATTAGGCCCAAAGTAATTCCCTTCATTTGCAGGGAGTACTACGGTGACGTGCGTTGTTCTTGAGACCAAAGATCATTTTTGATTTTGGTCAATGTTTGTTTGTTTTCTTTAAATTGACGTACACCCGGAAGCTTCCATAGCAATAAAGCTTTACTAAAACTAGTCACCTGTCTTGCTCTATGAAAGAAAATCTAAAACGGATGTTAAAAAAATAAGGTGGAGCATGAGCTCCAGGCAGAATCCCACATGACACTAGTGAGGGAATGGAGAGATGGTCTGTACTGAAGATCACATACATAGGGCCATGGGAAGGCAATGGTGTAGCGGGACTTAGTAATGTTCTAGTCTAAAGCAGTGTTTGTACTAGGACGGTAGAGGAAATATATTTTAAGACCTCTTCAGCATGACTAACGTAATTTAGTGGGTGAGAAAAAATTGGATATTCTGCTATAACAGCATTGGTACTGAAATGGCCGAAGCGGCTGTGGCTGAAGATTGGGAGGAAACTGCACAGCTGGTAACTGAGATGTATGGAATATCAGCTATCTGGGAAGAAAAGGCATCACTACCCAGAAATAAGTACAAAATGGGCTAAAACCTAAAAGAGGATCACATGGGAACCATCCTTCCTGCCTTTTGCAAAGTAAATAAACTTAATATATTTGGCTCTTTTTGTAGCTGGGCAGCGTTTTTGAAAGTTGAATGTAGTCACCCATTTAACAGCATGGAGCAGATTTTTTTATTTTTTATTTTTTTTGTTTTTTTATTTTGTTATCAATACGTTGTCTTAACTTTGGTGAATACTTGACCTCTGGGATAAACGAAGGAGAAGCCCTAAAATGAAATTTTGCTTGGCAAATTCATACCGCTTATCCTTGCTCAATGGACAAGACTTACTGCGACAGACTATTGCAGTTTATTTGGTGGTTGGGGCTACTCCAGTGCCTAATTTGTCCCATTTTTTTCTGGTGCTTGGCACCGGCACTTAATAGTCAACACCGGCACTAACGGCAGCTACCAGATGGTGGCGCTGTTTGCGGTATTTAAAGATAAGCTGAATAACAGCTGTTTTAATAATTCATTATACATTAAAAATAACTAATACCTACTACCCAAGCCATTCTTAAAGCTTTGGGGCCTCGAACAGTCCGAATAGTCACACTTGTAGCAGTGTGATGGTTAGTAGCTGTGTTGGTACTGTAATGGCTGTGCAGACAGAGGCAATAGGCAGTGCAAGCCGTTGTGGCCTCCTGATGAGGGCCATGGCACTTATTTTTTATTTACAAATTAAGCACTGGCCTATTTGTTGCGAACTAGAGCCTTATTGATAAGAGGCACTCGGTTGGCTGAGAGGTTCCCACCTTATCACCACAATAATACACTTGTTCATCAGAGTACATGCAGCAATCTCCCTTGACAGTCAGCACTTGTAAGCGGGGCCACAGTAATAATATATCTGAACAGGGATCTGCACTGGACAATGTCAGCGCCTGTCAGCTGAGAGCCTCTACGTCTATACTACATTCTTTTCAGCAGGGACGGTGTGCCTTTCATGCCATGCAGTGATTGGAGAGCGCCAGCACCCATACCTGCATTGTAGCATGAAATCCATCTCCATATTCACAAATTATTCACTCCCAATTCACACATTTCCCCTGCAGAAAAATGACAGCAATTTCCTGATCCATAAAATATTTCCTTTACACCCCTACATTTCTCGTGGATTACATTTATATTGCACCCCCTATTCGTTTATTTTTGGAATACGTTTTGTATCAGGCCACACTGCTTACCTAAGCATTTAAGGGCCAGTCACAGTAAATGTTTATTAGTGTAAAAAATAAAATAGACAAAATATTCTATCTAACTGTATGTGCGCTTATTTTTCTTTTTTATGCCCAGGTAGTAAAGAGGGAGTGCTGTGAGAATACAGTAGTACTACATCTCTACTGTGAACCTGTTTACGGTGCGTTTGTCTTTGTCAAAGAGCATCATTTCTGTTGGTCTGGAAAGGTGACCCCCTGCCAGCTAGCACACAGCCTTCCCTCAGATTCCAGCTCTTCTTTAGGGTCTCGTCCCCTCTACAGTTACCACCATGATGGTTGATGGCCCTGTGACCTACTAATGGGAAGCCATGAATTCCTGGCCAATCCCACATCACCACTCCTTCTGCTGTGGTACTTCTTCTTTTTTTATCTTTTCTGTTTTATTGGGTAATAGAGAAACAAATGCACATGCAGTTCTCTGGCATGGGTTCTGTCCTAGCCATACATAGCAGAAAAGTCAACAGGTGACCCCAATCCAGCCATTCAAGCAAGAAAATGAACAGTGTACACACCAACATGCCAGCAGGTGTGTGTGTGGCAGCAGATATGAGCAACACAGTGTGGACTGCGGAGCAAGGGACCCACCCAAGAATCGGTATAGAGTCCCATCGTGTTGGGGCCAGTTTTACACAGTGGGGTTGGACTGGAGTGATCTGAGAGGACATAACCCAAAACAGACAAGTGAGTCGGACAGAATAAAGGGAGATGGGGGTGGGGTAACTCAGATATGTCATCCAAATTCAAGAAGGGAGACCAAATGGCTTCAAACAGTTCAACTGTCCTGAAGTCGATAAATAATGCGCTCATATGATGCCACTTCTTGCACTTCAGTAATCCATTCTTCATGGGTAGGGATGTGTTGTCAGCACCAGAGATAGAAAATGCAGAGTTGGACTGTGGCCAAGGTTGTCGCCAAAAGTCGTCGTTTATGGATGGTGAAACCAGGGGATCTACAGTATCGTAGAGCATAATCGAGGACCGCGGGAAGGGTACGGGGATGGCAAGGCTGAGAGTAGTGCTCATGCAGGATCACAAACGGAAATACTCAGCGCATCGTACAGGATATACGCTATGTTGCATTGGGTAAAGGAGTATCTCCAGCAATTAGAGAGGAAAGAAGGCCTACTGTGGCTAGTGTTCAAGGGATTCAGTACTAGTATTGGGTCGTTTTGAAGAGACTAAACTACATTCCAGCCTCATGCACCCCTCCAACCAGTTCTGCAATTGCATACTTCCAGTCCTCATCTCTGTATTGAAGGCCTAGAGCATTTTTCCACAGCGTATGGAGAGAGGTGAGAAGAGAACACAAGTCCAGCCATATCCCCTTAGTAAGTTCCCCATAGGTCCAGGAACTGGTGGCTGGGGGATATTGGGATAGTCCATGGCCTAGACCCTATGGCTCCGTATCGACAGTGTTGAATAATTGTGTGGGAGGAAGGTGGTTCTTTTCTTGAAGATCTGTAAATGGTATCAGTACACAAACAATATCTTCAAGGGTCAGTACTCTCGCCATCTTCCAAATGATCTTTTCATGGGCTGTCTGCCAATTTGTGGGACTGTGTTATTCCACAAGTGGGCCTGTAGATAGTCTAGGTGGCTATGTCTGAGCTTATAGGCGTGGTTCTTGATCCACATAATCATTTAGGCGATTAGATTAGGTGTCAGTGCAGGGGGTGATTTATGGCAGTAGAGAATATTGAGATCTGAGACACTACCTGTCTTAGCATGCTCTAGGCGGACCCAGAAGGGGAGAGTCAGAGACCCCTTGTCTCAGGTGGGAAAGTTGTGCTAGATGTAGGGCACAATAGTAGAGTACTAAACAAGATGCACCCAGCCTTTTCCATTTTCTGTGTGCTATCAATCAATCAGGGGTTTATAGATCACGGCAAGTAACCCATGAGGTTCTCAAGGTGCTGACGGGGTGAGAGGTTTACCGCTGATCCGTCAGGGCACTGGGGTCAGTCGAAGAGCCAGGACTTGAGATCCTTTCTGAATTGGGACAGCAATGGGCATTGCCTGAGGTGGAGTGGCAGGGTATTCCAGGTCTTGGTGGCGAGATAGGAGTAGGATCTTGCTATGGTCTTGTCTTGTGGTCTGGTTGAGAGGCAGTGGTTCAGATTTGCTGGTCCTGCATCGTAGAGGGCTTTGTAGGCATGTGTGATGAGCTTGAAGGTGATACTTTTGTTGACTGGGACCCAGTGTATTTCTCTTAGGTGTTCGGTGATGTGGCTGCGGAAGGGGATGTT
This sequence comes from Lissotriton vulgaris, assembly GCF_964263255.1. NCBI lineage: Eukaryota > Metazoa > Chordata > Amphibia > Caudata > Salamandridae > Lissotriton > Lissotriton vulgaris. The sequence continues at coordinate 190,455,775 of NC_141688.1, read as the reverse complement.
GAGGAGCAGTCTGGCTGTGTGATTTTTGAATGTTCTGTAGTTTCATGAGGAATTTCTGGGTCATGCCGGCGTAGAGTGCGTTGCTGTAGTCCAGTCTGCTGGTGATGAGTGAGCAGGTGACCGACTTTCTGGATTCGTTAGGGATCCATCTGAATGTTTTGTAGCAGGCGGAGAGTGTGGAAGCTTGATGAGGATACAGCATTCATCTGGCATTTCATAGTGAGCGAGAAGTCCAGTATGATGCCAAGGTTAGCTGTATGGTTCATGGGTGTAGGGAGATTCCCAATACGGTGGGTCACCAGGAGTCATCTCCGGCTTAGGGGGTGGTCCCAAGATGAGTACTTTGGTGTTGTCTGAGTTGAGTTTTAGGCAACTGTCTTTCTACCAGGTGGCAAGGGCCTACATCTTGCTGTGGAAATTGCCTCTGGCAGCTGTGGGTTTGTTGGTGAGGGAGAGGATCAGCTGGGTGTCGTCGGCGTGGGAGACGTTGTTGAGTCCATGGTTCCTGACAATGGCAGTGACAGGGGCCATGTTGACGTTGAAGAGGGTGGAGCTCAGGGAGGAGCCATGGGGCGCTCCACAGCTGATCTTTGTGGGTTCTGAGAGGAACAGAGGTAGTCTGACTCTGGTGTTTGGCCAGTGAGGAAGGAGTGGATCTAGTCCAGGGACTTGTTGCTGAAGCCGGCATCATGGAGTGTCGTGATTAGGGTGCAGTGGGAAACGGTATCCAAGGCGGACAAAAGATCCAGCAGGATGAGGGCTGCTGTTTTGCCCTGGTCGATGAGGAAGCGGATGGTGTAGGTGACGACGAGTATTTATTTGGAGAAGGACAGTCAAGGTCTCATGTTGCCCCAAATAAAGGATCAAATACCCTTATCTGTGAAACAAAGACTAGATGACCAAAGAAAGAGGGGCAACATTCCAAGGACTTGGGTAAAACGGAGGGCAATTACCATCTTGACCACTTGTGTTCTCCCCCAGAGTGATATACAAAGGTGGTTCCATTGATATTTTCAAGGTTAGTTTTAGCAATGAGGGGATCAAGGTTGTTTGAGATCATATTGTCCAGACCCCCTATTGACAAAGATACATAAATAAGTACGGCAATGTTGTTTACAATTAAACGTGAAGCCTTTGTTGTGGTACAGGACATGGGAAGTGCTATGCTTGGTTCCCAATTAATTAAGTATCGCGAGATTGCCGAATAGGATCAAATAAGGGACATCAAGGCCAGTATCGATTTGTCCAAGTCAGTGAATGTGAGCAGGGTGTCATCTGCATAGAGCAGGATTTTATACTTACCAACGTCAGTGGATTTGCCTTTGATTTGTGAGAATTGTCATATGGCTGCCGCCAGGGGTTACATCGGCAGTAGGAATAGGAGTGGGGATAGAGAGGACCCTTGTCTGAGTCCCGTGCAGATCAGGAAGGTGGGAGATATAAATGTGTTGCAGTTACCCTTGGATGTAGGTCCATTGTAGAGCCATCAAATTGTCCCCCATACCTATTCGTGTGAGTACTTGAAACTTGCGCTGCAATTCAATATGGTTAAATGCCTTCTCGGCGTATAAAGAGAGGGTGGTTTCTGAGCTGTCCTTGGAGAGCCACAATAGATTAGCTAGTGTACAAAGTTGATTGCAGTAGGACCTACGAGGGACACATTTAACTTGGATTGTCATAGATTGGGCTACGGATAGCTAGTGTACGCCCGACAGCCAATATGCTCACCAGTAGTTTTGTGTCAGTGATTAGAATGGAATTGGGATGGTAGCTGCCACACATAATAGGGTCTCTCCCAGGTTTTGGTAGAATGGTAACCACTGCCTAATTGGAAATACCTGATAGGAAGTCTGTGCCCTCTGCTTCCTGAAAGATGGCAAGTATTTGATCCTCTGAGTTTGTTTTCAACCAATGGTAGAATTCCCCGGGGAAACCCTCTGTGCCTAGGGCCTTATTGCATGGTAGGTTGGAGATGGCTCTTGCCACCTCCTCTTTAGTGAATTCCCCCTCTAGCAAGGCTCTGCCCTTATATTTGAGACTGGGAAGATTTCTGGTGGATAGAAGGGCAGCTGAGAGGAACAGAGGTAGTCTGGTCTGGCCTGTGTCATCACAAAGTTCAGAGCTGTAAGGTATTGTTTAGAAGGTGCTAAATTGCCTGCTGTTCCTTGCAGGTTGCATAATAGGCTGATAAAGGGGGTCCTCATATGAGTGATAGCCATTGCGCCTTCATGTTGTTGGAACTGGGTTGCAAGAAGTTTATCTGCCTTCTCTCCTGGTTCGTAGAGGTGGGCTTTATGTTTATACAGTGCATATTCTGCCTTGGAAGTGTGCAGGAGTTAAGGGACATCTTGGCCTTTCCAACATGCTTCACAGCCATGGTTGGCATTGCTGTGTATTCTTGGGTGTACATTACAATATCACATTCTACAAGAAGCTACTGTTGTACCCTTTGCTTGTTAGCCATATCACATCCAGCCAGGAACAGAGCAGCAAACTGTCCCAAAAGTTGACTGCAGTCACTCTGCTGTTCAGGAGTCAGGGCAGGATAGAGGTTTACACCATCCACTGAACCATCTTGCTCCTTAGCAGACAGGAGGTCAGGGAGAGGTTCTGTCTCCATTTCCATTATCTATTGCCAGGAGCATGCCCACTTCAGACCTCTCCAAGTGGGGCTTTAGTAGGCCTGGCCTGGGTAAAGCACTACGCTACGCTCGCGAAGATTGCGCACTACGTGAATTGTACGTAGCACAGTGCAAAAATGCGTATCGTAGCCTAGTGCAGCGGTCAATTTTTGCTTTCTCGCAGTCCTTAACGTCATGTTGGCGACCACGACCTGATGCTCTTTGGATTGAAGAATGCCCCTGCCACCTTTCAGAGGTTGGTCAATCAGATGTAGCCCAGGCTCGAGGATTTCAGTGCCGCCTACCTGGATGACATCGCAGTGTTCAGTGCAACTGCGGAGGAACACCTGCATCACCTCTAGGAAGTGCTGAAGGCTCTGCAGTGGGCAGGTCTCATGATCAAGGCCAGCAAGGGCCAGATCGCGCAGAGATCAGTGGTGCACTTAGGACACCAGGTAGGGAGCGGACAGGTGGCACCCATATATTGATACCATTCTGGCTAGACAGAGGTGAGTGCCTTCTTAGGACTCACTGGGTTTTACAGGAGATTTGTCAAGGGTTATGTCTCCATTATTGCCCCAGTGACAGTGCTGACTTCCAGGTAGCAGCCCAGGAATGACAACTGGAATGACGCATGACAAAAAGCTTTCGTTGCCCTGAAATCTGCCATGTGCATGGCACCTGTGCTCAAGGCTCCCAACTTCTCACAGGAATTCGCGCTGCAGACAGATGCTTCAGGGCATGGTGTAGAGACTGTGCTCTCACAGCTAAATGAAGAGGGTCTAGCCCAACCCATAGCCTTCATTAGTAGGAGGTTACTACTACAGCAACAGAGGTGGAGTGTGATTGAGTGTGAGGATTTTGCTGTAGTCTGGGCGCAAGCTGAGACCCTACTTGTTTGGGACTCACTTCTGGTACAAACCTACCATAGGCCCCTCAGATAGCTGATGCAGATGAGGGGTGAGAATCCAAAGTTGTTGAGGTGGTCCAATTCCCTAGTGGAGGAGCTGCCCCTGATTCACTGAACAGAGATTCACACCTCTTTAAGATTGTAACAAATAGGAACAGTGTGGCATCCTAAGAAGTCTCCATCTTAGCTTACCAGGTGTTCCAGAATGTTTTTATGTCATGCAAGATGCTTTGGTTAGAATTGTGACTAGGCAGTTGAAGCTGTCTGTTTGTGCTGTGAGGAGGTCTTATCTGGATGGGATCCATTTGAGGAATAAACTTCTTTCTTGGCACACCTAATACCATTTCCAAGAGCCATTCTTACATTTGGCGACTGAGGATGGCCTCAATGGAAGGAACTCAACATTACCTCTTCAATTTAGAATTGGACTCACTTCCTTACTTTATCTACACTAGCCATAGGTACTGTTACTCTATTCAGCACTACTCCTGGATTTAAGATATAATTTTAAGAAACATAAGAGAGAAGCACTTTTATTGGAGAATAACTATCTTTCTAGTCTATTTTGTAACATTTTCTTCTCCACAGATTTTATTGACTATACCCTAATCTGTAAGGATTTTTATTGACTATCCTTCTTATGTTTAAGAAAATTCAGTCTGCTGTTTTTGATACAAAATTGAGATCAATTTTGAGTGACATTTTCTCCTTTTTCGGTCATTCCTAACTGTACAGCTGACTGTATTCCACCCGTACAGTAGTAGGACAGGTGGCTCTCTATCCTTTCAATTTAAATCTGCTTATTGGAAATGTGCTTATTGTCCTGTTCATGCTGACAGATTTGATGTTTGTTTGAACCGTATCGAGGCGGGAGAAGCCTGGAAGCATTTTGGAGTTCATTTTCAATCGTTGTGGACTAGCGTCATTTGAAAGTTTTTTAAAAGACGCTTACCTCCAGTTGCGATCGCTGCATTCCCTTCTGAGAGCGTGTTCCTTTGCTCGAGCCAGTTTGCCCTTCATCTTCTGGAACGCCGCATTTCTCCTCGTCTTCCTGATTCTTGCGCGTCACTTTCTGGTGCACTCTGGGACACATCGGACGTCATCATGTTCACGTGGCGGCCATTATGGAGTTGCTTAGCAACTCATATTCACAAAGGAGCTCCGGCGAAGAATCGGCACATCGGCAAAACAGTTTTCACAACGAGAGATCAACGAAATTAAAAGGAAAATATTACAATGCTCGACGAGATCGGCAACAATTAAAAGGGAAACTTTTACAACGCTCTACACAGATAAGTCTACACCTAAAGATTGAACCTGGATTTATAAAATTTTAAAAACAGCAATTCAATATTTGGTGTATCTTCTCAGTGATACACACACTATCCATTGAACTTTACCTTATTGAAAAGGTGTGTCATCACAGTGACACACACACTTTATTTTTTTTAAAAAAAATTATCTAGGTTTATTTTCCATCTTGTTTAAGCTTTATATTTTAAAATCAAATGACATGTTATAAGGTTATTTACCATTTTGTTTAAGCTTTATATTTTATAACCCCATTTTACTTCAATTTAGAGAGTACTTTGGTATTTATTTTATTGCTTTACTCTGCTTACTACTTTATTCCATATTTGAGTCATTTCTATTCATTTTAAAAAAAGGGGCAACATGCAAAATGTCACTGCACCTCCATAAATTTAGTTTTCAAATGATTAGAGAATTCTAAATTACTATTGCCAGTCATAACAGAACTCACAGTTGGCTTGAAATCTATTTTCAAAGTAATAGATGGAGATGAATTTGGATCTAACATCACACCCAGATCTCTTGGGTGGAACCAGCTCAATATGCTGTCACCCTTTTGAGAAATGTAAATTTTCGCACTAGCCAACCTTTGTTTATAATCAATTAAACCCCAGAAGTAGCCAAATAATTTTATGGGTTCTCCCCCATATGCAAAAGGTCTTATATCAGGCTTAAAAACTTTAACTTTGCCTTGTATTTTCTTGATATAAAATTCCTTTGAAATGATGGTTATTTTGGCACCTGAGTCAAAAAGGACTTTAGTAGGTTTTCCTTCCACTAAAATTTGATCCAAAGGACAATTCTTTCCTTCTACATTTTTAACCACTTGTACTTGAATTTGTCCACATTCAACATTTTCTTGAGAAACATATGTGTCATCAATATCATAAAATACCTCATTAACTCTACCTTTTGACATTGTTGCAAAATTACCTTTCTTTTTGCATTTAGCACACATGGTTTTCCAACCAGGACACGCTCTGTCATTTGCAAAATAGCCCATTCTGCCACAACGAAAACACTTTACTTTGGTGAAATCAAATTTTTTGAAAAGGTACTTTAGACACAGTATTTTTTATGACATCTTTATGGTTCGAGGTCACTGGGGGAAGAGTTTTGACAGCTTGAACAGAGCCTTTCACTTTGCTCTCCCCATTTTTCTTAATAACATCAACACATTTGAGAGAGTGCTCAATTCTCTTTGCAATTACAATCACATCCTCTAAATTTGGCTCATCCTTTTGTCAGAGTTCCTCACTGACACGTTCAATGCTGCAACCCAGCATGAACTGATCATGTATCTTTTCATCTAATATTGCCACAAATTTACAGGAGGATGCTAATTTTCAAAACTTTCATCTTCCAACTGTGCCCTGCGTCCAAAATTATACCTTTCAAGGATCGTACTCACCTTGGGCAAATAATGTTGTCTAATTTAGCTATGCAAATTTCATATTCATTGAGGGTACTATCATCATGCTCAGGAAGGTGGTCAAAAACTTCTTGACCTTCCGATCCCAGACAATGTAAAAGCAGGGCTGTTTTCCTTTCTGCGCTTAATGAAGATTTGCATACACGTGCGTATCTTTCAAAGACCTTACGCCATTTTTGCCACTTAATAGGAGGGTCTCCTGGAGATGACAACAATGGCCCAAGGTCTTGGAAATTAGTCATTCTTACAAACAGGCAGCATAATCCCGTAAAACATCCCACAGTGCCTTGAGACCGTCTTGGGTGTAGCAGACACATTCTACAAATACTGAATGATTGATTGAATGCATTGTTCTCCAGATCAAAAGCCAGGACTGTCTGATCAAATACATTAGATTTTAAAATCTGCTGACAATCATGTTGAATAATTGAAAGTTGTGGATGCAACAAAACGTGTCTAGTCCACAGGCTCAGCTTTATACATTTTTAAATGTTTACAGGTAATTGCTGAGATTTTTATCCAAGCATGTCAGGCAGTAGTTTTAAAACTGTGATTTCTGACATCTGAAGAGTACTTTTTGCAAGAAAACCAATCTCAGGTTAACGGTGTAATGCGTTGTAATTTTTTTCCCAATGACAGGAACTTTATTTGAGGTAAACAGATTGTTCAAATGTGATAAAATTGAAAGAAATTTCATTTTTCTTTTCTTTTTTTTTTGATTCCGACTTTTTGCAGCTGCGTCGTTGAAAGTTCACTACCACATTTATTATTGTGTGAGCAATAAATAAAGGAACAGATACCATTTGGGACAGAGAGAGTGTATGACAGATGCTTGTGACATTTCATATGCGACAGCTGAGTGAGGCTGGTTGTTCTTCCTTCTCAAGGAGCTTGATTCATTTTTTGGACTGGAGCCAGACCTGGCAGGTTCACACATGACAGAACAAACCATTAGAACGTTATAAAATATCCACGTGAACCCACAGCAAGCAAGAAAAGGCATCTGGCTCATAAGGGCCACTTTGTGACAGTGGATAATGCCTCAGCAGTTCCCAGATATCCCGCGGCCTAGACGCATGGTGAATCATGGTGCATACCCTTGCGAAAAAATACTTAAAAAACAGAACAATGGCATGTGTCAACATACATCAGTCCGTTCTTGTTCTAATTTATGTTCTGATTTGGCTAGTAATTATTTGTAGAGCCTAAGAAAATGTTTTCAAACATTTTTATGTCCCTGGATAGCAAAACACTGAGTTGTCTGATTCTCATGTGGTTACATGCTAGTTCTTTTAAAACAACTAATTTTCTTTAAACAACCTTTAGTGAAAGCAAATGTTTAAGAAATTCTTATAACATTCATTAAAAACTTGGCATGAGTTATAGGCGCTGTATGTTTATTCTCAATTAGCAAAGTTGTTAAGATGGTTATGGTTGCTAAGTCTAGCTCCCTCACAATACATTACTGGATGACATCATAAGGGACATAACGTGACATCATAGGTCTTTCATCACCACATCCCACGGTAGTCGTAACTCATTGCAAACAAGTGTTTTAAATCATAATTGGCCATCCTGGGGTAAAATCAGCACGTGGAAAAATAACTAATGGAAAATGCGTCTTTCAAAAGTAATAGTAAAAAATATCTGTCTCACTGCATTTTATTTGTGACTTTTATTTTTTCCATTTTTAAAGTATATTTTTTAATCACAGTGTGGGGAATACTTTTCCTTCTCTCCAACTCTAAAGTCCTTCTATAAAAAGTCACCTCGGCCATCCAGATGTGAGCCCCATACTTATGTTTAGGTCTTTACTTGTTCCCATTACTAACCATATCCCAAACTCAAGCCTCACTCTAGCACTGATCAAATTATATGAGTTTACTTTGCAGGTAATTTGATGATAGTAAATTCATTAAATTACATTACAGTAGCAGTATAATAAATGGGCCACGGTGACTGGATATCAATATCACAAGCCACTACATTGATCGCATCACTATTGGAACTAGTGTCATAATTTGACGTGTTCGTTCAAGTCCATAAAGCCCATGACATTGAATCGGATAATCCATCAGGTTTATTTCCTTACAAGGTGTTTCCGCCTACTTTTGGCCAAGCAGTTCTGGGTCTCGTTTTGGGTCTTGCCTGATCTCTATAGGTGCGCGTCTTTGCACTACCATGACTCTAGCCACCAGAATATTATGATCTACCTCCAAAGACAAAGCGATCTGGTCTACCAGCCTGTTGCTAAATCCTATTGCATATGTAATGGCAACCAAGATGATGCAGAAATTGAAAGGGTTTCCATAATTAAGACCCACAGCCATATAAATTATGGCTGTACGCCTTAATTATGGGTAGCCTTCAACTAAACGCAGTTTATATTATATTAGGATATCTTGTAATGCGCGCAGCTGCCCCAACTAAGGGGCATCCGTGGTCTGAAAGCAGTAATAACAGCTAAGACCAAGAAACCAAACATGACGAGAAAAGGAAAAAAAGACCAGTGGGCCATTAAGAGACATGGGGGCAGACGAAAGGGCGTGGACTACAAAAAACCTAAAGAGAAGGGAAAAGATGTGTCTTCAATGCTTTCCGAAATGACAAATAGTTATCCACAATGTACAGCTTAGCTGCCAGTGTGCAAAAGGAGCGCCCACCGGCGTGGGCCCTCCTGACCCGGGGGACAACTACCAGATGTTGACCTACTGAGCGGAGATGACGAGTAGGAGTGTAGGCGGAAAACAGGCAAGCTAGGATGCCAGTGGCAGGAGAGCTCAGTATCCTAAACGCAAAGCAGAGAGACTTGAACTCCATCCGTCTCACTACCGGTAGCCAATGTAGCGGACAAATGGCACTGGAGGAGGGGCAGTGTCTAGGCATGCCTAGAAGAGTTCTGGCAGCTACATTTTAGACTCTCTGCAGTCTTGAAATCTCCGTCTTGTTGGCCCCCAGGTAAAGCGAGCTGGCATAGTCCAGTCTGTTGGATGGAAGGGTAAAAAACCAGCAGAGGTTTGAGCCCGCACAGAATACCAAAGCATTTAGCCACCACCTTCTTAGTTTGGGTTTGAAAACTGAGCGCCGAGTCGACCCAGACACCATGGTTTTTCACCCCCTGTTTGGGGGCGGGTGCAGGTCCCAGGGTGGGAGGCCACCACTGTTCGCTCCATAGCTCAGGATCTTTCCCTACCAGCAAGACCTCAGACTTGCTGGCATTGAGCTGGAGACAGCTGGAAGTCACCCACCCTGCAACGTCCGCAAGACAGCTCCAAAACTTAGCAGCATCATTCAGACAGTCATTGCAGAGGGCGACTACTAATTGTGTATCATCAGCATATGCTACAATAGTCAGCCCTCTCCTCCTAGATATCACGGCTAGAGGCTGAACATACAGGTTGAAAAGCGTTAGACTTAAAACAGAGCCTTACGGCACTCCCTGTATGAGGGAATACACCCTGGATGTGAAAGGGGGTCGACACCTGGAAGGACCTATCCGAAAGAAAGGAGGTAAACCAATCCAGGGCGAGCCCCACGCTGCTTAGCTAAGTTTATGTATCCCAGGCAGTGTTTGTTGAATTTACAGACAGCGACCCATCCTCTTGTATGGTAAAAAATATTACATCTATTCTAGCAATATTTTTAATTCTTTAGTCAAACTATGGACCAAATGATCATTTCCCTTTGAATTTTTTCTACAGATGGACCCTCTTTACAACCATTTTAGTAGCCTTTTTACAACTAATTCCAGCTTTGTGTCACGTTCATTTCTGTACATTTTTCACGCTCTAATAAGCTGCACGTGTATTTTCTCTTTCCTGTTTCTTTTCTGACTTTGTAATTCACATGCCGGGCACTCTTTAGTCATCTGGCACTTTGCTTCCGATTTTAGGCACATCGTTTTTCCTGAAACATTTTGTTCTTTCCCTTATTCGGGATTAAGAAGAATCCTGTTATAGCCTGTCTTCAGTCCTCTTTTTCTTTTTGTGTTAATTTCCAGTTCTTCTAAAAACCAGATCAATGTCTCAATAAATATCTTGCTATACGCTGTTCCCTTTCCTATGCCTGTGGCATAGCTGTATCTTTATAGTGTTGATCCTTTAGTTTCTGCATTTGAGGAATGAACTCTATCCATGATTACTTCCTGAATATAGCAAAATTGTAAATTCCAATGCTTATTAAAGGCAATGAAACAGGAAAAATTCTCCACATAATTCATCCTACCAAAGACAACAATGGAAAGACAACTAGAGTTTCTTAGTAGTTTGCAGAGTCTATTAATCTCAAGATGTAGGTGAAAGGTCCCAACAAAACCAAATACATAAAACTATAGCCCCAGCTGGTACCATCGAATCATATCCTTATTGAGTCAGCAGGAGGAGATGTGTATTCTTTCAGCTGGCAACATTTGAATCTGTAAAATAGTGTAGCACGTCTTCTACTTTCTCAGTAGGATCTGTGCATTTGTTGTAGAACAAAAACATTGGGATTGTGCCAGACTGATTCTATGCACCCACTAAGGATATGTTGGCCTATAGTCCTGTTAGCTCAAAGTGCCACCATAAGTACCCCTAAACCTAGGAGGGTGACAAATGGATTGTGAAACCTAAGAACATGACAACCCTGACTCCCCAAGGAATCTTGGTAACAGATCTAGAACCCTTTTACTGAGTCACTCGTGCATACTCAAATGGATATACAAGAAGAACACATCATAGCATTTCGATATTACTTGAAGCATTGATATTCTTGTATAAAAATATGTGCTGCAACAATTAATAGACACGAACAGATGAGCTATTAGTATTACTAGAACAGTGACAAGTATAAACAAATCCACCCTTGTGCTAAAGCAGTGCATCTATGCTGGCATATAAGTACTTTCTATAGTGTACTCCTACCATGCGCGCCCTAACTAATTGCCCAGGGTGGGTGATCTGCCAAAGTCACCTACTGGATGATCTGACTCCCCATTACCTGAGGGTAAATGTAGTCAGGGGCCCGTCTTGGACACGTTGGACATCCCTTCTTGAAGAGGGAAACAGGAACAGCTGGACTGGCTGGAATTTTGACAAGCAGCGACCTCACAGTGACAGCAGACTGCTCCTCTGAGCATCGCACCGTGCACCACTTCTATTTTGCAACGCAACCAGGAGGGTTTCCCCTGACAGCACCGGCGTGTCGGCCGCAACGAGAAAGGTACTGCTTACGAATCTCTCAATGCTTTAGCTGGCCCATACTGATGCAGTCAGCTGGAACTGTTAGACTCTGTTGTTTTCAGCAACGCATAGCCTCAGATGGAGCTTCGGATCCAGAAGAACTGTGTTTTTCAGTTATTTCTGCAATTTAAAGGTTACCTTGCGAAGTAACTATTTTTATAGTATTTTATGTTGAATTTTCATCATATTTGATCTTGTTGGTTTAGATAAAGTTTTTCTTATTCTTCTAAAATGATGTGGTGTCCAATTGGAGTGTTTTCACTGTGTTACCTAATGCATGCACAAATGCTTTACACACTGCCTCTGAGATAAGCCTGTCTGCTCGTGCCAAGCTACCAAGGTGGTGAGCAGGGGGTTATTTTGGAAGTATATCCCCCTTACCCTGACTAGGAACAAGGGTCCCTACTTGGACAAAGTTGAAAACCCTTGCCAACTAACACAAGGTATACAACAAATGCATGTAAAACTGGAAGATATAAAATCTTGCAATTATGTAATAACCATAACACACATAACAAAGAACTAAAATAGGGCGAATAAAAAGATTAGGAGATTTCATGTAGCCCATTATGGGGAAATAAGGTGCATAATAGTGCATATTCATTAAGCATTAAAAAGTTCTATTTTTAATTATCCATGCCGAAAGTAAGTATTTGCTACGGGCAAACACTACACACCTTGCAGTGCCATTTCTTAGAACCATGTGGGCAGGTTGGTTGCGCTTTAACCTATGTTAAGGCATAATGGACCAATCCATTTGCGTCTTGGTCGTTGTAACTGGGGGAAAAAATATAATGTGTTCTGTGTCCTCGAGTTTGTTACAGCATTTTTTACATAAAGGAGAGTCTTGGGTCCCAGTCGTCCATTTAAAAGTAAAAGCATTTTAAAAGTAGTGTGCCAAATTTGAAATAGAGAATTTGCAAGAGGAGAGAAAATCTCATCTAAAAAGACTTCAAATGTTAAGGGAGTGGCCTATGAAATCAAAATAAATCGGACAGTGGCCCACTCCTTTAGATATTTGGTGTGATAGAAGAAGGGGTGGTATATATTATCTGGTGACCCAGCTTAGTAAATCATGCTTTGTACATGAAAAAGTATTTGATGTTAGCGCTTTTTCCCAAGCTATTCACTTCAAGTAGTTATAATCTATATGAATCTCGTTTATGGTGAGACCAAAGTCTCACCCAAAATAAAAGAGGTATTAGGGCTGGAAGACGGTGAATGCTTTTGAGGAGGTAGCGAGTACTATTGGTAAAGAAGGCGAGCTAGATGGAAGGTTGTGTAGTGATTTAAGAATAATAAGCTATTTTGTCACCGGAACGCTTATAGTGGAAATGCCCCATTAGCACAGCTGACTTGGCTTTGGCCCTAAGACTGGGGAGACTGCCATGACTTGTGACGAACTGTCCATTTTTAAGATATTCACAGATCTATAAGAGAATTGTTCTATGGAGGCAGAAGGTGTCTTTGCCAGCCAGAACCAGTTCTGTCCTCAAAAGTTTGGGATTGAACCCTGCAGAGAAGATCAAGTGCAACACAACCTAGCAGGTTTTATTGCTGCTGCACCAGCAAAACACTTCAAACATATATAGTTTTTGCTGATGCTCAACAGCATTGGCAACAAGCATTGGTAAATAAAATTAATCTGAATTGGCAGCCAAAAGGTGCGACCCAAGCATGGGCCTCACAGACAGACAGGCACTGCACAATCTAACTCTGTGACATTAGGCTGCGCATTGTGAAAGAAAGCATCTCGCTAGATTTAAAAAGAGTAGTTTTTGTGCTAGAGATATTGAGTCGAAATGAGAAATGCCCGGTGGGGTTGCTTTTTAGTTAACTAACTGCAGATGACCTAGATACTGCAAGAATTTATTTAGCTGCAAATTGGAAATATACACCCTTTGCAGAAATGAATACATTTATGTTTGTGAAATTGTAATGATGAAGATGCTGCAATTTTGTATCTAGCGCGAGTGTAGTATCCATCCTGCTCTTCGCACAATTCTTCTCTCTTAAAGACTACCATTGTGGTGTCTAGATAAGGCGGGTTAACACATTTGTCTTTCAGCTCAAACGCCTGGCTATTCAGATGATTCATGTTTAATGAAAACTGAAAACATTTGGAGCTTGTACTGCGATAAGGCTTTCCTTTTAGGTGCTTTAACTTTGTTTTCTTTAGGTTTTTTTTCGATTTCTTCTGTGCCTCTCATGATGGTTATTGGCCAGCTCCAGCATACCAGTTGGTGCAGAGCGCTTTATAAAACCTATAAAGAAAGAAATAATCGTTTTAGGCCATTTTATTTAGATCCATTTTGTAATATTGGGTAAAAAACATTGGCTAGTGAAAACATCCAATAACAAACAGCTACTGTAATAACATCTAAAATAGCGTTCGGCATTAGAAAAGTCCAACACGTTTAGTTAAAAACAAAGATCACCAAACTGGATGAAGATGAATTTAAGGAAAATAGTAACATAATTCATCTTTTCCAAACACACTGCACAGTACCCACATTCACTTTCAATCCAAGTAGGATGCAAACGTTGCACATTAAGGGGCCGATTTACAACTTCTGGCGCATCTCTGCAAATCAGCAGGGATTGCACCAGAAGAGATGCGTCACGCAATCACCCCTTGCGCCACCATGTTTGCGTCGCATTTACAATGCGGCGCACCATGGTGCAAGAAGGGGCAGATGTGTGATGCAACTTTTGGCGTATGGGTGGCACATTGCTAGACTCGCGTCGCAAGCGCAATGCAACTCCTGCAATGCACAGGGGCCGCCTATACTTAACGTGGTGCATCACTCCTTGGGCCTGCTTCAAGCAGGCGGAAGGGTTTGACGCAGCAGCGTCGTTAAACTGACTCAGTGAAATCTTGGAGATTTCACTGCGTCTGGTTTGCGGAGCTTTTCTGCGAGGGAACGCCCACCATGTGACAGCACTCCCACATGAAACCTGACGCAGGTTTCATGTGGCACAGGGCTTTACAACGTGATGCATCTACCTAAATGCGTCACGTTGTGAATAAGTCGCAATGTGGCGCATGGTTTACGCCACCACTGCATCACAAAAGTGTCGCAAGGGGCTTGTAAATCTACCCCTAAATGTATTGGGGTGCTACATGTGAACAGTCAGCGCAAAATACTCGGGTACATGTGTTGATAAAACGATAACAATGTGATTTATAACATGAATGTACATAATACCACAAACAAGAAATAAATATGCAGTACGTTTTGGAAAAGTTTTACACTCATTCTTTATTTTAAAGCTAATGAAGACCAGTAAGACTGAAAAATATTTAAGTAATAGTATATGTGGGCTAAAGGTCTTCCTAATACGCATTTTGGCAAATTGTGAATTTTAAAACCATTTCTTTGGGTCTGTGAAAGCTGGGAAGCATGTGTTATTAAGGTTTACATACCGCTATTGAGAGAATGTCAAAGAAGTACTCCCTCTGGTGATTTTTTTTTATTTTTTAGATTAAATCTGGTGGCCTAAAATATGCCTTTTGTAGCATTTTAAGCTATTGTTCGAAAACGTGGCACAATTGAAAACACAATTGAACTTTAGAAAGAACCAGAAACATGATAAAGACTCTCTTTCCATCCACTTAAAAAAAAAAATTAAACACACACAACCCTGGCTGTACTGATAAAAAGTCATCGGGAAATTCAATTAAGACACCAGGGACAAGAGGGAGAGATGGGAAGGAGTGCAAGTGTAGAAGCCTACTTGATGAAATACCGGTCTGTCAGCACATATGATAAAAGAGAGAATTTATTACATGAAAAGATATAAATCAGCAGCACGGGAACAGCAGGAAAAGTGGCTGAATGTCAAACAAGGATGAGTCTTCCAAAGCGTTTTATTGGTAAAAACCACAAGGGGAAAGAGTCACTACTCATGCAATTATGTACAGTAAAAGTACAGGATTATGACACTCCTAAAAAAATTAAGCAAAGGGGGCGACTTCTGCTCATCAGTAAACTCAGCAAGTTGCACAAGTATAGAACACTGGCCCAATCAGAAGAGGCAACACTGCGTGATAGCTGCATAGTCAGAGGTGGTGTCACGTGTTGCGACCCACAGGATCTCTGTTCGTGACAATCCAGGACTGCCCACGCTAATGCAATGTGCCAGTAATGGTAATTTCGACAGTAGCGATTTGCAACATCTGTTCTAGGGAAGTGCACGTAGACTGTGCCACTTCCAAATATGGTGTGCCCAAGCACTAGTGGCTAAGCTAGCATCATGTACAGTCTGAATATGGCTCTTGAACAAGCCTTTAGTTATGAGAGCAGCTATATTTTCAGCAGCTTCAGAAATATTTAAATTGTTCTTTTGTGTCAACGTTCTACAGGCCTTTAAAGTAGAAAATTTGTATCAAGCTATAAAGGCAGCTTCCACATTACCCCATATGATACCAAATCACTACATCCTACTTCTAGGTTTCTGTACCTAAAGAAAACTCCTTAGCAACTAGAATATTGTAACTTGTACAGTACTATTGTGCACAGTCAGTGGTATTGTCCTTATCACAGTTTAATCCACTACTATGAACTTTGGAACCTCCAATGACTATTGCCACAGTTTTGTAGTGCTATCCTCGGTGCCCTTTTGCAATATTTCCCCTTTCTATTGTATGCTTTGGAATTTGTGTCCTATAAACCCTAATCATTCCATAGTGATATTTGTGGTGTGGACTTTCCGGAACCATTCCTACTGCTATTTCTATAGTTGAACAGGTTGAAGGGGTAACAAGATCACAAACCCTTACTAGCCAGGTTAATAAGCTTCCAATCTGTTTGCGCTTCAGCCCTCAGCAGGGGGACACACCTCACCCCCTTGTTTAAGTAGAGAATAGAAAAGTTATGCTGGGGCTTGAAGATTTAAACATTCCTTCTTTGGATTAATTCCAATAAAATCACATTAGTTTGTGCAGAGCGTATTTATTGGCACATCAAGTGCCTGGTTTCTCCAATTTCGGGTCGGGTAGCAAGTCCTTGCTACCCGACCCAAAATTGGAGAAACCAGGCATTACGCCGTGACTATTAGATTAAACCGACAAATTTCGTGAAATACCCTTTTCCCATCCTATTAATTTTAGTACATTTTTATTATTCCCCTTGACATTTCCAAATCAGTGGTAAACATTCAAATTTTAATGTCATTTAATGTTCCTAGTAGAAGTTCTTTAGATGAACCCATAGGCACCATGAGCATTACGGTAGCAAAAGTTGTTGGTACTCAGAGCCATGTCTGGCCAGCTTTGCAGAGGAGTCGGTCATTGGTGCCTTAAAGAATTTCAAATAAAACCTTTCAAATGATCAATCTTGTACCATCAACGGTCACCAATACTTGAGTAATACTGGAAAAAAAAGGTGAGGTTCTGTAGAAGGGACGGCCAAGAGAAATATTTAGATGATGAAGGCAATAAATACTTGCAACTGCCTAACAGCCCCCATACTCCGATTGAGGCGGGCGCCAGCAACTCTGTTTCAAAAGCTGTTGGTGCATCCTTGGTGTAGCGTCAGAGGTCACCAGGACTTATGCTCACTAGGCAGAAAACGGGAAGATCCTTGAAAGGTGGGTGTCCGGAAGCAAGGCGCGCTTGATGGTGTTGATGTTTGGTGCTCTCGTCCAGGTCCTGATGCTTTCTAGGTGTGAGGGCTATGGGTCCAGGAGTGCAGCCCCTCACACTTGGCAGCTGGGCAGGCAGTGGCGTCTGATGTAGGCGTTGGCAGGGGCCTTGGCAGGAAGACTGTGCACCACCAGATGATAAAGTCCCAGTCATGTGAGCTCATGATGGAAAGCAAAACTCGTGGCATCCCACCAGACGTTCTTTGCCTGCCTCCAACGTTGTAGTAGTAAATGTGTGTTTCTTTAACTGCTCGGTCACACCTCCTGGTACTACTTGTGGCTGTGGAGTGGCACGAGAACGCAGCGGGGGCACTTGCAGTGCACTCTCAATGTTGTCTTTCCTTTACGTTGTGTTCTACTGCTGAACTTAAGCACTGGCATGTCTAAAATATGTCCTGAGCTCATTGCTAGAGCCTCAGAAAGATGAACGAATCCAGACCACAGAGTCATAAGTCTCTCACAAGGGCCAAAAGAGTAGACAATGAAAGTCCTTGATAAACCAACCCCTTATCATATTAGAGAGAATCAGCAGTTATATGAAGAAGAAATCCGTTACATGACGCCCTCCTTTGGCGCACACCTCATCCACCCATCGCACCAAATGTGATCTACTCCCGCCAAAAAATTTCTGTCCATGAACTGTGGCTAGGTGGGAAATCAGTAGTTGTGTAATTGTGCGGGCACAATTTTTAGAAATATAAACACCATATATACACCAGTGGATCTGAGGGGTTTGAAACATTATCATTCAGCATATTCATGCAAACATCTCAAAAACAGGAACCTACTACACTGCGTACGGAGGCAAAGGAAAGAACCATGAATAATATTGTCTGCAATATGCAAACCCTCAAAACATTTGTGAATTCTGTAACATTGTACTATAATTGCTCTCAGTTAACAGCATAGCACACATGATAATCTCAATCACAGTCACACATTTCAAAATCAAAAGACTCATAGTGGTCACACTGTAAAATATTTGCAGCCACCCCTAAAGTCTGCACCTGCAGTCAAAAATGTATTTTTAAATCTGTACACATTCATTCTGAAAATATTATAATACAAAGCACAGTTATTCAGTGCAGATTGTCCTTCTACCTTGAAATACACTTTTTTCTATTATAAAACATCAACATATAAACATGACATTATTGCTCACTATGCATTGCTTGTAGTCCCTAACAAATGCACTGCATCAAAATGCATTTTAGCGCATCCTGCTCACAAAAAAGTACCCTAGTCTGATGTCCACCATTGACTACTGTAATGGTATTCTTATGAATGCCCAAAGTGAGGTTATCTACAAACTCCAATTGGTCCAGAATTCAGCAGCCAGAAAGCTATGAGGAACTCCTAAATACAAGCCTATTTTCCGTATCAGTCAACAGTACCACTGGCTCCCTGTGAGAAACCGCATAAAGTTTAAGGACCTGTGCATTGCTTACAAAGCCTCCTGCAACTCTGAACCTTTGTATCTCAACAAGGCTCTAGATGCATACATCCCCAATCGGGCCTTACGCTCCTCTACAGCAAATTTGCGTACGGTCCCACGCACAAAAACTGCTGCATGGGGTGACAAGTGCTTCATTGTGGCCACAGCAAAACTTTGGAATCTACCTTCCAATTGAGATTAGATCCAGCCAGCCTTTATTGGCTTTTAGAAAAATGACAAAAACGTGGCTGTTTAATCTATAAGTTCCTCTGTTATTTGGTTTATGTCTGCTGTCCCCAGCACCGAGACACCCACAGGTATTTGTGCGCTTTACAAATCTTATAAATAAATCTATGTTTTTATAAACATATTGTCTGTAAGACCATAGAAAAAGAAAACCATCATTTGCATTCACACTATAAAAACCATATACAAGTCAATATTCCTAGACTTTTTCTACATAGCCTTGTTTTTGTGTGTGTAATTCCTGAATAATAAAAATCTAATGAAAATTACCCTATTTTGCAAAAGGTCTCCTCCTTGTATCCTGTTTCGCTGTACCTTGTATTGTATGCTGCACATAATTGCACATAATCCACAACTATTTCCTCCCTCCTGACAATCAGCTGCACTCATTGTGACCCTGTGTTGAGCAGGCCTCTTATGTGTCACACTGTACAACAACAGTGAATCGATAAAGGGGTGTCCCCAATATGTCGCTTAGACATGACTCAGCGAAGTTCGCAAAGTGAACCCTGTTAACGTATACGCCGGGGTAAAGGTAGCATGTGAATAAGGTTCTGACGTGCTGTGGAAACAGGCTTAAGACTCTACTCACGGAATTAGCCTGCACCAAACCCAGGACAGAGCCCTGAATTGATGCCAGGCAAAGAGGTGGCAGGGCAGGAAGATGCTGTAGTACAGTGGGCATAGGAGAAGTGTAGCATATATTATATAGCCAGTGACTGAACTGTACAATGTGAAACTAGAAAACCTATATTTAAATCCCGACTTCTACATTTCTATCAAATTGTGTTCTTAGGCTATTTATTTATCTTTCAGTCCTTTCTCTTTATGATCACATACAAGATGACCTTGAAATATAGGACTACCAGATACTCTACCGTTTGCTTAACTTAATGAAATATAAACTTGTTTATTTATAATGGTAACCCAGGCCACCCAGGGGGGGGGGGGGGTGCACATGACAACTGGCTTAACTCTTAGTGCAATATAGGCATTTATGTCAAGAGGGGAAATTAATGAATATCTCCAAAATCATTCTTGAAAACCTTTCCATAGAACAAAAATAATATTTCTCAATGCTTTGACAAATTCTTATATTCACAAGAGAAACTGTTCTGTATGTGAATAAACAACATTATTGAAGTGCAGTTCACACAATTATGCTTCTCTTTGTCTATTGTTTATCAACCTTGTAAAACTACAAATTGTAAAACTATTCAAAGCTATTTTATTATTATGCATTTAAATATTTGCATTCCTTTCTATTCTCTGCTACGAAGAATACACGTTTAAACCGACAATACTATGTATTCCTGTTCCGTTCATAATCATAGGAAAACTTGTTGCATCATCTTGTTTTGGTCTGGGCGCGATGCCCAGAGTCTGTGGCCAGCCAGGAATGTCAATACAAAGGCAGTACAAAAGAGTAATTTTTTTTAATCAACCCGTCAACATATCATAATATTCACTGACGTAATTTATCCAATGTATAGTTTAGCGTCCCTGTACATGGCAGCATCCCAGATCAGCAGTTCCAAATCTGTGAAACTAAATTTGGCTACATCCCAACTATACTCTGGAGGGAAGGGGGCTGTTCCTGTATTCAGTCTATGCTTAGGGCCTTGGCTTGCTGCTTTTACGCACCGTGGGCTTGAGGACCTTTGTCCATTACTTCTGCCTATGCCATTGACAGCACTTTTTCCTGGTCTATTCTAGAGTTAGTGGCTGTGAAGGCGTTTACTTGTAACTTTCCCTCCACTAATAGGTTTAGAAGTGCTTGGAATTAAGAGGTGTCACTTTTCAGTAGTATCATTTGTACTACAGGGGAGGAGTGTGATGTGGTGTTGCTGGAATTTGGATGCAGTGTTTGCAAGCATGTCGAGAAACTGACTGGGTGCCATCCAAAGCCTTTTCTAATGTGATAATACTGTGTGCTGTCTGGTGTGCGCAGGTGCAGCCGTCCCATATGAAGCTGCACCATGCTTTGGTGTTAAATGTGCTATCTAGTGATACAGCTGTTTCCACACATTATTAATAAGGCTTGGTTCTGGAATGCCTCGTTCTTTGTATACTTTTAGCAGCTGATTTTTCTTCTTATTGAACCAGGAAGCGCATAAGTAATTTCCTGTCTTATTGTTTCAAGAGAAAGGGTATTTGAAACTCCGTCAAGCTCTAATGCAAGTCTTGTCGTTTGGCTGTCAGTGCATGCCTTTTTTGTAAGAAAAAATAAAGTGAATGCCTTGGCGTAGCGCCACATGGTATGTAGGGGAATCCTTCGGTGGAGCTGGTTGGCAACTATTTAAGTCCGTCTTTCTTTAAACTATTACCCATGACGTGTAATGTGTGTCTGTGTTACGAGTGTGTGCAAAAGCGCTGACCCTACTTGTGTTACCAGCAGTTCAGTCATACTAGACACGGAGAAACAAAAAAAGGTGGCTTGTTTTGTTTATGGCAGGTGGCGCAATAGGAAGGACGAACGTTACCACACACTTTCAGCCAGCCTGCAACCTTTGAAAAAGCAGAGGAAGCGTCCGGCATTCAACTGACACGATGGGGGCTGATCGTGGTCGCGGGTTCCCAGCGGTAGCGGGCGCCATCTTTGCTTGGGCTGACCTCCACCATACTCTATCCCTGACACTCCACCGACGCTCCGCCCCTATTTAGGAGCGTGACTTTCCCTCGCCTAGTGTTTGCAAGTAGCCCGGTGGCAGAGGGCTGGCTTGCGGACGCTGAGAGAGATCTTTTATTAAATATTCTGAACCTCGCCCCGCTGATTGCGAGCGGAGGCGCTTTTACGCTGCACATTGATTTTAAATGCAATTTCACTGTATTTTTCGTTATGCAGGTTACTAACCTGAGTTTTGGGTTTCAGAGGTGAGCTGCTGGCTGGGGGTTGATCGTGGTCGCGGGTTCCCAGCGGTAGCGGGCGCCATCTTTGCTTGGGCTGACCTCCACCATACTCTATCCCTGACACTCCACCGACGCTCCGCCCCTATTTATACGGGCAGTATGTGTCAGCGCAGCGGACGAGTGCAGCGGGCGCGACGAAGGCGCGCCGAAGTTGTGCCTGAGTTAAGCCCGTCTGCGCCCGTCCGTGGCCGGCCGGGGCTAGGGGCATGCCACTCTGCCTCTCTCCTTACTTATTCCCGCTCCTCCCTTATTATGTGTCATGACCTCGCACTCCCTTGTCCTGAGTCATCCCCTAGGCTCGCCTTACTCGGCCTGCTCACGGCCAGAAAATCCTTTCCAGAGATCATTTCCCCCCTGCTTACCGCCAGGCTATCAGCCCCGGGTCCCAGGTCCTGTACTTCTCCATCGGTAAGAACCCACCAGTCAGATATTTTTTATCTCCTGGGGTCGGAACAGCCGGACATTTTGTTTCTGACCGAGACCTGGCTCACAGATGACTCTTCCCCCGATATCCTGGCGGCCATCCCCTCGGGATATTACATTCTGCAAGTCAATCGTTCCTCTGGTAAAGCTGGTGGGGGGGTTGCAGCCATTATTAGGCACCCAATTCATTTCTCCCCAGTGCCCACCACCAGTATTCCTATGACTGATTGCCTGGTACTCAGACTGGAGCAGCCAGGGTCATCTCTCATTTGCGTCCTGGTCTATCGTCCCCCCCAATCCATGCCCAGTTTCTCGGCCCAGTTTGGCGATCTTATCTCCCAGCTCACCATCAACAACGCTAAAGTTTTGGTTCTGGGAGACTTCAATTACTGGCCGTCGGATGCCCATGAAACCCCAGGCTCACTGGCCTTTTCAGACCTCATGCTAGGCTTAAACTGCACTCAACACATACACTCACCCACCCATGTCAAGGGCCACACTTTAGACCAGGTTTGGACCTCCTGCCTGGACATCTCTGCACCCCTTATTCTTCCCTGCCTTTGGTCAGACCATTTTTTAATTACTTTCACTTTAGCTATGCCCTCCCCTGTTACCAAGGTCCGAGAAACCAACTTCTTGCCACGCAATTGGAACAGGGCTGACTTAAACGAATTCACCTCCCTTCTTAGTTTATCTGCCACACCCACCACTGGATCTTTTGTTTCTATCGATTCTCAGACACAGGGTCTCACTCACTGGCTTACCTCTGCTGCTGACTTGGTGGCACCCTTAAAACTAGTCAGAGCGAGACGTAGTCATGACGCCCAGAGGTGGTTTACCGAAGACCTCAGAGCCCAAAAACTTGGTCTTCGTCAGGCAGAACGGCACTGGCGCCGGGGGTACTCCCCCGAGACTAAAGAGATATTCTCCTCCCTGCTTAGAGAGTATAAATCAGCCATAGCTTTGGCTAAATCTCTCTATTTCTCCAACAGAATTTTGGATTCCTCAAACAAATCCAAGGATATATTTTCAATTGTTGAGGAACTGTCTAATCCGGTGAGAGTCACTATTGCGCCCCTCCCCTCCCAGTCCCTATGTGATTCCCTGAACCAATTTTTTGTGGAAAAAATTGTTAAGATTAAAACCAGCATCTCTGCCCAAGCCCCGCCAGTCCCCTCTCCTCCTATTGTTTCCTGCCATCATCTCAACACCCATATTCTAACTCAGATTCTCCCTATCTCGAAAGTCAACTTTCTTTCACTCTTGCACAAAGTCTCTTCTGGTTCACCTGGCGACTGTTTCCCCCCCTCGACCCTTCAGGAAGCCTTTACCTCCTGCCCTGAACCCCCCCTGGCCCTTTTAAACAACTCTCTGACCACTGGGGACTTGCTCCTTTAAACAGGCCGAGGTGGTCGCCATCCTAAAAAAACCCTCGGCAGACCCCTCCATCATGAGCAACTATCGCCCTATATCCCTCCTACCATTCCTCAGTAAAGTTCTGGAGTCGCATGTAACCGAAACCCTTAGCACTTTTGTTGAGGACTCGTGCGTCTTGGACCCCCAGCAGGCCGGGTTTAGACCTGCGCATTCCACAGAGGCAGTTATCCTCTCCGTGATGGAGGAATTGCGCAGAGGGGCCGACGCCAACATCTGTCTGGCCCTGGTCCTCTTGGATCTGTCGGCCACCTTTGACACGGTCGACCATGGTATTTTGGTCGACCGTGTCAGTGAGGCTGGCATCCAGGGTACCACCCTGGACTGGGTTCAGTCTTTCCTGACTAAACGCCAACAAGCCGTCAGGCTGTCCCAGTTCTCCGCTACTCAGGTCGAGCTGACCTGCGGCGTCCCGCAGGGCTCCTCTTTGTCCCCCCTCCTTTTTAATTTGTACCTGGTTCCTTTAATCCGTTCCCTTCGTGGGTTGAGTGTCACCGCGTTTAATTACGCGGATGACATTCAACTGGTCTTTACCATTGATTCCTCTGACGAATCAATCACTACTTTTCAAAACACGCTCTGCTTCATTAGCAATTGGATGAGCTCAAACCACCTGAAGCTTAACCCCGACAAGACCGAGCTGGTTCTTGTCGGGGGACCCTCCAATCCTTGGCAACCTTCCTTTTGGCCGGCAAGTCTGGGCAGCCTTCCTTGCCCAGTCTACTCAGCCAAAAGCCTGGGAGTCGTCATTAGTAACGATCTTTCTATGACGCCCCAGATCAGCGCAGTAGTGTCCTCCAGCCACTTCCAACTCAGGAAAATCCGCAAAATCTCTCGCCTACTCACTACCGAGGCCCTTACTGTGGTCTTGCTTGCGTTAGTCATTTCTAGGCTTGACTACGCAAACGCACTGTATGTAGGCATTCCTGACTACCAACTCAAGAGGCTTCAGTTGATCCAAAATCAGGCTGCTCGCTTGATCTACCACCAACCTAGAGATCAACACGTTCGCCCTCTCTTAAAAAGTCTCCACTGGCTCCCGGTATCTGCTCGCTGTAAGTTCAAGTTAGGCTGCATTATTTTAAAATCTCTTGTAGGTCACGGTCCCCTTTTTATTTCTTCCCTTCTCCACCACTGGCCCAGTGCCAGATTTGTACATCACCTAAAGGCGGCAAGCAGGAGCACAGACTGTATGTTCCTCCTCGCAATCTTCGGTCATCCCAGATGGCCCTGCTATCAGTTCCTATATTTAAGAGGAAGAAACACGGTGGCCTTAAGTTTTCATTCCTAGCTCCATCTTTTTGGAATTCCCTTCCCCTTCCTCTTAGGCTGCCTTCTCCATACTCCAGGTTCAGATCCCTCCTTAAAACCTTCCTCTTTACCGAGTCTTATAATTAGTTTCCGCTTTCACGCTCTTTTCAGTACTCCCTCAGCACAAGCACCAAGAAACCTAACGGTGTTAGTCGCGCTCAATACATTTTTTTAACATAACATAACATAACATAACATAACATAACATAACATAACATAACATAACATAACATAACATAACATAACATAACATAACATAACATAACATAACATAACTAACAATGCAATTGCTACAAGTAAACCAAAGATTTCACAAGATGGAAAGGGAGAGAAAAGAGTCCTGGGTGCTGGCAGCCCGGCGGTACTAGCATTCCTTTCCTTGGACAGTATAAAAGGCGACCGGAAAGCAGCTAAGAAGAAAGTATTTCTGTCCCCTTGCTTTCCTCTGTAGTCCCCCAAAGAGGCAAAGGGTGCTGTGGGACAGAATCGAGGATCCCCCAGCTTGGCCCGCGGGGAGTGCTGTCAGTATTTGATGGGCCGAAATGGTGAACTCTGCATACAGGTCAGGCAGACACATGAAATACAGAAGCGGCGGGAGTTCAGTCCCTGTGCAACGGCACTGTGTGGGACGGTGCACTATGGCTGAGTGATGTACTTCCAACCTAGTCTCAAAATAATAATAATAGGACAGAAAGAGTATAACGAGGACCTCAAGTGTGATAAGAAGTATCACACAGGCAGAGGGTCATCCGTCCAATACAGGGTAAACGTCAGGAGGTCTGCTAGTCAGTCAGTCTGTATCAACATACATTTCAAAGTAACATTTGTAGTAAGGTGGCTGGTAATCAGTCATTTGAGCTCTGAAAATATATGAAGGGTCACTCGCAAATAGTAATAGTCTGAATGAATCCGAAGGCATCATGCAACAATCAAATACATCATATCAAAAATAACAGTACTTTAAGAGAAGGCAGTGTACTAAAACTGACCACCCTCTGGCTGATCTACAGTGTGGCTACCAGCTCCAACACCAGGGTTGCCACAAAAACCGGTGCTAAAAAACAGTTTCACAAACTTGGGGAGCACTTCTTGCTACCACCCACACAATGTCGTCCGGCACTCAATACCTGTGCTAATCAAGGGGAGCAACTCCCGCTACCACCATTGACCCAGGGAGCAATCCTGCTACTACCTGTACTTAGGGAGCACTTACCTGCTCACGCTCTAAAGCAAGGAGCAATACCTGCTACAGCCCAACCCTGAGGAACCAACCTCAACACTCACCTTGTGGGTCCCACCCAGAAATGCTTTACCCCCTCTATGTTTCTCAATGGCTGAAGCATTTTGCCCCTGGCTGTGGGTTCTCTACAGGCAAGAGAAGGAGCTTCAGAAATTCACCCTCCTTGACACACCGTCAGTAGACACTGCTTAGTGTCAAGGAGTTACTGCTGGCAAGGGAAAATGCGGATGGATGCCGTCCCCGTTATCCAGGGGTGAAGGTGACGGCTCAGCAACTAAGATCCAAATTCAGATGCACATCAGTGAGAAAAGCAAGGTCAGATAACTTAGCTGGTTAAAACATCACAGGTAGAAAAAACCAAAGAGTCCTGTGACCCAAGACAGTCGTCCAGTGTCAACTAAGGTGGGAAGAAAAGGGAGAGAAAGTGTGCAAGACCACAGATGGCCAGATTATAAAAGACAGCACAACTGGATAATCTACAGGAGTAGGAACCCTAACCCGGGCCTCGATGAAAAAAATCCTCCCCTTCTCTGTAACTGGCCCATCACCAAGTACAACCAAAGGGAGAGGCACAGAGAGACAGCTTGGGAAGCCCACAGGGGTAAAATCCAACAAGATGGGGCACTACTGGCCCAGTGCCAGATTTGTACATCACCTAAAGGCGGCTAGCAGGAGCACATACTGCATGCAAGGGAGCCACCAATGACCGCCTGGTGACAAAACAAAAAATCAATGAAATCACAGAGATCACACAGCTCCATAAACCCATCCATGAGGAGGAGGGCGAGGCAGGAGAAAGAGCACGTCAAAAGACACAACAGCCATCATGTGCTGAGAGAAACATGGGAAAAGGTAGCAAGAGCAGCCAGAGATGTCACAACAACCTACTCACAGCCAGTGAAAGCAGTCCGCCCATGAGCGGAGGGAGAGAGAGAGATGACAAAGGCAGGAAAGCATCATGGTCAGACCTCAAACCTCCCGACGAAGGTGAAGCCAGCTCCATGGTGGTGGCAGAAGTCAGGCATTCTGCCCACTTTCTCCACGGAATGTAGATGCCTACCTGAAGAAATACCTGTCTGTCAACACATATGATAAAAAAGATAATTTATTACATGACAAGATACAAATCAATAGTACGTGCAGCATGGATACAGACAGCAAAGTGGCTGAATCCCCCACAAGGAGAAGTCTTCCAAAGCTTTTTACTGGTGGAAATTACAAAAAGAAAGCGTCACAATTCATGTAAATAAGCTCTCCCTTTTGCAAATTGATTTATAGATTCCTGACTCCATGATTGGTTTATTTGATTTACTGCCAGACCCTAGTACAGTGCACTGCAGGTGCCCAGGGCTGGTAAATCAAATGCTGCTGGTGGGCTAGCAGCACTGGTTGTGCAACCCACAGAAGCAGCCTCTAAAGTGTGTGTCGGGTCTGCCATTGCAGAGCCTGTGTGCAGTCGGGTACTGCCATGTTGACTGGGCAAGTGTACCCACTTGCCATTCCCTAAACCTTCCCTTTAATGCATATTAGACACCTCTATGGTAGGCCCAAGGGCAGGGTGTAAATTGATAAAATAAAAATGTAAATTGATACTTGTATAGCGCACTACTCACCCGCAAGGGTCTCGAGGCACTTGTACTAATACCGCTGTGGAACCCGTCCTGGACTTTCCCTGTGAGGCGTCCACTCCTGGGCACCCCCAGGGTGGAGGCCAGGCATCCTTAACGTTGTGGGGGCCGTTGTGGAGATTAAGCAAGCTATTGCCCAGAATTGCAGAGTGTGACTCTATGATTAGAATAGGCACCGAACGAGAATTATCAGGTCCGTGGAATTTTGAGCCCAAGACCCGCCGAGGCAGGGAATTGTACCCTGGTCCCGGGCTTGACCTCTGCATCAGGGTCTGCCGCTCTAACCATTGAGCCACACCATTGTAGGTAAAAGGTAGGAATGCCCTGATGTGTGTGGCATGTCCTAATAGTGAATTATAGCCATTTTTGGTTTTCACTATTGCAAGGCTACCTGTTCCCCATTGGCCAGAATGAGCCGTTTGATTATAACATCTTATAATCCTAACTGACTCAGGGAACTACGTAGAAATTGCGAGTTTAGAATGCCTGAACTCAGAATGATAAAATACATCTTTTAGTGAAGTTGGTTTTACCATTCTGTGTTTGAAAATTTCACTTTTCGAAAGTAGGTATTTTCTTGCCTAACTATCCAAGCCTGCCTCTGCTATCGTTGTGTATTCCTTGTCTGGGGTTTGAGTGACAGGGGCTAGGGGAATCCAGGAGACAGGGTGAGTCAGCATATGGCTGAATAGAGCTATCCGCATGTAGATGGATGGGCGGAGTTGCACCTGGGACCTGAATAGAGCTGTGCCTGCCTCCCACAATGGTGGTGCGTCTGATGTCCCTGGCCCACACTGTCAAAGGAAAGAAAGAGTCTTGTCTACAAAGTGCTCCAGGACTGCACATAACTGGGTTTGACTGGTTACAGGACCATCTGCCTTCAGAGGACAAAGGATTTTCTAGTATAAATATTGGTACCCAGACCCAAGAACTTTTAAATTACTTCTGGGAAACAAGAAGAATCTTTGCTAAGGAGAGTAACCAGAGAAACGTAGGAGGAAACTATCCCTAAGCTGAGTGCTGTTTGGAGGATTGGCCTGCCGTGGTTGCATGACTGCCAAAGAAAGGATAAAGGACTTTGTGCTACTTTCAAATCAACTTGTAAAGGATCTCCGAGGGCTTGATATAGAGATTGCCTCCTGCTGACGTCTCAGAAACAATAGACGTCACCAACCAGCTCCCCTTCCTTCCCTTGCTGGGAATTGAAGTGCCTGCTGTTGAGCTGGTCCTTCTAAGAGATTGTGTGTCGCTGGGAGCTGGAAGAGTGACTCAAGACGTAGAAGTGTGTCGCCGCAGAAGCCGTTGTCATTGCATCACCGGAGAAGAGTATCGCTGTTGTAGCCGACGCCGTTGCATTACCGGAGAAGCGTGCCGCCGCTGTCACCATCACATCACCGGAAGCGCCTCACATCACCGGAGAAAAGTGTCGCCGTCGCAGCAGACCCCGTCGCATCACCGGACAAGCGTGTCGCAGTACCTGTTGTGGCTCAGAAGAATTGTTAAGTCGCCGCACGGCCTTCGGGCGTGCACTCATTGTGTCGCATCAAGAAGAAGACGGCATTTTGTTTCAGGATCTTGATTGCATCACGGCGCTGCTGGTCGCATCACCACAGAAGCGCAGTAAGAAACCAATTCATTACCTCCCCAAGCGGAGAAGAACTGACGCATCCCCGACACAGCAGTAGGGAACCAACGCATTACCGTTCTAGTGTGTAAGGAACCGACGCATCACCTTCCCTGCAACACTTTTCTTGTATAGCGTTACGCATCTAAAGGTACATTTACCATCTAAAGAGAACTAAGCTATGTCTTCCATTTTTAAAGCACAGTATTGTGGATTTTTGTAGTTTTTGGTCTTGTGTTAAGTCTATATAAAAATACCTATTTTTATACTACAACTTGTGTGGTGTCCATCTGTAGTGTTGTCACTGGGTTACTGTATGTGTTCACAAATGCTTTACACACTGCCTCTGAGATAAGCCTGTCTGTTCGTGCCAAGCTACCAAGGGGGTGAGCAGGGGTTATTTTAGGAGTATGCCCCCTTACCCTGACTAGACACAAGAGTCCTTATTTGGTCAAAGGTACCTACCACTGGCAACTAGAGACCCCCAAATCTAACGCAATACATGAATGTCTTCATGAGGAAACAGCAACTGCTGCTTTACAACTGCAGTTAAGGGTTTATGGTGTGAAAGGTTCGGGTTTTAATTCCCACAACCTTTATCTCTTTACACAAATAAAAAGTGAGATCATTGATGTTATCACTGGTGGCATGATATATAGCCACGTCAGCGACGTCACAGAAATTATAAACAATTGTCTGTCAAAATTGCTCCTTTTCCCACCTAGTTGCTGACGTACCCTGTTTCAATAACTAAAATTGGCTAGAACGTCTGCATGTTGTTAAGGGTAGAGCTGCCTTAAAGATATACCTAATGACTATGCACCCAATTGGGTAACAACCGCACTATTTAAAAATCTTATGTAACTCTGAATACATATGTATGAAGGTATGTTTCAATGATGAATATAACTGCAGAATCTTTAAATCTTTTATGCTCTAAGATCTCTTTGTGACCTATTGTTCAATTAATACAAATGATATCAATTGGTGAAGTCAATGAAGATGGCATTAGTGATGTTATATGTGATGTCACCAATAGTGTAATGTTTTGTTAATGCCATTTATACCGTGCACGGCTACTCCGAGACGGTTTTCGGTTTCTTTTTCACTGCACTTATTTCTATCACTGTTCCAGTCTGGGTTGGTAGCACTTTGTACTCACCCATTTATGATAAGAGATTATGTTGTTTGTCTACCCCCTCCCTATGCTCCATCCTGTGCGTGGCTATGCCAGGGTGTTTTGTAAGCAGACCCAATGATGAAGCATGTCACACACAGATTTGTGTGTGAGTGGGGGCAGTTTTACTAACACTCTTTGTGCCCCTGCATGAGTTTTCAGTCTTGGTGCCCTCTCTACCCCTCTTGGTGTGAATAGGTTGTAGAAGGGGGTTCTGGGTAGATGAGTAGTTGACCTCTCCCCTTTCCTTTTGTGTGAAAAAATATTAAATACTATGCACCCTGCCCTCTCAGCTGTCCAGAGCCTACTCTAAGGGTGCCTTATATGTAATAAGTTGAAGTTGAAGTTGGGGGAATTTATAAAGCGCTCGTATACCCAAAAGGTTAAAAGGCGCTAGTAAAAAGTAAGTAAGGTAAGTAAGGTTTGGGCCTGTAAAGCTCCCTGTATGTGATCAAGTGTCTAAAATTGTTTAGAATGCCACAAAGTACATTCTCCCAAAAATGTTCAAGTATCACTCCGTCTCTTTATCTTTGGCAGTGTTACATTGGTTGCCAGTTCTCAAGAGAATTGAATTTAAATCTCTCTGTCTGGCCCACTGAGTGATAAACAATAAAAGTTGTCCTTTAATTCAGAGTTGCTAACTCCCTACAACACCAAAAGATCATTATGCTCTGCAGAACAGAGACTCCTCACCGTACAAAAAACATAAAGAAAGTCAGGAGTGCAGGGCATTCATTTGCCTATTTGCCCCCAAGGTTCGGTACCTCGCTGCTTTTATCTCTGAGAGAGATAAAGGAAGACACAAACTTTAGGAAACTACTTAAAACTCATCTCTTTGAACGATCGGCTTGCTTGAAGCACTATGTGACAGACTCGATCTTCAGCCCTGGGAGGTCAATTGGGTAGCCATTTGCTTTATAAATCCATAGCATAGCACTGTAGGGCCGAGTAGCAGTGATAAAGTGCACAAAGCCCTAAATACAGAAAACAGGAGGGTGTAGCCAAAAAGTCGGGAGATGTCCCTGCAGACAGTGCCAAGTCCAACACACCTGTATGGTGAACCACTAACAAAACCACAATATAATAAATGATTAGAAAATATTCAATTCAAAGACTGCTTTTTAGAAATTAAATGTGGATAGGGAGTAGGAGTCCTCACTAGTGGCTAGATTGAACCTGATGCAAACACCACGTTATTTGTAGGTCTTGCCAAAGACAGAGCATGCATTGCCACTTGCGAAAAGGTTTGTTTTCCATAAAGTGGGATTAGAGATCTCCAATCGCTCACTATTGGTCAGCTTCATTGTCACTCTCACTTGCTCGCTTCTTATTGGTCACCTGCCGTAGGCAGTTACAGTGTTTGGATCTACCCTGGAGCATGGATGCATCAGTAGTCTTTGCAGTAGTCTCTGCACTACTCATTTTGTTAGGCACTACTTTTTTATTTGTGTTTTAGGAATTTGCTAGAGTGTCATTTTCACCTCGCTCACACGTATCTTCTTCTCCCCTGTGTTAGGACAGTATTGCTTAGAGATATCCATTACAGAAGTCCTCGAATCCAATTAAGCAATGATTGGCTCAAACCTGTTGACAATTTAAGTGAAGAAATAAGGAAGAAACAAATAATCTAAAAGAAACGTGGCTATAAATGCAAGAAAAAAGGAAAAAACAATGATTTGTACAGTAATAGGGTGTCTTATGTCTTATGTCGCAAACAAGGACACCATGATACTGGTCTCATGCCTAAAAGTGTAACAGTAGTTCTCTAGTAATTAATGATCAATGCATGGTTTTAATGAGTTATGCAGTGTAATTGAATAATCTGAGAATAAAATGAATGTGGATACAAACAGCTATGCTTGTACAACTGGTCACTTTAAGAAGGAAGGCATCAATAGAAATAGAGTACTGCAGGAACTAGTAGAGACAATATTCAAAAAGTGGTACTATTGTAAATTTACCCTTTTTGCAGGGTCACCCTGATTTTAATGTTTCTCCCTTTTTTCTAGCTATAGAATTATGTGCACTTTACACATGCTTACCAGCGATAAATTGCTTTTGCTCCTCCTTTCAATGTGCTTAATTTGGCACTCTCTTCATGGGCATATTTAACTTAACTATAAACTGTAATGTTCCTTACTCCCCACAGTATACACTGAGACTTCTGGTAGAGGAAACAGGTTTTATTCATACAACAGAAATTCAATTCGCTAAGGGCGCCGAGCGTCTGGCTGTGACCATCTCCAGCCGCCAACTGACACTGTCCTGTTCGCGCCTTTCCTTTCATAGTCCTGCGCGTGCGCCGTGCCGCTCTAGCTTATGACGTAACGCGTCCTCACGTAAGCGTCCATAAGCTAGAGCGCATACCACATATCTCCCCCCTTTATGAAACACAGAAAGCACGTTCCCCCCTTCTGTAAAGGCGTGGTCCACCTCTGTACCCATAGTCTATGTGGGGCACCGGGGGCCATATTCACTAGTGTCTTTCTACCACAAAGTCATTGTAACGAGAAGGCATCACTACTGCCCTTCCGCTGCAGGTGTGTCTTACCGGCACGTTCTCCCTCGTCTCAGTCTGTGCCTGGGATGTCTCCGCATCTCTCACCACCGATCTCTGCCCTGCACTCTCTTGCGCTCTTCCTCCTTCGGCCTGCCCATCTCCCTGGGCGCCCTCTTCACCGACTTCGCCTGCATCAACTCCTTGGCTGTTCTGCTCCCGATGCAGTCTCTCTTCTGGGTGATCAGTGTCTCTGTCTGCTTCCTCCGTCCTCGGCCAGACCAATATTTTGTTGACCCTGGCCATGCGATCCTGTGACCAGACTTTTCCATCACTAAGGAGAGCCGCTCTGCCCCGCACTTCCTTAACTTGGAGCGGTTGACTGAACTTGCTGTCGCCCTTCTTTTGGAGGGTGGGCAGTTTGATCCTGACCCACTCCCCTTCTTCCAGCGACGTTTCTTTAGTGCCATGTCGCTTGTCGTAGTGCGCTGCATATATCCTCTGGGCCTTCTCTAGATTGCTTTGCACCACCGCTGGGGACCATTTGCTGGTGATGGTCTTTTCCCTCCATGCCACATTGTCTCTCGTAAATGGATGCCGTCCTCTTAGCACCTGGAAGGGACTATAACCTACCACCGAGGGAGTAATCCGGTAGGCCCATATCATATTCATTATCTCCACTTCCCAGTCCTTGCCTTGAGAAATGGCTGCCTGGATGGAACCCATGAGCACCCTGTTGAACCTTTCGACTTGGCCGTTGCACGCAGGGTGGTACACCGCCGTGTGTCTCACTTCGATCCCATTCCGTTTCATGTATTTCCCCCATTTGTCCGACACAAATTGTGGCCCGTTGTCACTGAGGATCGTTCTGGGTATTCCTTCCCTCAGGAACACCTCTGTTACGAATTTCAAGATCGTGTCCGTATCCATCGACTCCTGTATGTTCACTTCTGGCCACTTGGAATACTTGTCCATCAGTACACAAATATACTTGTTCACTCCCCGGTTGTCCAGAACCGGCCCCAGAATGTCTATCGCCACATCCTCCCAGGGACCATGTGGCGTGTCAAATTTCCCCAGCGCCGGTCGGAGTGGTCGGAGCACCTTGTCCGCTCCTTGGCACTGCACACACTCCCTGACTTGCCTCTCGATGTGGGCATCCATTCCTGGCCACCAATACGTCTGTTTGACCAACGCCTTGGTTTTCACTATGCCCAGATGGCCTTCGTGGAGTGTTTTCAGCAGTCTTGGTATCAATGACTTCGGGGGTACCACTCTCTCACCTCGGTATAAGAATATCCCCGAATCACTCAAGGACAACTCTTCCCTTATTTCATAGAAGCGGCGGACACTCTCCGTCAGTTTCCTTTTGTCCGGCCAGCCCAACGTGAGGTGTTTCCTGACATCTCTCTTCTCCTCGTCGAGTTCATAGGCCTCCTGCCACTCCTGAGCACTGATGGCTGTCTCGTGATCCTCCATGCAAGCGACCATCTCCTCTGTCTCAGGGGTGGCACTCGGGGCTTCTTCCATCGCCGCCGCCCTGCTGAGGTAGTCCGCCACCCTGTTCTGTGTGCCCGGAAGGTACTCGACATCGTAGGTGTAGTCAAGCAGCTTCAGGGACATCTTCGCTATTCTCGGGGTGGCAGTGTCGTGGCCGGATGACGTCAACACTTTGACGAGGGGCTTGTGGTCTGTTTGGAGCCTGAACCTCGTGCCCCATATGAATTGACGAAATTTACTCAACGCCCATGTGACGGCCAGCATTTCCTTTTCTATCACGCTGTACCTCTGTTCCGTTGGGGATAGTGCCCTGGAAGCGAAGCTGATTGTTTCTTTCGTTCCATCTGTCCTCTCCTGCGCCAGGACCGCCCCCAAGCCCTTGTCACTCGCATCCGTAGTTACGATGGTCTTGCCCGTGGGTACATATCCCTGTAACGGAATGGCCTGGCTGATGCATTCTTTGATGGAGTCGAATTCAGACTGGGCCTCCTTGTCCCACTCAAATTTCGTATTTTGCCTGATCAGTTGCCTCATCCGGTGCGTCCTAGTGGCGAAATGTCTTACAAACTTGCTGTAATACTCGGCCATGCCGAGGAATGACCGCACCTCCTCTTTGGTCGCTGGGGCTTTGGCGTCCTTTATGGCCTTGACATTTAGTTCTTTCGGTAAGATGCCATGCGTTCCTATCTCGTGCCCAAGGTAGGTCACTGAGCGAGACCCAATTCTACACTTGCTCCATTCAGCTGTCAATCCCTTGTTCTGTAGCACTCCCAACACCTGGTGCAGTTTCTTGTCGTGCTCATTCTTGTCGGAGCCCATCACCAGGATGTCGTCTTGGAAGTATTGCACTCCCGGGATGTCTTTGAATAGCCTGTGCATGAGCTTCTGGAACACGGCCGCGGCGGATGCCAGTCCGAAGGGCATCCTTCTGAATTGGTAGCACCCAAATGGCGTTATGAAGGCCGTGTATTTCCTGCTCGCTGGGTGCAGTTCTATCTGGTAGTACGCAGACGTGAGGTCTATGGTGGAGTAGTGCGTGATCCCTTTGGTCTTGGCCAACATCTCCTCTATTCTAGGGAGTGGGAACCTCTCCGCAATAAGATTTTTGTTGAGCTCCCTCAGGTCCACGCAGAGCCTGACCTTGCCGTTGGGCTTTTTAACTACCACCAAGGGCGATAGCCATTCCGCGCTGTCCACTGGCTCGATGATCTCTAGCTCCTCCAGTTTCCGTAGTTCCTGACGTACTGCCTCGCTGGTGGATATTGGTATGTTCCGAACTTTGTGCACGACCGGTTTTGCTCCCTCCTTGAGGACCATTTTGTGCACGAATTTCTCCAGCTTGCCCACTGTGCCTTCAAATACTTTGGAGTATGCTGCCTTCCAGTCTTCCTCCTTCGAGAGGGGCCATTCCTCTGTCAGCAAGATCTGTTCTCTCCCTCCTGGGTTGAGTACAATGCCGAGGGCACCCGCATCTCTCCATCCCAACACCGACGGACCCTTCTCCGCCACATAAAGCGTGCACGTGGCCGTCCTTCCTCTGAACTCGAATTCCAGGTCTCTGCATCCCACTAGGGGAATGGCATCTTCAGTGTACGAGATGGGCCTGATGTCAGGTGGCCATAGGTCGGGACCCAACACCGGGGCAAAATCTTCCTCCCATATTGACCTCTGCACTATCGTCCAGGGGGAACCTGAATCCACCGCTACATAGACTTTGACGCCTCCGATGTGCATGTCTGTGCGTGGCTTGTCCCTTCGTTTCCCCGACACGTCCAGCACTTGGTCCTCTATGCATAGT
The DNA here is from genome assembly GCF_964263255.1 of Lissotriton vulgaris. NCBI lineage: Eukaryota > Metazoa > Chordata > Amphibia > Caudata > Salamandridae > Lissotriton > Lissotriton vulgaris. Next base: position 190,419,413 of record NC_141688.1, on the reverse strand, counting down.
ACCAGGTCGTCCTCATCCGGTTCCTCTTCTTCACTCGCTTCTGCCGTGGCTGCTTCGATGCACTTTACAGTAGACTTCAACCCTTTCTTCCGGCAGACTTTTTCAAAATGCCCCGTCAGTCCGCAATAGGAGCACTTGGCGCGAAACGCGGGGCAACGTCTGTCCTGTGCTGCATGAGCGGCGCTGCCACACCTGTAGCATGCGAACTTCGTCCCCTGGCTAGAGCGAGACATCTGCTTCCCCAGACCTTTCGCCTCCTTCCTCAGGTCTCCACTGGTACTTCTTTGCTTGCTGGAGTGGGGTGCCTCGTCTATTTTGTTGACCATCTGTTTTGGCGCGCTTTCTCTCTTTGCCGCGTCTGCGCCTCTCTTCGACATTTCCGCCTTTTTGACCATTGCCACGACCTCCTTCAGGGTGGTCTCGTTCATTGCCCACAGCTTGTCTTGGACTGCCCTGCTGGTGGTGTGCATTACGATTTGGTCCTTGATGTATTCGTCTTGCAGGTTCCCGTACCTACACGTGATTGCAAGTCGGCGGAGGGCAGCCACATAGTCGTCGATCGATTCTCCCGCCTCTTGCTTCCTCTGCTGGAAGTTGTAGCGGTCTATCGAGACACAGACCGCTGGGCGATAGTGGCTGTCCAGGTCGTCCAGTGCGTTCACGAAAACATCCGTTTCTTCTGCACCCCTCTCCTTAGGCACCAAGTTCTTATAGACCCGTACCCCTTCTGGGCCTAAATTGTGGAGCAATAGTCTTTTCTTTCTATCCGGTTTGTATTCACTTTCGCTTTCGTCTTCCAGCGCCTCAATGTAATTTAGGAAGTACTCTTTCCAATCTTCCCATTTTAGTTGGGGTTCGCCTGGTCTGGTCAGGAACGGGACGGGCGCCATTAGTGTTGACGCTTGACTCGTCATTCTGGCTTCACCTCTGGGTCCTCCTTCCTGGGGTCTTTGGGTAGGCTCACCGGACACTCCTGCGTTCCCTGCCGTGTCGCCTGGGCCCCTTGGGCTACCCGGGGTATTATCCCTTGTGGCGTGTGCTGCTTGTGCGTCCTTCCCCCCTTCTTCTGAAGTGGGGGTGTCTCCTTTGGTTGCCAGGGTGCTGCCTGGGGGTCCTGGAGGCTTGGGTCGCACGACCTTCTGCTATGCCTGGGAACGTTCCCTCCTTTGCTGTTGCGCTGCTGCCACGCCCTTGCTCCTGTGTAGTACCTGTGCCTCACTGGCCCGTGGATGTGGGCTGTGGAGGTATCCTGTGATCTTCTTCGTTTCTTCTCTTTTTCCAAGCACCAGGTGGTGTTCGAATCTCAGCCTCGTCGCCACTGTAATGTTCCTTACTCCCCCACAGTATACACTGAGACTTCTGGTAGAGGAAACAGGTTTTATTCATACAACAGAAATTCAATTCGCTAAGGGCGCCGAGCGTCTGGCTGTGACCATCTCCAGCCGCCAACTGACACTGTCCTGTTCGCGCCTTTCCTTTCATAGTCCTGCGCGTGCGCCGTGCCGCTCTAGCTTATGACGTAACGCGTCCTCACGTAAGCGTCCATAAGCTAGAGCGCATACCACATAAACCCCTAGTATATATTACCCAAAGTGCACACACGGCCTGTAAGGTAAATGTCAACAGTCTGGTGCAGCTTCCATTGTGCCGTCCACTGTAGTGACAGGGAAAACAGTGGTTGAATTCAACCTGCCCTAATAACCTATTTTGGCAGGCCTGTATCCTCCATTTAAATATCTATCATTATCCCCTAAATAAACCTTACTGCACAGTTAGACAGGGTGCGTGGTATTTAAAAGCAGGACATCTACAGTTTAATGTTAAACATATCTAAGCGCCTGAAAGGTATCATCACTGTAGCACTGGGATACAACATTGACTACTAATACATTATCTTGGCATGGGACGAGCTACAAAAATAATTAAACACCTATTTCAATAGTTATTAAAAATAAAATTCAAAGGTGATGTCAGATTTATTTCGAGACATTACGTAAAAGTTACGTACAGCAAAGTTATCTTTGCCCTTCCAGAGATTCTAGGGAGCTAAATATGCATTTTGCTCTCCAGCTTCTGCCAGCCAGCAATTAGCATTCCAATTGGTGTGTATAAGTTGTAAACTTAAACCCAGGACAGGAACAAAAGGCCTTGATTGTGGGAAGGGTAGTTGTGTCTTTCATAGGATGCCAGTGGGCTGTGCCAAAGGACTTGGTTAAATTCTAGGAGGTCCACTCTGCCAAACACAGATGTAGATAACACTCAGGCATGCACCATACTTGTGTCCCTCCAGCCAGCCCAGTGTCCATCTCAGTGGGCTTCTTGTTCGCATCACAGTGTCAGATCCTGCTAGAGTGTGACTTTCTACTGGGGTTTTTTTTATATGACATGGGAGGCACACTTTAAAGGAAGGGTACAGAATTACCAAACAATATAGGTGTATTCACTGCCTGATTGCCGAAAACTCAGATATGTACTACTAGAGTTCTGCCCATGAGTTTGTTGTGGTAATAGGGGCTACATAAAATTGGATTTTAGTGTTAGATGTGGAAGGTCACTAGGATTACCATAGTACATTCACTGCAAACTTCAGAGCCCCGGAATTAGTGTGCCTGTGAAGACTACGGCCCTCTTGAAAATTCCCAAGGTGTGTTGGGTAATCCCTGGGAACCTTTGGTTAGAGTGTCAACAGGGGTCATTCCCACCCGCAAGCTTGTACCAGGCACACATGCGGAATTTCCAGGCTACCCACTGAAGAATGCTGCTGGACCCATGGAAGATCAGAGAGGACTGAGCCTGCTGTCTGAGGCCTGAGACGAGCCTATAAGACTGGACCTGCTCTTTCTCTGGTACCCAGGACAAAGAGGTGGACTCCAAAGTTCATAAGCCCGGCATCTTGTTAAAACTACAGAGACACAACAAGCTACAAGAAGTCTTTTCCTAAAACTGCCATCCTAATTACTGGAAACTGTACCTGGACTAGACCCTCCTGCATGCCTTTGTTTGCCATCCTGTGAGTCTCAGAGTGCTTCCGCTCAGGTCCTGCGGGCTTTAGATGTGTAATCTTGGAGTGGATTGGGATTTAAAGGACTAAAGTAAGAAGGCAAAAACTCTAACCAGGATGAACCTAGTTAGTGTATCTGAACCGTGCTCTATTGCTATTTTTACTTAAAATATGAAAAATATATCTAATTTTGTTTATTAATGTTTAGTTTACTTTTCAAATTCATTTTATGAATTTTTATTGTTTTGCATTTCAACGTACTACTATTTTAGTTCTGCATGAATACTTTACAAAGTGATATAGCTACCAGGGAGTGGAGCGCGGGTTAATTTTAGTGACTTTGAGGGTTCACTCAGAAAAGCATTGGGGTTACTTACTCATCTTCAATATAATACTCTCATTTCTTACAGATACCATTCAATGTGGTAAAAAGATAAACTTTATCCCTACGTAGAACATTTCTTACATATCATGAACACAGGCAATGTCCTAATAGGATTATTGAGCACTCTTTTAAATACTGTAGTTAATACGCTTAAAGACTTAGGGCCTCATTTATGAAAAGTGAGGCATCACTGTGTGAAAACAGCGATGCGTCACGTTTCATTGCACCCTCCTTGCAACACTAATGATGCGTCATATTTACAGTATGACGCATCATTGCACAAGGAGTTACAGATACGTCAGTATTTCTGACGTATCTGTACGGCGCAAAAGTGACTCATTGCTGGAGTGTGTCACAAAAGTTACGCAACTTCAGCAATGCGTCCTTTCACATGGGGCAAGCCCCATGTGAAAGGGCCTGTGTCAGTCTTATGTCTGCTGTGAGGCAGGTGTAAGATATTGATGCATTTGCATCCTAGAAGTGGCGCAGTGTAATCTTATAGATTTCACTGCGTCACTTCTACGACCCTTTCTTGTGTCAATACGCCCCCCTTGCATACATTATAACTGCCGCAGGTATAATGTGGTGCAGGGGTTTGCATAATGACGCATCTACCTAAATGCGTTACTTTTTTAAATATGGCGCAGCAAGGCGCATTTTTTACGCCACTGGTGCGTCACAAAAAGTGAACCACCGGCGGCGTAAAAGTGACGCACAGCCTCATAAATGAAGCCCTTAAAGTCTTTGCGGGAGAGCATGTGCATCTCATCTTTAGGTTTAAAGTATTTTATTGAAGCAGGGTAAAGAAGGAAACAACAGGGCAATAAAAGAAAAAACCACAGGTGCTCCACAATAAATGCATACAGTGTATTATATACATCAACGCAGTTCAGTTCCTGTCATAGGCTCCTTTCGGCATGGATACACAGCTCGTTCGCCTGTGGTTAAGGACAAATAAAAAAAAAGAAAGAAGGGGGAGGGGGGGAGGTGGGGGGAAGGAAGAGGAGGGAAGGGGAGAAGGGAAGGGGGGGAATGGAGGGGGAAATGAGGGGGGGGGAGGGAAAAAGGGGGGATGGCGAAACAACCCTGCTCCACAACCTACCCAACCTACAAAGCCCCCCAACTACCACACCCCAACCCACCCCCTGTACTGTGCCAATGACCTCCAGCTCTCCCCTCATAGCGACCCTCCGGTCGACTCCGCTACTCAACGCCAACTCCGACCAATCAAACAGGCGGATCCGGTGGCGGTGTCAGTCGTAGCAACCTAAGATACCTGGGGCAGGTGATCTCCCTGAACTCAGAACACAACAAGCTATGGAAAGGCGCCCACAGCTCCTCAAAAGCATCTGTATCCCCCAGTGCTACCAAAGACATCTTTTCCATGCCAAGGACATGCCACAATCTATGCAGCCAGCCGACAACAGTGGGAAGTGTGGTGGAGCGCCAGTGTATGAGAATGTTTTGCACCACTGACCCTAAGGCTATCGCAATCTGTCTGCCCCTTCTAGACCTGAGAGGATACATCAACCCATTTGGCAACCCCAGCAGGACATAGGCAGGGAACCGTGGCAGCTCTATCTCAAAACATTTGTCCACCTCACCAAGAACCTCCTCCCAATAAGAAGCCAAAAGGGGACAATCCCACAGTATGTGTGTAAGCGTGCCAGTTTGGCCACAGTTACACCAGCACGTCCCCGGGATTGATCTATCCATCTCATGTAATTTCTCAGGAGTGCGGTACCAGTAGGTCGAAATTTTAGTGAAGGTCTCCGTGAGCCCCATGTGATAGGCCGAGTGGCGTGAGCGGTAGGAGATGTGGTCCCATTCTGTGTGGCTCAACACTCGTCCGAGCTCCCGTTCCCAGCGCTCCCTACCGGGGTTGTGAATGTAAAAGGGGGGGGGCTGCAGCATCTTGTACAAATCGGAGATAAGTTTAGCGTCCGACGTGCGAGTGATTAACCAGCGCTCGTACACCGTGATCTCCCGATCCGCCGAGTCGCGCACTTGGGGTTGTAGTGCCCAGTGGCGCGCCAGCATATACCTCATGCGCTCCGTCTCAGGGAAGCCGTATTCCCGCCGTAAGTCCTGAAAGGGGATGACACCCTCGGGGCCATATAGGTGATGCAAAGTGCAACAGCGGGCCTCCCGCCAGCGGTCGTAAGCACCAGGCTCCAGTCCCGGACCGAAGTCCGGATTGCCAGTTAACGGCGTGAAGGGGGAGGGGAAGGTAGTAAATTCATGCTTAGTGGCCACCGAGTCCCACACACGAAGTGGGACACGTGTCACAAAAGATGCGTAGAGGTTGGAGGGCCGGTGTGACCTCCTCAAGAACGGCACCTCCTGTAGCGTTCTACCTGCTACCGCCTGGTCCTGGAACAGCCAGTGCTTGTCCGACTCCCACCGGCTCCATTCCACCAGGTAGCGAAGTTGGGTGGCCTGGAAGTATTTCCGTAAATCTGGTATCCCCAGCCCCCCAGATTCGGGCGCCAGCGTTGCAATGTTCCTCTTAATCCGCGGTCTGCGGCCCTGCCACACAAACCGCGCAATGGCCGATTGAGTCTCTGCAAGCCACCCTGCGGGAGGCTGGAGCGGCAACGCCCTAAACAGGTATAGCACCTGAGGCAGGAGGGTCATCTTTACTGCGGCCACCCTACCAAGCAGCGACAACGTGCCTCTGCCCCACCGGCCCAATTCCTCTCTGATTTTGGAGCCCAAAGCCGCATAGTTGGCCGTGACCATCGCCGGGAGGGAGGGCGCCAACAGAATCCCTAAATACGGAATTTGGTCCCTGGACCAGCTCAGAGGATAAAGTCTCTGCAGTTCCGCCCTGGTGGCACTGGTGAGCGAAATATCGAGGGCAGCTGATTTCCCAAGGTTCACCTTGAAGCCCGCCACCGCGGCGAAGAGGTCCAATTCAGCAATGCAAGCCGGCAGCGACCTCCGTGGGTCATCGAGCGTCAAAATGACGTCATCTGCATATAGGCTGATCGCATGGGGAAATGCGCCCATCTTGACCCCGACAATGTCGGGGTTCTGCCGAACCCTTTGAGCAAACGGCTCCATATAAAGAGCAAAGAGCAATGGGGACAGAGGGCATCCCTGTCGCGTGCCCCTCTCTATGGGGAAGGGCCGGGAGCTGCCCCCGTTCACTCGAACCACCGCAGACGGGAACCGGTAACAGTTGAAGATTAAGTGCCGAAACCTCTTGCCTATCCCGAACTTGCCCAAGACCTTCTCCAGGTAGGGCCAGTGCACCCGGTCGAATGCCTTCTTCGCATCTATGGAAAGGAGCATTCTTTCCCCGGGGATCCTGGAGGCCTTCTCAAGAATATGAGTCACCCTCTTTGTGTTGTCCACTGTCTGCCTACCAGGTACAAAGCCCGCCTGATCCGGGTCGACCATGCCCGGGAGATGAAGTGTCAAGCGTGCTGCCAATATGCTGGTGTACACTTTCAAGTCCGTGTTCAGTAACGAGATAGGGCGATAAGACCCACAGGCGGTCCTGTCCTTGCCCGGTTTTGGGATCACGGAGACCGTGGCTTGCAGGAATTCAGGGGGAATGGCACCCGGTTCCGCGAACGTGTTGAAAAGGCGGGTCAACAGAGGCGCCAGCTCCTGACAAAAGGTTTTATAAAACAGAGGGATGAAGCCATCCGGGCCCGGGGCCTTGCCCGGCTTGAGCCGGGAGATCGCCGTGACCACCTCCTCGATACGGATCTCCCCTTCCAAGTACTGGGCCTGTTCCGGCGTCAGCGAAGGGAGCTGCACCGACTCCAGGTAGTCCGTCTCTGTCTGAGCAGAAGGGACCTCACCGGTGTAGAGATCTGCGTAAAAATTACGGAAAACATCCGCTATTTGCTCATCCTCCGTGACCGGGTGCCCGGCCGGGGTAACCAATTCCTTCACTCGGTGCTGTTGGTGTTGCACCCTGAGCTTGTTGGCTAGGAGCCGTCCGCAGCGGTCGCCACCGGTATAATACTTGTGCTTCAGACGAAGCATCGCGTATTCCGCCCGGTCCGTGTCCAGGGCGGACAAGAGTTTTCTGGCGGCTTTCAGCTGCCTCCAGATCCTGGGGGCTCCCGTTCTGAGATGAACCTGCTCCAGCTCCCGTACCTGCCGGGTAAGCTCGTCCCTTTTGAGCTGTCGGTCCTTATTCTCCGCCGAGGAGAGAGCGATAAACTCGCCCCGAAGCACAGCCTTCAGAGCTGCCCATTGCGTCGCGCGGGAGGTTTTGTCATTGTCATTTACGTGTTGAAATTCCGCGATGGCCGCGCGAATCTGCTCCACCGTTGACCGCTTGTGCAATAATGTGTCCCGGAGTCGCCAGACCCCCCTCGGCCGGGCCACCGGGGGCAGATTGAAGGTGCCCTCTACCGGCGCATGATCGGAAAGAGAGAGGACCCCCATGTCAGCGTTCAAGGCGGAAACGAGCATCGGTCCCGACATGAGTAAATGGTCCAGCTGCGCATAAGACTTGTGTGCGTGGGAGAAGTAAGAGTACGCGCGGGTAGTAGGGTGGAGGTGGCGCCACATGTCATGCAAGTCCAGCTCCTCAAGTCGGGTGCGAACCGAGCCCGAAAGCTCTCCCAACTGGTGGCGCCGTTGCACAGACCTGTCTAGCGCCGCATCAAAAACCAGATTCAGATCCCCCCCCAACACTATGTGCCTATCAGAGGTGGACGCCACATCATCCAGTGCCCTATGCAAGAATTGCTCCTGGCGGTCATTGGGGCCGTAGATAGAGCCTACAGTCAGCACCAAGCCTCCCACCCTAATCCTGTACGCCAAGAGCCTCCCTTTCTGCTCCGCCACTTTGTGTAAGATCTCCCCCCGGAACCCCCTGGAGAACAGAAGTGCAACCCCTGCCGTTTTGGAAGCGCTGGAGGAGAAAAGCTGCGTGGGGAACTTAGGGGTACGCATTCTGGGACAGTCTTTTGCCAGCAAGTGGGTCTCTTGTAACAGGCAGACATCCGACTGGGAATTCTCTAGCAGAGACAGTACCGCTCGCCTTTTAACCGGATTGTTCAGCCCTTTCACATTCAGAGTGACAACTTTAAGAGCCATCAAGGAGGGAAACCAACGAAACGCACATAAGCGGGCAAGGCCCAGCAAGCGAACATAGAAGCCACTACACGAAACCCCAGCGCGCAGCAATATAGCATCTCTGCGGCACAGTACAGACCCCGAACCACACAACCCCACAACAGAAGGAACCCTCCCCTTCCCCTGGAACATCACAAACCCAACCCCACAGCACTCCCAACTCCCAGTCCCCTCGCTGACCCCCAAACTCAAAACACCCCCCTGCAATTCCCATTCCTGTCCCCCGCTTCTCAAACCATAGAAAGAAGTCATTGTCCCAGTCCGGTCCTTTACGGACAAGGCCGTGGAAAGTCAGTTTAGTGGATGTCCAGCCACCAACACCTGCACTCGCCATCCCGCCCCACCCGTCCCCAGAACCCCCGCACCTGCGATAAGAAAAGGCTAATGCAGACTCCCCCCGGAGTGAGTTCAGGCCGTCAGGGCCACTTCACTGGTCGCCGTCGCTCTGGAGGCCTCCTGGATGGCGGCCGACATATCCGCCCGAATCGTGGGCGGTCCGGCCGCTCCGGCGGCGGGGAGCGCCTCTCCCCCGCCCGCTGCCAACCGTCCCGGGTGCTGCGTCTGCGGCGCGGCGTCGGGGTGTCTGTATCCGATGCCGTGATGCCCAATACTGTGCAGACATCCTGAAGGGACCGGAGCTGGTGCAATATTCCGTTCCACCAAAAAATCAGGCGGAAAGGGTGCCCCCAAGAGTACTGTGTACCCTGTTCCCGGAGGAAGTCCGTGGCGATTTTGAAGGATTTTCTTTTCTGCAGTGTAACCGTAGATAAATCCTGATAGAGGGCCACCGGGCGATCACGGAATCGGAAAGGCTGCTGCCGCCGCGCCTCGCGAAGGATCCGTTCCTTTAGGGGGAAGTCCGGCAGGAAGGCCAAGATGTCCGGGGGGGGCGCCGTAGCTCTGCGGGGGCGGCCCACTCTGTGCGCTCTGTCTATGCGAACCTGGAAGTCCTCCGACTCCCCCAGAATTGAACGGAAGAGGGCCTCCAGGTATGTGGTCACGTCCTCCCCCTCCTCGCCCGACGGGACGCCCCGGACTCTGATGTTGTTCCGCCTGGACCGATTTTCGAGGTCCTCGGCGTGGGCCTGCAGCTCGATCTGTTGCTCCCGAAGCCGCAGGACACCTCTTGCTGCAGGTGGGTGATCTCCTCGTCCCTGGAGTGACCTGCTTCTTCCACGGTGTTGACTCGTTCTCCCAGGGAGTCCACCTCTCGCCGAATCTCGCGGACCTCCCCGGCCACCTCCTGCTTCAAAGTCTGAAAATCCTCCCGCAAGGAGCTAAACAGCGACTCGAGGAACGATCGCGTCACCGGGGGTTCACCGCCCTCAGCGCCTCTGGAAGGGGCCGGGGAGGTCGTGGCTGTTTGGCTCCCTCCGCTGCGTAGGGCCCCGCGCCCCAACAAGTCCGGCAAAGTCCGATCACCCCTCCTCTGGCCCCTAGCGTTCGACATCCTGGCGGTACGGGAATCAACGATGGCCGTCGCTCGGCGAAGATGTGACCAGTGCCAAGGCAGCTATACTCCGGCCAGAAAGCTCCGTCACATAGAGGCCCCGAGCAAGGCCGGGCAGCCGGTCCGGGGTTCACAAAATGGCCGCACGTTACAGTCAATGGGCCAACGCCCAGGGAGTGAGGCCTACCTCCGTCGCGGGTCCAGTAGCGAAAAACACCGCCGGAGGGCAGGCGTAGGCAGTCGGGGCCGGCACTCCTAGTAGATTAACACCCCCGGGGGCTTAACACTGCTCCTCCACAACCAGGGCTCGGCCGGAACGGCCGCACGAGGCTAGGACTCTCCAGGCCCCGGTCTTGCGTAGCGGCCGGAGGCCGACTCCGCCTCCCTCGATCTCCTCCGCTCGGCTCCGCTCTCTTCGATTTCCTCCGTTCGGCTGCGCTCCGCCGGCGAAGCCTCCGCCGGCACCTATTCGGCCACTTCGGCTCAGACACTCCAACGGGACACCACAGGTAGCTGAGCACGCCGTCAAGACCCCAAGCCTGGAAGCCTCGCGGCCTCGGGATCGCACACCGGCCGCCCAGCGGGCTCCGCCTCGGGCTGTTTCGGTCAGATTCGCACCTCCGGCGAGGCAATCAAAGCTCAATGGCCACTCCACACCACCACCCGGGTCACCAGGCGCAGTCACCGCTTGATCCGGGGGGGAATCAGCGGTTGCAAGCGGTGCGGGGTTTCAGGGGCACGGGAGCTCTCGGCAAGTGCGACCTCTCAGCCCGCCATCTTGGCCACGCCCCCGCATCTCATCTTTAAAGGGAAACACGCAATAGCCAGTAAGACGGAGTTGGTCTTTATTGACACTTGGTATAGCATACAACTGCTAAAAAGTAGGACCAATGAAAACCTTTTGTCTGCAGCTGTTCCTGTGACAGTGTTGGCTTGAGTCTGAATTGGAATGAGTTTGACTGGTTACCATTGATGTGTCTGAGTCATAGGAGTGCTCCTTAGTTTTAGAGCTGGCATGAGATATCTTGGATTTTAGGCTGAATAGCACTGTGGGAGGCATTTGGTACCACTAAACATATGAACTGAAACACTTTGATACAAAACTCAGAGTGATGGACTTTTCAACAGGCCGTTTTTGGTCATCCCCTAAGAGAATGATAGATGCTCTTTTAAAAACACTCACCCCCTATGTATCACATTTGCTTCTCTTTCATAGGTACTTTATATTTTTCAGTGGAGGAGTACCCCCTATGGGCCAAAAAGGATTTATACTAAGAAGAGATTCTGTAATGATGCTCTTTCTTCCCCCAATAACTCTCGGAGTCGGATGGTGGTACCAACCTCTTTATTCAGGTACATACATACAAGGAGCGCAAAGCATGTCCTGCGCCCAGCCTGCTCGCGCTCTGAATGCCGCGCTCCGCCTGCCGCGCCTCTACGTCAACGTACGTCACGTAGCTACGTGACGTACCGTGCTAGCGCGCTCACTACATATCTCCCTTTTTTCCAAAGAGTTTTGTGAACAAGTCCTGACTCATATCGTAGTCTCTGAACCTCACTGGTGGGACCACCGCCCTGCCCCTTCTCGTCAGTCTTACCGGGGAACTGGCAGTCGTTGCTTCTTCACTCTGTCCACTCTCTAGCGCAGCCGCGCCAGGCACGCTCCGACTGCTGTCTTCCTCCGGCTGACACTCTGCACTTGCCTCTTGATCTTCGTTACTACTTTCTCCTAAGTCCGGGCCTTCACCTCCATAGTCACTGGAGTGGTCACTGTTGCTCTCACTCTCTTCCCTGTTGCCTCTGCTTCTCCAGTTGAGTATTTTATTGCACCTGGCCATGCGATCCTGCGACCACACGTTTCCATCGCTCAGCAAGGCCGCCCGGCCCTTGATTTCCACAACTCTCAGGGGCCTGCTGTACTTACTTTCCCCTTTTTTCTGTAGAGTGGGCAATCTTACTCTCACCCATTCCCCCTTTTCGAGGGCAGTGTCTTTTACATTCCTCCTCGCATCATAGTGTTTGGTATACACTGCTTGTGCCTTCTTCAGATTGGCTTGCACCACTGCCGGTGACCACTCACTCTTAATAACTCTGTCCTTCCATATCCTGTTGTCTTGGGTGAACGGCTCCCGGCCCCTTAATATCTGGAAAGGGCTATAGCCAGTGTTCGTGGGAGTTATCCGATACGCCCACACCATGTGCCATATCTCCGCCTCCCAGTCTTTGTTGTCTGCAATAGCCGCTTGTATCGAGCCCATCACCACTCTATTGAAGCGCTCCACCAACCCATTCCCCGCCGGGTGATATATGGATGTGTGTTTAGACGCTATTCCATTTCTTTGCATAAATTGGTTCCATTTGTCAGAGCGGAATTGGGGCCCATTGTCACTAAGGACACACTTGGGGATTCCCTCTCTCACGAAGGTCTCCGCCATGAAGCTCACTATTTTCTCAGTGTCCATTGTTTCTTCGATCTTTACTTCCGGCCATTTCGAATAACGATCCACCATTACACAAATGTATTTCTGTATACCTTGTGCATTCAGCACTGGCCCTAAAATGCCGATGGACAGTTCCTCCCACGGGTTTTGTGGAGGATCAATCTTTCCCAGGGCAGGGCGCAATGGTTTCAGTGTTTTGTCCGCGCCCTGGCACCTCAGGCACTCTCTCACATGTCTTTACGCTCTTATGTCCATTCCTGGCCACCAATAATTCTGCTTGGCCCTTAGTTTCAGCTTTCCCACTCCCAGGTGGCCTTCGTGTAACATGTCCATCAATCTGGGTATCATCGTTGACGGGGGTATGACTCTTTCCCCTCTGTATATAAATGTTCCCTGGTCATCCATAGATAGTTCCTCTCTCACCTCGAAGTAGGGGACAAGGCCACGCTCTAATTTGCATTTGTCCGGCCAGCCTCTCACGATGTAGTCCTTCACTTTCTCCAGATTCGGGTCTCCTTCATATGCCGTTCTCCATTCCTGTTTGCTGATGGATACTTCGAGGTCCTCGGTGAGTGCGACCCACTCTTCCCCCGCCTCGGGGCATTCTGTACTGGTCTCCATCGCTGCTGCCCTACTCAGGTAGTCCGCCACTTTGTTCCTGCTCCCTGGAATGTGTTCAACATCATAACGGAACTCCATTAATTTGAGCGACATTTTCGAGATCCTCGGTGTCGCTTCCGCATGTCCACTAGACGTGAGCACTTTGAGCAGGGGCTTGTGATCGGTCCTCAACCGGAACCTTGTGCCCCACAGGAACTGCCGGAACCGGGACATGGCCCACACCACCGCCAACATTTCTTTTTCAATCACACTATATCTCTTTTCAGTGTCATTCAGGGTGCGGGATGCGAAGCATATGGTTTCGACTCTCCCTTGGCCTCGGTCTTGCATGAGGACTGCCCCCAGTCCTTTATCACTCGCATCTGTGGTGAGTATGGTGCTTCCTTGGGGGTCGAACCCTTGCAGTGGAATTGCCCCTGCCACTTCTCTCTTTATCATTTCAAATTCCCGTTGAGCTTCCTCTGACCAACAGAACTCGCTGTTCTCTCGGGTTGACAGCCTCATATGGTGAGTTTTCGAGGCGAAATGTTCAATGAATTTCCCATAGTATTCCGCCATTCCCAGGAATGACCTGACTTCCTCTTTGGTAGCTGGTGATGGTGCGTCGCAGATCGCCTTTACATTTTCACTCTTGGGAGTCACTCCTTGAGCACTGATTTCGTGGCCCAAGTACGTTACTTTCTCCATCCCTATCCGGCATTTGGCCCATTCTGCTGTGAGGCCCTTCCCTTCCAGGATGCCCAACACCGCCTCCAGCTTCCTGTCGTGGTCCATCCTGTCCTGGCCCATCACCAATATATCGTCCTGGAAGTATTGCACTCCCTTGAGGTCCTGAAACAGCTGATGCATGAGCTTTTGAAACACTGCAGCCGCCGAGGCTAGTCCGAACGGCATGCGGCGGAATCGATAGCATCCGAAGGGAGTTATGAAGGATGTTAAGCTGCGGCTCTCTGGGTGTAACGCTATCTGGTGATACGCTGAAGTCAAGTCTATGGTGGAGTACCACTGAATACCCCTTGTGCTGGTCAGCATCTCCTCTATCCGGGGAAGAGGAAACTTCTCCACCACTATATTTTTGTTCAACTCACGTAGGTCCACGCATAAACGGACCTTCCCATTCGGTTTCTTCACCAACACCAACGGCGATAGCCATTCAGCACAGGCTATCGGCTCGATGATCCCTCTTTTCTCCAGCTGTTGTAGTTCTTCCTTCACGTCGTCCCTTACTGCTAGCGGGATGTTTCTCACCTTGTGTGCCACCGGTACAGCTCCTTTTTTGAGTATGATCTTGTGTGCAAATCTGTCGAGTCTGCCCACTGAGCCTCCGAAGACCGTTGGGAACTTCTTCCTCCATTTATTCGTGTCCCGCGCTTCCTCCGGCTCCGTCAATAATATCTGTTCCTTGCCTCCCGGGTCCAGCTTGATGCCCAGGTCTCCTTGGTCGAGCCACCCTAGGACGGAGGGACCTTTCTCGGAGACATACAGTTTGCACCTGGCCTCTCTGCCCCTGAACTCGAAGTTCAATCTCCTGCACCCGGCCATGGGGATTCGATCACCATTGTAGGTAACGGGACGTATGTCCAGCTTATCCAGCTCGGGGCCCAGTCGCGGAGCAAACTTCTCTTCCCACACGCTCCGGGGGATGATGGTGTAAGGCGACCCTGTGTCTGCCACCACTTGGACTTCGACGCCTCCGATCTTCATTTCCATGACGGGTTTCATCGTTCTTCCTCCGCCGGTGCCACGGCCTCGGTCGTTTATGCTTAAGATTTCGTCGTAGATGCAGAGGACCGTGATCACCTCTTCCTCTGCTGCTTCTTCTGGCTCCTCCGATGCTTGGGCCACGTACTTCACTGCGTTCTTGGCTGCCTTCTTCCTGCACGCCTTTTCAAAATGGCCGACTATTCCACAGAACGTGCATTTGGCGCGAAGCGCGGGGCACTTCCGGTCGTGCGCCTCGTGCGTCCAACTGCCGCATCTGTAGCAAGGCAGTTTGTTACTTCCGGCCTGTTTGCCAGGGTTGCCTGGGCTGTTCCGCCATTTGTCGGGACCCTTTTCTGGCTGTTTCCGTGCCTGATTATCCTTGTGGTGTTCTTCCTCGTCTACTTTGTTCACCGTTCCACTGGGCACGATCTCTTTCTTCGTAGCCGCTGCACACCTTCGTGCCAGTTCAGCCCTTTTTACTATCACCAACACGTCCTTGAGAGAGGTGTCCCCTGCGGCCCATAGCTTGTCCTGCACGCTCGTGCACGTGGTGTGCATCACCACTTGGTCTTTTATGAATTCACTTTCCCAGTTGGCATATTTGCACGAGACCGCCAGTTTCTTCAACACCGCCACATACTCTTCCACCGTTTCCCCGGGTAGTTGCTTCCTTTGCTGGAAGTTAAACCTGTCTACTGAGACGCACACTGAGGGTTTGAAGTGTTCTTCTAGGTCTTCCAGCGCATGGGCATACACGTCGTCATCCTCTGTCTCTCTCTTCTTCGGCACCAAGCTTTTGTAGATCCTTAGGCCTTCTGGGCCCAGATTTAGCAGCAGGATGCGTTTCTTTCTCGGCGGCTTGAACTTCTCCTCGCTCTCGTCTTCCATCACTTCTATGAAATTGTCTATGTATTCCTTCCAGTCCTCCCATTTCATGAGCGGTTCCCCTGGTCGGGGAAGGAACTGGACTGGCGCTATCGCGTAGCCCGCTTGTGCATTCATCTTCTCCACCCGGGCTGCGGGCAGCGTACCTTCCAGGCTTCTCGGGCTCCCTGGTGCACCGTTTCGTTCTTCCTTCTTGAGCAAGGGTGGAGGGCTGTTCCTTTCAGCCCTTTCCTGTTCGGGTGGAGTAGCCAGTGCGTAACCCGGTGGGCCGTGACCGTGACTGGCTTCCTACCTCGGTTGTTCAGGGTTCTTCGACCGCCGCTATTTGTGCTCTCGGTGCTCTGTTCTCTTTGCTGATGGTTGCGTTGCGCTCCTTGCCGTGCCCTATGAGGGTGGGGTCGCTGTGCGTACCCTCGGGCCTTCCTCGTTTCTCCTGCGCCACCACTCCGTTCCGCCGTGCTTCTCGTAGTCTGCGTGGTGGGGGTCGTGGGTCGGTATTCCACCCTCGTCGCCACTGTAATGATGCTCTTTCTTCCCCCAATAACTCTCGGAGTCGGATGGTGGTACCAACCTCTTTATTCAGGTACATACATACAAGGAGCGCAAAGCATGTCCTGCGCCCAGCCTGCTCGCGCTCTGAATGCCGCGCTCCGCCTGCCGCGCCTCTACGTCAACGTACGTCACGTAGCTACGTGACGTACCGTGCTAGCGCGCTCACTACAGATTCTTTCATTATCAGGAGCTTAAGGCCTTGGTTTTAGCAAAAGATTGCCCCAACCTTTTTATATTGGACAGTCATAGTCCTTATAGAAGACCCCTCACTCACCAACCTAGTTGGTGACATGCTTCATCATCGGGGTCCCACCCCATAGGCCGAGTGCCTACAGGGTGTGCTGCGACACCTGGTTACAGTGGAGCGGGTTTTTTTGATTTTTATATGTGCGAATGGTAATTCTGAAAAGTGTGTTAAAAAGGGTTCAAGTCTACTCACACCAAGAATGTATTCTGGAGTGCTCGGACCCTATTAAAAATATATGTTGCACCAGTGCCTATTTAGGAAGGGTTAGGTGCTACGAGACGTGTGAAAAAGAATAAATAGCGTAGTGTGCTATGTGAATTATTTACAGGTTAAAATAGGTCTACATGTTTCAACCATTGATCGTATTAGGTGGTTTTCGTCAGGACCGTGTTGTTTGGAAGGGGTGGTACACACACGCTAAGGAGTGTCCAGTCCTCATCCAAATACAGACCATAAATAGAGGTCTGGTGTTAAAAAAGTGCTTTTTCCTGGATTCAGGAGAAAAACCTGTGGGAGTAAAAACATATAAAAACATATAAAAGGTTGGGTAAACGTACTGGGGATCACAATAATAGGGTACAGCTTTTTGTAGTTATTGTGCTAGGTGAGTACTCAAGTGATAGTCAAACACCTCGCTTTTCAAGTCGTACCCGTGGGCTGTCTGTGGTGGTTGACAGAAGTGCTCAGGCGGAGTTTACCGGAGCATATATGTGTTGAGAGTAGATCCAACAGCTAGCTGAATACACTCGTTTTATGGTACACGTGACTGGGGAAAGGGGGGGTGTAGGAGAGCAATCGCTATCTATAGTGCGGCGTTTAAACACGCCCAAGCATTTCTGACCGGTATCTAAGTTTTTGCATCAATTCACAACATCATTCATTTAAAGGGTTGTTTTGGCTTACACTTGAAGCTGCGATTTGCGCTTCATGGGCATCGAGTTGGCCAAGACTGCAGGTATCCGTTACCTAAAGAATTGCGGCAAATCGAAAAGTTTGTATCTCATGATACTGTAGTAGCAGATGGGCGCGTACTGCTACGGGACGCGATATTTGCGTCTCGGTTCTGTGAGGCAGGGCACTTACTTGCGGCTTCTGCTCGTCAGGCTTCACAACCTACTTGGTTCTGCACTCGGAAATGCCCCGTGGAGTAACCCGTAGCGGTGCCGGCGTCTAGAAGTAGACTGACCGTTACTTCCTGGGTAGGCGTTACTCCGTTCAGGGGGTTGTCGTGAGCCAATCAGTGCGCGGCTCAGGGGTGGTGCCCGATGACTCTGTGTGTGACGTTTTCGGTCACGTGGCTTACAGCGTTGTTTCGGTTACCTTGGTGATGCAGAACGCGGACGGCGCTCAGGGGCGGGTCGCGCATTCGGAAAGGGAAACAGATTTTAAAGGGACTTCATAAGCTCACGGTTGAGCGAGGAAATTGTACAGAGAGGCACAGAGGTATCGGATTGTACAGGACATGTATCCTTAGTAGGTCCACATGCTTCAGTTATTATTTTGGATATTTACATCATAGTGTGAACTTGGGATTTTCATAACTTACAAGACAAGTTTGGAAACAAAGTAAGGTTTGCTTACACACCATATTACTATTTTAAATATGAAATCATAGTGTGATCTTGAGATTTTCATAATTTATGAGACAAGTTTGGAAACATAGTAAGGATTGCTTACACGCCATATTACAGGAGGTTGTGTATTACCCCATTACTGAGTTCCATGGGATGTTATCGTTGAGCCCAGTTATGTGGGTGGCAAGCCTATAAACCCACCTTTGTTCCTTCTCAAAAAGGCGTTGGTTTATATTGTTTCCTGGTCTTATTTGTTCTATCACTGTCCAGCGAATGTCATCAGCATTATGGTTAGCCGACTGGAAATGTTCAGTAAGCCTTGTATTTGTCTTTTTGCACCTAATGGTGCTTCTATGTTCACCAATGCGTGTCTTAATTTTTCTGCCAGTCATACCCACGTATCTGAGGTCACAAGGACATGTTAGTAGATAGACTACGTTTTCACTGTTACAGTTTGTATGTCCCCTGAGTGTCCATACTTTGTTAGGTTCCAGTTGTAATGTTTTCACATTGTTGGTGAACGGGCATACGCTGCAATTTCCGCATTTATAGTGTCCTGTCACTTTTGGCAAACCCCATATGTTCAAAACAGACTCAGTCTCTGTTGCGATTATTTTTGGTCTGGTATTCACAACTGCATCTCTGATGCTCCTCGCTCTTTTGTATGAAAAGAGGGGCTTTACCCAATGTAAGTTTCCAGTATTGAGGATTCTCCAGTGTTTTCCTATGATTTTTGTTACCTCATTGGAAATTGTATTGTATGTTGTGACACATGTTAATGGAGGTTCCTCATCTGTTCTGGTTGTATCCTCTAGGAGGGCCGCACGGTGTTGATTGCGGGCCCGTTTTTGGCTTTTATTCAGGATTTTGTTGGGGTAACCCCGATTTTTCAATTTGTTTGTAAGATCCTGTGCCTGGTGCTTGTAATCATCAAGTTCGCTGCAGTTTCTGCGTAATCGTAGGTACTGCCCATATGGCAAGTTTTCACGGAGGGGTCTAGGGTGAAAGCTTTCAAAGCGGAGCAGATTGTTTTTGGCTGTGGGTTTGTAATGAGTGGCAGTTGTTAGTTTACCATTGGTTTTTGTTATAGTGAGATCCAGGAAGATCAGTGAATTTGGATCTTTTACAATAGTGAATTTTAAATGTTCATCTCTTGTATTGATCCAATTGAAGAAGCTCAATAGCGTGTCTTCACTACCTTTTCAGATTGTCAGAACATCGTCTATATATCTTCTCCAGAGTAAGATATTAGAACTGTAGGGGTTTTGCTGACTCAGGATGTACTTCTCTTCAAAATCGTAGACATACAAACCCGCTACACTGAGAGCAAATGTACTGCCCATAGAAATCCCCCCTATTTGGAGAAAGATCTTGTCCTCGTATTGAAAATAGTTTTTCTTCAGGGCCAGTCTTGCACATTCTAAGATAAATTCTCTTGGGGTTCTTGAGGTCCAGTCTTCTTTTTCCAGAGCCCTCTTGAGTACCTCTAACGTGGCGTCTTGAGGAATGCTTGTATATAAGCTCTCAATGTCAAAGCTAACCAAGATGGTGTCATCATCTATGGTTAGCTGATCAAGGAGGCGTAATACGCTTTTAGTATCCCGCAAGTATGTGCTGGTTTTTTGGACCATTGTTTTGAAGAAGACATCGCAAAAACAAGACAGGGGTTCAAGTAATGAGCCAATGCCAGAGACAATGGGTCTCCCTGGTGGTGGAATTTTATTTTTGTGTAATTTTGGCAGCGTATAAAAGTATGGAATCTTGCCTTCACTTTTACAGAGAAAGTCCGCCTCTTGTTTGGAGAGGTAGCCTTCTGCTTCCCCATGTTCCACTAATGATATTATCTCTCCTCTGAGGTCATCTGTGGGGTCCATCGGTAGTCTTCGATAGTTCAAGGGATCATCCAGTAATCTAAGGCATTCTGTCTGGTAAGCCGATTTATCCTGGATGACTATCCCTCCGCCCTTATCAGCTGGTTTAATGATAATGGTGTCGGAGTTTTGTAGATTTTTCAGTGCAATGTTTTCTTTTCTGGTGAGATTCATGAAAGGTTTTTTTGGGGATGTTTTTTCCACCTCATTGAAAACGGCCTGTTCAAAAGTAGAGATTTCCACAGGAACCGTGTGAGGTGGTGGAGTAAATGTGGA
Organism: Lissotriton vulgaris; assembly: GCF_964263255.1. NCBI lineage: Eukaryota > Metazoa > Chordata > Amphibia > Caudata > Salamandridae > Lissotriton > Lissotriton vulgaris. The sequence goes on along the minus strand of NC_141688.1, from coordinate 190,399,300 downwards.
CTTATTTCGAAGTCCTGTTTCATTTAGATCAGTGCTTTCCTCTGTTGGGGTTTTCTTTTCAAAAAAAGCTTTTCCTAAAGAAGGAAGCTAATTCACAGTGGAGTTTAAATTTGTCCAGATTTGCGGTAGGTACAAAACCTAACCCTTTGTTAAGTACTGATTCCTCATCTTTTGTGAGAGGTCTGTTAGACAGGTTCGTGATTAGGTTCTCCGATTGCTCGGTCCTGGTTGTTGGGCCTTGTTCTTGCCCTGGTTGGAATTCGGATCTTCCGGTGCCCAATGGACTTGGTTGCCCTGATTGGCGTTTTTTCTCCTGCCTCGTCCTCTCCCGCCCCGGTTTAAAAAAGGCGGCATATAAGGATTTTGGGGAAAGAACGGTTGTTGGAAGGGTGGTTGCCATCCGTACATAGGAAAGTTAGGTTGGTTGTACACATCTTAAAAATGTGGCATTGGCATTGGATTGAATGTGGGCCAATTGTTTTTCCCTCTGCCTCGTCCTCTGCCTCTCGTTTTAATACTTCCATTGCTGGAATTATTACTGGAGTTAGAAGTGTTACTGGACGCATTACTTGAAGCGTCAGAATTGTCATCCCCCTTGGATGGTGGTACATACTCTGGGTCCGAGTATGGATATGCTTTCACCATCGTGAATCTTTTTAGATCTTTTTGAAATTTTTGCACTTTTTGTTGCGTTAGGTTGTCTTTATAGTCTGTCATCTCTTTATTCAGTTCGTCTAGCTTTTTCTTAAAGCCAGTGATAGTTGTTTTCATGTTGCCTTCCGCTGTTTGAATTTCTACTAGAATTTTTTCAGATAGTCCTAGTGCTGTTTTTAAAATTAAGACTATCCAGTCGTGGGTACAATGCCACATGTGCCTCTCTGTACAATTTCCTCGCTCAACCGTGAGCTTATGAAGTCCCTTTAAAATCTGTTTCCCTTTCCGAATGCGCGACCCTCCCCTGAGCGCCGTCCGCGTTCTGCATCACCAAGGTAACCGAAACAACGCTGTAAGCCACGTGACCGAAAACATCACACACAGCGTCATCAGGCACCACCCCTGAGCCGCGCACTGATTGGCTCACGACAACCCCCTGAACGGAGTAACGCCTACCCAGGAAGTAACGGTCAGTCTACTTCTAGACGCCGGCACCGCTACGGGTTACTCCACGGGGCATTTCCGAGTGCAGAACCAAGTAGGTTGTGAAGCCTGACGAGCAGAAGCCGCAAATAAGTGCCCTGCCTCACAGAACCGAGACGTAAATATCGCGTCCCGTAGCAGTACGCGCCCATCTGCTACTACAGTATCATGAGATACAAACTTTTCGATTTGCCGCAATTCTTTAGGTAACGGATACCTGCAGTCTTGGCCAACTCGATGCCCATGAAGCGCAAATCGCAGCTTCAAGTGTAAGCCAAAACAACCCTTTAAATGAATGATGTTGTGAATTGATGCAAAAACTTAGATACCGGTCAGAAATGCTTGGGCGTGTTGAAACGCCGCACTATAGATAGCGATTGCTCTCCTACACCCCCCCCTTTCCCCAGTCACGTGTACCATAAAACGAGTGTATTCAACGAGCTGTTGGATCTACTCTCAACACATATATGCTCCGGTAAACTCCGCCTGAGCACTTCTGTCAACCACCACAGACAGCCCACGGGTACGACTTGAAAAGCGAGGTGTTTGACTATCACTTGAGTACTCACCTAGCACAATACCTACAAAAAGCTGTACCCTTGTATTGTGATCCCAGTACGTTTACCCAACCTTTTATATGTTTTTATATGTTTTTACTCCCACAGGTTTTTCTCCTGAATCCAGGAAAAAGCACTTTTTTAACACCAGACCTCTATTTATGGTCTGTATTTGGATGAGGACTGGACACTCCTTAGCGTGTGTGTACCACCCCTTCCAAACAACACGGTCCTGACGAAAACCACCTAATACGATCAATGGTTGAAACATGTAGACCTATTTTAACCTGTAAATAATTCACATAGCACACTACGCTATTTATTCTTTTTCACACGTCTCGTAGCACCTAACCCTTCCTAAATAGGCACTGGTGCAACATATATTTTTAATAGGGTCCGAGCACTCCAGAATAAATTCTTGGTGTGAGTAGACTTGAACCCTTTTTAACACACTTTTCAGAATTACCATTCGCACATATAAAAATCAAAAAAACCCGCTCCACTGTAACCAGGTGTCGCAGCACACCCTGTAGGCACTCGGCCTATGGGGTGGGACCCCGATGATGAAGCATGTCACCAACTAGGTTGGTGAGTGAGGGGTCTTCTATAAGGACTATGACTGTCCAATATAAAAAGGTTGGGGCAATCTTTTGCTAAAACCAAGGCCTTAAGCTCCTGATACTGAAGGAATCTCTTCTTAGTATAAATCCTTTTTGGCCCATAGGGGGTACTCCTCCACTGTTTGTTTAATCCTAGTTTAGGGGACCAGGAGTTCCCACCACACATAAGACTGTGCAAACTTCCCTTACTCTCCTTGTTGTTATACACACACTTTATATTTTTCACCTTTTTCTGCTGGTATTAGGACACTGCTATTCAGCACCACAGTGTGTTTACTCTGAACGTTATATTTTATAAAGGTGGTTTCACCCAACTGACCTGTTTAGTTGCTCTGTAGGACTATTGTGGACGGCACTGAAAATATTTCTATGGTGTGGAAGTTAAATGTTATATGTGCCCTACAGTGTGTATTTACACCACGCATATACAAAACAGAAATATGCGTCTGCTGAGCAGCACTGTTGTCTGGCCATGCTACAGTTTAAATACATGGCAGTGACGTTCAGCAGATAAAAGAGTTTTTGACATTTAGTGAAAGCCTATTTTTATGCATTCATAAGACACGCCTTGTAAGCCCTCCGGGCAGTGCCGTCATTTATAAATGTAGGGCACACTACATATTGGGGTACGTGTGCTCTTGCTGTGAAATAAAACCTAAAAGCTATTTCAATGTCCAGGCTTTGCTAGATGTTTCTCTGAGCAGGCCTAGATAGGATTACAATTTTTAATTGCTATCTCTGCTTGGAAAAGTCCTACAAAAATATTTTAAAGTAAATTCTTACTTAAATTATCAACATTCTGATTCAGATTAAAAAAATTATGGGAAAAATTACTTTGTAAAGATATACATTGTGCTAAATTAAAACTGGCCTAAAAACAGCTATACCGCTCAACCTCACCAGAGGAGGAATACCCATCCTTTTCTTTGAGAGTGAATGACTCTAGCTCAGAGGTAAAGCTTGCCTTTAGCCCAGGAAGAGCAGATGGTTTTTATCTACTGTCCAGTTACCATGCATTAATTACTGGAAATAGACAGTTTGTTGCACCAAGGTCAGCATTAGCAATACCTCTTTTGACTTGGACATCCTAGCGAGATCTTCTAATATTTATTCCCAGAACTCTCGGCTAGTAAAGAGAACCAGGTTCGACCCCATCAAGTGAGAGGAATACTCCTCCAAATAGGGCTAAGGGAGTGAAAACTTCCTGGAAAAGAGATTCCTTAGTAATTTTCATGATGGTATAGAGAAGTGCTGCAAGAATATGCAGAGAACTGTGAAAAATAGATAGTATTGCATCCTATAATTTCTCCAGTCACACACAGAGTCGACAGGATAAATTTGGCACCTCAACCACCACCTCCTCAGGACATACCTGGGTATACCTCACCTGAAGAAGGAGGCCCTGCTGACCTGCTGAAGGGTAGAAGACTCATGCTGGAGAAGAAGATCCGCACAAGGGTTTCTGACTCCTGCTGGCATACCAGGACCGGAATTGCTCTAGAAGGATCGAGCTGACCACAGGTGACTGGACCATGCAGGAAACCCACGTGGAGAGAAGAGTGGTGCCCTTGCGAGGCTGCTGAAATGATCTAAAGAATACACACTTCCAAATCAATAACCTCATTTCTGACCATGCTGCACTACCAAACTGGCCTAGAATACTGGAACTAAAGATAGCTTTCCAGGCAGCTGCTAGAAAAAAGTAACTTTTTCTGACAGGGAAATATAGGAGATTGTGTTGCTGTTAGTCTCTAATATCTGTGTTCAAGGTTTTATTCTGTAGCAAGGGATCTCAGTCTCATCACCTGGTCCACAGGATTTGGGGAGCCATGTAAAGCTGAGAGGAAGTCCTGGCATACCAAGATACGTTCCTGCTTATCCGTGAGTTTGTGTTAAAGATTGAAAAGAGGCTCATGTCAAGTAGACATCACCACCATTTATTTCACCTACCAATATAGCTTCTCACATGGGCTGTTTAAATGTACTCTAGTGCAAACCCCTGTTCTTTCTTGGCATTGGCAGCTTTCACATTTCTCGACAATACAGACCAGTTCAGTGTAGACAATGAAAATATATGCTTATCAGACATACAGAACTGATAAAACATACGTTAAGAAAGTACCACTTTCAGCACTCACAAACCATACAGGACATGACCTGAAACTTTTTCAAATGAATGCAGTCGTCAGACAGGACAGGCACCAATGTTCATTACCAGACCAGCGTAAGCAGATCTGGTTTGGTATGGGCGAAGTGGACTCTGGCCCGGGGTATCAATGTTCAGAGGTGGCATATGGATCTCTCTGCATTAGGGTCGTGTAAATGGCAGCGCCCTTCTCACTCGGCTTTAGTTATTTAATGTAGAATACCTTTAATAATTGATAGCCACAGGCGCTGCGTTTAACACCCACCAGCACCCTTCTCTGTCCGGCAACAAATCCCTTCCAGTGCTGGTATTGGAAAAACTTTACTCAGGCAACACCTAACTGGAGGTCAAGATATGGCAATAAAAAGGTGTAGTTACAAGGGGCTTATTCATGAAAAGTAGTCTCACGATCAACCTACAAATTTAGTATTAAAAACAGAACTCAGCCACAAGGAAATTGACAACAAGAAGAAATGTTACAGTAAGTCTTTTCTTTTTTGGTTGCATAGGCTACATTTTAAAATACCTTATGGGGTTAGGGCACCTGCTGCAGAGATCCTAGTGTGCCCAGTAAATCTCAGGGAATAATAAGAATGGTAAGATAACTCTAGTGGATCCTGCACTTCTGGAGAGATCTATGTTCTATCTTGTCACAGTTTTGACTCAAAGAAGCATAGAGGTGTATTGTGTTCACTGCAAAGCACGTGTAACTTGCAGATGAAATATATTTTTTATGTAGATAGGTAAGTGGGTTACTGCTTTTGACACAGAGATCCTTCTAGTACTTTCAGTTCAGAAATTGTAATCTTTCTAATATAGCTTTGAACTGGCATTAAGGACTTCCATCAAAATGGAACACGTCGGTTTAGAACCTGCCTATTTTTTCTCAATCTGTTGTTATGAGGCTGCTAAAAAGTTTGTTTTGGATAGTAATAAAGTCTTATTAGTAAACACAACCCCATGTGCTACATTACGTTTAAAATGTTGACTTTGTATTTTCCAGCCATGCACTCTAAACATATTGGGCCCGATGTAGGTAATTTATTTTACCACTTCTTAAATACCGAATGATACCGAATCGGTATTTAAAAAGTGGTAAAATAGAAGGGGGGATGTAGGTAATACAGAATCGGTAAATACCGAATCGTTAAGATTCGGTATTCACCGATTCTGTAAATACCGATTCGGTAATGTTCATTGATTCCAATGGCCATTGAAGCCCATAGGAATCAATGGGCATTACCGAATCGGTATTTACAGAATCGGTAAATACCGATTTCAGCAAGGGTGCAGGGGGTGCCACTTTGACATCCTCTAGCAACCCAATTCCGGACTTGTGTGCCATGTGGCACATAGACATGCCCTAAGGGCATGTCTGTGTGTCACATTGCACAGGTGTGCATGCACAGATGTGCATGCACACCTGGATTCAGTATTTTACCACCCAATAGGATTTATAATTTGTGTGTGTTGGGTAAAGTGCTCTGACACCCTACATTGGAATGAGTAGCGCTATAAAAGTATTAAATAAAAAAATATCTGCTTACATGCGTCTTATATATAGGGATTCATCAAAGCCATAGCTTCCCTCCAATGTCTCCTAAGTACTTGTGGATTCTTAAACTGTGTGTGTTTCTTTGTTTTCTCTCCATTGCATTGGCATCTAGGTGTCAGACTACGGATAGCTCTCAGGCAGGATTATACTGGGACTAAAGGAGGGCTGATGCCCTTTAAATTCGGCCTTTGTTTTTGGGCCTGCTGGAATCTTAAAGAAGGCAGCCCCTCACTGCCTGCCTATTGCTACTCCAGTTTGAAAGTAAGCAGTGTGCGGGTGCCGCAGTCTTGACCCCAGTGATGGAAGACTACACAGGGACAAAGGCAGCATATTTAAGGTGGAACCGAAGGATCCCCGATTAGGCTGAATAACAGCTGCCGGATTCAGGAACTGGTTGGATCCCCTTCATTCCAGCAGTGATCCACTCACTCCCCCAACAATTAGCTTGGCACCAGTGTGACAGCGTAGAGTGTACGTGTACGGAGGCCAGTCACAGGGCTGCACTGGTTTGCCCCCGGGTATTTACAAAGCGGGAAGCAGAGGTTTACATTTAGCCTATTTGGAGGATATCAAAGAAGGGTTTTTTACTGCCTTACAAAGTTTGCAGGCACCGTTTCCAGTTGTAGGATTCTTGTCCCTGGAGAGCCATCTGTACGAGGTGAGCAGACCTCATTACCGGGCCGATGCAACAACATTTTCGCTGAATAGGTCAGAATAAATGGGCTTTGCTGAATCTTCAAACTCGTTTTCAGCCGATGTTGTCAGAATTACCTCTGCACTGCTTGGTACATAATCACAGTGATGCATGTAAACAAGCTTACTGCCAAGCCCACTGCCCAACGCAATGGACCAGTTAAGTGGGAGCTTCTTATAGTAAGTAGCCTGTTCTACAAATTCAGAATTTTTCTGAAAATTTGCGTGTTTGTAAACAGAATCAAGCATCACTGTCCCTTCTTTCAGGAGCATCAATAAGTATGTAGTTTGGAAATACCATTTTGATGCCATAAACCAGGGTAGGTTTCTGAATACATCATTCCGTGGAGGGTGACCTCGAGATTAAGGGGTCCATTAGGATTGTGGGCAGACTTTGCCCGCCCGCCATCCCCGTGCAAAACAGGACCGTCCGCCATCGGAGCGGCGTCCTGCCTTGGCCATTAGGATGCACCCGCCACACTGGCAAGTGCCTCCTGTATTTTTACCATTGCGGCGGGTGGTACTGAAAGCGCCGCCCGCCGCAATGGTAAAAATGCATGTTGTGCATTGCAAAGCACAACATGACAGGCACCGCGCGGTGACTGCCATGTTGCACTATGAAATGTGGGGGGGGGGTACCATAGGTACCCCTCATGTGCACCCCCCACACCCCCCCCCGGAGTCCCAGGGGGCCCGCAACGGGCCCCCACAGGGAGTATCCGCATGCCTTTCCGTGGTGGCATTGCCGCCACAAAAAAGCATTCCCCACAGCCCATTATAATATGGCTGGCGGCGTCTGATAGACACCGCCACCATATTAAACATTTTCCGCCCTGGCCGCAAGGCGACCAGGGCAGAAAAGCGGCGGACGGTCTTTCCATCCGCCGCGGTCCCCCTGCCATACTAATATGGCGGGGGGAAATGGGTGGTGGGCGGCAAAGGATGTCGGGCGGATCGCCACCGCCCGCATGGCGGTGGTGATCCGCCCGACATCCTAATGTGCCCCTAAGTTTTCTGCTTCACAAATGAAAGAATTCATTAAATAGACACTTTTGAATAGATCAGCGGTAAGTAGTAATAGGGTTGGACCAGGGCTTCGCGCCCTCTTCTGTGGAACACATGTTAGGGCTCAAAGGCCTTGCTAGTATGCTCTCATCTATGTATTAGATGTAGGGTTACCAGGCGTCCCAGATTTAACAGGACAGTCCCGATTCTTCAACAGCGGTCGCGTACGATTTTGGGAAAATTAGCTCATGTCCCGGTTTTTAGAGACGGTAGACTGAAAACAGTGGGATGTGCCTTTTTATGTTTTCCAGAGCAGGGATAGCTAGCAGCTGTTTTAATAAAGCAATGTAATTAACAGGCCTGCTACTGGCTTTGAAAATTGCATTTTATTTACGTTCTTAATGCCTCTTCTGTAATTCTCTGCTGGGGAGCGCTGTCTGCTCGGTTCCAGTAAAATTGTAGTCCTCCTTCTATTTTTGTGAAAGGTCCCTGTTTTTGTTTTTCACAATTCTGGTGACCCTAATTAGATTGGAAAGGAAAACCGATTCCACTTTTAAAGGTATTTCAAGCAGATGTTTATTATCACTTGTCTTACATTTAGCCAATCTTTCAGCTGGCTTCCATGCTTTGCTCAGACTGCAGGTTTTCTTTATACAAAATAATCTTTGAATTAAGTTGTCTTTTGTCCACTTATCTCTTTTTAAGGTCTCACCTACAGACAGCTGTAGCTGTGTGTTAAAGCCCTTTAGTAGGTATTATGTCACGTCCTTGTTCTCTATTGGATGGCTATCTTGTCTATCTCATTTCCGTGCTTTTTATTCAGTGGCTCTCCTCTCACCTCTGGTGACCCATCTCTTTTTGTATAGCCTGTTCTGATTGGATGACTTGTATCCTTCCACTGCCTACATTCACGACCTACTTTACTTTTTTCTTTCTCTTTGAGCGCCCCACTCTCTCCCTCCAGGCGAAAGTAAAAGCCTATTTACTTGTTAATGAGGCTTTGTTGTTTTTCACCCCTTCTTCTTAGAGTCCCTGCATCTCAACTCTGCCTATTGCTGGACGAATTACACCCTCCCAAAATCTTTTTCAGCCCTCCCCAAAATTTGCCTCTTGTTGTGCCTCTTTCTTCCCCTCCCATGTGTGTTGTTCCCCTCTTCAACCATACTCGCCCATACTCTCTATACCACTCTCCCTTCTCCCCAAATTATCAATTTTTCCCCGCCCCTCTGCGTTTCTGCCATGCACAGCTTTTTTTCAAGTACCTTCTCCCCATTGCCCCTCCTCTCTCCCTGTCATGCTAGTCGAGGGTGTTTGTCCTCACCTCAGCCCTCACTTCTCCATTACTGCCCTGCATGTCACCATCTCATTTTTTGAGGCGAGAGTTATGTTAGCTAAAAATCACATTTCCATTAAAGTGTGTCCTGCTATACCCATTGCCAGAGCATTGCTTCCTCTTTCAATGTAAGAAGATGGATAACAGAGGTAATATTTCCCTCTTCTATTGAGCTTTCTTGTTCTAAGGTTTTCATATCCTTTCTTTACATTCACCATCCCAGCAATCTAAGGAAATGCAATTCTCGGTCTCTAATGGTGACCTAGCTGCTTACAAGTATGTTGTGGGGGTCACTGGTGACTGGTGTCCTGGTACATGCGGAAAAATAAAAAAAGGAAACCGCGTAATCACCTGAGCTGCTCATGCACCCTCCATGCACTCACACTGACCTTCACTCAAACCTATCCATAATTCAGCGCAATGCTGACTCGTGCCCGTCATGTCATTTTCCACTACATTTCTCTCTCCTTTCCCATTTTCAGCCTTCCAGAGCGTGGTTTCCTTTCATTCCTATGTACGCTGCAGGCTCTGTGTTCTCTTTTCCCGCCTACCTACTCTGTCAATCACTATTGACCTTAGTCACAGAGATGTGGTTTGACAATTTAACAATCTGCCCTAGTAGGTTTCCTTCTACCTTTCGAGATTTCTCTTTTTATAGGATGTGCAAAGCTCCCAGGAGTGTGATTAGGAATTTCTCCCTGTGGTTGAATGCCACGAGGCCCCTTCCTTTACACAGCTGACTCTGTACTCATGCAGAGTTCAAAACGTTAATGTTGTCATTGACATAGTCCCCTATAGAACATTCATTTAACCTTAGTGTTTTCAGTGAATTTCGAAGTGTTTTTTGGAGAAAAAAAAAGATCTTTTTATTACGCTTAACTATACCGTTATTTTAGCCTTCAGTGAAAATATGGTTGAAAACTAATTATGAATTATATATATATATATATATATATATATATATATATATATATATATATATATATATATATATATATATATATATATATATATATATATAATTCATTCATTCTTTGTGATTTTGGTTGACAGGTGCAAATCCTGTGCACTTTTTGTTCTTCACCTGTACACTTTATGTGGATGTTATTGTTCCGAGAGACTTGCAGAGGAACACTTTAAAAGAATGTATTTGCTAAAAATGACTTGCATTTTGCACTAACGTATTACAATAAGCTTTTCATCATTGAACCACCAAGCCAATTTACAGACAATGTTAGTTGAATGTTATTGCTGCTAGTGGCTTGCGCATGAACACTTAGGGGATAATTTTGATGTCAAGCGAAAGCCAACTCGGTCCCATTCGGGGGTCCCTAGTGACTCATTTTGAGTGACTGCACATTGTTTGGTCGCATGCACCCTTTCCTCAACGGGGACTCGTGTTACGGCTGCAAACCGGCCGTAACACAAGCTCACATTGAGGAAAAGGAGGTTCAGTTCATCCCTGCACCCAATGCCATGCCACATGCCATGTCACGAGTTGCAGGGATCCACAGGGGAAACCAGAGGTGGCACCTCTGCCTCCAACAAGAGGCCGTGTACCAAAGGGGGCCCTGCTGGGGGCCCCCAAAAACGCTTTCCGACATGGTTTCTATGTCGGACAGGCTGGTATGGAAACCATGTAGCAACTGTGCATCATCACCTCAAGGGTGGAAAGGCCTGCCCTCGAGAATACTGGCCGTCTACCGACTGGCTGATGAGCTCTCTGACCCCGTTGAAGGCAGCCCGGAATGACCGCCCGGTTTCCTTTCTGACCACCACCATCATAATGAGACGATCGGAAAGAATACCGAGCGCTCTATTACAATGCGGTCCTGCGGTCGGAGCCTTTATGGGCTGCATCGTAATCGGCCCCTTAATATTAATGTTTTTGCTGCTACTGACGTGTATTTTGCACATTCCAATTATAATATGCCTTTTCTTATCGTATTATCGATTTTAGATACATGTAATTTCAATACGAAATATATTAATAGCTTGTCTCAGCAAAATGGTATTCCATATTGATTAATGAAATTATCAAGGACCCCCTGTGTAGTTTGTGGAACTCCTAGGACAGGTTAATACTACAATGCGAAAAAATTCTTAGGCAGTTGCTGGAATTCAATTTACATTAGTCATAACATAGCTGAATGTGTGTGGGGATAACCCAAACTCAGTGCGAACACATTAAAAAAAATTAATAGGTTCTTTTATTGAGATTTTATCTAAAATTGAACACATAACAAAAAGCATACAACACATATATTCAACCACATTGATGTATAATACATCTGATGCAATGTATTCACCAAAAGTTACAATAGGTGAGCGGTTATACACGAAGAAATATATACATCATGATTAGACATATACATGTGTGATAACAACATATTTAAAAAACAGACAGAATAACATCAAACTGATATGGTGTGGCTGGGTGATGAAAGATCTCAACGCGCGTTTCGGCACAAGGTGTGCCTTCATCAGGAAGTCCACAAAAAGTATGTCAGAAATAGACTAGAGTTGTGGATATCAAATCTGTTTTAGATGGAGAGTCCAACCTTGTCAGGATGTCTGTGGGGAATTCAGCACTTAACTGGAAAAGCTTACTGGAAATGTGAGTCGGAATAAATGAAGGCTCACAGGAGGAGGTAAGTACAGGACAGCTGCAGAATAGCCTCCAGGTAAAAAGATGTCGTCTTTTTCTAATTAAAGAAATTTCATAAGCCAAAAAGCTGAACTCTGTGTATGAACGGACTGATGGTTGGGGCAGGCTGTGACTGTGGGTACCCAGGATAGTAGGCAGTGGCTTGCGTCAGCAAGCCTTGTAGATATGACCATGTGTTTCAGCAAAGGCACTAAAATTGGGAAGGCAAATGCGGCATCAGTCACATGTCCTAGGTAGTGAAGCAATGGGTAAGTACTCAGGGGGGCAGGGATCGGAAGCATGATCGACTCGTGCTGTCGCTACTCGCAAGGTGCGTAATTCGGGGACGCCATTTCTCAAAATTCCATATTGATTATACATGTTTATATTTTAGGTGGTGTGATTTTAATCATGTATCATGAATTCTGATTATTGCCATAGTTATATGTATCAGTGGCATGCTGTTCAATCTGAATGTTCGTTCAATGTGAAAGTTATTGTTGACTGCCACACCTCCAATTTGGGGTTGTAGAATATACAGCATACAATATATATACATGGGTGGTTCATATCTTCCAGTCATGAATTCCTCATATATGTGTGTATCATGTAATGTATGTGGGAGGCAATGCAACAATTCTAATGTAGCACGGAAATTTGATTTTTGATTAATTGAAGGCAGTAGTCTATGTCACATGAGGAAGAGCAGTGCAATGACAGAAGGACTGTTTATAAATCACTATGGTGAAGGGATATGTTTTGTTCAGTTGAAGGTGTAAGCCGAAAAGCTGTGGTGTCCTGTTTGTGTATGATTCACTGTCTTTGATAATAAAAGCTACTATCTCCACCCGCTGTGCTTGCTTCGAAGGTTGTAATTACTCAATTGCTCAATGCTGTGGTGCCTTGGTGATAGAAGAACATTGGATACAGTGAGATATTACCAGTATCTAGTTACAGTTAGGACCAAGTTTCCATGGGAAAAGCGTTTATTATGACTCGCCTATATTTTTGGTGGATTATGTAGAATCTTCACAAATATTTCCAAAAATTATGCACCGGTGTATCTTGCTTTTCATGGAAAGTTTTGAGGTGATCTGTCAAGTGAGGGTCCAGAAATAGGGTGTCAAAAATAGTACATTTTCCCATGTTAATGCCCATAGGAACTTTGAACATGTACAGCCCGAACTGCTGGATGGAATTACCCCCAATTTGGCTGAAAGGTAGATGTTGTTACGCAGATTGTGTATGGTAGAGAAGTTGCTGAAAAATTAGAGAAAATACAGGTAGTGATATCTGTGACCGTGATGACTTCGGGAAAAATAACGAGCTTGTGCACGGAAATGCAGAGCTCTGACTGGTTGCCAGGAGGTGTCAGCAGCCATCTTGGGATACGGCTTCAGCCGAGTACCACAAAAAAAATAACATAATAGAAGGCAGAGTAGGAGTATCCAGATCTCCATGCCTTGGTTTTGGAGTACGCCTGGGACATCGGCAGGCTAAAAAGGCAACATTTAAAGAAAAAAATGCTGTGCAATGTCTGTGAATTCACAGGAAAAAAGATACAACAAGTGCAGGCTCCCAGTCTTGCTTTTAAATGTCACCCGGGTGGGCCAGGTCACAGGGGCATAACATAAAAAGAGGAGAGGGGTACAGGCAGTCGTCTTCCTAGGGCTTATGAAAGCCGTGGCGACCGCCACCTTCCTGGAAAATTGCTATATATATATATACAGGGCGATGACCACGTGGAACGCCGGTGCCCGAGGACCACCACCTACCCAGGACACTTAACAATATGTATGCAGGCAGGCCCACTGGGCCGCCTGTATCTCAAGGACTGTGATCTTCATGAAGCAAATCATACTAAAATAATGGGGAATGCCCACAGCCACAGCAACAGCCACCTCTCTGGGGCAGCAAAAAAAATAAATGTTTGCAGGCAGGCCCGCTGGATTCGCCCACGCCCCGGGGACTGCCACCTCCCCAGGACAAATGATGTTGAAAAAATGCAGGGGAGCGTATATGACCCTCCACAAACCTAGGGACTGTCGCCTCCCTGGGAATGAAACTAAAATAATGTAGGGGGTCTGTCGCAGAACCCCAGCCTTGGGGACCAACACCTTCCCAGGGCTAATTTCTACAGTGGAGGGGGGCTGCGTGGCCCCCCTCCTTGAGTCATGGATGGGCCTGGTGAGTGCAACCCCTCATGGCCGGCTCCTGCTACCTCCTGAAGTGCCCACCTTTGGGACGAAGCTGTTTACTTTTGTTTGGTGGGAACGGGCATCTCCATGCAAGCAAAAGGTAAACATAACTCCACTTTCTGCAAGTCAGAGCTGTCAAACAGCTCCTGCTTGCAGAATGCAAAGTTTTCATCTGTTTCCGTGCAAAAATGCCTGAAGTGAAACAGATGAAAACATTACTCTGACATAAAGGGAGCTGTCCTCTAGCAGCCTTCTGTCTGTCAGAGTAATGCCAGCTTCTGCAGGAGGGAGGGAGGCAAGTGGGAGCGCAGGGTTCTTAAGCTCCTACACAGTCCAATTGGACACTCGGTGCCATAAGGGCACCCAGGTGACTTGACTGGGCCTCGGTGGAGGGGGATCCCTGGGCCAAAATCTGCCCGAGTGGGGGGGCCACTAATCCCCCCTCCCTATAGAGTAGGTGCCCGAGTTGTAGTAGTGTAAAGTACTAATCAACCTAACTAAGTGGGTATGGCCACGTAAGTGTGCTTTCTCCTCATTTCCACTATTAATAGGTATCTGTAATCCCTGATGGAGGTGTTTGCATCCTTGATTCTCTCGAGCGCAAAATCTCATATAGTGTCTTTGATGAGGATATTCTTTCTTGACATCTGCTGTTGAGACCAGAGAGTGTGTTCCAAACTTTTACTAACTATAAGTATGTAAACCTGCCTACAATCCCTGCCTAAATAGCTTTGCGGTATGCAACATTTTCCTGACCTTTTCTCAGGATGGTGTACAGCTTACTAAATGACCCCCCATTCGTTTAGTGCACACTTACTTCTGCAAAGTACAAATAATCCAGGTGTGTTTTCTCTGCAGTCTCCCAATTTTACAGCTGTCTGGTGAAGACGCTCGATGAACAATCACATTAGCAAAGTAACAGACACACCACGGGAGACAATTTCTCAGTGTCCTTCACACAGTTGTAGTGTAGGAGAATCACTATACATTTACCCAATGTGGTAGTACTTACTAATTAGCTAGTAGAATGTACTCCAGTTATGTAGAGCTGTTGGAACAAAACAGTGGCCACTTCTTGGATAAATACACAGGGGCAGGATTCATTCTGGCATGATGCTCAATTCACACAAATTAAACAAGTAACAGTTAGGAAATACATTTTTTTTAATTCACTGAAAAAAAAGCAAAGGTTACAGGGACGTTATATTTAGGAAATATAATTAAAAAACCTTAGAATTTCACTGGAAAAAAGCAAAGGTTACAGGGTTGTTATAGTTAGGAAAAATAATTTTATAAGTTTTAGAAATTCACTGAAAAAAACCAAAGGCTACAGGGATGTTACAGTTAGGCTGACATTTTACTTGTACAAAATCCAAAGAAATTCACAGATATAATTAGATGAGCTAACTAGACCTCATGCCCCCGCAAAGCACTGCTTATGACCACACATATTACATTACTGATGACATCTCAAATGACATCACTGATGACGTCATCGACAAAACCACTAACACGCCCACTTATACCACCATACATCTCATAAACACACTCCCACATTACCGCTGTCATACCCATTAACAGACCTATACAAATACACAACTACTCACTGATCTATAGAGCAACTCACACATCAACTCACCCATACAGCCAGTAACGCAACCACTAACTCACATATACAGTCACTCATGCACCTATTCACAGACCAATACAGCCACTCACACATCCAGTCATACATATACGTACACACCCACTAATAAATGCATGCAGCCACCCATGCACTGAATCAGTCACCCATGCAAGTACTCACACACCTACTTACTCACCCATACAGTCACTCACACAGCCACTCACTCACCCACACCCATAGTTTCTATTACAGCCACTCACTCATACATATACTAACACATGTACTCACCTACCTATACAGTTCCTGACCTCAGTGATGTCACTGACCATGTTATCAATAATGTAATATGTGAGGTCACAAGCAATGTATTACGGGGGCGTGAGTTATAGTTACCTCAGCTAACTATAACTGCTGAATTTAACTGGTATTGTATGAGTGATACCTGAGCCTAACTTCAACATCCCTGTAGCTTTTGTTTTTTTTCAGTAAGAAAAAAAAAAGTATTTGCAATGTAATCGGTCTTGCCTTTGGGACCTTATATGTATTTAGCTATGCAGCACATTAGCCTTGGTGCTTACACATCTACTGTTCTTTAACATGGAGGGAAAGTAAGCACCAAAAAGTGTGATACGCCAGGTATGGGGACACATGGAAAGAAATACTGCCTTTCAGCTGGAAATTGTATAATCAAAGCTGTGTTTTTAATATAAAATCAGGGCCTTTGGTGGTCATATCACTGAAAATGCAAGATTTGAAAAAAATATTATTGTCTACAGGTGCTTGTGGAAGACATTTTCTATGGACTCGAATCTGGAAAATGCTAAAGTGATTCTGGTATTTTACTGACCTCTGCTGGTCGTTTTCTATCAAGACAGTTAAATAGATGCAGTTGAATAGAAAAAAAAGTCCCTAAGCAGAAGCAGACAAGTCCAAGGGCTAATCTCCAGAGCCCACAAAGTACATACACATAAAGTATAAACAAGAGGTCTTAAATGCTCGACCTAAAAAAATATATATCTATACACACACATGTGATCAAGGCCGGTATTTATCTGAAACGCGCCATGCGGACTTTGTTTGTGGGGAATAATGACTTATTGCACAGAACCTGGGTCTAATGCTCGTTTTTTTCTCCACAGAGGAGATTTAGGCAGACAAGGGATTTGGATACATATATCGCCGTCTGGTGGCCGTCAGTAGTTAGTTATAGTTAGGACCTAGTTTTCCGAAGTAGAATAATTTTTGACTTCACTATACTAATTAACCACTAATCCTTTATGGGTTCCAGAATAGCATGCTACTCGCCAAAAAAGCGCTTCAGCACCTCATCATAGGTAGCAAGTACTATAGAAATGCAAACCTTTTTCCCTCGTCTATTCCTCCACTACTATTCTCTATCCAAATAACTGAATAACATATCTACCACTCAAATTAGTTTCATATTTCACTAAACTAATTTTCAACACTAATACTTTAGGGGTTCCAGAGTAGCATGCTACTCACCCAAAAAGCATTTCAACACCCCATCAGGGTAACAAGAGCCATATAAATGCAAACCTTTTCCCCTCTTTTATCCCTCGCCAACCCTTCTTAATCCAACAACATTTTCGCCGAATAGGTCAGAATAAATGGGCTTTGCTGAATCTTTAAACACGTTTTCAGCCGATGTTGTAAGAATTACCTCTGCACTGCTTGGTACATAATCACAGTGATGCATGTAAACAAGCTTACTGCCAAGCCCACTTCCCAACGCAATGGACCAGTTAAATGGGAGCTTCTTATAGTAAGTAGCCTGTTCTGCAAATTCAGAATTTTTCTGAAAATGTGCGTGTTTGTAAACAGAATCAAGCATCACTGTCCCTTCTTTCTAAAGCATCAATAACTATGTAGTTTGAAAATACTATTTCGGTTCCATAAACCAGGGTGGGTTTCTGAATACATCATTCCGCGGAGGGTGCCCTCGAGATTAAGGGGTTCATTAGGATGGTGGGCAGACTTTGCCTACCCGTCATCCCCGTGCAAAACGGGAACGACCGCCATCGGAACGGCATCCTGCCTTGCCCATTAGGATGCAGCCGCCACACTGGCGGATGCCTCCTGTATTTTTACCGTTGCGGCAGCGGTACTGAAAGCGCCGCCCGCCGCAATGGTAAAAATGCACGTTGTGCGTTTCAAAGCACAACATGACAGGAACCGCGCGGTGCCTGCCATGTTGCACTTTGAAATGCGGGGGGGGAGGTACCAAAGGTACTCCTCATGTGCACCCCCACCACCCCGGCCCGCAACGGTTCCCCGCAGGGAGTCTCCGCAAGCCTTTCCATGGCGGCATTGCCGCCACGGAAAAGCATTCCCCAAAGCACATTATAATATGGCTGGCGGTGTCTAATAGACACCGCCACCATGTTAAACATTTTCCACCCCGACCGCAAGGCAACAGGAGCAGAAAAGCGGCGGACGGTCTTACCGTCCCCTGCGGTCCCCCCGCCATACTAATATGGCGGGGGGAAATGGGTGGCGGGCGGCAAAGGATTCGGGTGGTTCGCTACCGCCCGCATGGCGGTGTCGGTCCGCCCGACTTCCTAATGGGCCCCTAAGTTTTCTGCTTCGCAAATGAAAGAATTCATTAAATAGGCGCTTTTGAATAGATCAGCGGTAAGTAGTATTAGGGTTGGACATGGGCTGCGCGCCCTCTTCTGTGGAACACATGTTAGGGCTCAAAGGCCTTGCTAGTATGCTCTCATCTATGTATTAGATGTAGGGTTACCAGGCGTCCCAGATTTAACAGGACAATCCCGATTCTACAACAGCGGTCGCGTCAGATATTGGGAAAATTAGCTCTTGTCCCGGTTTTTAGAGACGGTAGACTGAAAACAGTGGGATGTGCCTTTTTATGTTTTCCAGAGCAGGGATAGCTAGCAGCTGTTTTAATAAAGCAATGTAATTAACAGGCCTGCTACTGGCTTTGAAAATTGCATTTTATTTACGTTCTTATTGCCTCTTCTGTAATTCTCTGCTGGGGAGCGCTGTCTGCTCGGTTCCAGTAAAATTGTAGTCCTCCTTCTATTTTGGTGAAAGGTCCCTGCTTTTGTTTTTCACAATTCTGGTGACCCTAATTAGATTGGAAAGGAAAACCGATTCCAGTTTTAAAGGTATTTCAAGCAGATGTTTATTATCACTTGTCTTACATTTAGCCAATCTTTCAGCTGGCTTCCATGCTTTGCTCAGACTGCAGGTTTTCTTTATGCAAAATAATCTTTGAATTAAGTTGTCTCTTGTCCACTTATCTTTTTTTAAGGTCTCACCTAAAGACAGCTGTAGCTGTGTGTTAAAGTCCTTTAGTAGGTATTATGTCACGTCCTTGCTCTCTATTGGATGGCTATGTTGTCTATCTCATTCCCGTGCTTTTTTTATTCAGTGGCTCTCCTCTCACCACTGGTTGACCCATCTCTCTTTTTTAGCCTGGTCCGATTGGATGACTTGTATCCTTCCACTGCTTACATTCAGGACCTACTTTACTTTTTTCTTTTTCTTTGAGTGCCCCACTCTCTCCCCCAAGCGAAAGTAAAAGACTATTTACTTGTTAATGAGGCTTTGTTGTTTTTCACCCCTTCTTAGAGTCCCTGCATCTCAACTCTGCCTATTGCTGGACGAATCAGACCCTCACAAAATCTTTTTCAGCCCTCCCCAAAATTTGCCTCTTGTTGTGCCTCTTTCTTCCCCTCCCATGTGTGCTGTTCCCCTCTTCAGCCATACTCGCCCATACTCTCTATACCTCTCTCCCTACCCCCCAAATTATCAATTTTTCCCCGCCCCTCTGCGTTTCCGCCATGCACAGCTTGTTTCCAAGTACCGTCTCCCCATTGCCCCTCCTCTCTCCCTGTCATGTTTGTCGAGGGTGTTTGTCCTCACCCCAGCCCTCACTTCTCCATTGCAGCCCTGCATGTCACCATCTTATTTTTGAGGCGAGAGTTATGTTAGCTAAAAATCACATTTCCATTAAAGTGTGTCCTGCTAAACCTATTGCCAGAGCATTGCTTCCTCTTTCAATGTAAGAAGATGGATAACAGAGGTAATATTTCCCTCTTCTATTGAGCTTTCTTGTTCTAAGGTCTTCATGTCCTTTCTTTACATTCACCATCCCAGCAATCTAAGGAAATGCAATTCTCGGTCTCTAATGGTGACCTAGCCGCTGACAAGTATGTTGTGGGGGTCACTGGTGACTGGTGTCCTGGTACATGCGGAAAAATAAAAAAAGGAAACCGCGTAATCACCTGAGCTGCTCATGCACACTCCATGCACTCACACTGACCTTCACTCAAACCTATCCATAATTCAGCGCAATGCTGACTCGTGCCCGTCATGTCATTTTCCACTACATTTCTCTCTCCTTTCCCATTTTCAGCCTTCCAGAGCGTGGTTTCCTTTCATTCCTATGTACGCTGCAGGCTCTGTGTTCTCTTTTCCCGCCTACCTACTCCTTGTTCACAGAGTTGTGGTTTGACAATTTAACAATCTGCCCTAGTAGGTTTCCTTCTACCTTTCGAGAGTTCTCTTTTTATAGGATGTGCAAAGCTCCCAGGAGTGTGCTTAGGAATTTCTCCCTGTGGTTGAATGCCACGAGGCCCCTTCCTTTACACAGCTGACTCTGTACTCATGCAGAGTTCAAAATGTTAATATTGTCATTGGCATAGTCCCCTATATAACATTAATTTAACCTTAGTTTTTTTCAGTGAATATCCAAGTGTTTTTTTGGAAAAAAACAGATCTTTTTATTACGCCTAACTATAACTTTAATTTAGCCTTTGCTTTTCAGTGAAAATATGGTTGAAAACGAATTATGAATTAAATATATATATATATATATATATATATATATATATATATATATATATATATTTTTTTTTTTATTATTATATATATGCATATATATATTTATATATCTTTCAAACACCACTGCATTCAGCGATCCTCAGCCTCACAACGCTGGTGCCGTGGGTGGCCGCAGTCGCCACACTATTATTACTCGCAATTTCCCAATATATATATATGTATTCATAATTAATTCATTCACTGTGACTTTGACTGACAGATGCCAATCCTGGGCACTTTTTGTTCTTCACATGTACACTTTATGTAGATGTTATTGTTCCGAGAGATTTGCAAAGGAACACTGTAAAAGAATGTATTTGCTAAAAATGACTTGCATTTTGCACTAACGTATTACAATAAGCTTTTCATCATTGAACCACCAAGCCAATTTACAGACAATGTTAGTTGAATGTTATTGCTGCTAGTGGCTTGCGAATGAACACTTAGGGGCTTATTTTGATGTCAGGCGGAAGCCAACTCTGTCTCAGTCGGGGGTCCCGTGTGACTCATTTCGAGTGACCGAACACTGTTTGGTCGCATGCACCCTTTCCTCATTGGGGACTCGTGCTAAGGCTGCAAATCGGCCGTAACACAAGCTCACATTGAGGAAAGGGAGGTTCAGTTCATCCCTGCACCCAATGCCATGCCCCATGCCATGCCACGAGTTGCAGGGATCCACAGGGGAAACCATAGGTGGCCCCTCTGCCTCCAACCAGAGGCCGTGTACCAAAGTGGGCCCTGCTGGGGGCCCTCAAAAACGCTTTCAGACATGGTTTCTATGTCGGACAGGCTGGCATGGAAACCATGTAGAAATTGTGCATCGTAACCTCAAGGGGGGAAATACCTGTCCTCGAGATTACTGGCCGTCTACCGACTGGCTGATGAGCTCTCCGAGCCTGTTGAAGGCAGCCCGGAATGACCGCCCGGTTTCCTTTCTGACCACCACCATTATAATGAGACGATCGGAAAGAATACCGAGCGGCCTATTACGATGCGGCCCTGCGGTCGGAGCCTTTACGGGCTGCATCGTAATCGGCCCCTTAATATTAATGTTTTTGCTGCTACTGACGTGTATTTCGCACATTCCAATTACAATATGCCTTTTCTTATTGTATTATCGATTTTAAAAACATGTAATTTCAATACGAAATATATTAATAACTTGTCTCAGCAAAATGGTATTCCATATTGATTAATGAAATTATCAAGGACCCCCTGTGTAGTTTGTGGAACTCCTAGGACAGGGTAATACTACAATGCGAAAAAATTCCTAGGCAGTTGCTGGAATTCAATTTGCATTAGTCATAACATAGCTGGATGTGTGTGGGGATAACCCAAACTCAGTGCGAACACATTAAAAAAATTAATAGGTTCTTTTATTGAGATTTTATTTAAAATTGGACACATAATAAAAAGCATACAATACATATATTTAACCACATTGATGTATAATACATCTGATGCAATGTATTCACCAAAAGTTACAATAGGTGAGTGGTTATTAACAAAGAAATATATACATCATGATTAGACAAATACATGTGTGATAACAACATATATAAAAAACAGACAGAATAACATCAAACTGATATGGTGTGGCTGGGTGATGAAAGTTCTCAACATGCGTTTCGGCACAAGGTGTGCCTTCATCAGGAGGGCCACAAAAAGTATGTCAGAAATAGACTAGAGTTGTGGATATCAAATCTGTTTTAGATGGAGAGTCCAACCTTGTCAGGATGTCTGTGGGGAATTCAGCACTTAAAAGGCAAAGCTTGCTGGAAATGTGAGTCGGAATAAATGAAGGCTCACGGGAGGAGGTAAGTACATGACAGCTGCAGAATAGCCTCCAGGTAAAAAGATGTCGTCTTTTTCTAATTAGAGAAATTTCATAAGCCAAAAAGCTGAACTCTGTGTATGAATGGACTGATGGTTGGGGCCAGGCTGTGACTGTGGGTACCCGGGATAGTGGGCAGTGGCTTGCCGACCCTTGTAGATATGACCATGTGTTTCAGCAAAGGCACTAAAATTGGGAAGGCAAATGCGGCATCAGTCAAATGTCCAAGGTAGTGAAGCAATGGGTAAGTACTCAGGGGGGGCAGCGATCGGAAGCCTGATTGACTCGTGCTGTCGCTACTCGCGAGGTGCGTAATTCGGGAACCCCATTTCTCAAAATTCCATATTGATTATACATGTTTATATTTTAGGTAGTGTGATTTTAATCATGTATCATGAATTCTGATTATTTATATGTATCAGTGGCATGCTGTTCAATCTGAATGTTTGTTCAATATGAAAGTTATTGATGACTGCCACACCTCCAATTTGGGGTTGTAGAATATACAGCATACACTATATATACATGGGTGGTTCATATCTTCCAGTCTTGAATTCCTCATATATGTGTGTATCATGTAATGTATGTGGGAGGCAATGCAACAATTCTAATGTAGCACGGAAATTTGATTTTTGATTAATTGAAGGCAGTAGTCTATCTCACATGAGGAAGAGCAGTGCAATGACAGAAGGACTGTTTATAAATCACTATGGTGAAGGGATTTGTTTTGTCCAGTTGAAGGTGTAAGCCGAAAAGCTTTGTTGTCCTGTTTGTGTATGATTCACTGTCTTCGATAATAAAAGCTACTATCTGCACCCGCTGTGCTTGCTTCGAATGTTGTAATTACTCAATTGCTCAATGCTGTGGTGCCATGGTGATAGAATAACATTGGATACAGTGAGATATTACCAGTATCTAGTAACAGTTAGGACCATGTGTCCATGGGAAAAGCTTTTATTATGACTCGCGTGTATTTTTGGTGGATTATGTAGAATCTTCACAAATATTTCCAAAAATTATGCACCAGTGGTTCTTGCTGTATATGGAAAGTTTTGGGGTGATCTGTCAAGTGGTGGTCCAAAAATAGGGTGTCAAAAATAGTACATTTTCCCATGTTAATGCCCATAGGAACTTTGAACATGTACAGCCCGAACCCCCAATTTGGCTGAAAGGTAGATGTTGTTACGCAGATTGTGTATGGTAGAGAATTTGCTGAAAAATTAGAGAAAATACAGGTAGTGATATCTGTGACCATGATGACTTCGGGAAAAATAACGAGCTTGTGCACGGAAATGCAGAGCTCTGACTGGTTGCCAGGAAGTGTCAGCAGCCATCTTGGGATAAGGCTTCAGCCGAGTACCACAAAAAAAAATAACATAATAGAAGGCAGAGTAGGAGTATCCAGATCTCCATGCCTTGGTTTTGGAGTACGCCTGGGACATCGGCAGGCTAAAAAGGCAACATATAAAGAAAAAAAATGCTGTGCAATGTTCGTGAATTCACAGGAAAAAAGATACAACAAGTGCAGGCTCCCACTCTTGCTTTTAAATGTCACCCGGGTGGGCCAGGTCACAGGGGCATAACATAAAAAGAGGAGAGGGGTACAGGCGGCCGTCTTCCTTGGGGCTTATGAAAGCCGTGGCGACCGCAACCTTCCTGGAAAATTGCTATATATATATGTATATGTACAGGGCGGTGACCACGTGGAACGCCGGTGCCCGAGGACCACCACCTACCCAGGTCACCTAACAATATGTATGCAGGTAGGCCCACTGGGCCGCCTGTATCTCAAGAACTGTGATCTCCCTGAAGCAAATCATACTAAAAAAATGGGGAATGCCCACAGCCACAGCAACAGCCACCTCTCTGGGGCAGCAAAAAAAATAAATGTTTGCAGCCAGGCCCGCTGGATTCGCACACGCCCCGGGGACTGCCACCTCCCCAGGACAAATGATGTTGAAAAAATGCAGGGGAGCGTATATGACCCTCCACAAACCTAGGGACTGTCGCCTCACTGGGAATGAAACTAAAATAATGTAGGGGGTCTGTCGCAGAACCCCAGCCTTGGGGACCAACACCTTCCCGGGGCTAATTTCTACTGTGGAGGGGGCTGCGTTGCCCCCCTCCTTGAGTCATGGATGGGCTGTGGTGACTGCCACCCCTTATGGCCGGCTCCTTCTACCTCCTGAAGTGCCCACCTTTGGGAAGAAGCTGTTTGTTTACTTTTGTTTTGTGGGAGTGGGCATCTCCATGCAAGCAAAAGGAAACATTACTCCACTTTCTGCAAGTCAGAGCTGTCAAACAGCTCCTGCTTGCAGTAAGCGAAGTTTTCATCTGTTTCCGTGCAAATATGCCTGAAGTGAAACAGATGAAAACATTACTCTGACAGAAAGGGAGCTGTCTTCTAGCAGGTCTCTGTCTGTCAGAATAATGGCTGCTCCTGCAGGAGGGAGGGAGGCAAGTAGGAGCACAGGGTTCTTAAGCTCCTCCACAGTCCAATTGGACACTAGGTGCCATAAGGGCACCCAGGTGACTTGACTGGGCCTCGGTGGAGGGGTATCCATTCCCTGGGCCAAAATCTGCCCGAGTGGGGGGGCCACTAATCCCCCCTCCCTATAGAGTAGGTGCCCGAGTTGTAGTACTGTAAAGTATTAATCAACCTAACTACGTGGGTATGGCCACGTAAGTGTGCTTTCTCCTCATTTCCACTATTAAAAGGTATCTGTAATCCTTGATGGAGGTGTTTGCATCCTTGTTTCTGTCGAGCACAAAACCTCATATAGTGTCTTTGATGAGGATATTCTTTCTTGACATCTGCTGTTGAGACCAGAGAGTGTGTTCCAAACTTTTACTAACTAAGTATGTAAACCTGCCTACAAACCCCGCCCAAATAGCTTTGCGGTATGGAACATTTTCCTGACCTTTTCCCAGGGATGTGTACAGCTTACTAAATGACCCCCCATGCGTTTAATGCACACTTACTTCTGCAAAGTACAAATAATCCAGGTGTGTTTTCTCTGCAGTCTCACAATTTTACAGCTGTCTGGTGAAGACGCTCGATGAACAATCACATTAGCAAAGTAACAGACACACCACTGGAGACAATTTCTCAGTGTCCTTCACACAGTTGTAGTGTAGGAGAATCACTATACATTTACCCAATGTGGTAGCACTTACTAATTAGCTAGTAGAATGTACTCCAGTTATGTAGAGCTGTTGAACAAAACAGTGGCCACTTCTTGGATAAATACACAGGGGCAGGATTCACTCTGGCATGATGCTCAATTCACACAAATTAAACAAGTAACAGTTAGGAAATACATTTTTTTTAATTCACTGAAAAAAAAGCAAAGGTTACAGGGACGTTATATTTAAGAAATATAATTTAAAAACCTTAGACATCCACTGGAAAAAAGGAAAGGTTACAGGGTTGTTATAGTTAGGAAAAATAATTTTAAAAGTCTCAGAAATTCACTGAAAAAAGCCAAAGGCTACAGCGATGTCACAGTTAGGCTGTCATTTTACTTGTACAAAATCCAAAGAAATTCACAGATATAATTAGCTGAGCTAACTAGACCTCATGCCCCTGCAAAGCACTGCTTATGACCACATATATTACATCACTGTTGACATCTCAAATGACATCACTGATGACGTCATCGACAAAACCACTAACACGCCCACTTATACCACCATACATCTCATACACACACTCACTCCCACATTACCGCTGACATACCCATTAACAGACCTATACAAATACACGACTACTCACTGATCTATAGAGCAGCTCACACACCAACTCACCCATACAGCCAGTAACGCAACCACTAACTCACATATACAGTCACTCATGCACCTA
Source organism: Lissotriton vulgaris (assembly GCF_964263255.1). Classification (NCBI taxonomy): domain Eukaryota; kingdom Metazoa; phylum Chordata; class Amphibia; order Caudata; family Salamandridae; genus Lissotriton; species Lissotriton vulgaris. The sequence goes on along the minus strand of NC_141688.1, from coordinate 190,373,217 downwards.
TTCACTGACCAATACAGCCACTCACACATCCAGTCATACATATACGTACACACCCATTAATAAACGCATGCAGCCACCCTTGCACTGAATCAGTCACCCATACAAGTACTCACACACCTACTTACTCACCCATACAGTCACTCACACAGCCACTCACTCACCCACACCCATAGTTTCTATTACAGCCACTCACTCATACATATACTAACACATGTACTCACCTACCTATACAGTCCCTGACCTCAGTGATGTCACTGATCATGTCATCAATAATGTAATATGTGAGGTCACAAGCAATGTATTACAGGGGCGTGAGTTATAGTTAGCTCAGCTAACTATAACTGCTGAATTTAACTGGTATTGTATGAGTGATACCTGAGCCTAACTTCAACATCCCTGTAGCCTTTGTTTTTTTTTCAGTAAGGAAAAAAAAAGTATTTGCAATGCAATCGATCTCGCCTTTGGGACCTTATATGCATTTAGCTATGCAGCACATTATCCTCGGTGCTTACACATCTACTGTTCTTTAACATGGAGGGAAAGTAAGCACCAAACAGTGTGATACGCCAGGTATGGGGCCACATGGAAAGAAAAACTGCCTTTCAGTGGGAAATTGTATAGTCAAAGCTCTGTTTTTAATATAAATCAGGGCCTTCGGTGGTCATATCACTGAAAATACAAGATTTGAAAAAAATATTATTCTCTACAGGTGCTTGTGGAAGACATTTTCTATGGACTGGAATCTGGAAAATGCTAAAGTGATTCTGGTATTTTACTGACCTCTGCTGGTCGTTTTCTATTAAGAAAGTTAAATAGAGGTAGTTACCATAAAAATAGAAAAAAGAAAATCCCTCAGCAGAAAGTAATTCTGGTATTTTACTGACCTCTGCTGGTCATTTTCTGTCAAGACAGCTAAATAGATGCAGTTGAATAGAAAAAAAGTCCCTAAGCAGAAGCAGACAAGTCCTAGGACTGATCTCCAGAGCCCACAAAGTACATACACATATAAGTATATACTAAAGAATAAACAAGAGATCTTAAATGCTCGACCTAAAAAAAATATATCTATACACACACATGTGATCAAGGCCGGTATTCATCCGAAACGCGCCATGCGGACTTTGTTTGTGGGGAATAAAGACTTATTTCACAGAACCTGGGTCTAATGCTCGTTTTTTTATCCACGGAGGAGATTTAGGCAGACAAGGGAATTGGATATATATATCTCCGTCTGGTGGCCGTCAGTAGGTAGTTATAGTTAGGACCTAGTTTTCCGTAGTAGAATATTTTTGACTTCACTATACTACAATAATCCTTTATGTGTTCCAGAGTAGCATGCTACTCGCCAAAAAAGCGCTTCAGCACCTCATCATAGGTAGCAAGTACTATAGAAATGCAAACCCTTTTCCCTCGTCTATTCCTCCACTACTATTCTCTATCCAAATAACTGAATAACATATCTAACACTCAAATTTATTTCATATTTCACTAAACTAATTTTTCAACACTAATACTTTATGGGTTTCAGAGTAGCATGCTACTCACCCAAAAAGCATTTTAACACCCCATCAGGGTAACAAGAGCCATATAAATGCAAACCTTTTCCCCTCTTCTATCCCTCGCCAACCCTTCTTAATCCAAATAACTGAATAACATATCCACCACTCAAATTACTTTCATATTTCACTATACTAATTCAACATTAATCATTAAGGGTTTCAGAGTAGCGTGCTACTCACCAAAATAGCACTTCAACACCATCAGAGGTAGCAAGCGCTATATAAATGCAAACCTCTTTCCCTCTACTATCCAGCTGCTACTCTTCTCTATCCAAATAAGTGAATAACAAATCCACCACTCAAATTACTAATTTTCAACTCTAATCTTTTATGGGTTCTGGAGTAGCATGCTACTCACCAAAAAAAGCACTATGATGCCTCATCAGGGGTAGTAAGCGCTATATAAATGCAATTACAATACAATACGCACTCACAAACTCACTCAGACTATTATACACCCACTCACACACTTATGTATGTGACATCCAGTCACATACCCACTCATATACTCATGTACCCACTCACGTACCCATTCAGGAACTCATGCACCCACTTCCAGACTGAATCAGAGAGTGACACACCCATGTACAGATCCACTCAGAGACTCATGTTTCTACTTAGAGACCCACTCATAGACTCATGCGTACGGTCTCATACCTCCTTAATGAGTCTTAGATACCCTCACAGACCCACCTGGGCACTCATGCACCCACTCACAGACCTACTCAGATACTCATGCACCCACTTACAGACTCACTGGAAGAGTTAAGGATCCATGTACAGAGTCACTCAGAGACTCACGCACCCTCTTACAGATCCACTCACACGCTCATATTTTTCCACAGACCCATTGAGACACTCATACACCCACTCACAGATCCACTCAGACACTCATACACCCACTCACGCACCCATATAGTCACTCACACACTTAGTCACAGACCCTTTAAGAGACTAGTGCACGCAGTCATTCACTTGTATACTCAGAAACTCCCACCACTCACAAACTCACTCGGATATACATGCACCCGCTCACTCACCCACTCCAAGGCTCACACATCCACTCACACACCCATCCAGATACTCACCTTCCCAGACACAGACCCACTCAGACACTCATGCGTGCACCCATTCAGTCACCCATTCAGAGATATATGTTCTCACTCACAGACCCATTGAGACACTCATGCACTCACACACAGACCCACTCAGACACTCACACACCCATACAGTCACTCACATACACACTCACAGATCCTCTGAGACTCATGCACCTATTCACCAGTGGGTGCGTGCAGATACATGCACCCACTGGCAGAACCACTTACATTCATGCCGCCAGTCATAGACCCACTGAGAGACCCATGCACTCACAGACCCACCCAGACATTCATGCACCCATTCACTCCCCCTCTTAGACATCCAGTTAGACACTAATGTATCCACTCACAGATCTAGTCAGACAGGCATATGCTTACTTCCAAATTCAAAAAGGCACTCATGCAGCTACTCGCAGATTAAGTGAGAGACTTATGCAACCAATACCCATCATGCCACTGATCTACCAACTCATATATGCACCGAGGCAGTTACGCAGTTTGTTACAGAAGCATTGATAGACTGATGCACAGTCTCACAGATCCACTGAAATACTTATACCGTGAACGAGAGACTTACTGATATAGTGATGCATGCAGTCATAGATTACACTGAAAGAGTTATGCACTGTGTTATAGAGATATTAGGAAGGTTGTACATGCTGTTATACAAGTAATTATATATTGATATGTTTAGTGTGTTAGTTATAATCCATGATGTAGTTATAAGTTTTGAATGTGGTGGTTGCCATTGAATGTCTATATTTGTTTAGTCATTTTGCGAAGTGTGCATGGTGATAAAAAAACAAAGGTTACAGGGATGTTATAGTTAAGTATCAGCATGTAAAAAACCTTAAAATTCACTGAAATAAAAAGATTACAGGGACATTATAGTTACAAAATGGAATTTTATTAAAACATATACATTTACGGGGAAAAACAAAGGTTACAGAGACGTTATAGTTAGGCTTGGGTTTTCCTCATACAAAGCCAGACACATTCAGCAGTTCTTGGACCCTGTAAGGCAATGCTTATGACCTCACATATCATATACAGATGTAATTAGATATCTCAAATGACATCACTGATGACATCATCCACAGAATCTCTGATGCACCCACTCACAACCAAATATAACCATTCATACACCCACTCCAACTCCACACTACATTTCTCAAAACCATCAACACACCCCTACCAGTATTTATACACCCATTCACTGATTCATAGGTCTACACACACATCCACTCAGTCACCCATACAGCCACTCATACAACAACTTACTCACTAATACAGTCATTGATATATCCACTCATACAGCCACTCACACAGTCAGTCATCCCTAGAGTGCCTCACACACCTACTCACTCACCAATCGAGTCAATCCAACAACCACTGATTCATATATACAGTTGCACACACCCCCACTCACTTATTCAAACATATACTAACATATACTCACTAACCTATACAGTCACGGACACAACCGCAGACTCACCCATAAAGCCTCTTGGACAATCACTCACTCACACAAACAGTAACTCATATACTCCAACACTCACCTATACTGCCTTTCACATATGCAGTCACTCACCCATATACCACTGAAACATCTAGCCATTCATTCACAGACATAACCATACACTCACTCAGGATCACTGAAATAATATCGAGAGACAAAATATCGACCATCAAGAATATCGTTGACAAAATATCGACTGACAAAATATCGAGTTTCTATCTACAAACAGGTAAGTACAAAAATATCGAGTTAAAAATATCGTTTACAAAAATATGGTTTTAAAAAATATCGACTTTACTAAAAACCATGTTAAATTACATTAATATTAAAAATTAATTACTAAAATATACTTAAAATACTTAAATTAAATTATAATAATTAAATAATTAATGAAAGTAAAAAAAAAAAAATTGTATTCATATTTCTAAAAACATATATATATATATAGTGAAAAAATATAATTAAATAATAGCCAATATTATTAACGTACAATACCAAAAGTGTAAAAATTCGTTGGATAGCGTATGGGTAAAAATTACTATTCTAACTCCAAAGAGTGCAACAGTAGGGAAAGCGTTGGATAGCGTAGGGGTTAAAATTACTATTCCCACTCCAGTGAGTGCAACAGTAGGGAAAGGGTTGGATAGCGTAGGGGTTTAAATTACTATTCCCACTCCAGCGGGTGCAACAATAGGGAAAATGTTGGATAGCGTAGAGGTAAAATTTACTATTCCCACTCCAATGGGTGCAAGAGTAGTGAAAGCGTTGGATAGCGTAGGGGTTAAAATTACTATTCCCACTCCAGTGAGTGCAACAGTAGGGAAAGCGTTGGATAGCGTAGGGATTAAAATTACTATTCCGACTCCAGTGGGTGCAACAGTAGGGAAAGCGTCGGATAGCGTAGAGGTTAAAATTACTATTCCTACTCTAGTGGTTGCAACAGTACGGAAAGCGTTGGATAGCGTAAGGGTAGAAATTACTATTCCCACTCCAAAGAGTGCAACAGTAGGGAAAGCGTTGGATAGCGTAAGGGTAAAAATTACTATTCTCTCTCCAAAGAGTGCAACAGTAGAGAAAGCATTGGATAGCGTAGGGGTAAAAATTACTATTCCCACTCCAGTGGGTGCAACAGTAGGGAAAGCGTTGGATAGTGTAGGGGTTAAAATTACTATTCCCACTCCAAAGAGTGCAACAGTAGGGAAAGTGTTGGATAGCCTAGCGGTTAAAATTACTATTCCCACTCCAAAGAGTGCAACAGTAGGGAAAGCGTTGGATAGAGTATGGGTAAAAATTACCAATCCCACCCCAGTGGGTACAACAGTAGGGAAAGCGTTGGATAGCATAGGGGTTAACATTACTATTCCCACTCCAAAGAGTGCAACAGTAGGGAAAGTGTTGGATAGCGTTGGGGTTAAAACTACTATTCCCACTCCAAAGAGTGCAACATTAGGGAAAGCGTTGGATAGCGTAGGGGTTAAAATTGCTATTCCCACTCCAGTGGGTGCAACAGTAGGGAAAGCGTTGGATAGCGTAGGGGTTAAAATTACTATTCCCACTCCAGAGAATACAACATTAGGGAAAGTAAATATTGCATATATTATTCAAAAATCTATAAATGAATATCTATTAATAATTAATTAAAAATAAATAAAAATGTTATCTAATATAATATTTAATATTTTAAAATTACTAATTAACAATAATTATTTCAATTAATTACCTATTAATACAAATTAATTAAACATTAACAATTAATTATTTAATAATTAAAAATGATTTTACAATTATTTCCAAATAAATACATTTTAATTAATTTTAATATTTAATGAATTATTAATAAATTACTTTCCACCCTATGCACCTATAAACCCACAACCCACTACAGAAATTAAATTAGTAAAATTTACATAATTACCAATTAATATAAATTAATTAACAATGATAATTAAATTAATTAACAGAAATAAATTAATTAACAATTAATTACTAATTACTATCAATAAATATACATATTTAATTCATTATAATTAAATTACTTCCCACCCTACCCCTATAAACCCACAACCCGCTACAGAATTAAATTAGTAAAATTTACATAATTACCAATTAATCAATTAATAATACTTATTTTCCAATTACAATTAAATTAATTAACACATATAAATTAATTAACAATTAATTACAAATTACTATCAATAAGTAAATTTACATATTTAATTAATTATAATTAAATTACTTCCCACCCTATTCCCCTATAAACCCACAACCCGCTACAGAATTAAACTACGTAATAATTTTAAAAACAAAATTCATTAAATAAAATTATTTATTACATAAATACACACTTTTCACACATATTATAACATAAAAATACACTATAAAAATATATATTATTAATAAATCGATATTTTTAACTATCTATATTATATACTTCGATATTTTAACTATCTATATTTTTAACAGTCGATATTACTTCACTTACCTTAAAAACGATATTTTTGTTGTCTATATTCTGTCCTGTCGATATTTTGTCCAGTCTATATTAAAAACTCTATATTATGTCCAATCGATATTTTGGACTCAATAATATGTCTGTGCACCACTCACTCAGTCACCCATACATCCCCTCACAAATGCACACACTAATCCGATGCAGCCACTGACTCACCCATTGCTGCAGGCAGTCACACACCCTCTCAACACACAGACCCACCTACACAGACACTCTCATACAGGTATTTAGACAACCAATGCATCACCCATACAACCACTTACATAGCCACTCATCCACCCATACAGTCACTTAGACACCAACCGACAGACTGATTTAGACATTCACACAACCTAGTCCCTCACCCATGCATTTACTGAGACACCTAATCCCTCACTTATACAGTCAGTCTTTCACCCACTGAATGATCCAAACAGGCACTCATACACCCACTGATTCACCAATACACCTTGGTATGTAACACTCATCAACTTTTAAAAAACACTCCCAGTCACTGAATGATGTCATCAGTGATGTCACAGACCATGTCATAAGCAGTGCATTGCGGGACACAAGTATTAGTTAGCTCAACTAACTATAACTGCTGAATTCCTCTGGTTTTTGTATAAGAAATAATATAACGATTATATAAAAAAAAATGTTTCCAGGGATTATATATATAGATATACAGACCCCTTACATTAATTTATGTTAGCCCCAAGTAGGTGGCAGTCCCTGGGTCAGTGAGGACGTGCTGTGTAGGCTCCCCTACTTTTTTTCAACATAATTTACCCTGGGAGGTGGCTGTCCCCGGGGTGTGGGCAGCTCCAGTGGGCCTGCCTGCATATTTTATTTTTAACTGCTCCAGGGAAGTGGCACTTCCTGGGGTGTAGTGGGCCCAGCCGGCCTACCCTAATACATATTATTAAGTGCTCTGGGGAGGTGGGGTGCCATATGAGCACCCCCTGCATATATAAAAAGCAATGCAGCAGAAAGGTTTTCATAAGCCTTAGGAAGGGGGACCATGCACTCCCCTACTATTTTTGTTTCGGCCCCAGGACCCAGCCCACCCAGAGTTCATTTAAAATCAAGCGCGGGAGCCTGCATTTGTTGTTTCTTTTTTTCTACAAATTCGTGAATGTGGGGATTTCACAGTCATTTCTTTTTTTTTTTTCAAAAAATTCTTTTTTTGACCTGACGAAGGTCCGAAAGACCAAGGCTTGGGGTCATGGTATTCCTAGTGTGCCCCTTTTCTTTTCTTTTATGTTTCTTTTGTGGGACTCAGCTGAAGCCGGGTCCCAAGATGGCTGTGAACACTTCCTGGAAACCAATCAGAGCTCGGCATTTCCCTGCACTAGCTGATTATTTTTTGTGAAGACATCGTGGCTACAAATATCTCTAACTGTATTTTCTTAAATTACTTGATAACTATTGAACGAATTTACACCAAATAATAATGAGCACAATCTGCATAACCAATCTACCTCTCTGCCAAATTTGGTCTAATACCATCCAGTAGTTCGGCTGTACACGTGTTCAAAGTTCCTATGGGAATTGACATGGGAAAATATGCTGTTTTTGAGGCCCCTTTTTCTTGACCTCCGCTTGACAGACTACTCTAAAATTTTCCATGTGCAACAAGAATCACTGGCACATCATTTTTAGAAATAATATCATAATCTCAAATTTAGAACACGGAAAATGGAATGTATATTTGCTAAATTTGGTAATTCTGAGAATCAAAATACAGAATTCAATGCTCAAGAATCCCTTTAAGTACACCTAAATAACACTTAGATTTCCAAAAATCCTTATGAGTGAATGTCCCAGCTGTTAGAGGTAAATCCGGCCAATGAATAAATACAAGAAAATAAATCCAGCCTTTCAGTGGAAAAGTTTTGTACTGTCTACTGACTTATCCAAAGGTTCATAAGTAACCATTACTAGGGTGCTGGAAATTTAACAATGCCTCTGAACAGCACACTGTTTATTCAGATGTAGTTAAAAACGTTATTTTCTATATATTACACCCTATTTAATTTGGAGCATTCTACTTACAGGACCTACTATCCTGATTTTACCTGCAGCTTGGGCCTGTTACATGGGTTCATGGTCTTAGATAACTGGTTAGCTTTCAGCAGCAGCCATGTAATGCTATATTATGCAATCCATTGGTACTCAGTTTATCAACAAGGAAATAATTAAGGGGTGAACAGCCTTCTGGACTCTAATCTATGACCAACATGTTGCAAACAGTTCCCTGCAGCGAAGTCTACCTTACTGAGCAGTCCTACTTGCTCTGTCTCCATCTGAGCTGTTGGTTTGACCTTGTATCGGAGCAAACCTTAATGTTCACTCCTTTCATTTGCATTTGAATGCTGTGACCTAGATTATCTGCCTAAAAACTGTGTGCCTGGAATATGGATCTTCATACACACACTGCCATTTCCAACCTATATATCTGAGTAGTACATGGAAGATTACATACTAATTCTTCATAGTCCTTTTTTAAACATGGCTTGTTTAATTTTCAATTGATAAATAAGGGATAACATTTACTTTTAGTATTCTTTAAAGTTTACATTTCTTATTGGCGTGGGCTCCTAGCATTTGAAGCTATTTTTTACTCCAACAAGATATATTCAGAGATGTATTTTAGGTTTCACAAAAAAAGACAAAGAGATCTATTGTAACCAATATAGGTTTAAAAAGAGCTTTGTGGCTGCTTCTTGCTCCTGATCTGAAGGCTTTCTTGTCTACCTTGGTTCTGTGTTCTTCTTTGATGGTGTGCCTCTCTATTCCTATCTTTGTACCACACATGAAGTATTTCAGCCTCAACATGTATCGATTGCATGAGTGTCGTCCTCCTGTGGTTGACCTGAGTATAATTTCTTTTTATTTTTGTTCAGCTCTCCATGGGCGTCTATCACTTTTCGCACTCATTTCTCCATTGCCCTGCTTTATTACTCATTACGTTATTTTGCTTTTTGCAAGGTCCATTAGCTGCCTGCACACAGTTGTGGGGATGTCACATTTTCCAATTTGCTCTGTGCTGTGCACTCTCTCCCACCCCTGCACTCTCCACAACATTTTAATTTACATTTATTAAGTGGATTTTTCTTAAGGAATGGGGCTTCTGCCCAATGCTCCACCTGGAGCTTGGTCCCCATTTTTGCTGCATCCCATGTATGTGTTGAAATTTACTCTTCCAAGAGAGACCTCCATCATCTTGGATTGACATATTAAAAAGTAAAATAAAACAATGGCAGCCCCCTATACATGTCCATGCACATTAGCCACCTTCGAACGTTTTCTTTTCTTAAAAAAAAAAACTAAAAAGGTGACAGTTGCAAGTGAAAACCGTACCCCAAAATTTCTACACCACACAATTTGCCTCATTTGGTTCTCCCAGTTTGCTGTATTGGAGATTGCGTCAAACATCCATATCATGAGGATATGTCTGCCTGCATTGAGGTACCTCTCTGTACAACAAATTAGCAGAGAAAACGTGCTTCTTAAATAATGAGGACCACTCAATAAACAGGTCTAGATCAAGGAAAAGTTAGTTTAATTTATTTTTTATAAGCTATACAGAGTAAATGCCCCAAAGGTTCTGATTTGCAGAGTAATACACAGTATGCTAAAGCCAGAAAATATTTCTAGTCCCAATTGGCAGCAAAAAACATTAGAAAATCATCCGGCAGCATTTCTAGAAGCACAGTAAAGACCAGCAACATCCCTGGCTTACCCCCCTAAATCAAAGGGATTTTATACACAGCTCTTGCAGAGAATATTAGCAATACTGCAAACTCACCCTGGTCTCACCAAAAGTATCATTTCTTGACCAATTCAGAAAACAAGAACAATAAATGTTATTAACACATTAGACCCATCCAATCTCTTTGAATAATTATTTAACACCTTCTATGCTAATGTCATACAGAGATGTTCGAACAAATATGAAGAATTGAACAAGGAAACTTTCTCACCGAATGTAGAAATGAAGAAGTTGAAAACATGGACACCTGTTGCAATCTTACATCCGAACCATAGACAGTAAATTGTAAGGAAACAATACAGCAATACAAATGAACTAATATGACCTCAGTCTGACTGCTGTGAATCCTGTACACAGGGGGACAAGCAGGAGGGAGTGACAAAGATGCCATCAATTTGATCTAAGATGGCGTTTTACACGGAAATGTGGCAGAACTAGAACACCTCAAATTGAGTTCCAAAAATCATAGATATGTGTTTCAATGGAAATTATGCTATATCAGTTAGTAGATGTAATCATGTGTGAAACAGCATATTAAACTTTGTTAATGATATGCAAAATTGTAGATCTATAAAATACTTTATCACAATCACGCATGTATGTGCCCCCTCCAAGCGATCATTTGTGGAAAAACAAGCTTTGGCAAAATCAATAAACTCCCAGATGAAGCCTAATTGAGGTTGTGTTACTTGTTTGATAATGCAGTGTGGTATTTGCATTGCTTTTGGTAAAGAGGACTATCTGTGTCCATATGGACAGAGTAATCCAAAGTTTAATTGCTAAATAGACAAAGCTCAGCCTGCTTCATGGCTGCACAAACCACTCTAAAAGGTTTCATCAGAGATAAACTTCATGAAACTGAAAGAGTATAAGGAACCAGTATTTATAATGAAAGGGGGTGGGAGCAACTGTGAGAAAGGCCTCGAGGACATGTTCCCAAACTGTAATAGCTCCTAGTACATCACAAGATCAAAATTATACCCAGTGGGAAGTTAGAATGGGGCGATTTTAATGCTCTTTTTGTATTACCTACAGGCCAGTGATATTCTCCACACGTTTTATTGACAGTTATTATGAAAATTACATCTGCTTTAAACATATTGCTGCTAGATCTGACAGTTACATATATTCTGTATCTAAAAAAATGCCATCAATGGTAAGTCTAGGGGGATATATTAAAAATAATGGTAGACATAAAATAAATGGAAGCGTCAGGGACAGTGTCCTTTACAGCACAAAATACTGCTGCGTCATGGTCGGTGTTCAAGGACTGAACTTCACCAAGACTCCCCACGTGTAAGGTAGAGCTTGATTTTCCTTGTTTCAAGAGGGGTCGAGATTTGATCTTAATGTTCGCAGTAAATCCCGTAATTATATGGTAGAGTGTACTGTAACTGATAATGCTTGTGGTAATGCATTTACCACCACCAGTAGTGTAGAATTGTATCACTGTAGACAGGCTGAGCTAACCACAAGGTTGCAGGGTCTTAATTCGCCCTCCACTCTAAAAAACCGTACTGGTAATTCGACAAATTGGATTTTACAACTAGTGAACATGTCCTCGCGATGAAGACGTCCGTATTTGGCACAGCCAGTAAATTGCTACAACTCTTCCCGTAATGAGGCACATTGTGCAGAACTCCAGGGCATACGTGGAATGCATGTGGAAGGAGAAATACCCTCTTACAGGTGCACATTTTTTTGTAAATACTTATTTTGGGAAGAGAAAATTGGGGCGCTTATACAGGAGAAGCCTTAACTCAAAGAAACAATAAATACCTTTAAACAGCAGAAATGGGCGAACAGAAGCATGGCTCATTGAGAAAGAGGAAAATGAAGGCCTTTGGCAGTATTTCATCCATGGAGCTGATCTCAGTTTGTCACTCCGGCTCTACAGCTCAGCGAATCCTTAGTTTAAAGTGTTGATCATTTCTCACAAAACAGTTCAGTGGTTTCCATTAGACGCACCATGAGTTGAGATGCAGACATAATAAGACATTCATTAAGGTGGAATATGAGCATCTTTAGGGAAGATTTAGAGAATGAAAACAAAGTGTTAATTAGGGTTGGATGCAAATAAGCTTAAAACAGGACTGGAGCCTTATTGGGCCCACTGCCTGCCAAAGCCTAATCCCAGTTGTGCTTTGCTTAGGCACTGCTGCCAACCCTGCTTAACTCATCATATTCTTGACACAGAAAGCGACAGTAGTATGCCAGTACAGTTTTACAAGTGTTGTGTGCCCGCCGCATTATTGGGAGACTGGGGGAGTGGGCAGACTGGGGTGGGGTACGTTTTTTGATTTTCTAAAAAAAAAACAATAAGACAACAACCTTTATAAATTATGTTGTATATTCTTGGATTGGTGTCGTTACAACGCAGGCTATTACAACGCCTGCTGTTACAACGCGGTTTTTACATCGCATACCACTACAACGCATAGTGCTTTTAAGCGCTGGATAGTGATTTATTTAATTTACTATTCCAACTCCAGTCCCCGTGGATAGTAGGGAAGGTGTTGGATAGTAAATTAAATATATTCCCTATCCTAGAGCGCCCCCCAGGGCAAGGCGTTGTAATGGTTTGCGTTGTAATGGTTGCGTTGTAATGGAAGTGCGTTGTAATAAATGCGTTGTAAGTGGTGTATTCCCATATTCTTGAATACAAATACATAAAGCTCCTCTGGGAGCACACTATAATTCAATATAAGTATATATATGTGTAACGTAATCTATCTTCATTTAGCCTAGCTGTGAATGGGCCCCTAACTAATAAATCATTACAGTGGCGGCTGCCGCCTAGCTAAAGTGGTAGGGTTGCCACGGGTGGAGAGGGCGGTGGGTCGAGGGGAAAACATATAAGTTAAAAAAATAAAAAGAGACTTACCTGCTGCTCCACTTCCTCTGATGCCTGGCTCGTGGCTACTCTTTGCGGCACAGGCTCGACTTGAGAGAAGCACCAGGATTGGGCTGAGCGGCTGTGTTTGCCGCTCAGACGGTGGAATGAAGCCTGTGGCTTTTCTCCAACCTGGCTATGAAACACAGCTGTTTGGAGAAACATAAGTGCGCATATGCGTTTGGTCGGTTTAGGACGGCCAGCCAAAACACATATGCGGACTTATGAGTACACACTTCTCCTCCCTACCATGCACGGCTCCGTCCTATACCTTTTATATTGCCGGATAAGACAGCATAAATAAAATGATAATAACATTGTTTTATAGTTTTATTTATCGTCTGCAAGTATGGGCTGTGGGACGGTTCTCCTCCGCCATTACGGAGGAGCCACCACTGAATCGTTATTCCTTGAGCGATGGTACTGTGACCTATAAATTGTGCTTTCAGTTTTATATCTGTTACACAGACTTGTCCACTAGTATTAAAAAATCAGGGTTTTGAAATTCCAGAGGAAAGACAACTATATTGCTTGATTGTTTGGGGTCTGGAAGTGGTGCTAAGGGTTACAGGCTTCCCACGTCTCTTGTTGCTATTAAAATGTAAAGCTCATTGGAGCTCTGGGGCAATCTCTTTAAGAGTACCCTATTAGTTATATAACAGTCACCAGTTGATCATGGCTCATAAATTGACCATATTACAGAGATGTCACCTACCATCTCTTAACCTCAAAGCTTTTTACGTACAGAATGTTTTTCTTTTGTTTCTCATAATTGTCTCATCCTCTAATTGGTGTCAAGCTCTAGTTTGTCTTCACCATCTTTATGCTGTTTCTCCTGCTTCTTGTCCAACATCATCTTCCAATCCAACATAGCATCACATAATAAAAACTATGTTGTTCTGCATGGCATATCCATCAAGCCACTAAGATATACTTTTCATTCTACCTCTATTAGAAATAGATGGCTGGTAGAAGAGATGAAAGAGAATATGTGTCTGTTTGCGGGTGTTAGTCTATATATATACTTATATACTAATATAATAAAGAGAGAGCTCAAACCTTTGAGGTGGGTAATCTCAGGAACCACAGCACCAATCACAACACACAATACAGCATTGGAAAGGGCAGTTGCAGCAGAAGAACATAGGCTATGCAGACGCCCACCATATACATTTTAAAGGTAAAAGAACCGTGCCAGCAAAGTAGTCCCTTGTGGGCGTGTCTGCGTTGTGCATGTGCTGGGGGCATGACAAATGCTGGGGGCGTGTGGTACGTTCTGCCCGTCATGCCATGTGTGGTGTGGGCATGTGCTGGGGGTGTTGGCGTGTGCGGGGTGTTGGATTACGGAAAAAAAGCGAGCGTTTTGCCCAATATTTCATTCTTTTTTCTTCCCAGGTTCTGTACATTCCAGCTCCGGGTGTCCAACCTGCTCACTTTAAATACCCCTGCACCCCATAATCATAGCCCACCCTTACTCCTTAAAATACCCCAACACAATTAAACATGAACCCATCTTAACCCTACAAATATACCCTGTACCCCAAAACCCAAACCTATCCCTAAACCCTAAAAATAGCCCTGTAGCTCAAAACCCAAACCTACCCTTGAACCCTAAAAATACCCCTGTACCCCAAAACCCAAACCTAGCCCTGAACCCTTAAAATACCCATGTACCTCAAAACCCAAACCTACCCCAGAACCCTAAAAATACCCCTGTACCCCAAAACCCAAACCTAGCCCTGAACCATAAAAATAACCCAGTACCCCAAAACCCAAACCTAACCCTGAACCCTAAAATACCCCTGTACCCCAAAACCAAAATATAGCCCTGAACCCTAAAAATACCCCTGTACCCCAAAACACAAACCTAGCCCTGTACCCTTAAAATGCCCTGTACCCCAAAACCCAAACCTACCCCTGAACCCTAAAAATATCCCTCTACCCCGAAACCCAAACCTAGCCCTGAACCCTAAAAATACCCCTGTACCCCAAAACCCATACCTATCCCTAAACCCTAAAACTACCCCTGTACCCCATAACCCAAAACTATATCTGAACCCTTAAAATACCCAAACACCCCAAAACATATACCTCAGTACCCCAAAACACACACCCCTATACCCATACTTACCCTATCCAAACATTAAAAAAACATGCTTTTACCATTCATGCATTTACAACGAATTTTGCTGTAAATGTATGTGTGGTAAAAGCATATAAAATGTAATGCCATGCGTTATAATGGCATTGCGGAGTCATGGTACTTTCGTAATGAAAGTATGCAGAGTGATGGTATGCGGAAAGAAAGTTGCGGAATAATGGGTGTTTTCCCTCCCCCGGTAAGTACATTGGTGGCACGGCAGCCCACATCTCCAGCAACATACTCATATTTTTTCACCACCGATTTGAAAAATGCACAGGTCTCTCTCATTGATGGCCAGCACCGACATACACTTTTAGACACACCTCCCGCAACAAGTTCTAGAATTGCGAATTTTAGAGCTGGGGAGCTGCGTTCGAATCACGGCATCAGCTCAACATCCTGTGATTCCAGGCAAATCGCTTTGTCTCCCACAAATGAATGTGTACTTCTGTAATGTAAATTGTGCTCATGCCATGTTGTAGAGTTCGCGCTATATAATATTGCAAGGAAAAATACAGTAGGGAAACTCGAGTTCTCACACTACTGAACGCGCACTCTTAAGTGCATCAGCAGTGCACTGTGAATCAGAGCGTTTCACAGGCCTGTCACAGATAAGAAATGCTATCAAAACGAAATCCTACAAAACAATATACTACTGCCCGGCAGCATTTCATACCCGGACAACGTCCGGACGGGCTGCTAGTAATGAAAAAATGCAGCAAAATGTAACTGAAACAGTGTAGAGTGCTTCTAGGAAACAGAGTATGTGGCTGAGATTCCTATATTTTCAATTTTCTTAGAATTCTGATGCATTAACTGTATGCAACCTTACCTAGAATCTTACTCTGTGTTTCTTTATTATATGTATTTCTGTAACACAGGAATCCATATCCTTTGGGGCCATTTGATGAGGTGATTAGTACCTAAAATCGCATGCATTAGAAAAAAAAACAGTGCATATTTTGACCCGGGGCAGTTTGCTTGTTTTGTCCTGATGAAAGCCCAGTACCCAAGTGGCTATTTTTAAAGGGCTGAAACATGTTGACTAAGAGTTAAGGGTCAAAAGACCATTATCCTAACTCCCTTTCTTTATAAGTTCGTAACTCCCTTTCTTTGTAAGTGTTTTTACCTCTACTCATAAAACAGGTAAGAAAGGTAATCCGAAGTTGGTTTGAGGTATTCTATTTTTAGTAACCTCGGCTAGGATAAATATTCACAGTGCTCCCTGAGATATGGTTGAGCCCATTGTGAATTTTAGGGACCAGGATGAGAACCGACAATGAAGCATGTCACTACTGAAGTTGGTGAGGGTCTACCAAACAAATAAGAAAATTATACTTTTTTTTTTCATCACCAGCGAGGCTTCTTTTGAGGAGTGACTGTGTACATAAGGCAGGGAATTGAATAGGGAGAGTGTAACCACCTTTGCTGCAATTTGTAGTTCTCTCTTCCCTTCACAGGAGTGGGATCTGGTTGGATTCTGCATTAGGTTGATTGGTTTGTACATATAATTAAGAAAACCATCAATCCAAATATTTTTGCTGTCTGGTCTATTGAGTGAGAAGCTGAATTATTAGTTGAGAGGAGGAGTGGTAATCCTCCACAGGTAAAAAAGTGACTCACTTTTTAGGTCAAGTCACATGTTTCACAAATTTTTATGAGCTTAACCAGGTACATAGCAGGTATGCTTAAAATAAGGAAAATGTGTAAAGAATGTATAACTACTACAATAGTTAAAAATTACAAAAATTTAAATAAAAACCCTAATTCTGTTTATAAAAATAGAGAAAATCTTTATGAGCAAATGGCACAAATCAAAAAAGTGTATAGCAGATATAGTCAACAGGATGAACAGCCCCCACTCGAAATATTCTGTGTAGGTCAGAGGAGCCATCTCTATCCATACAGGTCATCCTACTAATTTCTCCTGGGATGCATTTCACACCCATTCCCAGTCTTGAGCACAGGGTGGGAGTGTTAAGAGGTTTATGCTATACAGCCATCTGACAGTACAGGCAGATAAAGGATAACTATATAAATTTTACAATTCTTTAATTGGATCTGTAATAACTTTCCCAGCTTGTCCCAATCCTAAAATAGCAGGATTAGTATTTAATTTTGAACTTGGGTTTTCTACATAGGACAGCTATCCCTGCCACAGTGAAAATTGTTTTTAGGGCATTGTCACTTTAGGGACATGGTAACATTACTATTCTACATTTACCACTTTTAAATACCATGCACCCTATCTTGTGGGGTTTAAGGCTACTAATATTTAAAAGGGAGATTTGTACCTGTTAAAATGTGTTAATTGAACAAGTTGCACTGCAGGATTTGCACAGAAGCAGTTAGGTTATAATGGTAGGACTGATGCCATGTTTTCCTTTGTCACACTAGTGGATGATACAATAAGTGTTGCGGGCCCACAAGCAACATATACCTCTTCATGCCATAGGTGTATTCCTGCACAATATATTGTGGCCTTATGAACAACTGAGGTCGCCAATTGAGAGGTATAATTTATTATTCAATTGTGGCAACCTTTAGAGGTCAGAGCACATGCTCTGGGGCCTGATTAGCTGTGTTCAAGTGTCAGAGACAAAATTAACCAAGCAGTATCACTCTAGAAATACAGGTGGTGATCCCACCAGAAAAATCACTTTCCTTCAGGTTGTATGAGATGTTCTGTCTCAGAGATGTAGGTGCTAAGATTGTAATCCCTATTGTGAGGCACTGAAACGAAGAGGAGTTTAATGAGTTAAGCGTTTTGAGTTTTAATCAACTTCTTGTGGACAAAGATAATCCCCCACCAGTGTCTTCTGTTCTGCAGAATATGTTATATCCCAGTTGTAAGTTGCTGGTATTGAAGTAGAGCAGAAGAAGGTGTGTGAGTGCAACAGTATTATGGTTATAGTTTTGGATGATGGCAAACATAAAAGTTGCATTACAGACCATAGACCTGAGAATCAGTAGATATGGGTAACTGTTTTGAAAGAAGTAGAATCTTCTGATTTCACTGTGGCATATTGGTCTTCAAGTTCAAGACATTTAACGATTGTGGTTGTGAGATTAGGATTTGTTGTGGGAGCTCGGATCAATGTACCAAGCGTGTAAGATGTGTTGGAAGTAATTTGTGTGGAATAATTCTGTGAAGCATTGGTGTTCACATGCATTTTGGGGCCTTCAGGAGTAGGTGTCTCAAGTGAGTTTTAAAGGTGTAATGAGAGGCGAGATAGGCAGTAAGTTCTTGGGAGAGACATGAGGTGTGTGAATTGCAGACTTTGTAGGATCTCATTAAGGTAACCCAGATTCAGTTTCTAGTGCTTTTGAATGGTAGTCACTAAAAGTATTTATTACTATTCCAGAAAACTCATTTCACCCCTGAGCATTGTTTGGATGGTACCCTGTCCACCAATATTTACTGAGTGACATAGTAATTTTCCACTCAGAAACAGTGTTAACGTAGAGGGTGTAAGTCAATGAACTTAAACCTCATCTATTTTCATAACTCTGTAGTTTAGGATTTTGAATCACCTTAAAAATTATCTAAGCTTGCTGCCAGCCGAACATCAGTATGGTTGCCAATCACAGAGCAGCCTGTGTCCTATTAAAAGCCTTCATGATTGTCCTCTAACGCAATTAACATAGTGAAGGAGAAAATTGGTTCACATTGGTCATGGCTGGAAGGGAAATGTAGATAGCATTAAACTGTTTTAAACACAATGAATATCATGACATGGATGATATAATGAGGGAGAGACATTTTCCAAGCTAATCTGTGCCATGTATTCCGACAGACAGGAATGAGAAATATTTATTAGTAGAACTGGCTAACTACTACTTTTTGAAACCTCATATTCTACTACAGTCATCATCACAAAATCAACAAACATGAAGTTCTCAGAACTGGGCAGTGCATATGATCTTCAGGGATTAATATTTGTATGCGGCACAGAATTCTAGATATCTCACCAGGTATCCATGAGGTTGAAAATAATTGTTAATCATCTGTAGCTATTTTAAGATGCTAAACGTGCAAGTATAATTAATTTGGTGTTACAACTTCCTACATTTTTGACACTGTTCTGTAATTCGTTTTTGCTGGTTTAGATGGTTTGGGCACTTTGCCACTGCTGATCAGTGCCAAAGTGCAAGTGCTCCCTGGTTATATTATGTTGGACTTGGCCATTCTGGCAGGTTCACCCCTGTACTTGTTGTCTTTTACTGTTACATCATTATAGTGATTTCTGGTCTTTGCCCACTTTAGCACTGTGGCGTAGTGTAAAGTACGTGCGCTCTCTGAGCGCGTGTGTGAGATTGGCCTGCCCTCCCATAGGAATGCATGGGGAATGTGTGTGTCCATGGTAATTTCTGATGCGTGGGGAGTGCAAGGTTGAGTTTGGTATGTGCGAACTCGTGAGATTGAATGCTGCACAATTATGTATGCGGCTTTAATGTGTCTAGTGTGGAAGTGCCACTTCTAGAAGTTGGCCTGCCAGTGCAGTAAATGTGAATTGGCTGTCTGGCTTGTGATTGGCTGGAACTGGCTGGTGTGCCTGGCTCCAAGAGTCAGAATGGGTCTGCCCCAGTGGTGAGTGGAGAGATCTGCATATTGATGGCAGGGATTAGTGCACCTGGGACCTGAATAGGGCTGGGCTTTCCCGCCACAATGCTGGCTCTGCCCCCTGTGGTGCATCTGATGTCCCTAGACTGGCCAGTGAATGGAGAGAGGGGCTGAGCCCAACAGAGTGCTCCAGAACCAGCTGCGTCTGGTTTTCCCCCAGCCTGCACCCTAGAGATAAAGGGATTTTGTGTATAAAAAGAGGCTGTGACCTCATGTTAAATGTTCTTGTTTTGTGACTTGAATCTACCAGGGGCGAGCTGCTGCTGGGTCCCAGGGGAAAACTTGCCTCCCTGGGCCCTGCCCAGCCCCTGGATGCCCTAGATACTGGAGGACTTCTTTTGGACCCTTCTGCCTTGATGGAGTATTTCCAGGACCTTGAAGAGCCCCTGGGAGCTGCCCAGCACCTTGGGTGTGCTGGCTTTCATTTTTTATACCCCTAGCTCTCCCTGTGCTTTGTCCCCCTCTGGGAGCGCTTTATTTTAGCATTGCAGCGCTGAGCTGCTCGCTATCTTGAGGGAATCCCCGGTGTATGGATTCTCCCGAATTGGCCCAGTGCGGGTGCCCACCCCGCTTATTTTGATGTTTTAACTGAAGGAGCCTACCCTACATTTATGCCTGCACTAATATTGCTAATTACGGCTGCCCACCCCATTTCTACTTTTATTTTTAATCTCGAGGGTGCCCACCCCTCATTCTGCACAAAGAAAATAACTGCTGCGGCCGGGCAAACAACCGGAAGTCAGACGGCCGGGCACCTGGAGCGGGGCAGGACTTCCGCTTGCTTCCAGGAAGTCCTGCCCGCTGCCGCGCTCTGATTGGGGGAAGACTGCCCCAGAAAAAGGAGCCTCACAGGCTCCATCTAAAAAAAAGCCCCGGTCCCGAAATGGGGGAACGGGTGAAGACCGGCTCTTTGAGAGGACGGGGCTCTCATGCCGTGAGAGAGCCCCGCAATGACCGCTGCCTGTGTTTGGAAATGGGCGGGGGGGCGCAAAGCACATAGCCGGTGCCTGCCCCCCCTGCGCAGTGGAAAGGAGTGTTGCCGCCGGAGCCCGGTAAGGAGAGGGCTCGGGGTTGTTATCTCCGGGGGCGGCCCCCCCGGGGAAGCGGGCCACCCCAGCAATGGTGGCAGCAGCTCTGCGAGCCAGATGGTTCCACCGATGGGGGCATCATGAATATTGGCGAAGCCAGTACGCTCCAGAGGCGCAAGGTTATTTTAGGAGCCAGATGCTTCCAGAGGCCCCCTCGTTATTTTGAGAGCCAGAAGGCTCACACATGTGCAGTATGTTTGTTCTGAGCCTGCGTGCTCCAACAGTGATGGCAATGGTTATTTACAGAGCCCACAAGGCTCTCAGGGTCATTGGTGTGTTTAGGGCCCCCGGAGGCTCCACCATGGAGGCATGTTTTCTTTCCGGAGCCAGTGTGCTCCATGGGGGCAAATTGATTTCTATCCCCAGTGCTCGCCCTTGGGGCAGGACTGTTTCTTCCAGAGCCTAGAAGGCTCCAAAATGCGCAATATGTATTTCTAGAGCCTGAGGGCTCCAACGTTTTGGGCACAATGTTCTGAACTGCCAGTGAGGGCCCCAGTTGCAGTTTTGGCTGATTCACAGCTGCCCAGCAAGTAGTGGGCAGCTGCACCGTTTAGGTTTTCCTTCCTAGGTACATGTCTTTGGACTCAGGAGTGAGTCGCACTCCTTCATCCCAACTTTGGTCTTCCCCAGCTGCGCAGCACTTAGTGCCAGCTGCAGCGCTTAGGCCCTGTTCTTGTCCTCAGCTGCCCAGCAAGTAGTGGGCAGCTTCTACGTTTAGGTTTTGGCGCAGTGATGCAACCTGGACCTTGATGTGAGTTATGTGCTAAATGTGATTTATGCGCTAAATGTGATTTATGTGCTGTTATGATTCATGTGCTATTGCTTTTTGGGTGTTAGGAAATGTACTGTGTGTAGTATGTTTTGCACACACTGTGTTCTGATACCTCTAGACATGGCTTATGCATAGGAGGCTGTTTTACCTGTTTAGGTATGTTAGGGAGATTGTACTTCCCTGTGTGATTTCCGCCCCTAGTGTAAGGTTTTACTTCGGTGGTGAGGGTCTACTGTAGTTAGACTGGTGGGATACTGTGTAGGATGGATTTCATGGTGCAGACTGTTGCGAGTGCAGTGATTATCAGTGTTTACTGACTGTACGTTCTATGACCTATTTTTACTTGTATGTTTTAGTTCACCTTTACCAAGTTCACTTTGTGATGGTCCTGACAGTTGTCCATGTGTAATGTAATGTAATTTGTACTTGTAAAGCTCACTAATACCCCAACTGGGGTGTCCTGGCGCTGTAACGCATACCGCTGTGGAACCCTTCCTGGTTTTTCCTTGTGAAATGTCCACTCCTGGGCACCCCCAAGGTGAAGCCAGGCATTCCAGCGCTGTTGGGGCCTTTTTGGAGATTAAGCAAGCTATTGCCTAGAGTTGCAGAGTGGGACCCATGATTAGAATAGGCACCGAGGCAAGAATTATCAGGTCAAAGGAAATTGAGCACAAGACCTGCTGAGGCGGGAATTGAACCCTGGCCCCGGGCCAGACCTCTGCATCAGGGTCTGCCGCTCTAACCATTGACCACACTGTCCCTTTCAGGTGTACATAATCCCTTGTAAATTTTGCCCAGTGCCAGTTGGCACAGTGTACATAATGTGATTACTATTCTAATGTGCTTGGTATAATACAAAGGCTATTTTTATATATAACCTTGTGTGGAGTTCCTTTTGTGGGGGCCCTGGGATTTTGTTGCTGGTGGGTGCATGCGCAAATGCTTTACACATTGCCTCCGAGATAAGCCTGACTGCTCGTGTCAAGCTACCAAGGGGGTGAGCAGGGGTTATCTTTGGCGGGTGACTTCCTTGCCATGACTAGAGTGTTGGTTTCCTCCTGGCTTTAGAGCAAGCCTTAGCCAACCAGAAATCCCCATTTCTAACACATTATTATTGTGATTAGTAATTCATGATTGGCATATTTGTTTTACCAGTAGGTCCCTAGTAAAGTGCACTGAGTGTGCCAGGGTTGATGATGGTGGGAGGAGTAGCACCTGGGTCTGAATAGGGCTGTGTCTGCCTTTCACAATACTTGCTCCACCTCCTGTGGTGGGTCTGAGGGCCCTGGACCACACTCACACAGGATGAATATATGCACTAGCAGAGTGCACCCAGAACTGGTTAGGACTGGGTCCAGGATCCCTCACACAGGATCAACAGAGACTATTGGGGTATAAATATCTGAGCTGAAACCCCTAGAAGTTAGGTTAGAAAAACATTCTGACCAAGAAGGAATCCCTGCCAAAGAAGAACAGCCAGAAGACTGAGGAAAAGTGCTGCCATTGCTGAGTGTCTGGTAGCTGACCTGCAGGTGCTGTTATAACGGAGGAAGAGGACTAAGGGACTTTCTGCTGTGCGCTGTGTCCCTCTTGCTTGAAGAGTAGCTGATCTGTTTGATTTGCCCGCCTCTGTAATCTACCTGTCTCTAAGGGCATGAGAAGAGCTGGCCTACTGTTACAAACTCAGGGATACAAAAGTTTACAGAAGAACGTCTGCTCCTCGCTGTGGGTGTATGTCTTAACCCCCAGCATGATCTGCTAGTAGCGTGTGGTTAGTGGGAACCATCTGCCAGATCTCCCCCGCTCGTGGCCGTGAGGAGGCCAGGGAGTATTGTGCCAATTTAACTCCCACCGGCCCGTGAACCTGCAAGCGCCTTGTGACAATTTCACTGCCGCTAGTCTGTGAGCCAGCCAGTTATGAACGTTGATTTCACTGCGCGGCCCTTGTCAGGAGAGTGAGCATGCTGTGTGTGCTACCTGTAGGCTCTGTGTCAATTTCACCACGCGGCCCGAGTCGGCAAGAAGAGTTGCGCTGAAAGAAGAGAAACTCCGGGTGTCGCCTAGCAACGTGGGGGCTCGTCTCCAAGAAGCAGCGCTGGAATCCCTGAGTGTGACGCCGCTTCGCCGCTAACCGAGGAATCACCAGCAGCACACCGACAACGCAGGAGAGGAAACAAACTCCCAGGTAACACTCGGGCTGCTGTTCTGAGTACAGTGTGCGTTTCAGCCTGGGGTGGGTTGTAGGCCTGCAAGGAGCTGGCGGCTTGGGGTTACAAGGGCAGAGTGAGCATTCTTTCACGTAGAAGTCAGTTTCAAGGCTAACAGCAAGGTGTTACTACCCGCCCTGAGTCAGAAGGGCATACCACCCTACGATTAAACGTGCTGGGGTAATAGAGAGTGCAACATTCATGACTGGAAGTACGGTCTGGGTATTTTTGAACTGCTTTGACTGATCTCTTCTATTTCCATAAAGAAAAAACAAAATTACCACGGACGGTGCAAGCGCAATCTGATTCACTTACCTGAACTGAACTATTGAATCCACGTAATTGAACTAAGAGAAATAGCAAAATCCTAAGCTCACTTATTTTTTCTTCATAAAGCATTCCAAAGAACATTTCTAAAGGAAATAATAATGGTATATGATATTTTATGTCGTTTTGATCTTGCCTAATCTATATAAAGCGATTTATATATTTATAAATAACTTGTATGGCGTCCATTTGTGGTGTTTCACTATGTTACTCTGAGTGTTTGTAAAAATACTTTACACATTGCCTTGGAGATAAGCCAGTCTGGTCGTGCCAAGCTACCAAGGATGTGAGCAGGGGTTATCAACAGTATGTTCCACCTTTACCCTGACTAGAAGTAAGGGTCCCTCTTTGGACAAAGGTAGTTACCTCTGCCAACTGGAGACCCCAGATCTAACATTTGGCTAATGCAATATTAGTAGAAATGTACATGAAATAATAACATTTATAAATTATACAAATATAAATAGGAGTGTGGTACCACATGTGATCTTGTTTCAACATTCAACTATCTCTTGCAAACCAGACTGTAATGATGTTTAACACTATATGCGTTAGTGTTATGTAAAAGAATATTCACAATACATTTATATATTTTACCAATTAAGCTTCCTCCTCCAAATAATTTAATATGCAATTCTCAACTTTAATTATACATATTTATAACAGAGAAATGCAAGGACATTTACTAAGTTCTGGAGCCTCATTAGGGGTTCTACAGATTGAAAACCTGTAGTATTGGTGGGGGGATGTAATATCAGGAAATGTAAACTGCCACAAGAGAGTAAGTCTGAGTGTATTAATAGGTACGTTTTAGCCATTCTCTGAAACATGCTAATCGCCTGGTCCCAGAGGTCACTAACAAACTAACCCATCTAGGAGATATTGCAATATCAAATGTCATTACACTCAGTCCTTGTAACTACAAAGCACCAGCAATGTAAGAAACTTTGTAGACCAATGATCTAAAACTTTAATTAATGAAGGCCATACCCCTTCTGTTGGAATTAGGTAGCCTGGCCTAGGGCAAGACTAACATTTAGAGGCACAGTGTAAAGGTTGCAGACCACCCAAAAGTAACTTCACGCAATAGCACTCAAAAAGAAAAACACTACACCAAAATTATATGAAAATACGTGCTGCTTTATATAAAAATAATGTGCTCTGTGTTGTCAAGTCAGTAACTCACATATAAATAATTCAAATCAGTTTAGATCACTTTCAGGGTTTAGCAATTACACGTTTTAAATCATTAGCAGATAATCACTTTTTCTACATTACTAGCTGTCACTGTACTTCCGGATTCTGATCACGCTTTTTCCTTGGAATAACTGTACCTCAGAATTAGTTAGGCTAGATATACTCCGCTAGAATCTTGGGAGAAGACTACACCTCACTATAAGCAAGAGCAAATATCATTACAGTAATAACATTTAAACTGCTAAGCAATTTAGTCAGTCAGGTTCAACATTACAGTTCATTTGTCATTAAACCAGTTTCAAAGAGAATCACAAGGCAGTTTCCTACAGTTGACCTAAGAAGGTTCGATTAGGTAATTACTGTGCTCAGCCTACTTAAATCAGGCCAGAGCCTCACTCTCAGTTACATGAAACACCTTTAGCTCCTCTTATTACTTCTCTGAGTACCCTTGGGTTAGATTCACCTCAATCAGCATTCAATTAAGCCCCCACAGTGGTGGAATGGAAATATCTTGTAGTATACTATACTCAAAATATCCAGTCCCTGAAGGTTTCCTTAAGTCAATTACCAGCGTCACTCTCCCCCTTCCTGAACTCCTCCTTACTTGTTTTTACCAGGCGGTTGTGCAGACAGTCCGGGTTCAGGGGACAAGATCGATCTAGTGTGAGGGGCGGAGGGAAAACTAGGCCAGGAAAGCTCCCACTCCTCAGCTGGCCCCTTCGCGCTACCTTCGCGCTAAAAATGACTTCCAGGCAGACCCCAACCCTCTTTACCGCTGCCAGGCCTCAGCGCTCTCCCTCCCTGCTCAGGCCGACTCCTGTACATGGCGCCCAAGCAGGAGGAAGCGACCTGACAGGCGGCGAGCTGAGGAACCCTCCGGCGCCTTCCCTCAGCGCAGCGCGAAGGAAACACTCCTCCGATGCGCATGCGCGGAAGCGCTCTCGCCGAGGCCGCCTCCCACGGGATCTGCTCCGAGGAGAGACGCTGATCGCTGGGGCCTGCTCGCTTCACGGCCCCTCCTTCCGGGGATATCCTCACAGACGGGGCGTGCGCAGTGAAGCCTCTGATTCCTCCCAGGACAGGCGACGCGTCTCCAGCGCGATCAATGCCCCTGGGGTCCCGCTCACAAAGGGAAGTCTCTCTAAGCTTCCCAGGCTCAGTGGATCCCGGGGGGGTGTTGGCCCAGAGCGCGTTCGATGAGAACCTGGTCACAGTTCACCTCACACCTTCTTCTCAGCTGGCAGAGGGGATGGCCACACACCACAGGACCAGTCACTGGTAGGGGATGCTATCAGTTGTTTAATAGATGAATTCTTTTCCTTCACCAAAACGAGGAGGAGGGGAAAGGGGGGGCTCCTTCAGAATAAAGCCAGGTTGTACTCTCTCAGCACCAACCCCCTATTCCTCCTTACTGGGCAGACTAGGGGCACGGGGGAACTCTCAGCTCAGCTCCCAGGACTACTAAAGTTAACCCCTTAATCTATCTGCCCAGGATCAGCAGGATGAGCTAACTTGGCTAGGACAACAGGACCAAGGAGGGGAAAACCTTGACAGAGGGCTACTCTTGTAGAGGGAACCACCCTTCAGAATCCTACCCCCACTAGACCTCAGCCTTCACTCTAGCTGCTCCTCACTGACAGACAAAATGGCTGTCCAGCATTCCGCCTTATATAGGCTGCCCTCTCAGTGGTCCAGAATGGACCAGAAGGTTCTGGAATGCCCTATGTTGGGCTATGGCCAGGTTCTGTTGGTGACAGTTGGGACAGTTGGTGGCCACCATTTTAGGTGGTGCCAACTTTCCTGTCAGAACAGGCCTCTGGGCCTGAGGTAAAAGATTATGAGGGGGGAAGAAAACACCTATCCCCCTGACCAACACCTACAAAAAGTCAGTAGACACAAAAATTAACAAGGGTATGAGGGGCAAAAAGGGGACAAAATAAATAAAAATTAGGAGGGACTTCGCCAAAAAGCCAGACAGGTCTAACACGTGTCCCCCCCAGCTGAAAGTGGGGAGAACTACCCAACCCCTTGGGAGTCCTCATCACTAAGGCGGAAATACCTGGAGAGACCGTCTGCATTGGCGTGGTCCACTCCAGGCCGATGTTCCACCCGGAAGTCCATTCCCTGTAGGGAGATGGACCACCTCAACAACTTGGGATTTTCCCCCTTCATTTGCATCAGCCAACGAAGGGGTCGGTGGTCGGTCTGAACCAGGAAGTGCGAGCCAAAGAGGTATGGCCGCAGCTTCTTCAGAGCCCACACCACCGCAAAAGCTTCCCTCTCAATGGCACTCCACTTCTGTTCCCGGGGAAGCAGCCTCCTGGATAAGAAGACTACAGGTTGATCCAGGCCCTCTTCATTGAGTTGCGATAACACTGCCCCAATGCCATGTTCCGATGCATCCGTTTGGACAATGAACTCCTTGGAGAAGTCTGGGGCCCTCAGGACCGGCGCCGCACACATTGCCTGTTTCAACTTTTCAAAGGCTTGCTGACAAGCCTTTGTCCAAACTACCCGTCGAGGTTGTTTCTTGGAGGTGAGCTCTGTGAGGGGCGCAACAATAGTTCCATACCCCTTCACAAAGCGACGGTAGTAACCTGTGAGGCCCAGGAAAGCTCGGACCTCAGTCTGTGTCTTGGGGGGTTCCAAGGCCATGATTGCCTCAATCTTCGCCTGCAGGGGCTGCACAGTCCCCCTACCCACCAAGTGTCCAAGGTACACAACCGACCCCTGCCCAATCTGGCATTTGCTGGCTTTGATGGTCAATCCAGCTTGTCTCAGGGCCTGGAGAACGGCCTGCAAATGCTGCAGATGGTCCTCCCAGCTGCTACTGAAGACAGCAATGTCATCCAAGTAGGCAGCAGAGAAACTCTCCAATCCAGAGAGGACCTGGTTCACCAGCCGCTGAAATGTGGCAGGGGCGTTCTTGAGCCCAAAGGGCATCACACAGAACTGGTAGTGTCCCTCAGGCGTGGAGAAGGCTGACCTTTCCCTTGCTCCATCTGTCAAGGAGATCTGCCAGTACCCTGAAGTGAGGTCAAAGGTACTCAGATATTGGGCAGCTCCTAGCCGGTCAATCAATTCATCCGCCCTAGGGATCGGATGAGCATCAGTCCTTGTCACTGAATTCAGTCCTCGGTAATCCACACATAACCTCAGTTCAGGTGTGGTGCCTGGTGGTGCGGCTTTCGGCACGAGCACCACCGGACTGGACCAAGGGCTGTTGGAAGGTTCAATTACTCCCAGCTCTAGCATCTTGGCAACTTCTCCATGTATGCTAGCCTTCACCTTGTCAGACAGCCGGTAGGTCTTGGACTTCACTGGTGGGCTGTCTCCTGTGTCCACATCATGGGTACACAGGTGGGTCCTTCCCGGGACAAGGGAGAACAAAGAAGAGTACTGCTCCAGTATCTGGCGGCAGTCCTCCCGTTGCTCAGGAGCGAGAGTAGGAGAGAGATTCACTCCCTCCACTGACCCATCCTTCTCTTGGGATGAAAAGAGATCTGGGAGAGGTTCACTTTCCGCTTCCTCTCCCCCGTCAGTCACCATCATCAGCATGACTTCGGGCCTCTCATGGTGGGGCTTGAGTCTGTTGGCGTGTAGCACCCGTAGGGGCTGTCGAGGGGTCTTAAGGTCCACCAGGTATGTGGCCTTACCCTTCTTTTCCAACACCTCAAAGGGGCCTGTCCAGCGATCCTGGAGGGCGCTAAGCTCTCCAGGTTCCATCACCCACACTTTCTGTCCAGGCTCCAGTTCCACCTGGTGAGCATTGTGGTCGTACCACTCCTTCATGACTGCCTGGCTGGCCTCCAAGTTGTCAGAAGCTTGCTTCCACAACTTCGCCATTTGGCTCCTGAAGGCCAGCATGTAGCTCACCACATCCTGGGGGGGTTTCCTGGGAGATTTCTCCCAACCATCTTTCACCAGGCTGAGAGGACCGCGTACAGGGTGCCCATACAGAAGCTCAAAGGGGCTGAAGCCCACTCCCTTCTGGGGCACTTCCCTGTAGGAAAAGAGCAAACAGGGTAGGAGGACATCCCATTTCCTCCGCAGGCTCTCGGGCAGACTTCTGATCATGCCCTTCAAGGTCTTATTGAACCTCTCAACCAGTCCATTTGACTGGGGGTGATAAGGAGTGGTGAACCGGTAGGTCACTCCACACTCCTTCCACATTGCCCGCATGTAAGCTGACAGGAAGTTGGTCCCCCTGTCGGACACAACTTCCTTGGGAAATCCCACTCGGGTAAAGATTCCCATTAGGGCTCTTGCCACTACAGGTGCAGTGACTGTCCTCAGAGGTATTGCCTCTGGGTACCGTGTGGCATGATCCACCAGCACCAGGATAAACCTGTGACCAGCTGCTGTTGGTGGATCCAAAGGCCCTACAATGTCGATGCCCACCCTCTCAAAGGGGGTGCTAACGACTGGAAGTGGTTCCAGGGGAGCTTTTAGCTTCACCCCTGTTTTCCCACTGGCCTGGCAGGTTACACAAGTCCTACAGTATGTGTTGGACGCCGCTTTCATCTGAGGCCAGTAAAAGTGGAGAACAAGCCGTGCAAAGGTCTTGTCCTGGCCTAAGTGTCCTGCCAGGGGTATGGCATGAGCCAGTTCCAAAAGAAAGGCTCGGTACTGTTGCGGGACTACCAAGGCCCTCGATGAACCAGGCGAGGGTACCTTGGGTTCACTGTAGAGGAGTCCATCCTCCCAGTAAATATGGTAATGTCCCGTAACATCACCTGCTGCTTGGGCTTCAGCCTGTCGCCTCAGTCCCTCAAGGGTGGGGCACTCCCTCTGCCCCTTACAGAATTCCTCTCTGGTAGGACCTCCCTCCACATGCCACTCCGCAGGGATGGGCAAATCCTCCAGAGAGTCTACTTCCCCCTCCACGGACTCCTGGTCCACCACCGCAGGTGGCCGATCTGTCTCATGGGGTGTGGAAGCCGGAGCAGGCTTTCTCTGTCTCCGGGTCTGTCCCTTCTTAGCAGCGGGTTGGGCCATTGTTCCAGGCTCCAACCCAGGCGAACTCCCTCTCCGGGCAGTCGCAGACCGTGTGCTGACACAGGCCCAGTCAGGTGTACCCAGCATCGCAGAATGCGTCCGGTATTCCACCTCTCTCCAAGTATTGTGTTCCATGTCATTCCCCAACAGACAATCGACTGGCACGGCAGGGCTTACGGCAACTCGAAGTGAACCTGCAACCCCCTCCCACTCAAAGGGAACCTCAGCCACTGGATAGTGGCCCATTCTGCCGTCAGCCATCGCGGCGGGGTGGAGTACATTAGGAACAACCTGCTCTGGGGACACCAGCTGACTTCTCACCATAGTCATGCTGGCTCCTGTATCCCTCAGAGCCTCCCCTCTCTGGCCATTGATGGTAACCCATTGCCCATACTTTGTAGTATTTGGGGGCACCTGGATCTTTGGCACCATCTCCCGCTCTCCCAGGGACACTAAGGTGACACCCACCCACTCACCCCCCTTATCTAAGGGCAACTCCTCCCCGAGCGCTACACTAGCTACTCCCGGTGACTTTCCTCCGGTGGGAGGGGGTGGTCTCTTTGGGCATCTGACATCTCCCTTATAATGTCCAACGCCACCGCATTCAAAACAGTGGAGAACCCTGGGCTGCTGGCTCTGGCCAGGATGAGGGTTCCGGGGCGGGTTTGCCCTAGGGGTGAAACCTGCTCCCTTCCCTTTGAAGTTATTTTGGGGACCTTTAGAGAACTCTTTCTTTTTCTCCCCCCCCTCCTTCTTCTGGGGGGCGCCCTGTCCGGCTTTTTGAGATTCCCCTCCAGTCCCCTTGGTGGACACCCGGGTACTTGTCCAGATGTCCGCCTCCTCTGCAAGCTTCCGGGGATTGGTCAGCTTGCTGTCTACCAGGTGTTGGCGCAGCTCGGGAAAACATTTCTCGAGGAGGTGTTCTCTCAAAAACAGATCGTACAGCCCCTCATAATCCTTTACCTCACTGCCCTTGACCCAATCCTCTAAAGCCTTTCTGGCGTAATCAAGGAAGTCCACCCAGTTCTGAGTTCCCATCTTGTGGCTCCCCCTAAACTTCTGTCGGTACCTTTCTGGGGTGAGCCCGAACTTCCTCAATAACGCCAGCTTCATGGTGGGGTAGTTTGTCTGTTCCTCTGGCTCCAGGGCCAACAAGGTGTCCCGACCAGCAGGAGGCATGTACTTGTACAAACTACCCCCCCAGTGCTTCTCCTGCACTCCATGAACCTTCAAAGAAACCTCATAAGCGGCCAGCCACTTAGCAACATCATCCCCCTGACTGAAGCTCGCTATCAGGTCCTTTGGGATATAGGGTTTGGTCTCCCTGGCTGACTCTTTCGGTTCGCTGCCACCATTCCTAACAGGAGAGGACCCCCGTTGTAGACTTTGGAGCTCCAGTTCCTTTAGCCTAAACTCGTGGACCATCCTCTTCTCCTCTTTCTCCTGTTCCAACTTAGCCAGCTCCCACTTTAGCTGTCTTTTCTCCCTCCTGTCGGTGAGCTCAGCTTCTGTTAGGCTTCTCCCAGAAATGCTACTGCCCTTTCTGGAATAGGACACTGGTCCGGTGAGCAAGTTTTCCCCCTCATGGTGGAATAACTCCTCCACCCCCCCTTCTGTGCCCTGGTCAACCTCTTCATCCTCCTCCTTTGTCTCCTGGTGTGCCTCCACCCAGGCCCTAAGGCTAGTCTGGAGCTCCCCCTTCCTAGCACCATGTTTGAAAAAGACCCCCATCTGCTGGCAGAACATTCTCAATTGGGGCACGGAATAGGCTTCCAGGTTTTCCACCGCAAACTCCATGGTGAATCTGGCAAACCTGGATACACACCAGAAATTTCAGAAGGGTGAGGGTAACCTAAAACCAACTCCACCCACCACCAGGAATAAATTTAGAAAAAACAAAAAAGACTAATTGGGAGGGCCGCAAGGAGAAAACTCCTGGTGTAGGTTGGGTGTATTACGCCAAATTACTAGTAAGTAGCTGCAACCAAGTCCGCAATCCCACCGCTAGGCACCAATATGTTGGAATTAGGTAGCCTGGCCTAGGGCAAGACTAACATTTAGAGGCACAGTGTAAAGGTTGCAGACCACCCAAAAGTAACTTCACGCAATAGCACTCAAAAAGAAAAACACTACACCAAAATTATATGAAAATACGTGCTGCTTTATATAAAAATAATGTGCTCTGTGTTGTCAAGTCAGTAACTCACATATAAATAATTTAAATCAGTTTAGATCACTTTCAGGGTTTAGCAATTACACGTTTTAAATCATTAGCAGATAATCACTTTTTCTACATTACTAGCTGTCACTGTACTTCCGGATTCTGATCACGCTTTTTCCTTGGAATAACTGTACCTCAGAATTAGTTAGGCTAGATATACTCCGCTAGAATCTTGGGAGAAGACTACACCTCACTATAAGCAAGAGCAAATATCATTACAGTAATAACATTTAAACTGCTAAGCAATTTAGTCAGTCAGGTTCAACATTACAGTTCATTTGTCATTAAACCAGTTTCAAAGAGAATCACAAGGCAGTTTCCTACAGTTGACCTAAGAAGGTTCGATTAGGTAATTACTGTGCTCAGCCTACTTAAATCAGGCCAGAGCCTCACTCTCAGTCACATGAAACACCTTTAGCTCCTCTTATTACTTCTCTGAGTACCCTTGGGTTAGATTCACCTCAATCAGCATTCAATTAAGCCCCCACAGTGGTGGAATGGAAATATCTTGTAGTATACTATACTCAAAATATCCAGTCCCTGAAGGTTTCCTTAAGTCAATTACCAGCGTCACTCTCCCCCTTCCTGAACTCCTCCTTACTTGTTTTTACCAGGCGGTTGTGCAGACAGTCCGGGTTCAGGGGACAAGATCGATCTAGTGTGAGGGGCGGAGGAAAAACTAGGCCAGGAAAGCTCCCACTCCTCAGCTGGCTCCTTCGCGCTACCTTCGCGCTAAAAATGACTTCCAGGCAGACCCCAACCCTCTTTACCGCTGCCAGGCCTCAGCGCTCTCCCTCCCTGCTCAGGCCGACTCCTGTACACGGGGCCCAAGCAGGAGGAAGCGACCTGACAGGCGGCGAGCTGAGGAACCCTCCGGCGCCTTCCCTCAGCGCAGCGCGAAGGAAACACTCCTCCGATGCGCATGCGCGGAAGCGCTCTCGCCGAGGCCGCCTCCCACGGGATCTGCTCCGAGGAGAGACGCTGATCGCTGGGGCCTGCTCGCTTCACGGCCCCTCCTTCCGGGGATATCCTCACAGACGGGGCGTGCGCAGTGAAGCCTCTGATTCCTCCCAGGACAGGCGACGCGTCTCCAGCGCGATCAATGCCCCTGGGGTCCCGCTCACAAAGGGAAGTCTCTCTAAGCTTCCCAGGCTCAGTGGATCCCGGGGGGGGTGTTGGCCCAGAGCGCGTTCGATGAGAACCTGGTCACAGTTCACCTCACACCTTCTTCTCAGCTGGCAGAGGGGATGGCCACACACCACAGGACCAGTCACTGGTAGGGGATGCTATCAGTTGTTTAATAGATGAATTCTTTTCCTTCACCAAAACGAGGAGGAGGGGAAAGGGGGGGCTCCTTCAGAATAAAGCCAGGTTGTACTCTCTCAGCACCAACCCCCTATTCCTCCTTACTGGGCAGACTAGGGGCACGGGGGAACTCTCAGCTCAGCTCCCAGGACTACTAAAGTTAACCCCTTAATCTATCTGCCCAGGATCAGCAGGATGAGCTAACTTGGCTAGGACAACAGGACCAAGGAGGGGAAAACCTTGACAGAGGGCTACTCTTGTAGAGGGAACCACCCTTCAGAATCCTACCCCCACTAGACCTCAGCCTTCACTCTAGCTGCTCCTCACTGACAGACAAAATGGCTGTCCAGCATTCCGCCTTATATAGGCTGCCCTCTCAGTGGTCCAGAATGGACCAGAAGGTTCTGGAATGCCCTATGTTGGGCTATGGCCAGGTTCTGTTGGTGACAGTTGGGACAGTTGGTGGCCACCATTTTAGGTGGTGCCAACTTTCCTGTCAGAACAGGCCTCTGGGCCTGAGGTAAAAGATTATGAGGGGGGAAGAAAACACCTATCCCCCTGACCAACACCTACAAAAAGTCAGTAGACACAAAAATTAACAAGGGTATGAGGGGCAAAAAGGGGACAAAATAAATAAAAATTAGGAGGGACTTCGCCAAAAAGCCAGACAGGTCTAACACCTTCTATTAAACACCATCTAGTAATGGGAAAATAAGCACAACAGAATATGCCTTTTTCTAAATAGAAGAAACGTGAATGAAGTTGATGATTAAACCCTGAGGTACTCTAGGAGAGTTGTTGAAATCGAGGTATCAAGGCATCAGGTTGACGTTCACATCAAATAAACATATTGGAGGCAAAGTTTATATTCTTGAGGACTGGATGTTAAAGGCAATCGCAGAAAACGTTCAAATAGAAACGTCAATATGGTCCTTGGCTAGCAAGTGCTTGTGGCACAGCGTAGGATAGAGGTGACTTGGTCAGGCCCCGTGATCGCCGGGAGGGGCAATTTCCATAATTTCATTAAAACAGCCACATTTGACTGACATCATGTAATTTCATTATGCACCCAAATCTAACTGAGCTTTTCTCATATCCACTCCTAGAACTCCTTATTCTAATGTCTTGCATCTACAGTTATGTTTAATTCATGTATTGGCCACTCTGGCGGCACAGCTGGTAGTTGCCTTTCCTGCCCACCCCATTGTCAACAGTACAGATGACAGGGTGGTGCTGCCAAGCTGATGTTTGTTGGTGTTTACTGTCCTGCAGTGCTAGTAACTGGGACAACCTGAAATCTACCAGAATGCCTGCAGACTAAAAAATCATAATATGAGTGCCATCCTTCATTCTCTTCTATGTTGTAGGGGTGGGCTGCTGTTAGACTTTGCCCTCTCTGAAGGGTATCCCCTATTTCGTAGTTCCTTTGCCTTCTGTTGTTGAAACCGTTTAGCTGGATTTGAATATGTACAATGAAGTGGCAGAGTGAGCCGATAGCCCCTGGGCTAAACGCCACACTCTGCCACTTCTGAAATGCAAGGCTGCACCATATTTACAAGAATTTGGTGCAGCCTTGAATTTCTCCCTGCGATGGTGCTAAGTTTTTACAACTTAGGCACCCTTCACTACAGTGCAAGGGTGTATGAGTGAAGGGGAGGATTGGCTATGTGTAGGAAGGTGTCCCTTCCTGCACATAAACAATCCTAAAATGCCATTTTGTAACTTTCATGTGTGCTGCTTCATGCAGCACACATGAAAGTTACAAAATGGCATTATTTTAAAAAGTTGCATAAGGCAGCACACGTGGAAAAAGCAAAAACAAGGAGAAATAATGCATTTCTCCTCGTTTCGCCAACTTAAGAGCAGGATTTTACTGGTCTTAATTTTGGTGCTGCATCCTATGTATGCCACCCTTGTACATAGGGGGCAGCGTCAAATACAATGGGCGCTGTGGTGGAACACCCACCACAATACCCACTGTACGCCCCTTTCACCCTAAACATAGTGTGAAAAGGTGCCTTTTGTACAAGTGAGCGTTAAGTCACCTAACGTGCCTTGTACATAAGGCAAGGCCCCTATCACCACGGGAACGTCACAAAAAGTGATATTCCCGTGGCGATAGGGGCTTGTACATATGCCCTCTGTGCTTTTTTTTCCTTCTAGTCAGTGGTAAAGTGTGTGTACTCTCCACTAAATGTGCTAAAATTGATTTGACGTACACTTGATTGGTACATTTAATTTACTTATAAGTCACCAGTAAATTGTACTACATATACTTTGGCCTAGTGAATTAAATAGTACGAAAAAACTGCAGCCGGCAATGTGCCACCCACTACAGTAGTTTTCTAAAACATATCTCAGGCCTGCTACGGCAGATTGTAATGCTGTTTTAAACTGCCATTTCAACCTTACAAAATAAACCTTTTTTTACCAGGTCTACTCTAAACCTTTTTTATTTGATACCTATAAGTCTCTCTGAAAGTAGGCCCTAAAAGCGTCTAGGGCTAGGGCGCATTGTATAAAAAATGTAGAACATTTGTCCTTAGATTTTGCATGTCCCGACAGTAAAAATCTGCAAAAGTTGTATTCACTGCTGTAAAGCTATCTCTACCAGAGATTAAGCCGGGTTAACTTGTTACACTTAAGTGATAATATCAGTTTAGGAAAGGATACAGAAATACTTCTTGCACACAAGTAAATTATAAATGAAAAACTCTTAGATGGTAAAGTAGGATTTTAGATTACTATTCTTAAAATGTCACTTTTAGTAAGGTGGCATTATTCTGTCTAGACCAAATGTGCCTTTCTGCTAGTGTCCAGGATCACATGACTGTAAATAGCTTTAATGGGGCGTTTTGTGCACTCCTTCAAGACATGGAGAAAAGACGGTACTTGGCCAGGTGCAGGTTTTTCACCCTCCTGAGCAAGGTGTCCTGGGGTTTGTACTCAGCCTTGCTGAGCTTCAACTTCAGGGTTTGCAAACCCCCTTTCTGCTGCGAAAGGCTTGCCTGCCCTGCCGCAGACAAATGCAGCTTACACATAGGCCAGCTTGTCTTTTGTTACCCTAGATAGTTTGGAGCCTAACTCTGGTAAGAGGGAAGGTTAGACAGAAAGGGCATCTTCCACCTTCCAGGCTGGCACTAGAGATAAAAGTGGCACCTATGAACCTGAACCTTTCATCAGAACACTCCTGGATCTGTGGATGATTCTAATGGATGACTGCCCTGCTATCCAAAGAGAGAAGGATTAGACCTGCTAGCTTGAATCTAGCTCGGCTTTCCAGAATGACCCTAAGATGTAGTTGACTGACCTCCTGTTTGAGCTACAGAGACACAACAAGTGTCCAGAGGCATCCATGCAACTGACCAGAAATAACTGTACCTACCTGGACACTGCTTTTGGCCTCTCCTGGAGTGGGTCCTGACCGCTAAGAGATGTGCCCAGGTCTTAGACCCTTGGCTTGCATCAGAGTGCACTCCTCCTGATCTCAAAGTTTAGATACAGACGATTTAAGCTCTTCATGACCACCAAGTGGCCACTTAGTGCAGAGAAACCACAGCTAACACGAAGCTCACGCATCACCTGCACTTCGCACCCACAACTGCCTCATGCGACAAACGCCAACACGAAGCTCCGATTGGACTTGCACTTTTTGCAGATGGCAACAGCCCTTGTTGACCACCAACGCAATACACAGTAAAGAGCAGCTCCTAATGCCTAAGCAGCAACTGTCCGTGATGCCAGACCTGCTCCTAGTGCTGACAAAGACCTCTTTGTTGCCTCTGCTAATGCAAAACAACAGCTCCTCGTGCTGACTAGCAGAGATAACTGTCAGTGGGATGAGTCTGGTCCCTCTATCCAACCCATGCTACACTGTGGTTGGTCTAGCTTGTGACTTTATCTAGTTCCAGCACTACCAGATAACCGTCAGTGGGAGTTTGTGCTTTTTGAAGCTATTTTAACCTATAACTTAAACAATTCATAACTCTGGTTCTACTGATTGGAGTTTGTATTATTGTTGTCATTTTATTTATTGATAGCTTCTCTATTTTTCTAAATAGCTTTGGGATTCATCTTGCATTGTGTTTTCATTTATTACTTTTTCAGTGAAGCATACTTTACAGAATATCTCTAAATTTAGCCTGACTGCTTTTGTGCCAATACCAGGGGCATAAGAACAGGCCTATATGGTGACTTTTGAAATTCACACTGACATGGATGGTCTTGGAATGATGCTAAACCCCTCAACTGATGACCCGATTTCTTACACAGCACAATTGTGGGTGAATAGAGCAGGAACAAAGACTTTCAGGAACTCTAATCTATTGTTGAAATGCTCACGAACGTGTCTGGTGTATAAATGCCTCCAGAACCCTGAAATGGCAATGTGGGACCATATTACACTTGTTAGCACATATGCAATCTTTATTGTAACATGTATAGTGCAAGACAGTTGGCATGAAAGAGGGGTTTCCGATCAAGTACATTTTTATATAGAGCACTAGGTGAAATACTGGAGTATACTGCTTGTAGAAACAAGACTAGAAATACCATAATTATGAAGTTAAGAAGGTAAAAGCTTTGAAAAAATGTAGGCTGCTTTTCATTAAAAACACATTCTAAACAATGAAGGGATAAAGTGATTTAGCATAAATTAAGAGAATACATGAAATGAAAACAAATTGATTTTATGATAAGGCAGAGAGCCCAATATTATGCATATCCTCTTTATTGCCTTCTCACACAGCAGAAAACAAGTTTGAACAATAAAACAGAGTTCGAATATTCTAACATTGCAAACTCGTATAAATACTTAATAGTCAGAACATGCAGCCATCTTCTTTCTTTGTTACTGCTCAGACACAGAGGAGTGCTCTGCATGAGTTGACTATTTATACATTTTAGGAAATGAAAGATTACGTGCACCTCCACTTTTTGCTGACTGGAACTGGTGGTAGCAGACTCTGACTGTCCCTGGGCTCTGTTTAATTTGTCTCAGGACCAGTACTATGTAGAAAACACAGTAAAAACACACACATTCATGAGGAAACACTATATATTAGGGTACACATAATTGGAATGACCTATTCTATGAGTCCCTAGTAAATATAAGGGCAGGAAGATTACAATTACCTATAAGTCCCTAGTGTTTAATATCGCATGGCAATTTAGAGGCCAGCAGCCCTTTCTGCACTTGCATGTGTGCACTGCTGAGGGCCTAAAGTCATTTTAACCCTTTCGCTGCGGCGGCTATTCCGCCGCAGCGCTAAGTGGGCGGGGCGGCCGCTCGGCGGCCGCATGCTCGTGATGGAGCCACTCCGTCACGAGCCGCGGTTGAGCTGTGCTCGTGACGGAGCGGTTCCGTCATGGCCCCGCCCGTTCAATAGAACGCGCCGCGCAGGTCGCGAAATCAGCGCTGCGCAGGCGCGGCGGCAGGGCCATGACGGAACCGCTCCGTCATGAGCACAGCTCAGCCGATGCTCATGATGGAGCGGCTCCGTCATGAGCATGGGAGGGGTTAAAAGCAGGTCTGTGTTGCAGCAATGTGTTTAAATGTTAATTGTGCCCAAACTCAACTTTGGTGGTAGGGGCACTTAAAAAGAGATACACTACAATACTTTGGCATGTTTGGTACCCCGCGGGTCTCCCCAAGGTGTACCGGGGGTGGGGGGAGAGGTCATGTCATTACAAGAAAGGCTCTTATGATAGATGTTTTATATGCCCTGAGCATTGAGAAATTGCACATTTTACTTTTCACATTATAGTAAAGTGCCTTCCAAAATTGACTTTGGTGACTTTGGAGCACCGTGGAGTAAGGATCTACGTTATATTGGCATAATCAGGACGGCTAAAGGCCTCACTAGTTGACCCAGGTGTGGAGGTCATGTAACTGTTAGCAGGTCCTTTATAAAAGATGTTTTGTATGCCCTGGTGATGAAATAATTTCACATTTAATTTTCCCCATTGTAAACATGGCAATAGTTTAAGACTGCATAACTTTCGCTAGGAATTAACACAAAATATCATTCAAGGACTGAGAAAAATGGTATTGATAAATCCAACAATATGCTATTGTTGACTTTATCCTAAATCATACAGAAAAGAGGTTATAAGAGTTTCTTGTCAGAAATCCCAAATTCTGCCTTCCTGTGGTCTCCCATGATTGGTCAGAGTTACCATGATTAGCCTGGCTGCTTTGATGAAGTGATAAGTGGCTCACTGACAGAGAGGCTATCTGTTGGAGAGAGCTCTGCTGCATAGGAATGCCAGAGACGGGAGGGGTGGGAGGGCTCATAAACATGAGCTTCAAAGGAGGTATTGGACCAGCAGAGAATGCCAGGTCTATCGACCCCAATCCCTTCTGACCCAGCCAGATGGCAGGTTTAAGGTAGGAATTTGCAGATTGCAGGGGGAGTAGAGCTAAGGAAATGAGCCATGCTATAGGTTTGCTTAACTAGTTCTTGCTCCTCTGCTGAGATTTCAGCCAATACTGCATTTTGGAGGAATAGTGCTTTCTGGGAGAAGATTATGCCACACTTTGGAGGAAGTGCTCGTGCTCTGGGGTGGTGCCCTTCACCTCATTGGATAGAGTGCTCTCCTGCTTGACCACAGAGAAAACTGAATAAATATGTAAGAGAAGCAGAATCTTTCAGATCTGCTGCTTGAAACTA
Source organism: Lissotriton vulgaris (assembly GCF_964263255.1). Lineage (NCBI taxonomy): Eukaryota > Metazoa > Chordata > Amphibia > Caudata > Salamandridae > Lissotriton > Lissotriton vulgaris. The sequence continues at coordinate 190,332,324 of NC_141688.1, read as the reverse complement.
AAAGTAGAAGGTTTCCCAAGCCGGAAATTTTGTTTGCACCACAAGGCCCTACATTCTGACTGACTGCACCTGCTGCATTATTTGGAACTACAGACGTTTGGGTGTACCTTGCTTCAAGAGGAATACAGAGTGGACTTCCTGCAAGCTACAGGTTCTGGTCCATCACCACCAAGAATCCCCTGCCTGGAGAGCATCCAGTGGAATTGTAAGCGTTTTGTCAAGGTGCATTGTGGGAATTGTGGTCCCATCAGATGTCCCAGATGGGCGCTACAGGGTTTCTAAGTGCTACATAGAGAAAAATTATAAAACATGCATATCTCTGTTTCCCTACATTGGATTTTTGTCATTTTGGTGTCATTTTAAGGATACAAATATTTCCAATTTTTATGACTTTGGTGGTGGATTTGTAGTGTGTGTTGTGTCTTACTTATTTACTAAATTGGTGTTTTATAAAATCTTTACATACCTTTTTCCTTAGTTTAGTCAATCTGCTCACAGCCAATCTACCCAAGGTTGAGCATGGGAATAATGTATTGTACTGAGCTCTAGACTGTTTTAGTGGCTTTATTGCCAGTGGTAGATGCCTATTTACCAGTACTAGTAAACTGCTAACCAACAGTATACATAACCACTTCCTTTCATGAAAGGTTTTATTGACCTGCAACTTTGGACTGCTTAGAGTTGTTTTCAAGCCTAGTATGGCAAACCTGAAGTAATACATTTAGGTGGTCCTATTAGTAAATTTCAATACTAGAATTTGGGCAAATTTGAGCTTGTAAAAGCATGATGTAAAGTGTTTTGCAAAATAAGAAAAACTACATAGTTTTGAGCTTGCTGCAGGCAATGTTTGTTTTAATATCTGGTAAATCAGTGGTAATATTGTATCCTTCATGAACACTTCAGATGGCTTTAGGTAGCAGGGAGAGAATCCATGAACTGCACTGTGATTGTGCACAAATGTTTCTGGATAACATCAGTAGGATTGACGCTGTCGCAGTTTTGCAGCAACATTTTGATGGCCTGGTAGTGCAAACTCATTATTTGCTGTGACTGACTGTGGTAAAACAGTTTGCACCCTTCTGTTGGTAGAGTTGTCAGTGCAAAATTGCACTGCAGTAGTCAGCGATATAGAAAGACCCGCAGAGTTGAATTTTTACTGCATCCCACATCACCTTGAAAAATAATAATAATAATAACCCACATTTGTAAAGCGCACAAACACCCGTAAGGGTCTCTAGGCGTTGGGGGCCGTCGGGAAGATTAAGCAAGCTATTGCCCAGAGTCACATGGTGCTGGGCTAATCTGCCGCCGGTGCCGGGGATCGAACCGTGATCCCCAGATTCCAGAGTCAGTCGCCCTGGCCGCGGTGCCACACCTCTTAAAGTGTCTTAAAGTGTGTATTTGCTTCAGGACTTCGCGCAATTGGCTGCACTTGGCGCAATTGGCTCGGTGACATACCTCTGTTCCCTCAAACAGTTGTCAGGATGTGTGGCGCTATCTCAGGATGTGTGGTGCTGGAGTTCTGGACTTTTTGGTTCCGTCCAGAGGTGTCAGGGAACAACACCCGAAGACCCCGGAGTTCCACCTGCCTTGGTGCGCAAATAAACAGAAACACGGGCTTCTCGATGGTGGCGTCAAAGACCAAAGGTTTATTACTGCAGGGACACAGAAGTAACAGAAACTACACATGGGCAGTATCTAGGAGCCTGTTCGATTTGTACAAAGAGGGTTGCTCCTTATATACTAAAAATAGGGCTTCGGGCAAATTCTTCACATGTTAGTACATTCCCAAACCTTTGTGTCCTAAACAATAAATATTTTGGCGTTGCACAGGAATCGTCGATAATATCTGATGACACAACATTACGAATGAGAGGTTCCCACTTTTCCATCATAATCTCATGTCAACTTTTCATTCAGGACCCGGACCGCCTCATCGTAAATTTCGTTACCTCCCCCTAATAAAGGCCCAGAAGGAAAGGAGCAGAGCCAGGTGCAGAAGATAGAAAAGCAGGATAAGAGATGTTTTGTGGGTTGTAAATGGGCAAGGCTACCAGCTTCGGCTGCCTAATCATGATCAGGACAACGGACACGAGAACCAGTTCAGCGGGGCTGGCCTCGGGCAGAGGAGGCAGCCTTTGTCGAATCATGCAGCTACAGCGTGATCTGGTCTAAGGTGCACGTGTCTCTAGAGAGGTGAATCTCCGGCTAAGGCTACGTGTCCTTAATCGAAATGAAGTGATCAGAGGTTATTGCGTATGTGAGGGCAAGAAACACAAAATGGCTGCCATGATCTAAGATGGACGCCATGGGTAGATCTGAAATGTGTTTGTTACAGGAGTACTCTTGCTCGTAGCGTAGCGAAAACACCAGGATATGCTAAATGGATCATTTGCGGTTCGCTGATACCAATATTATGTACTTCCGACAATATTGAAAACACGGGTTCAAATCGTCACGGAACCTCAGACCCTCCTTTTGCCCTTACATAGGCAATTACTCAGTCTACGTCAGAGTCTAATTCTATGCTCATCAGGTCAGTGACATGTTGTTGTATCATCATCCTTTCTTGCGCCTTTTCTCCAAACGCAGGTGGTTTTCTAAAACAGGTTGCAGCACAGAGACTACACAAAGCAGGACCACACTGGATAATCAGGTAGCATGAGAATAGGAATACTAAGATGACACCAATGACCATCAGAACCTTCCATCCCCACGCTGAGATCAGAGTCAAAAACCACTCCATGAAGGACCAATTTCCCTTGTCTACGTGTATAGAGTCGGAAATCTTGTGTAGCTTAGAGATCGCCTCATAGACTGTTGGAGCATTATTGGGAATAAAGACACAGCAGCTCGATTGGATCATTCTGCATACCCCACCTCGATCTGCAAGTATTACGTCTAGAACCATACGGTTCTGCAACGTCATGAGTCTATCCGCCTGAAGCTCAGCTGTCAAATTGCTAAGGGCACCAGCAGTTTCGGTAATAGTAGATTCAACTACCCGTGTTAGCTGACGTATGTTTCTACTATTGGCCATAGGCCCCCAGAACGGAAGGAAACCTTTGAAGAAGTCTCCAGCTTCCTGAACAGCGGTATCTTCCTTGCTGAAGACACCTCTTGCTACTCTGATCTTGTGGTAGTCAGATGATGCAGTGTATGTTGGAGGCAATAATCGAGCAATATAGCATGATCCTGAAAAGTCGGCAGGCAACCATGTATACGCTCTGTCTCGACAGATGAAGTAAGTACCCCTAGCAGTAAGAAAAGCAGGGGAAGAGTTAGACGGAAACACGTAAGTCTCAACGCATTCACTCCTCCCTAGCTGAGCTCTCGGATTTCTCCCATTACCTTGCAAACAGACCTGACCTCGGTGAGGTACGACCCAGATTGGAGTTGAGCTTTTACGCTTGCTTTCTCCCAAACTAAGGCGATACTCTGAAGAATTCCAACTCAAATATACTCGTAATGCGTCTCTAGGGTAAGATGGAGTATTATTGACGTCCTTGATCATGTCAATAATTCCCTGGACTAAGGCTTTGTTGGCAGAGTTATATTTAGTGGAACGTGGTGGACGTGGAGGATAGGTTTCAAGGGCATAAGCAAAGATGGTTTGAAGGGCCTGAAATGATCCATTGTAGCTAAAAGGCAAAACCAGGTAGGGAATGCCTTTATCCATAGTGTGGGGTATCAAGCCACACACCCAGCAGTCTGTAGTGTTAACTACCAGTTGGTGTTGGTGCAAGAGTTGTACAAAAGTGTTATTGATAAATTCAGATCGTCGAGCTTGCTCATGTTCAGGAAACGGGTGAAAAGAGTGTATGGAAGAAACAGTAGAAGTAGTAGGATTAAGGGGAGGTACTGTAGTTACTGGTACAAAAATCAAACTCATACCAAAGACGATTCCACCCACCAACGTTATCAAAACAATCAAAAATGTAATGGCACATTGTATCAAAAAGCAATTGCTGTGAAGAATTCTGTAAAGTCTGTTTCTGCGAACATAAATCACATTTTCTCGTTGCAGCGCAGGAAGCTCCATCTTCTACAATCCGCTCGCGACCACTGATGATGTGTACGTAGATGAAAATGCCTCTATCAGCCCTGGGAGTTCCCAGAACCAACAGAAAGATCGACCTTGTGTCAGACCCCCGCAGATTCAACTAGGCACACAGCCACGACCCTACGGCTACCCAGACGGCAAGGCAATTTTTAAAAACAATAAAACAATAGCAAACTTCCCGGCTGAAGGCAAAAGTTCAAAATTTCAAAATATCACAATAGGCAGTTGCCTGCTTTATTTGTCCATATTACGAGGTCGTAGGTTGTATCTTTGTTTTGCAGGAACTGTTTGATCGGCAAATAACGTATCCTTAGTAGCTGTTGCAGTGTTCAGGTTCGCAGGTGACAGAGTTTTTTCTGATGCAGAGGACAAATGTTCAGAGTTCTGAGGAGTCTTTTCAGGAGGAGAGTCAGAGTTCAGAGTGTCAGTTACCAATTCGGCATCGCTGAAAGGGATGAACTTTGGCGTTTGCTCGCATTCAGAGGCACCAATTCCCTTCTTCACCCAGTCGTCGTAAGGAAGTGGTAGAGGCACACGTTTGACATGGGACGCATGTACCCAGTGCTTGCGACCAGCTACACGAACAGCGGTTCTTGTCGCAAGCAACACTTGGAAGGGGCCAACGAATCTTGGTTGAAGGTTCTTCGTCCTCGCGAAGTTTCTGACCACAACGTGGTCGCCGGGTTTCAGCTGATGCCCTGGACTCTCCGGAGGCTTTGGCAATGCATCGAAAACCTGTTGGTGAATAAGACTCAATTTAGCAGTCAAGTCGTAAAGGTAATCGATCAACATAGGATATTCTAGGGAACAAAACTCCTTTGGCCTAGGCACACCCCAAATATTTGCCGGACGGCCAAAAACAATTTCGTAGGGGCTAAGCCCCACTCTAGAATGTACAGTTGCTCTCGTTGATAATAAAGCCAAGGGTAGTGCGTCTGGCCAGGATAAACCCGTGGATGCCTGTATTTTAGCTAGTTTCAATTTGAGGGTGCCATTGTAACCCTCAACTAAACCAGCAGATTGGGGATGGTTTGCACTATGAAATTTCTGTCTAATGCCCAAACCGGCACACACACTCTGCATAACTTTCCCTATAAATTCACTTCCGTTATCTGACCATACAATCCGTGGCATTCCATACCTAGGGAAATATTCTTTGAGAAGAATTTTGGCAGTTGATAGGGCAGTATTGTCCTTTAGTGGATATGCTTCGATCCATCTGGAAAATGCACAAACTACCACCAGGACGTATTTTAGATTATTACAGCGATCCATGTGTATGAAATCTAGCTGAATTACTTCAAAGGGGCAAGAGGGTGGAGCGAAGTGACCAGCAGGAGTTGGGGTTCCCTTGCCAGGATTATGCATCAGGCATACCATACAATTTTTCACCACTCTCTGCACATTTACTGATCCCATCATTCTTCCAGACCGGAGCCAACATCTTACAGATTCCTTTAGAACTTATGTGCGCTACTCCATGTGCCATTGTCACCACTGCAAGCACATACGCATCAGGTAACATCCAACGCTGTTGTTCTGACAAATCAATCCAACACCCACTCGAATCCAACTTGCCTGAACTTTCTTTCCATGCACGTTTTTCCTCCTCAGTTGCCTCTTTCTGAATCTCTTTCACACTTTCCACTGTATCCTCACACATTCCAGACTCGGAAATCCATCTTGCAGACGTAGCAACATACATTCTACTCATCATATCTCTAGCTGTTTGTTTAGCGGTCTCATCAGCAAAAGCATTCCCACGACCAACATCATCCGTGATTGCTTTATGAGCACTGCACTTCACAATCGCAACTTCAGTCGGCAAGGTTAGAGATTCCAACAAGTCGTTAACTAGCTGACCATGTTGAATCTTAGTCCCATGGGACGTAATGAAACCTCTTTCTTTCCACAAACGGCCAAAACTATGGGCCACGCCAAATGCGTACTGACTATCTGTAAACACATTCACTCTCTTTCCCTTAGCTAAAACACACGCTCTTGTTAGAGCTATTAATTCTGCATCTTGGGCAGAATTCTGACTCACTCTTGCAGTCTCCACAATCGTTCTCAAAGTCGTTACCACATAGGCAGCAGTCACATCACCATTCTCCAATTTAAAGCATGACCCATCAACATACAACGTGCCATCTGGATCTGACAACGGAGTGTCTTTTAAATCAATTCTTCCTTTGGTCTCTTCCTCGGTTCTAAAACAGCAATCATGGGGCTCGGAATCACTCGACTCTTGATTAGTCGGCAACAATGTTGCTGGATTCAATACATTGCATCTTTTGATCTGAATATGACTCGCTAGCAGTGTCAGCTCGTAGCCAGATAATCTCGCACTGGTAAGGTGTTGCGTCTTGGTTCGGTTCATGAGTGTATCCACTGCATGAGGAACCATGACCACTAGCATATTGTTCATCACCAAACCAGCAGATTGTCGAATGGAAGCCGCAGCTGCCGCTGTAGCTCTCAAACAACTGGGTAACGCTCTAGCTACCGGATCTAATGTTGATGAAAAGTACGCACAAGGGCGTTGTTTATCACCAAATTTCTGCGTCAGAACACTCAATGCACAACCTTCTCTCTCGTGTACATAGAGCGTGAATGGCTTGCTGTAATCAGGTGTACCCAATACAGGAGCTGAACATAATGCTTTTCGTAACTCAGAAAACTCTCCTGACATTCATCAGACCATGGCACCGGACTCGGAACATTTTTCCCAGTCAAAGCTACCAACGGTTTTGCTAAAAGAGAAAAATTTGGGATCCACTGCCTACAGTAAGAGGTAATACCTAAAAAGGCACGCACTTCTCTCTGTGTACGAGGAACACTCATCTGCGTAATTGCTTTTATTCTCTCTGGGGTCAACTTCCTTCCCTCCTTTGACAAGAGATGACCTAGGTAGGTCACTTCTTGGCAGCAATATTGCATTTTCGAAGGTGATACCTTGTGATTCAAATTGGACAAATGATGCAATAACGAAATCGTAGCTGCTTTGCAAGTTTCCTTGTCATCGGCAGCCACTAGAAGATCGTCTACATACTGCACTAGGGCTGAACCTTGAGGAAGTACAAAAGAATCTAACTGACTTTTTAATGCCTGACTGTAAATGGATGGGCTCTCACAATAGCCTTGTGGAGCGCGTTTAAACCTGAAGCTTCGACCTCCTAGACAGAAGCCGAAAATATCTCTGCTTTCTTCGGCTATCGGAATACTGAAAAAGGCATTCTTCAAGTCGATGACTGAAAACCATGTGGCTGTAGCAGGAATTAATGTTAACAAGGCAGTAATGTCTGGAACTACAGGAAACTGCGGGACCACAATCTTATTAACTAATCTGAGGTCAATGACAAACCTATACACTGGAGGTTTTGTAGGATCAGTTCGTTTCAAAATCGGTAATACAGGACTGTTACAGACATTTCCTCTAGTTTCTTCAACCACACCTTTCTTAATCAAATCTTGTACAATCAATAAAAGTGCTCGTTCACCTTCACTAGATATTTTGTATTGAGGAATTCGTGGAAATTTTACATTTGCTTTCAAAGTGACTACATATGGTGGTATTTCCAAAAGGCCTACATCGTTAGGACCAGTCGCCCAAAGAGTATCAGGGAGTGAACGCAGCTCTGGCGGGAGTGCATCCATTGACAAGTACATCGGAGAGGTGATTCTTTTACCCAATGTAAGCTGTACTCCTTCCGGAGAACAGTACAATGTCGCATATAGTCGTTTTAACAAGTCTAAACCAAGCAGATTTTCATTACAACCTGTCGTCAAAATCAGGGGTGCTTTTAATTGACACGGTCCAACAGAAATAGACAAAGGACCAGATATGGGGTTGTAAACAGGGGCGCCTGAAAAACCTACAGAAACATTTGTTGAGCCGGACAAAGGTGCGCCAGGGAGTTTCGCATGAAGGATAGAACTTTTTGCTGCACCAGTATCCAACAGAAACGGTTCGACTACACCTGATGTTGCTACTGCGACATAAGGCCCACTCTGATCCACTGGAACTGATACTACTCCCTCTCTTTGTCCATGGCTGTCCTAGTACCCATTTTGCTGAAACCCCTAATCCACTTCACAATAGTCTTCAACAAGATATTGTTGAGATCTATTTTGCTGGGCAGACTGTCCATTTCGTTGATCAAAGTGATTGGAAGGGCGATCATTCGTCTGTGGAGGCATAGCACCTCGTCCTCGACCTCTAGAATTCTGCACAAAACCACCACGACCTATCTGAGCTGCTGCTCCATTATTTTGCGCTAAGACTGGACACTCATTCTTGTAATGACCCTCTTTCTTACAGTAAGCACACTGGTTCCACTGATATTGAGGTCTCGGTGAACTATAATCTGTCTTTTGATATGTCCCTTGCTGCGTATTAGTCTGATTCATGCGAGGCGGATACGCCTGTTGCAAGAGAACTTTAGTCTTTAAGTCTTTCGTTTTCTTATCTGATTTCTCTTTCTCCTCTTTATCCCTATTTTCATAATACTGTGCAGTTGCAAGTATTTGCGCAGTTGTAGAGACAGCCCACGCACTCTCGGAATCTTTTAATTTATTGCATAACTCAGGTAACAAATTATGTACGAATTTATCGACAAACAGTCTCTGTCCTCCTTCTGTGCTCATATCCTGACCACTATGATCTACAAAAGTCTCTTCGAACCTCGTGAAAAAGTCGGAGACACTTTCGTCTTTCTTTTGCCTGCATGCGGACAACTTGTCCCAATTAACGCGCAATGCGGGCATCAGAGTCTTCATTAAGTCGATTATCCTACCTGGAAGATTAGCAATTAGAGGTTCAGGGTTGGAACCACCTATTTGCTGGCCATCCGCTGCAATGATAGCTGCCCAGTCACCACCTAGGGCAACTGGATGATTCTCTTTACGAATTTTAGCCCAAATTGGTTGTGGAACTACATTCCCAAATAACATGTCGATGTCCGCTAAGTTCATTACACAAGCCTCAACTGTTTGCGCTAGTTCCTTATAGTACCCAGCAGGATTCTTACGCGGATCTGGCAAGGCCTGCTTCACTGCCAACACTTCGGCTCGCTTCCACGGAATGTGTATCCACACTCTCTGGAATTGGGCCGGAGCAGCAAGAATACCATTCGGTACATCAGCTTGCACAGCTTCGCGCCAAATAGGAGGAACCTCCCTCATTGGATATTGGCGAGTCTGCTTCGTACTACCTTTCTCTAAATCTCTCGGTGAACGAAGTGATGGATCATTTCTATAACTTAAAATCAGTTCCATCGCTTCTTTTATATTTTGACCTACTATCATTCCCGCAGCAAACTCTTTCTGAACCTTTATTAAGTCTTCTAAATTTGATTCAGAGTCATCTTCTTCTAACTCATCACGTAAAAGAGAGCACATCTCATCAAAAACATATCGTTGCGTTGGTTCATTTCACTGCATAAATGTATCTAGTACATCTCTCGTGCTATATCTCCTACTCTTCGAAATCCATCTGAGAGCCGTGGAATCTAATATTCCCCGTTCCTCAGTACTCGGAAGCTGACTACGTCTTTGTACAGAGTCAGAAGTAGGAGTCTTACTTAAAGTTTTATAGAAAGGGGACAGAATATTAGAGACAGAATCAGTGATTCTTCGACGAACAGAGAGCGGAGTCAACATACTGGCAGATGCAGAGAACACAGTAGCAGTTGGAATAGACAGCGGAACAGTAGGAGTATCGAGGAAGATAGCTTGTGGAACAGTAGGTGTAAGCGATACAGGTATAGGTAAAGAAGTCGGCAACCCAGGAAGAAGAGGTGCCGTAGGAACATTCACATTGACCACAGGAGGTACAGGAGCTTGATTCTGAGGGACAGGAGCAGGAATACCAGGTTGTCCAGCAACCGGCAATTGGACATTCGGTACAGGTGGAGCCGTAGCACCTTGTGCATACGGTGGAGGTGACCGTAACAAATAAGACAACAGAGGATCGTTTTCGGAATCCTCCAGTATCTTAGCTGTTTTCGATGGCAAGGCAGGATAGCACTTGTCAATCGCTAAATTATGCTCTCTAATGGCCACCTCGATGGCCTTCTCAGACTCGTTAACTTGCAGCTGTTCAGCCGCTTGTTCTAAAGTCAACTCTTCTTGCTCTTTCTGTTCTTTCTTTAACCTTTTAATTTCTCTCTGTTTAGATTCTTTTCGCCAGTAACGGAAAGAATCAAACATTGCCGGCCGGGCTTTCTTCCTAAACAATTTCGCTTCTGAATTATCAAGGATTTCGGGTTCAAAACTACCATGTAGTGGCCAACTAAGGACACCATCCTTTTCCGTATAGCGGACCCATACCTCATTATAAGATATAGGACCCACACCATGCTTACAGTACAGATCATATAAGGGAGTCCCAATCGGAGGAACCAGACATGAGTCCTCCAATCGTGAATCACCGTTGCAACCAAAACAAGACAACATACAATTTCTCCGACTTACCATTTTGCAATCCGGAACACAGAACAAACAAAACACGAAACAGATATGTGCACCTGAACCAAGAACTTAGGCCTACCAAAAGCGAACTGATGTATCGATACCCAAACTAAACCAAATAGATTATCGTAACCAGAACAACCAGTGATAATCTTACGAAACCAAACCAAACCAAGAACCAAAAAGGATTTTAACAACCCTCACGAAGTAACCAACTAGCAACCACTAAATACTTAACTGAGGCACTGAAGACGTCACCAAGGAGAAACCCGTCACGTTTCGCCGTACTAAGGACTGCACCTCGGGTCCAAGACAGGGCGACGGTCAAGGCAACGGCCCACTGCAGCCGTCCTCAACGGGAACCCTCGTGGAAGAGAACTTCGGGCCACTTTTGCGATATGCCGGGATCGATGAAGTGGGGCGCCTCCCTCAGGAATCTTCACACGAAGCTTCTCGAACTCTTCAGGCTTTTGGACCGGTACCGAATGACGTCGCCCTACGTTGGACGCCAATTGGAGTTCTGGACTTTTTAGTTCCGTCCAGAGGTGTTAGGGAACAACACCCGAAGACCCCGGAGTTCCACCTGCCTTGGTGCGCAAATAAACAGAAACACGGGCTTCTCGATGGTGGCGTCAAAGACCAAAGGTTTATTACTGCAGGGACACAGAAGTCACAGAAACTACACATGGGCAGTATCTAGGAGCCTGTTCGATTTGTACAAAGAGGGTTGCTCCTTATATACTAAAAATAGGGCTTCGGGCAAATTCTTCACATGTTAGTACATTCCCAAACCTTTGTGTCCTAAACAATAAATATTTTGGCGTTGCACAGGAATCGTCGATAATATCTGATGACACAACATTACGAATGAGAAGTTCCCACTTTTCCATCATAATCTCATGTCAACTTTTCATTCAGGACCCGGACCGCCTCATCGTAAATTTCGTTACCTCCCCCTAATAAAGGCCCAGAAGGAAAGGAGCAGAGCCAGGTGCAGAAGATAGAAAAGCAGGATAAGAGATGTTTTGTGGGTTGTAAATGGGCAAGACTACCAGCTTCGGCTGCCTAATCATGATCAGGACAACGGACACGAGAACCAGTTCAGCGGGGCTGGCCTCGGGCAGAGGAGGCAGCCTTTGTCGAATCATGCAGCTACAGCGTGATCTGGTCTAAGGTGCACGTGTCTCTAGAGAGGTGAATCTCCGGCTAAGGCTACGTGCCCTTAATCGAAATGAAGTGATCTGAGGTTATTGCGTATGTGAGGGCAAGAAACACAAAATGGCTGCCATGATCTAAGATGGACGCCATGGGTAGATCTGAAATGTGTTTGTTACAGGAGTACTCTTGCTCGTAGCGTAGCGAAAACACCAGGATATGCTAAATGGATCATTTGCGGTTCGCTGATACCAATATTATGTATTTCCGACAATATTGAAAACACGGGTTCAAATCGTCACGGAACCTCAGTGCTATCTCAGGATGTGTGGCGCTATCTCAGGATGTGTGGCGCTATCTCTGGATGTGTGCCACTATCACAAAGAAGGGCACTTCCTAAGCAACAACACTACCTTGCAGCTGAAAGCAATAGACTTGTGTATTAAGAGAGGCCATGTGAATAATGCAAAGTAGTCCTAAATGCAGGTGTTTCTCGAGAGTGTTTTTTGCTTTCCTTCTGTCGTGATCGCACCATTTCTAAGGGCAGCACCTGCCGTGAAGATGTGAGTATTGTGCAGAAGCCGTTCTATAAATAACAGACACAAATATAGAGCTTTTCAGCACAGAGGAAAGCAGTTAATCAGTTCATCACAGTGGGAGACTTTCTATCGCTGATCTGCATGAGGTACTTATGTGTATACGGTGTGCACTGAGGGACACACACATTGTTTTACTTTGAACCAAACTGCAGGAGAGGCTCCCCTGCTATGGCGGAGGAGCGTCGCCTTACTGCTTACCGGCAGAAAGGCAGAAAATAACAAATAAAATTAAAACAAACCACTTTCAATATCATTTTATTTTTCAATGACTCAGTCACAGCATCACCTTCATGGTGGAGTAGTAGTGGGCACTGAATGTGCACATCAGGTTGGTATCAATGGCCGGCCAAACCGACATGCGCACTTGGATATCTCTCGGCTATTCCTTGGAGATATCTGCAGGGCTCAGGAGCACAGACTCCCAGTGCCTGCTGCAGCATGAAACCGCCCCGTTCCGCCCATTCCCAGTGCTTCTATCAATCTGGAAGTAATATCATGAGAGAAGCACTGGGATTTCATGGTGAACTGTGAGCCTGTGCTCATGGGAACTGCAGTGCTGGGAACCGAGGAGCAGTGAGGTGCCGCGCAGGAGCTGAAGGTAAGTGTATATTTATTTATTTTTCCCTCACTGCCCCTGCACTACCCCGCACTTCCCCATGACATAGAATAGGCAGCAGCCACGACTGCACAGACTGTTATCCATATAAGGCCTCTGCTTTTACTTAGCGCTAGGACACCTGTGGGTAGCTATCGCGCTCTACAAAAACCTATTCCATTCCATTCCATTTCACATGCTTTTGTGTTAAATATCCATTAGGTGCCCAGTCCTTTTGCTTCTATTCAGCAGTACACCACTATTAAGAAACCATGGTAAACCCTGTGGGTCTGATTCACAAAGTTATAAATATCATTTTGTCTAAGTTTACGTTTGTTTTGGAATTCACAAACTCTGATTTAATTGTAAGTTTCTAACTGCAGGGGCACCACAGTGAAGTTAAGAACTCTGAACATAAAATATAGGTATGTCATATCCTTTTGTGTCGTCTAGTTCTCCGCCCCATGCACGGACCCTCCAAGTCATTAACACTGTTAAATTAGAGTTTGTGCATTTGAAAACAAGCGTGAATCAGTCCCTGTGTGTATGCGTTTATAGAGCAAACAGATTACAATAGTTGCAATTGGGAACTAACTAAAACCCAATTTATTGGTGGTAGTGGTTATAGAAGTAGTGTGGTAATGGTCGAGATGGAGGGGACAGTGGTAGCACTGGTGGTACTGGTAATGATGATGGTATTGCTAATGATGGTGTTGACAATGATGGTGGTAATGGTAGTAGTGGTGTGGATAACTGTGATATATTGGTGGTGTAATTCTATTGATGCTGGGGGCAATGGTTATGTAATTAATAGTGGTAGTAATGGTTGTGCTAAAGGGTTGGTAGTGGTGATTGTTAGAACTGGGGGTCTCTATTTGGCTGAGGTAGGTACCCTAGGCCAAATAGGGACCCTTGCTTCCACGTCAGCGAAAGGAAGGACACCTTCTCAGATAGCACCTGCTCACCCCCTTGGCAGCTTGGCACGAGCAGCCAGGGTTATCTCCAAGGCAAATGTGTAATGTGTAAAGTATTTGCAACCACACTCTCAGTAACCCAATGATAACACCACAAATGGGCTCCACACGAATTTCATAAAAAACAAGTATATATTTATATAAAAAGACATACAACGAGACCACTCGATAATCCAATGCAGTCCTAATGCAATGCTATGCAGTTCATATGGCAAGAACCAGGCACTTCGTGATATAAAAATAATGCAGTTCGTTATGCAACAATCAGGCAGTGCGTAATACCAAAATAATGCAATTTGTAATGCAACAACCAGACAGTTTGTTATGCAAAAATAATGCAATGTTTAATGCAACAATCAGGTAGTTCGTAATGCAAAAAGAAAGCAATGCGTAATGCATAAAGCAGGCAGTTTGTTATGCAAAAAGAATGAAATGCGCAATGCAACAATCAGGCAGTCCATAAAGCCAAAATAATGTATTCCAGCACCGATCGTGGTGCTCTGGGCGGTCTCCATGCCACTCTTACTGACTCGCGGTCAGCTACTACCAAAATATGCCCCCAACATGGTTTATGATGGAAAACAAAGTGTAGTGCCACACTCCGGCCCCAGTACTGCCACACCTCGGCAAGTACGGGCTGCAATATGGACTTCAGCAGAAGCTCACGCTGCAAAGTGGGGAAAAGGCCAAGAGCATTTCTCTCACAGGCGCAACACACGCGCTCACTGAGTGTTACCTGAGGGATATGATGTCACTCTCCCCTCCTCTCCTCGCTGCTTGGGCCTCCGATTTGACTTCGTAGATCTTGGGCCGTGGATGTTTTGAAGTCCCTCCTTGACAAAGGCAGGCCCGGGCCGGTGGCACAGTTCCTCTGGGGATGCCGGTCTGGGCCGATGGCAATGTTGAAGGTCTTAGGCTGCAACAAAGAACAGGCACACAGCGTCACTGACATTCACTTAAGCTCCGGGTGCACACGATCACATGGCAAGCCCCACGAAGGTCTCAGGCTGCACGTAGCACACGAACACAGTGTCGCCGAGACTCAATTGAGCTTCGGATGTACACGATCACAGGGCAATCCTCACAAAGATCTCAGGCTGCATGAAACAAACGCCCGCAACATCGCTGAGACTCACTTGAGCATCGGGTGTACTTGATCCCAGGGCAATCCTCACGTAGGTCTCAGGCTGCACAAAGCACACGCACACAGCGTCGCTGAGACTCACTTGGAATTCAGGTGTACACGATCACGGGGCAGTTCTTACTCAAGATTCAGGCTGCAAAAAGCACACACACACAGCGTCACTGAGACACACCTGTAAACTTTTATGTTCCTGAGTTTCCACAACAGGGAGCCAGCTCTCCTCGAGCCCTTGGGGACAAGTTACATCAGGACACAGCACACAGCAAGGTCCTTTCAAGCAGGGGGACACAGCGCACAGCAAAGTCCCTTAGCCTCTCTTTGGTTAAATCAGCAAACTGCAGACCAGCCCCAGAACAAACAGCAAGGTCAGTCCTTTTCTTCAGTCTCTTCAGCTGTTTCTTCCTTGGCAGAGGTTCCTCTTGACCATGAAGTAGTTTCAATCCTTTTCAGTTTTGATCAGTTCAACGTTTAGGGGTTTCAGCTCTCATAGTTATACCCCTAAATATCTTTGAAGTCCTTGTGTTCAGGGGGGCACTGACCACTGTCCAAACCAGTTCTGGGTGTCTCCCTGCCAGTAACACCTTCTTCCTCTGATAGTGGGGGTCTGGATCCACAATCACTCAGCAGGAGATGAAGCCATTATTTTATGGCGGCAGCCCAGGGCTCTTCACCTCCAGGTGATATTACTCCCCCCTACACTCCAGATGCAGGTCAGCCTGTTGCTGTCTCACAGTGATTTTAACAATCATGTACATAATGGTGCTAGTGATGTCGGTGATAATTAGTGGTCGTACCAGGTATGGTTGTTGTAGTAATGATAATGTTTGGGATGGTGTTGGGAAAGGCAGGTGAGCCCAAGGAGGTGCCAGAGCTCCAGAATTAAAACAGAAGGGCCACCAGAATTGAGCAAGAATGCAGAAACATCACAGAAGTAGCATGGAGTGAGTGGATAAAGAACATTTGGCACAGTGATTTAGTGGCTGTTGGACCTAGATTACCCAAGCCTACATATGGTAGCTTGGCACAGTAGTGGTCTACAGCTAACTCCAAGCGTTGGCTAAGTACTTACCATTCTTACCCACAGTAACACAGTGATGAACCACTAAAATAAAGACACAACACCTCTGTTTGGAAAAATACCGTTACCTTTATAAAAATAAATGCTTTTCTTGTTATGCTTTTTAGTCAGGGATAAAAGACAATCAAATTACACCTCTACATGAAATTCAAATCACACTTCAATATTTTTCCTGCTCAGAATTTGAGAATCAAGGGTACATTTAGGTTCTGTAATTACTTAGGACACAAGACACTTCACTGATAATTTTTTACAGGAAGGCAAAATACAGTCTGGCAGAGTAAGGTGCTTTTAAAGACACATTTGCAGGTACATTACATTTGTGATAAGAGGCTGTCTATAGTACAACCCACTACTCCACTATGAGGTTACAGTTAGGGATTTGCACTCTACAGCTTCAATATGTTATTTAACCACTCTTAGGCATGTACATTACCCCTCAGCTCTTAGCCGTCTTCTCACTCACCAGACCTCTACCACAGGGGTGGACCTTCTCAGCATAAACCCCCAGCCATGTGGCTAAAAGGAGACAAAGCAGAATCAACAATGTTCCCCCTTTGATCAATTCACGGGATGCACCTTAATGGTGAAGGTTCTGCTTCCTTAATTAATAACAGGCTATAAGGGCTCTTCCTAGTGAGCCTGGTAACTCTCCCTGCACACCGCTCTCCCCCCCTTATCTAATTAGGAGATAGATTTTAAGTGGTCTGGGCAGTTCTGTAACTCGGTTTCTTTGTATGTAGTTCTGGCGGCTTTAAAGTCAATTGCCTGTCTTTAAGCTTCCCCGCTTTGATGCTCTCAGTCACCCGATGCTTCCGCCTCCCACACCCTCTCTACCCGGCTTACTTTTAAGTTCCGGTCAATGCAGCTGGTGTTGCCCGGGTCACGCGGTGCCGGGGAAGCCTTCCCGCAGTTGTCGAGGCGTGTCAGGGAAGCCTACCTCAGACCGAGGCGCTTCACCGAGGTGACCGATGCGGCGCTTCTGCCTCCTCAGGAGGGGGGATGAACACGGGGAGCTCCGACGTTGACAGCTTCCTCCTAGACGCGATCGGCTCTCCTCAGGCGCACTGCTCCGCTGGGCATGCGCGGAAGCGCTCGCTCTTCTCCCGCCTCCGCACTCACTCGAAGGGAGGACGCTGGTCTACTGGTGACGCTGCTCTCCTGGGCCTGCCCGATCATAGGCCCCTCCTGCCTCACGAAAAGTGTCTGGCTGCCGGTCATGCGCGGAAGCGCCGATCTCTTCGTTTTGACGCGGCCGGTGCCCCCGGGGTCCCGATGCCGATCAGGGCAGCGTCGCTGCTTCCCTCCAGTCACCTCTCACTTGGGCTTCACAGGAAGGATGTCCACACACGGCGCCCTCGCTCCACAGGTCGTCAGGGTGCCACAGACCTCCAACCTCACCAAGGCGCTTCCAGGGATCTACCACTGACTCAACATCCTGGTAGGTGCAGCGCTGGGCAGGGGATATGGGATTAGATTTCAGAAGGAAGGTCCTGTCAGTTTTTACAGGAATGCTGATTAAGAAGAGTCTTCCTTCTCACGTAGCTCGATTTCCTTATCAATAGTTGATGTCTTTGAGAGAGGGATCGGTCAAAGGCTGAAGGGGGAACAATCCTCTGAAGTAACTGTCAGCCTCAGTGACAAACTAGCTGCTCTCAGTGTGTCCACCTCCTCTCACCACTGCCTCACTCCTCTACTCTGGTCAGCCCAAAATGGCTGCTGGTCACTGGCCTTATATAGGGTGGCCTGAGACCTGCAGAATCCTCTAGTGTATTCTAGAAAGTTCCCTAATGTTAACCTATGGACCTGTCCTCCAGTGGTGTCCGTTATGGCAGTTGGTGGACACCATCTTAGGTCTCTGGAGATCCCTAGATTTTCAAGGGGGCTGACTAGGCCTCACAGGTTATGAGGGAAAAATGGCGTCATCGCCAAGGAGCACCTAGCCTCCTGACAGCATTAAAAAACTCCTGATGGACATATGTAAAAAATAAAAATAGAAACTCTGGGAGGCTAAGGGGGACAAAAATAAATCATGGTGGTTAGAGTCTTCCCAGAAGCAGACAGGTCTAACACGCGTCCCCCCCAGCTGAAAGTGGGGAGAACTACCCAACCCCTTGGGAGTCCTCATCACTAAGGCGGAAATACCTGGATAGACCGTCTGCATTGGCATGGTCTGCCCCAGGTCGGTGTTCCACCCTAAAGTCCATTCCCTGTAGGGAGATGGACCACCTTAGCAACTTGGGATTCTCCCCCTTCATTTGCATCAGCCAACGAAGGGGGCGATGGTCAGTCTGAACTAGGAAGTGCGAACCAAACAGGTATGGTCGCAGCTTCTTCAGAGCCCAGACCACCGCAAAGGCTTCTCTCTCAATTGTACTCCACCTCCTTTCCCTGGGGAGTAGTCTCCTGGACAGGAAGACCACGGGTTGATCCAAGCCCTCATCATTTAGCTGCGATAACACTGCCCCAATGCCATGTTCTGACGCATCTGTTTGGACAATGAATTCTCTAGCAAAATCAGGGGCCTTGAGAATGGGAGCGGAACACAATGCTTGTTTCAAGGTCAGGAAGGCTCGCTGGCAAGCCTCCGTCCAGACTACCCGTCGGGGTTGCTTCTTGGAAGTAAGCTCAGTGAGAGGGGCCACGATAGTGCCATACCCCTTCACGAAGCGACGGTAATATCCAGTGAGGCCCAGGAAGGCTCGGACCTCTGTTTGAGTCTTGGGGGGCTCCCAGGCGATGATAGCCTCAATCTTTGCCTGGAGGGGCTGCACCGTTCCTCTCCCCACCAAGTGACCTAGGTACACCACCGACCCCTGTCCGATCTGACACTTGCTGGCCTTGATTGTCAATCCAGCCTGTTGCAGGGCATGCAGAACAGCTTGCAGATGCTGCAAATGGTCCTCCCAGCTGCTACTGAAGACAGCAATGTCGTCCAGGTATGCAGCAGAAAAAGCTTCCATTCCAGAAAGGACCCTGTTCACCAGCCGCTGAAAAGTGGCAGGGGCATTCTTGAGCCCAAAGGGCATCACGCGAAATTGGTAGTGTCCCTCAGGTGTAGAGAAGGCTGACCTTTCCTTCGCCTCCTCCGTAAGGGAAATCTGCCAGTACCCTGAAGTTAGGTCAAAGGTACTTAAGTATTGAGCAGCTCCCAGCCGGTCAATCAGCTCATCCGCCCGTGGGATAGGATGGGCATCAGTTTTGGTCACTGAGTTCAAGCCTCGGTAGTCCACACAGAACCTCAATTCCGGTGTGGTGCCTGGTGGGGCAGCCTTTGGTACCAAAACCACCGGGCTAGACCAAGGGCTTCCAGAAGGTTCAATCACTCCCAGTTCCAGCATCTTGGCGACTTCACCCTTGATGCTGGCCTTCACCTTGTCCGACAGCCGGTAGATTTTAGACTTCACAGGTGGGCTGTCTCCTGTGTCCACGTCATGGGTACACAGGTGGGTCCTACCCGGGACAAGGGAGAACAGAGAAGAAAATTGCTCCAGGATCTGGCGGCAATCACCCTGCTGTTCAGGAGTTAGGGATGGCGAGAGAATAACTCCCTCCACCGACCCATCCTTTTCTTGGGACGAGAGAAGATCAGGGAGAGGTTCGCTTTCTTCTTCCTCTGCTCCATCGGTTACCATCATCAAGACAACCGCGGGCCTCTCATGATGTGGCTTGAGGCGATTGGCATGCAGCACCCTGTGGGGCTGCCTCGGGGCCTTAAGATCCACCAAGTAGGTGGACTTCCCCTTCTTTTCCAACACCTCAAAGGGGCCTGTCCAACGGTCCTGGAGGGCATTTAGCTCTCCAGGTTCCATCACCCACACCTTCTGTCCAGGCTCCAGTTCCACTGGGTGAGCGTTGTGGTCATACCACTCTTTCATCACTGCTTGGCTGGCCTCCAAGTTGTCTGAAGCTTGCTTCCACAACTTAGCCATTTGGCTCCTGAAGGCCAGCATGTAGCTCACCACGTCCTGGGGAAGTTTTCTGGGAGTCCGTTCCCATCCGTCCTTCACCAGGCTGAGAGGTCCCCGTACAGGGTGCCCGTACAAAAGTTCGAAGGGGCTGAAACCCACTCCCTTTTGTGGCACTTCCCTGTAAGAAAACAAGAGACAGGGGAGGAGGATGTCCCATTTCCTCCGCAGGCTCTCAGGTAGACTCCTGATCATACCTTTCAAGGTTTTGTTAAACCTTTCCACAAGACCATTGGTTTGTGGGTGATAAGGAGTGGTGAACCGATAGGTAACTCCACACTCCTTCCACATAGCCCGCATGTACGCTGAAAGGAAGTTAGTCCCCCTGTCGGACACAACCTCCTTGGGGAAACCCACTCGGGTAAAGATCCCCATCAGGGCCCTTGCCACCACAGGTGCAGTGATGGTCCTCAGAGGTATTGCCTCTGGGTACCGTGTGGCATGATCCACCAAAACCAGTATGAACCGGTGACCAGCTGACGTTGGTGGGTCCAATGGCCCTACAATGTCGATGCCCACCCTCTCAAAGGGGGTGCTAACGACAGGTAGTGGTTCCAGGGGAGCTTTGAGCTTCACTCCTGTTTTCCCACTAGCTTGGCAGGACACACACGTCCGACAGTATGTGTCAGACGCCACTTTCATTCGAGGCCAGTAGAAGTGGTGGACAAGCCGGGCAAAGGTCTTGTCCTGTCCTAGATGTCCTGCCAATGGTATCTCATGAGCCAATTCCAGTAGAAAGGCTCTAAAGCATTGAGGGACCACCAAGGCTCTGGCTGAACCGTGGCCAGGTGCCTTGGGCTCACTGTAGAGGAGTCCATCCTCCCAGTAAATCCGGTAGCTCCCTTCAATGTTTCCTGCTGCCTGGGCGTTGGCCTGTTGCCTCAGCCCCTCGAGAGTAGGACACTCCTTCTGAGCTGCACAGAATTCTTCCCTGGAAGGACCTCCCTCCACATGCCACTCGGTAGGGATGGGTAGGTTCTCCAAGGAAGCAACATTCTCCCCTGTGGACTCCAGATCCACCTCCGCAGGTGGTCCAGCTGTCTCACGAGGCGGAGATGTCGAGGCAGGGTCCTCCGGCCTCTTGTCCTTCTCCTCTCTGGCAGCCGGCTGGGCCATTGTTCCAGGCTCCAGCGTAAGCAACTTTTCCCTTCGGGCAGTTGCTGACCTTGTGCTGACACAAGTCCAGTCAGGGGGTCCCAGCATCTCAGAGTGAGTCTGGTACTCCACCCTCCTCCAAGCATTGTGCTCCATATCATTCCCTAACAGGCAGTCAACAGGCACGGCAGGGCTTACGGCAACTCGAAGTGGACCTGCAACCCCTCCCCACTCAAAGGGAACCTCAGCCACAGGGTAGTGGCCCAATCTGCCGTCAGCCATTACGGCGGGATGGAGTACATCTGGGATGACCTGCTCTGGAGACACCAGCTGACTCCTTACCATAGTCATGCTGGCTCCTGTGTCTCTCAGAGCCTCCCCTCTACGGCCATTGATGGTGACCCACTGCTCATACTTAGTAGTATTAGAGGGCAGCTGGGTCTTGGGAACCATCTCCTTATCTCCCAGGGACACTAAAGTGACACCCGCCCGCTCCCCTCCATTAACCAAAGGCATCTCCTCCCCGAGCACTACACTAGTGATTCCCGGGGCTTTTCCTCCAGTGGG
Source organism: Lissotriton vulgaris (assembly GCF_964263255.1). Classification (NCBI taxonomy): domain Eukaryota; kingdom Metazoa; phylum Chordata; class Amphibia; order Caudata; family Salamandridae; genus Lissotriton; species Lissotriton vulgaris. The sequence goes on along the minus strand of NC_141688.1, from coordinate 190,310,615 downwards.
AGGGGGTGGTCTTTTTGGGCACCTCACATCTCCTTTATAGTGTCCCACACCACCACACTCAAAACAATGAACAACCCTTGGCTGCTGGCTTTGGCCAGGGGTAGGGTTGCGAGGGGGGTTACTCTTGGGGATGAATCCTCTGCCCCTTCCTTGCGAAGTATTTTGTGGCCCTTTAGAGAACTCCCTCTTAGTTTCCCCTCCCTCTTTCTTCTGGGGGGCGCCCTGTCCTTGCTTCTGGGAATTCCCTCCAGTCCCCTTAGTCGACACCCGGGTACTAACCCAGATGTCCGCCTCCTCAGCAAGCTTCCTGGGGCTGGTCAGCTTGCTGTCCACCAGATGCTGTCTTAGCTCGGGAAGACACTTCTCGAGTAGGTGTTCCTTGAGTATGAGGTCATATAGTCCCTCATAGTCCCCTACATCGCTGCCTCTTACCCAACCCTCCAGGGCCTTCCTGGAGTAGTCCAAGAAATCTACCCAGTTTTGTGTGCCCAGCTTGTAGCTGCCCCGGAACTTTTGTCTATATTTCTCAGGGGTCAACCCAAACTTCTTAAGCAGTGCTAGTTTCATAGCCGGATAGTAGGTCTGTTCACTCTGGTCAAGGGCCAACAAAGTATCCCTGCCAGTGGGGGGCATGTATTTGTATAACCCACCTCCCCAGTGGACTTCCAGAATCCCATGGGCCCTCAGCGAGACCTCGTAGGCGGCTAGCCATTTAGCAATGTCGTCACTGGGTACATAACAAGCCATTATGTCTTTTGGTAGGTACGGTCTAGGTTCTCTGGTGTTGGTTTGGATATCGCTGCCACCACTCTCTGGTTTGGGGGTACGTAAATTCAGGGCTTGCAAATCCATCTCTTTGATGGTCCGCTCATGCTCCAACCTCTTCTCCTCCCTCACCATGTCCATCCTGGCCAGTTCTATTCTCATCCTCCTCTCCTCCCTCCTGTCTTCTAACTCGGCGTCGGTCAAGCCCCTCTCTGACACACTACTGCCCACTCTAGAAGGTGTTCTAGGACCTGTTACAAGGTTCTCCCCTCCCGCCTGGTACAGTGTTGTGGTCTCCAGGACAGTGTCCTTGTCACTCTCTTCAGGATCTACCTCCTCCCCGGAATGAGCCTCTACCCATGCCCGAATACTGGTCAGCAGCTCAACTTTCCTGGCGCCTTTCTTGAAAAACACCCCCTGCTGCTGACACCATTCTTTCAATTGAGGCACAGTATAATCGTCTAGCTCTTCCACATTTATCTCCATTCTTGTTTGAAGTATAAAATGCTATACAGGAGAAATCCACAGAGTGACCTGAGGTCAACCTCCACCCACCGCCAGAAGTCAATTTAGAAAAACCAAAAATGTAAATTAGGAGGGCCGCAGGGAGAAAACTCCAGGTGGGGTCTCGTGGTTGTCACTGCGTTACTAATAAGTAAGTGTAAGTACAGATCCGCTATCCCACCGCTGAAACACCAATTATGTTGGACCTAGATTACCCAAGCCTACATATGGTAGCTTGGCACAGTAGTGGTCTACAGCTAACTCCAAGCGTTGGCTAAGTACTTACCATTCTTACCCACAGTAACACAGTGATGAACCACTAAAATAAAGACACAACACCTCTGTTTGGAAAAATACCGTTACCTTTATAAAAATAAATGCTTTTCTTGTTATGCTTTTTAGTCAGGGATAAAAGACAATCAAATTACACCTCTACATGAAATTCAAATCACACTTCAATATTTTTCCTGCTCAGAATTTGAGAATCAAGGGTACATTTAGGTTCTGTAATTACTTAGGACACAAGACACTTCACTGATAATTTTTTACAGGAAGGCAAAATACAGTCTGGCAGAGTAAGGTGCTTTTAAAGACACATTTGCAGGTACATTACATTTGTGATAAGAGGCTGTCTATAGTACAACCCACTACTCCACTATGAGGTTACAGTTAGGGATTTGCACTCTACAGCTTCAATATGTTATTTAACCACTCTTAGGCATGTACATTACCCCTCAGCTCTTAGCCGTCTTCTCACTCACCAGACCTCTACCACAGGGGTGGACCTTCTCAGCATAAACCCCCAGCCATGTGGCTAAAAGGAGACAAAGCAGAATCAACAATGTTCCCCCTTTGATCAATTCACGGGATGCACCTTAATGGTGAAGGTTCTGCTTCCTTAATTAATAACAGGCTATAAGGGCTCTTCCTAGTGAGCCTGGTAACTCTCCCTGCACACCGCTCTCCCCCCCTTATCTAATTAGGAGATAGATTTTAAGTGGTCTGGGCAGTTCTGTAACTCGGTTTCTTTGTATGTAGTTCTGGCGGCTTTAAAGTCAATTGCCTGTCTTTAAGCTTCCCCGCTTTGATGCTCTCAGTCACCCGATGCTTCCGCCTCCCACACCCTCTCTACCCGGCTTACTTTTAAGTTCCGGTCAATGCAGCTGGTGTTGCCCGGGTCACGCGGTGCCGGGGAAGCCTTCCCGCAGTTGTCGAGGCATGTCAGGGAAGCCTACCTCAGACCGAGGCGCTTCACCGAGGTGACCGATGCGGCGCTTCTGCCTCCTCAGGAGGGGGGATGAACACGGGGAGCTCCGACGTTGACAGCTTCCTCCTAGACGCGATCGGCTCTCCTCAGGCGCACTGCTCCGCTGGGCATGCGCGGAAGCGCTCGCTCTTCTCCCGCCTCCGCACTCACTCGAAGGGAGGACGCTGGTCTACTGGTGACGCTGCTCTCCTGGGCCTGCCCGATCATAGGCCCCTCCTGCCTCACGAAAAGTGTCTGGCTGCCGGTCATGCGCGGAAGCGCCGATCTCTTCGTTTTGACGCGGCCGGTGCCCCCGGGGTCCCGATGCCGATCAGGGCAGCGTCGCTGCTTCCCTCCAGTCACCTCTCACTTGGGCTTCACAGGAAGGATGTCCACACACGGCGCCCTCGCTCCACAGGTCGTCAGGGTGCAACAGACCTCCAACCTCACCAAGGCGCTTCCAGGGATCTACCACTGACTCAACATCCTGGTAGGTGCAGCGCTGGGCAGGGGATATGGGATTAGATTTCAGAAGGAAGGTCCTGTCAGTTTTTACAGGAATGCTGATTAAGAAGAGTCTTCCTTCTCACGTAGCTCGATTTCCTTATCAATAGTTGATGTCTTTGAGAGAGGGATCGGTCAAAGGCTGAAGGGGGAACAATCCTCTGAAGTAACTGTCAGCCTCAGTGACAAACTAGCTGCTCTCAGTGTGTCCACCTCCTCTCACCACTGCCTCACTCCTCTACTCTGGTCAGCCCAAAATGGCTGCTGGTCACTGGCCTTATATAGGGTGGCCTGAGACCTGCAGAATCCTCTAGTGTATTCTAGAAAGTTCCCTAATGTTAACCTATGGACCTGTCCTCCAGTGGTGTCCGTTATGGCAGTTGGTGGACACCATCTTAGGTCTCTGGAGATCCCTAGATTTTCAAGGGGGCTGACTAGGCCTCACAGGTTATGAGGGAAAAATGGCGTCATCGCCAAGGAGCACCTAGCCTCCTGACAGCATTAAAAAACTCCTGATGGACATATGTAAAAAATAAAAATAGAAACTCTGGGAGGCTAAGGGGGACAAAAATAAATCATGGTGGTTAGAGTCTTCCCAGAAGCAGACAGGTCTAACAGTGGCGTAGCTAGACTAGTTGCCACCCGTGGCGACACCTGCGGCGGCCACCCAGCGGCTGTGTGTAGGAGCCGGGATGTGCTGGTGATGCTGCAGGTCAGAGCAAGGGAGTCTGGCTGCTGCCCCCAAAACTGGTGCCACCCCCTGTGATTTAGGAACAATGCCCCGGTTAGAGCTCAGTGAGAGAACACAATGACCTGCATCACAAATGCAAAGTGAAAGCAAAGACTCATCAGCTGATGATCCACAGTAAGAAGGAAGGTGGGTCTGAGCTGGTAAGTGATTTTGCAAGAGGCAACATTCAATTTTGAGTGGGGCCATCCCACACTATGATCACGAAAATGGTTTTAGGTGACATCTTAAGTTCTGGCTTTCACTTGAGGTCTGATAAAAACGTAGAAAAGAATCCTATTGCAATTAAACCGAAATTTGATTAATTTCTATATACAATACACATTGCAATATTAGGTTGACTGTATTTTTCGAGTATAAAATAGCCCATCATGTATTGCATTGCAATGCAAGCAGTCGCTAGAAGGTGGAATAATACAGCCAATAGTATGCAGTGATAGATTAACACATTACTTGCTGAAAACAATGTTTGCTTTATGTATATTTAAAATAATCAGTAATATTATTCTGTCGGTGCTGACATCCCTGATCACAGAGTGTGCTGAAAGGCGTAGTGTATTTGAAAGTAACAGCTTTTCATTTCAAGCCATTAATTCATGGGATGTAACTGGCCTTATAAATTGGTAAATAAATTACAAGTTGCAAATCACAACATTTGTAGATCTAATTTTAGATATAAATTGTAAAATATTATGTAAAATATAATTGTGTGTAATCCATCATGTATCTGATGCCCAGGAGCTTTCTGGGAGGAACTCTAGGCCTTATGTCCATGCCACAGGATGTTCAACAGAGTTTAGTATCTATATAAGTGCCTGTTGGACTTGGTCCTCACTGCAGGGTCATCCCATCATTTTGCCTCCTCTCCTCCTGTTTTTGAACCTGTTTGTTTTGGCTTTAAGGACTCTGTGCACTTCACCACTGCTGAACAGTGCTTTAACCCTTTCGATGCTGATGACGAGCTCAGCTCGTCATCACCCACGGGTGTCGTGTGCTGATGACGAGCTGAGCTCGTCATGGTGCCACTAAAATGGCATTTTCCAGCACAGGGGGGGGAAAACGCCCAGCAGCCATGTGGTTAAACATACTAAAACTGACCTAAACCTGATTGGAAATTTCTTTCGCTTATAAACCTCCACTAAAGTGGTACAACATGTACCAAGGGCATGTAAATAAAAGCTGCTAGTGGGCACGCAATTCTTATTGTGCTACCCACTTATGCAGTCCTTTAAAACATGCCTCAGGCCTGCCATTGCTACCTGTGTACAGTTTTAAACTTCAATTTGCCTTGTCAAATTAAACCTTTTGCCAGACCTAAAAATAATTGTTTCATACATTTAAGTAATCCCTAAGGTTGTCTATAAACAGCCAATAGGCAGTTTATTTAAAAAGTTGGAAATGTACTATTATGTTTTACATGCCCTAGTAGTGAAAAACTCCCAAATTTGTCTTTCAATTCTTAATACTGCAAGGCCTACCTCTCCCATTGGATGACATTGGGCTACCATCTTAAGTAATAACTTTCAGTTGGGAGCAGGTAAAATGGCATGTTTATTCTCTAATGAATTGTAATTTAAAATTAGTTATTGGCAGAATGGATTTTAGGTCACAATTATGAAAATGCCTCTGTTGGAAGGTTTTGAAACAAAATAATAATATAATAGTAATAGGGGCATTTATATAGCGCTGGGTTTTTACGCGCACCGGCGTGTCCCCGCGCTTCGACCGCTGCAAAACCCTTCCTGGCTTCCCTGAGAGATGGTCCCTTAATGGGTATCTCCAGGGTGAGACCAGGCATCCCCAGCGGTCTGATGGGGCCGTTAGTGAAGATGAGGCAAGCTAGTGCCCAGAGTTGCCGAGTGTGATCGCTGATCAGAGTGGGCACCGAGGCGAGAGAATTATCGAGTCCGCTGACCCTGGTCCAGAAACCTGCCGCGCCGGGAATCGAACCCTGGTCCCGGGCCGTCCTCTGCTCTCGGGTCTGCCGCCTCTAACCAGCGAGCCACACTACTTCACAAAGATGCAACACTTTTGCCCCCTGCTGCTGCACTGCGAAAATGAGAAAACCTTCCTCTTACAATGAACTATATTTCACCAAATAATCCATAGTAATCCAATTGAAGTTTACGAAACTGTTAATCCATGCACTCCATTCTGTTTGAATCACTTCAGAGACAGCCAGGAAAAATTGAATATTTTATTCTGCATTTTCAAATGCCAAATGCTGCCAAAAACGTAAACATTGACAGGTGCTGTCAACTTTCATTAGATCAGTAGAGTGAATAAACTCAATGCATTTCGAACATTTGTTCTTCTACAGGGGTACTGCAAAAAGATTAAAAATAACTGCATCAATCAATAATACAAGACATTTAATTTCTAAAAAACAGTAACGTCAGCTACAGTTTTACCCAAGTCTGCCACTGGACCCCCATGTTTCTTACCTCCCCTCTTGAAAACCTGTGCTAACAGAAAATATAAGGCAGAAAAAATGACAAAGATTTCCTCACCCGAACTCCCTCGTTGTGATATAAAACCGCAAAGAAACAGTGTACATTTACTTCGTGAAACCGGCAACTAAAAATCTGCGTTTCTTCCTTTGTTTGCAAAATACCATCGACTTCCCTCCTTCCACAATCCTTTCTTAAATCCTGTTTGCACATGTTTTCTCCATTAGACCTTAATTAGACCAAGTCCTGTGCCCTGCTGTATCCTTTGGTGCTCATGAGCGAAACTAAAAACTACCCATCCCATAATGCACTAACCCAAATATCAAACACCATATCAGAGATTAAAACAAATCAGGACAAATCCACCTAAACCATGAATAATTTACGGACATATTTAAATAAAAAAGCCTCTTACTGTGATGTACTGACGAAGAGTAATGAAATAAACATTAAAGAGTGATCTAGAATTAATAACTTTCAACAGAAAAAAGCAGCCCTCTAAGTGTTGAGTGCACTTCATCTGAAATGAAACAGTTGCAATCCAAGCTTTGTGTTTTTTAAACAATGAGCATGAGGTCCTGAAATGTTATCCTGTCTCCAAAGTAATGTATGTATTGTAACTCACTCGATTTAGTATTTAATGACTCCTGGGGTACAACTCGCGTTTTGGGGCGGTCATTGCTAAGCAAGTGTAAGGATGTCGAGTGCACTCCTTCCCTTCCTAGATAGATCTGTGTTTGCTTTGACTGCCAAATGTGCGTGTTGGCAAACGTGTTGCCCCTTTGTTTCAAAATCGAGGATAATCCTGTGTTGGGGCAATCACAGCGCTGCTATGCATGCACAGTGGAGAAGTGTGGCTCAGGGGTTAGAGGCGGCAGACCTGGAAGCTGAGATTGGCCCTGGACCAGGGTTCAATTCCCCGCCTCGGCGGGTCTTGTGCTAAAAATTCCACAGACTCGATAATTCTCGCTCCAGTGCCTTCTCGACTCACGGGTTCACACTCTGCGACTCTGGGCAATAGCTTGCTTAATCTCCAAAACTGCCCCTCGCGGCGGGATGCCTGGCTTTCACCTTGTGGATACCCTGCCGGGGTTATCTCACAGGGGAATACCAGGACGGGTTCCCTAAGCAAGCGCCGGGACACCCACTGCGGGTAGCTGTGCGCTATATAAGCTCAAATACATTTACATTTACATTTGGCAATCAAAGCAAGCACAGATCAATCTATAAAGGGAAGGAGTGCACTCGACATCCTTACACTGTTAGAAAGTTGGCATTTTCTTGGCCTAACCATTTGGTGCCTGTAGCCTGAACCACATATCAGATTACTAGATGTAGCTACCAGTTGGTCTCTGTGTATTGCTCCCAGACTGTGAGTCAAAGTGGTAATAAGTAGTGACAGAATGGGTCATCTCTGACTTGAACTTGATGAGGGAGAGGAGCTGACACCACCACACATGCACATCATAAAGTCTCTGCCTGGACTTCGTGGAAAAACCCAGCAGCTTCTTCAGTACTACCGATTCATGATGCATCCTCGATGTGGGATCGTGTAACACTCAGCAAAACAGGATTTAAACTACTTTGTTCAGCGGATCTGGCTTGGTCCCTGTATCCGGCTTGTGCCCCAATGCTGTTGGCCTGAACTTTTGAATTTGTTCGAGTCTGGCACAAGAGTACCATAGTTGGGGGGTTGTGCTTTTAGGCACTATTCTCACTTAAATATTATAATTTGCATATCTCTTGTACTACAGATTGGATTTTTGTAAATTTTATCTCAAATAATTTATTACATTATACTCTACTTTTAGTAATTGGTATTGGATTTTTCTTGCATAGTTTTTTCACTTTGTTTCTGTTTGTTGGCTACACAAATACTATACGCATTGCCTCTAACTTAAGCATGAGTGCTTTTGTGCCTAGCTGCGAGAGAGTTAACCACAGCTTAATTTAGTGAATTTTACGGTTCACCCTAATAAGGGTTGTGTATGTTGCTTGCGAGGTGTTAACACCCCCAAATCAGCATTTGTAACAGACATGGTGTACGACATTCAATGTGTAAGCAATATCATTTCACAGTCATTGCACATAACTTTGTCTTAGGTTGATATCCTGAAAACCTGCAATTCTTTGGATCTACATTGAGCACTCAAGGTGTACACAAACCATATTATATGATTCTGTCCGATAAACGTAAGATATTCTATTATTCTTGCACAACATTTCCTAAAGTATTAGCCTACCAGCATGAAATGTTCATAACCTGCAGGGTAGGTACTATCCTAGATGGAGGTGCAGAGAGACTCTAGTAACTATTTTTTTCTTTACTCTGAAAGCAGCACAGTGTTTCATGATGGCTACTGCCCACATATCAGAAACACTTTAGGCCCGGTTACGACTTTAGCAGTGGGTCTGACCGCCGCCAAAGCCGCGGTCAGACCGCCAATCAGATTAGGCGTTTCCTGCTGCCTGGCTGGCTTTTGTTTTTGGTGTTCCCGCTGCAGTGCCTCTGAAAATGGGCACCACAATGGGAATGCCAAAAACAGTCTTTGCACGACATGGACTGAAAATTCCATGTTGTACAGAAACTGGTACGCATGCACACCGGAGGGCCCTTTAGGGCCCCTTTATTTCCTCTATAATAGGGTTTTCATAGAGGAGGAACTGCCATGAAAACCGTAGTGGAGAGGAAACTTTTAATATGCTTGGCAAGGCTGCAGTGGTCCTGCTAAGCCTGTGGATGCCTCTATACCGCCACACCACCAACAGAGACTGGCAGCTCCCTGGCAGCTGTGGCGGGGCTCTGCCTGTCCCAATGCCCAACTTGTAATAGGGCAGTGGGAAGACCATCATAGTCGTGCACCTGTGAGTCTGGCAGTCTGTTATCAAGGAGTTTTTCTTTTCTTTTTGAAAACATGTATTTGCTCGTACCTACCATCAGGACTGACCTGTGCAAGCAAAGGGCATTTTTTTCCAGTGCTACTGCACTGCTGCTAATATTTTGTTTTGTAAATTTTAATAGAAGCACATGATAACTGAGGAAAAAGTTCAACAAATTTAATAAAAGATCAGGAAACACAATGTGTGAAGGTATTTTAACCAACACTACATACATGTCCATTCTTCAGTGACAAAAGCAAGACAACAACTCTTACAGAGCACAGGATTTTCACAATTTGGTAACACAGGGGCTTCATTCTCAAAACCCAGCTTTGGAATATTAAAAGTCTGCTCTCGTAGGTTTCTATCTGCTTTTGGGCTGGTTTTCCTACCTGAAATTTGATGTGCACCAACCACAATCGTGTTGATAATAAGTGGAAATCCAATACTACTGAAAGGAACCATATTATATGATTTGATTCCGTGGGAAGCAGAAACAGTTTCCAATAAAAGCAGGGGATTTCTACTGCAGGGAAACGTTTTAATAACTCTTTATGAAACTTTCATTGTAGAAAAAACTCCGAATAGTCCAAGCCATGGTTTTGATAGCGATCAGAATGGTATCCCTATCTGTGCCTGAAGTCAGACAGGATAGCCACAGGAAATAAAGGATCTTTATAGAGAAGCATACAAAAAATTGGTTCAGTAGTGAGATTTCAGATCCCCTGAGGTCACAGTCCGTAGACAGGACCGGAGTTTACACGGTTCTTCCGAAAGTGTGCACTAACAAGGTGGTAGAAGAGCATTGTTTGTTTTTGAAGACCACATTTCACAAAAGCATTGCTCACATACATCTCCAACCATTGTCTCTGTTAATGACTGGGCAAAGCGAATAAGTATGGATTAATATGCGACATGCATCATTCGAACGACCCCCGAAAAAATGTTTTTCTTTTTATTTTTTTTTTTAACTTTTTTATTGACAGCACAAGCAGACGTACATTTCAAAAGAAAATTATAATACATAAATTCCTTAAAAACATCATCAAATAGAAAATAGACAAATAGATTTACAGTATATTAAAGAAAAAATACAACAGTTTTTTCTGCATCAAATAGGGTCTGACTATGAAAAAAATAGGAACTGTTCACAAATCTCGTACTGAAAATATGAAGTCATTCATTCGTGAATAGGGAGCAGATTACCCCAAATTTTATCAACTTTCTTCAAAGAACCAATCCCTCGAATTTTGGCAGTTGAAAATTCTATATCGTATATCTCGTTTACCAGAAGCCACCATTCGGTTACCAATGGTGGTTTATCTGAGATCCAAGCCCTAGCAATTATCAGTCTTGCACAAGAAATTAGAATAAACATTAGGTCCTTATAAGTGGCAGTATTAAAAAAATGTTAAAGAAGATTGAAAAAATAATTGTTATTTAACACGAAACGAAATGTAGAATTATATTCTTTCCGAATAATGTGACTTTTTTAAATGTACTTTTTATGGATGAACTAGGCAAATAATAGTCTTTTTAAGCAGAAATCTAAATCAAGAATCCCAATGGCAAAAGCTGGCTCTGTTTTCATTTGAACTGAAATAGTGTGACAGTGTGTAACCAAAAGTCTGTAAATAGTAAATTTGACAAAAGGGGCAGGAGCGCGGGCTGGTATCTTAACTTGTGCCAGTGCTGCTGCTGGCATTGCACCTCACAGATGCGCCTGAAGCAAGTGAATGTGCATGGATCACCAGGGTAAATCCCTATCCTTCTGTGCCCATCAACATGACTGTCTTTGGCAAGGCATACTGATAGGTAGCGCCCATAATGTTCATTTTTAACGTGTGAAGGTTCATGATTACAATACCATGAGATCCTTGCAGCATCTCTTTAGGGCTGCTCTGTGGATTCTCTTTTGCTCTCCCAGGGGCAAAGACTCCTGAACTTCGGGTGGAGTCATCATTATTACAGAACATTATACGTCTGGCCAAAGGAAATGATAGCCTATTATTGAACAGTCTATATACCTCTCCAATGAAGCTCTTATGGTTTCTTTCCAAGGTCCAAAGACCCACCACAACTATCTTTGATATGGAATTAGCCTTATTCTGAAGCCTGCAGTCACTGAGGGTCTGTTGGCCTATTATCCGCGTTTTCCATGTCTCACATAAATCCTGTGACAGAAGCGGCCTTTGAGACTGTTTCAAACATGAAGAGAATTACAGTAGTTAGTACGTACAAAAAATATCAGTTTTTACAAGGAGCTGTGAATTGCACCGACAAAGGTGGAAGTAATATGACAGGAAAAGATAATTTTTACTTCTAAATATGACCTAGCACTCTTTATTATTACATAAGGGTATGGTCAATTCAGGGTCTCCCACATTATGACAGGATCGCTTGCGTTATGCGGACTGATATGAGTGGGCAATAAGACTCATATATTGAGTCTTTGATATTAACAATGGCCTACTCATAGGGTTACCATGACTATTTAAAGGCTCAGCGACACAACATGATATGATTTGGTAGTGACTTATGCCGAGATGGATTTACGCTCATAATATCAAGATTTCTTATAACAGACCATAAGGTATTTCATATAAATGTTAGTTATGTTGTTGGCTTGGGGGCTTCTGAATGTATAATTGGCGATGGTACTGATCTCAGGGAGTAGGATGTTGTTTTGAAAGTATAACTACTAAGGAGCAATACTCTTGATAAATTACACTGTGGACCTTATATTGAAAATGTTGTGTTTCTGAGTTGTTCCACGTCTGATGTAGTTATAGGATAATCATTTAATGATGGATGAAAATCCTTTTCAAAGATATATAGTGCTCACTGATGTCCATTAGTTTTCTAGTGGAATGTGCTTTGACGTTTTTAAGGCTGATATATAGATCTTTTTAATTGTGTACTGTGTGAATATATATATGAATTTTAATGTAGCCTTACAGAAGTTCTGAGTGAACGAAACGGATTGGCTCTGGCTACAAGCAAATTTGTGGTTTGGATAATGAATTCATGAATAAAAGATTATCAAGTACATGCATTAACCATTTTTGCAACCGCAAACGGTGCGATTTGCAAAAATCGTCCGTTTGCGCCCGGACTTCAATCGCAAATTATTGAGATTTCTTAAATTGCAATTGTATTTAAGGAAACCCAAATTGTGATTCCTTAAATACAATGCATGATGGAATCACAAATGGCAATTTTGGTAATTAGGGGGCGTAAATTACCAACAATTTGTACTTGATGGTAATTTGCAAAAAGTTTGAAAATGCACCTTAGTACATTTTTCAAAGTTGTAGGTTACACACACACACATGCCCATGGGGCATGTGTGTACGTAACAAGTGTGCACAGATCATTTTCAGGGGTGCAACAGGGTGTCCTTTTAACACCCTTGCACTCTTGAAATTGCATGGGCAATTTGAGAGTACCTATTGGTACTCGCAAATCGTGCATGCAATCTCCCATTCCATAGGATTGAATGGGAAGGCATTCCTTAATTGCGACTCGCAATTTGCGAGTCTCAATTAAGGAATGTTTGGGAATCACTAATTTTATTGCAATTCCTACATGCATAGGCTTTGGCAAATCCTTAATTGCTATTCCTTAATAATTGCAATTAAGGAATCGCAAAAGCCTACAATGATGCATGTACCTGTATATGTTTACCAAAATCGTGCACTATCTTGAAATCATTGGATACACTCTTTTATTGTAGATAGTACAATAATACCGAAATGGAATACGTTCACTTCACATGAAATTAGACACTACCATTTATTGAATAAATTGTGCTTGGCCATACCCGTATGTAGGAAGATAAAGTGCTGGGTCACATTTAGCAATGTTTAGAGAGATTTGTAGTTAGGAAGGTGGTATAATGGGGGCTCTCACTAGACTTCTTGCACCAGGTACATAAGTAATTGCTACTTGAAGGTGATAGTGGCATGTGCGTACACCTATTTGCCTCAGCAATTATATGTGATTTGTTAGGTTTTAGTGCAATGTGGATGTCTTTGGTAATATCAGGATTGGTAGGTCAAGATTCTTATCTTCTTACAGCCGCAGCCCGTGCAGGTAAAAGTGGTGGGGCAGTGTAGCCGGGTTGGAGGGGTTTGACAGATGACCATAAGGAAAAATTAAATAAATATTTAATTTTCTCTCGCCGTCGTCTGTCGAGATCCAGCCCCACTGCTCTTACCTGCACAGTCTTCTTATACTACAGTGCTAATTCAGCTAATGTTCTTGGCATTTGGGTGGCTCAGCCTGAACATATCAGGCTAGAATCTGAATCACATGTTACATCTGATTTTCAGGTTCCTGAGCACCAGCATCACCTCCGAATCCATGTTTTTATTTTCTTTTAAATAAACTCATCAGTAAAAAAAAAAGCAAATAGTTATTGCTCAGTTTATTTCATGAGTGCCCAACATAAGAACTCGAGTGACTATTGAACATGTGCCAGATTTTCAGGATGTCCACGTTAATCTACATAAAAATCATCAACATGGAAATATTTTAGATCTCAATTGAATGACTATCACAGATCCAACATATCCAAAACTAGTTTTAACCAGTGCTTTAAATGGGCCGGTACTCTCCGGTACGGAGTACCGGCACTTTTTTATTTTGAGTGGAGGAGTACCGGCACTTGTCAAGAGAAATGCTATACTTTTAATTGGCGAGTACCAGCACTTCTCAAAAACAAGCAGGTACTCGCTACAGAGTACCTGCACTTCTATTTCTCCATTTCAAGCACTGGTTTTAACCCTCATCATGTGGGTGGACTTTACGTCAGCACTAAAAGATTACATGTTTATGCTCAAAAGAACCTTGGATAGGATGGTTCTTGAGGACAATAAAAGACCCAACAATGTAATGGTTTGTGGCTTATAGAGGCCCTTGGCTCTTGGTCCTATCAACAGAGAGTCATGACAGGATCTTTTGAATACACTAAACTCGTCTTTTAGTCTAGATCAAGTATCGAATGTTCACGTCTTTCAAAAGATTCAGGTAGAGCTAACTGGCACTTTGCCCCAAAATTATTTCTAGCCAGACATATTTTTTATATAAATGCAAAAGAGAGAGGCCCGCTACTCCAAGAGACAGGGTTCCGTATCAGACCATTACTGGTAACGGCTTGCATGTGATGAAGAACGTATAAGAGAGAGCTTTGGTGCCTCTTGACATCTGGACAGACATTGTAAAGGTGTTGTCTGACCGACACATATCTGATTGGAAGGCTTTCAAGCTTCCGTTCCCATTTTTCACGACTAGAGCAAGACTGTTTTAACCCATATTGGAGGAATTTTTTAAACATTGATATGGATATGAAGCATAGTGAGTTATCTTTGAGAGACTCTGATTACCACTACATGTTTTGAAGAGTAATCTCAGAAGCGGTTCAAAACAATAATAGGTTTAGGTTTTATATCCAATTAATTCAACGGTCCGAGCGATGCTTGTCCTGACTCACCTAAGTGTTAATATATGCAATTAGTACATAAATCGTTAGGAGGGAAATATTCTTGTTATCCTGAAGAAGGTTGTTTTATCCTGTATTATCCACTGAAATGCATCAACTCCTAGTGTTTGTAACATTTGAGAAACAAAGATTCACATGTCTGATATTTTTTCAAAAAATATTTCACAACATGTTGCTTTTATGGATTACTACAAATTAACATATTTTTATGACAAATGTGGATGTCTTAGGTGGTGTCTCTCCTTTTAATCTGTTTATCTACGTCACTTTTCCATGATCTATCCAGGATCTGTTTTTAGATTGATTTGTTTTTTTTGTGGTTGACTTTATTGAATGTATGTGCTATTAAATATTATAATAGATACTTGTTTCTTTGGCCCTTTCAATACTAGGTATATGAATGTGTGGTAATTGAAGAAACATTTTAATTATTGAGGTGTGAGATTTTAGGTCTCCAAGGGAATTTACTTGTGACTATTAAGACCTATTTTTCAGCCAGTAGATCTAAACCTGGCGGGACCAGTAGTTTAACTGTTTGTACCATTACAAGAAAAAGTCTGCAAGGTCAATCATGTCTATGGCTGTAAAATGAAATGAAGTATAGCAAACTCAAGATTTCACTTTTTCCCAGGCCAACGCCTGAGTAACAACAAAAACCAGAATACAAGGAAACAAACTTGGACTGGACAAGTTATTAATGTATGCAACTGTGGAACCTGAGAGTATATTGGCACATTAAAGTTGTGGAAGAAACTCTTGATGAAGTCAACTATAATGTTTGAAAAGGGAACATGAGGTTGATGCTCCTTCATGGTGTTCTAAGCTTGTCACTGGTACACCGAATGAAATCCACCCAACCTTGATTAAAGTAAGTGTGATGCTGCAGTAGATGACTGACATTTAACTGGCTTTAAATGGTATGCACTTCAGTGATGCTGAGGAAGAGATTTAACTTTTTCTTGCCATTCCACATTCTTTCTTCTTGCTGATCAAGGTTGGCTTGTTGACATGAGCTCTATAAGATGACCAGAACAATTATTCTTTATGAATATGTGTGCATGCAGTTGATTGAGTGCTTTGCAGTAGGGCTTGATAGAGATGAAATAAGAGGAGGTGTGCAGGTGTTGTTGGAGATAGTGGGAGTTAGTTTATAAACAAAGGTTGTGCAGAGAGGACCCATTGACACAGCCGCAAGTTAGGCAGACAAAGCTTTTATTTCTGACATCTCCCATCAGTAAATGTATCATTCAGGTTTGATGGCTGCCAAACAGCTGCTCACAGCTGACGTATCAACGCCCTTAAAAATAGATGCCATTCAAGACCCGCAGCGGACGCGCTGGATGAAAGGCAGACACAGTGTAAGCTTGGTGAAGAGGAGCGCCTGGGAAAGGGCTCCGGTCTCGCTTTTAATTCATTTTTGCACTCTGTGTTTTTAAATCACTTGTTTTCGCTCCTGCTAAATATTGGCTTTTAACCCACTTTACCTTGTACTGAGAACGAGTAGACTGTAACACCTTACTTACTTTTGTGTTGCGGTATTCCCTGAATACCCTGATTAACATTAGCCACAACTTCCTCTCTCCATACAGGGGGAACCTCTCTCATCGGGTAGTGCTTCCCTTTTCTCCTAACAGAAGGGTCAGATGCAAACAACGACTGAGAATGAAGTCTACACCTAAATGCAAGAAGCGTCTCTACCGCTTCCTCAACATCGGGACCCGCTATCGTCCCTTTAGCAAATTCAAACTGAACAATAAGTAGTTCCAATGGAATTGGACCCAATTCATTATCTTCCCATTCTTCACGGAGGAAGGTACACATGACATCAAAAACATACCTTTGTTTTGGTGCCTCCCACTGCAGGAAGACATCCATAACCATTTGTGGACTATACTTGGAGGCATTTGAAACCCATCTACGAGCAAGGAGATCTAACACTGTCCGCTCTTCGGAACTAGGGAGCTGACTACGCATTTGTTTACGTGCAGAAACAGGGGTCATATTCAGTGACCCAAAGAGAGGAGACAAAAAACTAGTAACAGTCTCAGTCATTCGTTGTCGAGCAGAAGGAGAAGCTGTCATAAGGACAGAAGACAAAGTATTTTGAGGTGACAGAGGCGTAGGGACAGTAGCAAGGGAAGTCGAAGGTAAAGGAGAGTAAGGCAAAGTAAGGCAAAGAAGTTTGAGGCAGAACTGTTAGAAAAGCTGGCAGCCCTAAAGGGGGCTGCGCCGGGGTAGGAAGAACCACCTGTGGAGGAACAAGTGGCTGGACAACAACAGGGGGTTGAACAACTGGGGGTTGTGGAGGTGCCGTAGCACTCTGCACATAAGGGGGTGGTAATCTCAGCAAATGCGACATCAAAGGATCCTTTTTAGGGTCATTAGTCACATTTGGAAGAAGAGGTGGCAAAGCCGGGTCACATTTGTCAATGGCCATACAATGTTGTCTATCTGACACCTCAATCGCACTATCTTCTTTGTCTTCCTTAAACTGCCTAGCAGCTTGTATTATCGATATATTCGCTCTCTTAGCTTGCTTAATTTCTCGCTGTTTGGCTTCCTTACGCCAGATGCGGAAAGAGTCAAACATCGTCGGCCGGGTTTTCTTTTTAAATAGCATATCAACGCCCTTAAAAATAGATGCTTTTCAAGACACCCAGCTGACGCGCCGCTGGCCCGCTGAAGGCAAAGGCTAGCCCGTCTGTACCCGCCCACGGCCGGATGGGGCTGGGGCCAGAACTCCTGCCCAATTTCATCATGGCCCTTTCAATTACCCTGGGGAAGCCCTCTTGCCCTTCCGGCCTACAACCTACACATACTACACCCCCCTTAGTTGTGACTCAAGTCCCTCATACTGCTCTTGTTGTGGTTTCTCCTTTTCACCTACCTCCTCTAACCTGAATACTAGTAGACTAGGTCTTGCACCTGCTTCTTATACCAAAAAAACTGCCACAGTCTCGGATTTCACCTTCTTTAGCCTAAACTGTTGATCACTCCCAAAACATAAAAGAGACATCTATGACCTGCTCTCTGTTTCTCAACCAGATGCCATCTTCCTCACAGAGACATGGTTAAGCGATAGCTCCGGCCCGGATATTGCTACTGCACTTCCCCCTAATTATACATACCTTGGAAGAAACCGTGTCGGTAAGGATAGAGGAGGGATAGCAATAATGTTTAAAACCTCCTACAAATGTAAATGCAATGATCTAGACTTCCATGACCTCGAAGCCGGTCTTTTTAAACTTTTGCTCTCACCTAACTACACTCTCTCAGGGACGGACCTCAATTTATTGCCCCCCACTTCCCTGGGACCAGTCGGTGCTTGGACCACCTTACTCCCTGATCGCATTGCCCCTCTATTACTACAAACCACTAACTTCTTGAATGTGGGCGACCTTCATGTACATCTCAACGAAACTACCTGTCCCACTAGCGCCAATCTCATTGCTTATCTGGCTGCTTTGAACGTTATTTTTCACAACTCAGGCCCCACGCATAAAGCAGGAAACTTACTTGACGCTATCTTCTCCAACCTTACCACCGTCTCATGTAAACCTGCCATCCCAATCCTTTGGTACGATCATTTTTTTATTGAATTCCAAAATTAAACATGAGCAAAATTCCAAGAACCCCTTATACCCCTATGGGTCTAGGAACGTCAGAAACTGGAAAGATCTAAATATAAACAAATCTAACCTTTTTCTAGAAAACACTATGCCGGTTACCTCCATTATCAATCTAGATGATGACGCGGTCCTTCATCAACGGCTTACCTTTTCTATTGACGCATGTCTACCCCTGACCAATAAGAAATATAGCCACCACCACCCTCCAGCCCCTTGGTTTTCTGAAAACCACAAACAAGAAAAAACTAAATGCAAAAACGTTGAAAGACACTGGTGCAAAAACTACGATCCAAGAACAAAATTACTATATAAATCAGCCTTAAGCAAGTATCATTCAATGTGTAATACGGCTCGGCAGAGCATGCTAATCTAACTGTTTTACGTGCACAAAACTGCCCCAAAGTACTCTTCAAAGTTGTCAAGGAACTTTCGGATGCCACTTGTCAGCCCAAATCCTCATGCCTGGAATATAAGCAATGCGATGTTTTAGCAGAATTCTTTGTTGATAAAATTGATAACATCTATGCTGATTTTGATAAACAGACGTCTACTTTATTATATTCACAATCTGATAATCTCTCAAAACAAAGTCTCTCTCAGGAACGTATTCAAGCCTACAGCAACATCTGTGTAGACAAATGGACTCCACTTGACATCTCCTCCTTCTGTGATATTCTTACCAGTATCAAATCTTGATCCCCATGGATCCACTTCCTCCCTCGGTCCTTCAAAAACTCGACCACCCATACTTAATTTAATCATGGAACTACTCAGTACTTCTTTATGTGAAGCAACGGTCCCTGCAGCTTGGAACCATGCCATGATCGTGCCTCTGCTGAAAAAAGTTAACTCCGATCCAGAGGTCCCATCGAACTTTCGACCCATTTCCCTTCTTCCATTTTTTTCCAAGATTCTGGAGAAACATATCAATTCCTAACTTACTAATTTTGCGGAGACACAAAATATCCTTCACAAGTCCCATTCTGGTTTCAGGGCAGGCTTCTCTACGGAATCAGCACTGGTGGGTGTCACTGAAAACATTCGTCAACAGGTCGACAAAGGAGAAACCGTGGCACTTATTTTGTTGGATCTTAGTGCCGCGTTCGACACTGTTTCTCATACTGCTCTCCTAAATACTCTCCAATCCCAGGGTATCACTGGCCTAGCACTCAAGTGGCTATCCAGCTTCCTATCCAACAGGACCTTTCAAGTCTTCTCCCCTACCGCTCATTCCAAAACTCATGTATCCCAGTATGGAGTCCCTCAAGTCTCCATACTGAGCCCATTGCTCTTTACCATATACGTTAGCCCTCTGACTACGATAGCTGAGCAAGCTGGGCTAACTATATACTCGTATGCGGATGACACTCAGCTAATCTTTTCACTTTCCTCTAAAGACACCTCTAATACATCAGCACTCCGGTCTGGACTAATAAACATTGCTGAGTGGATGCTTGCCAAAAAATTTAAACTTAATGGTGGAAAAACCGAACTCCTTCTATTCGGTAATAATAAAACCCTCTGGGGACGCCACCATTGGCCTTCACAAATGGGTTCTCCTCGCCCCCATCCCAATCAGCCCGCAATCTAGGTGTCATTATTGATGACCAATTGACGATGAATCAACAAGTGGTCAAAGTGGCCTCCACCTGCTTTGCCATTCTTAAATGGCTTAGGAAAGTTCTCTGGATGTTCCCTTTGTCTACCCAAAAAACTGTCATCCAGGCCCTTGTAGCATCCAGATTGGATTACAGTAACCTATTTTATTTAGGGGCAAGCAGGGAAGTGCTGCGCAAGCTGCAGGGAATACAGAACTCTGCTGCCAGATTGCTCTGTAAACTACCCAATAGGACTTCCATCTCTGCCTCACTCCCTGACCTCCATTGGTTGTGAATTGACAGTCGAGAGAAATTTCAAGCCTTATGCTACATGCATAAAATTTACTACGGCATAGCCCCCCCCCCATTATCTAAAGGCTTTGGTGCACCACTATCATCCCACACTCCTTCTTCGATTCTCAAATCAACACAAATTCCAAGTCCCAGGGATCAAACGAGCTAGAATGGGAGGGCGCTCCATTGCCTATCTAGCCCCTTCCCTCTGGAACTCTCTTCCAACTCACTTACGTACTGTACAACACAATCTTAAATTTCGCAAAGAATTAAACAAATTGGCTTTTTGATCAGTAGTCTCCTACTCTTTTTGTGCCCAGTCTTTCATCCTGACCTTTGTTTTCTCAAGCGCCGGGAAACCTCCGGGTAGCTGCGCGCTGTATAAATGTGAATTAAAGTAAAAGTAAAGTATTGCCTGTGTGAGGAAAGTGGTGAAATTAGCGCAGTTCTCAGTGGCACGTGCCTACTTCTTGCACCACACACCACCAATTGATTTTCCCAAATCAAGAATGTTAAGCTGATGCCGAACCTCGAACCCAGTTTACCAACTCCAATGTTCGACTGCTCTGGCACTGGTGCTAGTTATTCATTTATCTGATGCACAATCTTGTCTTGTTCATGCAATAATGGAAGTGAATTCCCATCCACTGCAGAAGGATTCATCTGATTCCGCCTTGAATCGGATTCTATATACTTTCCTTCTCTACTGCATTTACGTTGTGAAATATTAACAAAGCCTTTTCATATCTACATAATTTTGTTTTGTTGTTGACATGAAGAGGGAGCGAGTTGTCCTATACAATAAAAATGCATTGGCAGCGCGTACAATGTGTGCCCGCGAAGTCCTAGCTCGCACTGTGAGGCGTGCAGCGGTTGAGGAGAATGCTGTGGAGGTCACAGTGTGAAGGTCTAAAGCTGCAAGCCAGAAATGGAAAGTAATACATTGTGATGGGAATGGATTTAAGCCATATTAACAGAGTGCGGCAGGATTATAAAAGATGTCATGACATTGAGTTGGCTGAAGGTGATTGGAAGAGGTGCACTCGTTGTAATTGAAGTTGTGGTGGTGAGATGCATGCAATTAATTTTCAGTGAGGAAGTGTTGCTTTCAGGTTTTCAATTGAGGCACAATGGATGAATAGGCAGGTTGAGTCACCACCGCCCCCATCATTTGTAAGAGTGGACACCGATAGCAGCATCACAGAGGAATGCGAAAAATAATAATCATGTGACACAAATCTTCCATTTTAGGTATGAAGATATTCAGCCTCCTCAAGAAAAGCTCAAGTAAGGGTACCTAGGTTAGTGAAAACAGGAGCTAAAACACCGCTCTGCCCTTTGACCTTATTTTGGAAGCAGGGCAGCACTACAACAGCCATGTTTAAGGAAATGGCATCAGTTTATAACATTGCTAGTTCGATTTTATAAGTTTCTCACATCCTTTACTAATATTAATCGAGACTGTACTGTGCTTTCATGGTCTGTTCATTCTTTATTCATCACGACATCTTTTCGGAACACGGACTTGGCATACATGTCAGCATCATACAAGAAGAAAATGGGAGATTTAAAAAAAATATCCGGCAAATGTATTTCCCCATTAAGGTCTATTGAAGCGGAGGCGAATGTAGGTAGGAGACAGACAAATAAAGCCATTTATCGGGAGTTCCCCATCTGAATCGGGGTTGCTGGCAGGTACTGTAGTGAGTGCGCTAACGTGGTACGTCACGTGGCTACGTGACGTATGGCAACGTAGGGGCGCGAGGTGCGTAGTGCGGCATGGGGGCGTAGCGCGGCATTAGAGCTGGGCGAAGGACATGCTATGCGCTCCTTGTATGTTACGACTTAATAAAGAGAGTAACGCTGATACCCGACTTCGAGAGTTATTGGGGGAAGAAAAGGTACATCATCACAGTGGCGACGAGGGTGGGATAACGACCCACGACCCCCACCACGCAGACTACGAGGAGTACGGCGGAACGGAGCGGAGTCTCTGAGGGAGCGAGGAAGGCCCGAGGGAACGCACTGCGACCACACCCTGACCGGGCACCACAAGGAGCGCGACGCAGCCAACAGCACGAGGAGCCGAGCACTGTGGGCGCACGGTGATCAAGAGGGCGGAGAACCGCCACACACCCGAAGCAGGAGACCAGCCACGGTCAAGGCCCGCAGGCAACCGCACTGGCTACCCCACCTGAACAGGAAAGGGCTGAAAGGAGCAGCCCTCCACCCTTACTCAACAAGGAGGAACAAGACAGTGCACCAGGGAGCCCGAGAAGCCTGGAAAGTACGCTGCCCACATCCAGGGGCGAAAAGATGACCACACAAGCAGGTTATGCGATAGCGCCAGTCCAGTTCCTTCCCAGGCCAGGGGAGCCACTCATGAAATGGGAGGACTGGAAAGAGTACATAGATAATTTCATAGAAGTGCTGGAAGATGAAAGTGAGGAGAAATTCAAACCGCCGAGAAAGAAACGCATACTGCTGCTAAACCTAGGCCCAGAAGGCCTGAGGATCTACAAAAGCTTGGTACCTAAGAAGAGAGAGACGGAGGACGACGACGTGTATGCTCACGCAATGGAAGACCTGGAGGAACACTTTAAACCCTCAGTATGCGTCTCAGTGGACAGGTTTAACTTCCAACAAAGGAAACAACTACCCGGGGAAACAGTGGAAGAGTATGTGGCGGCGTTAAGGAAACTGGCGGCCCCGTGCAAGTACGCAAACTGGGAAAGCGAATTCATAAAAGACCAGGTGGTGATGCACACCACGTGCACGAACGTACAGGACAAGCTATGGGCTGCAGGAGACACCTCGCTCAAGGACGTACTAGTGATAGTCAAAAGAGCCGAACTGGCGCGAAGGTGTGCAGCGGCCACGAAGAAAGAGAACGCGCCCAGCGGGGTGGTGAACAAAGTGGACAACGAAGAAACTCACAAGGATCACCAGGCGCGGAAACAGCCAGATAAGGGCCCGAGCAAATGGCAAAACAGCCCAGGCCACGCCGGCAAACCAGCCGGAAGTAATAAACGACCTTGCTACAGGTGCGGCAGTTGGACGCACGAGGCGCACGACCGGAAGTGCCCCGCGCTTCGCGCCAAATGCATGTTTTGTGGAATCGTCGGCCATTACGAAAAAGTGTGCAGGAAGAAGGCCTCCAAAAACGCAGTCAAGTACGTGGACCAGGAGGCGGAGGAGCCAAACGAGGTGACCGAAGAGGAAGTGGTCACTGTCCTCTGCATTTACGATGAAATTCTGAGCGTGAACAACCAAAGCCGAGGCACCGACGGAAAGAGGACGATGAAGCCGATCATGGACATGAAGATAGGGGGTGTGGAAGTCCAAGTGGTGGCAGACACGGGGTCACCCTATACTATAATTCCAAGAAAAGTATGGGAGGAGAAGTTTGCTCCGCAACTGGGCCCCGAGCTGGATAAGCTGGACATACACCCCGTCACGTATAACGGAGATCGAATCCCCATGGCCGGATGCAGAAAACTGAACTTCGAATTCAGGGGCAGGGCGGCCAGGTGTAAACTATACGTTTCCGAGAAAGGCCCTTCGGTCCTGGGGTGGCTCGACCAAGGAGACCTGGGGATCAAACTGGACCCAGGTGGCAAGGAGCAGATATTGATGACGGAGCCGGAAGGAGAGATGGACACGAACAGGTGGATGAAGGGGTTCCCAACGGTCTTTGGCGGATCAGTAGGAAGGCTCGACAAATTCGCACACAAGATCATACTGAAAGAAGGAGCAGTGCCGGTGGCCCACAAGGTGAGGAACATTCCATTGGCAGTGAGGGAAGACGTGAAGGAGGAGCTACGGCAGCTAGAGAAGAGGGGAATCATCGAACCGATCACCTGTGCCGAATGGCTGGCGCCGTTAGTGGTGGTGAAGAAACCCAACGGCAAGGTCCGTCTATGCGTAGACCTGCGCGAGTTGAACAAAAACATCGTGGTAGAGAAGTTCCCCCTTCCCCGGATACAAGAAATGCTGGCCAGCACAAGGGGCATTCAGTGGTACTCCACCATAGACTTAACATCGGCGTACCATCAGATCGCACTACACCCGGAGAGTCGCAGTTTGACATCATTCATAACTCCCTTCGGTTGCTATCGATTCCGCCGCATGCCATTCGGGCTAGCCTCGGCGGCTGCGGTGTTCCAAAAACTAATGCACCAGTTGTTCCAGGACGTCCGGGGAGTTCAATACTTCCAAGATGACATATTGGTGATGGGTCGCGACAAAGCCGACCATGACAAGAAACTAGACGCGGTATTGAGTATCCTGGAAAGGAAGGGCCTCACGGCAGAGTGGGCTAAGTGCCGCATAGGAATGGAAAAGGTGACGTACTTGGGCCACGAGATAAGTGCACGAGGAGTGACCCCCAAGAGGGAAAACGTGAAGGCAATCTGCGACGCACCCTCACCGGCCAACAAAGAAGAGGTCAGGTCGTTCCTGGGCATGGCAGAATATTATGGGAAGTTCATAGAACATTTCGCTTCGAAGACCCATCACATGAGGTTACTGACCAGAGAGAACAGTGAATTCCGGTGGTCAGAGGAGGCCCAGCAGGAATTTGAGGGGATAAAAAGAGAAGTAGCAGGGGCGATCCCTCTACAGGGGTTTGACCCCCAAGGCAGCACGATACTCACAACGGATGCCAGTGATAAAGGACTGGGCGCAGTTCTCATGCAGGACCGCGGCCAGGGGAGAGTGGAAACAATATGCTTTGCATCCCGCACCCTTAATGACACTGAAAAAAAGTACAGTGTGATCGAAAAAGAAATGTTAGCAGTGGTGTGGGCCATGTCCCGGTTTCGGCAGTTCCTGTGGGGCACCAGGTTCCGGTTGAGGACCGACCACAAGCCCTTGCTCAAGGTACTCACATCCAGCGGACACGCAGATGCAACGCCGAGGATCTCGAAAATGTCGCTCAAATTGATGGAATTCCGATATGATGTGGAGCACATCCCCGGGAATAAGAACAAGGTGGCGGACTACCTGAGCCGGGCGGCAGCAATGGAAACCGACGTAGAATGCGGTGAGGCGGCGGAAGAGTGGGTTGCACTCACCGAAGATCTAGAAACGTCCATAAGCAAGCAAGAATGGAAGTTGGCCTACGAAGAGGACCCCGTCCTAGAAGAAGTGAAGGCACACATTGTACGGGGGTGGCCGGACAAAAGCAAGACTGGGCGAAGCCTCGTCCCCTACTTCGAAGTGAGAGAGGAACTATCTATGGATGACCAGGGCGTATTTGTTTACAGAGGGGAGAGAGTCATACCTCCGGAAAAAATGATCGCTCGATTAATGGACATGTTACACGAAGGCCACCTGGGTGCGGGGAAGTTGAAACTAAGAGCCAAGCAGAATTATTGGTGGCCCGGAATGGACCTAAGGGCAGAAAGACACGTTCGAGAATGTCCAAGGTGCCAGGGCGCAGACAAGACACTGAAACCATTACGCCCTGCCCTGGGAAAAATAGATCCTCCACAAAATCCGTGGGAGGAACTATCCATAGACATACTAGGTCCGGTGCTAAACGCACAAGGAATACAGAAGTACATATGTGTAATGATGGATCGTTATTCCAAATGGCCGGAATTGAAGATCGAAGAAACCATGGACACGGAAATGATAGTGAGCTTCATGGCAGAGACATTCGTGAGAGAGGGCATCCCTAAGTGTGTCCTCAGCGACAATGGACCTCAGTTCCGGTCTGAGAAATGGTCTCAGTTCATGCAGAGAAACGGAATTGTGGCAAAACACACGTCCATATATCATCCTGCGGGCAATGGCTTGGTGGAGCGTTTTAATAGAGTGGTGATGGGCTCGATACAAGCGGCGATATCAGACAACAAAGACTGGGAAGCAGAGATTTGGCACATGGTGTGGGCGTACCGGATAACGCCCACGAACACTGGTTACAGTCCCTTCCAGATCCTTAGAGGCCGGGAGCCCTTCACTCAGGACAACAGGATATGGAAAGAAAGAGTAATTAAGAGTGAGTGGTCACCGGCAACCGGTGAGTGGTGCAAGCCAACCTGGAGAGAGCACAAGCGGTGTACACTAAACATTATGACGCACGGAGGAATGTGAAGGACACAGCTTTGGAGAAAGGAGAATGGGTGAGAGTAAGACTGGCCACATTGCAGAAAAAGGGGGAAAGTAAATACAGCAAGCCCCTGCAAGTAGTAGAAGTCAAGGGCAGGGCGGCCTTGCTAAGTGACGGAAATGTGTGGTCACAGGACCGCATGGCCAGGTGCAACAAAATACTCCGCTGGAGAGGCAATGGAAATGAAGGAGGAGAGAACAGCAATGATAACCCCTGTGAGTATGGGGGAGAGGATCTAGACATTGGCGAGAGAAGGCAAGAAGATCAAGAGGCGAGTGGGGAGCAGCAGACTGAAGAGGACAGAGATCAGAGAGAGACCAGCGCAGCTGCGCTAGGTGGTGGTCAAGGAGAAGCAGCAACAACCGCCCCATCCCCGGTAAGACTGACGAGAAGGGGCAGGGCGGTGGTCCCACCAGCGAGGTTCAGAGACTATGACATGAGCCAGGACTTGTACATATAGTTGCTGGAAAAAGGGGCGATATGTAGTGAGTGCGCTAACGTGGTACGTCACGTGGCTACGTGACGTATGGCAACGTAGGGGCGCGAGGTGCGTAGTGCGGCATGGGGGCGTAGCGCGGCATTAGAGCGCGAGCAGGCTGGGCGAAGGACATGCTATGCGCTCCTTGTATGTTACGACTTAATAAAGAGAGTAACGCTGATACCCGACTCCGAGAGTTATTGGGGGAAGAAAAGGTACATCATCACAGGTACGTGTTTGTGTTCAGACAGGGGCTTGGAGGTGAAAGGTCCGTTGTGTACAAAGAACACTTTCATCGAGTCTCCAGAGAAGCCGGACTCTTTGTGAGCAGGCCTGATCTCCCTCCGCAGAAGACCAGGTGTGTAATTAACCAGCCCACTACAATATGTATAATTGAGCTCATAAAAGCCAAGTCACAGCTCAAACCGCGGCATGACGGTCCTTTAAACCTTTCCTTCAAAAGGGCTCTCAGAGGGACGCGGAACGTTTTGTAAGTAATCACTCTGGGAGTTTCCAAGCCGCCGGCATAATAATCCTTCATTTATTTTCAAATGTGCCTGTAATTTTATGTTTCAAAGGCTCAATTTATGGCAGTCTTGTAGAGTGCTTGGCTGAGGGGGCGGGCTTTTGTCTCGTCTTTTCCTTGGAGCGAGATGATGAGCTGTGGTGCTGTCTACACTAACGCATCAAGTCTTGCTTTGGT
This sequence comes from Lissotriton vulgaris, assembly GCF_964263255.1. Taxonomy (NCBI): domain Eukaryota; kingdom Metazoa; phylum Chordata; class Amphibia; order Caudata; family Salamandridae; genus Lissotriton; species Lissotriton vulgaris. The sequence goes on along the minus strand of NC_141688.1, from coordinate 190,283,198 downwards.
AGCGCCCTCCCCCTCCACCCTCCTCAATGGTATGCCCCAGAACACTCACTGCGGTTTACTTCTGCTTCGACACCTTGCATTAAATTATGAACTCTGGTCTTTCTCTAAGAAAGTGAGTGAAAAAACACCGAGGAGCGTGCAGAGCATGAAAGGAGCAGCACGTAAGTGTGAAATACACGGTTGCCTATTTATTCAAAAAGGATCTTCGTTGTCTGTGGACAATTTAAAGTGACTAGACTCGGACCCCATGGCTAGGGAAAGAGTCTAAGGAAGAAAACGCGTCTTTTAAAGCTTGTTGATGATAACAAGCCGACACTGGCAGCAGTGGAAGTAAATGTGCGTGCAGCCTCCAAGCCATGAAAAATATGATAAACATTACAACATATAAGAATAAAACACACAAATGAAGTGTCTTTGCCTAGTTTGGTGTAAATCATGTTAGTAGTTTATAAAACATTACAATTAGAAAAGTGGTCTACGTAAGTAAGACACCATCTGAGCGGACCTGTCATTCTGAAGAGAGATATCAGGTTCATTACAGCACACCTCGTGGGTTCTGATCCAGCGTCCTTATGTCCTGAAAACAAAATTGAGAGAAGACCCAAGGGGGAGGGAGGGGGGAGAGACCCAAGGGGGAGGGGGGAATCCCATGACCACCTTGCTCGGGCACGGGTCCAAACGGAATGGCTTTCTTTATTCCAGGATTTTTGGCCCTGCTGCTTAGTTTGCAGTATCCCAAGCGAATCCCGAGATCCGTGAAACCATTGGCTGGTTCTGCAGCACCCCCCCCCCCCCAACAAAGGAGTTCTTGCAGTGCATAATGTATAAAAGATTAATTGCCAGGGCCCAATGTATTTCACACAAGTCTACTGCATTGCCTCCATTCATTTATCTCCTTAAGTTTAAGTCCACATTTGATCGTTTTTAAGGTATATTAAATAGCCAAATGCTTCACTAACGAACTCCACTAAAAGATACACACACAGTACCACCATGTGGTGGTACTGAGTGCTTATAAAAAAGTGCTGGTGCTGAGCACCTGCAAACACTAGCACAAATCAAGCAGTGAGACCTGGGCTCTTGCTGAACATCCTGTGAGATTCCCAGACCTGGTGACCGGTCCTCCTAGCTTGTGAGATGCCAGAGAAGGTTACAGGAGTTTGTAGGTTGCTGACTCGAAAACAAGGCTGGCTAGTACTTAGTAAAATATATCAAAAGAAAATACAAAACCTGGCACAGCAGCTAAACCTAAGGCAGTGTGCAGCCGAGTTTGGCTGTCTGAGTGGGGTGTGGGGAAGGGTCTGGCCTGCAGCAAAGAGCCGCAAGCAGCCCTTCAACCTACCGTGGCCGCACTTGACCGTTGCTCATGCGCAGCAGGGTTTGGCGGCCAGCAGTAGAATGGGTGAAAGGCAGGCCAGACCGTGTTGCCTACTGTGGCTGTGCACAGCGAAAGGCCAAGCACAGCAGGGTTGACTGCCAGCAGTGGATTGGGTGTAGGACAGGCCAGGCCCTGTTTACCACTGCTGCTGTGCGCAGCCAAAGGCCAAGCACAGCAGGGTTTTTTGGTTCTCAAGGTGGATTAGGCGGCCCCTGAGTAGGGTGAACTTTCATTGAAGTTGAATGTGGAATATGGATGAAAACCCCATAGTATCACTTGAAAGACACAAAGAATAAAGTGAAATGTGGTTAGATTTGGCTATAATATTATGATGAATGGTTACAAATCGTTAAAAATTCACACAAAAAACACAGCGGCAGTGCAAGTACGGGTTTGAATAAAAAACTGAAAAATCATTAAAATGTGTAAATTATGGTTATGTTCACAAAACATAATTAACACAACGGAAATGCAAACCATAAATCCTACACCAAATGTATTGCTTATGACCATGCACTACTTATAAGTAACAAAGCCTAAAAGCACAATGTACCTAAATAACAATACATGCTCAAACCAATGCATATTACTGCAGCCACCATCATCCAGGCAACTTGGCGCTCACCAGTGACTAGTAACTAAAGTAACAAACTAACTCATCATGACTGACCGGGCACGTTTTCAGAGATTTCCTGAAACTTGTTTGAGAGGCGGCTACTTTCAGGTCCTGACGGAGATGGTTCCAGTTATTTTCAGTACAGATGACGAAACACCTGCGTCCCCAGGAGGACAGTTTGTGGGGGGTGGAGGGGACTACCAGAATTCTTGCAAAGCTTGAGCAAAGAGTCCTGCCAGGCTGGTACCAACTAAACCTTTCCTTCAAATATGTTGGACCTAGAACAGGGAGGGCCTTGAAACCAATACAAAGTCCCTTGAAAATATTCTGCTTCTTTATGAGAAGCAAATATAGCCTTCTAATGAATTGTGAGGCCGAATGAAATATAGTGACCATCATCAGCATCCGACCTGCTGAATTTTGAAGAATTTGCATTTTGTTCAGTGCCTTTTCTAAATATTTTGATAAAGGCCATTGCACTAGTCTACACTGGACAAGACTAATGTGATGACCACTGTCTTTGACAGGTCAAATGGCAAGATTTAAATAGTTTTCTCTATTATGCGTAGGGTGTGAAAGGATGCCGAAAGGAGTTTGTGAACTTGTTCTTTGAATGTTAATCTATCGTCAATCAATACACCAAGGTGTTTGACCATCAATACTGGTGTCTGAAGAGAGCCGCACTTCTCTGGCCACCATGAAGGGGTCCAGAAAAAGATGTTGTTGCCGAATAGGATGACTTCTGTCTTAGAAGAACTCAATTTAAGTCAGTGTTTGTCCATCCAAGAGTTGACTGTGCTCATTCAAATCTGAACGGTGTTACTAATATTTGGGACCTTTTGATCCGCAACATTGTAGTTGCGTCTGTCGCATCCAAGATGCACTGCATAACTTGAGCTTACAGACAAAAGCAAAGGTGGATCCGGGCATTACTCTTTTAGTGCTCTACACCGCTTGAGGATGTTAATACAATGGAAATGTATAAATCAAAGAATTGGTATAAGCTAGGTATAGAGTAACACGCCATGGGGAGAGGTACTTCAAGTGGGCCAAATACAACAAAAAACGACTCTGGGGGGACCACATTCTTCCTAAAACCTCCCAAATTACTGTAAGTCTACTTTCAGAAGTAACCCACTCCTTTTTGTGAATTTGTATAACACCTAACGATTGGAAAGGGTTGGAATTTTCCACTAGATTGGGATACTAACTCGTCAATGTCTAGGCCTTTGGAAATCCTATCAGTGGGTGGTGGGATTTAGGGGTGTGGTCCACTGATGAACTTGCAAGATTTCTGGAAGGAATTCCTGGAGTTGTTTGATGAAGTAAGTCTGGTGTAGTGCAAAATTCAAAGTGAACACTATGGCCTCAGATTGTCTCATCTGGTGCTCACAGTGAGGAAGCTTTAGGCAGGAGAATGCTTTCCTGAAGACTATACAAAGGAAGGCTGAGAAGCATCTTTTGAGGCAGATTTCCATTGGGTGATCACAGATTGGTTCAAATAGATACACTAAAACTCCATACCCGGCAGATGTGCTCTGTATCCAAGAGATTTCAGGACTATGGACTATGGACAATAGCTAGCCATTAAAAGGGAAACCAGGTGGTGGTTAATCTAAAAAAAAATCCCATCATGTATGGAGACTAAAATTAATGAAGTCCAGTCTGTGGACCAATTTTGCACACCTATGCCAATTTATTACATTAAAAAAACCATTAATTGTGGTAGGTGATTATTCAGAGAGACCTGAAGGCATCAGATTTAATCTCTGTGGTGTTTTAAATATTTATATATTTATCTATGAGACTGGGCAGTGTATCTAAAAAAAGAACCATATAAACATCCAACGACATAAATACGCATATTACATTATTATCTAAAACAGAGTTTTGGGCAACACCACTGTAGTGCGAGGTGTGGGCAAGGAGGGACTTGAGTGTTAAGAAAGTGAAGTAATATTGTATTCTGATTACATTTATATAGCACTTACTACTTCTGATGAGGCGTCAGAGCACTTTTTCGGCATGTAGCAGGCTACTCCGGAACCCATAAAGGATTAGTGATGAATTAGTATAATGAAATATGAAAGTAATTTGAGTGGTGGATAGGTTAGTTAGTTATTTTACTATAGCATAGCGGTGGGATAGAAGTGCAGATCCTGGAGATAACTAATCTGGGTCAAAGCAGAACACCTTGGAAAATGATTACAATCCGGGGCAAGGCGTGTTAACACAGTGAAGACACAGACGGGCTCTATAATGAACGTCTGTTCATTCTCTGAAAGTGCATACTGGTGCAGAGTACCACAAGTTTTAAAGGGGTTTTAAAGACCAATACATGGAATAGAGAACATTATGAGCATATTGAAGTTACTACACTCATTTCTGCATCACATTCCCTAATTCCACTCCTCTTTCTGATCATGTCCCCAGTAGTTCATGCGGTATTACCTTCATTATCTGCATGCTCAGCTGTTAGGCAGAGAAACTGGTTGAATAGCTGTTCAAATAGCATACTCCCTAATAATCCCTCCATTAAGGGCATGCTGCTTAATTAATATGGTCTTGCTTTATCTCACCATCCCTCTGATGAACTTGTCGCACCTTGTCACGGAGTCCACCTCGGTTTTTACACTTGAGGCAGTCTCCACTCAATGTTATTTGTTTGAGTTAGGGCCAGCTCAGGGTCTTCGACCTACAACTGCTAGCAAACTCAATCCTTCGAATCAAACATTTTGATTTAAAAGCTACGTCCAGATAGGTTGTGGGTTTTCTCTCCTTGTTAATCGCGGTGTGTAATTTGTGTTTTTAGTGACCAGATAAGTAATTTAATCACTTGCCCTCAGGTAGGATCTGGAGAAGTTTCTCAACCATGCTCCAGCACACTGCTAAGTGGTGCCATGCGCCTGGCGATAGAGTGGAGCAACATATAAACACCACCAGCAGAATTGAGGAGCATTTGGATTCTCATACTTTACTTAATGTAATGGATATTGCTGGGGTGGCTGGTCAAAAGATACTCACATAAAGGGGCAGAGGTTGTGCTTCTACTATAAATTATTTCTATTTTACACCGAACTTGGTGGCCTTTGTGTAATCAGGGAAAGTGTTGTCCTGTACCTATGGAGTTCATAATCCACTTGAGGTAATACTTGCCCTGCACCATAAGTACAAACTAAGAGTGGAGTTTGGAACATCAGGTGGTCCAGGTCTGCAACCAATTGTGTTCAAATATTAAGAGTAAGTTACTATATCCCCTATGGGAATCATCAACCAACCCCAGGTAGCTTATCAATGAGAGCTCAAAGTCAAATGTCAAATTATGGAAGGCACACACAGCTAGCACTAGGGAACCTATGGTAGTCGCACTTTGTCCCAAGGAGTACAAAAATGCAATCCCTGGAAGAATGCAGGATGACTGTTGGGATTCACTCGCGTTCTTTGCAGTAACAAAGAACAGAAAATCATTATGGAGGGAGGTGTCAGGAGGTGAGCATGAGCTAAATTGCAACCCCTATTTTGTGCCTCATTGCTAGTAATAATACCTAGGAGGCACATTTCTCCAAACTTTATGCTGTTTTCTATGATCCGGATATTTCGGATCTGAAGTGTACCCTGGGGGAGTTTTCTAGTTCTCTAAAGGAGGTGGAAGATATCATCAGTCGAAGTTTAGGTGGAAAAGCACCCAAACCGGATGGTGTCCCAGTCGATATATCTAAGCATTCCTCTGAGTTTTGGGCACCCTTGCTGGTGAATGTTTTTAATGGTCTAACACACTCCCCAGTACCTAGTACATGGTCAACGTCAACGGTTGTGACCATTTTTAAAAGGGGGATCATACATAGCCTTATTGTCATAGACCAATCTCCCTGATCAACACTACAGTTAAGATTCTTGGGAGGGTTTGGTGCAATCTAATCAGTGAGTGGGCAGGGGAGAATGCTGGTATATACCCATGGCAATCGGAGCCAAGTTGACAATGCTTAAATTTGTCCTTAATCATTGGGAAATATACAATTGCTCCTCAGTTGCCTACATATAAGTGGGCCAATTCACAAAGGCAAACTGACAGGAAAGTCTACATTCATAACTTTCTGCATTCACAAACAGCATTTACTATTCATAAATGGCCTTTGTGAATACCGAAAGTTGTAAAGTTAGATTTTTCGTATTCACAAAGGGCATTTACGAGTAGGAAAAGCCATTTGTGACTCCAGAAAGTTGTAAAGTTAGACTTTCTTCTCAGTTTACCTTTGTGAATCGGGCTGTTCGTTTTTATGGACCTAATCTTAGTGTTCCATTGTGTAAACCATTCAACGCTATGGCCTATCCTTGCGGCACAGGGGTTGGCTGAAACATTGGTGCACTTTCTTGCTTACTTACACATAGATATGAAGTCTAAGATTAGAATCCCGGCAGAGGGCGAAGTCTCACCTGCAATACATGTTTTTTGGGAAGTGAGACAAGGGTCCGTGTTGACACCTCTTCTATTCATTTTATACATTAATAATCTCCAGCCTTTTTTAATGTACATAACAGTGGATGTTCCAATATTCAATGGCCCTGCATTACCGTCACTATTGTATGCGGATGGCGCTGTTTTAAAGGCATGTGCACGGAGGTTCCTATGGCGGTTGGTTCATGGTTCTGGTGATTTTATGGCTATTCTGGATTTGCAAGCACATTTTAAAAAATCTTTTATTATGGCTGGCCCTAAGACATACTGTTTGTCCTCCCTCTCTGTAGGTAATAATGCCTTGATTTATACCAGCACTTTTTGTTATTTGCTGCCACTGGCTCGCGGGCTGCACATGTTGCACATAAGAGGCAAACATCATCTAAATCTACTGGTACTTTATTTAGCCGACCTCAACCTGAGGGAGGAGGTACCCTTTTGCCACTATTGCAAAAATATAAAGCGCAATGTTCGCCTGTGGCTACTTACAGCGCAGAAGTCTGGGGCATGCAGAATTGTAAGATCATACAGACAGAGGAAAATAGGCTCCGCAGAAAGGCCCCTATGATACCTATCTCTTCTTCTACTTTTATTTGCCACAGAAAACTGAACAACTCATACATTGCGGACAACTTTAAAGCTCTACCACCCCTCCTATGGTTGGCGATTTGGAAAAATGAGAAGGCATGTTTAACTAGGGACATTATTCTAGATTGCCTTAGTTGTGAAAAAGGCATTGAGATTCCCTGGCTTGCAACTAGTAACCTCACTAACGAATCAAAACTGTTAAGACAAGTTCTTTCTAAAAGAATCCTTCTGGAGAATCGTAAGGCACATGTGGCGACATACATCATGTCAGCTTCTTTGGATAATAGTGCTAGTTACCTGATTAGAGAAAGGGGTCGGTGGGAACGGTGCCTTTGTCCTGTTACAGGGCCTACACAATGGAGTATCTTTTGTGTTTTTCTTTGGGTTTTAATGCTGACCTTGATTCCATGCCATGCCCCTGTGATGGAAATTCTGAGCAAACAATATTGAATTTTATATTTTTTGTGTGTATTATTTGTTGAATTCACAGCACTTTTTGATCCCTTTTTTTAAAGAAAGCTTTGTATTAATAATCTGAGAGATGCCCTGAATATGTTTTTACATCTGGTGGAAGAGGAGGAGACCATTTATTTTGGCGTTTTATTAAAGCAGTTGAAAGAGCTCAAGGCACTATGAATACTACAAAGGCTTGCTGCAAGGATCGAATATGTATATTGCTATTTATGCCCTTTTGTCGAAGGACTGTGATGTTATGCCATTGTGCAACATTCCGTCCATCAATTGTTGTTTTTGCATTTGTCACCCCGAGTGGGACGGGGATACTCAGACATGAGTCCCCTGCACTCCATGCTACTGGAATCAAGCTACCCTGGCTGATGACGGCTGATAGCCTGAAATCGGTCCTAGGATGCTTGATTACTGTCCAGGGAAGACATGGCTTGGCAGTTCGGGCTGGACTGTGCCCATGAGGCACAGGGTCAAGACTGATTTGCATATGGCTATGTCTGAACTCGGGTTGTGTGGTGAGCAAAATAATGATGTATTAAACCCAGATCTGTGACTGGGGGGTGAATGTTTTGCCATTGTGCAACATTCCGTCCATCAATTGTTGTTTTTGCATGGGGCAGAGGGGGAGGGGCTCTCTTGTGGAAACCTAGGGACCACATTCGGAATAGGACTTCCCCTTGGAAAGTTTTATGTGTTCAAACTACAAGGACCCATTAAAAAAGCATTGATTACAAACAGTTTCAAACATGAAGCACCTTCTGATCATCTTAAACTTGAATTGATGTTTCCATCCTTCATTTATTTATTTATTTATTTTTGACACTTGTACAGCGCTCTGTTACCTGTAGGTGTCCTGATATAGAGACAGGTTAGGAAATCAGATGGTAAAGAACAACATCTTTAGAGCTCTTCTGAATGCCATAAGGTTAGTCAATTTTCTGAGATTGAGCGGCAAGGCATTCCAAGCTTTGGCTGCACCCAGCACAAAGCTTCTGCCCCCCCAGCATGCTCTCTTGATTCGAGGCACCGCGATCAGCCCCAGGTCAGCTGATCTAAGATATCTAGTCGGCCGGTACCAATAAAAGTACCGCCGCAGGAATAATGGTCCCTTGCCTTGTAAGGACTTGAATACTATACATAAGGCTTTAAAGAGGATTCTCTTTCGCATTGGAAGCCAATGCAGCTTGACCAGCTCCTGAGACACGGGGACAAATTTAGGGATCCCCAAAATCAGCCTGGCCGCCGCGTTTTGAAGTACCTGTAACTTATTGAGTACCCCCTGTTGGGCACCCAACAGTAAGCTATTACAGTAATCCAACTTTGCCATAACCAATGTTGTAACAACAATTTTCCCATCGCTGCCCGGGATGAATGGCAAACCTTGCGAATGGATTTAAGCAGGTAGGTCATCGAAGAGGATAGTGCATTAACCTGGGGACGGAAGGAAAGTTGATCATCGATCAACACCCCCAGGTTTTTCACTTTAACTACTGGGGTGGGAACCTTGCCCATTTGATCCGGCCACCAACTTGGGCTCCAGAAATTAGTACTGGAGCCAAAGACTATGACTTCGGTTTTTGCCAAGTTTAATTTAAGGCAATGTACTTCCATCCAATTTCCGTCCGCCAGCATACACTCCTGGAAATTCCTGGCCACATCATCTTCCCTCCCTGGTAATACCGACACCACGATCTGGGTGTCGTCGGCATAAGATGTAAGATCGAACCCATATGCCCGAATTACTGGCACCAATGAGCTAACGTAAACGTTAAATAACGTAGGGCTCAAAGACGAACCTTGGGGTACTCCGCAGGGAAGGATGAAAGGTTTTGACTCATAGTCTCCTAAGGCCACCCTATGGACTCTGCCGGACAGGAAGGCTTTAAGAATATCAATGGCCTTCCCTTGAACTCCGCAGGCCTTCAACCGGTCAAGTAAGATGTCATGGTGGACTGTGTCGAAGGCCGCGGAGAGGTCCAGCAACACCAGGGCCGCCCCTCCTCCCGCATCGGTCACCACTCTGATCTCCTCAGTTGTTTTAATGAGGGCGGATTCCGTACTATGGTGAGGTCTAAAACCATGTTGAGAGGGGTCCAGAGATTGGGTGGCAACCAGGAAGGAACTTAGCTGGGTGTTCAGTACCTTGTCTATTAATTTTGCAGGTAGAGGGAGCCTTGCTATTGGGCGATAGCTGTTTGGGTCCCTAATATCCAGGTTGGGTTTTTTAAGTAGGGGCAAGATTGATGCCTGTTTTCAGCACGCTGGAAAACCTCCAGTTGCAAGCATTTTATTAAAAATGGTTACCAGCAGCGCAACTACAGGATCTGGGGAAATTTTTATCACAGCCACCGGACAAGGGTCTGACGGGGCACCTGATTTTGCTGTTAAAAGTAACCGCCTGATTTCTTCCCCATTTATTGGCGAGAAACTATCGAGGATTTGTCCTGAGGGTGACTGTATGCTGTTACCTGAAGAGGCTACCTGGCTTTTCTGCCTCTCCTGACTAGAGACGGCTTTAAAGATCGTCTCAACCTTGCCTAGAAAGAAACCGGCAAGATCTTCACATAATTCAGGGCTTGCGGCAATGGCCTTGGGTGCCGGGTTGGTCAGAGCAGCCACCGTAGTAAACATGACTGTGACAAAGGTGCACTATGCTTCCAATCTTGCACTTTTTTTCAGCACTATATAGTCACCTGTTTATCTTTTCCAAGGCTATTCAGGCGGCGTGCACCGTTGCTCGTGACTTTCCAACCTTTAGGAAATAAAGCTCTAGGCCCAGTTGGACTCGACACAGAGACTAAATGGACCAAGATATAGGGCAAGTGTTTCACAAAGAACAAAGGAGTCAGGACTTGCTCTGATCCCAAAAATCAATTCTTACCAAAACCCGGTCCTGCTAAACAGTACCTAAGGGTCATTGGGGGGCCATCCAGTCGAGTTCCATATCCAGGAGAAACACACCAGCAAATTGCCTGACCATTACACAGCTCAGAATCGTCAGGAGGACCTCCATGGGTGACTCGTGGATACTGTTCCTATTTGGCGTCAAATTGCTGAGCATGAGACGATGCTGACTCCATGCTGACTGGAGGAGCCAGTGACATTGGTGATATTGCAGGGGATGGAGTCCCACAGTCACAAAGGTTAATTTCAGTATACATGCTTGCATACTCAGTCTTTGCCCCTGGAAGTCCTCTCATCTTTCATTTAGCCCCTGGTCAGAGGCTACTGGACACTCTGGAACAGCTACTGTTTACTTGGGATGAATAGGCATCTAGACAAAACCTCAAGGCTGTTAGATTTGGATGTACTATTAACACATTGTTTGCTTTTATTTACTGAAGTTCTACTGCACTTTATAGGGTTTCTTTCTGTTTGGACGACTCTTTCTTTCAAGAGCCAACTCCTACGCTTTCCAGTGGCATCCTTGGTGTCAATTGGGTCAGTAGGACCCCAAAAGGATTCCCAGCCTTTTTCTCTCAAAGGGGTTCTTCGTGGGACTTTGTTGCAAACCACTGCTAGCCTCTGATAGTAAAGCCAATTGACTTCCAAGATTGAGGACTCCTTTACTCTTCACCTTGAACATATGGTATTAACACAACTTTGTGTGTAAAATGGAAGAATGCTGCCTGTCCACCGGAATAACAAGCACAGCACATTATTCTTCCCCAAAGATTCTTTCTGTGTCGAATACAGAAATTGTCCTGTCACAACAGGTTGCCGAAGTTGTTGCCTGCATAAATGCAAGACTACGGGAACAGCAATACATGTTCGGCTCAAGACAAGCCTTCTTTCCCATCACAATAGAAAAGGAAGAGAGAGACCCTTTTTAACCAACCAGGGGAGTAGAGTGTTCTTAACAAGTAGATATGAGATTATCCCTTGGCGGACAATTCATTTAAATATTGAGAATTACCTGAAGTATTGGATGTCACACAATATAAACCCATATAGTGAAGACTTGCCTGATTAAAAGTATAATCAATCAAATATCTAAAGATAGAATATTACAAAAATCTATAAATTTTTTTCAAACCCAGAATAATATTCCAATGTTGTCAGGTAAAAGCATATATTACCATACGGAGCACAATTCATAATACAATACGTAAAAACAATATATATCCAATTAAACAAAAAAAATCATCAAAAATTACATAAGCACATATATTACATAACCGCCGTATAAACAATACTCATTTGATAAAAGGTGAAACTCATAAGCACACAAAAATGACCCTATACTTATTTAGAACATACACAAATACAACAGAGAGACAGAAAGTCATCCGGGTCAGGATATTTTTTAACCAATCCTAATAGCACTTTTCTTTTGCTTATCTTTAACAAATTGGTTATTGTCCCATGGATTGTGTCACCCAGTGGCGTCGACGCGTTTCGATGGCTTCTACTTATTGTCCCTTCTTTTTCAAGATAATAATGTGTCTCTCTTGTATAGCACTGGTCAGTTGCCTGCTGATATTACTCTTCACAACATATGGATGTATATTGTTACAACGCGTGGTATTACCACGCGTACCGTTACAATGCAGGTTTTACAAGGCAAGTCGTTACAACGACTTGCGTTGGGGGGATCGCTGGATAGTGGAATAGTTTAATTTACTATTCCAACTCCAGTCCCCTTGGATAGTAGGGAAGGTGTTGGATAGTAAAATAAACTATTCCCTATCCTACAGCACCCTCCAGCGCAAGTCGTTGTAACGACTTTCGTTGTAAAACCTGCGCGGTAATGGTACTGCGTTGTAAAAGATTTGTGGTAAAGGATGTTCCCCCAACATATTATTGTCGCCTTGGCTCTACGTAGTCATTATACTTGCTCTTCATATATATTCTTGAAGATCTTAACAAAAAATTGTGTTTGTTACTTGTTTATCATTCAGATTTCCGTTTTGTTTAAAAAGAACCCTTCCGATTTTATCTTAACAATAATCCTACTTTTTATTCATTTTAACAGGCCTTTATATTGTTGTTCACAACTTTTTCCATAATCTATTTCCTTTGTTATGGCCAATCTTTTTCCAATTGTATTTGTCCCTCGTGTGTGGTCTTTAAGATTTGGGGCTTCTTTAGACTGCGCTAGAGTTGAGCAAGTTTTTCTCTGTGCAGATTAAAATCCCGTCCTCCTCGGCGTAAAACAGCCGAGAAGGATGTACTGCGCGCATTGAGGAGAAGAAGCAGAACAAGCATACGCCTATTACTGCAGAGGAAAGACATTGGGGATTTAATGTGCATGAAGAAAAACTTGCACAACTCTAGCGTAGTCTAAAGAAGCCCCAAATCTTATATATAGTTTTTACGTATTGTATTATGAATTGTGCACTATATGGTAATATATGTGTTTAACTGGCAACATTGGAATATTATTCTGGGTTAAAAAATAAATAAAAATATGTTTGTAATATTCTATTTTTAGATATTTGATTGATTATACTTTGAATTAGGCAAGTCTTCACGATATGGGTTCATATTGTGTGACATCCAATACTTCAGTTAATTCTCAATATTTAAATGAATTCCCCGCCAAGGGATAATCCTATATCTACCTGCTTTCAAATCAGCAAATCTGCCCTTCCAGGGCATTTTTAGGGATGGGTTTGGGTTTATGAGTGGCAAGGCTAATTTTACAGTAAGATGCTTAAAGCAACACACATTGAGGGGGAGGGGGTTGGACGCAGGTTCTGGTGTTGTGGTGCCTCCACTCAACCTTGCTGCTCCTGCCCCTACCTCCTTGTCATCCTTTGTACAAGTTCATGTCCCTGCTTCCTCATTACAAACCTGTGTGGATATTGTTCTGCCACTGCCATTCTCGCCTGGCCGGAACAGTTAGCTTGCTGCCCTATCCACCTCCTGCCTACCTTCTGATGTCTGAATCCATTCACCAGCCCCTTACCTCCTGCCCTGCATTGTCTGATGTACTATCACTGCCCTCCAATTAGCTTGATATTCCTGCCCACTCTTCCAGTCCTTCATTGGCCAGTTACAAATCCAATAATGGCCCTCCTACTTGGCCTCTGTGCTTTGCTTGCTTCCCCTACCCACCTTCCCCCTACTCTCCGATGTCTGTGTGCATGCCCCTGCTCCCTTCTTTTTGTCCACATGTTCCATGGACCTGCCACCACCCCTCCTACCTGGCTTGCATAATCAGACGACTGCTGCCTGTTCTTGCCACCTCTACCTTGCCTGTCCAATTTCCACACCTGTATCTCCTCCCTGCTGCCCTCCATATTCCATTTTGCTGCCATTCCCTTCTACCCTCCATACTTTGTTGTGCTTCCGCTGCTCCTCCTGCTTGCCCTACATGGTCAGTTGTATAGCCCCTACCCCTTCCCCTGCCCTCATGTCTGTGTCCAGTCTCTACCGCTCCCTTCTCTCTTCCATGGTCCTTTGTGCATGCTGCATCTCCATCCCTCTTGCCCACCATGGCTGTTTTGTTGCCACTATCTCTCCCACTTTCCCTGCATGGTCTTCTGTGCTGCCCCAGCCTTTCCCACCTGTACTGCGTAGTCAACTTGTTGCCCCTGACACCCTCCCATCTTCCCTCAGTTGTCTGTGTGTATGCCATTACAATCTTACTGTTAACCTATGTAGTGTGTTGTGCTTTTAATACCCATTCCGTCAACCCTCCATGGTCAGCTTGCTGCTTCTGATCTTCCCCCTTACCCTCCATTTACCATGTGCCATCCCCTACCCACTCCCTATGATCTGGTCCATTGTTGTGCCACTGCCTGCTCCCTCCTGCCCTTCACCGTCTGTTATGTTTCTACTCCTCTTGTCTGTTCGGTATGGTCAGCTTTCCCCTGTCCCTTCTGCTATCCTCTGTCCATGTGCATGGCCCTGTCCCCTCCCTATTGCTTTCCATGGTCCGTTATGCTGGACTGCCATCCCGCTTGCGGTGTATGGTTTATTGTGCTGCTCCAACCCCTAACTCCTGTACTGTAAGGTCAGTTTGTTGCTCCTGCCCATCTCCCTCCTGCTGCCTTTTATGCAAGTCCATATCCCTATGCCATTCCTCCTGTCCTCTGTGATCCTATGTACCATATGTGGTGACATTTTGAAATTGGAAAGAGAGACATTTTGGAGGAAAAATACAAAATTGATTGTCCCCATTGACTTACATTGAAAGAGAGGAGAGTTTAGGCAGGAGACACCAGCCTGAATCGGGTCTGCTTACATGTATGTGTGTACTGTCACTGCCTCTTCCTTCTGCCCTCAATCGTCTGTTATATTGCCGTAGCCTCTCTTGCATGTCCTGCATTGTTGGTTTGTTACTACTGTCCCATTTTCCCCTGTCCTCTATGGGCTGTTGTGCTTACACTGCTCCTCCCACCTGTGCAGAGTGCTCAATTTGTTGCCTCTGCTCCCTCCTCCCTGCTCGCAATTATCCGAGTCCGTGTCCCTGACCTCTGCCTCCCCACAGTATTCAATTGAAGAACTGGATTGCTAACATCCTTTATTCATTGCAAAAGTGTGCCATGCCTGATGTCATCTTGATGTAATTAAAACTGTAATAGATAAAGCATTTCCTTTAGAAATTATAAAAATGACAGGGCCTTATTCCTATAGAGAATATGGTTATATTTTCTGATTTCTCAAATAGCGACATAGCACAATTATTTGCTGTTGGAAATGGCCCTTTTTGCAAGGTTATCCCAAAACTTCTTCCTATTTTTTTCTGACTTGTCTTTGTTGGTTCTAGGACTCTGGGCACTTTACCACTGCTGATGAATGCTAAAATGCACAGGCTCTCTGTGTAAATTGTGTTATGGATTGGTGTTTCCATGATTGGCATATTTGATTTACTGGTAAGTCCCTAGTAAAGTGCACTGCGAGTGCCAGGGCCTGTAAATCAAATGTTACTCGTGGGCTTGCAGCACTGATTGTGTGGAGAAGTGTGGCTCACTGGTTAGAGGAGGCAGACCTGGAAGCAGAGGTCAGCCCGGGACCAGGGTTCAATTCCCGGCTCGGCGGGGTCTTGCGTCCTAAAAATGTCCATGGACTCGACAATTCTCGCTCCGGTGCCTACTCGATTCACGGGTTCACACTCTGCGACTCTGGGCAATAGCTTGCTTAATCTCCACAACGGCCCCTTGTGGCGGGATGCCTGGCTTTCACCTTGCAGATACCCTGCCGGGGTTATCTCACAGGGGAATACCAGGACGGGTTCCCTAAGCAAGCGCTTAAAAACCGTGCGGTGATTTGCGCTATATAAATTCCTGTACATTTACATTTACCTACAGAAGTAGCCCTGTAAAGGTAACTCAGCACTGCCACTGCAGTGTCTGTGCAGAGTTTGTTACATCAATGTTGACCTAATCTTCCCCTTTCTTACATATAAGTCATCCGTAAGGTAGGATCCAGACACTCCTGTGGGCAGGGTGCTGTGTGTGTTAAAGATAGGACATGGCTGGTGTGTGTGACATTTCTTGGTACTGAGTCACAGTACATTTCGTTTTTCACTATGGAAAGGCTATCTGTCCCATATGGTAGAATGAGAGTTACTTTATAACATCTTATAAATATAACTTTCCATTGGAACAAGATAGGGAAATGGTATTTAGTATGTCTGGACTCAGAATGTAATAGTGCATATTTTAGTAAAGCTGATTTTTATGTTCTGTGTATGAAAATACCACTTTTAGAAAGTAGGTATTTTCTTACTTAGCCATCCTGTGTGTCTCCGCTGGGTTTGTGGATTGACTGTCTTTCTTAGGAGTGACAGGGGTTGGGGTTATGCAGTGGCTCCAGAGAGTCTGGATGAGTCAGGGCTAGGCTGAATAGACATGTGTTGTTGCTTGGTTGGGTTGGCCTGCCGTTGCTGTTTCTGCCTTGGTCAGTGAAAGGACTGGACTGAACTTTCCCAAATGTGCTGAGTATATACTAAGGGCTTAAAATACAGCTTGCCTCCTGTACTGAAGTCTCAGGGACTGCAAAGACTTAACCAACCTCTGGGTACCGCTTCTGGAACCACTGTATCAGTTGCCACAGAGAAGGGAAACACAACCAACTTTATCACCAACTCCGCTGCTGGCTCTGTGTCTGACAGTGCAGTAGGCACCGTCCACATCTTGCACCCTAACCCTGGTGTCACCGATGACAATGACCCATGCCACCGCCACTGAGCCGCTGCTTGCACTGTGACCTGTGGGCACCACACTCCACACCACTTGGCTTCACTTTGCGATCCTGTTCTCACCGACGCTGTCGCTGCTCCTGATTTAAAAACTCATGACCGTATCATGGCTGGGGACACCGCTCGTAAGTTTTCCGATGTACCACCTCGTCCCACACAGCAGTCTGGGCCAACCGACTCCATCTCCCGATAACCGGCTCTGTCGCTTTTACCGCATCGAGCACCGCCTCGCCCTGCACTGTAAGCCTCAGTCTTCACCGACGCGGTCTGGACGATCAACACCAAGCCACTGACTGCACTGCATCAAGAGGACACCGCACCCTGCACTGCTACCATTCTGCAACGTAACCGCAACAGTTCCCATGACTGGCTCACACCAACGTGCCAGCCGCTTCTAGAAAGGTACCGTTACCAAGTCTGGCCACGCTTTTTCTGGACCGTACCGACGCGATCAGCTGGAACTGTTAGACTCTGCTGTTTTCAGCTTTGCTGTAGCCCCGTACTGAGCTACCAACTCATATGAATTGTGTATGAGAGGCATTTCTGGAATTTTAAGGATATCTTGCAAAGTCTATATTTTGGATGTACTGTATGTTAGATTTTTATCGTTGTGGTCTTGTTTTGGATATATAAAAATATTGGATATTTTTCTAAACTGTTGTGGTGTCCTTTTGTAGTGCTTTCACTTTGTTACTGTTGGGTATGTGTAAATGCATTACAAACTGCTTCTGAGATAAGCCTGACTGCTCATACCAAGCTACCAAGGGGGTGAGCAGGGGTTATTTTAGGAGTGTTACTCCCTTACCCTGACTAGGACTTAGGGTCCCTGCTTGAACTTACCTCTGCCAACTAGAGACGCCCATTTCTAACATTTGCTATCTTGGTTTTTATTACAGTTGATCATTTGATTATATATTATACAGAAGATTTGGCATTATGGCCTCAGCAGCATACTTTACAACTGGGGAACCAGGTTCAAGTTTCGGTGTCAGTAGACATGCTGTGATTCTGGGCAGATCACTTAATCTCCCCATACCTAAAATCAAAATGAATGTGTCCTTGTGTAATGCAACGGATGCTCATGTAAAGCAACCCAATGCCTTCAGGTGAAGTCTGCGTTATATAAAACTGAAACAACAGCCAAAAATGAAGTGTTTTCACACTTCTTTTATTAGGTTATACTTGTCATTCATTTGGGTGATATTTGTGCTACATTTTGGCTCCTTTTTCTCTGGTGGCTATCTTGAGAGACTTATTTGTTATGAAGCTCCCTAGTTACCTCAATTACTGTGGTATCCTCAGTAGAAAACGCTTTCAGTCTTCAACTTTGATTCTATCAAGATGTCTTTCAGATGTGCCACACTTTTCAAATGAATTCAGAATGTTAGAACTCTAGTTGCTCATTAGAATATTGTAGTAACACTGCTGATCACATGAGATTTAACAGGCAATCTGCTGTTGGTGTTGAAAGTACATGATTCAGTCTGCATGCCAGATTATTTTAATGAAATAGAAGAGGAAGAAATTTGAGAACTCACTTAAAAAGTGTTCTAATTTTTCTTTTTACTGCACTAACCACAATTTCAATAAAAAATTTACCACCTCATTTAGTTCCTTTCTAAATAAAGGTTTTAAGTTTTACCAGTTTGATTCAATCAAAATAGCTGCAGGTGTGCCATACCTTTGACTTAAATATGACTGTTAACGCTCTAGCAGTAACGGCTCGTGGAGGGAGTGCCACAGGGTGTTGAGGCGGGGGAGTGGTAGGGTAGGGGGTAGTAAACTCCGACTCACGGCCGGCCAGAGTAATGTAAGTAGATAAATAAATAAAATGAATTTCATTGCGTGCATTGAAACACATTTGGTGTTTCAGCGCATGCAATGAAATTCGTTTAATTTATTTCTTTACTTTACTCCGGTCGGTCGTGAGCCGGTGTATACTACTCCCCACCCTGCCCCTGCCCTGCCCCACCGCCATGTGGCACTTCCTCTAAGAGCCGCTACTGCGTTGTAGTAGTTCTTTAGAACACTCTTGGATGCTGCAGTAGAGTACAAGGGAGTCAACTGACAGGTTGATCCTGTTGGAAGTACATGCTTTTCTGAGAATGCCAGACTTGATTCCCATTTGGCTGAGAGAGATGGTGTGCAATTTATAGGAAATATGCTCTCCTTATAGCTTCTCGCGCAGCTTCCACAACATCTATGAGAAAATCGCAAAAAAACTGTTTGCTCTCAAACATGATTCATGAAATCCCGGCAGAAGGAGTTTTCACAGGGTAATATCACCTTGAAACACACCACAATTCCTAAAATGTGTTTGGTATCATCAAGAAATGATATATATTGTTACTAAAATATGTTAGTACCCTTTTATATGTTCTCCTTCTTGTGAACCTCAAAACATGCCATTCACTACAAAGCATTTCAATTGGATCCTATCATTGTATATTGGTCCCAAGATTGCTGCCAGTATTTCCTGGTTGAAGTGCTGCCAGCCAATCAGTATTAACCATAAGAACTGAGCTTAGGCTCCTCCCAGATATGCAAATTTGGATTTCATTTAATTTCTAAAAAAATACTGAACAGATTTACATCAAAAAACAAAAAGCATGCTTTCAGGACCAAGAGCTATCTTTCTGCACAGTTTGAAGTAAATCTTTCCAGCCAAGGGCACCAGGGGGGTAGTTGGTAGGTGACAGGTGTGCAAGGTTGCAGGCATGATGGAAGCAAACAAGGACTAGGGAGTGTGTGTGCTGAAACTGCTCCAGGGGAGTGGGAAGACAGAGGCAGGGGAGCACACCTGTTCCGCAAGCTGCAACCCAACGTAGTCAGCCTTTTTCTGCGAGCCGTGGGCTCTAACATATATCTCATAACCTAGCTACTGCTAGCCTTGCAGACTTAACCCCCTAAACACACTGGAGCTCTTACCAGGCCACTGACTTCACTGTCCGCCCATTGCTGCAGCTCTCCTCACTTCACAGTGCAAGCCGGGTCTCCCAGGTCTGCAGAGAGCAGAAGCGCGGTTCAGGCATTGAGGGTATCTGATTGGGACTAACAGCACTGAGGGGTTTGCCGCGAGTTTGACTGTGGGGTAGACTGCTTTTTTTTTCCCCTGCCTTGGGTATAGACTAGGAGTATTGATCAGTAATGATGTTTGTTATCATCCTACAACTTGTTACTAACTTGCGCCAATCTGTAAATGACGATATGCACTACAGCATCTGTATACCAATATTAATGGCTCTCTCGCGGGGCCATTAATATTGTTAATGTTACATTCATGGTCTCCCTATATTTTCTCATATTCCACAATTATTTGTATCTTAACGATGACAATTTATTTTGTATATGGGTTAATTTGAATCTCCTAAATCACCTTAATGTCAATAATTTCCTTCGGCTGACCGCGTTGGTGCACCGTCTTTTTTCCATAATGTTCAGCTGTGCACACACCACGTGGTACGATTACCATGGTGATATGAGAAACAGGAACAACGGTTCGCCATTGCGACAGCGAGCGGCATCCGTTGCACGATTGAATCGGCACTTTTCAAGTAAGTTCACCACCGCGGGACATCTCCGCTCCTCTTGGTGACTATCCGGCCATTGATATTAGATATCTAAGATAGTAATGCCCACTCAATCTTCTTTTTAGAACTTCCGGATCCCTGATTTATGGCCGGACCATGACGCGGTTTCCAAGTCCCGGGTAAGCAGTCAGTTCGTTTGTCGAGCACCTCTTCTCATTCATTAGTGTATGGACATAGAGTGATTGCACTCTCCCCTCCGTGTACCCACAGGAACCACAGTCACCTCATTAACCCTTCGCTGCAACTCAGTGAAGATTTTGATAATTACCACAGGGTAAGTTACTGTGTAATTCATCTCTACCGTGATTGTTCTAAATGCCAAATCATGGCTCATTATGACCCACTAAAGCCTCGATCTACATGTTCCATTTTAGAAACTACCAGTATGATAGGATCCAACTTATTGATGGCTTGAGACCTCGCCATTCTATATCGCATATCAAGGTAATCCTTCGGGCATTATTGTATTAGCGATTAAGCCGATGCCAACCTCCGGGCCGTTTTTCGGCTCTTCACGCTTGTGTATACCAATGTGATCTTGACTCCTTCATATTAGACTCATTTCTCCATTAAACCTGTTGTAACTAATCGAGTTCATGTTCAAGGCTTCAAATTCTATTTTGATGATATCTTTTGAGCAATTCCATCCAAATAGCCTGAATAAGTGTGCGTTAATCAGTTATTATGGGGTATATCCCACTTCCTTGAAGCATAATTCTGTAATCAATTGTTTTTAATTTCTCAAGCTCTTGCCTAGGGCTCTTAATGTAAGTTTGATGATATTCTGAGATTAACTTCCATTCAAATTGCCTTAATATGTGTGCTCGAATCAGTTATCATGAGGCACATCCCACTACTTTGAATTATAATTCTGTATTTTATATACCTAAATAGGTTGCCTGCCCCTCTTTTTTGTCCTGATGAAGACCCCACAGCAAGGGGTCAACTAACCCCTGCATTATTTAGAGGGTCGAAACGTCGACAACCGCCCATTGGTCTATCAACTTCACGCCATCAATTGTTTAATTTACTGTGTTATGTGAAGTATGATCCCTTAAACTTAACTGTCATGAACTATTGGTCCACCATACTGTATATGACTAACAAATACAGTATTTTTGATTCATTGATTTTACTGCCACCTATTCTTCCTCACTACCTCATCCTCACCTGATCACCTACCACCACCTTTCCCTATCCTTCTTGGGGCACTGTACAACCAATTGTACGTATTGATTTATTCTTGTGTATATTTAATATACCCAGTCTCGTTGTGATTAAAACAATGTGGACTCATTCAATGTGTTGTTAATTATTTGCTTTGATTGTTTAACATTAATTTACACAGACACTGGGACTCCTTCCTCTCAGTACATCTTCCCCTGCCTTGGCACCTCGGTGGAGCTACTAACTACCTTAATAAAGGCCCCCACTCAGCATAAAGACGATTGGCTTCCCAGCGTCCATCTCCACAGCTCTGTGGCTTGTCCCAGCTTCTCTATCGCCACTTCACAGCGTGCGGCATCTCAACAGTCGTCTGAGCAGCAAAGCTGGGAGTAGCAGAGTAAATATGTCAATTGGCATTTCACAGCCCAAGATTCACAAAAGGACTACATTAGAAATATGCCTCAAACAGGTGGCTTAAATTCTTACGGAAGGATACATTTGAAAAAGAATCACATTGCTTAAGGAGGTAAAGGGAGTATACATGGACTGGGGGAGGCAGATGTGAGTGTACACGAAGGCACAGAGGACGAGGGTCTCCCAAGGAAAAGGTGATGTCAAGTGGCAAAGAGGGGAAAATATTGGGTGGGAGGTACAGAAGGACATGGACATAGGGGCTCCTGCAAGGGGATACCATAGGGGCACCAACATGAAGGGGGAGGAGGAACATGAACAGGGAGCAATGGGAGAACAGAGCCAAATTGGTTGGTATAAGGAGAGCTACAGACAAAGAGGCACATGCCATACAGGCAGAGAGAGATAGTTAAGTGGGCACTGAGCTTAAGAGTAGGTATAAAATTAGAGCAGTATGGGCAGCGGCAGGAAGGACATGACGTGAATGCAAGTAGCACTCAAGGTTAAAGCAGTGGATGCAAAATGAGGAGTATTTCAAGCACATTGGAAGAGTAGGCCAAGGGGATATTGAAAGATGGAACAGGAAGCCTTTTTCAAATGTTATTCCAGGTTGTAAACACAGGATTGAATGGCTAATATGGAGGAGGATGGTAGTATTTTGGAAAACTAGAGCCTGATTTCTAGTTCATGTGGTTACTCTGCCATCAACATTGCAACATCCTGCCAACCGTCTCACAAATGCATTATATCCTATACTGTAAAGTTATGGGCCATAAGCAGGGCCGGACTTGCCGTAGCGGTAACCGGGCATATCCCCGGTGGGCTGCCAGGGGGGGTCAGTTTTGGGCCCCTGGGGGGGCCGTTTTTGTTCTCAGGGGCTGGCAATATCGGCCGCCTGTAACAAAATCGGCCAAAAACGACCCTAGTAAACAGCTCGGCCATGTCCCTGGCCCCCCAGTAGGGAGACGGGCGCAGGCTGAGCAGTTTGCCAGGGCCGGTTTCGGTTTCCAGTCCGGATTGTATAAGTGACACAGACACAGTGGGTATAGTTAATTAACTGGCCTCGAGTGCGTGCACTTGGGTACTTTTATTTGCAGTCCCTCGTCCTTCGTGACACCTGTTTTGGATGAGAGTGGGGTGTAAGTGTGTCCACCCCTCGAGAGAGTGGCTGGTAAACTCAGTGCCGGCTGAGACACTAAAACGTGTCCAGCACAACACTATTTAATAAAATGGTAGATAAATGGAGATCTGTCACATTGGCGTCAGCATAGCCCATCTAGCTCCTTAGTGTGTGTATGGATGTGGCAGCGAAGTGCTGTACAGGGTCCAGCGAGGTAGCAGGTCTGTGGGTTGTAGTGCTTCAAAATGATAGCGAAAAGTGAAATGAGAAACTGGATTAACAAAATAAAAAATTAAAAGGCACCCGACCGTGTCCTTTGCCTACGGATTTTCTTTTTTAATATTGTGTTCGGAATTAAAAAACTTAATAAGCAGTTCCTGTAAAAGAGCTGCACGGTTTGGGGTAGGAAGCTCTAGGAGCAATTGTATTCATTAATATCAAAAATGAATCTTACTTAACAAGTGGAACCTCTTTTGTTTATGTCTAGTATCTGTGAGGAGAAAGTATTTGGGACTGTGTTTTTAGGTAGCCCTCTACGTTTTTTCTCAGAGAAATTCACTAGACCTCTAAACAGCTGTACTTCTTCAGTTGCTTAACTGGCTGTGAAAAAGTCTGAATAATAGTTGTATTTATGTAAGTAAAAAATAGGATTTTTTTGGTGAAGGTCAAACAGTCTAAGAGACATGGAAAATGAGCACTCCCAGGTATTCGTATATATTACAAAACTCATATACAGCTTGATTACATTGCCTTATAAATGAACAGAAAGATGTGAAGAAACACCCTGGATATAATATTGAAACTGTCCACAAATAAATAGTATTATTTATTAATAAAGTTCTCAAATCTATCTTTTTTTAAAGAAAGTTTAACAATTTGTGGCTAACAATAGGTGCAGTAAACCACCTGCTCAGAGGGGTTAAACGTAGGGGAAAGGCCTACTAACCGCCTACCTTGCCAAGGGCATTGTGATTACAGCATCTTCAGTGATGGATATTTACCTCGCCACGTAGAACACCTTCTAACCCAAAATTATCTTTCCTCTCAATACTCTGTTTACTCTCCATTTTTACTCTGTAGTAACTCAAAGGTTATAAGCTGTGTGATATAAAACTCGGGATAAATAGACGAAAAAATAAATATGATGTTGGTAAATAAAGGAGCCAATAAGGTTTGTAGAAGATGGTAGTATAAATCTAGGCTTGCAGTTGGTTTGCTGAAAATGTTTTATTTTTACATTCAGTTAGATGGAAACTAAAAATTGGCGGCAGAGCTAAGGGGCTGATTACGAGAATGGAGGTCATTTACCGTCGAACTCGCTGTGGCGCAGTGATAGAGGTCCTGCGGCTTCCACATTACGTAGTGGCTATTAAGACCGGTCATACTTCTCCGGCTGCACCAGGGAACCGCTGTTCCCTGGTGGTGGCGCAGCGCAGAGTGCCTATATAATATGCAAGGCTGGACCTCTACGGTCCGCCAAGAATATTTGGAATTCCTCCTCCACCAGCCATTTTATGGCAGGCTCACTGCAATGAAAAGGATGGGAGAGGGGTAAGAGAGCGGGCCCTATAGGGCCACCATGCCCCTGCCGCAATGGGGATGCATTCGGGCGACAGAACATGTACCCCCCTGTTTGCATGCACCCCAAGTTCCAGGGAGCAATGGAACTTCTTTTGTGGTCCAATTGCGCTGTCCGTTTTCAAGACATCACTGTGGGAATGGCAAAAGAAAAAACAGGAAAAGTCCACCAGACACAAGTTCAACTTGCAATCAGCGTCCAATGCCCTGATTACAATTACTGTATAAATTGCAGCAGCACTTTACAAGCAACAGTTATTTACCTCTAAGCAAGCTTACAGTAATTGACAGGAGCACAATTTGCACCGAATTCCTAGCCACAGTGGAATTTCCCATAATTTGTAGATGATTTGACCTTACCTCTAGGCTCTCAACCTGAAATTATAGTAAATTTACGCCCACAGTGGCACTTTGCACCTAATTTTAATTCACTCTTACATTGGCCACATATGGGAAGTTTGTGCCAAAAACTAGGTCAGCCCAGTATTTGTAATGAGGGTCAAAATATTTTAGTCGTGGAAAATGAGAAAGGTGGAACAATGTATGAATTGCTTCCTGGGATCTGAAATCACATTACTGTTTAAAATTATTGATAGATTAGGACACGTCAGACTTTTGCACCCAAATACACTACTTATCAGTTCATGCAGCTTTTGTGATTGTATTGCTTCGTACTGTATTTTAGTTGCAATTTAATAAGCACTTCGTACAGATGATAAGCTACCAGAGCATGTTTGTGGGTGGGTAGCACTCTATTTCATGACATCGCTGGATGTAAGAGTGTGTGCACTTGTGCCATTCTTGTGGTGTCTCTGATGTTGCCCATGTAGGCATTAATTTGATTTTGTGTGTAAGGACAAAAGTTATGGTCTTCTAATGTTTTGTTGCTGCACCATGTTGTATAGTGTAGGAAAAAAGGATATAGTAAGCTTGGGCTCATAAAGTGCTGGTCTATGGCGGGAACGAAAATGTGTGAATGACCAGTGACTTATGTAGAAAGTGTTTAAGTGTTATGTGAGAATGATAGAGGTTTCCCCCATAATCTTGTTGTGGTTGTGTCATTTCACGTATGTGAGAAGCAGGGCTGGACTGGCCATAGCGGGCACTGGGTTTTCCCCCGATGGGCCGGAGTGGTGAGGGCTGGCTTTCTGGCAGTGGGGGCAGGCTTTGTCACTGGGGGCCAGGTTTGTAGCAGTGCTCCAATATTGGCCCCCTGTAACAAAAGAAGGGCGTGCTACTTCCTAGCACCAACCCCTCCTCCTCCGCACCAAGGGGACATTTATTCCACAATTGGCAGGACATGATTCAGATTTCTGTCTTCCAACCCCTTCTTGGTATGACAAATGGTTATATCTGTTCACTGTGGGATCATCTTGCAAGAGTCTAACCTTTACTGCGTTCCTGATTTTTAATTGGTGTTTCATGTTTCTTTTCTTTGCTATGACACAATTCCACAGTGTACTGCTTGTATTGTATTGTAATTGCATTTATATAGGGCTTACTGCCCCTGACGAGGCGTAGAAGCACTTTTTCTGCGAGTAGCACACTACTCCGGGACCCATAGAGGATTAGTGTTGAATTAGCATAGTGAAACATGCAAGTACATTTTAAGTGGTAGATAGGTTACTCAGTTATTTGGATTTGGAATGATAGCAGAAGGATAGAGGACAAAGGTTTGTATTTATGTAGCGCTAGTTGACGCACGCTATTCAGAAAGCCTATAAAGGATTAGTGGTGCATTAGTATGATGAAATATGAAGTAATTTCAGTGGTGGATATTAGTCAGTTACTTTGAGTGAGAAGGATAGAGAAGGATAGCTGAGATATAAAAGGGGAAGAAAGATTTGCATTCATACAGTACTTGTTACCCCGATGAGTGTTGAAGCACTTTTCTGGCGAGTAGCATGCCACTCTGGAACCCATAAAGGATTAGTGAACTCAAAGTATTTTTGAACTCAAAAACATAATTGAATCCAATCACAAAATAAATGTGTTCCAAATACAAAGTATGTGAATTATTGGCAAGAAGATACACCTATTAGAAGTTTAAAACTGTCCCCAAGTATGCGTTTTGTTGTTCTAAAGTCCAATACACTTGTTTTGTGATTGGATCATAAAGAAGGAATTATTTTAAGATTGATTTCAGGGATGAATCAAATCCAAATACATCGAACCACAGATACAATTGCACTGGGGTGAAGGTACAGAGCATAAATAGGACAGTTATATATTTTTTATAGCTGTGTTAATCAACAATGTATTTTTTAGCTAAGCAATTTTTCTCAATGGAGTTTTCCAGATTATGGAAGTTGAAACTGAGATAAATTCCTATGATTGACAAAAAAGATATCTATACAGAACAAAGTTATATTGATAGATTCTTGTGAATTTTAGCTTCTTTGAATTATTTTCTTTTTTTAGATGTGTCAATGAAAAATATAAATGTGTTAGGATTATACTTTTAGTTGTTTTGAGATTTTGGATTATTTGATCAAATATGTGTCAGAACTATCAATATCTGTTGTTGTTGCACACAAATAAATATCATCACTGTGTCAGAATTTCTGTACAAAGAGCTTTTTTGTTTCATGAATTAGTTAGGCGCAGCTGGAAAAATCTTCACAAAACTTTCCATAGAAAAAGCGGGGGCGTGAGGGGGGGGGGGACAAATTTATTTTTCTATGTTGATTCCGTTATGAAATTTGGGGAATTAATTTAGAAAAAGGCTGACTGAAACTACACAAATGTTGACAGTAAGTGAGATCTTTACTTAAAATTCACACTTATTAATGTATGGTGTAGGTTTGTTCAGGGATTTAGAAGAAATTGTCGTTTAAAGTAGTGCTCAGAGTGGACAGGGACGGGTATAAAACAAGTAAATCTAGATGGTTGGACCAGCAGGAGTCCTCCAGTACTGTAAAGTTGAAAAGTAAGGATTTCTGATTGGTTTTTCTCCAGTCGACTTTTTTGGTCCTCTGCAACCAAAAGATCTAGCTGGCTGGCTGTCTGCAGCTTGATGAACAATGTTGCGGTTATAGGACACAAAGGCTCTTTCCCCAACCCCTCTGTACCCATGTCCTAAAGTATTTTTATTAAAAGCTATTAAGGGGCAGAGTAAGAACACCCTTCCCCCTCTTGGCACTTATGGGGGTGACCTAGAGCTACCTTCCCCTACACCGGGGCTACAAACAAATATATATAAATAGCATTCATACATCGGGACCCAGAGTGGCCCTCCCATGAGATACAGTGGAACTCCCACAAGAGTTGTACAATGGGACCCTGATGTTTCACTGCGTGAAGCTTGCAGGGTACCACAGCACCACTAAAGTAATGGTTAGTCGTGGTACGTCAGAAGTACTGTGTACTGTCAAAAAGTGGAAAAAAAAAACTTAAATATACTTGAGGGTGGTGGTCCGTGGGGTTACTGGCACCCACTGGGGGGGTTGCTGCAGAGCCTGGTGGAAGCTAACCTCACACAGCACCCAGGTAAACGCTGTGAATGGCTGAGGGTTGTGTGCCCATGGAGTTTGGATGCAGGGCCTGATTGCAGCGTGGGTTGGCTGCAGGCATCATTGACATTGTTTGAGATTTAACATGTCATGAGTGATGTAATATGTGCGATCATATACAGAGCGTAGCAAGATCACAAGTTACAGTTAGCCCAGTATTTATAGCTGGTGAATTTCATTGTTTTTGTTTTTTAAACATTACCTTTCATATTATTTGAACACTGTTGACTGTGTCTTATTAGTAGTGGCAAATATGCATCTGCCAATGGCAATAAGGTCACTAACACAGTATAGGGCTCAGAATAGGTCACAGAAAAGTATTCCCATACTCAACCATTGGGAGCTTGGCTGCAAGCAGGCAGGCTCAACTACATAGACAGGTATGCAAAGTATTTAATACACCAATTCTGTAAATAATTAATACACAACAAACATTAAAAATCCAACATCAATTTATGAAAATAAGAAATACTTTTTATCATCAAAATGACACAAAAACAAAAGAAACATCCAATGTAGGGAACCAGAGATATGATTTTTTAAAGATTAAACACTTTCTAGTGCTTAGAAACCAATAGTGCCACCTCTGGGCATTTGGTTGCCACTGACTGGACAAAGGCAAAGTTTGAGGCAGACTGCAATGGAGCCCTGGTTGGATACATTAATAGGGAGACCCTGCTCTAGATTTCAACTTCACAGTTAGAAAAGTTTATGGAGGATTTATCACCAGACGTTGTGCAGCCACCTCCAGCAGGCTGGATTCAGTGAGGATCCACTGTATTGCCTTTCTGGGAGAGTTTGGTCACCCTCTAAAGTTTTGTTTTACAAAAGTTTACCAAACTTTCCCAAACTTCTGGAATTTCTTCCTGAAGTTCCTCTTCAGGGTCCAAAGTGTCCAAAACACAATCCAAGGTTCTGAAATGTCCAAGATGTTCCTTGCGAGGTTGGAACCACAAGCTCCACAGTGCACCTGGACAACACCCTTAAAAGTCCACTGTATACACTCCAGGCAGGGGACTCTAGGTGGAGTTGATGCATGTGAGCTCTGTTAACTTGTTGGTTGCAGGGAGCACACTCTCCATTACTCTTGAAACAAGGTGCATCAAAAGAGCTGTAGTAACAGATTTTGCAGCAGACACAGTCAGTTAAAATGTATCGCCTGATGGTGCAAATCAAGTTTCCAGCTTGACAATCCTTCTTCTACTCTCAGTGTCAAGCTCTGCCCCTCTCAAATACTTATTCCAAGTTTTCTGGGTCCAGCAGGAGGGTATTCCTCTCCAATGAGGCCCAGGGCAACACCCAGGAGTATGACAACGGGTGGCACTATAGTCTCCCATAGAGCACAATTTCTCCAAAATTCAATATAGCTGCTTTTTCAGCAGAGAGACAAGAGCTGGCTAACCCAATTTATAGGATGGTTCATCTCCATATTATCCCTCTCCCTTTCATCTGCTCATTCCTTACTTAATCCTGCCATCTGGCTGGGTTCAAAGAGTAGGGGTGTACATAAAACTGGCTTCTCCTGCCTGTCTCCTCCTTCTATTGAAGATTATTGTTTACAACCCCTCTCCCTGCTCTGGAATTCCTATGAAGCAGAACCCTGCCCTCCCAGAAAGTGTCTCTAACCCCAGGAGCTATGTATTACCTCATCAAAGCAGCCTGGCTAATCCACTTAATTCAGACCAATCTGAACAGGCCACTGGAAGGCTGAAGTTCGGCTTACAGACAAGAAAGTCTTATAACTTCTTGTCTGTACATTTTAGGATAAATTCAACAATAGCATATTGTTGGATTCAGCCAAACCATCCTAGGAAGTCCTTGAAGGATACTTTTATGACATCCTTGATGTTAGTTATTATTTAGTACCTTCTTGCCATGTGAAACTTTGTGGCTGGGGGAATTGCAATGGGTAAAATGACTTGATCAATGTTTCCAACATCAGGGCTTATAAAACATATTTTATAAGGACAATGCCTATATCTACAGGACTCCACACCCCTGGAATACCCGAAGGAAACTTAAGGGGTTCTGAATATGTAAAACTAATGCATATCACCACTCCACAGTGCACCTAGCACAAAAGTCGATTTTGGGAAGCACTTTACTGCAATTTGGGGAGTGAAATGTGCAATTTCGCTAAACCCAAGACATATGCAACTTATTTTATAAGGGTTCTCCTAATAAATACCCTCCCCCTCCCCCCACCCCCCTCACCACTGGGAACCCTGGGGGAGACCCTAAGGTTACCTAATATACCAAAACATTGTAATTCATAAATTTTTAGGTGCCCCAAACACCGAAGTCAAGTTTGGACACAATGTACATTTTAAAAGCAGTACTGGAACAGAAGGCTGCTTTTAAACTGACCTCAGGCCTCAGCAGTGCACACATGCAAGTACAGAAAGGGCTGCTGACCTCTAAACTGCCATGTTGCAATCAGGTCATGTAGGTTTTATGATTACATTTATTAGGAGATAATAATCTCTGTTACAGGTTACAGAAGTCATGTAGATGGAACATCAATGCCCCACCAGGAGCAGTCACCTTCTGCTCAGCCTGCTTATTCCAACCGATCTCTCAAGCATACATAAAGATTCTAACTCTATGACATCACACACACTCTGGGTGAGCAGCACATAGCAGAGATACTATGGAGAGAACGTACCATGCCAAACTGGTAGTTTTCATCTCCCTGCCTATTATGTACTAGGGCCTTATAGGGAAGGTCATGCGAATCATAGGGGTACCCTAACCCATAGTGTTCCCTAGAGTATGTAGATGTTTTCACTGTATTCTAAGTGTCATTTCAGCATAGCACTGGACCTCTGCTTGGTTAGGCATAGCCCAGGGGCAGTCAGAGTCAGTTACCAACAGTACTAGTCAGCAAAAAAATAGGAGTGCCCAGGGCGCAAGGAGGACTATGCAAGAAACACTTCACTATAATATCACTTTAACCTTTGGTTTATTATGCACAGAATATAATGTGATATTTGTCATCATTTTGAGTGTGGGGAGGGGCCCATAACTTGAGAGAGAGAGAGGAAGCCTTGAATGAGTTACGATAACCCTCTCGTCCCTTAACAATAATAAAATGCAAATTATGTATATATGGTTTATGCCATGGCATTTTCCCATCAGTGTTTATTTTAACGAAAGATATTTAAAAGAATCTAGGATTCAATGGGTTGCATTTGTCAATGAAAGTAAAATCACTTTGAAGTCCTTCTGACTGATAGGAATGTTGTGTCCATATTTAGTAATTTTTACGTGCAAAATGATAAGGGAGGGTGTAAACAGTGTTTTTGCAAATGTACATTTTGCTGTACTGTGGTAAACAAAATCAAATTTTACCTTTGCAATTTAGTAGTAAATGGGTGCAAATGAGTTTATGAGTACAGTTGCCCTAAATAACGTGTTATTGAATTATGTTTTTATCTGCCAGGAGATAAATGTATGTACCTATGCAGCAGCACTCAATGTTTATAGTTTCTGCTGTGTTCTAGGCCAACTTTTACAAATATGGTGATTATATTGCGTCCATGTAATAATATTTATTAATCTCCAGGGAATGTTTTAACAGTTTGTAAGTGTGCTGGTTCAGTTTTTACTTTTAACTTATTACCTCCAGTGGGTACATCTTAATTGGCATGTTAGCACCCACCCATACCTAAGATCCCACAACCTGCTAAAAAAAATCAAAAAGGCAGGAGTACTTTTAGAAAACATTACTCATGTTACAGCTGCTTATGTTATTGGAGGATTTCTCATTACAAATTCCTGTAGAGTACTAGGCAGTGCATCTACTGTCCATGGAGTAGTTTACTCTAGTCTGCATCAGGGAAAAAAGTGTATGGGAGGAATGAGCCTAGGAGAAAGCTGTTTAACTTTTTAAATTGTGAATTTGGTGAAAATGGGATGAGGTGATGGTCATCGAGCAAGCTAGACACAGTACAGGGGAAACCCTACTTAATCTCCCTGTATGGTCATTGACCCAGATAAAGTGCCTTGAGAACTCTAGTGACTTTGAAGAATAATATCTGTGTGAGCAGATGTGGTTTACTGCTCGGTTGTAACGGTTCTGTAACAGGTAAGATAGCAGTTAGGAAGCATCAATGTTTCTCCCCTAAAGTGGTACACCATTCCACAATGACCATCAAACGCAATTACTATTCAGCTATATTAGTGTCTGACACTGGCCCCATCCACTAACCTGGATATAATTCTGGGCTGGGTCTTGTCTTGTCAAATGGTTTCCCTTCTTGGGATAACCTACTTCTTGTGAAGTGGTTCCTTATTTATGGTTGCATTTGATGTCAGGTATTTTCTGCTCTACTAAAGTAAATGTATGTATATGTCTGTTTTCGTGTGTGTGTGCGTGTGTGTGTGTATGCGTATATGTATGTATGTATGAATATATATATATATATATATATATATATATATATATATATATATATATATATATATATATATAAATATATATATATATATATATATATATATATATATATATATCCCTCTGCTGCAATTATCCAAGCTCCATTTCTTCCACAGCCACATGAGCTCTGATTGTACTGCATTCCATTCCTGTAAGTTGCAGTTCTGCTCCAGTACTCGCAGCTCCAGTTTTGCCTCAGTGATGCCTGCTCTACTTTTTCCAGTCTAGCTCCCTCCTGTTCTGCTCCCATTCTGCCGGCACCAACTTGGCTCCAGTCACAGCAGCAGCTCAAGTGATGCTCTTAAATAGTCCCTAAGATTCAGGCTTGCCACAGCAGTCATCTAAATGAGTTTCAGCACCCTGGAGTGTGCGTATGCCTTTCCTCTGTCAGGCAGTACTTTAACATGTGTTTCAAAACAAAGGAGCCCCGTAGACTTGGGATGGACAGTGTGACCTGTTCAGTTTTTACTTACTTTATTATACAGTTAATTAAAACCTTTACATACAAACATCATATTAATAATTGATAAAATGTAAGGATTAAAATATAAGAAATAATAAAAGATTGGGTGCACATTTATAGGTCTGGCAATACAAAATAAATATCAAATCCAAAAAGCAACATTTCAAGTTAATGGCAATATATCACGATTGGCCGTTTGGTGCAAAAGAGAAGTGTATAGTATAAAGGGACAATTGCATAAGTGGCACAATGCTTATTACTGAAGATTTAACTTTCATCGACGTTCATTTATGCAATACGAATAGAGCTTGTCAATTTCTTAATGCTGGGCATTATGCAGTGCAGTTAAAATAATGTTAACAAACTTCCCAGCTCTTGCTTGAACTTGGGCTGAGTTATTACTGAAGCAAAAATCAGTTGCTTCCCTGCAATGTCTCAGACTTTTCACGATAAACTGGGACCAGTAGGCATCGGCAATCATTGGCAAGATGAGCGCAACAACATAGCAGATGTAACCAGGACACATGTGGATAATTGCAGAACCTACATGTTAGCTGACCATTCCTCCGAGCCCACAGTGGGTTAAAGTCATGAATTGGAAGGGCTAACAGCCTCATATAAATGATTTTATTGTGAGTCTGCGATTGAAGAGAATAGTAAAAGTATGGTTGAGATTTCCCCTTCAAAGCTGCAAGGAGTGGTTTTTTGAGAAGCCGAGTAAAATCTCTCTCGAATGACACTAGAGTAATTTAGCTTTTTATCGTTTTTTTCCACATTGACAGGGAAATAATTGGATTAGAAAAGTTGATGATTTCAATCTCCAATGTGGAAATGGCCAAGTGCAGCTGTCTGTACCAAGGAGAGAGTTCGTCCGTGAACACTGATTGCAATTGTTCTTTCATGGATTGAGCAGGTGCACATGGAGTGTAGATGTAGAATTTAATTAAGTCTCCCAGACAATAAAGATCTGCACTTGCCAGGCCCAGCTCAAGTCCCAGCCTCGCCCTCCTTGCATGCTAAGGAGCTGAAAATATTTTCTTATAGGCATATTTTGATAATTCACTAAAATGTATCCATTTTACCAGGGAAAGCCAGGTGATCATAAGACATTGCCGGGAGTAGTTTGGCGCGAAGAACCCTTAAGATTGACTCGGCTGTGGGGCTGTGCAAATGCGGACTCAAGAACCACAGACTATGTATAACCCCTGCTCCCTTGGTCCGAAGATGTTTGAGATGGGATACTTGATTTGCCTTTTAGTTAAACCAAACTCCTAAGTAATTATAGCTAGTACAGTTCGCTATTTGCAGACCACCTGCTCGACAAGACAGATTTACTTTTTTTTATGTTTCCCAAAAATCCTGACTTTGGTTTTTGATTCATTTATCAGAAGATTGTTTTTTATATTATATGTGTTAAGGGCAGTGAGCGCTCTTTGTAGACCTTTTTTTGTGTGGTCCATGATAATAATGTCATCAGTTTATTGCATATCTTTAGACGTATGCCACCCAATTTTGGGGTGACCAAAGTTGCACCTGCCAATTCTTTAGGCAAATCGGCAATATAAAGATGAAATAGTAGTGGGGGTAATACACAGCCTTGCTTTAGACCATTATTTTTGTGATTTTTGCAGATACTGTTGTGGCACTTGTTTTAATCCTCACCCAGGTTTTCAGATGCAGAGATATCAGTGCAGATGGTATCCCCCAGGAGTTTAATGTGTTCCATAGCATATCTCGATTGACTCTTATCGAACGCTGCACTGAAGTCTACAAAACAGCAGAATAAAGGTAGATGACTGTCCAAAGTGGCTCTCCACGATAGGTAGGAAAGCGCTATTATATTATCCGTCGTGGAGCAGCCTGAACTAAAGCCTGACTGAGTACATGGAAGGATGCTATCTTCTTTAACCCAGTTTTCAAGTTCTACCAGTAGGACACAAGCATAGGCCTTTGCTTCGATATCCAATAAAGCTATTAGCCTGTAATTGGCCAGATTTGAGCGGTTACCCTTTTTATGCAGTGGATGTAATATTGAGTCCTGCCAAGTGGATGGAATTGTGGCTGTAAGAAAAGCTTGTTTAAATAGAGGTGTAAGGAGCTCTGCCCAGAACGATCGATTTGATTTAAAAACTCTAGCAGGAATTCTATTTGGCCGTGGTGCGCCAACACTCCTCATGCGAATAATGATCTTAATTACTTTGACTTTAGAGATGCCTGGACCCTAGGTGTTTTCATAATTTGGTGCTTGAGGTAAGGAGAGGGCTGACAGCTCCCCTGTCCCACTGCTGTAGAGCTGATTGATGTGATTCACCCAGACATTCTCGGGTACCCCATTCTCCTTAGACTGGCCACTATTACTGACTTGGTTGATATATCTCCAAATGGAGCTGGATTTTTTTCTTTAAAAAGAGAGACAATTTTAAGCCAGGCTACCTCTATTTGTTTAGTGCATTGCTCCCATGAAAGTTTCTTATAGGCAGCTTGAAGTGATCCATTTATGGCACCCTGCAATGCTTTTTCCCCTTTTTGTCTTGCATTTGGGGGATTTTTACACTTCCATTTGATTTCTGGCATTTCCTTATTTGGGTGCTGGTTAAGATCGTTTGGCACCTGTTTTTGTTGAGCATCCAATGTTCCCCCCAGCGCCCGATGCTGGTCTATCAGGAGAATGGGCCAGTAGTCTAACAGGGCTTGCGAACCGAAAGCGGTTTTTAATTGTTCATTTTTAATTATCTATGCAGACAATTTTGTACCAAGATTAGTGGTCCATTTTATCCTGCGCGGGACTTTAACACGTTCTTGACCCGTAGATTTGCCTACAGATGTAACTTTACAAGATGCAACAGTGGAAAGACTGAAAGATGCTCTGAGGGGCCTGTGGTCACTCTCTACTCGATTGTCGATGTCAAAGTCATTCAGATGCAAAGCTAGTGTGATACCAATGAATAGATAATAAATTGTAGAGATATTCCTCTGAATTTTGAATTTTAATATTATTTATAAAGCGCTCGTTCGCCAGCGGCTTCATGGCGCTACAAATTGCAGAAAACAAGGCAAAAAAGGCAAATGCAAAGTAAAGGAATTCAAGCTGCAGGAGGGCGGTTAGTTGAAGGCTTTGGTGAACAAGTAAGCTTTGAGCTGTTTTCTGAACTGAGGATAAAGAGTTAGGGCTCTGAGCTCAGGAGGCAGGGAGTTCCAGAGGAGTGGAGCAAGGGTCGCAAATTTCGAGCCTCCCCATTTCTTCCTCCGGAATCGCGGGACAGTGAGGAGGGATTGGGTGGATGAACGTAGTTCTCTGGTAGGGACATAGGGTATGATCTCAGAAGAGATAAAAGCCGGTGCCGTGCCCAGTCTCGCTTGGAAGGTGATAGAAGCCAGCTTGAACTGGACACGTTCACGAACTGGGAGCCAATGCAAAGATTTAAGAAGGGGGGTGACATGGTGGGATTTTGGTAATTTGAACACAAGGCGCGCCGCCTGGTTCTAAATCTGCTGCAACCGCCTAAGGCTATATGCAGGTATGCTAGCATATAGGGCGTTGCCGTAGTCCAGGCGGGAGATGACCATTGCCAGGGTGATCAATTTCAAAGCGTGAAAAGAAAAGAAACGGGACACCTTACGGATAGTGCGCAGTGAAAGAAAGGAAGAGGACACCACAGAACTAACCTGGGAGTGAAGGGTGAGCTGGGGATTGAGCTTGATGCCTAGAGTTTTTACTGAGGTGGAGGGGACAGGTGGAGAGCCGAGGGAAGGGGGCCAGAACAAAGGATACCAGGGACTGGATGAACCACCCGTCAACACCAGCTCGGTCTTGTCTGGGTTGAGTTTTAGATGGTTGTGGTTCATCCAGTCTCGGATGTGGGTCATAGTAGATTGGAAGTTAGAGGTAGAGGACGGGTAAGAGGACAAATTAAAGACAAGTTGGAGGTCATCCGCATAATTATATATGGTGACCTCCATCTGCTGTAGTGAGAAAATAAGAGGGGCAATGTAAAGGTTAAACAAAAGGGGTGAGAGGGAGGAACCTTGGGGGACCCCGCACTGAACTCTCTGGAAGTCCGCAGTAAAGTCACCCAGGCGAACTGCCTGGGTGCGGTCCCTCAGGAAGGAAGATAGCCATACCAGTGCGGTACCTCCAATCCCCGCCGCCTTGATACGGGGAAGTAAGATGGTATGATCAACCGTGTCAAAGGCGGCTGAGAGATCAAGAAGGACCAGGGCCTGGGTCTTGTTGGTATCCATTCCCTCCCTGAGGTTGTCGAGGACCGAGAGTACTACGGACTCCGTAGAGTGTGCGGGGCGGAAACCGGCCTGGCGGGGGGCTAGGACCCCATGCGTCTCCACGAAAGAGCTCAGAGTGCAGGTGACATGGCGCTCGAGCACTTTTGCCAAGAATGGCAAGAGGGAGATGGGGCGATAGTTGGCGGGGACCGAGGGGTCCGCGCCCGGTTTCTTAAGAATGGGGACGATGATAGCTGTTTTCAGTGGGGCAGGTACAACACCCTGAGAAAGTGAACTGTTGAGGAGGTGAAGGGGGGGATCGGAGCAGAAAGAAAAAATGTGACGGAGAATGTGGGAAGGGCAAGGGTCTAGGGGGAACCAGATTTGACTAAGGGGATTATCGAGGTCAGGGCTTCCTTAGTCAGGAGGGGGAGGGCATCAAGTTGTCCCTTGGGGGGGGGGGCACTGAGGATCCACAAACGTAGGAGAAGGGGGAGGGATATTGGCTTTGATGGTGGCAATTTTTTGGATGAAAAAATTGTTAAGGGAGTGGCAGAGTTCCAGAGAAGGGGTGGGTTTCAAGGTGGTTCTGTCAGAGAATGCCAAGTTGTGCACAATCGAGAAAATTTCCCTCGATTGGTTCTCCGCGGCGAGGACTTTGGAGGAGAAGTAAGCAGTTTTCGCCGCCAAGATGGCCTGTTTATATTGGGACAAGATGTTAGTGAACTCCAATTGTAGTAGGGGGCAGTAATTTCTCCTCCAGGCACGCTCCGCTCTGCGCACCGCTAGTTTTATGTTGGAAGTGGGCCCATGTTTGATCCTTTGCTTTCTTGAGGTTGTAAGTGGATGATATAGAACAGGCGTCAAATAAGGCTTGTAGTACCGGGACCTCTTTAGGATGTTTGGTGTTTAATTTGTAAAAAAAAGCAAAATAAGTGCCAGGACTCTTGTCAGGACTCCACTGCAGTCTACACCACACATTGCCACTGCAAGGCAGCCAATGATAGCAACACCACAACTACTAACAGTCACACTTATGCAAGTGTGAGAATTTGGCCTATATTAGGCCTCCAAAGCTCTGAGAATGGCTTGGGCAGCAGGTAATATTATTTTTTAATGTATATTGAACTAATAATTCCCTGTTGTAGTAGTCGTCTATAAATTAGCCAGACAGCAGCGCCTTGTTTCAGACTGTAACAAGCGCCGTTGTTATCAATTAAGTATTGCTGCCAAGCACTGTAAACCACCTGCTCAAATTAGGCACTGGACCTGCTGCAGGAGTTACCCGGTCTCCAAGACAGAGGTGAATGATCGACCCTACTACCCAGTTCTTCACAGTTGCAAGGGAAGGAGTATTTATGCTGAGATTCCAGAGGCTGGGAAATGTCTGAGCACCCACAGGAGATTCCTCCCGGAACTACAAAGTGTTTTAAAAATCAGCACTGACTCTCTATAAACAGACGCGGAAATAAAGATGTCAGCAAAGGTGACATGGAATTAAGAAAAGGTAAAAAGTACACCAGGAACATTATCAAAGAGAAATGATTTCATTGGCCCCATTTTGCTTAAGCCTTAGCAGTAAAAAATGTAAATGGCTGAGACAGCTGCAAAACAAATTGAAAAGAAAGTGTCGGAAAGAGTTTCATTAGTTAAGGTGGGTTGACGTCCATTACGAGTAATAATGCACTATCTTTTTGGGTCAAGCAATTAATACATTATTTTTGGGATCCTATTGTAGGTTTCAGTAATTTAAACGTGGCGAACAAAGAAGACATGTTAACTTGAAGAAAAATGTGTAAATCATTTAGAAATACCAAAACAGTTACAAATACAGCACAATAAAAATCCCACTCCAATTTAAAAAAAATGGAGGAACATGTAATGAACAAAATGACACCAATATGTTAAAAATCTAATGAGGAAAACAGGGGATATGAATTTTTGAAGTTTTAGGACAAAATAGTGCTAAAAAGCACAAAGTGCCATTGGTAGTCAAGGTTCACAGAAGACTGGGACCGAGGCAAGATTTGAGGCTGACCTTGATCTCCATCTCCATTAGATACACCAACCAAGTAGGTCTAGATAGAGGTTTTACCTTGTTATGTTATATCTATTGATAAAGCGCTAAGAATCACAATCACACCTGTACGTGTATCTCGCTTAGCCTGTTCAAGCCCTGCATCCAATTATTAAAATAGTCAAGATATTAGAAGTCTCTTATACTGTGTGCTATCCACACAGCTGGGTGGATAGACAGGAAGTTGATTCCAGGACCCGGAAACATATAAGAGGAAATTCTACCAACATGTCTTGAGGCACGAATCCCAGGAACCACTAGCAGAGCCTAATCACAATATCTTAGAGTATGTACAGGACAGTAATACCATCGTTTTCCCTTAAAATGTTGAGGAGATGTTCCTAGCAGTGATTTGCGCAAGACAACATATTTTTTTTAAAAAGCACTTTCTGATTGTATGCCAGTGGAGGGACCTGAGGATAATGGCAAAGGTGAGTCTGCAAGGAGATTACAGACTAGGCAGGCAGCTGTGTTTTGAGGGAGCTGAAATTTTGAAAGACGTTTTTTGCTAGCTACCATGTGCAAGGCATTGCAGTGTTAGGATTTGGCACTGGCCCCGACTTTGATATTATCGCAGAGCTGGACCTTGCCAATGCGACAGCGGAAGTTACCCAGATGACCAATAATCCGTGCCTAGATCTGCGTTTTCCTGACCTCAGCAGGAAGCCAAGGGAAATCTTTCTTCAGCACGCGCATGGTAGCAAAACATAGCCCTCTCATTGTGACTACACCATATTTCATGGACAGTTTATGGTTGATTTTTACCCCTATATTTTTTTCCGATTGACTGGGAAAAGGGGCAATTCCCAATGCCGTAGGCCACCAATCAGAGGACCAAAAACGGTGTGCCTTACCAAACAGCTGTTTTCTCACTATTGAATTGAAGACATTTCCTGCACCTCCAAGCAGCAATATCACTCGGCAAATTTTGGTAGCGATGCTTGGTATTCTCAATGTCCTGTTTCATAGAGATGATTAGCGGCGTATCATGGACATACAGAGTTTTAGCAATGTGTGCCAGGGGAGCCACAAAAATGTTCAACCACATTAGGCTCAATGATGATCCTTGCGGCACTTTTTTGGTGAGAGGGACCTGCCCAGATTTGAAATTACCCAGTGTGATAATCTGGGACTGGTGTTTTAGAAAGTCAGCTAACCACTGCAGGACAGTACGAATGGCACCGATCTTAGATAGACTGTCAAATGGAACTGGATGAGAAACAGTTTCAAAAGATGCTGAGAGAACGAATACCCGCAGCATGGTAGGGGGGAAACAACGTTTACAACGCTACTGTTACCACGCAGGTAGGTAACAACGTGGTTGTTACAACGACCTCTTGGTTACTACATGTGGCTTTGTATCACAAGCCATTTCTACGACTTGCGCTAGGTGGCCTGCAACACCAAGGAATATGTTGGATTTTTAGTCCAACACATTCCTTGCTGTTGCACTAACTGGAGTAGGAATAGTTATTTATACGATTCCTAAGTCCGGCACGCCATATAGCGCAAGTTGCGGAAATGACTTGCGATGTAAAGCCAAGCGTGGTTACAACGCTGTTGTAGTAATGACCGCGTAGTAACCTACCACCTGGTATTTGTTCACGGTGTAACATCATACATTCTGGTAGGGGCAACCGCATCGAGGGAGTGACGGATGGAATTTGTAACTGTTACAAGTGCGGTCTCTGTACTGTGGCTGCTCGGAATCCCGATAGAGAGGGGTCCAGAATAAGATGTTCTTCCAGGAACGCAATAAACTGTTTATTTACATGACTCTTAGGTATTTTTCCTATTAAAGTTAAAAGTGAGACAGGACATAATTACTCAGATTGTTCGGGTCCGTGTTAGGTTTCTTTTGTGTAGGAACAAGATTGGTCTTCTATGCCAAAGGTAACTGTACGGATTACAAAAGAGAGATTGAATAAAGACAACAAAGCTAATTCGACTGATAAAGAGGCCACAGACTTGGCGGTGCATACATCAATCAGAGAGCCTTATTTGGCTTTCCTCAAAGCTGATGGAACGTGCTCTTACGTAAGAGCGAACATGTATCCCAAAGCGGAGTGGACGTATTGTGAAGTAGCATTCAAGGGAAGGAAGTAGGTATTTTCTGCTTCATAAACATTTCCTCTAAACAACTCAACAGTGTCATGCATATTATCTACTAATTAAATGCGGAGTTGTTTAGAGGCAGGGGTTACAGGACTACATGCCTGAGGGTGAATAAAGTCATTGAGCTTCTTTAACAACTATTTTTGAGGGCTAGAGCTTCACAAGTGAGGGGAGGTGCTGTTTTCCCAAATCTCTTATGAGCTGGATTTTCTCTTTTCACTAGTGGACAAACAAATAAGATAAGTAAAAGTGGGCATTTGGGGATGTTGTGGAGAAACAGGGGCGGTCTTAGGCATGTGCAAGCTGTGCATCTTCACAGGGCCACCAAACCCCAGGGGACACAACCCCAATATATATCCTTAATATAATAATCCTCTGAGGATGGATACATATTTACTCCCCCAATCTTCACTGGCCCCCTACCTACGCTCCCTGCCCAGGGCCGCCACGAGCTCAGAGCCGCCCCTGGGAGAAAGTACAGAGCTGTAAATGTGTATCTGGGCCAACCAAGACCGTGCGGAACGCCTAAGGGGGCATTTACAAGTAGTTATCGCCCACAAAACGAACATTTTGATTGGCTCTCTATCTCCCAAATTTATACTCTGGTTATACAGAATGGTCTCCGTTCACAGAGTCAGTCTGCTAATTTTCTGAGTATATCTGAACATTTTATTCTTGCTAAATCTAGTTAGGACGCGCGGTTCCTCAACGCAACATATGCCCTTTTAATTAATGATATACATGTCAACCTAAAGCTTGAAGTCTCTTTTTATTAGTGATTCTGAATTTGATTGCTGAGTTGTTTTTTTCCTTGTTTTAAAAAGTGCTGGTGACATGAAATCATTTTCTTTTTTGCAGTGTTAGGATTTGGCACGGACCCCGACTTACAAATTGATATTATCGCAGAGCTGGACCTTGCCAATGCCACAGCGGGAGTTACCCAGGTGCCAGGACTACACAATGGCAGCAAAGCATTTTTATTCCAAGGTAAATGGCAACGATTTCTTTCCATTCTTATACATTTAACAAGACATCTGAAGAACCGTACAGAAAAATACATGCTTGGCTTAATACTTAGCATGTGAGAGAACACTCTTTAGTACATTCTAGAACTCCAGGTAAATATGAATAGTTTGTATGCTTTGTAGGCTGACTCACTACGTCCCAAGTATTTGAGCATGTTCTTCCAAGATGATTT
Organism: Lissotriton vulgaris; assembly: GCF_964263255.1. Classification (NCBI taxonomy): domain Eukaryota; kingdom Metazoa; phylum Chordata; class Amphibia; order Caudata; family Salamandridae; genus Lissotriton; species Lissotriton vulgaris. The sequence continues at coordinate 190,240,651 of NC_141688.1, read as the reverse complement.
TCGTTCTTTGTTGTTATTATGCTACTTTTGCAGGCGCAGCCGGCATAGGTAAGAGTAGTGGGGCGGTATGGGGGCAGGTAAGGGAGTCGACAGATGACGGGATAGGTAAAATAAATAAATAAATAAATAAATAAGACCACTTCCCTTGTGCTCACCGCATCGCCGACTCAGTGATGCGGCGAGCGCAAGGTATGTTTTTTTATTAATTTCTTCACTTTACCTATCCCGTCGTCTGTTGACTTCCCCCTCCACCCCCCACTGCCCCCCCCCCCCCCCCCACCCCACTGCCTCACCGTTCTCACCTGTGCCGGCTGCGTAGGCACTTTGAGAAACCACCATTAACTCAACTAAGATATCCTGGCACTGAATCCAGACCAACATGTCCTAACTCAACTGTCTGATGTGGTCTTGCATAAGGTGCCAACCAGAGGAGTGTTTAACTCTCTCCAAGGGACATCGCAGTGGCTAATTCAAACATACATAAGGTGATGGGAGGGGAGGGAGGATGCTGGGAATAAGTCTGGCCACTGGCAATCGCTCGGAGTAGCATTCAAACCCATCAATCTTTTGCTCATCATGCTATTTCAGATTTCACCCACCCATATGGAAATCCGTTTTTGCCCTGCTCCTATAGGAACAGTTCAGCCTGAACTGCCAGGCTAGGTTCTGTCTGAGGTAGAACACAAGCAGCCCAAGACCGATTTTGCCCTGACTGGGGCTCGTCAGTGGGGGGTAGCTTTGTTCCAGTGGCACATTCAGCATGGTACCCACATCTGGGCATAACCTTGCCACTTACAGCATTACTTACACACATTGTGGGTTGGAATTCTACCTCAAGTGATCGCAGTGGTTAAACTTATTGCAAGCACTCCTCTCATCATCTTTTGTGTTTTTGCTACATTAAATTCATCATAGGTAGATGCTGTACACAGCCATTATCATAACCACACCCTATTCCAGATTGCAGCAAATAACAATAGCCTTATTGCTAGAACAAAGAGGGCCCAAGTGGCAAAATATACTTTTCTTAGGGACTCCAAAAAATCCTGAAACTGCTTATGGCTATCGTGTTGTAAAAAAATACCAAAAAATTAAAAAGGAAGTAGACACTTCTTTGTCTCACGTCATCTACTTCTCTTTCATCATCTTGTTCTCGTTTCCTCCTATTTTCTATTGTGAAACTGAGTAGTCTATGGCTTGTGAATTATCACTGGTTATTTCGGTACTCGACATTGACCCTTGATTCATATAACATTTTCATTTACTATTGAGGGTTGCATATGTTCTATCAATGCTTAATTTAACTTATCCACCATTTTTCACTTTTCAGTACAGAGAAGGATACTGTTGAGAGCTGTTGTTGTAATATTGATCAATTTCTAGTATGGTAATAATTTGCCTGATGAATCAGTATATTAAGGTTGCCATAGTTGGAGAAACATATTTGCTATGAAACAGTAGTTAGCCCAGTTAACGTAAATACATTTATCTTTGTCTAGCGAGTGGTTTCCCCTAATTCCCACATTGGTTGTAAGGAAATTCTTAGTTAAAGTTTGAAATTAAACAAAACCTCCCTTTGCCAATAAAAACGAAGCTTGTGTATCTTTCCTTTTATTCTATTTAGGCGTAGTTCGCAGTATTTTGCTACGAGGTACTCCGCAAAGTTGCAAAAAAACTCAGCGAAGTTCCACAAGTGGCGGAGTGCAGTGTGAACTGCAGTGTGTGCTGGTATTTCTGCCGCTTGTGTAGAAATTCTACCCGAGCGATCGCAAACTTACTGCTCGTGATCGCGAGCGGGGAAAAAACTCCAATGCACATCGCGTAGTGGAGTTTTCTGCACTCCCTGCGCTCCGCAAAGTGCAGAGTGCATAAAACTCTGAAACTCTGTGAATGGAGCGTAGTTCCCCGCCCAGGCCTAGTTCATTGTTCTGTCGTACAGTTTAATTAAATACACAGACAGAATTTTACCACTCTTTCAGCTTATTGAGGATAAGTCAAACTGATCCTTAAAACTGTACCATAAATGATCAGGAATTGAATGTAATTCCCTTTAATGGCTGAATAGATTATGCATCAGAGAAACATAAAAAATATAATTTCTTACATATCTCCACACTCTCCTTTCTTTATCAAAGTATTTTGTAATATTTTCATTACTTCCAAAATTACCAATTTCTTTAGTTTGCATTTGCTTTAGTTTATCATTAAGTAGGTTTAATGCTTGTAAACACTTTCCGTATCAATAATATGCTGTCACTGCAATACCTTGAAGACGTGAAACTTTCTGTATTTGTCATAACTAAATTGCTTAACGTTTCTCTTAGTTCATTATTTGCAGAAACCTTGTGGACTTTGCTGTCTGTTTCTGATCATCCTAAAGTGTATGAGGACATCTTTTGTTAACATTTCATGAGACTACCTGTAGGACCTCTGTTCTACACAGTCCAAGAAAAATAACAAAGGATGTACATTGCTTTGTTTTGTCCTTCTTGGTCCAGTAATGCGAGGTTAGGGGCTGCCTTGTCAACTATTTCATTTCTCCCTTCAAAGAGTTATAGTTATGATCTAGGGACATGAAGTCCTTGAGCCTATTCTTTTTGAGTATTGATATTTCAGTACATATGTTCCAGGAGCATCATGCCCTTTGCTCTTCTTTCGTAACCAACTATATATTGGATGTATTCTAGACAGTCAGGCATTGCTTTCTTTACCAATCCACAAGCTATAAAAGACTTTTCTGTTAAATTACTGTTCTCTGCAGAGGAAATTCAGCTACATTTCTAACTCGGTTTCATGAAAGAATCCAGTCTCTTCTACAATATCAATACTCTAAGATAGTGGTTCTTAACCTTTTGACTTCTATGGACCCCCACTTAATCTTTACTGGAACCCAGGGACCTCCACTGAATCCTTATTGGAGTTTTGGGACCACCGCTGAGTCTTTACTGGAAGCTGGGGCCCCCAGCCTATGCATATTTGATGATTTGATTTGCAAAAACACACACAAAAAATATGAAACAAGCATTCATCAAATACTCAAAATATGAAATATTTGATTTAATTCACAAAAATAAACAAAAATCAAAATTTGTCTTTGATTGGGAAGGCTGGAGCTTTTCTAAATTCCTTTGAAGCTACTATCATCAATACGATATTCTATTTGATGCAATTTCACTGCTCCCGTGAATCAATCTTAGGATACCAAGTTTTAGCCTCCAATTTAAAATTACTTCAGATTTACATAACACTTTTACAATTTTCAATTTTGCTTCTATATTTATATGCGCGTTATTACTCTGTTAATAATATTTAATTTTCTTAGCAGTCACTCAAGCCTTAGTAGGCTTCGGGACCCCCATTGGATCCCCAGACCACAGGTTAAGAAACAACTCTCGGAGGCACCTGGGTAATCAAGATTTCTGGCTACCCACGCTTATCCTACATTAAGAGATCCAACTCTGATCTTACAGCTTCACATTGTTGTATGGGTCGGTGGTCTAGATGCGGGCCAGTATTCCAGATACCTTAGACCCTCTAAATGCTAGCACGAGGAATATCTTAGGTAGGCTAGATACCCTCACTACTTCTAGAAAGAAAATGTCAGCGTCTCTTAGTTTTCAGGCTCAATACCTGTTTGCTGTCTCTCTCCGTTCATTTTCACTCCACTTCCTGTTCTCAACTGCCACAACTCAGATCTTTTCTGTCGGGCTGAAAGAAAAAATCTCCAACTTTCCAATGGTGACATCACCAATGACTCCATTCAGGTTTTTTCTTGGACGTTCTCTACCTGAGCGCCTACACACACCAAGCAATCAGCCCAAAAACAATCCACTATAGAGTCATAGTCCACCGCCGAGGGCTATACTGGTTGTTAAAAAACCTGGAACCTGAGTTACAGACCCGAGTCTCATGCCCAGGCCTATAATGACGATATTGATAAGGGGGTTTTTACCCAGTTAAAGTCACGGGGACCTGGGTGGACAAATTGGTGATAGGAAGGGGTCCCAGTAGCATAGGAACAATAACCACACAAATAAAATAGAATCAAACAAACAGAAATTTAGTCCACATTGTTTTATTCACAATGGGAGAGCATATTGAATATACAGTGTTTCAGAGCAATAAATTAGTGGTTTTCGCAGTGCCCCAAAGCAATGGAAAGGGGGGGGGGTGTGGATTGGATTTCACACTATCGTTGATACTCAGGACTACGACAAGCCTTTCAATATCAACTCCACTCCACACTGTTTCCATTTATTGAACCATGTGGAGTATGATTTCTGCTTGAATCAGTTGTATGAACCTAACGGTCCTGTTTTTTGTACATATTTTGTAACATAGACAAATGAGCTATATTTGTTGATTACACTAGCATCTAAGAATCTTCCTTCCTTCTTTCACTACTTCCTCACACTACCACCCCCCCCCCCCTTTCCATTGCTTTGGGGCACTGCGAAAACCACTAATTTATTGCTCTGAAACACTGTATATTCAATATGCTCTCCCATTGTGAATAAAACAATGTGGACTAAATTTCTGTTTGTTTGATTCTATTTTATTTGTGTGGGTATTGTTCCTATGCTATCAGGCCTATAATGAGGCAGTGCATTTAACACCTGGTATGGCCCGCGGCAAAAGGGCTGCATGTGCGAGTGACATGCATACAAGATCCATGCATTGTGACTCACCAAAGGTTATTTTTGAATTATCAATTTGAACAGTAAATAAAAAGTAAAAAAAGCCCACAAAATGTTAATGAGTAACCCAGTAGCATTTTCTTAGTTCATGGCCCGCATGAGAGAAAAAAAGCTGAAAATTGAAGCTTAAGAGTGAATCCACAGAGCAACAGATACAAAGAGTACAAAACTGTGTGGACAAGTGGGCAGGTGTGCATTGAAAATGGAAAAGAGAAATCAGAAGAAGAAAACAGAAGTGGAGGGTTTGTGATTTCAGAAAGTCAAGGAAATACAGACACTCCCGCTGAGTGCTGAAAGAGAAAGAAAAGCAGTCTCCTCTACACAGCAATGGGAGGAGACAACTCATCCAATCAGAACACTATCAGACCGACATTCTCCGGGGTGGGGTTAACTACAAGAATAGAGAGGGAAGCCCTTCAAACAAGAGCAGAGATCTGTAATAAACAGCAAAGCCATCCAGCCAGGAGCATGAGGCTGGCCCAGTGCCCACTCTAGAATATGTGAGGTATTGGAAACAATAGGTCTGTGACACACAGTTAAAGCTGTCTGTAGCTGAGACAAAAAATTACTGGTTTAGAGATGCTGTTATGTTAGTATAAAGGGTAGTATCATATTGTCTAGGCATTCCTGTAGTTAATCTCGACTTGCCCCTCAGTTACAACAGTGCAGATGTTACCTTGTGGAGTACTTGGTTGCACGCCTCTGGTGGGACAGGAAGTTAGCTTATGCCAGGATAGTCCCAATTTATAGGTAGGATTTCCCAAGGTAAACAGGGTCTGCACCTACCAACACTAGCAATGATCTACTTTTTGATATTATAATGTAACTCCAACATTATACTATCCACTATGAAGTCCAGCCTATTGACTGCCAAGAGGTGCCCCGGGATGTTCTCCTTACCAGCTGATGAGGCCTGATGAAACCTACCTGCGGAAAAAGGCTCATTGTCATCCTGCAATGAGACCTTTAATTAGCACCGTCCAGTTATCCTGGCTGGTACAGTTTGGGTAGTAATACCACCACCGACTGATTACTAGAATTAATTGCCAGCTTTCACACCAAATTGGTGTCGATAGAAAGCTTTCTGCAGTCTCCCTTCTCACCTGTATGTCATCAAAACACTGGTATATAAATTCACCTTCAAATGCCTAACACCTTGAAAACCTGATTTAAAAAAATATGATAAAATGAAGACTTACCCCCAGATGCATCAAGAACCCATTTTGCTATTCCTTAATAGCGAAAAATAACGATTCGCTATTAAGGAATAGCAAAATGCTATGCATGAAGAAATCACTAAAAAAATAGCGATTTCTTAAAATACCTTAATTGCGACTCACAAATTGAGTTGCAATTAAGGAAAACCTCCCCATTCATTCCTATGGGCCTAGAGGCCCATAGGAATGAATTGGAAGACATTCTCAATTTGCGATTCGCAATTCGGGAATCGCAAATTGAGAATGCGATTTCAAGAGTGCAGGGGTGTCCAAAGGACACCCTGTTGCACCCCTGAAAGTGATCTGTGCACATATGTTGCGCACACACATGCCTTAGGGCATGTGTGTGCCCAACATGAAACTTTGAAAAATGCACTTTAGTGCATTTTTCAAAGTTTTTGCAAATTACCATGAAGTTTAACTTCATGGTAATTTGCGAGCCCTATTAGCGAAATGACTATTTTTTAAACTTTAATGCATTGCATTTAAGAAATCTCAATTTGAGATTCCTTAAATGCAATAGCAATTTACGTAATCGCAATTTTGTAATTTCTTAAATTGTGATTTTTGCATTTGGGATGATGCATCCCAAATGAAAAAATACCGGCTGCAAAGGGGCAGATTCTGAGAATCTGCCCCTTTGCGAGCGGATTTTTGCTTGATGAATCTATGCCTTAGTGCAGGTAAAATAAGCGATTTCACCTTAAATATCGCAGAGCTTAGACGAGGCTGCGACCGTCTACAAGGCCTTAGTGGGAGGCAGTATTCTGATTTTCTGGTAAGGTTCCGCCGAGCTCAGAAGAGCACATCGATGACCTGTCAGAAGGATGCTCAAAGTCTGCAGGTCTGTGAGGGACCCCCGAGAGCTGATCCTGCAGCCCGGAGCAGCCCAAACTCTGCAGACTGGCGAGGAAGCCCCCGAGAGCTGACCCGGCAGCCCGGAGCAGCCCGAAACTGTACACACTGCAAGTCACCCCCAGAGCCCCGCCTGCCCGGCAGCCTCTGCTCGCCGGTTTCATTGCTTTATCAGCTGCCGTTTATTAATTCGGCCAGTTCATTAGCGTGAATTAGAATGCGATTTAGATACATTGTCTCAATAAAACCGCATTAACTCGCAGTTTTTCAAATGTCATATAAAGGTGTCCTGTTAGAGCTCTGACAATAATATCCTCCCGTTCCAAAGGAGGGGCTCCTGGGATGCTTTCATCTGATTGATTATTGGCAGAACGGGCTGCAAAAAAACACCGACTTTCCTAGTTGGAAGGGCGAGGGGGAGGGGTGATGCTCTACATTTAGACGTCTTCATTGCTATCCATTATTTTCTGAACATATACCTTCCCTTCCCTTCCCTTCCCTTCCCTTCCCCCTTCCCTTCCCTTCCCTTCCCTTCTCTTCTCTTCTCTTCTCTTCTCTTCTCTTCTCTTCTCTTCTCTTCTCTTCCCTTCCCTTCCCTTCCCTTCCCTTCCCTTCCCTTCCCTTCCCTTTCCTTCCCTTCCCTTCCCTTCCCTTCCCTTCCCTTCCCTTCCCTTCCCTTCCTTCCCTTCCTTCCCTTCCCTTCCTCTCTTCTCTTCTCTTCTCTTCTCTTCTCTTCTCTTCTCTTCCCTTCCCTTCCCTTCCCTTCCCTTCCTTCCCTTCCCTTCCCTTCCCTTCCCTTCCCTTCCCTTCCCTTCCCTTCCCTTCCCTTCCCTTCCCTTCCCTTCCCTTCCCTTCCCTTCCCTTCTCTTCCCTTCCCTTCCCTTCCCTTCCCTTCCCTTCCCTTCCCTTCCCTTCTCTTCTCTTCTCTTCTCTTCTCTTCTCTTCTCTTCTCTTCCCTTCCCTTCCCTTCCCTTCCTTCCCTTCCCTTCCCTTCCCTTCCCTTCCCTTCCCTTCCCTTCCCTTCCCTTCCCTTCCCTTCCCTTCTCTTCCCTTCCCTTCTCTTCCCTTCCCTTCCCTTCTCTTCCCTTCTCTTCTCTTCTCTTCTCTTCTCTTCTCTTCTCTTCTCTTCTCTTCTCTTCTCTTCTCTTCTCTTCCCTTCCCTTCCCTTCCCTTCCCTTCCCTTCCCTTCCCTTCCCTTCCCTTTATTTTATAATTAGATGAGGAGTATCTCTCTGTTTTGTTTTAGAATACATTGAGCCGGGCAATCTCTTCGAACCAACATACCTGTATTCGCTTAGAATAGACAATTGTGAGTGATTTAAAAAAAAAAAGAAAACGGAAAGGCTAGTTTGCAGGAATTACTGAAGGTCTCTGAGGGGAAATGTTCATCTAAGGCATAGGGCACCAAAACTGGGGCGTTGAAAGGCCAACAAAATATAAAAGAACATGGGAATAAAAGTGCATGGTCAATGATGCGGGGCCCAGCCATGCAAACAATCACACGAGTGCTGGTAGTGCTACTAGCGCTGTGAACTTTTTAGAGCAAGTGCTTTGGTGGTGGGATTATAAATATTCTTCTCAAGGCCAACCACGTCCAGTTAGGAATCGGGTGTCCGGGCTGCGTAGGTTGGGCGTCCTCTACAGGTACCTCTGACTCTAAAGCACTTCCTTCACGCCCTTGTCTTCTCAGTAAATGCACAGCACTTATACCACACCACTCTCTTCCCCTCTCCCATCGCACTCACAGCGTTGTTACCACAAAAGGAGAGTTTTCCCCTCAGAACATCTTTTTCCTCTCCCCTCCCTTCCCCAGGAGAGGCTGTGCAATGTTAATGCTGCCCAGAGTACCTTTCCTTCATCTCCAACGTATTTCCCTTGCTCATACTCTTCCTTATCACACCATCTATAGTGTGAGTGTGTGTTTGTGTGTGTAATTTCCAATGCAGACTCATTGATAAATGAAACTATATTGATTAAACCAAAAAATAATTCAATCTAGGAATAACATGAATTAATATTGGTGTATAGAAAAAATTTACACCCCAAGTAGGCAAAATCAAAGTTATTAATTTGCTCATAATTGAGTTATTAAAGTATAGCAAAGGTGACAAATACCATGATATCTTCCTCACAAAATGTCTTCTAATCAACTGCAAAAAAATCTAATGTAGTAGATAATCGTAATCCCTCACAATTTATCCTATAATACAAAACAATGACTGATAAAAATCATGTTAAAAAACTACTGTTGCAACGCATTTCTTGAGGGAGGGGCAGGGTCTGTAAGAACACAAGAGGACATTGTTGAAGATTAATCAGGTACTGTGGTTCTAGCAATCCAAATTGCACTGCACTATACTTTATCTGCACCTATGTGGTTATGTTAAGCATGGTTAATACTATATAGTATTTCGCGAGGTCATTATCCAGATATTCCCAAATATATCTTGCTGCATGGGGAATTCTGTCTTGGGTTGCCTATGTCTCTTGTATGTTCTAGGATCCATGTTCATCAGGAAATACATTCATTCTCATATACAGTCTCATACACTGACATACCAATTCATATACAGATTAATCTGAGACAAAAGTAATGTGTTTTGTAATAGTTGTTGTGTTCCCTGCATATGGAATTCCATATAAACATCTGATAGTACTGCTTTAACAAGCAACAATATAAACACATTTATAAATGTGGCTTTATCCACTTGGCATGTGTAAAGTAATACTATGGTTAAATCATAATTTTCCCGTTTAAGATTTCTAATATTCTATACAATATGTACCACTGTTCTAATTTTCAGTATTAACAAATTTGACAAAGAGAGATCACGCTATTTTATTGCCACCGATGGTATTTTCTCTATATTTGTATGATTACTACACAAACCTAAATGAGGGTTCCTCACGTTTCATGTTGTGTGTAATGTTCAGTGGGGAAACCAGGCACATTGGATTTTTGTTGTGAAGGAGACTGTTCAAGGTGGGATTCGCTGAATCAAGATATTTGAAATGAGTTTGGGTTGTTGCAGCATAAAATGGTGTTTGAGATGCCACGTGGTAGTATTTGTTGTATTGTGGTGTGGCTACAGAGAACGTATTGTTCCATTTTATGAAGTGTATGAGGGTGATTCATGCACTGACAATTTCCGTGGATGGAGTGTAGTGGACTTGTTATTTTGCTTTGGTGTTGGCAGTGCCATTTCAATTTTTTGTTGCTAGTCAACCAGTTGTTTCGGTAGCTGCACAACTAGCACACTGCAATTATCTACAGTCAGCAAATAATAAGACTGGTTAAAATTTGTAGGCTGTCTTTGGACAGCAATGATGGAATACATGTTAGAAGCTCGGTGTAATAGTGCAGGCTTATATTACATATATTGCTTGCTTTAGTCATAATGCAAATTTAGTCAAATTGAATACAGTCAAATCTGCTTAACCGTGCTTGACTCCTTGTAAAATGACCACTGGTTCACTGATCTCTTGTCGATTCCCCTGACATTAGCTTGTCCTTCTTAAATATTTCCATCACTTCTCAAAGCAAGATGAATTCGAAATTACAGCACTTGTCCCTGAAAGAGGGGTTGATGCAATATTCCTTCTCCAAATGTGTTTGGTTCAGCTTCTGTAGCTGTCTATTCAACAAAGCATGTCTTAGCTTAATGATATTCTTTCCTCTAGTTCCAATGTCAGCTACATCTGTAGAGCTACTCTTTTTGCATGAGCTCTCTCCGGCAATTGGTACATGGAAAGACTGTTTTGCTTTTCGTTTGAGGAATTACACCCCTAGCATTCAAGTTCTCCCTGCTCCCCAGCCAACTATGACTTACTGCCAATAAAGGTATGCATGAGAGACTTGATTGGTGGGCAACATATCTTAGTTGTATATGCATCATTGGACTATTGCTTCATGAGTTACCTAACAAACTGAGGTCCCTCTTGCAGGCCTTAACATTTACAATGGCTAAAATCAAAGTCATCTGATTGCATTGAACAGGACTGGTTATGGGAGCATTTAGTCTCCCAAACCCACATTGAACATGAAAATATACCCTAGATGAATCACTATTCATTTGTAAAGTATTGTTTGTTTTGCAAAGTATTAGCAAGTATTGGGGAGAGACAGTTTGCTGAACAACGGCAAAGGCATAGTGGCTCCCTTGGCCAACAGGGGTAGAACAACTATGAATTGAACAAGCTGGCTGTAGAGTGAATTTAGATACAAATAAAATAGGTCCATAAACTAACAGACTGAGAATAGGTGGGGTCAACCACACTCCATTGTTTTACAATCTGAAGTGCTCATCCTAGGATCCTCCCCCTCTGCCTGGGACGACTCTTGGTGCCTTCCGCTCTGGGCACAGCACTCACACCCACAGACCACGCACGCAACCTGGGCTTCATCCTAGATTCCTCTCTCTCGATGTCCAGACAAGTCAACGCAGTCTCATCCTCCTGCTTCAACGTACTTCGTATTCTCAAAAAGATCTTCCGCTGGATCCCCCTCGAAACAAGAAATACTGTCACCCACGCACTGGTCACGAGTCGACTGGATTATGGTAACACACTATATGTCGGAATCACTGCAAAACTACAGAAAAAACTCAAACGCATCCAAAACGCATCAGCGAGACTCATATTGGACATCCCTCGCCAAGATCACATCACCGGACACCTAAAAGACCTCCACTGGCTTCCCGTCAACAAGAGAATAACATTCCGTCTTCTCACCCACACACACAAGGCCCTCTACAAACTAGGACCCGAATGCCTCAACACTCGACTCTCCTTCTACACACTCACCCGCCAACTTAGATCGCCCAACCAAGCCCTCACCGCAGTCCCGCGCATTCGAAAATCCACCATGGGTGGCAGATCCTTCTCCTTCCTGGCAGCCAAGACCTGGAACTCACTCTCTACTCACCTACGCCTTACTCAAAACCACATCTCCTTCAGAAAAGAACTCAAACCCTGGCTATTCGACAAACACTGATCCCCCCTTCCCCAAGCGCCTTGAGACCCTCTGGGTGAGTAGTGCGCTATACAAATCCCTGAACTTGAACTAGAACTTGAACAAGACATGGCAGGTAGACTATAGAGTGCCTACTCAAGAAAATAAATGACATTGGTACAGAAGATTAGTGAACGTAAGATATCATATCATCCAAGATGAGGTCAAAAGACGAGATTGAAATAAACGAGAGGAAAGAAAAGCGAAGGCTATTGCTTTTTGAAATTAGGACTCCTTTATCTGGTTTATGTGCAGAGATACTGCTCAGTTAATTATTTTGTAGTACCAGCAGAACAACAATACTGTTATAAAGGGAATTACAATTTACGTGAGATCTGATAGCTGCCCCTAAAACTAGCATATTGTGCTGGATGGAGAAAAAACAGAGAATGGCCCTCAATTTTGAAATTTTCATAAAGCAATTTCTTAAACCATGACTATCGGCCATCCGAAAGAGCTGATTTTGATATGTCTCTCTTACCAGTGCATAGACCATCTATGTTTAATAGGCCAGACAAGAATTCTGTCAGGTTTTAATTGGTTGATAAAATATCGAATTATAGGGGAACAGCATTGAATAACAAGGATGCTTCCCATCCAGGGGCCTGAGTGACATCAAATGGACAATGAGAGCAAAGCTCAAGTTGTTTATGATGTTAGTCTGAACCTTATGCTGAAAAACAATCCTATCATTTATTTGTAACCGATCTTTAACTTTGTTATCTACTGACAACCCAAATAGTCTGCCCTACTTTCAAATGCTATGCAGGGCAAACGGATAATGCAGGAGCCATACATAGCATGGCTCCTACTCCCTGTCCCACATTTTCCAAAAGAACTTGGCACCTGCCACCCACCCTCATCATCCACTCCATTCTGTTTGAAAGGTATGTTAGAGCCAGGGCTGCACAGACAGGCTTCGACTGTCGGGGAGTCCCCTCAGAGCAGTCTGAAATGTCTTTGATTTAACAATAGTGGGAAACAGCTTTTCTTTCTCCATAATTGCAGTGAATAACGTGATTTAGAATCTGGTGTTCAAAACAGAGGCTTTATTTGGACGCCTCAGATAATATATTTAATTTCATATGGGTAACCGAGAATAACTGCAGAGTTTTCAAGGAGGGGTTCTGCATGACATCAGCCTGAACAATGAGAGCAAAGCTCAAGTAGTCTTTGTCACCTACAACCCATCTTTAATCTTATTAAGTGTGTGGACCAGCCACATCACCTGTCCTTGTTTCAACTGCTGTGCAAAGGCAGAAGAGTAATAGAGGAGCCATACATAACATGCCTACCACAGTCAATAATACTGGGCCTCCTGCCACTGACCCCAGCGGCCACCTGGGCCAGCCCAACCTCGCTCCTCCCACAGTTCTGCTGGAGCCAGCACTACACTGACCAATTTAGCCTGGAATTCCTTTATAAAATGGCACATTTTAAATACTTAGATGTTGGGAATAACTTAAACAAGATGGACATTTGTCAAAGGTGATGATGAGAGAATAAGAAAAAGAAAAACTCAGTTGAAGCTGGGAAACTATACTGATGTGTTGTTTTAGAGAATACAAAGCAGTATAGTATTGTGTCTGACTTTGAAGCAAACTTGTGGGGCTAACAACCATCTGAAGTTGAACCCGGATAAAACTGAGTTGGTTCTCACCGGTGGCTCTTCCAGTCCCTGGAACTCTTTATTTTGGCCCTCTTCCTTAGGTTCCCCCCCACTCCCTCTCCCACAGTTAAGACCTTAGGCATCAAAATGAATAATCATCTTACCCTACACTCACAAATTAGCTCTGTTGTCTCTTCTTGCTTTCTCACTCTTCGCACTATTCGCACTGTTTCCCGTTTCTTTTCTCCCCTGGCACTAAAACTGATCATGTCCGCCCTAGTGATCTCCCGGCTGGACTACGCCAATGCCCTATACAACGGCATTCCAGCTTACAGCTTATGAAAGCTCCAACTGGTTCAAAACCAGGCGGCCCGACTAGTGTACGGCCTTTCCCGCTCCCACCACTCTACCCCGCTATTGAAGGCGCTTCACTGGCTACCTGTCAGGGAGCGATCCCTTTTTAAAACTGGCTGCATGGTTTTCCAGGCACGCCAGGGCTCAGCTCCCGCTTTCATTACCTCTTTGATAAGGGAGTATGTCCCTACCAGAGAGCTTCGCTCATCCTCTCAATCTCTTCTGCAGATACCCCGCTACAAGCGCAAAAAGTGGGGAGGGACCAACTTCGCATTCTTGGCACCCACTCTTTGGAATTCCCTTCCCGACCACCTTCGGTCGGCTAAGCACTATTCCCTCTTCCGTAAAGGCCTCAAAACCTTCTTATTCAAGCAGGCCTTCCCGCTGTAAATCGTCCTCATTTGTCCCCACTCACTGTACCAGTTTCTCTTGCTTCTCCCCTGCTAATTTTGCCTCCATAGCGCCAAGAAACCGTATGGTGAACGCAGCGCTCTATAAATATTTTAAATTCAAATTCAACATTAAAGGAAATGCTAATAGTACACCAGTAGCCATTGAGATGCCTTTCAAAGTTGATGGAAGTACTATTTACTCAAACGTATCTGCTTGTTCACTTTGGCCCACCCACTTCACTAGTCTCCCCAGCCCCTTCCCATTTAGGCCTTTTATTGACAATTGAGTACTACAAGTGTCTATTCCCTTGGTTAACCACTATGACTCATTGATAACTGCTCAAAGTATGTAAATAATTATATTCAAAATGGGGTTATTTAATTTCTGTATGCCAATACAATGCTTTGCAAACTCCCAACGTTGTTTCCTCTTTTTGTCCCTGTCCCCTGAGGATGGAGCGAACTCACAGGTCATTACTGCTCTCCTTTGACCTTTGAAGAAGCTTTCTACTCCAACCATGAGTGCAGACAGAAAGTTTCCTCACAACTCTATGCTAGCGAGAAGGCTTCCTGACTTTCCTTCGACTCTGTCTGCATTGGTATTTGTATAGCGCGTCCCTATCTAGGTAGCGATGGACATCTGTACATTACCAGAAGTTTGGAGACAATCTATAAGATTTTGTACACCAAGTAGGGATTACACAAATACTTTTTTGTTTTAGTTATCAGGGAGGAAAAGATTGAGTGATTTGGTCAAAATCACACTATGTAGAGTCACACTACATGAAGGTATGAAAGAAGTAGCCGAGTGGATGAAGCACAGTCGTCTGAAACTGAACTCAGACAAAACAGAAGTCCTTATCTTAGGTTCCTCCCCCTCAGCCTGGGATGACTCCTGGTGGCCAGTGACCCTTGGAAAAGCGCCCATCCCGACGGACCACGCACGGAACCTGGGCGTCATCCTTGACTCCTCTCTCTCTATGAACAGACAAGTCAACGCCGTTTCATCATCTTGCTTCAACATTCTTCGAATGCTCAAAAAAACATTTAGCTGGATCCCCACCGAAACTAGAAAAACGGTCACCCACGCACTGGTCACGAGCCGCCTGGACTACGGTAACACCCTATATGCCGGTACTACCGCAAAACTTCAAAAAAAACTCCAGCGCATCCAGAACGCGTCAGCCAGACTCATACTAGACATCCCGCGTAAAGACCACATCTCTAGCCACCTGAAAAACCTCCACTGGCTCCCCATCAATAAGAGGACACATTCCGCCTCCTAACCCACACACACAAAGCACTTTATGAACTTGGACCCGAATGCCTCAACACACGACTTTCCTTCTACACCCCCTCCCGCCAGCTACGCTCCTCCAACCAAGCCCTGGCTATTGTACCTCGCATCAACAAAACCACCATGGGAGGACGATCCTTCTCCTACCTGGCAGCCAAAACCTGGAATTCACTTCCCACTCACCTTCGACTCACTCAGAACCACCTAGCATTCAGAAAGCAACTTAAAACTTGGATATTCGACAAGTAATTCCCTACCCTTCCTCAAGCGCCTTGAGACCCTCTGGGTTTGTAGCGCGCTATATAAATTATTTGACTTGACTTGACTAGACTTGACACCTCAAGGATGGGGATTCAAACCTGGGTCCCTAGATTCCCAAAGTGGGCAGCTCTAGCCACTAAGCCACGACTCCTCCCCTAAGGCACATCTTCTCCCAATCTCTACTATCATCTATTTTCCTGCTGAACAAAAGTTTGTATTGTCCTCCCTGTATGTAGTGGGAATATTGAAACACAAACCTAGCTACAAACAAGAAAATGCTGTAGAAGTGAAGGGTGGAGGGAAACAACCATTACAACGCAACTTTCACAATGCACTACCATTACAACGCAGTCATTACAACGCAACATCCCTTACAATGCATGCCATTACAATGCAACCATTACCATGCATGACACTACAACGCATACAATTACAACTCATGTCATTACAACGCATACCATTACAACGCATACCAATACAACGCATACCATTACAACGCATAGTACCCTTACTTTGTCCAACACTTACCCTACTGTTGCATCCTCTGGAGTTACAATAGTAATTTTTACCCCTACAGTATCCAACACTTATCCTACTGTTGCACCCCCTGGAGTTAGAATAGTCATTTTTACCCCTACACTATCCAATAATTACCATACATGCAATGTAATGGTATGCGTTGTACTGGTATGCGTTGTAAAGGTAGTATGCGTTGTAATGTAATGCTTTGTAAAGGTAGTTTTAAAAAATGTGTTGTAATGGCATGCGTTGTAATGAAATGTGTTGTAATTGATGTTGCGTTATAAAAAATACGTTGTAAAGGTATGCGTTGTAAAAGTATGTATTGTAATGTCATACATCCCGGGTGGAAACATAGTACGTCAGGTGAAAGCTATAATGAAATGAGATGTTGGCAGAATGAGGGGAATTACCAGCTGTGTGTCCCATCCAGAGGGCTAAACATTACAGAGGTAGGAGTGCGGGTTTGTGCGCGGGTGAAGGGCTTGCATAAAGCTTAATATCCTTATTTGATCAAGAGTTTCAGAGAGAGAAGCTATTTGGGCCAAATCACCTAAAGTTCCTTCTGGTCAGCCAAGGGCACTGATTTAGCAAAAAATCTGGGTAACAGTAGAGGAACGAAAATGTGAAGAAAGTCTAAAAACGAAATCTATGCGATAAAGAGATGTAGAAAAAGAGAACACTTTCAAGGGCACGCATGTGACAGTGGAATGTTACTAAAGTATCTCAGATAACTAAGTCATTTATGTTGTGTTCAGCACAGAGGGAAGGAGGGAAGTCATTAGCCTACATGGATTTTTAGTTGTGGCTTGACAGTATAACAGACTCGTGACCTTTTAACCTACACCAATATCAATCTACAGTTCTTTGCTACCAACCAACTATATATTAATTTCCATGCTTTTTACTTGTCATGCTTCACATTACCATACAACGTTCCCTTAAACTCAGACCTATTGGCATTGTCAATACTTGTTTAAATAATGTAAGTTCAGTGTAATCCTCCTATTGTAAGCCTACTCCACAGTCACCCTCCACATATATCTGCAATTAATACCCTGAAAAATCTTCTTATTTTTTCTTTTATATCAGGTTCGCAGAATTGGGTACAATTTTAACTCAAACACTGCAAACCTGCACTTCACTAGAATCCCTTCCTCAACTCCATTTCCGTAATGGAGTCAGAAGCACTCAGGGGAACCTTGTCGCGAATTGCCATTCTGTGGGAAAATCCTGTTATCCTTTTATTGTTATGCACTGCATTATAGGCTGCCTGTGTGAAGTGTAGATGTCTACAATTGGCTCAGACTATCTCCAGCTTGAGGACTGAGCCTGCAGTGCTGGGAGATGTCATATCAGCGATGCAAATTCCAGAATATCCCGTTGATGCTAAAGTAGGATGAATATCAGCCTTGCTCAACAGCTGCCAGCTCTTGCTGGCTAATCATGTCATCTTGCTGACATTTCTGTTTACAACTGAATGTCAACTGTGATGTTAGGTGATTATATGGTGTTATTCATTCCCTTACTGATGTCATAGGCAAAGGCATTTCTCTGAAGATTTCCTGGTTATTATAGTATGTATCCCTCCTGATTATGTACTGACTTCCAAGGCGCTTGTATTGTACCAAGCGCTATCTCCTGCATTGGTGCTCTGCCTGCACGCAGTCAACGGGCTCAGAGATATGGATCCCCCCTTCCGCCTTCTGTTCTCACCTGTCGCATACAGTAATGTAGCGGTGACTGTTGCGGTTATGAGCTATATTTATTACAAAATATTTTTGTGCACTGTTAGCGTTTTATGAGTGGTTAAGGACATTGTCATGTTTGAAACATCTGTCAGAATTAATGGGCATATTAAATGCCACCACGTCAGCATCTGCACTACTTGTCAGTCTACACATCCCTATCGGTAGCAAGGACGACAGAACTTTATTTATTATTCATGTTGTTGAGCATTACTAGCAAACCTTCCTATACTACCTCCCAACTCTTCCCCATCAACCTCTTTATATTATTCTTGGATATGATCTTTAAAAGGTTCCAGAATAAGATGTTTTGATATATTCCAAAAGACACACGATGGACGGAATGCAGAACAAATCAAAACATTCACCCACAGTCAAGATATCTGGGTTAAATCCATCATTCTTTTGCTCACCATGCCACCCCACTGTAGACCTTGCGATATGCAAATCCGTCTTGACCCTGTGCCTCATGGGAGCAGTCCATACCGAACTGCCAAGCCAGGTTCTCCCTGGACCGGAAACAAGCATCCTAGGACCGGTTTCTGGGTTTCACCCCTCTTCAGCCAGGATAGCTTGATTCCAGTGGCACAGTAAGCCCAGGAACCACTTCTGGGCATACCTGTCGCACTTAGGGCG
Organism: Lissotriton vulgaris; assembly: GCF_964263255.1. Lineage (NCBI taxonomy): Eukaryota > Metazoa > Chordata > Amphibia > Caudata > Salamandridae > Lissotriton > Lissotriton vulgaris. Next base: position 190,222,055 of record NC_141688.1, on the reverse strand, counting down.
AGAAAGCAAAAGACACACAATTGATGAATGGAATGCAGAACAAATCAAAACATTTACCCCCAGTCAAGAGATCTGGGTTAAGTCCATCATTCCTTTGCTCACCATGACACCCCAGTTTATACCTGGCCATATGCAAATCAGTCTTGACCCTGTGCCTCATGGGAACAGTCCAGCCTGAACTGCCAAGCCTGGCAGTTCAGGCTGGACTGTTCCCATTGGGTGCAGGGTCAAGACTGATTTGCATATGGCAGGGTCCAAACTGGAATGGCATGGTGAGCAAAAAAACGATGGATTTAGTCTCTGATCTCTGTACTGGGGTTAATATATGGCATTATTCTGCATTCTGTCCATTAATTGTTATTTTGGCATTGATATAATTCCATGCTGAGACTTTATGTAATCAATTGACTGCAGGCCTAATTACGAGCATGACGGTCCTGAGCGGCCCATTTAACTGGACCACCGCCTGCCCACGAGATTACAAGTCATTTAGTTGTCTGACGGGTGGCATGATGGTCCAACAGTGGTGCAGTTTAAACGTTCACCACCACTGCGGGACTGTGAATGGACATTCCTTTGCAGCATGGATTAAGCAGTTCATGCCATGCAGGCACAGGGGTGCATTCACTTGGGGGTATGTGCCACCCAGCATGCACCCCCATGCACAGGACTAACAGGGGCCCTGTATGGCCTCCTTTGTTTCCCCACTGCCAGTCTTTTCAATATGTATGGCAGTGCTGCAGTGGCACGGCCCTGCATTTTGCTTCCCCAGACCCCACTCCACCGCCAGGGATCACGGATCCCTGGTGGTCCCAAAACGCTCCAACCGCCGTACACGTAATACAGCAGTTGGACCGCTGGTGTGGCATAACCCGATTGCCACCACACCGCCACCATGGTTCGGCGGAATTAGGCCCCTAGAATGTAACAGGTGACTAACACTGACACATTGCCTCTCAAATAAAATCCTGGCCACTTCATCGCATAAGTGGATCTGTTATTTTTAAAGGTCTCACCAACCTATGTAAAAAACAATTTTGGAAGCTTGGGCTGTCATTTCTGCCTATCAACATGGCGGATCCCTAGAGGTTACTGTCTCAAAATGAATTGACTGTCTAAATTCATGTTCCTCAGTTTTGTACTTTCTAAACTGACTAGAAGCCTCTGGAAATTATCATTAAAAGAATGTCATCCTTCATAAGTTAATTTATTTAATATTTTCGGATCTTTTTGGTGCTGCCACGTCAGCTGGATACCCAATTTCAGTTCTGAGTGTGCCAATTGCATATAGAAAGTCAAGTCAATGAGGTAATTCCACTATCTGCCAGATCACTATGAGATGACTGTGCCCTACTGTAGGTGTCCAAAATTGTTTCCTAGTCATTACAAAAAAGTGGGTTTACCAATCTCAAATTACTGTCAGTGAATCACAACCTTTCTTTGTTTACATTACGGTCCAGCAATGCATCCTAGACCCTTTGAACACTCGTTGGCGACCCCAATCTATATATCAAACCAAGGCTAATCTATAATACTTCACTTTGAAAGTGTATACATTTAATTATTCGTTTGGCAGTACCTCCAGTTTTCTAGTCTTTTCTAGGGAAATGTATCTTTGGAAATCATAAATTGGGCCCTGTGCTGCACAAACACTGCCCACTACATGTACTCATTGATGCCTTGTAGTACTTTCTTCTCCAGTCTATCCCTTGGCGCCGGGAAACCCACTGCGGGTAGCTGTGCGCCTTATAACTTTAAATAAATAAATAAATGTACGTTTCAAGGTAACATTGTTTTGTTCATATAAAACACTTCAGCAGGCAACTGAAAAATACAGGTGAAAGGACAGCTGGAATAAACGTTATCCACACCTCTTCAGTGAATACACCTATTTGATGCGTTAATGAAATTAGCGTTTCTCAAGACTGGCTGTTTCATTAAATGCCAACATTCACTCTGACTATATTCTATATACATGTACTTTCAATATAAAAATGCTTCCTTTATTAGTGGTTGATTCTTAAATTGTCTGCACAACAACACTCATACAGATGTGTCATGCAGACAAATTCTCTTGTTTGATTAACAACCCAGGGCTGCAATAAAGGCTCTGCTGACGAAACACCACTGATGCTCCTCTTGTGTACCAGCGTTACTCCTGTTGTGACACATAATCTCTTTCAAGCACTAGAATTGGAATTCTCTCAAGTTACCCATTGTACTAGATTTTCTCGGAGTGACAGTGAGGAAGAGCTGTTGCTTTGCAGAATATTGACTACGAAGGTATTTTGGCACAAACATATTGTCAAAATATTGCCAAGCAAAATATTGCGTTGACGTATTTTTAATGTAAAGTACAAAAATATGGGACAAAAATGTTGTAGACCAAAATATTGACTTGATACTAGTATGTATGTGTGTATGTGTGTGTATATATATGTGTATAAATATATATGTATATGTACATATACACACACACATATATACTGTATACTGTAACGGTCTTCTTTTAGGAGCTAATGAAGGTCAACTTAATAAGTTACAAGTAATCCAAAATACGGCTGCAAGGACTGTCCTGAATGTTCCCCCTAGGACTCCTTCTCGCCCCCTGCTGACCAGACTCCACTGGTTACCAGTGAGGAAGCGAGTACAGTTTAAGACTCTATGGACCATTCACAAAAGTGTGATAGGCGAAGGCCCAAAATATCTGGCCAAAATCTTTCAGCCATATGCTCCTGGACGTTCCCTGCGATCCAGTAATCTGCAGCTATTGCAGGTACCCAGAATAAAGAAGTCCAGACAAGGAGGCCGAGCGCTGGCACATGCGGGACCAGTGCTCTGGAACTCTCCACCTCTTGAGTTGAGATCACTCACTAGCCATCTGGCCTTTCGGAAGACCTTAAAAACACACTTATTCACTAGTAATTACCTCTTCCTTTGCAATATGTACTACCCCCCCCTGAACACGGCTATCTGCAGTCATATTCTTACTGGCAAAAGCGCGGAGATACCCCATCGGGGGTCTATTCAGGCACTATATAAGAATATAAAATAAATAAAATAAATATACATATATATATATATATATTACCTACTGGCGGTCGCCAGTAGGTAGTTATAGTTAGGATTTTTTTCAATGCAAAATCTCAAAATTCTATTGTGAATAACTTTGGCGCCGGTTCACGAATCTGCCTGAAAATTTCCTCAAATTTGCCTCGCGGAGCTCCGGTCCTTACTTGAAAGTTTGGGGGGATTCGTGAAGCGGGGGCGAGATAAAAGGGGGGTCCCAAAACGTGTTTTCCCCATGTTAATTTCCATAGGGCGGTCAAACTCACTTTTAGCCCTAACGGCTGAATGGATTTCCACCAAACTTGGCAAAATTGTAGGGACTGGTAGCCCGATGTGCCTTTGCTATGTCTCAAGATATGTGCTCCAGTGGTTTTTGAGTAATTTAGGTTAAAAAAAATATATATATCTATGGCAGCGCCCCGGTACGTGCACCGGGGAGCGCTCTGGGCGCGCCACGTGAGGTGCGCACGGAAAGCTGATTGGCTCTCTGGTGTCTGTAAACATTCGAAACAGTCCGGAGCGGCCGCCATCTTGTGTCTCGGTAGGATCGAGACACAAGAGGTGGGAAAAACAAAGGGGAAATGACTATAAGGAGGCAGAGTAGACCCCCCTGGACCCCCTAGGTTTGATGTGGGGGCTATAAAAGGGCCCCGCGGGTGAAAAAAAATTTTTTTTTATTTGCGCGGGGGGAGCGCCCGGTACGCGCACCGGGGAGCGTCCCATGGGGAAAAATGAATGATAGAGTTTTTAAAAAATGTAGCCTTTTTTTTAGAAATTGGAGGTAGTTCTAAAAAGAACTGTTTTTTTTCTTCTTTTTGTTGTTTTATATTTGTTTAATGTTTTTTTAACATTTTGTACTTTTTTTGGCTTTTATGAAATGGGTATTTTTAAGGGGAGAAACAAAAAACAGGGAATTGAAAATGGCTCAACAGGAGCAAAAAAAAATCAGGAAAAAATTAGGGTTTTTGGGGGCAATTGTGATTGTCACCAGCAAGGAGGATGAGCTTTAGGCTCTGCTCACCATAGGAGATGGTCTTACCACAAAAAATACAGGTGACCCTAAATTCTCCAAAGCGTGGTTGAATGCAAGGGATTGTCTCCCTTGTCACTGGTCCCGCTGGAGTGGGTTGTTTTCGTTTGGAGGTTCTGGGTGTAGATTGGGGAGGGTTGCTGGCCAGTTCTCTCATCTCTGCGGCAGCATAGTTGTTAGGATGCTTGCACTGCATGTGCCTTATCATGGTATTGTTCCCAAATGAATATTTTTTATTTGGGTACCCCTTGAGATTTCCATGTCACAGATAAGGCAAGTCACCTTTGCCGCATTCACTTTCTTTTTTCCCTCACGAATGGAAAAAAACTTCCATACAATGTGTGGCTTGGGTTGGTATCGGGTATTGTGTTCTTCCAGCCACCTCCCCCTCGTCCCCTCCTCCTCTTCCTCCTCCTCCTCTTCTTCTTGACCACCAATGTGATGTTGTGGTGGTCCTCTTGGTGGTGGTGGTGGTGCAGATGCTCCATCTGATGCTGCTACTGTAGCCATTTCAAAGTACAAAATATACCTCAAAGATTTCAAAACAGGTCTTCCTCAGTCAAAGGACAAAGTCAGAATAAGGAAAAAAGGTGGGGTCTTTCATCATTTGGAAAAAAAAAATGTCCTGAACCAATGAGAAGTGTTATTTTCAGGTCACAAGACTAGGGATGTCATCATTATGAAAGCAAAACTGTTCTGCACCAATTAAAAGTGTTATTTTCAGGTCACATGACCTGACGCGCTTATGCTACGCGCCCCCGGGTGTGCCCGTGGGCACGCCCCGGGTCGCGTAAACGCGTCGGATGTTTACGTTGCGCGATCGTATTCGCTCGAGTGCTTCCGGGTGCACTTACGCTGTGCGTATCACATGGACGCGGCTACGCGATACGTCACGATGATGTTTTTGTTTGCGGCAATAGCGCTAACGGGACGCTCTCCGGAGTGCGCCCTGGGGCGCTTCAAAAGACTACACTTTCCGGGGCGCTCACCGGGGCAAAAGAAAATTTAAAAATTAAAAAATATATATACATTTAAAAATTTGTTTTAAATACAAATATAATATAGGATTCATTCATTTTCAAAAATATTACATTTCATAGCTATAGACATTTGCTATTAACAAAATTTTGAAATTCACTGAAAAAAACATAGGTTTGGGGCCTTATATATAATTAGGAATTAGCATTTAAAAAACCTATGAAATTCACTGAAAAAACCATAGGTTTCACACCAGTTATAGTTAGGAATTAGCATTTAAAAAACCTATTAAATTCACTGAAAAAACCATAGGTTTCACACCAGTTTGAGTAAGCTGGAAATTTTACTGACATAAAACCATTGTAATTCCCACGTTATAGTTAGTTGGACTCACTATAACTTGCGCGCCTGCAATGCACTGTTGATGACGTCACATATTACATCACTCATGACATGGTCAGTGACATCACTCATGACATCACTGATGACACCATCCAGTGAATGTGTGTCTTTCTGAAATATCAATATGTTTTATATATGTATTTGTAAAGGTCGATGGACGAATACATGTTTAAATAAGTGTGTAAATGGATGTTTATTTTTAATAAAATATTGATTGGTTAACTGGCTTATAAAGTGTATCTTAGTGAATACATATATTAGCGAGTAATTTTTAAATATTTTAAATATATGTATCAGTGTTTCACTTTGTGTATAAGTGGCTGCATGGGTTGGTGACTGACTCACTGTTTGTATGTGTTTTTAAGACAGCGTATGTGCAGGACTGTATGGGTGGATGAGTGTGAATATGTTTGTGTTAGGGAGTGAATGCCTGCCTCACTAGTGTCTTTATGAGTAACTACATATGTTTTAATCTAGTATATGTGAGTATTGATGTATGTAAGTGAGTATATGTGAGAGTGAGAGATTGAAAGAGTTCCTGTTTAAATAAGTATGTGTTTCTATAAGTGATTGTTTCAGAGAGTAAGTAGTTGTAAGTTTCCTTAGAAGTAATGTACTAGTGTGTGTATAGCTGTATATGCAAATAAATGGATGTTCAATAGTTTATTTGCATTTGTGAGTATGTGTGTGAGTAACTTTTGGATGACTGTCGGTGTGTACCAGGATGTATATGTGTATCACTACATATGATGAGTGAGTATATGTATGAGTGACTATATAGAACTGTTGCTGAATGAGAGGATGTGTATATAGATGGTGGAATTACTGAATTGGTTGTTGAAAAGGTTAGTTTCTATTTTTGACTATGTGTTTCAAGGGTTACATTACACCGAAAGGAGGTCTGTCAGTCTGTTACAAGGATGGTGTCATCAGTGATGTCATGAGTGATGTCACTGACCATGTCATGAGTGATGTAAAATTTGTAAATGCTAATTCCTAACTCTAACTGGTGTGAAACCTATATATATATATCTACATATATTTAATTGCAATAAATATTATTTGAAGTAAATAATAAGTACATAAATTAAAAAACGGAATGTTCAAAAAATATATAAACAACTAAAAAGACATCTAAAAATAGATATACCTTTAAAAAGGGATAAATATAAAAAACTTATACATTATAGAAATATACTCTAAAATTGACAACAACGTTTAAATAAAATATATATTTTTATATTATTTAATAGAACAATATATACATTTATAACTATTAAATAGGAAAATATGGACACTTTACATTATTAAACCTTTCTTTGGAACGGACACATCGCCTTCACTAGGTACAGATTGACTCATCCTGCACCTGCGTGCCTTGACATCGATGCATCTCGCTGTTTGAGATCAGGAAACCGTAGCCTGCATGTGTCCTTTATGCATGTATATGTATATATATATATATATATATGGATCAAATTCTGTTTCCCAGTTGAAACCACAGAAAATACGGACCACCACACGGCTTGCAGAGTGTTACAGCGAACTTTTATTATCCATTTCAGCAGTTCAGGTAGGCATGACGCGTTTCTGGCAGGAACTGCCCTTGATCACATGACGGACATGCAGTAGTGTTCACTTTAAATAGAGCACACACTCATTTTTTTCTTTCATGATAACACCACGTGTTCTAATGGTAAACATAGAAAACAAACTTCTACTGTAGGGTGTTTAACATGTGCACAAAAATTGGTAGCTTTGCAAGAATGGCTTTAAAATTATAGCAGCATGTTTTACATGGCACATAAAGTAAAACTTTCAATTTAGTTCAAGTAACAACGAACATTTATGACCGCATGAATGCGTTTTGGTTTGTGCAAGTTTGAGCTAGCAGCATGATATTACAAAAACAATACAACTAGAGAAAACATATGTGTACACATATATATAGCAATTCAATACATGGCACCATTGCACCAAATAAATAACATATAAATATGTTAAAATTGTATAAAAGACCACATATAAAAAAAGGATCAATTAATAATTATATTGCATCAATAAATACATTTTATGCTTAAAATAATTGTGAAAATGGCAATTTTCCAAGGAAATAGCTATAGTTTTAGTGTAACTAGCTGTGAATATATACTCAAGCTGTCTCACTGAAATGTTACACCTTAATGTTACGTTGCCTTATATATAAACATACTTTATTTAAAGTGCTAGTGCTGGACTAATTCAAGATGGATAGTACCACTATCCATTAGCCACTAATTCATCCTAGGAAGATTGGACGACCTGGTGTTGTAAAAGCATGTTCCCAATTGTAAAGTGCTAAGTGATTTAAGTGCAACCAAAGGAATGTAAAAGGTTTAAAAATAGTGATAGGGGAGAGAGATAAAGTTACAGGTTCAGTATAGGTCGCTCATGGACACTCATTAAGTATTTAAAAGTTTATGGTAATGGAATGAACCCAAGCAACGCGACTAACAGAATGAAGAGATGGGTTGCTGGACAGGATACAGTAGTTCAAGTTATAGAAAGGTATGCATATCCTCCCTATCCTTAAGGCCGTTAGGGTGCTTGCTGTTAAGATTAAGAATGTATCTTGTCTCTAACTGCCTTAAAGCCTTGTCCCTGTCCCCACCTCGCTTTAGTACCGGTGCCTGATCAATTACAAAATAAGTAAGACAATTCACGTCTTTATTGTGACTTATTTTAAAATGTCTGGCTACCGGGTAAGCCGGGTCACTGTTGATGATGGCACGAATATATATATATACAGTGGCGTTAGAGTTAAGAAATAGAATAAAAAAAGCCTTAGAAATTCACATACTGAAAAAAATAAAAGTGGCTGCATTGTATTGGTGGGTGCATGAGTGTCTAAGTGTGTCTGTGAGTGTGTTTGAGTGGGTGTATCAGTGTCTGTGTGGGTGTGTCAGTAGCTGAGTGAGTGAGTGCATTGGCCACAAATGAACCACCCCTGCTTTTTTATCCAACAAGAGTCCACAGTTTTTTGCAAAATATCTACCCAAATGGAGTGCTTTCTATTGGTTAATTACTTAGTGCTACCTCTTGAGTAAATGTCCAGTATGTATTTTACACTACAGCTGCATAATGGAGAATGAAAAAATGCCCCTAGTGCATTTTGGAAATCTGATTGTTCCTGATACTTCTTTATCTAGAAATATTTGATAACATGAATCCTCCTATAGAGAAGACAACATAACTACAAAGAGGTAAATCTCTACCAAACCAGGGTCTTTCTTCTTAATTATATGAAGTATGTGCTACTTTGTTTGGTGGATATGTCCACATATTCCTCAGTATCAACAACTTCTCACCAAAATTGTAGATAAACGAGCTGGGGGTGTTGATTGTTAAGCTGTACATCATTATGGCAAACAATAGGTAGACCGTTGCAAGATACTAAGGAGGGTGGGGCCAGAAAGGCAAAGCTTCCAAGTGATTTGCACATTTTCATACTCATAATAATTTAAAGGGAGAACCAATGACTCTGCTCTCACCAGGGCAGTACAACAAATAACCCACTTACAGTCACATACAGATTGCTAAATGGCCAATTGATAAAAGATCCAGTCACCTTCACGGAGGACTTTAAATCATTTTTAAATATGGAATTGCCAAGAAAACATACTTGCTTTGCTTTTGCCAAACCCTGGAGTTAGGATCATTTGTCCTTTACAGAAATGGAGCTGCTATTGGGGCACCTGCTTTGTTTATATTTGTTCATGCCTCCCATTGAGGATTAATTTCAGTGATGGTGATAGGGACAAAACAGCTCTGCAAAAACTTAATAGGGGAGGAGGCAGTGTGGCCTCCTTCCACTGAGCTGATTTTGGCTCTGTGGCCTGGCCGCAATTAAGTGGGGGAGTGGAGCTGTGCTGCCCACCTGCCCAGCCCAATTTTACACCAAGGATCCCGTGCCCCAGGGCTTGACCATGTCATTCTGAGTGCCCCAGGGTCCACCAGGACACCAGTCTGCACCGTTGGGGCTGTGGGGTGAGCCTGACTGCCCCCGCGGCCCCAGTCAGCTCCCCACATCCTGTGGCAGCACGGGTTGCTCCCACACACAAGGAACTGCTGAACATGCAGCTCATCTGTGTTGGGAGCATTTCTTTTATCTGTTTTCCTGCCTGCATGACAGAAAAAGGACTTCCAACACAAGCTCCCCTCACTGTTAAGACAGTGTTTATCACCTAAGGCCACTTCTTCGTAAATAAAGTATCATCAGTGTATGAACTCTTTAAAAACAATCAGAATGACCATTCAAATCAAAACCCCATAAACAATACAAAACTAGACAATCAATCCAGCGGCACCACATCCTTTAACTGGTCACTACCCACAGTGGAACAAATTACTAAGGAAGTCATGACAACCAACTCAGGCAGTCCTTTAGACCCATGTCCACCAAAAATATTTCAAATATGTCCTGAACAAATAGGACAGACACTTCAAAAACTGTTTGAAGTAATTTTAAACACCAACATATTTCCAAACGACTGGAAAACCATCTCAATTAGGCCACTACTGAAAAAACCCCATCTAGACAACGAGGTCCCCAGTAATTACAGGCCTATAGCCAGGATTCCTTTTGCTGCAAAAGTGTTGGAAAAACTACTAAACAAACAGTTCTCACGATACCTACTGGACAACGATTGGCTTGATCACTCTCAATTTGGATTCCGGGAAGGACACGGAACGGAATCAGCCCTCCTCACGGCCACCGAGGAACTTAGAAGTATACTGGACAGAGGAGAAAAGGCCGCCTTGGTGCTGTTGGATCTCTCGGCGGCCTTTGATACGGTCAGCCACGAGATACTAATAAAACGCATTAGGGAAACAGGAGCCAGCGACCACGTGTGCAACCTCATCGCATCCTACCTCCATGAAAGAAATTTCACAGTTGAAATAGGAGAAGCAAAATCTGATTCATTTAAAGTACCATGCGGCGTTCCACAGGGCTCGTCATTAAGCCCAACACTTTTAAATTTAGATGTGGCCCCCCTTGCCGAATTAATAAGAGAAAATGGATTTACACCAATATCCTACGCTGACGATACCCAAATCGTCATTTCTATAGGCAAAGACAGTAAATTAACAGCCAAGAATTTCCAACTATGCATGCTAAAAGTTAGCCAATGGATGCATCAAAATTGCCTCAAACTCAACGGAGAAAAGAGTGAGGTAATGTTTCTAGGAGGTAACGCCGATATCTGGTCCCCAGACTGGTGGTCCCCTGAACTGGGAACAAGACCAGAACCCTCAGAGAAAGCTAAAAACTTGGGAGTCATGATAGACACCAAACTAACATACGAAGCCCAAGTAAACAAACTGGCATCGTCTTTCTGGCTGATACTAAAAATGATCAGAAAAATACTCCCATACCTGCCTCAAGACACACGCAGAACTGTAGTGACAGCCCTAGCACTGTCTCGACTGGACTACGGTAACGCACTGTATGCCGGAGCCAGAATAAAAATCATGGAAAAAATGCAGCGACTCCAGAATGCAGCGGCACGACTGATACTGGAAATCCCAAAGTTTCAGCCTATCAGTCATAAACTAGAGACACTCCACTGGCTACCTGTAGCCAAAAGAGTCAAGTTTAAATCACTGTGCATGACCTACAAGGCACTGCATGGCAAAGGCCCTCTTTTCCTGAAAACCCACCTAAAGCACTACGAACCATCAAGACCTCTCAGATCAGGTGGAAAAAAACTGATAGCGATACCCAAGTTCAAACGATCAAATTGGGGAGGAAGAAGCTTCCTCGTGCATGCAGCACGGACATGGAACGCACTGCCACTTGACATAAAAAACAGCCCAACCCTGGAGATTTTCAGAAAGAGAATCAAGACTTGGCTATTCACCGCATAAATCTCACTAACTCCAGACTTGCCCCAGAATCTGGACAATCCATAGCGCCAAGACACCTTCGGGCATTCGTGCGCTTTAGAAATGCACAAATCAAATCAAATCAAATCTAAGAGTTTAATTAGCGCCTAGTGTAAGGAAATGTCAGTTTATATGCTGGAGATGTCAAGTTCCTATTCTATTTTGATTCCACAGACTAGATGGCATATTTTTTAAATGTAATTATATTTCTCATGTATTCATGTATTGTCAAGAACTCTGTTACACTGCTTATATTATCATCTGATTACCAGAGTGAGACCTAGGTAAGGGTATGCTGGTTCTCTCGGGCTGTTTGTATATGTAGGGTTTAAGGAAGATTCTCCTAGGTAGTTTACTTATGATTACAGCCTTGTTTGCTGTCTTGTATCACCACCCAATAGCATCAACTCATAAAAAAAACAATGTCTTGTGCCAGAAGAATGCTTAAACTCTAATGAGAATGTCTGCTATACTATTCACTGAGTACTGTGCCGGGACAGGTTTCCAGCTTTCTGCTCCTAAGAAAATTCCTAATTTTTGTTGTAGCCAGTTGTTGGAAATTGGATCTCTAGTTGGCAGAGGTTTGTACCCTGTCCAAGTAGAGACCACCAAACTTGTCAGGGTAAGCCAGATACACACTTTAAATTAACATGTGCTCACACTCTGGTAGCTTGGCAAACAGCAACACATACACACACTTCACACACACACACACAGTAACACAATTAATACACCTTAAAAAGACTTCACACAGCTTAAGAAACATAGAGAATATTTATCTGAATAAAACAAGACCAAAACAACAAAATTCCAATAAATAGAAGTCAAGATATGAATTTTTAAAGAATAAAACAAAAATAGCCACTAGCAGTCAAAAGGTTACATGAGGTCGTGCGGGATTGGTACAAATCCAAAGTTCAGGCTGACCACAATGGAGGTCAGGCCGGCTACAGGACCCAGACAGGTCTGCTGTAGAAATACCTTGACTGGAGCAAGTGGTGATATTGAGATTCTACTGCGTAGTTATTGAGTTGTGGATAGGGGGGTCCTGCGTCATCCTACAGCTCCTTCGTAGTGAATGCCATGTGTTGTCGTTGAGCCATGCAGAGTGGCATCATTGATCCTTGCAGGCTGTGGATTGGCTGTCGTTGAGTAGCCTCTGCATTGGCGTCAGAGGACGATGCAGCATTGTTTCTCTCATAGTCAGAGCGATGAATCAATTTTTGCAGAAATCAGCTGCAGAACCCCCACTTCTTGGACCCAGGACTGGGGGGGTCCACAGGTAAGGGGAGGACCCATAGAAGGCAGAATACAGATGAATGAGGATGACTGCTCAGAATGTAGATGTACTTCACCTTCCTGGGTTTGTGGCTGTCTACAGGTGATGCACAAAGTGTAGCTGTCACCATACGTGTATTGGGAACAGGCTGCAGGCCTGCACAGAAAAGTTTAGAGCAGAAAAATGTCCACTTTCTAAAAGTGGCATTTCTAAAATAGTAATGTCAGATCCAACTTTGTCACTAAAAAGGATTTATCATTACTATTCCATAGATATGAAACATGATTGAGCTACTCCTTTCTAATCTGGAATTACAGCATGGCCTACCTTTTAGTTACATTGCACCCTGCCAATGGGGCTACATAGTACCGGCCTTAGGGATGACCTACGTGTAATAAAAGAGAAGTTTAAGGCGAGAGGGTGATTGACTTGTATGGCATTTGAACACCTAACAATTGGACTTTCCATGGATCCTGATTACAGTTCCATTCAAAAGGAAGCATAGAAAACATCCTATAAAATAGGAGGTGGGAGCACTGGTCAATATAAGGGCAGATATAGGGCATATCTACTTGCTTAGCACTAATATTGCTAGACCTCTATGGAGACCTTAACACAGTAGGCTCTTCTCAGTGAGAATTTGGTATAGTTGGGAGCTCTAAAGGGCTAGCCCTTTCTCTGACTCAAATATTATTTGAGAGAAAAACAATAAGCAATATTAGGTGAGCATTATAGTGATGTGACACAGGTAAATAATGGAGTTCCTATGGGATTTGGTTATTTCTCGATTTTTCAATATACCATCTTTCTTTTGTCTATGATGTCCTAGTTTGACGCCAATCATACTCAGATCTATTACTGTGTAGGAGTAGTATCTGGAATGCAAGTTGATATTGTAAACTGTACAAGCCATGACATCTAGGCAGCTCTAATTAACCTAGTTGTTGAAATTCTCATTGTGAGTCTTGTTAACAATGGATCATTAATTTCACCGGTTCCCCCTGCCATTCCTAAAGTCAAAGCAAATTTCATCAGCAAATCCTTCACCTTTACCCAAACATGCAACAGTAGGACGGAAGTAGTTTTAATTTTTTCAGCCAATCTTAGCTCATGTATGGTAGTAGCATAACTTCCCTCCTACATTGATGGGAACCTTGAGTTCATTCTAAAATCATAGGGAGCTGACAGGTTGCCCCCAACTCATTCAGCCTGTATTCTGTCAGGAGTAGGTTATACATGACGTGTACAAACTGCACCAAAAAATTCTACCCCACTTGCAGTTGAAACTATTTTCCTCTGTGAAGTCTCTTATGAGGGTGTGCCTTAGCCCTTCACATAAATCCTTCTGTGTATCTCTGGATCATCCTTTGTATGGGCCATTAAATTTGGTGGCTAGATGAGTGGAGGCATGGAGGTAGGTGGCCGGCCATACACAGAACTCTATAATACTTGCTAATAATGCCAGGTCAGTTTAAAATGATGAGCAGATACTTTTGAGCTTGGCACTAACACTTTCTGTTCTGATTTACCCTTCACTTATCTGCTTGTTATTGGTGATCGGTTACTCAATGTTCCCTAAAGATACTCAGTGGACTTTACTTGGTTCAACACATCGCTGAACAATTGCACAAAATGGTTAATTTCACATCTGTATACACACAGCCCAATTATTCCTGCCAAAGGGCTGGTCTTGGTGAGGGGTGGTAAATAGGAGTAAGTGATTCTAACAGTCGCAGGTTTGTTCTTGCTGTGATTGTTTGATCAGCCTTGATGATTTATTTCCTTATTGAATGTGTTTTGCTTGGTATATTTTGGAGGGTGAATATTAAACTTCAAAGGGGTCAGCAGTTCTTCATCCTCGGAATGGGATAATGTTGCCCTGGCTATTTGGTTGTTCTTACCACATTATTGTTTCTTGAAACATATTTCTGAAAATTCATACCTATTGAACGTTGTAGGTATCTCGTTGGTTTCATGGTAAATAAAATAACATAGTTTAATAGAGGCAGTTTGTTTGACACAGAACCAACATTTGTGTGGAATGTTTCAGTAGATAAATGTAATTAACACATAATGCCTAAATTCCTTTTTTCCCCAAAATGCAAAAAAAAAGGGTAAACAAATTAGGTCTGGCCAATATTATTTTGTCTGATATTGGTCATTTTGAAGAATTATACTACTAGTTGTGGTGAAATGTAGGTGCCCTAAATGTGAGCACTTCAAATGTGTAGGAGAAAAAGCAAAATCATTCATAGCACAGTCTCACTTATTAGGTAAGAGTCTCTCTTCTTGAGTAACAGTCTCAATCATTATACTTCTTCGTTTTGTAAGCACAGCCTTACTTTTTTGGTGTGGGTCCCATTCCTGGTTTTACAGTGTGCAAAATAGGGTCTCTAGTTGGCAGGCAGTGCTTAATTTGTAAATAAATAAGTGCCAGGGCCCTCATCAGAAGGCCACTCCATATTATACCACCCATTACCATGGTTGTTGCTGCCACTGACAGTACCAACACAACTACTATCCATCACATTGCTACAAGTGTGACAATTCAGGCTATTAGAGACCCCACCAAAGCCACAAATATGGTTTGGGAGGCAGGTATTAGTTGTTTTAATGTCTATTTGTTTAATAAACAACTGTTGTGGTCATATCTGTAGTACACAAACAGCGCCACCATGTAGTAGCTGTTTTAAGTCCCAGTGTTGTCAATTAAATGCCGGTGTTGAGCACCGGAAACTACCGGCTCAAATGAAGCACAGTTGTCAGAGGTATGCGCCCTGTCCGAGTAGGGACCACCACTCTAGTCAGGATAAGTCAGATACACAACCAAAATTAACCTGTGCTTACCTTCTGGCAGTTTTGGCACAGAGCAGTCAGACTTAATTTAAGAGGCAATGTGTAAAGCATTTGTGCAGCACATTAATTATGGTAACACAGTCAATACCACAAACAAACTCCACACCAGTTTAGTTAAATAGAGCATATTTATCTGAATAAAACAAGACAAACATGACAAAACTGCAATAAGTAGAACTCGAGATATGACGTTTTAAATATTGAATGTGAAAACAGTGCTTAGAAGTCACTATCAATCAAAAGGTTACTTGAGGTTGCGAGGGACCAGTACACATACAGGCCGACTGCATTGGAGGGCAGGCCGGCTACAGAACCCACACAGGGTCCACTGAAAAAGCACCTTGAATGCTACAAAGTGTCAGCGACATACACCATGTGTCAGTTTCGATTCACACAGTCAGGTCACAGCATCATCAACGAGCCTCACAGGCAGTGTCGAAGGATCGGCGCTGCATCATTGTCGAGCTGCGCAGGATCAGTGCACCATCATCATCTAGCCTTGCAGTTGGTACCGTGTTGTCATCGATTTGGCCCTGAGTCGGCGTTGAGGAACGATGCATCTTTTTTTCCCCGGCAACTGGGTCAATATGCCAGTTTTTAAGCAGTACGCTGTAGAACACTTCTGATGCCCAAGACTGGAGGGGGCACCGCAGGCAAGTGAAGGACTCACAGATTGGATAGATATGCACCAGCAGAGTTGTTAGGAGTCTTTTTTGTCCCTAAGACTTCAGAGGAACAATCAGCAAGCCCTTGGAGAATCTTGGGTTTAAGGATGTAGACACTAGGTCCAGTCCCCATCACTCCCGGGCAAGTAGCTGCAGTCCAAAACAGCAGAGCAAGTTACAAAGTGGCAGTCCCTTCTGTAGGCCAGCAATCAGCAAGCAGCATACCAACAAAGCGGAGCAAGTAGCAAAGTGGTGGTCCCTCCTACAGCACAGGGGCTCTTCTTAAAGGCAGAATGTCTTTGGGTTCAGTAGAGTTCTAATTTAGTGGTGTCAGGGGTCAAGTACTTACACCCAAATGTACCTTTAAAGTGGAGAAGATATGTTAGAGGGTTATGAAGATCATGAAGTCACTGACTTTCCTGCCCTGGCTCCAGACACACTATAGGGGGGTATGCAGTTCTTTGTGTGGAGACAGGCATCGCCCCATTCAGGTGTAAGTTTTAGCTCCTCGCTCCCAATGTACCTCAGGGGTGCCCATCAGCTTGGCGATGGGCCATCAGGGTGCAAATGTCACACTCCAGCTCCCTTTGTGACTGTCTAGAGAAAATGCACAAAGCCCAGCTGTCACCCAAGCTAGGTGTAGATTCATAGACAGCCAGTGGCACAGAATGGTTCAAGTAAGAAAATGCCAACTTTCTATAAAAAGAGGTATTTCAGACTTTCAATTTAAAAATCTAACTTCACCTTAAGTTGTGATTTTAAATTGTGAGTCCAGAGACAACAAACTCCAAATCTATTTATTTTCTCAATTGGAAATTATACTTAAAATATGTTTTGATGGAATCCAAATCTTAACCTAAGGGAGAGATAGGTCTTGAGTGTAGTGAAAAATAAATTAAGCAATTTTTCCCTACCAAGACATGTCCTACCTTTTACATACACTGCACTGTGCCCACAGGGCTGCTGGGGTCTACTTTAGGAGTGACTTACATCTATTAAAAAAGTAGGTTTGGGAATGGCAAGTAGGTTAACAGCAAGTCCGAAATGGCAATTTCCAGCTGCACACACAGGCTCTGCAGTGTCATGTCCGAGCCATATTAAAAGTGCTACTCAAGTGGGTGGCACAACCAGTGCTCCAGACCCAGTAGTAGCATTTAATTTGCAGGCCCTGGGCACATATAATGAACTTTACTAGGTACTTGTAAGTAAATTAAACCTGCCAATTGTGAATAAGCCAATGTTACAGCATTTTAGGGCGAGAGCACATGCACCTAAGCACGGGTTAGCAATGGTAAAGTGCCCAGAATCCTAAAGGCCACAAAAACGATGACAGAAAAAACGGAGGAGTAAGGCAAAAGGTTTTGGGGTGATCCTTCAGAAGGAGCCTGTCCCAACACACAGTCTGTCCCATTTCGTGCACATCTTGCACTCATCTTTTGTATGTTTCACTTCTCATAGCATGGCTTCACTCCTAAGTCATTATTGGTATTTTAATTATTATATTTAAAGTGCAACATAGAAACATATCACACACTACCTGATAACATTGACAAAGAGACCAAATTAATCATGTACAGAGGCATGCCTTTATTATTACAAAGTCTCAATAATTGTTTGTAAACTTCAGATGAATGAGTGTCGCCTTGCTTATTTCGTGTTAGTCCTACATTGTGCTACAGCGTGACTCTCATTACAAACGAGTCCCACACCTATGCATACATTTTCTCGCATTTTGCCATTGTGCAAAGTATTGCTTACTGAGTTAGGAGTCCCATATTTTGATTCACACTGTCACTAATTGGGTGGCATGCTCAGTGGTCAGCTGTTTGTAACAGAGCCTTGCCAGGGAGTTAGGTCCACAACCTCTCATTCAGAGCTTACTCCTGTGGACTCTGGGACAAGGAGTTCTTCCTAGATCTTACCTAGCACTTTAGTGATTTTAGGTTTACCTCCAAAGTGGTAAAATGATAAGCGCCTAGAGGTCCAATGGAAAGCTACCACTTCAAAAGAAGGAATGACCTATCATGACCTCAGAACATTCTTTGGTGATGAGACTCACAATTGTGGTGAAACAGTGGACAATAATTAAAAAAGGCTATGGGTTAACACAGACAGAACCAGAAGATGAGAAACCAATCTTAACATACAAGCTGTGATCACTGTCATAACATGGTGGTTGCAGGATGCTAAAAGTAGCTGGGGTAACTTAAATAGAGCCATTAGCATGACTAAAGATCAGTAGAAGGGCACAGAAAGATAAAAAAAACATCTGTTACCGCTAACAAAGCATGGCAACTGCTGAAGGTAGCACTAGTAGTGGCAGTCTTTGAGCGGGGTCAAACTTAGAGTTGAGTGAATGGTTGGTAATAAAAGGATTCTCATTGTTAGCACTACATATTTGCCATGGTCTCCAAGATGGGCAGCCACAGTCAATGGAAAGAGGGTGGACTGGCAGCTTGCAGATGACGAGTGACAGGGGGTGAGAAACAAAGGCAAAAGGAATCGCTGATGAAACATGTTGTCTGTGGCATAATAAGCATTCGAAAAGTCATTTGATCTTGGTTTTTGAATTCCTATGGTCACCACTATTGGCATTGTCAATGGTTCAAGCTTAGTATTAAAAAAGAATATACACAACCAACCAGATAATATATTGTTTTTCCATGCTTTCATGATGGCTGTCATGTTGCATCAAAAGCCGTGAAGCGGCCATCTTGAAAGTATAGAAAAACATATTTTAAATACTTTCAAGTTGGCCACCACGTTAAATGAAGGAATGTGACACAACGCAATGGAGATATTACAAATATGTAAACATTATTTTATTTCAAGATGGCCACTGCATTGAGTCATGGTGCATCATGCAAAATGGAGTCCCTCTTGAATATATATGAAATATGATTTTCTGTGCTTTGAAGATGGTGCTGCACTGCTATTGACAATGCTAATGCCAATGCAATTTTAAAAACAACCAGCATTGTCAGAACAAATAATGGGATGTGTTGGGAGGAGACAGGGAAGGGAAGAGAAAGGGGGTGGAGAAGTGAATCAAGGGAGAGATGTGGAAACATTAAGGCAGTGACTGCATCAGAAATACAAAAGAGGAAGGGGGTATTGGAGCATAAGAAAGATAATATTTAAAAAACACATCAGGATGACATGGACTGATGGAAAATTGAGAAGGGTGGCACTTGAAGAGTGAGGGAAAGTGCACAAGTTAGGTCCATGAGAAGAGAAAATAATAGAACATGCACTCCAAATGAGCGCTAAATAGTAAAGAAAAGCAAAAAAAGAGAAATGTTCTATGATTCTAGCTCCGGACGAAAACAACTCGGAATAAAGAAGAAATGCTTCGATGGCAGAACAACTCAATAATGGAGGGACAATCCATCCATTGCTCTAAGGTAGACAAGGTATCCATCTAATCATGAGCAATGGGCTGGCCAAATCCCACTCTATATAGCATTGCTGTACTGAAGCTCTGTACCGCAGACCACAAAGACGTAGATGAACAGACAATAAGATACCAAGGAATGTAGACTATGGTAGGAGAAAATAAGGCAGTCTGCAGGCTGTGGCTCAGAACTGATCTCAAGAGTGGCCATGTGGCTCTAGTGCTTTCACAACTTTGGGTGTTAAACCACTGGGGCAGAAAGGAACGGGGCAGGGTAACCCGAAGGGCTTAAATCAGGGGCACGAAGGCTTGCTTAATGCTCTTCCGCGAAGGCAACATTATGCCCTTTGACTTCTTATATCTGAAATAAAACTGGTATTCTGTGGTCAGAGTACAACCTGAAAGCTAATTCCACTTCTCTGGATTCCTCGTTACTTCATTTCTTGATTTGAAACTCCATGCCTTTAACATAGATAACAAGCATGCTATTAAGACTGTATCTTCTGGTCCAAACATTCACAGAAAAGGTATATTTATATACACAAAATAGTCCTATGACTGAGAAAGTTTTCATAATTTACGACATGCCTATAAAATCAGTCCATGTTTGAGTTTAAGACAACAGCGATCTTTACCTTCTTAGTGGCTAATGGAATTTGCCCAGTCCTCTCAACCTGTGGCTTTGTGTCACCAATCTTTGTCTTTGTATCAGGCAGTTTAGACTCCAGACAGCTACTCAATAATATGAGGCTACCTATTAGCATGTCAATCAAGATCCAATTTCTGCTGAAAATCAAAATTGCTCGCCACTTAGGTAATCTATCTTGCACTTTTTTGTCTACCAAGACGTCTATCAAAGGCTCTTACCACCTTGTTACTTTCCAGCAGCTGTTGTCAGGGTGATTTTTCCCAATGTAACATGAGGCGGTGAAGGAAAATACTGTAAAAATAACATGTATTGGCAAAATCAATGGGTCAAGCCTGTAAAACCTATTGAGTTTGCAAATGATTTTCTTTCTCTTAGATGGATGACACAAATAAGTGCTGATTTGTGCTGAAGATCACGTTTTTAAAAAAATATCCACTGTGGACACGTATATCCATGGCAGCAATCTTTTTATATCTTTTCTTAAACTTTAGGAAAAAAAACATTTACACATGATCACTGTGTATGCACTCATATCTGTGGAGATTATCTTTCTGAGGCGCTTCTTAAAATATTTGAAAATGCTTTCATAGATGCCCACTCCAGATGAGAATGCATCTAAAATGGCTTCCATTCACAGATGGCCACTAAGGCTGCACGTGCTTCTGTGGTAGCAATCTTAGTATCCATTTGGCTCTAATTCAAGAAATCCCATTGATAGATGGCTTCAAAGGAAGCATGTGTATCTGTTTGGCCATCTTTTAATGGGATTCCAAGATGCTCGCTGCATGTATAGGTGGCCATCTTGGAATGGTCATAAAACATTTCCAATGAATGCCTGCCGAGAGCAGAGCAGCCAGGCCTGAAAATACGAGGGTGCTATTGGGGCAAGTAAGGTAGGGGAGGGAGGTTAGAATAAAGATGTGGTTGAAGGGGGAGGGTGGAGAGTTAAGTAAAGAGGCTTGGGAAGAGGGGAAGCAAGGAGTGGGAGAGGAAATAGTCTCTTGCACTATGATTCAAGTTCGGACGTCAGCAGTAGAAAGATACTTGCCATCCAATTAATACACTGTTACACTTTAATTCTTCTGGCCATCACAAACACATAAAAAGAGTGGAAAGCCATTGAAACAGGAGCAGGAAAGTAAGACAGACAAGAAAGGCATTCAATCAGGAGCATGGGTCGTACCAAAAGACACCTCATACTGTATTATTTCCAATAAGTCTTTGGCAACAAACAGCTAAAGCTAAAACATAATGATTGCTGAATAGTTCAATAATATTCTCAGAACTTTTGAAAAACTGCAGCTACTTACATTACAAATATGCAAATTGCTTCTTCTCTGTTGATCTGTGAAAAGCTGCAAATCACCAATGGACGTGTGGCAGGCAGCTAGCATGCTGCTTTAAAAATAGATGCATATATAATTAAGACAACACACTGTCTTCTAACTAAATTGGCGCGGTTAGTGAGAACCCCGCTGTCCCGAACCACCCACAGGGAATAAAAATTAGCTGCATGACATGAGAACCCGACCTGCTAATTACACAGATCTGCTAAGAAGTTCAGAGCACATTTTACTTGGAGTCGCAAGTGGTGACTTGATGCAGAAACGTGTTAAACCGAGGAGGGCTGTATTGCATGCTGGCCCTTCGGAAGGGCCTGCACCTGGATGTGTTGTGATGTGCTTGATAGCACTTGTTGACTTCAGGCATGACCGCCTAATGGAATGCCTGCCCCGGAGCTGGGAAGCGGAGCTCGGTTTATTTCTCTCCAAAGCCTAGCGATGAATTAACGTAATTGCCTTGAAGCCTAATTAGCATACATGTCGAGCTTCTGAAATAGCACCTGAGAAACGTGTTTATTTGAAAGGAATCTTGCTTCTAAGGAAATAGGGATGCTGTGTGCATCTGCAGAATGCGGACTGCATTTGCTATCTAGAAGCACACATACATTTCCATTTATTGCTCTGTATCTCTAAAAGTCCTTCAGTATAAGGGGCAGATTTACAAGTCCCTTAAGTCACTTTTGAACAGTGGTTGAGACACTTTTTGTGACACAGCGGCGTCGTAAACAATGCTTCACGTTGTGACATATTTATGTGATGCATCTAAGGAGATGCGTCACGTTGTAAAGCCCTGTGCTACAATATATCTGAATCAGGTATAATGTATGCAGGGCGGGCATTCCCACGCAGAAAAGCCTTGTAAAAGTGACGCAGTGAAATCTACAAGATTTAACTTCTCCACTTCTAGGACTCCACTGCGTCAAAACCTTACGCAGGTGACGCAGTACAATAATTATAGGCCTCAATATGCATTGCTGGAGTTGCATCGTGCTTGCGACACAACTCACATGACTTTTGGGCCAACAGATGTGTCAGAATTCCTGACGCTTCTGTCAATTCTTGCGTCATGGTGTGCCGTATTGTAAATACTGAGCATCTGAGGTGGCACAAGGTGTTGGGTCTTAAGATGCGGAGTGAAATAGAATGATCATCGGAACATTGAATAATCATTCCAATTCTGCACTGTGCTAAGGTTCTTAAGGGTGGCAGTTACTGGCTTCCCTGCTGCCTTGCTGGTCGTGTACAACTGCTTTTCAAATAAAGATGCCTACTTACCTCATCGTTGTACCTTTCTTCCTTCGTTACCACCAAAAACGTATCACAAGGGTATCGCACGCAGATGCATGGAAACTGACGTATTTCTACGCATCAGTTTCTTGTGAATCTGCTTCTCAGTGTCTCTTGGGACCTCACCCTACTAAAGGAAGCAGACTACAACCAAGATGCAGGGGTACAGTGCCTTGTGAGCTTTGAGCCGGTGCACACTGTTGCTCATTTGTTACTTTATGTGCTGTCTAACTACAGGTAACCCTTTTGTTTCTGTTTCTGTGTTCCACTCCTTCTTACAAGGCCCTGAAACCTCCATTTTGCCTTTGCCTCCTGTATTTCCTTCCTACACTAGCATTTCATCGCTTTATTTCTAATTTGCTCTTCTCTTGCAGGGTGTCCTCTCATCTCTTCTCCTAGCCCTATTGTTCACTGCAAATCACCCCCCAACCTTCCTTCTACAACCAATGTCTATTTTCTGTAATTTTCTACATTCCTATAGAGTTAACTTGTTCTTACTGTTGTCTCCCCACTTATTTTCTTTTCTTTTAGAGCTAATTTTCTCCCTCTCTTTTTATCTTTCTTTGTGGTGTTCTTTCTTTTCCCCCCCGCACTACACTACTATGGCTAAACTCTCAAATTCCCTGTTTTTTGTTTGATTCCAATATTTCACATTGTCTGTTTGATAGCATTTTCCTAGTGTCCTTTCCGTGCGATCCTTTCATTCTCTTTACTTCCCTTTCCTGGTTTGCTGTCCTTTACTTTCTTCTCTTTTCAAAGAGCACTGGCTTAGCTTTGTTTCTTCTTTTGTTTTCTTGCATTGATAAATTGGCGAATGTTTTCACCATTTCTGTAGCCCTACAGCATACTGCAACACCTCATCTTTAATATTTAACCCTAACAGTCTTTTATTACCGCCTTTTGCCCTTCATTGCTTTTCTTTTTACTACAGGTGTATTTGCTTCTTCCTAAAGCTTCTCTTTAGTCATTCTATTTCCTGTGACATGCTGCCGTTCTCTCATCTCCACCTCCCTCTTTTCCGGTCCTTGACATGTTGTCTCTTCTGTTGTCTTTTCTTTTCTCCCACCACGTGTGCTCTGACCTACCTTAGATGCACAGTACGACTATGTTTTACAAATACTCTACCCTTCTCTGCTGTCTTCTCTCACAGGCTCATCCACAGTGCAGTGTATTATCAGCCAGAACCCACACATCACTGAGCATTCATCCTCCATCACTAGTTGATAGCGCTGAGCCAGGGATCTTTTCTTTCAGAGCTTGGCCAGTTGAATGACAACCTTGTGTGAGTGAAGTACACACCCAGTGGCCAGCACGTGCGTGTCTGCTGCCATAAGCTTAGGCATTCTATTAGTCATGAATGCAATCTTTTAGAAAGACGGATGCCCGATGAAATGACACCATGATTCAGTTGTAAATGCACAGGCGGCATTGTTATGCATTGATTAGTTAGTCGAAGAGGTTTCCTGATAAAATAATGCAGTTCTAACTTAAGCCAGAGTATCATTTTTATGGAACAAGCATTTGCAATGCAATTTTTAATTTTCACTGCAAGGCTGTGCTCTGGTGTTCTGGCTTGGTAGCAGGCCTTTCTTTTTGGGTTTGACCTGGAGTCATGTATGGCAGCCCTTTTGCAACAATTCAGAAAGGGGCCATTGGGCTGTCAATTTGTAGTGTCCGTTTTAAATAAGTAGCATATGTAGAGTAGGGCACTGAGTCAGGCCACTTCAGTCACTGGATGATGTGTACACTTGGAACAACCCAGTGAGGTTGATTTGATTCTATAAAGTCTCTTGGAATGTGAGTAAAATGTGCATGTTGTCTGACTGCTGAATGCGCATCTAGAAGGGGCAGGAGAAATGTGGGTCTAAGGCATAAAAAAGGGAGTCACCCTGGGTGATTAAGGGAGGTATTTAGGGCTGTAGAGCGATGACAAAGTACCAGGCGAGCGCCACGTGATGTCATTGCATGAGTGCACGAGGGTAATGCACCCATGGTTCAGAGGTCAACATCCACTTATATTGCATATGCTCATATAGCAGGCTCTCACTTTACTGCTGAACAGAAAAGGGAGAGGATGGTGGCCTGCGTCCCCCCCCAATGCTAGAAGAGATCGAAACAGTAATCATGTTGCTTTGATCGGCCGGCAGACACTGGACCTCCTGTGATGCCGGAAGACAGCCATAGGCCCAGAAAGGTGGCGTCAGCAGGAGTCTGAGCAGCCATAATAGCATGCACTTCATCCCTGCGGTAGGAGAGTAGCAAAACATCAGTAGGGGCATTGCAACACTGCCTTAGGCTGGGGAAGACCCTAGGATGTAGAGACACTAGATGATCATTGGACACAGGGTAGAGCATAACACCCTACAGATGGGAACGAGCACTATCCAGAGGACTCATTACCCGAGGAACAGCGTGGCCATGGCAGTAGAAATATCTCAAGGGCATGCAGAAAGGGGCAGCGAGGGACTCTACTTAGTGAAAAATGAATTTAGTAGTTATTCACTGCCAGGACATGTAAAAGTTAAACACACATATTCACATTTTTAAATATACTGTACCCCTGTGCTTAAAGTAGGTGGCACAGTCAGTATTGAAGGCCCACTTGTGGCATCTAATTTACAGACACTGGGTACATGTAGTACTACTTTACTAGGGACAGGGGGATGACCCTGCAGAAAGGACTAAGTCAAACTAAGAAAGCTGATCATTATGTCCATTGTAAGGTATCAAAGGGTTTATTTCAGAAATCAGGTTAATGCTTTGAGCAACAGAAACACTTACCAACTTAACAAGAATATTCTAGTTAGGGCAGTAATCTTTCTTCAACCTCTGGTACCTGTGACAAAAGCGGGAGTCAATTTACAGAGACTACATCTTAAGTTCAAGTACTGCCAACAATTTGAATGTCAAGAACACAGGAACATTTTCAGATTTAGAAAATAGCAAAATATAATGATTAAAAGGAGATAACAACTAATTAGAAATGCAACGAGCACAAAGGTACCAAAGCAATTACAATTGGTTGAGAACAGGAGATGTGAATTGTTTGAGTTTCAAGGCAAAATGTGTCTTTAGACGGTAAAGTGCTAATCAGTAGTAGCAGGTCATGGTTGGCCGCTACCCAAGTTCTATTTCAGGCTGACTATGATGGAAAGGAGGCCAGATACATAAAGCAGCCTTAACCAAGATAGGGTCATTAGGTCAACGTATCGCCTCAATGTGCTTCACCCATGGGAGATTTTCTACACAGTTTGGAGCTTGGCAGTACTTGGGCCTTTCCTGGAAAGGGTGCTTGCATGCCTGTGAAGGTCCTGGGCTGGAACTTCTCCAGAGACCCCAGGTTGGCTTTGCTGCACATCACAGTAGACATAATTGGCAATAGGTATAAAGAGCCCTTTTATACCTCGGCCTGAATATAGCCATGCAGGAAATTGCTAAGGCCTGGAAAGATACTCTAGAGCACCTTTGATTGAGGTCTGGGAAGGGGGGGACGTTAGAAAACTGCCTCAGTCTGGAAAGGACTATGCTCAGTGCTGCTCTCAAAAGCATGGTGAGATATGGGCGGATTAAGCACAATAAAGGGAAATTCGCCCTGGGTCTTGAAGATGAAATCCCTGATCTTTGGATATGGATTTGCGTTGCCAATAGGCCATGGGGCACACGCATGGGGGCACATATTATGTCACACTGTGTGCATGTACCCCAGTACCAGTATGGCATTGCCTGTACCAGTCCATGCAATGCTAATACTGCCCTTGACGTTCCTAATGCGATGCCTATTTCACAGGCACCACCGTGGAACGCCAAAGAACCACCTGCCAGTGACTAGAAAAGTGATAATATGGTGGGAGGTAAACGCACACAAGGGGTTGATGGTGAGCGGTCGGGTGATCACGCTCCTGCTCCGCCAAACTCATTATCAGGACCTTAGTTTGCAAGTGAGAATTTCAGTTTTGGTCTTTAACACACTATTAAAAGTCTGATAAAATAACTAATTAAATTAACAGCAAACAGACTTGGAAACACCTTTAGCCACGTCTTTGTTGATGAGATGGAGACCATCTACATTAAAGCTGTGTTTATTAAAAGATATACCAGAGATAGTGCGTTCAGAAAACGTTGTGTTTTCCCATCTTTTTAGTCACTGAAGGACAATTTGTCATTGTAGACCTGTTTAATGTTGGTCTTATATGAAAACTAATGAACAATAGAGATGTTGCATCTTATGATGTTTCCTTTGAAATATACAAAGTCCTGATTCAGATTAGTTCCACAGAAGCCTTGTATTGTCCAAATCCATATATTGAATAATATTGTGCAACATTTTTAATTTGGATTATGAAATATAATTGAGGTGATAAGTTGGGAAATGGCTATGCTAACATCAGTAAATCAAGAATGTTATCTTTAGAGACCTCTGTTTAAATTAGATGGAATGCCCATTAAACTGTATAACCAGAAACCACTAGATTGTGATGTACTCTTTGAGTCAATAACTGCAGTTAATTTTTCTAGCTTTGTATTGCAGTGAATGTAGTATTTCATTGGTTCCTGGGCCACATCTAAACTTGCACTATGTTTGGAGCTTTTAGGGCGGCAGAAGATATAGCCATATTCCCTAACAAAGAAGAGGAGATCTCCAATTACCCTGTTTGCAAGGGTTAGGTACACCCTTGGAGATCATAATATCATTACAAATCGATTTTGCTACAATCTAACTCAAAACTATTCATTGAAGCTTGATGTCAAACCCCACATAGTTTATAAGTGCACTGCTGCAAACGGGGGTGAAACAGATGTAGTGTAATGTATCAAAATATATAGAAAACAATTATCCTATCATATTAAAAAAGTGCATACAACAGGACCATACATGTGATGTAAAGAACTTCACAGAGTGTACACTTTATGAGCCATTAACATGTATTATCTTTTTTCTTCTGGCATGTGAAAATGTTTTTAATACAAATTTACAAGATAAAAAAAACTCCTGTAATATTTAAAAAATCCGATTGTCAGTGCTTACGTTTGTTATGGCTACTTATAACACACCTGCATACTAATAATAAATTAACAGAACAAGCTAGAAATCTAACTGCAACAAGAATCCACTCAGTAATTCTTCTATGAGGAAAAACCATTAGGTTTTTTAAAAGAACCCTCACCCACCAACCTTGTTGGTGGCATGCTTCATCATTTGGTTCTCAGCTAGTGTGCCGAGTGCGTCCTAGTTGTGCTACAACGCCTGATTACAGTGGAGCAGGATTTTATTTTTGTGTCAATTTGAGAATAGGTGACTTAAAACTGTCTCCAGGATATTCTTACTAGCAGGAGAATTTTAATACTGGGCTCCTAGGGAAGGATTAAAAAACGAAATGTGGATGCGAAGGAGATAAATATATCTTAGCACATTCTCAATTAGGTCCGCATGTTTCAGCCAACTTAGTTCATTTGGATGGCTTTCTTCAGTACCAAGAGTCAAGGGCCAGCAAATGTTCCGTAACGTTTATGTGCACACATGCTAAGGTGTGCATCCACAAATGGGATGATATTGCGTCTTAAGGTTTTCACCTGGAGTAATATACTATTGTCGCAATAGTCTATTGCGACATGGATCCCAGCAGGAGGTGGTGCCCATTGTTACACTTTCATAGCCAATAATTTATAAAAATCAAATACCTTTGGAGGATAAATTATGTCAACAATCATTAAAGCATGACACACTCAGAAAATAGCAAGACGTGATCATTTAATTGGTATCACAGCCATGGGATCATTCCAATGTAAAGAATACTTGATTAATTCAACAAATGGGATTGGAAAAGATTTTGAACCTGATTACAGTTAATTTTATTCCTTAACATATGACCAATATTTTGCTGAGGAGATAAAGAGAAAATCAATCACGGACTATGGGATTTTTTTCAGAACAGACCATCTTTGTCCATAAAAATGAGAGAAAAATGGTAATGAGTGTGTTTGCTCATCCTCTGGGTTTACTAGTTTTAATGTATTATTACATTTACATGCTTTGAATTTCAGTGTAATAATCATATAAATGACCTGTGTAATTTTATAGTTCACAGTGTAAATAATGGGCGTCATGAATTTTCTGGCAGATGGTTTATTCAATTAAATAACAGAATGTTTCAACTGTAATGCACCTGCACTCAGATGTGTTTGATCTGGTGCATGGAAGCTAACTGATGGCAGTTCATCACATAGTATTTGACTAAAACTATAAATTTAATTTATAAGGTGAAACTATAAAAACTGTTCAATTTCTTGCAAAATATAATGGTGATTTCTTTGAGATTCTTGACTCATTTGACTTTCAACACTTCATTAATATAATGACAAGCTACACACACTTTTTAATAGGTAAAGTCATCCTCTACATCTCAATCAAAATTAGTTGTTACAAATTCTGAGATGTATTACTATCCAAACATGAATTCTTACCAAAAGCCTAGTTACTGTGGCATTTTAAAATGCCAATGGAAGTTATTTCAACCTATCATCAAAACATACTTCTGTATGATAGGGTACTTTTTTTAATCTCTTAAACCCTACCTGTCTACCAAGTATTTTGGTTATGACTCCACTTTCACTTCCTAGTGCCAGTCAGGGCTGAGACAAGTTTCCACTGAACATCATTGATTGGTAGCTGTTTTCTTAACAAATTGTAGACTGAATCAGGGTTATTAAAAGATGTCCTCCAAGGTGGCATGTTATGTTGAAAAGAGCTTGTATAGCGTGTAGCTGCCCCAACAATGGGGCTTCCCAACGCTGGACCCAAATACAAAGGGACGTAGTTGCCTACATGAAAGAGACAAGGCTGAAAAGGAAGCAAAATGGTGAAAAGTCAAGTCTTGAGGATTTACTAAGTTCTCATGGTTCAGGGTATTCTTGAGGCAGACCTCCCGTGTTTGCTCTCTTGAATAGGCGAACAATGGCCAGATTAAGGTTGACCGATCAAGGCGGTCATAATGGCAGATAGGGTGATATAAGAATGTCAAGGATAGGAGCCCGCTAGGAGTGCAGGGTGTTCTGGGTGACACGCAAGGTCTTAAAGTGTGTTCGCTTGTTCACAGGGAGCCAATGCGGCTTCTATCAATCAATCAATCAATCAATCAATCAATCAATCAATCAATGCATTTATATAGCGCAC
This sequence comes from Lissotriton vulgaris, assembly GCF_964263255.1. Lineage (NCBI taxonomy): Eukaryota > Metazoa > Chordata > Amphibia > Caudata > Salamandridae > Lissotriton > Lissotriton vulgaris. The sequence continues at coordinate 190,192,007 of NC_141688.1, read as the reverse complement.
TACTCACCCAGAGGGTCTCAAGGCGCTAGGGGAGGGGGGTCCGCTACTGCTCGAACAGCCAGGTCTTGAGTTGCTTCCTGAAGGCGAGGTGGTCCTGGGTCAGACGGAGGTGGGTCGGGAGGGAGTTCCATGTCTTGGCGGCGAGGTAGGAGAAGGACCGTCCCCCTGTGGTGGATCTTCGGATGCGGGGGACGGCGGAGAGGCCGTGGCCGGTCGATCGAAGCTGGCGTTTGGGAGCGTAGAAGTTGAGGCGGCTGTTGAGGTATCCTGGGCCTTGGTTGTGTAGGGCTTTGTGTGCGTGGGTGAGGAGTCGGAAGGTGATTCTCTTGTTGACCGGGAGCTAGTGCAGGTCTCTCAGGTGTCCGGAGATGTGGCTGCGACGGGGGTGTCCAGGATGAGTCGTGCTGAGGCGTTCTGGATCCGCTGGAGTCTCTTCTGGAGTTTGGCGGTGGTTCCGGCGTAGAGGGAGTTGCCGTAGTCCAGACGGCTGGTGACGAGGGCCTGGGTGACCATCTTCCTGGTCTCGGTGGGGATCCACCGGAAGATCTTACGTAGCATGCGCAGGATGTTGAAGCACGACGAGGAGACGGCGTTGACTTGTCTTGTCATGGAGAGGGATGAGTCCAGGATGAAGCCCAGGTTGCGTGCGTGGTCTGTTGGTTTGGGTGCGCTGCCTAGGGCGGGGTGCCACCAGGAGTCGTCCCAGGCGGAGGGTGAGGATCCCAGGATGAGGACTTCCGTCTTGTCCGAGTTCAGCTTCAGGCGGCTGTTCTTCATCCATTCGGCTACCTCTTTCATCCCTTCGTGAAGGTTGGCTCTGGCGGTGGCGGGGTCGTTGGTGAGGGAGAGAATCAGCTGGGTGTCGTCGGCGTAGGAGATGATGTTGAAGTTGTGCTGGCGTGCGATGTCTGCGAGGGGGCTCATGTAGACGTTGAAAAGGGTTGGACTGAGCGAGGAGCCTTGAGGGACGCCGCAGATGACTTCGGTGGCTGCAGATCTGAACGGGGGAAGCGGACTCTCTGTGTCCTTCCGGCGAGGAAGGAGATCATCCACTCCAGTGCCTTCTCCTGAATTACGACGTTGCTGAGTCGCTGCACTAGTGTTCGGTGGCAGACAGTGTCGAACGCCGCGGAGAGGTCTAGGAGGATGAGGGCTGCTGTTTCTCCGTTGTCAAGCAGTGCTCGGATGTCATCGGTGGCTGCGATCAGGGCGGTCTCGGTGCTGTGGTTGGCCCGGAAGCCAGACTGCGAGAGGTCGAGGGATCCGTTCGTCTCGAGGAAGGCGGCCAGCTGCTTGTTGATGGTCTTCTCGATGACTTTTGCAGGAAACGGGAGCAGCGAGATGGGGCGGTAGTTCTTGAGGCCGGTGGGGTTGGCTGATGGCTTCTTTAGTAGAGAGCTGAGTTCGGCGTGCTTCCAGCTCTCCGGGAAGGTAGCGGTGTCGAAGGAGGTGTTGATGATGTCCCGCAGGTGGGGTGCGATGACAGCGTCGGCCTTGTTGAAGACGTGGTGAGGGCAGGGGTCAGTAGGAGATCGGGAGTGGATGGAGTTCATCGTGCGGATGGTGTCTTCGGTGCTGATCGGGGTTCAGGCGCGGACGATGGTGGTGGGGGGCGGTGGTTCGGTCGTGGCGAGCATCGGTTGAGTGCTGAAGCTGTTGTGTATGTCCGCGATCTTGTTGTGGAAGTAGGAGGCGAAGGAGTTGCAGAGGTCTTGCGAAGGGGTGATGTCATTGTTTCCGGCGTTGGGGTTGGAGAGCTCTTTAACGATGTTGAAGAGTTCCTTGCTGTTGTGTGCGTTGTTGTCCAGTCGTTCCTTAAATGCGGTTTTCTTGGTGGCGTGGATGAGTTGGTGGTGTTTTTGGGTGGCGAGCTTGAGGGCAGTCATGTTGTCCGGTGTTGGGTCTCTGCGCCAGGTTCTCTCGAGGGCTCGGCAGTTCTTCTTGGAGCTCTTGAGTTCGTCGGTGAACCATGGGGCTTTCTTGCTACCGGGTCTGCTAGGCGGGGTCTTCAGAGGGGCGAGGTCGTCTGCGCAGTTGCTAATCCACTTCGCGAGGTTGGTGGCCGCCTGGCTTGGGTTCGTTGCGCTGGTGGGAGGGTTCATGCACAGGGAGGTCGCGAGCTGGTCGGCTGTGATCTTGTTCCAGCTTCTGCGTGCAACCTGTTGCTGGTGGTGGTGGATCATGGTCCTTCTGAAGCTGAAGTGGACGCAGCTGTGGTCCGTCCAGTGGAGTCCGGTGGCGTGGCTGAAGGCGATGTCCTTGCTGGATGAGAACACGGGGTCGAGTGTGTGTCCGGCGTAGTGGGTGGGGGTGCTCACCAGCTGCTTGAGACCGAGGTTGGCGAGGTTGTCCATCAGGGTGGTGGTGTTGCGGCCGTTGTTGTTCTCCAGGTGGAAGTTGAGGTCCCCGAGGAGGATGTAGTCAGCGGAGAGGAGGGCGTGCGGGCTGATGAAGTCGGCAATGTCTTCGCTGAATTGTGTGCGTGGTCTCGGGGGTCTGTAGATGAGGGTGCCTCTGAGGGTGGTCTTGGGGTTGATGTGGACCTGGAAGTGCAGGTGCTCGGCGGGTGCGAGGGTGTCGTCGGTGTTGGTCGTGATGCGGATGGGGTTCCTGTGGATGATGGCGATGCCTCCTCCGGTCTGGTTGATGCGGTCCCTTCGGATGATCTTGTAGCCGTCTGGGATGGCGATGTCGGGCGCTGAAGAGGCGTTCATCCAGGTTTCCGTGAGGAAGGCGACATCTGGTGAAGTTGTGTCGAGCAGGTTCCAGAGCTCGACGGCGTGCCTGTGGACGGAGCGGGTGTTGAGCAGGATGCATTTCAGGTGGCTGCTGCTGTTGCTCGGCTTGGTCTTGGCCGGTGCTGGAGTAGTGCAGGTCCGGATGCAGGTGAACTTGCAGGAGTTGCAGCAGAAGGGTCCGTGGGTGGGTCTCGGGGTGGCTCGGTAGCATCCCGGGATTCGGCCGGTGTTGAGTGCGTTGAGGGTGGCGGCGTCATACGTCCGGCGGGTGGGCTGGGGTCTGCGAGAGCCAGGGGTCCTGGCACTGAGCGCGGTCCAGGCGCGGACGGGCGCAGACGGGCTTACCTTTGGCGCACCTTCGGCGCTCAGTCGGCGCTCCCGCTGCGTGTGTCCGCTGCGCGGTCGCTCTGGGGGCGTCATAAGAAGGGGGACGTGAGGGGGGGTCAGCTGGGCGGTGGGAGCGGCTCGGCCAATGGGCCAGTGGTGGGCGGGGCCTGTGGCGAGCAGCGGCGGGAAACTGGCGAGCGGGCGGCTCTGCTGTGGCTGGGACGCTCGGGGGACCAGGGGGGCGTCGGCGGCGGAAAAAATGCGGCAAGGCTGGCTGGCAGGAGCAAGGCTGGCTGGCAGGAGCAGGAGGCGGCAGGAGGAGCAAGGGGGTGACCCGGCCTGGTGAGAGGCGCAGCAGTCACTTCTGGGGAAGACTAGATGAGGAATAGAATTTGGGTAAGGAAAAGGGCAAACTGGCTGCAACATTTTGGGCTATCTGATTTTAGTAATTGAGACAGGATTGAATCAGAGCTTGAATAAGGGATTGCCTGGTGCAGGGGCCGCAAAAGTCTATGATGGGTTTGAGGCTTCTCATGAGCCCAAAACAGGTGCCTATCAGAGATTTGGCTTGGGCCTTATAGGCCAGGTTGTCGTCCATCCAGACTCCGAGGCAATGACAGTGCAAACTGACCGATGTTATGTAAGCACTATAGCAGTATTTTAAGTGAGCCTGTGTCGAACGCGTCCACAAGTTCAGTAAGATCAGGTTTGAAGACCTTCCTTCACCCAAAGAGCTACGAAGAGTCTCTCTTACAGCTAATAGGGTAGATTCTGTTCTGTGTGCAGGCCTAAAGCCATTTTGGAACATATCCAGAATGTGGTGTTCTTCTGAGAACTTTACAAAATGCTATTGACATGTTTCTCCGTTAGCATGCACAGGAAAGGTACAAGGGAGATGGGGTGGTAATTTTCGGGCTTCATGGAATCCAGTGAGGGTTTTTTTAGCAGGGTAATGACTTTAATAAGGCAGATGATAGAGAGATATTGATTTATTCCAAAAAGGGAGGGAGAAGAAGATTCTGTAGTTCTAATATGAGATCTGGTCTGTTGGAGTCGTTGTGAGAACCAGATTTTACTTGGCTGCAAGGGTCTCGTAAAGATGATGGGCAAAAGGATGTCGATGTGCTCAGAGTGGCCTTAGGACGGATATCCTCTGGCAAGACAGTACAGTCCGACCGATCAGAGGTGCCGTTGGAGAGGAGATGAGAATACATATCCTCGATCTTGCTAATAAAATAGTCTACAACCTTATTGCAGTGATTGCTAGAGGCTTCTATAGGACCAGCTGATGACACTGGCTTTATTAGGCTGTTGACTAGGTTGAAAATGTCTTTGGCAGGATTGGTGCTATTGCAGATTTAATTCGAAAAGTACTCAGCCCTGGACTTTATAATAAGTTTGTGATATGTTTTGATAGCTGATCTGTTGTGTGCTTTTAAGGAGGGATCGCACGTTTTTCTCCAGGAACGCTCTAGAGCCTTATAGTGCTGTTGAGCAGCAATAAGGTACTTGTTGAACCATGGGGCGGAATGCTTCTCTTTGACTGGGACCTGACCAGCTGGCTGGGATGAAAGCATCGAGGGCAGAGATGAGTCAGATGTCAGTTAGTTTTCGCCACCCTGCACATTGGGGGCCAGATGGGGATGGCTAGCCTGAATGTAGTTGCCAAATCCCTTCAAGTCTAATTTGTGCCGGGGACATTTCAGGATGGTGTCAAGGCCCAGGGTGATGTCCTGGCATGGTATGCAGATGGACATGGGAATCATAAAGCGGTCGGTCCTGGTCATGGACAAAGGGATCGAGACCTGCCAATAGCTTAGGTTTGGCCAACAGAGTGTGTCACGACTGTGACTAATCGGATTAATTGCATGGCTGTAAAGTCATCCAAGTTCAGTAAGATCAGGTTTGAAGACCTTCCTTCACCCAAAGAGCTACGAAGAGTCTCTCTTACAGCTAATAGGGTAGATTCTGTTCTGTGTGCAGGCCTAAAGCCATTTTGGAACATATCCAGAATGTGGTGTTCTTCTGAGAACTTTACAAAATGCTATTGACATGTTTCTCCGTTACCATGCACAGGAAAGGTAAAAGGGAGATGGGGTGGTAATTTTCGGGCTTCATGGAAACCAGTGAGGGTTTTTTTTAGCAGGGGAATGACTTTAATAAGGCAGATGATAGGGTGATATTGATTTATTCTAAAAAGGGAGGGAGAAGAAGATTCTGTAGTTCTAATATGAGATCTGGCCTGTTGGGGTCGTTGTGAGAACCAGATTTTACTTGGCTGCAAGGGTCCCGTAAAGATGATGGGCAAAGGGATGTCAATGTGCTCAGAGTGGCCTTAGGACGGATGTCCTCTGGCAAGACAGTACAGTCCAACCGATCAGAGGTGCCGTTGGCGAGGAGATAAGAATAGATATCCTCGATCTTGCTAATAAAATAGTCTACAACCTTATTGCAGTGATTGCTAGAGGCTATAGGACCAGCTGATGACACTGGCTTTATTAGGCTGTTGACTAGGTTGAAAATGTCTTTGGCAGGATTGGTGCTATTGCAGATTTAATTCGAAAAGTACTCAGCCCTGGACTTTATAATAAGTTTGTGATATGTTTTAACCCCTTCCATGCTAATGACGAGCTCAGCCCGTCATGAACAATGGTAAATCTTACTTTGCAGCACAGGAGGGGAAAAGTCAAAGCAGCCAAGGTGTTAATAGCTGATCTGTAGTACGCTTTTAAGGAGGGATCGCACGTTTTTCTCCAGGAACGCTCTAGAGCCTTATAGTGCTGTCGAGCAGCAATATGGTACTTGTTGAACCATGGGGCGGAATGCTTCTCTTTGACTACGACCTGGCCAGCTGGCTGGGATGAAAGCATCAAGGGCAGAGATGAGTCAAGATGTCAGTTAGTTTTCGCCAGCCTCCACATTGGGCGCCAGATGGGGATGGCTAGCATGAATGTAGTTGCCAAATCCCTGCAAGTCTAATTTGTGCCGGGACATTTCAGGATGGTGTCAAGGCCCAGGGTGAAGTCCTGGCGTGGTATGTAGATGGACATGGGAATCACAAAGCGATCGGTCGTGGTCATGAACAAAGGGATCGAGACCTGCAAATAGCTTAGGTTTGGCCAACAGAGTGTGTCACGACTGTGACTAATCAAATTAATTGTATGGCTGAAAAGTCAACCAGGGCGTTGCCAATTTCACCATCTTGGATAGCATGGAAGGGAAGGTTGAGGTCATCAATGATGTTGAAATTGCACATTTTATAATTAGTGGGGATACGAAATTGATGGGCGCATGTCTGAAAGCTTTAGATGGGCCTAGGGAAGAGGGGCAGTAGACTAGCAGCCCAGAGAGAGTCAAATTGTTATTATTAGAATTTTCAAAAGAGACCTTTCACTGTCTTCAATGGCTCACTGGGTCAGGCTGCAGCCTAGAATATCTCTGAAGATAATGGCTCTGCCGCCTGGTCTACCACAGGCTCTGTTGCAGCTCTTAAAGTTATGGCCAAAGGGAATCTGTAAGGCAGGTTCTCCTATGTAGACTGTCCTAGCCAAGTTTCTCTGAGAAACAAAATGTCAGGTGAGTAGTACTGTATAAACTAAAAAATGTCAGCATGGTAACAAACCAGGGAACGGCATTTGATACTGAAGAACTAGCATGTGGTGGAGAGAGGTAGAGTGTGTAAGTAAGGGGTAATGGTAGTCCAGAGTATGGTAGGTTTGTAGCTGCACTTCTTGCATCTAAAAGACATCTCCTCCGGGGTCCACAGGTGCAAAAAGCTATTCTGTTGTGTATCCTTTAGTGAGTGGAGGTTTAAAGAGAAATAAATTGTTTGGTTTATGAGAGGGAGGGCGCCTGGCCGCTGGAGCTGTCCAGATGTTGCTGGGAGTGTTCAGACTCACCTTTGGCGTATCAGAGGCGCCTCCACGCATCAGGGCTCATTTTATGCTCTGAGCCACGATTTGGGTAATAGAACAAGTGGCGGCAAATAGACTGCTATCCTCACAAGACAGCCTGCCCCCTCCATCAGCACCAACACCAACCAACCAAACCAACACCAACCAACCAACAAACACCAACACCAGCCCCAACCCTCGAACAGCCCCAAGTGCACAGGGACTAGTCTGGTAAGAGCGAGCATGATTGATTGAAATTTAAAAACGTGTACGCTATGTGATCGATAACAGTTGCAACCCATCCTCTCAAATTCATCAGAATCCTGAATATAAAAAAAGCACAATGTGATTAGCAACGATTCGTTTTTTTAAAGTGCAGCAGCAATTAGATTCCTCTTAAACGTATAGGGCCATATGTATCAAGCAAATTCGCATTCGCAAAGGCCGAAATTCGCTTTCGGCCTTTGCGAATGCGAATTTGCTAAATGGAATACATTAAGAAAATTTTGGTGCAAAATAAGGTATCGCAAAATTTGCGATTCCTTATTTTGCAATTTCATTTAAGGAATCGCAAATTTGTGCGCCACATGTGCACCAATGCATATTTTAGGGGTGCAACAGGGTGTCCTTTGGACACCCCTGCACCCTTGAAATTCTTCTCAATTTGCGATTAGCAAAATGCGAATTGCAAATTGAGAATAACTTCCCATTAATTTCTATGGGCCTCCTGGCCCATAGAAATGAATGGGAAAGTATTCCTTAATTGCGATTCGCAATTTGCTAATCGCAATTAAGGAATTTTAAGGAATCGCAAAAAAAAACAGATTTTTTACATACATACCCATTTGCGATTCTCAAATAGTGGTTTCTCAAAAATCGCTATTTGAGAATCGCAAATGGGTATCTTGATACATATGGCCCATAGTCATTTTAGCACAACAACAGTGATGTATCATAAAAGGGTTACAAAGGGGAGGGATGCACGGTGCAGGGAAGTCTGGTACCCGATGTCACTGGTGACGCGTCCACACATCTGGGCTCATTTAATGCTCTGGGCTATGATTTAGGTGTAGATGTAGAGCTGCTTTTGAGGTTTAACCAATTTATTGTTATGCCGAGATTTCAGTCGATAAGGCATGGACATTTATTTTAGCGATGGTATAGCTCATGTATCATTTGGTACTGATATCTGGAAACAAAATTAAGGAAATTAAATCTAGATTAGTCTGCACAAGCACTACTAAGGATTTGTTCATATATTCAGACTGTGAGTTTTGACAGTTAACACATGTTTAGGGAGTTTTTTTACTTTTAGAATTCAGGGTGTTGAGAAATAATTGAGTAGGTGGTGTAGTGAAAATATAAAACCGTGATTGTCACGTGTATGAAACACATAGTAATACATGTCTTAAGATCTTTAAATCTGTTAAGACATCATAAATGCAAGTTCTCAACTAGTTAAAGATTATTTTTTCAAATAAAATGAAGTCCAGTGACTTTTAGTAATTGGTGTATGAACACCTTTAATATATCGTGATTAGGTTTTTACTCATTTTCTTTTATGTGAGTTTTTTTAATTTCATATTAATTAATACCTTTACTTACATGCCAACAAGTTCCGATTTCCTGAGAAATTACAGTCATAACTGTTACATTTCCTACAGTTGAGTTATGGAAGAAGTCCAGTATTAGGATGTTAGCGGATATCTGCGTATCGATTTTCTCGTTAACAAGGTTATTCACAATTTCACACTTGTTATAACAGGCGTCCATCTTTGGATCCAGCATGCATTGCGTGCACCTCGACTTCCTGCCTGTTCTGTCTAGTGCCTATGCCTCAAGCACTTGTTCTTCTTCTGGAGTTATAATGCTTGCTCCTGGTGAAGTAGATCTTTCCTCATTGGACCTTGCGTGCTGCTGCCCATACCAAGTGCACTTACATCTCAGTTGCCATTTTCCAAAGGGTTAGGTCTTTGGGCCATGTCTCCACTGACTGTGAAGGACTCTTTCCCCCATATATTGCCACCCTACGCTTCACTATAAGTAGTATTAAGACAATAAAGCATCTATTGGATCCCTGAATGTTCTTGTCATAGCCAGGAAGTGCTACAGGTGGGGAATAGGGTATTATTTAGTTTCTTATTTGTTTCATCTGTGTATGAATTGAGAAGTCTGGAGCTACTGTTTAGGGAGATTGTTATTTTTCTGAGTGCAGTAGTAGAGCCACACTATATCTGTTCATTCTCTCATAGATCTGTCTCCTATAATCTTCTAGCTCCTCTGGGGTCAGTGTGACTTTCACCCAATAACACTCTATTTATTTTATTGACAGTGGGCCTCATTATGATGGTGGTCAGACATTCGTCGGGAACAGGACCGCCCGATTAGCTGTCGGCGGTCCTGCCATTGGTATTAGGATGCCACTGCCTTCATGGCGGGCGCAATGTGTATGTTTTTGATTGCAGCGTGTACTGCAGGCAGCAGCACACATCGCAATACAAAATAACACACATTTTGCATATTCTTTTACTATGTGGTAGGCACCATGTGGTGCCTGCCACATGGTGCAGGAATATGTAGGGGGGCACCATAGGTGCACCCAGGGCCCATATCAGAGGTCCAGAGGAGAAGGGGGGCCCGCCTTTTCATAGCGGGGTAACCGCCATGAAGCACCCGGCAAAAACTGACATTGCAATCCCTACAGCGGTGCCTGAGCCGGCACTGCCACCATTGTAGGGATTCCAGTCCGTCCGACACATTAGTGTTGTACGGTCTCTCCGCCTGCTGACCATCCGCCCGCTGACCATACACCCGCCATCCTAATGCAGCAGATGGTCTTGCATGGTCTGATGGCGATGGAACCACCACTTTGCCTGATGGTGGCAGTCCCACCACCATCCTAATGAGGACCTATATTTTTGGAATCCGTACTGCCAATCAGGCATGGAAGAAAGCGGTTCTGAAGGCAAACACTGATTACATGTAACAAAGAGAGGGGTCAAAGAGAGCACAATCCTTAAGCGCAAATAAGTTTAAATGACTAATTAGTCAAACTGTACTTGAACGACAGTCAAATTGTAAATATTATATAATGTTCATATTCAGACAGGACAGAAGAGCAAAGAGTTCATATTTTCATTTCCTTTATTTGAAGATCCATCATAAAAGTAGAGTTGACAAAAAACAGCCGACACGTGTTTCGTCAGTGCCATTGATCAGTACCATGACTTTCTCAAGGCTATATAGACGGTAATGATCAGGATGCGTCCAATTGTTTTACATAAAGTGAAATGTAATGTTGGGTTCAAAGATCATAAATATATATAGTCGAGATGAGCAACAGTACATGGAAATCCAAAATGATCGAAATCCACAGTGATAGTCTTGATAGGCTAAGGGTGACGCCAAGACCAGTATGCCATGTCACACGTTCTAAAACACGATAGATGCCAAGCTCAATTTGTTAATATTGTGAATCAAAAGTTGTAAGATTGAAGCCCTGACAAAAAAGTGTAAACAGGACAACAGTCCCAGGTAAAAACCCGGTGTCAGGATAATGAATAGAGGTAGCCATGTCGCGAAAATATCAGCGAACTGAGGCACTGCCCCAAAGAGTCTAGAGGCAGTAAACGTGCACGTAGGTCTGCATAGTAACGAGACCGAAGGTTCACAGTCAGGTACAAATTCTAGTATAAGGATTTGTCGGGTGGGCTACTGTGATCGCTTGCTCACGCGCTCCCCTCCAAAGACTACATCCTTCTGGGAGACCTCAACTTTCACCTTGAAAAGAGCAACGACCGCAACACCGCCACCCTGCTGGACAACCTCGCCAACCTCGGACTTAAACAACTGGTCACTTCCCCCACCCACATCGCAGGTCACACACTCGACCCAATCTTCACCTCCAGCAACCATGTCTCCTTCAGCCACACCACGGACCTCCTCTGGACTGACCACAGCTGCGTTCACTTCACCTACAACAAACCAAAACCCAACATACTCCTCCAACCCACCCTGCAAAGAAACTGGAACAAAATCACCACGGACCAAATCTCCGCATCGCTCCTTCGAAACCCCCCAGCCCTATCTTCTGACACCAACGAAGCCGCCGCCAACCTCACCCTATGGTTATCCAACACCGCCGACACCTTAGCACCACTGAAAAAACGTCAAAGCAAACCTGGCAGCAAGAAGGCCTCATGGTTCAACGATGATCTCAAGAAGTCCAAGAAACTCTGCCGCTCCCTTGAAAAGACTTGGAAAAAAGACCCAACCACCAGCACCAGGGACACCTTCAAAAGCGCCACCCGCACTCACCACCAACTGATCCGAAAAGCCAAGAAAACAGCATTCAAGGATCGACTTGACAACAACGCCCACAACAGCAAGGAACTTTTCAACATCGTCAAGGAATTTTCCAATCCCTCGGCCAACTCCAACGACATCACCCCATCTCAAGCCCTCTGCGACTCCCTAGCCTCATTCTTCCACAACAAGATTGCAGACATCCACAACAGCTTTGACAACCAACCCAGAAACCAACCCACCCCACCATTTACTGTTCATCTTCCCCCCGTGAACACCCTTAACAACTGGAACCCAATCTCCACTGAGGACACCATCCAGCTGCTGAATTCCATCCACTCAGGATCCCCCACAGACCCATGTCCTCACCACATATTCAACAAAGCAGACTCCGTCATAGCACCACACCTCCGAGACGTCATCAACTGCTCCCTCAACTCCGCCACCTTCCCGGAAGACTGGAAACACGCAGAACTCACCGCCCTCCTGAAAAAACCAACAGCAGACCCCACCGAACTCAAAAATTACCGCCCCATCTCGCTTCTTCCATTCCCGGCCAAAGTCATCGAAAAGGCTGTCAACAACCAGCTCGCCGCCTTCCTCGAAGCCAACAAATCCCTCGACCCCTCACAATCTGGCTTCCGAGCAAAACACAGCACTGAGACCGCCCTCATCGCAGCAACAGACGACATTCGAACTCTACTGGACAATGGAGACACAGTCGCCCTCATCCTCCTTGACCTCTCTGCAGCATTCGACACAGTCTGCCACAGCACCCTTTTACAACGCCTCAATAACATCGGAATCCAAGGAAAAGCACTTGAATGGATCACCTCGTTCCTCACCGGAAGAACCCAGAGAGTCCGCCTTCCTCCATTCAAGTCCGAGGCCTCTGAAGTCATCTGCGGCGTACCACAAGGATCCTCACTCAGTCCCACCCTCTTCAACGTATACATGAGCCCCCTCGCGACCATCGCACGCCAACACAACCTCAACATCATCTCTTACGCGGACGACACTCAACTGATCCTCTCCCTCACCAATGACCCCAGCACCGCCAAAACTAACCTACACGAAGGAATGAAAGAAGTTGCCGAATGGATGAAACAAAGCCGCCTGAAACTGAACTTGGACAAAACAGAAGTCCTCATCTTAGGTACATCCCCCTCTGCTTGGGACGACTCCTGGTGGCCAGAAGCCCTCGGAAAAGCACCCATCCCGACAGACCACGTACGAAACCTAGGCGTCATCCTGGATTCTTCACTCTCAATGAACAGACAAGTCAGCGCCGTTTCCTCTTCTTGCTTCAACATTCTTCGCATGCTCAGGAAAACATTTCGCTGGATCCCCTCCGAAACGAGGAAAACAGTCACCCACGCTCTGGTCACGAGCCGACTGGACTACGGAAACACCCTCTACGCAGGTACTACCGCAAAACTCCAGAAGAAGCTCCAACGAATCCAAAACGCCTCAGCCAGGCTCATATTAGACATCCCACGCAACGAACACATCTCCGGTCACCTTAAAGACCTCCACTGGCTACCCGTCAATAAGAGGATCACTTTCCGTCTGCTTACCCACGCACACAAATCACTCTACGACATCGGACCAGATTACCTCAACTCACGACTGTCCTTCTACACCCCCCCCGCCAACTACGTTCTTCCAGCCAAGCCCTCGCCACTGTACCTCGCATCAACAAGACCACCATGGGAGGCAGATCCTTTTCTTACCTGCCTGCCAAAACATGGAACTCACTCCCCGCGTACCTTCGCCTTACCCAGAACCACCTAGCATTCAGAAAGCAACTTAAAACATGGATATTTGACAAGTAACCCTCCTCTCCTTCCTAAGCGCCTTGAAACCCTCTGGGTATGTAGTGCGCTATACAAATTCCATGACTTGACTTGACTTGACTTGTTAAACTATTGCATGTTTTAAACACACCTCAAAAAGGGAGAGGTTGTGGCGCAGCGGCTAGAGCTGCTGACTAAGTAGCGCAGGGCTCACGGTTCGAACGCTGGCAGCAGCTCAGTTCAGGATCATGTGACTCTGAGAAAGGGTTCCCTTAATCTGCCTGACGGCCTCCCAGCACCTGAATATCCTTAGGGGTAATACGTTCGCCCGTTACAAATGTGGAATGTATTTATTTTTTCTAAAGAGCTCTCCCATGCAGCTTATTCTCTTGTTGGCCATCATCTGTTTAGCCTTCAGCTCCGATGTAAGAGAGATTCATGGGTTTTTGGTGTGTAGTTAGTGGGAATACAACACTGTGTGGCCCTGTCTGCCTATCACACAACAACATGCAGTTGGCTGAATTTGTTTATCCAGTTATATTTCTTGTATGGAGCATCAGTGATGTCAGCAGTGGGCAGGAAGCAGTGCTTAATTTGAGCCAGTGGTTCACAGGCATTGCTGTTTGGGGACTACCACCTATTTTATCTCATCAGACATTTACAGAGAGCTTAGTGGAGTGAGGGTGGAAGAGAAATACAGAAAACCATTATCAAGTGAGACATCAGAGACAGGCAAGAGTTAGAAAAAGGGTCTGCAGGGTGACTTATAGTGGATTAAAGAGGCATGAGGTGGATTCAAAACTACACAGCCCTGTTATTTTTGCTCCAATGTTTACTAGCACCAGCCGTGGACTTCTGAGCACAGCTTTGGGCACCGGCAATCATTCTTTTACAAATTAAGCACCAGCAGGGAGAGCTCATCTCCACTTGGAGGAGTTGTACTGCTATTAAAAACAAACGCATAATATTGGTCATGAGTTGTCCAAGAATGAATGAATTAACTTGTGAGCGAGAAAAGATAGAAGTGAATTTTCCAGAAAGACAGTGTGTAAAATTTAGTCAACATCTATGTTGAGAATTTCTATCTTCTTGTTATTCCTAATTCTGAAATAAGCAGATCGGTTTGTGCCACCCTGGCTGTGCCAGACAAGCGGCCCGAGTTACTCTCTCACATAAAGAGAGTGATCTCGACACTTGGGTCACTGCAGTAAGTTGTGCAATGATCACAGTGAGTGCCACACAAGTGAGTAGGCGCCATTCGTTTACCCAGCTCAAGGTTCCTTTTATGAATCAACTCTGACTGTGATAGAACAGGTCTCTTCCAGAAATGTTTATTGCTGAACACTGGGAAATTATGTTATCGACAAGCATTGAGGACAGGTGTATGAGAATCAGCGGCTCATTTTGTGAGTAACCGTACAGAACGGTGGAGATATATTATTAATGTAGAAAAACCACTCGATCCACCTAAGAACCACAATTTCTCATCAGACTGAATTTGAAACGAGGTACCTTCAAGTGCTCTTAGTGAAAGGCGCTGCATTGAAAATGAAACCGAACTGATGTGATTTCTTGGTGAATTTTTATTTTCTCATTCTGTGCCCTGCATTTCCTGTTACGAAAGTCTAACTTTACGACTTTTGGTATTCTCAAATGGCATTTACGAGTAGCAAAGTTAGACTTTTAGTCTAAGTTTAGAGCAAAAGTCTTACTTAGACAAAAAATCCAACTTTACTACTACTACAGTTAGACTTTTGTTTGGTCTAAGTTTAGACCTAAAGTCTACCTTTACTACTACTAAAGTTAGATGTTTGGTCTATGTTTTACCCAAAGTGTAAAGTTAGTAGTAGTAAAGTTCGTCTTTTTGTCTAAACTTAACCTCTTCGAGGCTATTGATGGTACCGTTCCGTCACAGCTCGCGGGTGAGCTGTGTCATGACGGAACGGTTCCATCATGGCCCGGCCGCTGCGCCTGCGCAGCGAGTTTATTTTGAGCGGGCGGGGCGTAACGGAACCGTTCCGTCATGAGCACAGCTCACCCGCGAGCCGTGACGGAACGGTTCTGTCACCCGTGCAGCTCACCCGCGCGCCCCCGCGACCGTTAGCGCTGCGGCGGAATAGCTGCCGCAGCGAAAGGGTTAAACCAAAGGTCTAAATTTACTACTCATAAATGCCCTTTGTGAATACCGAAAGTCGTAGAGTTAGACTTTCTTCTCAGATTACTCCTGTGAATCGGGCTCGGTGTGTTTTACAGACCAGTTTTCATTATAGGACTTTGTCGAACCATTTGTCGGAAAGACTGAGATTGGAGACGTGGCTGCATTGCTCAAAGAATGATTGAATAATTAGTTGGTTGGGTGAGGAGTGGGTGGATCAATTAATTAAAGAATAGAGGATAATAAAGACTTTTAGTTCATGGCAGTGATATAAGTTGGGTGGTCTGATTTTAAATTTCGCTTCTGCATTAAAGCATCACCCTCCCCAACCACTGCCACCACCAAGTCTTTTGAAGCATGCAACACCTGCGTGTATTTAGGAGAGTACGTTGTTTTAATATCTCAAATAATTAAATGCAAAGCATTAGGCTTTGCTCCAAAATGGGAGAAAGAGACATAATCATGACGGGGCCAAATTCCACAATGTGAAACCAGGAGACCTGGCACCAATCCTGGCTACCATTTGACAACGCGGAGTGATGCCTAGTAATTCTTTTCTTCACAGTGCTTTCTTTTCCTATATCATCACAAGAGCACCTTGAATTGCATCTCTTGAGGGTGTGTGCTGCACAACCACAACAAACTGTAATATTACTCCATCTATAGTAACACCTTAGCTCATGCATGGAGAGAAAAAGACAACTGATTTTCCTCCTGGTTCACTAATAGGACTGTCATCAGGGCAGTGGTGGTGGAGGCATGAGAGTTCATTAGTTCATGACTAGAATCTCTTCTACCAATTGTCCCTAAAAGCTATGGTATAATTATGTATAATACATTGTCTTAACAAAGAAATACAGTATTTTGAATTAAAGAGTCTGTATCATATATGTACTTGATTCTCTGAGCCAAGCTACTAGCCCTCCCCCCTCCTCCCCCTTTAAGGGTAATGCTGGTGACACCACTGCAGGAGACAGGAACCACTGATATGCATGAGTACATGGTTTGCAAGTGAGCGTGGTCTGACTGGCAGGATTTAAAATAATTGTTTTACATACTAGGTAAAGCAACAAAGTGCTACAGGCAAGAAACTCATCCAGCCCAGCCCAAAGCAACAAAGCTAGCCCCGCCAGCAGTAAAATCAGCCCACAGCAGCAGTAAAACCGGTCCCCTCCCTGCCAGCCCACCTGTAAACCTCACGGTGCGTGGTGTGGCCAGTATGGACATGCACACAAGCCTTTGCTCACGAGTAACATGAAGTGTTTATTGCAAAGCACGGCAAATTCATATGTAAGGGCACATTGTCTAAAACTGAGCTTTTCCATGTTCATATGGCAGTTATTGCATTTTATGTTTCCAATGGCGTTATTTGCTCTCAACAGAAGAATGCAACCTTTTCTTGCCATGTGCGATCCTGTTCTTGCATGGCAGTTTCCCATTCCCAGTTTCCCAGCAAATATTGCCACAGTATGGTATGCAATAATGATTGCCACTTGTGGTTGCAGTGTGATATATGGGATAATGTACCCCCTGTCTTACATCACATTGAGAATGTATGACGTTACAACATCTACATTTACAACGCATACCTTTACAACGCAGGTTTGACATCGCTACATCCTATACAGCGCATACATTACATTGCATACCACCGCAATTTTTTTTAAACAATATTTACAAAGCACTCCATTACATTCCATTACATCGCATTATACCTTTATCACGCATACCATTACAACGCATACCATTACTTTGCATTTAAGGTAAGTATTGGATAGTGTAGGGGTAAAAAATACTATTCTAACTCCAGGGGGTGCAACAGTAGGGTAAGTGTTGGATAGTGTATGGGTACTATGCAATGTAATGCATTGTAATGACATGCGTTGTAGTGACATGCAATGTTATGGATGCGTTGTAGTAACGCTTTTTAAAGATGTTGCAATGTAATGACTGCGTTGTAAATGTAGTGCGATGTACTGACTGCGTTGTAAAGGTTATTTCCCTCCTATTGATACTGTAAGTCATTGCAGAGTTTGTGACCATACTAAGGATTGAGGCCAAGGCCAAGTTCCTTTATAAGTTAATGGAACCTTGAGGTGACTTAGAATATTCTACTAATGTATGTCAGGGGGTAGGTTATTCCATATAGGACCATTGAGTTGGGTAACAATAAACATCTGTTATTCTGCGCCAGAACACCTTCGGGTAATCGTGTGCTTTACAAATACACCTGTTATGTTATATAAAACATGGTCATACCACAAACCTTTCTACAAACCACTTAAAACCTTGGTGAGTATTCTTTCCTGTGAAAAAGAACGTTTGTAAACATGAGGATTGTATTTAAAATGTATACTGTAAAATTAATAGACCAAAAAGCTGTTATTTGTTGCAAAAAGATATTAATAAAAGCCAGATTTAAATAAAAAAAGCTGTGACTGTGTAGACACATGCAGAGAGATTCAATGTTCCCTATAATTACCTAAAGTGTGAAAAATATACTTGTTGCCATAAATATCACTGTTCTGCTTAACACTGCACATCTAGAAAATCTGAACAGGAGAAGGAAAAGCCTGTGGCAGCAGGCCTTGTGATGTCAGAACTCAATTGTAATAAGTTATTACAGTTCAGTGGTTTTGTCATTTTTTATTAGGGGCTAGCAGGGACGTCAGAAGTCTCCTTCTATGGGGGAATTAGAGGCGGTCTTTGATACAGGGATTGCAGGTTTCCTTATATTATAAATTCCTCTTCTCTGTGTAGTGTGCTTAGACAGTACATTTTGCAATTCTAGTGCATAGTTCTAATTGTTCAGGAAATGTTCTCATTAAAATCCAAACCTGATTGCCTCTTCTTTTGCTAAGGGCGAGAAACAGCAAAGGAGACATATGTAGAAGTTCTCAGATTTCTTTTCTGTTTAAAAAAAAAAAAACCTTTTTGGGTAGCAAAGCGTGTTTGAACGCAAGGCCCCGCCATTCGCAGTCTGAGCACGCGCCACGGTGAGGGCTGAGCTGCTGCGACGGATGCCATCAAACTTGTCATATTTTATTCATGAGTTGTGGAGTGCATGGATGAAATGAGAAAAGCAATGCCCCAAATCATAATTACGGTGTTAAAAGATAAAACAGTTATTACGGTGACTTTTTTTAAATAAAAAAAAATACATTTTCGCAAACGGTGGAAATTGTGTGGACCATAAGTAAAACTATTTCGGGCATTTGTTTGTGTCGCACCTCGCCTCAATACGGACAATGCACTTCAGAAGCACGCATTCCGTCTGAAAGAGTGATTAAAAAGGCCCTGACAGCTGTATTAATAAACAAAAAGGAAAGACTTTAATAACCGAGTATGTGCCATTGAATCTCGCGTGTCCTTTTCTCTCATGGGGAATTTATGATAGGATAAAAAGAAGCGCAGGATTGGAATTGTTTCTCTGATACCGGATTCTGTTTTATAGAATGAAAATGTGTGCGATGAAAAACCTGCCCTGAAACTGCCAAGTGGCAACGCTAAGGGAATAGGTTTTTAAAAAGAATTGTTAAGTTTCTGTCTTGTTTTAAAAAAGAAAGTTGGGGATAGAAAGTTCTAGAAAAGGATTTCACTTTTAATATGAACAGGAATAGAGTGCGTTTGTTTCTGTTGTGGACTGATAATGTATTTCAGAGGTAGGCTCTTACCCCCTGCTATTGGTACATACCCCATCACTGAGCCTCGGGACACCTTCTTCAGGGCATATTTTATCAAGCAGCAGCGATAATTATCTCTGCCTGCGGATAGCACAATAGTGATAATTATTCCAGTGATAGCGGTATTTTCCATGGAACATCGCTGGTTTTCAGCGCTGTTCCATGTAAAACGGCGATAACCTTGCTGATACGACCATGTGGTCGTACCAGCATAATCCACCCCCATTGTTAAGTATACGTAAGTCATCATTTTAGCAGACGTTATTTTTTCCGAAAACTGTGGTTTTTGCCAAACACTAACGTCTGCTAAAATGCGTGGGCCTCCTTGTAAATATTGCGATGTGCACAACAGCGATAATTTACATGGAGTACTGCCCAGTGCTGCAAAGCGAGGCGTCTTGAAAACGGGTGCTAACATGCACTAATGCATGTTAGCACTCACTTGTAAATATGGCAATAGTTTTATCTCCACTTTTTTGGCATTTAAAGCCATATAAGGCCCTTATTGATATGCCCCTTTGTTCTTTGGACATTTACTGCTATACTTTGGATGGAAAAGCTCACCACCAATACCTCTGCACCGCCTATAAAACCCATTAACCATTATCCATATCATCCATCCATCGATTTACATGTGTCTCTTAGAACAGTTTACTAAGTACATTCAATTGTATTTCATAGCATAATTTCCGTAGCACTTTCTTTTCTCTTGTAGGGGTTCCTTGAGGCTTTGTGGACTATGGACTGTTCCGTGCATGGTACGGGTGTCTACACCTGCTTAGGGCCGTTCCAGGATACTATGGTTTTACCGACAGGTCCGTAGATACTTGTGCAGCCTCTTCTGTAATACCGATATCTCTTGCGCACATGTACCCTCAGCACTATCTTTAGAAAGTATTACCTCATTTGCATGGAGGCTTGGCCCAGTGAAATGAGCAATTCACTTTGTCTCTACACCTGCCCCCTATTACTGATACGGGCACAGAGGCAAACAGGCACTTAGGAGGTGTACCGGGAGTGGGCCACAAAAAGATAGCACATTGTTAGTGCACTGTCTGCCGGCAGCACTCTGGAAGCGGGAAATGGAGTTTCATTGAGCCCATAAACATTCACCTCCAGGTGTGTGCAGTCATTCGTTGTACCCACTTGCAGAGGGATCTGTTTCCACATTTCTTTAAATTGCTGATAGCTTCCACCTACACTGTGGAATACGTAGCCACTTGTAAGCAGCCACTCTGTTTTGCTTTGAATGCTCTGCCCTTAGTGAAGCCCCAAGTTGCAACTGCCCTAGGGGCAGTGAATTTGTGGAAATAGGCATCACTGTTCCATGGTGAGCTAGATACACTTTCGAAAGATGAGCCTGGCGCAAATCGGGACAGTGCGCCCATTCCGTAATCGTGGCCCAAAAATATATGGTTCTTGAGGCACAGGGATCGCAGAAGGGTTTTCATAGGATCCGTGTCATTCGAGATGCCCAACGTGTATGCTCCAAACGTGGCATGCAAGTTTAAGTATGAGTTGCAACCTTTGATGATCTTGAATTTTGGTCATGGGAAAAAACATGAATTTAGACATTTTGTATTAAAAATAATTGTTTCTTGATCTTATTTTTATTGGCACTTTATTTCACGGGTTGCATGCCAGTACTGCTTCCTTGTTGGTAGGTTTTTCCCTCCAGTAGGATTTATCAGCCTTTGGGCCAATCTTATTCTTATGTTTCTCTATTAATTGCTGAGTCTATGTTTCACTGAGCCCCCAAGTTTCCAAATGAGCAATGCAGAAGTACATTCTTCTGGAGGCTGGTAACTGTTGTGTTCCTGGTTCTGGCACGCCCATGACGCCATGAGCGTGCAACGTTGAGTCATGTGACTTGCTATAATAAAGAGGGGCCCCGCACGCACGTACGCAGTCAGACGCGCAGACGGAGAGCCAAGAAGTTATTCCCAGTGTCCGTCTCTGTTATTTCTAGGGCCACGTGTCAGGCCTAGTTGCACCTAGATGCCCCGGAGTGTAGGCCCCAAGTTACGACCCCTAAGGCTGCCACTACCCACTTGTACAACACAACAACTGGCGACGAGGGTGGCTGCCGGATCCTCGCCAGGGGTGCATGTGTGCCTGCAGTCCCGTGCGGCGGCCACGAGTCCGTCCTTTGGCTCGTGGTGCTCGTGCCTCACGGCCTCACACGCCCCTGCGGTGCACACTTGTGGTGAAGACTCCGATCCCTGGGGGTGTACAGGTGAGCTGAGTGCTGCCGTCCCGAGCCGGCTGTCGGGCCGTGCTGCACAGCGCTTTCCTGCGGACCGCACTGTCGTGATCGCCTGCCCGCGGCAGGGGGACGTGTGCACTTCCATCAGTAGCTTCAAGCCCAGCACCGCACCTGGCCTCCCGGCACGTGCGTGAGGCGCGCTTCCGTCCGTCTTGCACGGCGAGTAGGGCGGCACCCTGCCTCCTCTTACGCATCTAGCGGACACGGCGCCTGCCTGTCCCACTGCTGGTCTCGGTTGCCCGTGGTGAGTGCGCTGGTCGCACGCGCCTCACCGGGCTCCCCGACGGGAGTGCCACCGCCCCAGACGTCGGCACCACCATCACAGAGAGGGCGGGCCCTGTGCACACGAGGCCCAGCGTCTGGCAGAGGCCTACATCTGGCCCCAACGGGCGCAGTCTCCGTCGGGCTCCCCGCCCATCAAAGGCTTGATCAGGCACCGGCAGGGCGATGGCCACGATTCCGCCCATCGAACCTTTTGTGGTGGAGGGGGCACCCTCGGCGTTAGCTCCGAAATGGAAGGAGTGGGTGGACAGACTCCTGGTGTTCTTCGAGGCCACGAAAGTCCACAAAGAACAAAAGAGAGCCATGGTGCTCCACTTGGGAGGCAAGGACATACATTCTATCGCTAGAACACTCACAGAGGCAACCCCCAAAACACATCACACGCTGATAAATGCCCTAAATGCTCACTTCGAACCCATGGCCAACCAGGACTATGAACGATTTGTATTCAGACAAGCGCGTCAGCTGCCAGAGGAGTCGCTGGACACCTACCACACCAGACTCAAAAAGCTAGAGCTATCCTGTGGGTTCGCAGATGTAACGGAGGAAATCCGAGGTAAAAAAATACAGGGCTGTGCCTCTGCCAAACTGAGAGAAAGAATATTGGAAGAATCAGGCAAACCGTTAGCCGACATCCTGACTCTCGGCCGCACAAAAGAACTATCCAAAGCCAGAACGGCACACATGGAGGCAGCATTGCAAGACACCGTCAAGGTGGAACCCGTCAACAAACTTCAGGTCCAAACACCGTCCAAGTGGCATAAGAAGACACCCCGCACACCGAGTGGGGCATCTGGACACACATGTGGATACTGTGGAGGCCCGAGTCACCCGGCACCAGAATGTCCGGCCAGAGGGAAGTGCTGCTCGGGATGTGGCAAGCTCAACCACTTCGAGAAAGTGTGCCGCTCAAAGAAATTCCGCAGGTCCCACCAAGTGGTAAATGCAGTGCCGGAAGGTGAGCAGAGCCCTAGTGACATGGACGACGATGAAGAAGAAGAACGGTCAGTGCACAAAGTACACATGATTGGCACCGCTGCCCGTCGCACCAGAACGCTCCCACAATGTTCAATCAGAGTGGCCGAACAGGACATAATGGCGGTAGTGGACACGGGAGCATCCATCAACCTCATGAGTGCCACGCTCTACAGAACCATGACATCGCCTCGGGCCCTGAGCCCCACGCCCATCACTGTCTTCGCGTATGGGCAGGACATCCCTCTCAAGATCCGAGGCAAGTTCCGAGTGGCAGTCCGCCATGGGGACAAGATAATCAACGCGAACATCTTCGTATCAGAAGAGGGGCAGGGCATGCTGCTAAGCTGCAGAGCGGCCGAAGACCTGGGTGTCGTGACGTTTGCCTTCGGTGTTCATGAGGAATCGGTACAGCAGCTTATCATGGACTTCTCTGACATATTCGAAGGCATTGGACGTTTCAAAGGCCGTGAAGTACACCTGCACGTTGACCCCACAGTACAGCCGGTAGCCCTGAGACACAGACGTATTGCGTTTCACCTTCGACCCCTAGTGGAAGAGGAGCTTCGAAAGTTAGAGGCGGCTGGCATCATTGAAAAGGTCTCAGGCCCCACCCCCTGGGTGTCGCCAATTGTGGTCACGAGGAAGCCGAAACAGCCAGGGGCAGTCAGAATATGCGTGGACATGCGCCTCCCCAATGCAGCCATAAAGCGGGAACGTCATATAACACCCACTATTGACGACCTAATAGGAGAAATGGCGGGAGCCTGCTGGTTCTCGAAGCTGGATCTACGGTTGGGATACCACCAGCTGGTACTGGACAAGGAGTCTCGAAATATAACCACCTTCTCGACCCACATAGGCCTCCGAAGGCTACCCGACTCAGTTTTGGAATTTCCAGCGCAGCGGAGGTGTTCCAGAATGTCATTCAAGAGCTGATCACAGGCATACCAGGGGTGATAAACGTCAGCGACGATATAATGGTACATGCCCGTACCATCACATAGCACAATCAACGACTAACCCAGGTATTCCGTAGGCTGAGAGAAGCTCGACTCACTCTCCATAGAGAGAAGTGTGAATTCCTACAAACAAAGATAGGATTCTTTGGGTACGTCTTTTCCGCAGAAGGAGTCAACCCAGACCCAGATAAGGTCAAAGATGTCAAAGACGCACCACCCCCTACCACAGTCACTGAAGTTCGGAGTTTTCTCGGCATGGTTAATTATTGTGGGAGATTCATCAGAGACCTTGCCAACCTCACACTTCCCCTGCGAGAACTCACGAAAGACTCCACGCCATGGACCTGGGGACCAGCACAGGAGAAGGCTTTCCAGGACATTAAGGAATCTCTCTCGAGCAACACGACACTGGCATTCTTTTATCCTCGAAACTCCACCCTGATAGCAGTAGATGCTGGGCCTGCTGGGCTCGGGGCAGTCATAATGCAGAAACAAAGGGATGAAATGGATTGGGTGCCGGTTGCTTTTGCAAGTCGATCCCTCACGGACACGGAGCAACGGTACTCCCAGATTGAAAAAGAAGTCATTGTCATCCACTGGGGATGCCGACATTTTCACCTCTATGTGTATGGCAAGCCGTTAACGGTGGTGACCGATCACAAACCGTTGGTGGCCTTATTCTCGGGGACCTCGACAAAACCACCACCCCGCATTGAGAAATGGATGCTTCAACTGCAGGAGTACAACTGCAACGTTGAATACCATCCAGGGGCCAAGAATCCGGCGGACTACCTCTCATGCCATCCCCGGCCAGCGACCCCGGAAGAAATGGAAGAGGCGGAAGAAACAGAAGCATACGTCAAGTGGGTGATAGCGCGGTCATGTCCGCGACCCCTCTCAGTGGTTGACATTGCGAATGCCACGGCGCAAGATGTCTGCCTACAGAGGGCCAAAGAGGCTCTCCGAAAGGCGAATTGGCACCGGGCCAAGAAAAGTTGGAAAGTGCTCACACCAGAAGCCCGAAAGATAATGGAAAGCCTGCACCATGTCACAGAAGAGCTAAACGAAGATGACACCAGATGCCTGCTGAGAGGGCAGCGTCTGGTTATACCCGCTGCGTTGGCCGAACAAGTGGTGCAGCTCGCACACGTGGGTCACCAGGGAATGGTCAAGACCAAGGCACGTCTAAGAACAAAAGTGGGGTTCCCCCTGATGGACGAAATGGTGGAGAACGCGGTGAGATCATGTCCAGCCTGCCAAGTCACTGGGGACGCTCCTCGTGAAGCCCCGATCATAGTGGAACCCCGGCCACGACAACCATGGGAAAGAGTCAGCATGGACTTCGGCAGTCTACTGGACGGGAGACACACCCTAGTAATGATTGACAACCATTCCAAATACCCGGAGGTGGAAATAATAACCAGCACGAGCGCCGGGGAAGTCATACCCAAGCTAGAGAAGATTGTTGCCGCTCACGGGGTAATGCGGGAACTACGCACCGACAATGGGCCCCCATTTCAAGGACAAGAACTGGCCAATTATCTATCCTCCCTCGGCACTCAGCATCGGCGTATCACCCCTCGCTGGCCTCTGGCCAACGGAGAGGCAGAGCGATTCATGAGAACCCTGAACAAGGTCATTCGCATTGCACACGACAAAAGTCAGTCAACAGAAATGGCCATTTTCACGTTCCTCCGGAGCTATAGACAGACCCCACACTCAACCACAGGGGTAGCTCCAGCACACGTCCTCATGGGGCGGGTAGTGGCTGATTCCATCCCCCACCACCCGCGGTGGACACCTGAGGGGGCGGATGAAGACCGAATCGCGCAGAAAAGATAAGCCACTTTTGCTCAAATCAGCAAGAAACGAAGGGCTGTGATGGTCAAATTCAGCAGAGGTGATCTAGTGCTTCTCCGAAACAGGGTAACCAGTGGAAATTTCAGACTGAACTATGAAAGAGGACCGTGGCGGGTGATCGGTGTGAAAGGCACCCGTATCATAGCAGTCCGGGGGCGGGAAACAGTAACAAGAAACGTGTCACACTTCAAACGCTTCCATCCTGAGCTAACATCACCCCGCCCCCCAACGTTCGATGCTGGGAACGAGGTTGCTGTCAGCTCTCCTCACCAGGAAACCGTACCCAGCCAAGAAATTAACCAGAGAAGCAGCACTAGTCCGGAAGTGAGTGGCGAGCCAAGTGAAGGCTCTGGGGCTCTGAAAAACATACAATGTCCCGAGGTGGCAATCAGTGGGTCGCCGACCACAGTCCCGGCTACGGCAGGAGATGTCCTGAGGCGAAAGGAGTCGCAGTATGGACTGAGAAGAAACTCCACACCCTCTTGTCGGCTGCGCGACTACTTTACGTAAGACTGTTCATAGAAAGTGAGAGTGATGTCCGTGATCATGCCCAATAATCTGAGTAGTAGTTGAGCAGAGTTTGCCAAAAGAAAATATCATGACAGACTGTTTGACAATGTTTATGCGTTCTGTTTTTCTTCGTGTTTTAGGAGGAATGTTGTGTTCCTGGTTCTGGCACGCCCATGACGCCATGAGCGTGCAACGTTGAGTCATGTGACTTGCTATAATAAAGAGGGGCCCCGCACGCACGTACGCAGTCAGACGCGCAGACGGAGAGCCAAGAAGTTATTCCCAGTGTCCGTCTCTGTTATTTCTAGGGCCACGTGTCAGGCCTAGTTGCACCTAGATGCCCCGGAGTGTAGGCCCCAAGTTACGACCCCTAAGGCTGCCACTACCCACTTGTACAACACAACAGTAACCACAGTACCACTTTGAGCACAGCCGTATAATGGCTGCGCCTTTTTTTAGGTTAAGGACTAATCTAGCTGCAACATTCACTATTTAGTTTTTATCTTGGCAACTGATTTCCTTGTGAGTGCAATTCAGGGTCTAAAATCACAGTTACCAATGGTCTTTTGTGGGCCTATCAAGTTAAGCCACCCGTGGCGTAGCTTATGGGCACCCATGGCAGTCTCTGTGTTTGCCGTCCAGCAGCTGAAGCAATGACGAGCTGAAGGGGCTTGCTGTTGCCGCCTAGAGATGGCAGGTGATAGCGGGGTGAGGCCGCCACCACAAAAAACTTGTGCCACCTGGGGCAGACCGCTACTCCCCGATCCCCTAGCTACTCCACTGTTTTCCGCAAGTATTGTTAAAGCCTCAAAATTAATAGCACATATAGGTCCCCTCACCTCAAGTTTGCGCCGTATTGTATTTAGCAGAAATCCCTTTCACCAAACATTTTTATAATTCCAAATCATCTATTGGGTAGTTGAGAGTCAAGTCAATGGGGAACAGTCGCTTTCCCTGATATTTGTTCTTCATGTGTGGGCTTCTTACCACTCCTGTTTTTTTTGAGTGCTTACTCACAGTTGACAAAATGCGAAGCCCTAATATGTTGTTTGTGAAAAGCCAACCACCGAATGCTCTATAGTGTTGTTTAAAGTTTTAAACACTACAAACCAGGCCTGTTGGTGTTAAAGCGCTTTACAAGAAAAGTTAGTTCCAGGTAAGAAATTGTATGTACAGATAATAGGAATACTTAAACTAGGACAGTATGTGCCGCAATCGGAAGAAACAGCCGCATGTTTTAGTAGTGTTTATGGCTGAAAAATAAGGTGCATTTTTATTGGAGTGAAGAAGTTGTTTTAAAAGAAAGTACAGTCCAAAAATGTATTAGTGACATGTATAAGTACAACAGGTAGAAAGCGAAATGTTGGAGGGAGAGTTGGTAAAGGAAAGACATCATATTGACAAGAATGACAAGATCCGAACAATTTTGGAGAGCAGAGTTGGCCAAAGGGCTTAAGGTCAGATAACTAAAGTGGGATTGAAATGGGATCCTTCATTTGAGGGGTATAGCCTCAGGAAGGCTGTATGATAGAACCACACATGCATTAACCATGCATGCCTGTTCCACGGGGTCTCAGCCATGTAAGTTTTAACCACGCATATGCCTTTACCAAGCATGCCTTTACAACAAAATGTTGTTTAGGTATGTATGGCGAAGACATATCCGTGGTTTAGAGTTGACAGGTAAGTCTTACATGCTGCCCGCTGCCCTGACACCTAAAACAACCCCCTCCCTTCTAAAAACCATACCCCTCTCCTCCAACCCTAAAACGTCCCTGCTCCCAAGACCTAAATACGACCCCAATCCCGAGCCCTAAAAGCTGCGCAAGCCCACCACAGCCCTAAAAACAAAACTGCCCCCCCAGCCCTGTAATATACCTGACCCCCCCCCCCCCAGACCTGAAAACTAACCCAACACCCCAGGCCCAGAAAACTACCCTGAACCCCCCAGCCCTGAAAACTACTCCGACCACAGCCCTGAAAACTACCCCGACTCCCTTAGCCCTGAACATTTACCTCACCCCTCAGTCCTCTAAACATACCTGGCCCCCAAAGCCCTGAAAACTTAGCCAACCCCACAGCCCTGAAAACTACCCCCCAGCGCATACAAACTACCCCTTAAAGCGCAGCCTAAGCCCCATTTACCTCACCGTGTCCCCATGCTCTTCCGATCCTTCCTGCTTGCACCCGGCAGCAGCTAGACTGCACACCGCCCTTACCACGCATATGCGTGATTAAGCCAAGCGTGGTTGCACTTGCATTGTCAGAACACACGTGGCTGAGCCCGAATTGTTCTGATTGTTTTCCATTAAGGAACAGTGGCCCATACTAGGGAGTATACAGAGAAAGTGGGGGGAAAGTAACTAGTCAGCAAATTAGAATATGTGAACCCTGCTGGTGGAAAAGAGTGAGTAGAAGAGAGCTAGAGCAAGAGGTGATGAAACACCAGAGGTACTCTGCGAGGTATATTTGTAAGAGAGAAATTCATCTCAGTCTTAAATGTTTCAAGTGACCTGTAAGGGCACACAGTAAGGCAGATGCCCACTCTTGTAGTGCAGCTCATAAAGAAGTGCTTCATGATGCGTTTATTTGTTAAAGCAGAGGTTGTCCAAAAGAAGTGTTTTGGGAATTAATAGTGCCCTGAGACTCTCAGATATTTTCAGTTTGAAAGCTAAATAACAAGGGGTGTCTGTGTGAGTGATAAAGGCAGTCTTGTAGATTGCTCTAGCTCACTGAAAGGATTGAAGAACAAGAGGGAGGTGGTAAATTGCTTTTGTTGCTGTTATGTTATTAACATTTATAAAATACAAACAAAAAACCCTGGAGAGGGTCCCTCGGTGCTGTTACATGCCAATACAGGTCAGCATACCCCAAAGAGCCAGATAAAAAAAAAATCTTGAATAGGATAAGTGTGGATAAGATTATATGTGCATGGGTTACCTGTTCCAATGATAGGGGGCTGGATATGAAAATGATCTGCCCCCCTATCTGACAGTATGTATGTGGCGGGGCAGAGTAATAATTGTCCAATGGCCCTAAGGTTGTATGTTTTTCTGCAGATAGAGTGTGCAGTTTCCAAAAATTGACTTGTGTACTAGGCAGAGGAGTATGAAGAGGGAACATATTTTGTTTCATAGCCATTGCAATGATTTGAGTGTGAGCTCTGTTGGTCAGCAGGGTAGCAAATGACAAACCAGATGGGGAGCTAAATTTGGAACCACCTCCAGTTTGTCTAAATGAACTTCATTTGATGCAACCATAAAGGCATTACCATAATCTAGGTGATTTAAGTGCCTGAGAGATGGATTTTCTGGTCTGAAGGGGCAACCACTGAAAAGCGTCTCCTTGGAAGGCACATAATTACAAAGCAGGACCCAAAGATTAACTGTACCCGTTCTTTAATGAAGAGATAATCGTCCCAGATTTATAAACTACCCATTTAGGGGTAGTGACTCACCTAAATTGCAGAGGCTACCTGTGCCGAACATGCATTGATATGCTGCTGTGTACCTCCTGTCTTTTTAATGACAATCCTGCTTTGCAGCCAGTCTTTGAAAGTAAATTCTCACAATTGGTATTGACAGACCCTACCAGCGCCTAGTATGTAATAGGGCTACGAGGTTTAAAATACCTATAAGTCCATATTAATTAAATACGGCATGAACGTGTAGAGGCCAGCAGATTTCCTGCACAAGGTGTCCCAGGGGTGGGCGTTCATGTAACTATAAGCAGTAGCCTTATCAAAGATATTTTTATATACCCTGGTGATTTCAATTTCTCCATTGTAGATACTTAGCTCCACAGTCTAACATTGCAATATTTTTTTAGCTATGTCTATTGCTTTGAAAGGAGAAAAATCTAATTCACAGACTAAAAAGATTTGTGTTTCTCTCGGCTTTCCCTCCCATCTCTCCTGCAGCATCCCTCGACCTCCTGTCGTGGCTTAAATCAGGCTCTCCGCTTGACCCTTGTCCAGCGAAATGCCTGGGAAGAATGGCACCGGCAGTGAACACCTTGATTAACCCATTGCTTAACTCATCTTTGACAACGGGTGAGGTTCCGATGGCCTGGAAGCACGCCCTGATTCTGCCGCTGCTTAAAAAACCATCTTTAGACCCCCTTGTTTCACGCTAACTACCGACCAATCTCCCTCCTTCTCTCTCTGGCTAAGGTGATTGAGAATCATGTGCATCTCTCCATTTCCAACTTTATTGAGAGCAATAACATCTTGCATGACTCTCAATCGGGCTTCGGTGCGAATTTCAGCACGGAAACAGTTCTTCTTGAGATCACCGATGCCATTAGAGAGATGCTGGACGGTGGGGGCAAAGCCATCTTGGTCATGTTGGATTTGTCAGCGGCTTTCAACACTGTCCCTCACAATGGTCTCCTTTAAGCCTCTGGGAGATCGGTTTTCGTGGGACGGTGTGGAACTGGTTCAAGTCTTTCTTGACCAACCGCCGACAAGTGGTCTGGGCACCCCCATGTTCCGCCGTAATGCCACCGCTGGAGGTAGGGGTTCCTCAAGGGTCCATTCTGAGCCCCACCCTTTTTAATATCTATATGGCCCCTCTAGCGGTGGTAGCAGAATCTTTTGGTGCCTGGATCATATCCTACGCTGATGACACCTAGCTTCTTTTTTCGTGTAACAACGATGAGGGTTTTGACGGCGGACGGATTAAGGAATGCTTGGGCGCTGTATTTGAGTGGTTTGAGAGGCATAGCTTGAAGTGCAACTCCGATAAATCGGAGCTGCTCTTTTTCGGGTGCCTGCCTGATCCCTGCTGGAAGACTTGGTGGCCCCTTGATATGTTCCCGCCTGATGCTGCCTCGTCTAAAGCTAAGAATCTGGGTGTCCTGAGTGACGATGATCTTTCTTTCAGACCCCAGATCATAGGGTTGACAGGGAAATGCTTTGGCATCCTGAATATGCTGCGGAAGTTTCTTGCATTACTGTCTCTACAATATAAAAAAATTACGGTCCAGGCCCTAATTGGCTCGCGCCTTGACTACGCGAACGCCCTTTACCTCGGTCTCCCTAAATACTTGATTGCACGTATGCAGGTCGTGCAGAATTCGGCTGCTAGAGCTATTTTGGGATTGAATCGAAGGGCAGGAGCTTCGGAGCTGCTGAATAGACTGCACTGGTTGCCAGTCTCTAAAAGAATTACTTTTCAGGTCCTGACCCTGGCCTTTAAAGCTCTCCATTCTATCGGCCCAAATTATCTTGGGAAGCGTCTGGCCTTCTATGTCCCCAGAAGGACTTTAAGGTCTGCTACACTGGCGAAAGCCGCTGTTCCAACTATCAAACGTGCTCGTACTGGAGGTCGTTCCATCCGGTATCTGGCACCGCGGTGTTGGAATGAGCTCACCTTTTCTTTGAGAACAGCCAACAGTATGCTTTCCTTTAGAAAGGAACTTAAGACCTGGCTTTTCTCCCAGTAATTCTCTGTTGACCTACAGCTGGTGTTGTGTTGTGCCTATTTCCTTTCAGTCCTCTTTGCCAAAGCGCCGGGACATTCCATGGAGTAGCCGTGTGCTATAGAAGAGACCTTTTATAACATAACATATAACATAACATAATTGCAACAGCTTACCACTGTTGAATTTAACTTAACTAGTACAGAGGAGAAGTTATGGAACTTTCTCTTCTGTAAGCCAAAATCCAGCTTTCTAGTAGTCTCTGCTGATTGGTCAGCCTTAACAGGCTTAGCCAGGCTGCTTCGATTAGGTGAAAAGTGGCCTGGTCGGAGCAGAGGTTAGCCGAAGGAGATAGAACCGAAGGTGAAGAGGATGGGTGATTCAAAGGGGGTTGGGTAAATCAAGCTGATCTCAAAGAAAGAGCAGATAATTAAGGAATACCAGGCATACCTACCCCCACATCCTATGCCCCAAGCAGATGGCAGGCTTAGGACAGGAATTTGCAGAGGTCACGGGGGAGGAAAGCTCATGAAAATGATTTACACTGTGGGTTGATTTACCTAGCTCTTACTCCTCTGGAGAGAAATCATCCATGTCGGATTGTGGAAGTGCAGTGCTCTATGGGACAAGAAGATGGCACACATTGGAGGTAGTTGTCATGCTTTGGGGTTGCACCCAGCATCTGAAAGAACAGCGGTGTCACCCTGCTTGTTGCCCAGAACGCTGAATAAATATGTGACAGCTGCACAGACATTCAGATCTGCTGCCTGAAACTACAAGGAAAAGGAGAAATGCCCTGCTGGAATCTGTATTTGCGGCAAAAGTCCTAAACTCTGAATGACAATCTGGCACTACAGCCCTGAGGACTGTGCCTTGCCTCTAGAATGTTAAAGGAGTGGACTCCCTACAAGCCACAGGTTAACAGAGTTCACCTGCATTGTCTCCACCAAGAGTACCCATACTTGAGTGTATCCAGTGGAATTTTTAGGATTTGGCCAGGTTCATTGTGGGAATTGTGGCATCCCATAGATATCCAATAAACCATCTAGGGGATTCTAAACCCTTGGATCAGTGATTTGGACACTTTGAGCCTACAAGGAGACCTTCAAGTAGCACCTCCTTAGGTTTAGAGAACTTTGGAGAACTTTTGTAAAAAAAGCTCCATGAGGTGACTGACCCGACCTCGAAAGTTGAGCAGACTACCTTCAATTGCGACCCATCCAGGATTTCAGGTACGTTCTCCTGAAAACTCTAGGGCTCCACACCTACAGGATTTGACCCAGTTATTTTTTAAAAATTCATATCTCCAGTTCCCTACATTGGATATGTTTCATTTTGGTGTCTATTTGTTCATAAAGATATGTCCCATTATTATAAATTTGGTGTGAGATTTTTATTGTGTGTTGTGTCTTACTTATTTGATCTATTGGTATTTTTAAATGTGTTACACTCCTGTGTCCTAAGTTAGGGGTTGTCTGCTACCAAGGAATAAGCAAAGTGCTAATATACTGAGATCTTTACTAGACCCGATACCATGTTGGTGGCCTTTTTGCTAGTTACATACTTACCCCTACCAATAATCAATTTTCCAACAACACATGATTCACTCCATATAGTCTTCTTTATTGTACATTTGATTTACTTTATTTATAAGCTTTATAACATATC
This sequence comes from Lissotriton vulgaris, assembly GCF_964263255.1. Lineage (NCBI taxonomy): Eukaryota > Metazoa > Chordata > Amphibia > Caudata > Salamandridae > Lissotriton > Lissotriton vulgaris. The sequence goes on along the minus strand of NC_141688.1, from coordinate 190,159,166 downwards.
GGATTTAATGGAGCACACCAAATGATGTATTCATAGCTGTAATAAAAACCATTTGGATCTTGACTTAGTTTTAGTAATTATTGTCCATCACAATCTTTTAAATTCCTAACCACCTTTTCTGTTTGTCTCAGTGTTCTCTTTCCACCCATTGCAAAGTACTCTAAACACATTTGTCTGCATTTTCCCATGTCCTTTGCAGCTATTGTTCCATTGAACTTGATTAGTTCAAAATGTGCATACCAGTGATGCCTGGGTGCTCTAAACGGTTTAGTGAGCCAGTTGAAGCTAGAATGCATTTTCTGCGCTTCACCTCAGTTTTTATTTGCCCTTGAAGGAACTATATAATTTTTTACATGCTTGATATTGAGGAGAGAAGCTTATGAGTGATATTTCCAGCATATAACCATGACAACTATGCTTCGATATGACTCCTACTTTTGTTCAATAATTATAAATACAGTGTTTCCTGATATGCAGTGCTTAATTTGAGTCAATGGTTTCCGGTGCTTTGCCCCGGAACTTAATTGTCAACACCGGTGCTTGTGACATTCTCCCACAAGGTGCCACTGTCTGACTTAATTTAGAGATGAACATAACAACAGTTAATTATTAATTCAATATACATTAAAATGACTATTTCGCCCCACCCAAGCCATTCTTATAGGTGTGGGGGCCTGGTTAAAAGTGTGTTAGTAAGTAGGTGTGTTGTTCAACATGGTAGGGGCAATGTGTGGTGCAAGCTGCAGTGACCTCCTGATGAGAGCCCTGGCACTTATTTTTTAATATAGCCTTATAGCCCGCCGTAGAGGGCTATACCGGCTATTAAAAGCCCTCTCCAGCGTTAAAGGCCCCGAGCCGAAGGCGAGGGCCTTTAACAAGGGAGAGGGACTTTAATAGCGGTATAGCCCATCTACGAAGGGCTATAAGGCTATTAGAACATTCTGTCACTAGAGGGCAGAATGTTCTAACAAAAAAACAAAGCCTTTGGAAGCGTGAGGGGATTGAAATCCCCTCAGGCTCCCTGAAGCCTTTGTTCACAGCCAGAGCTGTGAACAAAGTAACATTGGAATGTTGGAGCTCCGGGCTTATACCAGCCATTATAAGCCCAGAGCACTCCATTGTTTTCAAGGGAGCTCCCAACATTCCAATGTTCTAATGTAAATTAAGCACTGTTTGGGTTGGGACTTGACCCTTCAGCTGTCTGTCAAGAAGCATAATCAGGAGAAAGGCTAGGAACTGGAAGAATGTGCACACAAGCAAAGTGAGTGATGAACATGTTAAACATTCTGAACAGACACCCTTTGCTTAATGTGACAGCTTATGAAGGTGTATTCTTTTTCTGTTAATGATTACAAACGTAATTTCATGCACAATGACGTCCCTTTGTAGTAAGTAGTAGAATGATTAAAAAAAAATAGTAGTAAGACAGATCAAATGTCATATCAATTTTCTTATTTTTGCACTTGATTTGTATCTGTCTGCAGTATTGATTTTAACGTCTCTGCAATAGGGAGATAAGCGGTTTAGAGGCAGTGGATGATGCTGCTACTCTCTCATTGGCTTTTGCAAGATTGACAATAGGACATATTTGACAAAATCGAATAATTTAATAACCTTTGTGTAAGAAACTGGGTTATTGGTTGAGGGCTGGGGTTGAAAACCCACTCAGGTAACAACCACAATCCTTGTCATGGTGAACCACAGAAGTAATTAAATTGCCATGTGCGTAGCCCTCCGGTTGCTTGGCACAAAAGCAGTGAGGCTTGACTTAGTTTATAAAGTATTTATGCAGCACTCAAACAGTAATAAAGTGAAAACAATACACAAGAAAAATCATAAAGTAATTTGTAAAAAAAGTGTGAATTTTAATAAATAGAATGATACCAGGATGACAACAATCCATTCAGTAGAACAGGCTACACTCAAATTAAAATGTTCTGGTGAAATCCGCACAAAAAAGCACAAAGAGTAACACACAATCATCTGGTCATGCTAGATCGAATGTAAGTCACAAGTTCTGACTGACACAGATAAGCTCGAATACAGGAACATGGTTAGTCCCACTGAAAAGTTACCTTCAACGTCCGGTTCAAAAAATTCTGTTTGGAGTGAAAGAGGCTGTGAGGAAAAAGCTAATCAACATGGACATGTAGCTGTAAAGTGAAACGCAGGTTGGTTGTTGTCTCTGTAGTGCCAGAGCTGATGGAGCAATGGTGTGCAGAGCAGCAGGTATCACTAAAACTTTGCATTGGCGATTGTCATGGGCGGCAGAGTCTTGGCACGAATTAGCGTCTTTGAGATGGTGAAGAGCCCAAACATCAAGATTTTCACCATTTCTTTTGGAGGAATACACTCTGATACCAGCCAAGGGACCAGGACTTGGACCACACCTCTTGGGAATCAGGGACTCACTCCAGCAGGGCTCAGGCAGGTACAGTTGTAGCAGGTCAGCTGGGCAGTTGCGGGAGGCCTCTGAACCATGTTGTGTCCCTGTAGCTCACACATGAGGTCAGGCAATTGACCTTGGAGTCACTCTGGTACGGTCCATTCCGGCCTTGCAGACAATAAGGCAGTCCTTCAAGCAGCGGGTAACTTCCTCAGCTGCAGAAGTGTTCTGTTGAGAGCAGGTTAGAGTGGTGGGGCCGGGTGAGTGGGATTTCGACAGACGATGAGGAAAAATTAAATAAATAATAATTTCTTTCTCGTTATCTTTCGAAATCCTCCCCCACCTGGCTCTACCGCCTCACTGCTCTTACCTGTATGGGCTGCGGGTACATGAGTGGCTATGGAGGTCCAATATTTATTCCTGGTGCCTGCCTTTTTGTAGGTTGGGGACTCCCTTTCCTACCCACAAATCTGATTCTGCAATGTTTTCCCCTTCACGTCAAGGCTCTAAACGGTTCGGAATGACAATAGACAGGGCAGGCCTGTTTTCAGGTTCCTTTGTTTGGGCAGAAGGCTGAGCCCTTCGAAGTGTAAGCGAGGGTGTGTACAGCCCCTCCCCAGTCATACTGACAGGAGAGCCTGTCCTGTTCAGACCTAAGCCCCCTTGTGTTACTGTCTGGAAGCAACACACTTACTCAAACAACAGAGCTATTTACTGCCATGTAATTGAAGACACTGGAAAAAGGCACACATGGCTGGGACAAGAAACGCCTACTTTTTTCTGATTTCTTATATAAAATTCGAATTTACCATTATTGAGAACTGTAAATTTCAATTAATTTGAGTGCAAACAGTATATTTCTATCTGCTACCAAACTAAAGTTTACAATACAAATTATGGACAGAATGCTGAACAAATCAAACATTGCACTACCCCAGTTTGAACCCAGCCATATGTAAATCCATCTCGACCCTGCTACCCATGGGAACAGCCAAGCTCAAACTGCGGGCCAGGACTTTCCTGGACTGGAAACAAGCATCCTGTGACCGGTTTTGGAGTACCACCCCACATCAGCCAGGCTAGCATGAATCAAGTGGCAGAGTGAGCATGCACCCACTTCCGGGCGCACCTTAACCACTTTGGGTGAGAAAAGAACATCTTTGTGCTCCTACCACTACAATCATAAACCAGTTCAAAGTAACTTGTATTACATAGGAAGCTTCAGACACACACACACATACACACACACACACACACTCACCAACACCCACACACACACACACGCATACTGGCCTGACCAATTAACTATCTTGGGAGGCCAACACATTCTTAGAAGCTCAGAAAAACTCTTCCTTGAAATACCAGCCTTACAGAAATCATGGAAGCCTTCATACTCAAAGAGTACACACAAGAGCTGAAATACATTAGCACCATCAGTATGAACTCCAGGTAGCTCTACTACCTTTAAAAAGGAACCATAACCCCTGATATTCCAATGTTATCAGTCACACATGAGCCAACATGCTTGGATGAATCAAGTCAAGAGAGTACAATTAGATCAACTGGGTGGTTACAGGTTCTACTGGACATGGTACAAACCCTACCCATCCCCTATGAACTAATATATTCTCCTAGGGTGTTCACAAATCTGCTGGACCTTTTGTGGCACGCCTACTTTCCAGGGGGATTCGGGTTCACCAGGACTTGAATGGCTACCATTTCATGATCATTATCTATGGCTGGTTTTATTCCACACCTCTAAGGTATGTTTTCCTCTTTGTACCATTGGATGGAGGAAGATTTTCACTAAATCAACCCTTTTTCTTTAGAAGAAGTATTGCAGTGCAACTTTTTTCGACACTGCAAGAGGAGATGACATTTCCATAGTAATAAAATTAAGGTCTTGTCCTAAAAGCCTTCTCAGTTGAGGTCATGTTCCAGCAAGCCATTGGCTTTAGTCATATGGGGATAATGCCTCTAGGTACTTCTGTATGAGCATGCACATTTGTATAAACGAGTCCCACCCTAGTGCTGGAGTCTGCCTGCATGCACGCCTTTGGGGTAAGCAGGTAGTGCACCAAGGTATTCTGTGGTTTACATCTCAGAGCCCTAGTCTCCACTTCCCTTGTGTTAGAAATGAGATTTCTGGTTGACTAAAGCTTGCGCCAAAGCCAGGCAGAAACCACCACTCTAGTCAGGGCAAGAGAGTTACACGCTGAAGATAACCCATGCTCACCCCCTTGGCAAAAGCAGTCAGGCTTATCCCAGAGGCAATGTGTAAAGCGTTTGCACAACACACACACACAGCAGCAACACACAAGGAGCACCACAAAAGAAACTCCACAGAAGGTTATATACAAAATAGCCTTTGTATTATCATAAACACATTAGAATCATAATCACACAGTTTACACTGTGCCAACTTTCATTAGGCAATATTCACAAGGGATTATATACAGGACCAGGCCAATCTGGCCACGGTCCGAACCATCAAAATGCAAGTAGTAAACATAAAACACAACCAGTAACTACTGGTACAATAATGACCTCAGCATTATCACATTAGCCATAAAACACATTAGGCCCAAACCTCATTAGCATAAACACATTACGCAATAGGACTCACCAGCATAAACACATTATGCAGTAATCATGATATATAAATCACATTTGGCAGCCATCAGCATAAATGCATTATGCAATAAAACGCAGTGCACCATAGAAACACTAATAGGTGCATCCATCACCTTAGGGCCTTCCGCCTTATCAGTACACCCATAAAGAGCACACAACACATTAGCGTAATCGCTGAATTGACCCCAGGCAAACTGGCCTTTTACTGGGGCTCAAATGCCCTATGTCTAGATAGTCAGGGCGTAAGCTGTGGGCCTTCCACTGGCAGATTGGCTGCCCATGCAGCAGAAACACAGTGCACAGATGCGCTGGTGCGGGATACAACTCACCCCCTCCTTAATGAAAGAAATAGCCCCGAAACATTGCAGCTGGCCACACTCTTGCAGGGCAGCTAGAATTGGCACAAGAAGAACTAGCACCACTGTGCCTCCTGGGTCACCACTGGGACTCTAAAATAGGATGTCCCCCAACGTTGCAGCTGCCTGCACTGGTGCGGTGCAGCTGTTTCAGAATTAGCCTGGGCACCACTGCGCCCTTGGAGCCCCGCTCTTGGACTCCTAATGGCCTCACGCTGGAGCTGTCCGCAACTACGGGACAGCTGAGGGCAACAAATAAGCACTGGCACCATATGTGCTGCTGGCACACCAAAAATGCTCGATGTGAGCCCCGCTCACAGGTCTCTCCTACCTGCAGGGGGGGAGGCACGACAATGTGCCCCAGCAGTCCCCCTCCCGCAGGCTTACCCTAGGCACCGACAATGTGCCTCAAAGAATGCCAGCACGATTTTGCATTCAGCCCTCCTTACTCACCGGGGGCTCACTAGCATACTCCACACGAAGGCAGGGTAGGCTTCCGGCTGTTATCTCTTGGAGCTGCGTCTCCATCCTTCCTGGCCAGCACTGCCCGGCTCTCTCCAACTCACCGGAGGCCCACTCGGGAGTATGCAGGCTTCTGGTCTCCGGCCCCGCCCACAGTCAGGCATGGCCTTCTGGCTTCCAGGTTGGGTCTTTAATCACGGCATCTCCTTTCTTTGTGGCAAGTGCTGGATGGGCTACTGCCGAGAAATGAACACCTCTGTGGGGTGGGCTTCTGCTCTTCACAGGCAATAACGCAGGGTAGGATCCCGCAACGGAACACCACAATGCGGGGTGTGCTTCTGCCAATAATATAATATCGAATGCGGCTGCAATTGCAGGGTGGGCTTCCGCTTCAATAAACAGCACAGGGGGAATCCCACACACCAGGATTCCGTCGGGACACCTCTGCAGCTCAGCACTGCAGAGGCCAGGTGCTTCTCTTCTCCTGGTAGTAAAGAGTAAAGCACTCTCAAGACGCTTAAGTTCTCCAAGCGGCAGGGCTGCGCCCAGGTAGGCAAGCACACAGGGCCCTCCTGCAGGAAGGCAGTCCCTCATGGCGGTACGTCCTGGGGCCCAGCGTCAATAAGTCTCCCCTAATAGCACAGGAATACAATCTTTTTATGGGGTCCCAACCCCAATATTTATACCAGTATTTGCTTTTCTGCCCTGGCACAGGGATTGGGAGAACCAGCCAAATCTGCTTTTAGGGGTTTTTTGGAGCACTTTGTTAACAGTCTCCTCTTTCCCTTTGTCAGGTGGGAGCTTGTCATCAGACACACCACAGGGGGGGTGGATACAGCATTCACATAGGCAGGCACAGACCTATTCAGGGTCAGGGGACTACCCCACCCACAACTCCAAATACATATAGCCTATTCAGCCTAGCGATGACTCACCCTACCCTCCCTGCAGCCTCTCACACCTCACCAGCCTCTGTCACTCCAAAGCCAGATATCTAAACCACATCAGGCAGGCAGACACATAGCACACAGAATTGCTAACTTCTAAAAATGGCATTCCTAAATTAGGTATAATTAATCTTTGCACACCATTATGCAGCATTTATTATTACCATTCCAAATATACCAAACTTGACCACGTTGCTCCTCTTATATCAGGAATTACCACTGAAATACTTATCAGGAAATCCACAATGCATTCCTATAGGAGGGCAGCCTCAATCAGTGAGAAACCAGAAAGGCTGTTTGTCACTGCCAGGACATGTCACATACTTAAGCTCTATGTCCTACCTTTTACCTACAATGCACCCTGCTCATAAGGCTAGTTAGAGCCTACCTTAGGGGCGACTGATATGCAGTAAAAGGGGGGTGTCACAGACATGACACACAATGTAAGTGCCACATCACAGCTGCAGTAACACTATGTGCACAGGCCCTGCAATGGCGGAGGCCTGAGTCAGGTTTGAAAGGCTACTACGGTGGGTGGTGACCTCAGCGCTGCAAGCCCACCAGTGGCATTTAATTTACTGGCCCGGGTACCTGAGATACCACTTTACAAGGGACTGACAGGTAAATTAAATATGTCAAGCAGATGTAGACCAATCTTTACTATTTGTATCACAGAGAGCACATGCACTTTACTCTGGACAGCAGTGCTAAAGTGCCCAGAGTCCTAGAACTACCAACACCATGTCAGAAAGAGCTAGGAGAAAGGCGAAAAGTTAAGGGATGACCATGCAAAAAGGGCCAAATCCAACACCTTCTCTTCTGTGTGTTATGGTTTTAAGTACAAATAATTCCTGCCCAGGGCGAGGTGTGAACCTAGGACTCTTTGCACATAGACTCTTAACACCCAAGATCAAAGCATCGCTGATTGTTCAGACTCTTGGCATCCTCCTTTTAAATGGAAAGCTCACATCCACGCACCTACAATTACACAATCAATGTTTTTTTATTTACTCTACAAGATTCACGTTCTAGACACCCACTTACCTCCACTCCCCTCTCTCGCAACCACATGCATACACTCCAAAACACGTAGGTAAAATATCATCATAATTTACAGCGCCAATGACGTGAACTTGCGGAAATGCGAGACCTATTGCTTTTCCAATGCTTTTCAAACAGTTGTTGTGGGAACTCCAGATACATTATGGGACCGGTAGATGCCCCCTTTCATCCACATTTTTTTAAGATTGTGTCTTGCCTCCTGTAATTACTGTAGCAACACATATTATTAGTCCTGGATCTCCTGGTTCAGTATACCATTGAGGCACATTCTGGAGGGAACAGGTAAAGCCAGGTACTTTACAACTAAGCAATACACTAAAATTTGTGTTGGCTAGATGGCAAGAGAAGGCTTTTTTCGAGTTCTAAGTAATCTTATCAATTAATATAAGGTATATTACAATGCTCCAGCATCTTATGAAACCCAAAGCAGAACGGAATACCTGAAACTTCTTGTTTTACCCCCCACACACTATGTGCGCACTAGACTCATCCTAAAACCCCCTGTACCTTCACGGTACACATGGTACAAGTCACTGATACAGGCAGATTCTGATAGGATTAGGCGCAAATATTTTTTTTACTCAAGAGGCTTTGAGGAAGAACAGAAATACTGAAGTTGAGGCTTAGCATCGAGACATTGCAAGATATGACATTCCACAGTATGGTTTGGTGGAAATGACATGACACAGGCAATTGTGTGAAACTTTTGTCTTGGCGACTTATATGTACATTTGCAATACCAATAGGCATTAAAGGAATGTTGTATGGTAATGTGAAGCATTACAAGAAAATAGCTTGGGAAAAGATATGCATTTGTGTGGAAGCAAAATATTGTAGAATAAACTGTTGTAAGTAGAAATGTTCGGTGAAATGTCAAGACAGACCTAAACATCAATATAGGTAAATGACTGCCTTTCTCCCATAGGTGCTGCTGCCATAGAAAAACACTATACATTAGCTAAGACACATTACAATGCGGTGTTTTCTTCCCCCGAAAATTCAAGCTCAGGCAGCTGGATAAATTAACAAGCAGATCGCAGCTGCTCCTCTTATTTTCGGAAGCACACAACTTCTGCCCCATCAAAACATGTACTCCTGGCTCCCAACATGTAGACAAAGCCAAATCCCCTCTATAGTGATGCTCAGATAATTGTCTGGTGACATCTGCGCTGTCAGGCCAGACCTGATGAACGGAGGAGCATTTGGCAGCTCAGAGATATGAATGGCACTTGAATGGATTCCCAGAAATCAATGAATGCACCATTCCACAGAAGTTATAAAATTACACACACACACATTCTCCCAGGACCTACTCAGTGGAGGCCGCAGCGCTACCCCATTAAGCAGATCCCCGATCAGTTCCGAGTGACGCAGAACTCCTGGACTCTGCCACTCATTGCTGCTGCTGCCAGGAACTTGCCTTGTGCTATGAACTGCCTGTTTGTGATACTGTGAGTTTGCTAGTTATTGTTCTGGGCCTGCTCGCCTTAGTGTGCATTTCGTGTATTGCAACTGTCAAATTGCATTGTATCAAGTGAGTTAGACTATTTAGCTTTTTCTATTCAGAGAGTTAGCTTGTTGTGAGTTAGCCAATATAAAGTAGTTGCATTTGTTCACTTTATTTTCTGCACTACCGCATTTTTGTATCTGGCTCACCACACCGCTTGCTCCTTTCCCACCCGTTTCACTGCTCAAACCCCCCAGAGCCCTACCCGCTCATAGGACGCAGCTAATGGAGGCCGCAGTGCGACCATGCCTCTGGAATGCCAAAGTAAAGCTTGTCTGCACCCGTCCATAGATGGACTGCGCCCAGCACCAGGAACTGACCACCGGCCACCCACAAATACTCTGCCGAAGCACTCTGAGCCGTGGACCCACGACGCTGCAGCAACAACTGTGACCTCACATCACCGAAATCAACAGTAGGACACTTCACCTGCTGCCCTTCCCTCTTTGCATGCAGCTCAGAACCTCCTGCCCCCACAAGAACCCTCGCCGTACCCACCTCACTGACCACAACCACCACAGACCCACTCAACTGTCTCCTGCTCAACACTAGGTCACTTTGCAAGTACACAACTGAGACCCGGGACACCATGACCACCTTCACCCCAATATTACCTTCATTGCAGAGACATGGCACAACCCCTTTGCTGCACCCATCATTTCTACCACAACACCCAACGGATACGAGATGATACACCGGCAACACACAAACAGACACCATCAGATGCACCACCACTGAAGACAACACCACACCAATCATAGAGCACTTCTACCTCCACCTCCAAACCAATGGCAGAACAGTCATCAGAGGCACTCTCGCATAGAGACCCCCAGGCCCATACCCAGCTTCTGCAACACCATTCCTTAATTCCTTGCTCCGCTCGCCATGTACTCTAAACACTTCATCTTCCTCAGCGACCTCAACTTACAGCTCAATGACCTCCAAGACACCAACTCTGCCAACCTCCTGGACAGCATGAGCAACATGAGCCTCACTCAACTGGTCACCGACCCCACACACAGGGCTGGCCACAACCAAAATCCCAGGCACCCAATACCACACCTGGACCAAATTCACAGAATCCCAATAGACAGATGCCCTCAACAGCACCTATCCTGACCCGCAAACCATCAACGAACAGGCTGTGAAGAATCTCTCTGTCTAGATCCCCAACAGAGTCACCCATATCAAGCAATCCGCGAAGTGACTAAAAAAGTCCACTGCACTTCACGGAGTTCTGCAAGGGATGGAATGTGCTAGGACACACCGTTCGCGTTGATTTTCAACACCAGGTGTTTGTCCTGCGGTGTAAAATCAGCCCAAACTGCACCATTCGCAGTGCAAGAGTGTGCTACTTCTTTTCCGCTGCTCAAGTAGATTTTCTACTTGTGTGGCAGATCTCTCAATGTGTACGGGAGGTTTCTCAATGCAAGCAGTTGCGACCATCCACGACCGCCTGCCTTTGTTGAGAAATCCGACCGCTCGCTTTGACAAATCTCTCTGGAAGGTGGATTTTCCTTGCTTGCATTTGCCAACTAGATGCTGCATGCTCCATGATGTGCGAAAGTGCGGAAAACTCAGCAAAATCCACAAAATAAGCAGAGTTCACTGCTTAGGCTTACACGAAATGCAACTGCAAATGTTTAGAGAGATGATGGTGCACTAGCAAAGATTCCACAGACCAACCCACCTTCAAATCAGCCTTTACCAAATACCATCAACTCCTGAAGACATGAATAAATGCACCCTGCAGACCACATCAAGGCAAGCTCCAACCACAACAGGGAACTCTTCAACTTTTCAACCACCAAAAGCCCAATCCCACATCCCAGTAACTCTGCAGCACCCTGCTGGACTACTGCCACAACATGATATCCACCATCTACAGCAAATTCAAATACCAACCCACCGACCCTCACAGCCTCTTCACACTAACGAACACCAACAACTACCCTCCACTCACCTCATGGGAACCGCTCACCACACTGATCTGACCACCATGCTCTAGTATCCATCACCATGGCTGCATTCCCCGAGCAATCAAAAAATACAGAGATCAGACCCCTCCTGGAGAAACCCTCCACAGAGGCCATAAAACTACAGAGCTACCATCCATTCTCTCTACTTCCCTTCCTGGCCAAAGTCCTAGAGAAGGCTATCAGCCAATAACTCACTGAACACCTAGAGAACAACAACCTTCTGGACACATCCAGACCATTTTCTGTGCCCACCACAGCACTGAGACCGCCCTGAGCACCGCCACAGATGACATCACAACCCTCCTCGAATTGGATGACAGACAGGCCTTGATCCTCCTTGACTTCTCAGGAGACTCCACCACATCTGGATCCAGCAAAATGCAATTGGTTGGATAACATCCTTCCTCACAAGACAGACCCAGAAAATCCACCTGCGTCCCTTCATGTTAGAACCCAAGAGCGTCATAAGTGGTATCCTCAAAGGTTCATCCCTTAGCCCCATCCTGTTTAATAGCCCCTAGCCAGCAGTGTCAGAACCCATGGCATCAACAGCAAATGACACCCAGCTCATCCTCTCAAACTAAGAAGACCTCTCCACTACCAGGACCAACTTCCACAACAGCATGATGAGTGTTGCCGACTGGATGAATACCAACTGCCTGAAGCTTGACTTGGACAAGACCAAAGTGCTGATTTAAAAAAACACCTCCTGTGGAAGGACACCTGGTGGTTTTATGAACTCGTAACCCACACTCTCACCGACTAATCACACACACAACCCCAGTATAATCCTAGATGGCAAAGTTACTGTGAAATGCCACATCAATGTAGTTGCCTACACCTGATTCCACACCCTCATATGCGCCAAAAAATCTTCAGATGGCTCCCTCTCAACACCAGGAAAACTATCACCAAGCCCTAGTCACCTACCAACTTTCTTTGGCAGCACACTCTATGCAGGAATCTCCACCCAGGTCCTGAAGAGACTCCAGATCATGCAAAACTCAGCGGCAAGACTCATCCTGGACTTCTCCAAAAAGATCCACATCGCCTCCCACCTTAGGAACCTCCACCAGTCCCCAGGCCAGAAAAGATGTCAATTCAAGATGCTGACACATGCAGGACCAGTATACATCTACCACCGCCAGAACTACAACCAACTCTCTAGAAACCTGTGCTCTGCCGCCCACAGACACATTCCTCTCATTCATCGTAGCTACAAAGGTTGCTCCTTCTCCTACCTAACAATCCAGTCTTGGTAGAACCTTCCCCTTCACCCCTTAACTGCATCCTCGCTCTGGAATTTAGAAAGGGACTAAAAACATGGCTCTTCAAATGATAGCAGCAGGATCCCAGTGCCTAGATCCCCTCATTGGTAATTAGCCATGCGGTACAAGTCCTGACTGACTGATTGAAATACATGCAGACCAAGCATAGATAGACAAAGTCGCAAAAGAGGCAATGGAATTTACACTCATGAGACTAATTTCTGGCTTGATCCTACTAACCCAGGTAATTTCCAACCTATTTCTCAACTATGGTAGCACAAGTGCTAGAAAATTATGGTCTAATATAACAGGAATTACATTATAGACTCCGATCCCCTGATTAGGGGTTTGTGAAAAATTCTGCTCTGCCAATGGCGTTCTCAGAGTTTTGCCCACTCCATTCTACAGCAACTCTTCCAAGCACCGCTTGGTGGATTTTTCTTTCGCGCACTGCTCTCCAACATTAATTTGGGAAAACGTGAGTGGGAATTTTCGTCCCCTAGTGCAATTTTCGGGAGCAAGAATTCCAACCAGTGAGGTTTTCTCAATGTGGTTGGTCACGGCCGTACACTTTGAGAAAGCTGCCATTTGAGTAGAAAATCTACTTGAGCGGCAGAAAGAAGCTGTACCCTCAGGCGCATCGCATGGTGCCATCCGTGCTGATTTTACAGCAAGGAACAAGCTCCTGGCGCAAAAAAGTCAGCATGAGCAGCACAGCATGCGGAATTCCGCCTACTCACAGAGCTCCACAGAATCTTTTGGCATTTTTATGTAACTCCACGAGCTCTGCTGAAACCTACTCCCGATTCCATTGCAGCCTGGTTTAGGCCACAAAAGAACATCAAATCAGTCTCACTTCTGTACTCAGGGACCAACTGGAGCTCTTGACATCGGGTAAATCTGCATTTATTTTAGTAGATCTCTGCAGGAAAGTGCCCCTTTTTGACATAGTCACCCCCATTGTTTGCCTAGCATTTGATGTAACTTTGGCTGAAGTGCACTGGGTTCCTGCTAACCAGGTTTCCAATGCCAATATTATTTCCCAAATGCAAGGTAACTCTACAATTGTTCGACACAAAGCAAGACCTCTAGCATCCCTATAAGTCCCTAGGGCATGGGTACTAAAGAGGGTGCCCAAGGGCTGCAGCATGTATTGTGCAACCCTAAGGGATCCACCACCAAACCCATGCAGGCTGACATTTCAGGCTGTGTGAAATGGTGCAGACAAAAGTGAAACCATGACATGGCACACACCCTGTGAGCCATGCACGAGAAACACTGCATGCAACATATGTAAGTCACTCCTACATAAGGCCTTAGAGCCCTAAAGCAGGGTGCATTATTACATGTGTGGTCCTATCTGCATGAGCATATATGTCCCTGTGCTGCCTAATTTAATTGCTAGATAGTACAAGTGAACTGGGAAGCCATTTTAAGTACATGTACTCGGCACTGGTCATTACGAGTACCCCAGCTCCATGATGGCTTCACTGAAAAACATGGTGTTTGATTTCAAATACCTTGTCTTATTAAATCAGTACTTATGCCAGTAATAGATTCATTAAAACATGCACCCAGAGGGCACCTTAAATGTGCCCCCTGAAAACCTACCAACCTCTAGTGTACTGGCTAACTGGTGTAGATCAGCTGGCAGGCGTCTGACCCTGCAAGTAAATGTATGCAGTATATGCCTTTTTTCCCCATAGGAATAAATGGCAACATAAAGAAGCAATTAAGAGAACATTTTACTCACCTGTAAAACTCAATATCTCAAAAAGTACATACTTGATCCTGAAGTTCCTGGAGCTGAAATTTATATAAAAATGTTATTTTTCTAAGTTGGTCTTAGATTTATTCTTGAGTGTGTCTCTCATATATTGCCTCTGTGACTACAAAAAATGTTTACCACTACCTTCTGATAAGCATAAATTGCTTGCCTCTACTACCACCAATGAAAGCCTTTGGATTTGTTACTTGTGCCTCTGTAAACCAATAAGGGTTGCCTGGACCTCGTTTTGATCCACTATATAGAGAGCCAGTATCCTACAATCTCTCAGCAATATTTTGAACTGTAGTGCACACACTTCTTAATGCACCCACTCGAGCCAGCTTTGTTGAACTAGCTTTAAACTGGTGTGACTCCTTTCTTTTGAAGCCGAACCAGTTCTTCTTTTAGCCTCCTTCCACACTACTAGTTATGCTGATGCCTGTGGAGTGTCTCCTAGGTAGCTTGCTCTTGTCATTTGCTCTTTTTATTTATTTATTTATTTTTGAAACTTGTAGAGCGCAACAAATGCCCTTGGGCGTCTCGGCGCTATGGACTTAGCAGGATCACGAGCTAGCTGAGGGATAGATGACCATAATATACTTCAGCTTACAGGAGAGCTTATTGGTTAAACAACCATGTTTTTATCAACTTGCGGAAATGCAGTAATGTCTGGCTTGAGAGAATCTGTAGGGGTAGAGCGTTCCACAGTCTGGCCGCTGTTACTACGAAACGCCGGTCTCCCCAAGATACTGTCTTTACTCTTGGGACCTGTAACTTTTAACATACATCATCAGCCTCTTGCCTCTGTGATCGGGATCTGTGGATATCAATGTTACTCTTACCCTGATATTTATAAAAGAAACTGAACAATACCCTAAACACCGGGCTATAATGGTTTACCGACCAAGTTTGTGCCAAACATGTAAAGGAGTCCCTGCTGCTACTGTCATTCAGAGGAGACTGATATACCTTGGACCACCTTGTAAGATGCAGTGATGCTGCTACACTCAAATACCCAAAATGTCCCTGCCAGGATGCCCATTCCCTTGATAAACATGCAGTTAGGTCTTCTGGATGGCAAACCTCAGCCGGGGATTAGTTTTAATAGGAAAGGAATAAAGTGTCCTTATTTGTAAGCAACCTACTACTGTGTTTTGTATTCTTAAGAAGCTGTAAGCTGTATGAGGAATAAATAAAGATACTAGACTGTTTTGAACCTTATGGCTAGCTAGGGTGCAAGTCATGTCTCTTTCTAGTGAGACAATATGAATAATCTGTAATTCTGCTCTTTCACTATAATTGAAAACACATACATATAAATCTCTAGACGTCCAGATGTATCATGTGCAGGAAGATTAATATGAGTAGTTGTGAGTCTTCCTCAAGAACTGTCTAGTATTTTGGCTTAAAATGCCTCAGAGGATCATGGGTAGAGGAGCACTGTTAAACATAATGGTGCTCTCAAGTGTTATGTTTTTCTTTGCCTGAAGAAGAGCATTCTTTGATAAAATAGGAAAGAGATATGATAACCAAAAGAGTAGATAGTTTTCCTGCGTCAGACTTTAATAAATTTAAAAGCCAATTATTGGAGTAAAATAAAATGACAAAGGCGCAATATTAGGAAAAAGTTTAAAAATAACATTATGTACTGTGCTGCACACTATGTATGGTGGAGTGAATAGCACCAACGCACACTCACTCCTTTACAGGACCATATGCATAGTTTATTAGCCTCAAATATGTCTGTATAGTGGTCAAGGTCTAAGATTTGAAAAGCAAAATCACAGTGAGGCACGAAAAGGACACAGCCAGAAGATGCAATGGAGGTTGCATAATTAAAAAATAATGCCCATGTCCACAGATTCAAGCACTACACGATAACTCCATGACTGGTGTGTGCCCTAAGTTCCATCTCTACTCACAGCCATATTTAGACTCTTGGTAGAAAGTATCTCTCTCCCCGTGCACAATGAGAGAATATGAACAATGAGTAAGGAATTGTAGAAGGTTAGGTTAAATTGCAGGATACCTGTACATTTCTTTTTAAATATGTGACAAGGTGGAGGGACATCAAGATTGAGGTTGGAGAAGGTGGTCCAACACCAGGTGCTTGCTCTTTCATATTTAGTGTAATGGAGATGTAGAAATTAAGTGGAATAAAGTCGTAATGAGTTCTGCCTTCTCAACTCCTCTCTCCTTGGGTGGCTGATCAATTTAAGTTTTCAGATACTATTGATTGAAAGCATAAACAAACTACAGATTTTGAAGTCTTCACTAATAGATAGTGCTAGCCCTGTCAGCCTTATGGTGGTCCTACCCCAAACATTTTGCCTGTTCCTTTTCATTGTTGCTAAAATCCATTTTTGTTGGTCTTAGAACACGGGGTACATTACCACTGCTAACCAGTACTAAAGTCCTTCCCACAACATGGTAAAGTTGGTTTATACCTGATTGGCATATTTAATTTACTTATAAGTCCCTTGCAGAGAGGTATAACATAAACCTGCGGCCCTTAACCTAAACGATACTAGTGGGCCTGCAGCACTTATTTTGTCACCCACTTAAGTAGCCCCCTTTAAAGATGCCCCAGGCTTGCCATTACTGTCTGAATGCAGTTTTAAACTACAAATTCAACTTGGCAATATAAACCATTTGCCAAGCCTTAAAATCCTCTGTTATTGCATAAAGGCACCCTTAAGGTAGGCTTTAGGCAGCGGCAGCTGGTGTAGGTTGATAGTGGTGGGCAACTACAAAAGAAAACGTGAGTACAGAATGTACACTATACAAAAAATGTTTTCCTTTTGTACAGCGCCCATCATGAGCTTACGTATTTCAAGGTGCTCTCATGTGTGCTAATGATGCCATTAGCACATATGAGAGCGTCTTGAAATACGTGAGCTCAGGATATACAAAAAGGTTTACTATTGTACAACACCCATCCTACGCTCATTGATTTCAAGGCACTCTCATATGTGCTAATTACCTCATTAGCATATATAAAAGTGTCTTGAAATACGTGAGCACGATATGTGCTCTGTGCATGAAGGTTTCCTTTTGTACAGCGCCCATACTGAGCTTACATATTTTAAAGCGCTTTTTCATGTATTAATTATTTTATTAACTCATGTTGACAGCATTTTGCTGGAAAGCTCCAGATGTTTACATTGAGGCTCAAGGCTGTATCAAAAAATGTAGGCATCCAGTCCACGAGGCTGAAAGCAAAAACACACTACACACCAGCACATGGATGGCAGTAGGCACTGGCACGAGGTGAGCCCTTGAGTCGAAGCATGGCTTACCTACAGGTTGTGCTGGCTGTCACAGTACAATACATTTTTTTTAAAGAAAAGAAAACTTACCTGTCGTTCTCCGCCTTGCCGCTCGATGGTCTTCCGCTCCAGATGCACAGCCCCCTAGACTCCTCTGCCCCAATCCAGACGCTGATTCTAATTCTGCTGGGAAGCACCAGGATTGGCCAGAGCTGGATGGTTTTATGCTACAACAGGGACTGAGAGCCTGTGCCTCCTGGTCTCCATACCACAGCCTAAAGATATCTAAGTGCACATGATGGTTTGTCCATCCAGAGACTGCTGGTCAACCCGTCATGTGCACTTGTAGTGCCCACAGCTCCTCCTCCAGCTTGCTGCAGTCAGAGAATAGCCCTGCCCCCAAGACTCGGGCTTCCTCCATCATGAAAAATAAAATAATAATTTAATTGTTTTATTATCCTTTTTGTTTTAGATGTTTTTATCTGCTTGTTCCAGCATTGGGGCAACACCATAATGGAGGAGCCGCCCCTGGCCCTAGGTAGCCTATAGGGCAGGGGAATCATAATTAAAAAGTTGGACATGTTCGTTTAAGTTTGTATTTGTATTGGTAGTGAAAAACTCCTCCTAAATTTGTTTTTCACTGCTGTGAGGCCTACCCATCCCAAAGGATAACATTGGAATGCCTTATTACATTTAATAAGTGCTGATTGGGGACAGATAAGCATTTAATCAAATTGTAATGACAAATTCTCTTTAATGGTAAAGTCTGATTTTAAATTACAATTTAGAAAATGCCACTTTTAGAAAATTGGAATTTTCCTGCTCCTTGCCATTCAAGTTGATGGTGGTTGTGCTAGGTCACATAAGTGTGTGTAGTTGGCAGTTAGACTTTCACGAATTCTTCCCAGAGAGTCACATAATAGAGGGATTAGGTGTGCGTCAATTAGCCGGATATATGATGTTAGCACGCATACTTTTAGCACGCATACCATTACCACACATTTTTTACAACGCAGGACCTTTTACAACGAATACCTTTACAACGCATTACACTACAACGCAGGTACTATTACAATGCATACCATTACAACGTAAGTATAGGTAAGTATATATAATTTAAAAATTATGTAATTAATAATAATTTAAATATTTTAATTAATTAATAATTATTTTATTATTAAATATTTTAATTAATTATATTAATTTTAATTTAATAATTTGTAAATATATATGTTAAAAATACCCCTGTACCCCAAAACCCAAACCCAGCCCTGAAACCTAAAAATACCCCTGTACCCCAAAACCCAAACCCAGCCCTGAAACCTAAAAATACCCCTGTACCCCAAAACCCAAACCCAACCCTGAAACCTAAAAATACCCCTGTACCCCAAAGCCCAAACCCAGCCCTGAAACCTAAAAATACCCCTGTACCCCAAAACCCAAACCCAACCCTGAAACCTAAAAATACCCCTGTACCCCAAAACCCAAACCCAGCCCTGAAACCTAAAAATACCCCTGTACCCCAAAACCCAAACCCAATACCCCTAATAAATGTTTCTAAAAAAAGATAAACTTACCTAAACTTACGTTGTAAAGGTATGCGTGGTAATAGTATCTGCGTTGTAGTGTAATGCGTTGTAAAGGTATTCATGGTAAAGGGTCCTGCGTGGTAATAGTTTCGGTGTAAAAGTATTTCGTGCTAAAAGTTGCGTGGTAACAGTTACATACCCAATTAGCCATATGCTGGCAAAATGGGGGAGGCACAATGCTGGGCAGAGCCCCACTTGCAACTGAATAGGCTGTGCTCTGCCTTCACCTACAGGGTTTGTCACCACCTCGTTTTCTTTGCAGCTAGCCTGGAGCCAGGGAATTCAGGAACTACCAAGCACATCAAAGAAAAACCTCTATACATTTCTCCTATATTACAAAAAGGCCCAGGTATTAAAAAAATAGGGCTCTCAGTTCACCTTCAGGACCTAAGCACTATCAAAGGACTGACTGCTGCTGTGACCTGCTGTGTAGTCCACAAGATTGCTTTGATGCACCGGTAAGGCTGCTTTTGCTGCTTAGAGCCTGCCTTGAACCCACAAAGGCCTGCCCTGCTTCATCACTGGAACCCAGGACAACCAGAGTGACTTCAAGACCAAGTATGTTGGCCTCCTGTTCAGAGCCACAGGGACATAACAGTCTCTAACATCTTGAAAGTGCACCTGGACCCAGCCTGAGTCCTGAACGCCCAAGTGGTTCCCCTCCAGTCCTGGACCCTTGGTTGTGGTGCTAAAGGTGTCCAGATAACCAAATTCACAAACATGGGAATTTTTGGCTAAAAACTTCACTTAGAACAAAGGGAAGACCAGGACCAACCTGCTTGCCGATTATCCAGAGTTGCATCGCTGGTGGTAGCTCCTGCTGCTTTCTTCTCCACAGCAGCATGTCTTTCCCAGGGGTCCCTTGGTGAAGAAGTATCCATCCTCCTGGAACTGTCGTCTGCTACAGCCTCCAGTTTTGTCCAGCTGAAGATTTTTGATTTCCAACTAGTGGCTAAGTCCGAATTTAGAAATCTTTACTACAACTTCATCCAGTGGCTCCCTAACAAGGACACCTCCTGTAGCCAGGGGCGTAATACAGGCCCCCGTAGCCCCTGCAGTGCTGGGGGTACCCAAGCTCCAGTGGGCCCCCTCAGCACAGCACTCTAGCAGTAAAGGTCCTAATTGAGCCCCAATTGTTGTTACGTTAGTACCTGCAGCTTTGCCCCGCTGAACTTTATCTTCTGAGAACATTTTCTTTCACATTTCTTTGTAGTCTGAAGGTAAGCACCAACCGGGCCCATATCCACGTATTGTATCACACTAGCAGTTAATTGTTTTCAGACTTATTTTTCAACTATGACCCAGTCTTGCGCGATTATATTTCCGTGATTGGAGCTTAGATATTTTGTGCACTTGTTTTTACTAAAACCTTTACAAATTCACAACTCCAGTTTCAATGATTTGATTTTTGTCCTTTTGGTGTCAAATAATTTATTACAATGTACTCTATTTGTTAATATAGGTTTGGAATTTTTCTTGAGTTATGTTTTAACTTTATTACAGTCTGTGTGCTGCATAAGTACCTTACACATTGCCTCTAAGTCAAGCCTGACTACATTTTGTGCCAGTTGGCTAACACCCTAGTCAACCAATAACCCAATTAATCACAGATAGTTTTCGACCTTCATTTGTAAGTGATTTCATAGTCCACTTTCATTGTCTATGATGTCACTGAAGGTTTCCTCAGAGGAAGATAACCCTGCCATTCCTCTATCTGAATTCTATACAAAGTCATTATAAATAATACGCTCTGTCATCACAGTAGTGTGAACCTAAACTATATTCGCTGCTGTGCTAGCAGAACTGTCCTAAAAGAAAACTCTCAAATTAGACTCTATGGCAAGGTCTTCAAACTGGGTGGGTGTGGATGGGTTCCCAGGGGGGTGTGAATACCTCTGCAGATGCATGTAAATGTAGATTGCCCTGGCAGTGCAGTGATCTTTGTTTGCTGCATTTCCAGGCTGTCTTCATTTATTCCAGAGTGTAGTGAGGGTAGGGGTCAGTAAATGTGTTGGCAGAGTCAAGGAGGTTCCTTAAGAAGAAAAAAAGTAAGTGTTTTGTGTTTTCACAGTAAAGGTCATGTATTTGTAAAAGTTAAAGCAATTGGCGTCATAAATTGTAATGCTTGTTATTTACTTTTTGGGTCTGTTGCGAAGTGATTACTTAAGGAAAAAAGTGCATGCAATCAGGGAATTTTATATCGAGCTACTCACCCGTGGGGGTCTCAAGGCGCTGGGGTGATCAGAGCTGCTCTCCCACCCCAGCGCCTTGAGACCCCCACGGGTGAGTAGCTCGATATAAAATTCCCTGATTGATTGAGTGATCGATTGATCTCTGTCATTGATTGTTAGCGGGGGACCTGCCCCCTGAACGTACCCATGCTCCTCCCGCTCCCCCAATCTATACATAAAGTTTTGGGGGGAGGGTCCGACCTCAAAACATTTTGATTAGGGGGTTCAGAGCAAAAAAGTTTGAAGACCTCTGCTCTAGGGGCCTAATAGCACCTTTGCGGTCTGGAAGCGACTGACCATAGGTCGGTGGTTCTGACTGACAGATTTGGATGTGACCACCTTACGGGCGGTCGGGAACATCCATTCCCGAATGAGAGCTTGTGCGGCAGGTGGAAAAGGCCCACAGCACAAGCGGCCTTAGGGAAATGGATTTTTTCAAACATCCCTGCACCCTGTGGCAGGCACCATGCCACATGCTGCAGGGGTGTTTAGGGGGCCACCCAGGCCCTCTAGCAGAGGGCTAGGGAAAAGGGTGCCCTGCTAGTGCCCCCAAAGGCACCTTCTGACAGCCCTTCCACTTCAGGAAGGCTAATTTGAAAGGCTGTTGGTAAGGGCCATCATAATCCCGAGGGGGGTTCGGAGCCTGGCTCCTCAATCATTGGGGGATTAGGGTGGCTGCCGATGCTCCGACGGACCCCCGAAGCACATCAGAATCCAGCGCAGGTTTCAGTCTGACTGTCGTCATCTTAATACGGCAGTTGTATTGAAACCTACGATGTCTGGCTGGTCGGAGGCTTTCCGCCTGACATCATAATTAGGCCCTAAATGCAAAGACAGCTCACCAGCCCTTCAGGAAAAGTATATAGCTCCTAAAAACGTTTTTTTCCTGTAAGAGCTAAAAAAAAAAATCAAGGTCATTCAAATGTAAAAAGTGATCATAAACTCCAAACAATAAATAATGAAATGGATGTCACAAAACAATGACTGCATAGTCGAAGGGATGCAGAACTTATATGTTAAGCTTAAGCAGTCTCACTCGATTTACCCAAATAGTACTCTCATTTTCCCGCCTAAAAAAAATCCACTGTGGATAATAATATTCTATATGAACCATATTTAACAAAAAGTTGCAACTATATACTTTGCCAATATGGGGGACTTGTTTCAAGGATTGGGTCTAACATGAGATATTTCAAACTTTATTCAAGTATAATGTGAGTTATACGTGGATTCTTTTGGTTAAAAAAAACCTTAATCTTACTGACATTTGCTTATGTACAGTTCAGTAGATCTATACCAGAATGTCTATCGTATGCATGGAATTTAACTGAGAATATACAACTGATAAGATGTTTGGGGTATTTTTTATGGAAAGCAATGCAAGCTGCCTTTAGCACCAGGGCACACCCGCTCTACTATCCCATCATATTTATCTTATTAAACATAGAAGGGTTTGAAAAGAATTGCGTATTTATAAAGATTTGTGAAAATGTAATAAGTGAGAAATACTTCTAGTTAAAAAACAGTGTTAGGGCGTTCATTGTGATTACAAAGAAATGCCTGCTTTTATTCATTTTGCGCCCGTGTAATGCTTTGAGGTATGAAAGAGATCAGTTATGAAAGGGCGCGGTGTTAAAGAATTTCTAACACATAAGTGTGATGTCTGTGGTAGAGTTTGGAAGTGGAGGGAACCGCAGAAGATCAAATCGGAAGAGAGGGTTGCTAAAGAGTGTGGACATTCTTTGTCACAGATGATGGACAAATCCAGATACAGAGAGCCACTCTATATATGGTGTGGCCACCCAATGCTTACTTAAATACCATGGTTTGTATGAACCTCAAAGACGCTGATGATGGGTATGGTGGCTTAATGGACTGATGCATCCACTGCAGCGGCCTGTGTTTGACCTCATGGTTACAGGTTCAAATCCCATCAGGACCACTCAGCCTTTCATCCTTCTGAGGTCGATAAAATGAGTACCATAGAGTTAGGTGACAATAAACATCTTTTATTCATTGCCAAGATACCCTTCTCGGTGAACGTGCCCCTTACAAATACACGTAATGATATGACCATAATATTGCTCTCTGACCTCAAACATCCCATGATTTCACCAATACCTAAGCCTTATGAAATGAAACATAAGGAACAGCATTATTCTCAGTCCAGCGTGATCTCTTCCTCGTGATCTGTATCACAATTGGCATCAGTCATACAGTGGTCCAGCAGGTGTTTCCTATAGGTGGCCTTCTGCTTGACACTTGTCATTTGCTAGTTCTATTATGTATTGTTTTATCTCCTCATTTGCAAAGTACGTCACAGTAGATAATGATGCACAGCTGTTTTTTCTGCTGAACTAGTAGTTTTCAAGCTGGGTGCGATGACGGGTTTAAAGTGGCTTGTCTATAAAGTGTGATTCATCTCGCTAAATGTAGCCTTGCGTGTCTGTCTGGGGGTGTGTGATCCCATATGGCAGAGCAGTTTATTTCTGCAGTGAAAAAAGTGAATTGATGACGTCTCCCAAAGTCTGTCGTTCTGCCATAAACTCATGCTGGCCCCATCTCTTTCCTGGATTGTTTCAGGTCCAGATTTCATCCTTTAGGACACACAGGTCTCATTGTCTGACCAAACTAAGACAATCCCTCTGACCTCACGTCCCATCCTTCAACTATCAAAGAGAAAGAAGTTCTGCAATTGGAATACGAAAAATACTTTTGCATTCTATTAAAAAATAATAATGTGTCAAATGAAACAATAAATTATTCCGGTACACTGTTTAATGTAGATCATAACAGTGGAATTGTTAGCCACATCGATGGGATCACATTAATCAGCCTTGTTTTCTAGTAGATGGACTGTACCATCTTTTAGGAGCAGCTAAGAGCAGAGTTCTACTCTTAGCTGTTGTTGCTTTGCAACCCCTGTGATACTAAATATGACAACATCCTGGTAATATTGTGCATTCCATTAGTTTATCAATTTCGCTGCTACTTCAGCTGGTTCCACACCTTTGCGTTGAAGGTTGTGAGTGGATTTTTTCAGACTTTATTAACTATGCGGCCAGTACTTCCAGCCGCTGTCTGGCTACTCCCTGCCTTTCACCCTCAGTATGGGATTTTTAGGGTATCTCCTGAATATACACAATCTCAGTGATTGATGACTTGTGAACCTAAGCTGGATCAGCCATGCTTAAATTAATCCATAACGACCCTTGTGTTTATGGGGCAGAACGGGCTCCACCGTAAGGTAACTATACATAGATGCATGCAACAGCAGGCATTATGACTTTTTCAAAGTTATAGAAGAAATGTACTCTCTGCTACATAACTGCTTCTGGGAATCTTCAACTGACAGTATTTTGACTGTCCCATCAGAAGTTAACTGCTGGGACCCACTCGTCTAGAAAACATGTCAGCGGTATTTTGTGTGTTCAGAAAAATAAAAATATTTCCAGGAAAAGTGAAACCATATGAGCTACACTGAAGTCCCAGCTGTAGGTACCTGTCAAAGATAAGACTGCTTTCAAATCACTCAGGTATACTAAACAATGCCTACTGTTTAACAGTCTTTCCTACCTGTGTTGTGGGATTTGTAGATGTACACGTGACTGCTCTGATTCCCAACCATGTCCATCTACCAGGTGTGGCAAGACTCAGTCACACCACCAGAGACTCTGCTTCATGTCGCAGGGTGATGATGTCATAAGAGCATTGGGGACCGGTACTAAGAACTCCAATGCAAACCTGAATACTTAAACACACCTCTTCCCATATTGCCACCCCAAAGACAGAGTAGTTACATGTTTTAAGACATGTTACACCAATCAGTGTCTGCACTATAAATTCCTAAACTTAATTCCATGTGTCTTATTTAATATGTCTATTCAAATGTTAAATAAAAAACGACATATATTTAATCAAATAGAATATTTGTGAGTGATTACACTTTTTAAATGGTTTATTTCAAAACCATGGTATAATGTTAGTCGTTTTAATGATTTAGGTTATTGCCATAGTTAAATCATATTTGTCACTAGTTACCTTGGACAGATCATTTCTAAGATGTATGTATCTGCTACATGTATGTGCAAGAGCCATGTAGTGATTGTATTACCTGTGCTAGTTTAAAGTTCATGAACATAGAGATGCCAAACAACGGTCCAGTTGCACAAAGATGTGCTTGCAAAATACTGGTCGCAAAGTGTTTTTGTGACCTGCAAAGATTATTTGGAACCAGCCTGTGTACTTTTAGGTCGGTTCTTTACATCCAAATTGTAGTGGTTTTAATAAGACTTACCTCATGAATATTAATGAGGTTGGTCCCAAATGTTGGCTCAGTACGATTAGAGGCGATCACTGGGATGACGATCTGCTTGGGGCAGCAGACCAACATGTCTGTGATTGTTTTTCAATAAAGTTAACCTTTTTTTTGTTTTTGTTTTTTTTAAAGAAGCTCGTTTTGCGTGCTTTATAAAGAAGCTTGTTTTCCGTGAAGGAAACAGAGCTGCATTTAAAAAGAGAAGACATTTGCTCTCCTAGAGTGACACCCATAGGGGACCCTCCAACGGTTTCACTCTCCACTCAGTTAATATTAATGGGTGGGTCCAGGAGCACATCATGGCTTTGTAATATACATAAAATCAGGCGAGGGTTTACATATACATTGCAGATCTTAAACGTTCAATGTGACAGATTTTTGTGGTATTTCGGTTATGGTGAGTGAAATGTAATTCTGCAGGACAAAGGTACTTAAAGGACTGCAGAACAAATTTACGAAAAAGACAGACTTAATTACCCAGAATTGTGGAATGGCAAATGATCTGTGTTGTAATGTAATTACTTGGGTCATGATCTCTAGATGAACTGCCATGCTTCTCGGCATCCCTTGGCCTGGCCTTCTAAGCTCGATCTCCCAATAGAATGTTGGCAGTGTCATCTGTTCACTGTTGGGGGTGGACATGTGTACTGCTGCTCACAGGCTGTTGATGGGGTTTCTCTCTCACTGCAAACACTCTTTTGAATATTCACTTTGTCCTTAGTGATCATGTATCTACACAGCTTGCAGGGTCTCATCAGGACGCATCTGTTCAGGAGCTTATGTCATGTGTGAGGTAGAAGTTCAGTATTTGAGAACTTCTGGTACCCACGGTGCTATGAAACGAGCAGACCAGAATGTCTCTGAAGGCCACACTGGCTTTGCCATTGATTGGGCATCACTGGAAAAAATACCAAGCCAGCAGATGGCAAGGTAATTGTGGAAGTTTTCTTTAGTGTCACCATCCTGTACCCTCTGTCTTGCCTGCCCTCCCTTGTTCTTTCTCCCCACTCTCATTTCGTGTTTTCTGCCTTTACTTCCTCTCTCTATTCGTTCTTTTTTCCTTACCTTTCTTTCGGTGCTTGGAAACACATGCATTCTTTTCTCCATTCTAACTCTCCTCTC
This sequence comes from Lissotriton vulgaris, assembly GCF_964263255.1. Classification (NCBI taxonomy): domain Eukaryota; kingdom Metazoa; phylum Chordata; class Amphibia; order Caudata; family Salamandridae; genus Lissotriton; species Lissotriton vulgaris. The sequence goes on along the minus strand of NC_141688.1, from coordinate 190,132,268 downwards.
TCTCTGAAATGAAGATAAATTCAAGGATGATTAAGGTAGAAGCTCATTTAATCGAAGAGCACAGTACAATTAATCCAGCATAGATCAGCATCAATGGATAACTGACTCTTACAAAGAATGCACATCAGAATGACATATGCAAGGTTCTACATTCAGCAATGACATAGGAAGGAATGTATGTGGTTAAAGGAGCAGTACAGAAGTAAGCAACACAACACATCCCCCTATCTATAATAAAAAGAAAAAAAAAGAAAAGGAAAGAAAAGAAACATATAATGAAAAAACAAATGCAGCAACATAAAACAAATGCAGCAACACTAACAAGGTTGTGATAAAGCTCTGACTGTTACTAGTGATATGATCTTTAACTGTTACTAGTGATATAATCTTTAAGCCACGAAGGAACCACCCTCTTCCTCGAGGAATGGCGGAGAGAAGAATCCTCACCAGAAACCAACCAATCCTCCCTAGGGGTGACGACTGACTCCTCAGAAATACCGCTGGGAGAATCTGAGTTATTGCTACCAGTGACAACCAAACTATGATCTGGGACTTCACACGAATTTGGGCAACTCACAACTCCAGAGCCATGGGAAGAATCCAAATCACTATTAGAGTCATCAACCTCCAAATCTTCAGGTTTCCACACTCGACTGGGAACATCGACCTTAAAAGAAGAATCAGGATTGCATCTGGCAACTCTACCTAAATTCCAAACTTTCCCATTACTGAGTTTAACAGAATTTTTCAACACTTCCAAAACTTGGAAGGGTTCAGAAAAAGAAGATTCACCCTTCTGTACCTTGAAAGGTTTTTTAATTCTGACCCAGTCACCAACATTTATTGTCACCTCCTTTGATCCATGTCTCGAATCATGATATCTTTTACTTTTATCGTGGACTTGAACTAACCGTGCCTTAACTAAATCTTTTGAGTAGGGATCAATTTCACCAGAAAATAACCAAGTGGGAATGGCTTTAGAACGTGGGTTCCTACCCTTCATCAAAACAAAAGGAGAAATACCTGTAGAGTCATTCACAGTAATGCGATAGTTCCAAACAACTTTTCCAATCTGAGTTTGCCAATCCAGATTGTTACTAATAGAAAGTTGAATAGTGTTCTTCAAAACCCTGTTAAAACGCTCCACAACACCATTGCCACTAGGATTGTAAAGAGACGTAGTCCTGTGTCTAATACCAAGTTTGCTAAAATACCTTTTTGCCTTAACTGATAAAAATTGAACACCATTATCGGTGAGAATGCAAGAAGGAATACCTTCAGTGACAAAAGTTTCATCCAGAAAACTTAAAACAGAATCAGTATCTGCTCTTTCTACAACTTTGACCACAGGCCATTTAGAAAACAAATCAATGATCACAATTAAATACCTCTGAGAACCATCCTGATCCTGAACAGGACCCATAATGTCTACGGAAACCGATTCCCAAGTAGATTCTGGAGGAGAACACTCCAACATAGGAGGACGGCAGGTACGCAAGGTTTTGTCTGCAGAAGCACAAATGGTACAGTCTCTAACAATTTTTTCTATTTGAGAATCACAACCAGGCCACCAGAATAAATTCTTTACTAAGGATTTGGATCTAACAATCCCAGGGTGACCTTCATGGCAAAGTTCAATGATTCCTTCCCGCAACCCACCAGGGGGAACGATTCTTTCACCCCTTAATAAGGTGTCATGAGAAACAGAGAGTTCGGACCTAATCTCCCAAAAAGGCTTTAAATTATCATCAAGAACATCTTTTTTATCTGGCCAACCCTCAATAGTGAAAGAGATAACTTTCTGTAAGCATTCATCAGCGAGATAGTCCTTGTTCCACTCTTCCTTGTTAAAGGCTGAAAGTCCTTCATCATGAACATATGCAATTTGTAATTCATTCCACTCATTATTATCAACTTCCTCTAACATTACAGGCATTCTTGACAGAAAATCAGCCAGAACGTTGCTTTTACCTGGTACATAAATAATCTTGTATATGAAATTCTGTAACCTCATGGAAATCCTAGCCAGGCGAGCAGAGGCATTGATAACTCCTTCGGTAGTCAAAATCTTTACTAATGGTTTGTGGTCACTTCGTAACAAACACATTTTGCCCCATACAAAAGACTTGAAATGATCAAGTGCCCAGGCACAAGCTAAGGCCTCCCTTTCTATTATAGGGTACTTCTCTTCACAAGGAGAAAGGGATCTAGAGGCATAGGCTATTATATTTTCCTTCCCCTTCTCATCAATCTGCACTAAAACCGCTCCCAAACCCTTGTTACTTGCATCTGTGGTAATTACATTCTCGAAAGATGGATCAAAACTGTGCAAAGCAGTGGTCTGGGCAATAGCATTCTTAATATTCAAGAAATCTTCATCACAAGACTTTGACCATTCGAACTTCACACCTTTTTTTAAAAGTTGCCGAATGTTGTATGAGACACTCGCAAAATTAGGAACATATTTTGAGCAAAACTCAGCCATTCCTAAGAACGACTTGATGTCATCTTTACTTGCAGGAATAGGAGCCTCGGAGATTGCAGAAACCAAAGAGGGTTTGGGTTTAACCCCTTCTGCGTCAATGATATGGCCTAAATAAGTTACACTTTTCTGAGCAAATTTACATTTAGAATGTTCAACTGTAAGACCCTTGCTTTCAAGAATATTCAAAACTTTATGTAGCCTTGATAAGTGCTCATTCTCATCGTCTCCAAAGACCAGAATATCGTCTTGAAAATATCTGACACCTTTCTCTCCCTTGAATAATTGGTACATAAGCCGTTGAAAAACAGCAGCCGCTGAGGCTAAGCCAAACGGCATGCGTTTATAACGGAAGCATCCAAAAGGTGTCACAAAAGACGTAAACTTCATTGAATCAGGGCACAGAGAGATCTGGTGGTATGCAGATGACAGGTCTATGGTAGAGAACCACTGGGCATTACCAACACTAGAGACCATCTCATTGATTTTGGGAAGTGGGAATTTATCAACCACAATGTTGTTGTTTAAATACCTTAGGTCTACACACAACCTGATTTTGCCGTTGCTCCGTCTTGCGACGACAATTGGCGAAACCCATTCACTCGCCTCAATAGGTTCTATGATGTCAGTAGACACAAGTTTATCCAGTTCTTTACTGACTTCATCTCTCACCAAAATAGGCACATTTCTACACCTGTGCACTTTTGGACAAGCATCATCCTTTAGTATGATTTTATGTTCAAAACCAATTAAATTTCCCAAGGTTTTACTAAAAACCTTTGGAAATTTCTTTAAAATGCTATCTGTAACTATAGAACAGTCATCAACTACTAAGACTTGTTCTTTACTATTAGGATCCAAGATAATGTGGAGTTGTTTTTGGTCGAACCACCCTAAAACTGGTGGTCCTTTCTTTGAAATGTACAATTTCCCTCTACATTCCCTGTCTTTGAACCTGAAAACAAACCAACGAAAACCCAGTATGGAAATAGGGTCTCCTAAATAACCTTCAGGGTGGATATCTGATGGTAATAATTTCTCCCCCACCTGTTGAATAAATGAGGATTTCCACATATCTTCATTAACAATGGTATAAGGTGAGCCCGAATCGGCATAAATTTTTACAACCACACCACCAATACTCATTGTACAAATAGGTTTGTTAACCATGTCCTCATCTCTTATTCTTAAAACCAACTTATCATGGACATTCATCACTAGGTTATCTTCAACATCATTTTCAAAATTCTCTTCCTCATCAATGTCATTAACGAAATTAACTTTGCTTCTCTTTTTCCTATTACATGCTTTCGTTAAATGACCTTTCAACCCACAACTAGAACACTTGGTTTTCAACCCAGGACATCCTTTAAAGTCAGCCAAATGGTCTAAACTGTTGCATCTATAACATTTAAGTTTAGCATTTGAGGAAGACTGAGGATGTTTAGAAAATTTGTTGTTAGGGCCAAAGGATTGCCTAGAACTATAGTTAAACTTTTTCCTGTCCGTAGCGTTAATTTTGCAAACTACATCATTGGACATAGCACTATTATCCTTTTTTATCACATTAGCGCATCTGCCAGACATTTCTGCCTTGCGTGCGATGGCAAGAATATCATCAAGAGGAGAGTCCCCATTTATCCATAACCTATCCTGTATGGAGGTATTGTAAGAATGCATAACGATTTGGTCTCTAATTAACTCTTCTTGTATAACACCAAATTTGCAATCCAAGGATAATTTCTTCAAATCAGCTAAAAAATGATCAATGTTTTCTTCTTTAGTCTGTTTCCTAGAGAAAAATGTATACCTTGTTACGCCAATACACACTTTAGGAGCGAAATAAGTGTCTAAATGTAGAAGTGCTAACATATAAACATTTAAATCACCAGGAAAGGAGGGTTTAGTCATAGTTTCATAAACTTTTAGTCCAACAGGACCTAAAGAATGAAGAAGAAGTCTCTTTTTCTGAGCATGAGACATTTTTCCATCCTCATCTAATGCATCAATGTAATTACAAAAATAAGGTTTCCATTCCAACCACTTAAGTGGTGGTTCATTACCAGAAACCCAAAATGCCTGAGGAGGACTAATATTGTAGTTAGGTTGAGTCATCCTAAATTAACCTACTGCTACAATAATTCAACGGAATGTAAAATTAGCTGGATTAATGCTTTAAATCTATCATTAACTGTGTTAAAACACACTTACAATGAAAGCTATGCAATAAAAAAAAATGTACTGTAAATCAATAATAAAATATTACAATGACAAGGTGTGCGAATCACCGTGGATGGTAAGTCGCTTGAAAGTAGAGAAAGTGTGCGAATCACTGTTACTTGTAAAACGCTGTTGAATTTGCACTGATCCTTTTCTTCTCTTTTGCGAATCACCGCCGACAGTAACTCGCTAATCCGGTAGGACAAGGTGTGCGAATCACCGTTAAGGTAAACCGCTATAAAAATAATCCATTTAGTTGCTCCATTTCTAAGGTAGAACTGTTTTGTTGAAGTTATCAGCAAACCATGAAAACGGCGGTGTCCGCGCCTTCAAACTTTACTAAAATGGCCGCCGTTGCGTGTTACGTCACACGTAATTCCCAGAATTCACAGCGAAACTCCCAGAATTCACAGCGGAATGAAGAAGCTTTGACGAAGGAACACCGTGGCACAGCAAGGTACTCGTCGCCAGTGAAATGAAGATAAATTCAAGGATGATTAAGGTAGAAGCTCATTTAATCGAAGAGCACAGTACAATTAATCCAGCATAGATCAGCATCAATGGATAACTGACTCTTACAAAGAATGCACATCAGAATGACATATGCAAGGTTCTACATTCAGCAATGACATAGGAAGGAATGTATGTGGTTAAAGGAGCAGTACAGAAGTAAGCAACACAACACTCTCTCCCTTCCTACGGACCTATACAAGCCTAGACTACCTGTTATCTTCACACTGCCCGTTTCTTGCTCCGTTTCTTTAATCCTTACCTTTTATATTCCATCCACCTATCCTTATTTTCTTGTCTCCCTTCCTTCATTTTTTCTTCCCTATGTTTTTCGTTCCTTTACTTCTTAATTCTTTGGGTTTCTTTTTTGTCAACCTGCTTTCCTCTAGTTTTCATCCCCCCTTTATTATTTCCCTTCGAAGGTACTTAGTAGGAGGCTAGGGATTAATAGGTCACATAAGCAACATACAGGTGGTTATTGTAGACACTACATCCAATGATTATGGGGGTAAAAGTGCCAGTGCCCAAAGGTCTGCTAAGAAGTGTCCCACAGGTGCAATTGAATGGTGACACACTGAATACCATGCCTGCGTAGTCCTAAATCCACCTCATGCCTCTTTTATCCACTATCAGACACTTCCTGGCCATTTATCTTGCTCTTGCAGGTTCCTAGTTTCTCCTATTGTAGTGGATTTTCCGTCTTTCTCTTCCCCCGCTTTTTGTATTTTTCCACTCTTTGTATTTTTCCACTATTGCTCGAGGTAAACAGCTGATGCAGAAAAATAAGTGCTGGTCCCCAAAAATGAGTGACGACGTCCCACACTGACAACCAGCGGCTCAAATTAAGCACTAGGCCGTGAAAGTAATGATAGAAGAGGGGCTCAGACAATTGGGAGAGGGCAGACCAGAGTATACTTGGCAGTAAATTTGAAGTTCCCTGAATATCGTACCAATACTTAACCATAGCACTAATCGTAGAGCCAGCTGTAAGGCCACCTATGTGAGCAGAAGATTCACATAGGAAAGTGATATACAACCGGACTGTTCAAACGTGTTGAAAGATTTCGGCTTGTGTGGTCCATGATAAAAGTAATCACACTTTGGATTCACTCCAGTTCGTGGATGGAAAGAGAGAGAGAATGTCAGACAAATATCGATTTTTCCGAGCAAGAACTGTTTTTGGGAAATTTTTCGTATTCATTTTTGGAAAATCCTATTGACAAATTGTGAATTATGAAGCGCTCAGACTAGGTGCATTTTGCTAAACTTAATAGAGTTTAAAGAGCTTTTTGTTACAGGGAGTTTGTAGCGCTCTAGTGTTTCGCGGGTCTCGGCTGAGACCCCGAAACACCTACACACAATGTAGCACCTTCTGGCCAGAAGGATATAAATAAATGGCTAGAGGTCGCTCGTGGCTTCCGGTCCCACTAAGCAACTAAGAGAGTGGTGTCTTTATTGAGCTCCCCGGTATAGGCCCTCCCAATAGTATTTCCTCCTCCCTTACACTGGCGACGAGGGTGGTGCGTGTATGTCCCCTCAGACACAACCCAGCTGCAGACTGTTGCTCGAGGAGGTGTGCGCTAACCTGTATGATCGCCAGCGCGGTGGTGAGGCCCCGTGGTAGTCGGCGTGTCTGCGCCGGAGGAGCAGATCCAGAGGCGGCAAGTGCCGGTAAGCAGCGTGCAGGGAGCTGCGTGAGGGACCGGCGATCGGAGGGCCCGAGAAGAGGGTGAAGCAGGCCGAGGTGTTCGGCTGCCGGGTAAGCCAGAGGCCCGAGTGCGCTGCTTCACGCGCGCATGCGCAGTGCATGCGTGCCGGCTCGGTGAAGGGAGCCACGTGTGCGGGCTCCGAGCGGCGCCGAAGCAACGGCTCATCATCGAGTGGCGAAGTGAGCCAAGTTACAGACTGAGTGGGGGAAAAGACGCCGGAGACACAGAAAAAATTACTCAATATCAAAGAAAAAGCAAGAAGCATTGGCACATGCAAACGAGGCAACATCTCTGTTGAAAAAAAAATATATAATAAATAAATGTGAAAGACAATCAGCAACAGCGAGTGAATGTGTGAATCAGAGCTGGCACAACAGAACATATATAGAAGGTGAATGATTAGTCAGCCACTGAAGAAAACAAGCATTGGCACCTGTAAAGGCAATCACAGTGTGGAAGTAGCTGAACACAGGGGAGCAAAAGAAAGTGTGGAGGGTAGCCCCTAATAATCGTTACCACGTTGTCTGGTCCCGTGGACAATGCAGCACAAGGAGGAGCACCCCAGGTAGCACCCCCAGTGTAGGCAGCACCACCAGTGCAGGTGGCACCATCTCCACACTCACAGATAAACCCCATACCACCGTTCAGCGCGCTAATCGATCCAGGGACAGCAGCACCAAGGTGGACAGTGTGGCTGAGCAGACTAAACAATTATTTCACCGCCACGAGGGAAAAGGACAACGAGGTAAAAAGATTGCTGCTCCTGCACTTTGGTGGGGATGAGCTCTACAAACTATTCACAAACTTGCCGAATACTGGGCTAGCAATGGACTATGATGCGGCTGTGCAAGCATTGAATGCGCATTTTGACCCTCAGCTGAATCCTCATTATGAACGTTTCAAGTTCAGGCAGTCCAGGCAGCGGGAAGTAGAAACGATGTATGCCTTCCATGCGAGACTGAGAGAACTCATAAGCACATGCCCGGATGACGATCAAACAAAAGAGGTAACGGCTCAGTTGATTCAAGGGTGCAAAAACAAACACCTGAGGACATTAATACTAAGACAGCCCCGCATCACACTGCATGAAATATTGATGCTAGCCCGGTCTCACGAACTCTCTGATGCACGAGCCACGGCGATGGAAGCAGCCATAAACCCGACGGCAAGTTTTACATACATACATACAAGTGCTGAAGTTACATTGAAGTCAGAGCGAGTAGATGCAATGCAGTACCGTGGCCGAGGAGCACGAGGAAGATGGCCGACCAGAACGCCGTGTCGCACGCCGTGCAGATTCTGTGGATATGAAGAGCACAATCAAGATGGCTGCCCGGCACGTGGTAAGGCATGCGCCAAATGTGGAGGAATTAACCATTTTGCCAGTGTCTGCAGAACCAGTGCGAGAGGGAACTTTCGAGGATCCGGAGCAACAAGCAAGAGACCGCCGACGAAGGCGGTGCGACAGCTAGCGCTAGAAGAGACCCACCGCTCAAAAGGAGCAAGAACACAGGCCCGTTACCCACAGTGGTTAGATGATTCATCGACCGACGACGAAGAGGAATGCTACTATGTCTCGTTCGTGAGAGAACTCAAGAGATGACGAAGACCACAGCCGAAGTGCCACATTCAAATTGATGGCTCGACAGTCACGGGAGTCATAGACAAGGGAGCCACCATCAACGTGATGGGCATACAAGACTACAAGGCGCTACAACCCAGGCCACAATTGATGCCATCGAAAGCCCGAATATTGATGTATGGCAGCAAGACGTCGCTACCATTACGAGGCAAGATGGCTGTGCAAGTCAGAGCAGAGGGTCAGGAACTGACAACCACATTCCATGTCATCGACAGGGAAGCAGACTTGTTAATCGGAAGCCATTCCGCAGAAGACCTCAAACTAATCGCTTTTGCTAATGCAGTGAAGGCACTGCATGCGGAGGTAGTCCTACAGATGTTTCTATCGTTGTTTCGAGGACTGGGAATGATTAAGAGGCCGCCGGTCAAACTGCATATCGACAAGGCCATCCAGCCAATAGCATTGAGACATCGGAAAATCCAGTTTCATCTTCGAACGGCAGTGGAGCAAGAACTGAAGAAACTAGAGGACCAAGGTGTCAAAGAGAAGGTGACGGGACCGACGCCATGGGTTTCACCGATGGTGATCGCCGAGAAACCCAAACAACCTGGCCAAATATGAATATGCATCGACATGCGGATGCCCAACAAAGCGATTAAAAGGGAGAGACACCTCACGCCCACAGTAGATGATATACTGTCAGACCTGAACGGAGCCCAGTGGTTCTCTAAACTGGATTTAAACGCAGGTTATCACCAGCTGAAGTTGGCCGAAGAAAGTCGCTATATCACGACCTTTTTTACACACCTAGGGTTAAGACTGAACTTCGGAATCACTTCAGCTGCGGAAATCTTCCAGAATGCAATCAAAGAGATATTGTCAGGACTTCCGGGAGTACTAAGTGTCAGTGATGACATACTGATACACGCCAAAACTAGTGAGGAACACCATCGAAGGTTAAGAGCCACACTGTGGAGGTTGTCGGACTTTGGCCTCACACTCCACAAAGAGAAGTGCCAGTTCTTCAAGCAATCCATTGACTCGGAAGGCGTTAAAGTGGACCCTCGAATGTCGACAGCCATAAAGTGTGCTCCAGCTCCAACATCTGCGTCGGAAGTGCGAAGCTTCATGGGCATGGCGCAATACTGTGCCCGTTTCATTCCCCAGCTTGCCACCATAGCTGAGCCTCTGAGGAATCTGACGAAGAAAGAGAATCCCTGGCGGTGGACCAAGGCGGAAGCCGAAGCGTTTGACAAGGTGAAGGCGGCACTATTGGACAGCACGACAATGGCGTATTTCGATACAGCGAGGCAGACAGAAATATTAGTAGATGCCAGTCCGGTAGGTCTGGGGGCACTTCTAACGCAAGAAGCAGTACCGGGAGTATGGGTGCCTTTAGCGTTTGCCAGCAAGGCCCTTACAGCTACGGAAGCCAGATACTCACAGATTAAGAGGGAGGCGTTGGCAGTGAAATGGGCCTGCAATCACTTCCACCTATACATAACAGGTCATCCGTTCCTGATGGTCACAGATCATCAGCCACTGGTACCGCTGTTTAGAGGCACGGCTCCACATCCCCCGCATCAGATTGAGAGATGGGCCATTCAGGTCCAACACTATCAAATGGACCTCGTCTATAGGCCCGGGGCGAAAAACCCAGCGGACTTCCTGCCCCGACACCCCACGGGTGAAACCAGTGAAATGGTGGATCAGGATACCCTAACAGAGGAATTTGTAGATATGGTATCTCAATTGTTGTGCCTTCAAGCGCTAGCTGCAGATGTCATTGTGGCCTAATACAAACATGATACAGTAATAATGAGAGTAAAGGAAGCAGTAGAAACTGGATCGTGGGAGTACTTTTTGCGCAAGGTCAGCGGATGGAATGAACAAGACCGTGCCCGCCTGTCACAATATTGGAAGGTACATAACGAGCTCAGCAGGGCCAGTAATGGACTCATTCTCCGAGGGTCAAGAGTAGTTATTCCCCTCAGCTTACAAGATCAGGCGACAAGGTTAGCGCATGAGGGCCATCAAGGAACGAGGAGAATAAAAGCACGGATGCAGGAGAAAGTGTGGTTTCCCCACATGGATGAAAAAATTGATGAAGTGGTACAAAACTGCCGGGCCTGTCAGCTCACCAGTATGCCAGAACCACCTGCACCGATTATCACGGAAGACCCACCCCCATCACCATGGACATGGCTCTTTGATAGTTTCCCGGATGGGAGAGTGACAGTAGTTCTAATAGACAGCTACACAAAATACCCGGTGGTGGAAGTAGCTTCGTCTACCAGTTTCATGAACCGATACCGAGCAAAGTGTTTGCAATGTTTGGAATTCCAGTGTTAATCAAAACGAACAATGGCCCGCCGTTCCAAGGCAGTGACTTCCGGGAGTTCCTACACAGCCTGGGGGTAAAACACCACCGTGTCACGCCTCAATGGCCTCAAGCCAACGGTGAGGCAGAACGTTTCATGAGGACTGTAAATAAGACCCTAAGAATAGCCGTGGCGGAAAGGGTGGACCCGGAAAAGGCACTGCAGCACTTCCTGAGGGAGTACAGGAGCACCCCACACAGCACCACACAAAGGTCCCCCTGGGCGCTAATGTTTGCAGGACCCCGACAAGATATGCTGCCGATGGCAGATGGGTGGACACCTGAACTGTATGTCCCTGAGGCCACCCAAGAAAGAAGAACAAGGACCAATGAACGAGCGAGTCAGAGGAGACGAGCAAGAGAAAGGAGACTGTATCCTGGAGATGCGGTATTGATACGCACCCGGAGGCCAGGAGGTAAATTCAAGACCCCGTATGAACCTGATCCGTGGACGATCAAGGCCACGAAGGGCACTGCGGTGACTGCCCAGCGGAACAGAGAAGAGGTGACCCGGAATGTATCGTGGTTCAAACGCATCCCTCCTGTGACCGATGCCCTGGGAAGCAACAACAGGTCAACTGCAGAAGCTGCAAGCCAGCCTGAAGGCACCATAAATCTCACCACTGATGGTAGGCCAGAGATGAACTCACTGCCTACACCCAGAGAAGCATTGGATCACTAGAAGGTCCGGGGTAGGGGTGGATACAACCTTAGGCCAAAATCCCAGACCGAACCAGAGACTGGCTGACTTCAAATGTTGACTGATTAAAAATGCCCGAACATTTACCAACTTGGGAAGGAATGTAGCGCTCTAGTGTTTCGCGGGTCTCGGCTGAGACCCGGAAACACCTACACACAATGTGGCCAGAAGTGTATAAATAAATGGCTAGAGGTCACTCGTGGCTTCCGGTCCCACTAAGCAACTAAGAGAGTGGTGTCTTTATTGAGCTCCCCGGTATAGGCCCTCCCAATAGTATTTCCTCCTCCCTTACAGAGTTGTCAGCAACCCCCTTAAGGAACTGATTGGGAAAAGGTGAATCTTATCGAACAAATGGAACTTGATAGGTATTACGGAGCTCATCTAAAGCTATTAGGCACTAATGCTTGAGCACAACGTTTGGAACTGAAATGTATCTATGGAGCCCACATTTTAATTTCAAACCAAGAGATTCAATATATTAAAAAGTTTTTTCTTAGCGATGTGGGTTTTAACTGCTCTAAATCATCTGTGAACTCTTGAATGCTATTCAAAATGTACCATGGTACCTCCTTTAAAAATGTATGCGATGACTGATTTTAACTGGGTAGGGGCCAGAGGGGGTCATGTAGTGGCAGTATTATTTTTGAGTAGATAGTGTTATAAAGTAATGGGCTATATTATTACTCGTACACTTTTAATTTTTTTTTAAGTACTACAAAAATTGTCATACTAATAAACTCTATGGGTTGACTCCAGCCATTGACAAAGTAAGAGTATTAGTTTATGACATTTAACACTTTACATGCGTAAGCTACGAGTTTGCTGAATTATTGTTGTTTTACCATATTGTATACACCTATATTTCCATTCTACTGTTTTTCTGTTGTTTTTTCTGCTCATCCATTCTCTGTCTATTGTACACATTCCTCTGGTTGGTTTCTGTGCATGGCAGCTATTTGGAGGTACCTGACCTCTGGTTTCATCCTATAGCAATGAGCGAGACCCTATGAAACTGATGAAAGATTTCACTAGCTTCTGACATTTACTGTGATACCACACTGAAAACGGTACTAAGTCTATGCCATTGAACCTAGCCTGTACAGTTGAGCGCCCCTGAGTCCACTTCAGCACATGGGATCCACAGGCAACAGAACAAAAAGTTTAAAATGCCCATTTAATTGTTACCAAAAATCCTATGTTCAGAAACATCTGTGGGATAATGCATCTCACCACTGACTCCAAAAGAGACCAGCAATAATGGAGAATAACTGTTTGGATAGCTGTTTTTTAAATGGCCCTTTCTTTCTGCATACACAGCGCCAGCTCAGGCCTTTAACATGAGAGCGGGCCTTTAATAGCGGTATATCCCACTAATGCGGGCTATAAGGCTATATTGTAATCAGGAATTTCTTGAGGGTAAGACCGCCCCATACTTCCATGCAGTAGAAGTATGACAGCTTATCGTGTCATACTTCCATACAGTGGTCAGACACGATCGCTCACTACATGGGGGTTAGGTTTACTAAATTTGCCGAGGCTGTTTTTAGTTTCCTATTCAGCTCCCATTCAGGGCACTGCGCAGATGTAATATTTGCAGGTGAACAGGGCTCTCCGATTCAAGCGCTTTAGAAGTGGGCAGGGTACATCGGATAAAGATGTCGGCTTGCCTGAGATGCCTGTGTATCGCGCCGCAATCTTGGCAATGTGCCAGAGGATTTAGTGCTTAATAGAGTTGTATTAAATTTAAGTAGCTCTGAAAGCAATTGCTGAGAATACAGCCACATGGTCCAAATGAGACAGAGGCTTTCTCCGCTCCATGAGCTGCGGCCCCTCGTTTAGTAGGCGGTGTTCACTCTTACACCTACAGATTGCATTAAAACACTGGCATTTTTGCTGTAAATTATCACCTTCAGTCTTTCTGATTGAAAATTGCGATTTGAAGTTTGACATTGACACTCATTTATTTCAAACATGTATTTTATTTCTACCAAAGGGCATTGGTCTCTCAAGTGAAGAGAAACAGACTAGTTGGAATTGTTCAGACTTAATAGGTATATGCATGTATTAAATTGTAATACTAGTAAAGATTCTGTCAGTCCACTTTTGCATCACCCAGAATGTAATGTTATTATGATCTACAGGTTTTTACGCACTTTGCTGCATTGAGCCAGGGGACCTTTCCTTTAAAGCATTAGCCGCTCACCCTGGTAATTGCTCCATCTTCTAATTTAATGAAAATCCATTAAACCAAAACAATAATTAAAATGAGACATCATCACCATAGGAGGCTTGAATATTAAAACTACCCTATTCCCATGCAGGCTCTTTTACACTGTGTTTGAGAGAACATCTAAAAAAAGTTTTTAGTAAATGAAGGTCCATGAATCAAAATAGCTCTGCTGTGCAACGTGATGCGCTGCTATAGACTGCTGAATCTGAACTGAGAGCATGAACAGGCACTAATGATACAGGAAGGGGGAATCCATGGGTTCACACCCTAGTCCACTCTAGGGAGGTACCGTTGTATCTGTGTTTACAATTTTGAATCTATAATGCGGAGCGGTTATCCACATCTGCTTCCATCACAGCGTGGGAGGAACTCAGGAAATCTTTGGACGAAGGAGGGAAGGCAGCCTTGATATTGTTAGATCTATCAGCGGCCTTCGATACCGTCAACCATAAAATATTAATTGCCAGACTGACTGAGTTGGGCATACAGGAATCCACCACCACTCTACTGACGTCATATCTCACGGGGAGATCTTTCCAAGTCGAGATGGGTGGATCCAGCTCTCAAATCTTTAATCTGCAATGCGGTGTGCCTCAGGGCTCGTCCCTGAGCCCTACACTTTTTAATGTCTATGTGGCCCCCTTGGCCGCACTGATCAAACTGTTTGGGTTTTCTGTAATATGTTATGCAGACGGCAAGCAAGTGGTTGTATCAATAACTAATAGTGAGGATGAGACCGTTGACCGTTTTATAAATTGTATGTCCCATGTCAACATCTGGATGCAATTCAATTGTTTAAAACTAAACGGCAGAAAGACCGTAGTACTGTTGCTGTGTGCTAACCCTCCTGTCTGGTCTCCAAAATGGTGGCAGAAGGATTTGCGTGAATGTCCAACACCATTCTCCAAGGCAAAAAATCTAGGGGTGATATTTGACAGTCGGCTGACCTTTGACAGCCAGATCAACAGCCTCACTGCCAGTTTTTGGGGCATAATAAAAATGATCAGAAAGATCCGTTCCTTCATCCCTCAAGAGGCACTAAAAACATTAGTAACTGCCCTCGCTATTTCTAGGTTAGACAATGGCAACGCCCTTTAAGTGGGGATTCAGACACAACACCTGAAAAAACTCCAAGGTCTGCAGAATGCAGCAGCCAGACTGATTCTAGACATTCCCAAATATGAATCGGTATCCCAATAACTAGGAGTTCTGCACTGGCTCGCTGTGAGGAAAAGAATAATTTTCAAGTCATTGTGTATTCCGTTTAAGGCGCTCCAAGGCAGGGGCCCTTCATATCTGAATTCTCGCATAAAATACTATGAGCCTTCCTGGAGCCTGAGATCCGCCTAGGTAAAACTGCTGCAAGTCCCCAGGTACAGACAGGCACGTCGGGGAGGTAGGAGATTCCCACTAGGAACTGCAAAAACCTGAAATCTCCTTCCACTAACAATTAAAAACAGCCCGTATCTCAAAATATTCAGGAAATCTATAAAAACATGGCTATTTTTAACAGACTTATAAACACGCATGTTGCGCATCCTTCTTATGCAGGTTGCTCTGAGTCCTCAGCGCCAAGACGCCACCGGGCATTTGCTGCGCTTTATAAATTTAAAAATCAAACCAAATCAAATCACACCTACTATGGTTCATAACTTAAAGTTTGTTGAAATCACATGCCACTAGTAACTAAAACAGGTTTGGATATGGATTCCAAAGGATCTAAAACCAGCCAGAAGGACTTCACCTGAAGCACACCCTAGGCCCATGGCGGTGCCATGTTCAAGGCACGTGCAGCATCTTCCTAGTCATACATCTTGCTTTGTTCGAGGTCCTGCAATCAAAGTATTGTGGAACAGTTTGCCAGACGGATCCAACCCTGGGCCAATTTGGGTGTAATGGCCGTACCAGTGAAACTTACTTGAACAACAACCCGTGGTCTCTATGCACGGTCCCGCCTGCAAGGAGAATCTAGAGACTTCCCTTCCCCTAGTAGCATTGTGCTTCCCCTAGTAAAGCAAAACCAGTGGAAACTACACCCATTCTCTTGTGAGGTGCCGTACCCTGAGAAAACCAGGCACAATCGCACGACCGGTCCCATATGACCTCATCTCCACAGCCACCCTAAATTAAATATCTATGCTCCCCGTAATAGTGTGAAATTCACCTAATACCTGCCCTTCACATATTTAGCATTGCTGTGTGCCCACGGGGAAAAGATCAGCAAAGTTTTATTTCGTAACAGATTAGTTAAGATTATAGCCAGTTTTCCCAAAGAGTCGTCTTGTACTGTAGAAATATATATTACTAAAAGCTGGGAGTAGCATGTACCTGTGTGAAGGTTGGAGGCATGGAGTGGGCCTTCTAGGAAACACTAGCTGTTAATCCACTCCCCAAAGATGGATGCTGGCTGTTCGGCAATCCCTGTAAAATGCCCTGGAGGCAGGCTGTCTGAAGGTGTTCTGCTGTGGCTTTCTTGAGATCTAAATTATAATGAGGTACAAAACCCAGTTGAATGCATATGCTAATTTAAATGCACTTGTACTGCTAGATAGACATACTGCATACATTATAGAACAGTGGCAGAATCTTATTGTATTCCCTACAGGGTGGTATCGGGGGACTTCAGTGTAATTGACAGTATGTGGAAAGAGGAAGAAGGCTGAAAAAAGATTTCTGTGTTTTCTTGATGTTGAATAATCTCCTAACCAATGAAGCAGTGTTGAGAGTAACAATTAAGGGTGCGAATAGTGAACCGCAAGCTCTTACTGGGATATCGTACACTGGGTAACTCTACCTATGACACATTTATTAATGATGATGGGGAATTGAATGTTGTATGAGAACCCTTGAGCAACGATTGAAGTTTGTGGATAGGACCTAGTTAACTGCACCACTAATAGAACTAATTAGATTATTATCTGAAGAGGAATTGTGCACCTATCTACACCTAGAAATATCTCAATTTCTTAATAACATCCCAAAAGCTCTCAAATGGAATCAACCATTCCAGGAAGAATACAATATGACAGTCAGTGTCACTCCTCTGCTGCACATGGAGCGATAATAGGGATCGACCATCAGTGTATAGACCTGTGGCACGTCAAGAGCATGAAGAAGATACCTTGTGTAACCTTGTAAATGTGGTCAACAATGCAACAAAATGTAATATTATTTTCTGTGGCCAGGCAACATGTTAGAATTGGAAATTTGATTAAAAGCTAGTTACAGGGAAAGAGTATTCTAAAATAAGGGATGTGTTGCTTTACACAAAGCTGTTCATGTACAAACCTGAAATATAACAGGTATTACTAAAAATATTTTGAGATTTTGAGGTTCAAGTCCCTGAACGTGGTGGCTTCTTTGGAAACAGATATTGACTTTTTTGGTGAACCTATAGTGGGGGGGACTGACCAAAGAAGACAGTATGCAAATGACCTCATGACTTATGACGTACCGCTATAAAAGAAATTAAATAGTGCTATTTAAATTATGTGTGTAAATACTGAGATAGACTAACCCATATGGCAGTCTTACAGTGTCTGCATTTATATACAAGGACAGAACAGAGTCACATTTCTAAAAGAATATTTTATTGATTCCGAGCAGCCTGTGCCGAGGGCACGCGGAGAAGGTGTAAACTGTTGTTTTACACATTTTCGGCTCCCCCACTCAAGACAATTAACACATCTATCATTCCCCACAGAGGCGAGTACATTCATGATCACCTGAATGACAAACGTCATTTGTTTCCGTCTGTCAGACTACAGGCACCCCTGCAGAGATGGATCTTCAGTTTGGAAAACCGCAGCAGTCAAGCCAACATATGGGCGACTAACCAACAAGAATTAATGAGTGGTGCACTATGAGAATTAATATATGGTGCATTGGTGGGTGGAGCAGTGTAAGATTTAATGAATGGTGCATTGGTGGGTGGTGCACTATATGAATTAATGGGTGGTACACTGGTGGGTGGTTCAGTCTAAACATTAGTGGCTGGTGCACTGTAAGAATTAATGGCTGGTGCACTGTAAGAATTAATGGCTGGTACACTGGTGGGTGGACAGTATAATACTTAATGGGTAGTGCACTAGTGGGTGGTGCACTGTAATAATTAATGTGTGATACACTGGTGGGTGGTGCAGTGTAAGTATTAATGGGTGCTGCTCTGGTGGGCGAAGCAGTGAAAGAATTAAAGGGTGGGGCACTGGTGGGTGGACAGTATAATACTTAATGGGTGGTGCAGTATAAGAGTAAATGAGTGGAATACTGGTGCGCGTTGCAGTATAAGAATGAATGGGTGCTGCACTGGTGAGTGGTGCAGTATAAGTAATGTGTGGTGCACTGGTGGATGGTGCAGTATAATAATAGGTGCTGCACAAGCGTCTAGAACATGTGTTCAACTTTAGAATAGTTTCTTTAATAAGAAAGTGTGACATTTACCTTTTCTATAGTAACTCAATTTTCCTGCTTAACTCTGAATATTTTCACCTATATGTGGATTGTTATATAGGGATGAGCAATTCCATGTTGCTGATGCAAAAACAAGAAGGTGGCTATTTCTTCAAAGTCATTGTAAGGGCATCGTAGGAGAAGAAAGAACTTGTGGGCCTGGGAAAGTTATGAGGGGGTAAAGGGCTGCACATTACAGGCAACAATACTCAATGCATAGCTCAACCACTAAAAAGGAGGATCAGAATGTAAGAAGGTGAATCCCATAAGCCTAAACACAGACAGTGTGTACATGCTCACTTACAGCCAGTTCAAAATACCTGAACACACTACAGGTACCAGTTCTCCTATCATTGTGTTTCTCTTGGTGATGGGGTTTAAGTTTGTCAGTATGGACACCTATCCAACTCACACAAACTTTCATTCTCTCCCTCTCTTGAAAAGTAATACATTAATAATATATTTGCACAGACATGGCTATTGAAGCTCTGTAGCAAAGCACCTTAGGCCCACTGCCAAAGACCCTGGACTGGGGGGCTCCACTTGGCAGCTTAGTCCAGGTGAGGGAGCAAGGTTGGTCAAGCCTTCTGTCCCTGAGGCTCTAGTCACGAGGCCATCTAACTAGTCCTTGGAATCACCTTGGGTTCTGAATAAAAGAGATGAAGGTCCAGTCCTTTTCAATCACGCAGGAGGTCAGCAGGTCAGCACAGAAAGCAATCTGGAAGAGTGGCAGTCCTCCAGCAGCACAGCAGTCCTTCTTCCTGGCAGAGTATCCACGGGTCCAGAAGCATACTAAAGTGGTGGCGTCTGAGGTCCAGCATTTATACCCAGATGTGCTTCTGTAGTGGAGAAGAATTTTCTAGAGGTTTCCCTTTGAACTCCCAAGGCATCCAGCCTTCCCTGTCCTGGCTCCAGACTTACTATAAGGGGTGTGTAGCTGTTTGGTTGGAGGCAGGACACAGCCTATTCAAGTGTAAGTGGGGACAGTGCTCTTCGCCCTCCCATCCTGCCAGTGATGACCAATCCAGGCACATCTAAACTCTCTATTGCATGTGGTTGTTTAGGAGGAATACACAAAGCCCAACTGCCAGCTACCCCATATCATGTGACCAGATACAGGTAACAGGATCTAAATGGTTAGGGCAGGAATATGCCAACTTTTGAAAAGTGCTACGCAAACAAATGATGGACGGAATGCTGAATAAATCACACATTCACCCCCAGTCAAGAGATCTGGGTTAAAGACATCATTCTTTTGCTCACCATACCACCCCAGTTTAGACCCAGCCATATGCAAATAGCTCTTGACCCTGTGCCTCATGGAAACAGTCCAGACCGAACTGTCAAGCCAGGTCCTCCTTGGACCGGAAATAAGCATCCTGGGACCGGTGTCTGGGTATTACACTACAACAGCCAGGCTAGCTTGAATCCAGTGGCACAGTGAGCAAGAGACCCACGTCTGGGCATACCCATCCCACTTATGGTGAAAAGTGCTACGCAAACAAATGATGAATGAAATGCTGAATAAATCATACATTTACCCCCCAGTCAAGAGATCTGGGAGAAATTCATTGTTCTTTTGCTCACCATGCCACCCTAGTTTAGACCCAGCCATATGCAAATCAGTCTTGACCCTATGCCTTATGGTATGCCCAGACGTGGGCCCCTTGTTCACTGTGCCACTGTCTTCAAGCTAGCCAGGCAGATGAAGGGTAATACCCAGAAACCGGTCCAAGGATGCTTGTTTCCAGTCTAAGGAGGACCTGGCTTGGCAGTTCGGTCTAGATTGTTCCCATGAGGCACAGGGTCAAGACTGATTTGCATATTGCTGGGTCTAAACTGGGGTGGCATGGTGAGCAAAAGAACAATGGATTTAACCCTGATCCCTTGACTGGGGGTGAATATATGATTTATACAGCATTCCGTCCATCATTTTTTGCATACCACTTTTCACCAAAAGTGGGATGGGTATGCCCAGATGTGGGCCCCTTGTTCACTCTGCCACTGGATTCAAGCTAGCCTGGTTGATGAAGGGTAATACCCAGAAACCGGTCCCAGGATGCTTTTTTTCGTTCCTGGGAGGACCTAGCTTGGCAATACGATCTGGACTGTTCCCATGAGGCATAGGGTCAAGACTGATTTGCTTATGGCTGGATCTAAACTGGAGTGGCATGCTGAGCAAAAGAATTATGGATTTAATCAAGATCTCTTGACTGGGGCTTAATGTATTATTTATTTAGCATTCCGTCCATCATTTGTTTGAGTAGAACTTTTAAAAAGTGGCATTTTCAAAATTAGAATTTGAAACCCATCTTCAACATGAATTAGGATTTCAAATTGGTATTCCAGATACACAAAAAAACGTAACAAGGCACCTATTCGCATTTGAAAATTACACTTTTAAAATGTAATAATGTGACTCCAATGTTGTATGGCAGAGATAGACCTTGCCGTAGTGCAAAATCGATGCAGGAGTTTTTCACTACCAGGACATGTAAATCTTAAAAATACTGGTCTTACTCTTTTTAAATACATTGCACCCTGCCCTCTGGGCTGTCCTGGGCCTTTCTGATGATTACCTATATGTCTTAAAAAGGAAGTTTCTGCCTTGCTAAAGTTTTTTATCAGGTCGAATTGTCAGTTTAAAGTGCACACTCAGGCTGCAATGGCAGTTCTCTAGACCGGTTTAAAGACTTCTTTAGTGGGTGGCTTAATCAGTGCTCCAAACCTACTAGAAGTATTTAATTTACAGGCCCTAGGTATATATATACTTTAGTAGGGACTTATCAGTAAATTGTTTTCGGGATGAACAATGTATCATGTTTTAAGGAGGGAGAAAATGCACTTTAGTACTGGTTAGCAGTGGCAAAGTATGCAGAGTACAAAGGCCAGCAAAAACGAGATTTGCAAAACAAATAGAGGAGGACTGTAAAAAGTTTAAGGTAGGACCTCTCCAAGGGTGACAGGGTAAACAACGAGATTACCTCTTGCTGGTTCAGTTTTCATCAATGGAAATAATTAACTGGGTGCCATTTTCAAATGAATTAATATCAAATCTGTACACTTTTCAAATACTTGCCAGAAGAGTCTTATTGACATTAAAGAGCGTAGGACTCGGGGACAAGCCCTGTGAGCCACTGCTGTTGACCACCACAGGCTTAGACTTGAAAGGAGCTGAACAGAATGGGACATATTACGCAACAAAGAGCAACACCACCTGAGCAGTCAAATTCAGTCTAATCTTATGTAGTCTTTGTAACAGTAAATCATGGGAAACCATGTGGAAGGTGGCAGACAGGTCCGAGAGGATGAGAGCTGCAGATAGTCCTTCACCCATCAGGAGCCTGATATTTTCCGTCTCTGTTAATAGCATTGACTCCATACTGTTGCTTGCTCTAATTTCTGTTTGGTAGAAGTCTAGCAGGTTCTTTTGATCGAAGTTCTCAGTGAGCTGAGATTTGATTTGTTTTTCCTGAATCCTTAGCAGGATGGAGAAGAAGGGAGGGTGGACAGTAGTTTGACATATTTGATGTGCCTGCGCCATTTCATTTTTTCAACAAACCAATGTGCAATGCCAACGTGAGTTTCCAGTCAGAAAGATATTTAACATTTCCAAAAGATCTACTGAAAAGCACTTTTAAATATTGGCTAAGAAGGGAAACACAATCTGAAAATGTAAAACGCGGGGAGGAGTTTTATGTTAACTTGATCAAATTTTTCTCATTTCCTTTTCTACCACCGAAGTGGACAATTGGTCAAACAAGCACAATAGCTGTAGAATGGGGAGGTCTCCATTTTGGGGAGGTCCGACTGAACATATGGCTGGCGTGTGAACCCCGAACAGATTTTAGAAATGTTATTGGTCAAACACTATGCCAAATCCTGACAGAGTGAGACAGTAGCCAAATTCAACTTATCAGCCACTGCAGGCAGTGCTAGTTCTTTAACAATTTTAAACAGTTCCCAGTAATAATCCTTATGAATGCCTTTGAAGATACCTCAATTCTCTTTAGTTTTGGTTGAGCGCCAATGTCACTCCAACTACTTGCACTTCCTTTGCACTCTCTCAACAGTGATGAATACCACTTAACTGAGGCCGGGCATCTGCAAAAATCGACTGTCTTCAAAAAGGTAGAGTCATTACTACTACTACTCCCTAGCAGGGTCCGAGGCCATCCTCGGACACTCGAGGGAGTAGTTCTCTCCCAGGTCTGACAGGCAGAAATAGGTCCACAATTGGCCAGAGTTGCTGAGAACTTTAGAAGACATTCATCTGACCAAGTAATTGTGTCAACCGTGTGCATTCAGAGAAAATGTATATTGGAAAACAAAGGATTTTAGTAATGACTGGCAGTATGAGTTAGAGCAACTGTTTTCTGGTTGTTCGATTCTCAAAGTGAATATTAAAATCACCAATGTGGAGAAAATTATCAACTCTCATACCAACAGGGGTCTACAAAGTTAACTGAGCTGAGAGTTGAGGCCAGGAGTTCCTTAGATTAGTGCACAGTCTATCTTAGCAGTGGGGTTTAATAGAACCTGAAATAAAATCACTACTCATAACTCGCTCAGTGAATATTCCATCAGCTCGCATACTAAAAGGTTTTATGAGTAATTGGTACTCCCCTCCCCCCTCTATTGATTCAGTCACTTTTACCTATGTTGTGTTCCTCAGGCATTTGTGATGAAGGCCAAATCAGGTATTTGATTATGAATTGTATCCCACACCTATGAGCAGTATCTAGGCAGTGATCTAGCATTTAAGTAAATTGGATTGACTGAGTAATCACTAGCAGTCTAATTTAAGTGGCTATCAGGAGTTTGCTACCATACGGGCAAAACTGACTGGGTCGTCAGGATTCATGCGGCTAGTGATTGGGCTCCATGAAATACCTCGATGTCCCAGCATAATTTAGGCTGGACCACCTACAATTAGCACAGGAAAATGGTCTAGTCATCTCCCCAGATGCATCTCTGCAACAATATGCCCTGTGCTTCAGCAAAAATCCCAGCTGCAGTAGTAAATCTCATGAGTAAGTGATAATATTCTCCTTAACTGACCCAAACGAGCATGGTTTCTGGTGCCTGACGACATTCAGCCGTGGACACAGACTGGTGGTCAATTCAACTTAACCGCTGCGTGAGATCCCAGTCCAAACCACCCCCACAATGGCGGCACAAAAATAAGAAAAGAAACTGATCAAAACAAGGAAATCAAACAGGAACAGCATTAAATTATAGGCAGAACTTATTTTATGAATGTAGTGGTACTCTGTGTCTTTTGATAATATTAAAGTGGAACTGTATGTATGTTAAGATTTTGATAGTGCAAATGAGCCCAACCAAGGACACCAGAGCGCTTTACATAGGAAATAGGTGTGCAATATAATACCCGTTATACAGCAGCCAGAATGATAAATGTACTTAGTAAAGGTATAGACCACTGGGAAACAAGAGTCATAGGAGTATAGTATTGAGGCATGAAGTGCAGTGAGAGGCAATGAAAAATGAAGATATCTCTATACTCCTTACTATTTGCTGATCCTGAAAATGATACTCGCCATCCTGTCATTACAAGGTATAAAATGACATGAATTATAATATCAGGTCGTGAAATGCGCCCCATTATGCACATGTACATGAATCATAAATACTTTGCATATTATGTAATTGTCTAATCATCACAGTGCATGTATTTTTGACTGCACCACCTGTTGTCCTGTTGCAAACAAGGTTAGCACAATACATTTCTAAATATGCAGACTGTAAACACGGGCATCAACTCTCTCTAATTACAACAGGCTACTACACCTACCATATGGGGGTCTCTGTGGAGGTCCCGCCCCATACTACCAATACAAAGAAAGAGCAAAGATACCCCGAGGCATATGCAAACACAGGGTATGGGGCACACACACACTTCAGAACGTCGCAGGGCAATTTTGTTGTGTCCACCGCACCAAAACAGTGAAAGGCAGCTGCCTGCGGCTGTGCGTTGCAGCTGCAAATCGAGCACAATTTTGCCTACTTCAAAGAAAAAGGTAGGGGCCACCTACAAAGCAACCAGGGAAGATGGCGCCTCTTTCTCAGCTCCCACAGTATCTTTCCAGGAAAGAAAGGTGGAGGCGGCTTTCCCCGGCATGTGGCCATTTACGGAATCTGGCACTTGCTACCTGCAGACTGGTGCAGCTTCCTTTGCAGAGACCTGTGCTGACTGGTTCTTCCTCTTGTTGGCTTTTCAGCTCGCGTCTGCACTTTTGGTGCAGTCCGGGTTACCAAAAAGACATGCCGGCCAAGGGGGCAGATCTTCAACTAAAGGTGCCACCCTCACCACTGAGAGTGCACAGGCTCAACACGTGCCAGGCCGAAACACAAAGGGTTCCACATGTATTTGTGAGGAAAGGCCACCGAGGAGTAATAACACCTCTCACCCCGCTCTATGATTCTGTGGGCAGCAACTGTTGCTCACCATGCACTGGGCCCATGGAAGAACACTTGGAGGAAGGAGGAAAGAGATGCAATAGGCCGGCACATCAGCAAGTTATGGAGTGGCAGTCACTCTAGCCGCCAAGCAGGTCTGTAGGTCAGCACAACAGAGCACAGTCCAAGTAACGGTTTTACTGGCAGCCTGCAGTGTCTGGTTACAAGTCCCATACAGTGTCTAAAAATATGGAGTCACAACCCCTGTACTTCTACCACAAAAGTCTTTGTTCTGGGGCACTTCTAAGTCTTTTTAGAAGAGCACAACACCCCCATTCACCCAGCCCTAGCACCAGACACACTACAAGAGGGGCAGAGACAGCATTGTGAGAGGCAGGCACCACCCTTTTCAGGTGCAGGTGCTACTCCTCCCACCACTCTTAATGCAGACCAAGCCTATTCAGCCGAACTATGAGTCACCCAGGAAAGACAGGACACACCTAGACCCCTCTCCCCACAGTTAACTGTCTAGAGTTCATGCAGATCCCCTGCTCCTGTCAGTCAAAACCAGACAGAGAATACAGAAAGAGTCATAAGCACACAGAAAGGCCAACTTCTAAAAACGTGGCCTTTCTAAAATAGTAATAACATACCTGCTTTCACCAATAAGCAGGATTTATCACTTCTATTCTAACTATACCAAACATAGCCATTCTACCCCTTTCATATCAGAAATTAACACTGAAGCACGAATCAGGGAATTCCCAATGCAAACCTACGAGAGGACAGCCTCACAGTAGTGAGAAACCAAATAGGCTGTTTATCACTACCAGGACATACCACACAACAGAGGTACATGTCCTACCTTTTACCTACACAGTACCCTGCCCATAGGGCTAACCAGAACCTACCTTATGGGTGACCTATATGTAGTAAAAGGGAAGTTTCAGACATGGCAAACACTTTAAATGCCACATCACTGCAGCAGCAAACTGCATAGGCAGGCTCTGCAGAGGTCTGAGACAGGTTTGAAAGGCTACTTCAGTGGGTGGCGCAAGCAGTGCTGCAGACCCACTAGTAGAATTTAATTTTCAGGCCCTGGGTATATGGGATACCACTGTACAAGGGACTTACAGATAAATTAAATATGCCAAATGGGTGTAACCAATCTTACCAAGTTTACAAGAGGTAGCACATGCACCGTGACAGTGATCAGCAGTAGTAAAGTGCCCAGAGTCATAAAACCAACAAAAACAAGTCAGAAAAAATACAGGAGGAAGGCAAAACGTTTGGGGAAATCCCTGCAAAAAGTTCCACCACAAGACCAGTTCCAACACAAACCCCCTCCAGCCTAAAACCAGAATAGGTGTTATATACTTGTTATCATCCTGTTTCCTTTCCTGTTCTCTCGTGCTTCCAAGCACGAGAGATCCCCACTGTTGTTCTCGAATCCCGACCTTCAGTCGTGAGGATTCCTCGAACGTCACTCTGGACGCTGGCTTCCTCACGACTGGACGGCTCTGGTTGTGGGTGCTTTACTTGAAGATTGTTATTTGAAATAAACCTTTGATTGGACCTACGCAAGACTCAGCTTCCATACTTAACATATTTTGGCGACGATCGGGATTTTGCTGCACCCACCGCCAGTCAAGTTTACGAGACTCACCTGAACACCACCGTTGTTGTCTCCTGTCTCCTTCCTCCAGTCTGGCCTCGTCTACATCAGGTCGTATACCTTTGGGCACTTTCTCCGCCCATTACTTGGCTCCCAGTCCGGATTTATTTCCATTTCCTGGCTTTTCTCCGGTGCCGCTTGTAACTGTCAGTTGCTGCCTCGCGCTTCATCACGCGCGCTCACTTTCAACTTCCTGCTCGCGCTCCCTCACGCGCGTTGCGCTACAACTCTCAGTCAAGCCCACCGCCTTTCGAAAGCTGCGTCATACTGTAACCTTGACGACGACGCCGGCGGCCATTTTCAGCGACCTGCTAAGCCTTCGTTCAGCACTACTATTGAGCGTTAAACACGCTTCACTGGCTTCTATTTCATTTTCAACCACAGCGACTTCCTCGCTTTGCTGATTTCATTCAAGCGACCACAGCGATAGGCACGCTTTATTGCCTACCATGTTTATTTGACGTCTCGATTTCACTTTACAAGTCATTAAGTGACTACAGCGATAGGCACGCTTTATTGCCTACCATGTTTATTTGACGTCATTATTTCACATTTCAAGTCATTTAGTGACCACAGCGATAGGCACGCTTTACTGCCTACCATGTATATTTAACATTGTATTTTCACTTCTCAATTCATCTTCAGCGATAGACACGCTTCATCGTCTATCACAAACTTTTTCACAACAGCGCTCCAACTTATTTAACATTTTTAACCAGTAAACTTCATCCTTTCATTTTATTTAACCATGGCTTCTTCTCAACAGTTCCAAACACCAGCTCCTTTTCTGCAAACTCCTGGAAAACCTACTCTTGCTTGGCGCAACTGGCTCAAAGGTTTTGAGAACTATTTGGTAGCCATCGATGCTACCAAATATGATCCTCCTCGGAAGGTTGCCGCTCTTTATGGGTGTTTGGGAGTTGCTGCTCAACAAGTTTTTGAAAACCTACCTCATATTCCTTCTCCCTCTGGTGATTCCGGTGACAATTGGAATGTTTACCAAGAAGCCATTGCTCATCTCAATAAACAATATGACGATGAGCCCAGTATCGTGTTAGAACATCATAATTTTTTCAAACGCAAACAAAGTATTGATGAGAGCGTAGAAGACTATATTGCTCAACTCAGAATCCTGACTTCTACCTCTGACTTTGGTGCTAGTACAGATACTTCTATCAGAGATCAATTTATTTTTGCCTGTTTTTCTAAAAAAATCCAGGAACGTTTATTAAGTTGCAAAAATCCTTCTTTAACTGAAACAATTGATATCGCTAAGGGGATTGAACGTGCAACTTACTCTTCTAAAATTCTACAAGAAAGTATCTCTCAACCTTCCGTTCATTTGGTCGACCAAGCTTCTGGTTTCACTTCTATTGACCTTGTTAACAATTCTTCAAGACAACAAAATAGAAAACCCCTCAATTGCTACAGATGTGGGTCAAGAAATCATCTTGGCAATTCTCCCACTTGTCCTGCTTCTGGAAAATAATGTTCCTCCTGCAAAAAAATTGGACATTTTCCATCTGTTTGCAGGGGTCGCAAAAGATTCACTAGAGTCAATAATATTGATTTACAAGAGAATGTAGAGTCTTTCTCCACCAGACTCAATGATGTTATGTTGTCCATTGAATGTGATTCTCTTGAATTTGCTAAGATTAAGAGTCCCTTGTGTGAATTGTTGATTGGTACAATTACAATCCAGGTCAAAGCTGATTCTGGTTCTCCCATCCCCATTTTATCCGACCTCACGTTTTATGCTAATTGGAGTCAAGTTGTTCTTTCCAAATCAGACGTCAATCCCAAGGCCTTTGGCGAAAAAGACATCGATATGTTGGGTTTCTTTTATTCTAACATTGCTTGTCTTGGCAGATACACCTTCACCAAAGTTTATGTTGCCCTCAAGGGCAGAGATATTGTAGGTTGGTTTGAGTTAGCCAGAATGGGTTTGATTCTCAAACCTGGCTCTGATCAACCCATTGCTTTAGGCGACATCCCTCATGACTATTACACTAGTCATGATTCTGGGAACTTCAATATTTCAGATCTTTCTTTTCCCATAGTCAAAATGGACAGTTTACTGAGTTCTTTTCCAAACTTATTTAAAGATAAGGTTGGTACAGTTCTTGGTTTTAAGCATGAAATTAGACTTAAACCCAATGCTCAGCCGGTTGTTCACAAAGTTCGTCCTCTTCCTTTGAGCGCTAGAGATGAACTTAAAAGTGTCCTGAAAAATCTCTGTGATGAAGGAATCATTGCTCCCTGTGACTCGTCTGAATGGGTTTCCCCCATTGTTTTAGTTCGCAAGAAAACTGGAGAGGTGAGGTTGTGCGCTGATTTACGCTCACTGAATAACAATATCATCGTGGATTGCCATCCCCTTCCCAAGATTCATGACCTATTGGCTAATTTGGGTGGGGCTAAATTTTTCTCCCTCCTCGACCTTAGCTTATCACCAAATTCCCTTGTCCCTTAGAGCTCAAGAGTTAACAACATTTATCACTCCCTTTGGTGCTTTCAAGTACCTTAGGCTTCCCTTTGGCTTGGCCTCGGCAGCCAGCATTTTCCAAAAACTTATGGACAACCTATTTCAAGACATTCCTGGCGTGCAAGCGAATCAAGATGACATCTTGGTCTACGCCAACGACTCTTCTCAGCATAATCACACCCTTAACACCGTCTTACTAGTGTTGGAGAAAGCTGGCATGACTGTTAGACACGACAAATGCAAGTTTGGTGTTCAAGAATTAGATTACTTGGGCCACTCTCTTTCTCCCAATGGCATTAAACCCAAGTTCTCTTTAATTAAAGCCATTAGAGATGCCAAACCCCCCAAGGATCGAGATGCACTTCGCTCCTTTCTGGGCTTATCCGAATACTATGCCAGGTTTGTTCATGGTTACGCACAAATTGTTGAACCTTTGAGAAACTCTTAAGGAAGGGAGTGAAATTCGTTTGGTCTCAAGACTTGAAAAAAGTTTTTGACCAAGTCAAGAAGATCATTGAAGATTCACCTGCTTTAAATCCTTTTTGTGACGGCTCTAAGTGTGTTATCACTGTCGATGCCAGTCTTACCGGTTTGGGTGCCGTTTTAGGGCAATGGGTCGAGGGCAAAGAACATACGGTTGCCTTTGCATCCAGAACACTTCTTTCTGCTGAAACTAGGTACAGCACGATCGAAAGAGAAGCCCTGGCTTGCGTTTGGGCTATTCAAAAGTTCAAATCTTACATTTGGGGTCGGGAGTTTGAGATTTACACAGACCACAAGCCCCTTATGCATATGCTTTCCGACAGTACTTCCAATAGGGCCTCTGCCAGACTTGTTCGTCTCCTTTCCAAACTCCATGAATTTCATTTTGTCATCAAACATATTCCTGGGGGTAAGAATTTCAGGGCCGATTGCCTCTCAAGAATGTCTTTAACTGATGATTCCATTGTTGATGATGATTCCTCCTCAGTCTGTTCGTGATCATATCATTCGCTCTGCCCATCAAGGTCACCTTGGTATTGTTAAAACTTGTCAACGCATCAAACAATTCTACTGGTGGCCTTCCATGGACTCTCACATTAGAAAGATGATTGATAATTGCACTCAATGCATCCTCTCTGATAAACATTGGAAAACCCTTTCCACACCTTTATGTCCCGTTCCTCTACCGGCTGGTCCATGGGACAAAGTAGCTTTGGACTTTTCTGGTCCATATGACGTTTTACCTTCTGAGCACAAGTTTCTTATCCTTCTTGCTGATTACCACTCAAAATGGCTCTATTATTCCTTTTGCAATTCTGCTTCTACTGACAATGCTATTAAATTTTTACAGTCTGTTTTTGATGTTGAGGGCTTTCCCAAGACCATTGTTACCGGCAATGGAACCCATTTTGTCTCACAAAAAATGTGCTCTTTTCTCAAGTGTCACGATATTTCTCACTACAAAGTTGCCTTGTACTCACCCTCCTCAAATGGTTTAGTAAAAAGGTGTAATCGCATTATTAAGGAGGGTGTTCAAACTGCTATTTCTTCTAGGCTAGATCCTTTGCCTTTCGTTCATGACAAAGTGTGGGCCTACAATACCTCCCCACATTCTACAACTGGTGTCTCACCTTTTAGCTTACTTCGTAAAAGAAGAGTTCATTCTGTTCTCAATCCTAGTTGGTTGTATAAGGATTGTGATTTGTCTGATTTTTCTTTTTCTGTTCAAGATCATGTAAGTGCTAAACAATTGTCAATGAAATCACGTTTTGATGAAGGTAAACATTCTGTTGATCAGCCTTTGCAAAAAGGAGATATGGTTCTTATTAAGAATCCCAAAAGAGTTTCAAAAGGGAGGTCTAAATTTTCTTCTCCAAATTTGGTCACACAAGTTAGTAAAGCCTCAGCTCTTCTTGATGACAGAGGGTGGTGGAACAAGCGGGTTCTTGTTAAGATATCTCCACTCCAAGCCCACGTCATCAAGGAACATGCCACTTCAGATTCTGAGCACTGTGTTTGGTTTGATTTGTCTTATGTTCAACCATCCTCTTCCAATCCAGTTGCTGAATCCTCTTCCAATCCAGTTGCTGAAACCTCCACGTCTTTTCAGGCAACTGCTCCCGCTCATTCCCTTTTACCTCAGATTCTCTCCCCTCCACTTCTGCCTTGCCACAGTCTTCTGTCCCAGCAGAATTACCTTTACCACACGATTCGATTTCCCAAGAGACTTCTGAAGTGGCAACAAAAAGGGCTTTTCGTTTGAAGCAGTTATCCTGCAGATTGAGAGACTATGTTTTGGAATAATTTTGCATTTGCTCTTGTATGTTTTCTTTGTTACCCTTTTAGAGGGGAAGATGTTATATACTTGTTATCATCCTATGTCCTTTCCTGTTCTCTCGTGCTTCCAAGCACGAGAGATCCCCACTGTTGTTCTCGAATCCCGACCTTCAGTCGTGAGGATTCCTCGAACGTCACTCTGGACGTTGGCTTCCTCACGACTGGACGGCTCTGGTTGTGGGTGCTTTACTTGAAGATTGTAATTTGAAATAAACCTTTGATTGGACCTACGCAAGACTCAGCTTCCATACTTAACAGTAGGCTAATAAATACCTTGATGTGCTTTCCTGTTTGGGGCGATATAATATAGACCCTGGCGTACAACTGAAGGGGCACGTTCCTGTTCTATGCCAATCAGAACCCATGTGGATACCTCTGACTATGCTCACCGGACCAACTAAGCTAACCCATGGGGACTCCTTAGATTTGGGTTGCCAAAACCAGCCCACAGGCCATCCAGGGATTTCTAGTCCCTGTCATTTCACAGAGTGGGTGGGGCGGGCAATAGCCCCAGGTATATAGCATCCTTGCACCACTCTACCTCTCAGGAGTTCTACTCTGTCACTGTTCCCTCGGGCTATGGTCGGCACCCTCAGGCTGGCCGTGGGTGATGGGCAAGGATCTCCTCCCCCTACCTCTCCTTCTGTGGTTCCACACCCTCCTCCTAGTAGTTGTACCCCAGAACTTAGAACTGTCATGGCACTGGTATCAGCCATCCTGCACAATTCTTCCACCTGTTATGGGGTTTTACCCTGTACCTGGTCTCCCAACGCAGGATCCGCACCCTCAGATTGAACTGGGCCCAAGGGTGAGTCCTCCCTCCACATGCACTCACTTTCATAGTTCTGCACACTCCCACCTGGAGTGTTACCCCAGGAAGACAACATGGTAGGGGCACTGCTAACCGTTGTCCCTCCCTCCAGGTCAGGGGTTACAGCCTGAATCTGTTGCCTATAGTGGATATCTAGAACATGAAGATGGCTACCCTTGGTAAAATGCCAACCTTGGCATGATTCTGGTAATTCTCTTCATATTGTCATCCTCTAGGGAATCAGATTATGGTTTTAGGAAACTAGGTTTTTGGTTGCAGGAAGAGAATGCTTCTCAAACAGAACCCACAGGACCTGTCAACGTGAACCACAATCGTCCCCAAATTATCCTTTGCTTAACATTTTGGTAGCTTGGCACAAAAGCAGTCAGGCTGAACTTAGAGGCAATGTGTTAAGTATTCATGCAGCATATCAACAGCAATAGAGTGAAAACGCAGAAGAAAAATACCATACTAATTTATAAACTAGACTAAAATAATA
This sequence comes from Lissotriton vulgaris, assembly GCF_964263255.1. Taxonomy (NCBI): domain Eukaryota; kingdom Metazoa; phylum Chordata; class Amphibia; order Caudata; family Salamandridae; genus Lissotriton; species Lissotriton vulgaris. The sequence goes on along the minus strand of NC_141688.1, from coordinate 190,099,797 downwards.
TATAAATTTGACACCAGAATGACAAAAATCAAATCAGTAGTACAATTGTAGTGAATTTTAAAGGTTTTTAGTAAACAGTAGCACCTAAAATACTAATGTGCCAACTGTGGCTACATAGTTATGTGAGACTATGAGGAAGTCTAAAGTTATGGAGTGTAGTTTGGATGCACAAGGTGGATTGGGTTTGGTCTCTGCTTACCTTTAGACTTTGAAGACATTTATAAGAAAAGTGCCTGTTAATGTAAAGTTCAACAGGGAAGACAGTCGGCGGTGTCTGAGAAAGAGATGCTGTCGTCGGGGAGCCCTGGACTAAGTCGCCATGAAGAATTGTAAGTTCAAATTCAGTCTTTTTATTTGAAGTCAAAAATCTCCAGCAGGACAAAGCTGCAGGGTTTAGCCGATGAGGGCTCCTGGAGGCGAGACACCCTTCCAAAGACAAGCTGCTGCTGCAGAAAATAAAGTACTGGGAGCTACTGTGAAATAAGGTTGACTGGTAGTTTTTAATTCCCAAGTGTTGTTTTTTGAATGTTTGGGCACCTTTAACATCGCTGCCAAGTGTTCAGGATGGGGAAGGAATACCACTTGGATGGCAGGACTCCCTTCAGACATGTTCTAGGTGAGGTTTCAAGGTTTTGGAGCTTTTTATGTCCCAGTAGCTCAGAAATGGAGGCAAACCAACTAGCCTTGGCGTCGCTATGGTAGTCTTCTAATCAAGTAGCAAGGTAGACCTCAAGCAACAGGGTAGTCCTCTGAGGGTATAAGACAGGCTTGAAGCAGCGGGCCAGGCCGATAAAGTACAAGGCAGTCAGTAGTGAACTGAAGATTGGGTCTGAGGGTCCTATGTTCATACCTGGTGCCAGCTTTGAAGTGATAGAAACGTCTTGTGTCCCTTCCCCCACACAGATTCCAGGTACAGGCTCTAGGAGTCTGAGGTGACAACATTTCAGTGTAGTTCTGTGTGAGTGTTCAGGGGCAGCTCCTTTGAAATGTAAGTGGTGCAGGGAAGAGATCTGCCCTACATATACTGGGAGAATGTCCCATCCTGTCACCACCTAGTCCCCCTTTGCCTCACTGCCTTGGGAGGAATACTCAAAGGCCAACTGCCATGTTAATCTCAGTCATGTGACACAGGAAACAAGTTGCAGGCACCCAATTGATTGGACAATTAAATGGCAACTTTCTAAAAGTCGTATTTTCAGAATTTTGACTTAAAACTAACTTTACCATTAAAAAGGATTTAAAATTACAATTCTTTTGTGACCAAACATGACATTTTGATCTATTCCCAATCACAATGTATCACTTAATAAATGTAATAAAGTGACCCAATGTTATCCTATGGGAGAGGTAGGCCTCACAATAGTAAAAAAAACAAATTTAGTCATTTTAATCAACCAGGACATGTAAAATCTGCAAGTACATGTCCAACATTTTAAATATACTGCACCCTGCTCTAAGGGCTGTTAGATCCTACTGTTGGGGTGACTCATTTGTATTAAAAATGAATGTTTTGCCCTGGGAAAGGAGTTATTTTGGCAAGTTGAATTGGCAGTTTAAAACTTCACACAAACTGCAATGGCAGTCCTGAGGCGTGTTTTAACAGGCTACTTAAATGGGTGGCATAATTAGCACTGCCAGCCGACTAGTAGCATTTGATTTACATTCCTGATGTACATATTTGACACTTTATTAGGGACATATGAGTTAATTAAATGTGCCAGTTGGTGTGAACCAATTTTACCATGCTTAGAGGAGTGAGAACAAGCACTTAAGCACTGGGAAAGAGTATCCTCAAGTCAAAAAAATTTAATTTGAGGAAACAGAGGGGGAGAAAACAAACATTTGGGAAGAAGATTACCCTACGACTGACAGGTCTAACAGTGGTGCATGGGTACATATAGCAAGAATACATGTGGCTTCTTGATGAACATGACTTTTAGAAAGAGATTTAATAATGTGGGGTTCTTACCCACTTAATGGTAACACTCTGGCTTAGTTTCAACAAAAAGAAATTCTACTTAACCTTTCGTAGCTGTGGCAAAAGCAGCTGGCAATTCCTTAGAGAATGATTGTTAAGTTCAAGCAGTAACAATTTTAAAGTTAAGAACAGAACAAAAAAAACATTGCTAAATCAATTTCAAAAAACGTCATATGCAAAATTACTCCAATATCATTAAATTGAAAAGGGAAAACTGGATATTTTTTTTTAGGTTAAAGGAAAAAAAAACACCTAGAAAAATTAAAGTGCCAGTCAGTAGTAATGTGCTACCAACAGGGAAATGTCTAAGACCAAAGCCAGTGACGGTCTCATGATAGCAAATACATCACTGAGCTCCTACTGATGCTTTACCTTTTGGTACCAAAATTTTCAGAGTGGGACAAAGCTGGATGTTTAGGCTGTTGAGGTCATATTGTCAACTGGATGGATTTGCCACCTCCCTTCAGTCTAGGGTTTTATCTTGACATAGCTACTTTTTGTTCTCAAAATCCTCCAGTGTGTGTGACTGGCAGTTGTTGCTGGGTCAAGTAGCAGGGTATATTTTCAACCAAGTCCTGCTAAACCGGTTTTTAGCATGACAAAAAGTCCAGAGCTGGACAACCTGTTTTTCTTGCCCACCGTGTGTGCGACCTCTATGTGCAAGTCTCAGAGCTGTGAACCTGTCGTCTGTAGGTGGAATAACATTATGAAGTCTTACTTTTCTCTAACTGATGCGAAAAAAATGCTGGCCAGTCTTCCAGCTTCCAAGTCCTCAGGGCAAACTACTAGGTCCCAGTTCTCTCCCAAGCCAGGCTTCTGCATGCTCCTGTACTCTGTCATCAGCTGAGCCTTTTTCTCTGCTTTTGATGGCAAACAGGAGATCAGCCACTTGAAACTCTGAGAGCAGTTCCAGTCCCTAGTTGCCAGGCAGAAACAAGGTATCAAAGGTTTTCTTTTTTTCCATCAGGGTTGCCTTGTTCAGGTGTTGTATTTCCAGGTAAAAGAATGCTATGAAGAGGTGGCAGTGGTGTCATTTCAATCCTGTGCAGTTTCCAAGTAGGAGTGGAAAATTTGTCTTACTCAAGTCTACATTACATCCCTATACCCATCACGTTTTGCAGCATGTTCTATTTGTTTAGTGTGGAAATGCCCAGTACCCCTCAACCCAGGATGGCTACTCTCTTCTACTAGGATGGTCTTGGTCTCTTTCTAAAACCACTCCCTTATTTAGATGCACTCTTAAACCCATGTGTTAGGTTCCAAACCAGTTTTGTCTATTGCTGGTGTTAGTGCTAATGGGCATAAGAGGTCTATGGGAATGTGTGGGGCATTCTTCCTTTGAATTGGAGATGTTAACCGTGGCTCTTAACATCTCCAATTCACAGGAAGAATGCTGTCCTTTGGTTCACCAACTGTCTTGTCTACTCCAGATGATAGAGCCCTTATAATGTTAGTGTGACTTTTATGCTCAGGATCCAATTGGCGATGATCGGTGATCATAGGCACAGAGGTAAGAAAGTCAGGAATAGAGAACAGGAAAGGGGGTGGATAATGAGAAATCAGAGACTCAGGACTCTACCAATCTGATTTATTACTTTTGTTGATAAGTAAGCCTGTAGGATGTAAAGGATATCTGCAAAACAGAGTTATCTTAAGTAACTTATCATAGAATACTCAATGCTAAACTGTAATTGTGAAAAGACCTACTTTAGCTATGTCTCTGTAGAGCTAACTCTCTGTACTTATAATTCCTTACTATTAAGCACACAATGAAAGAGTACGTCCAAAAACATAGTTATATATATATATATAAAATCGGGATCCCAGTGAACGACCGCAGCAGGCCAAATAAGGGCACAGACTCCAGTTGAAGATACAATGAATCAGTTTATTGCTTTAGCATGTCAGGATAACCAGTTTCGATCACAAGCCTGTGGTCTTGAACACATAGCGCCCTGTTAAAATGTACATATAAATATACATGTGAATATATATATACTTGCGATTCTCCATATATCTTAAATAGCTGCATCAAGCTACAACACTGTGCACTCTCCTATAGATAATGTTACAGTTGTATTTGACTCTTGTTGCAACTGCAAGGTGGCCATCGATTTAAGCCTTCTGAGGTTCTCTACTCTTGATAAATGGCATGTGCTTAGTCAGAAAAGAACTTTAATACTTTATGGGTGACATTCATATATGAATTAGTAACCTAGTTTAGTCTAATCGTCCTTCTTGATTTGTGGCAGGATAACCCCTTAGTAAATTGTACAGGGCCCCAGTAGTAAATTGTAAAGGGCCCCAGTAGTAAATTGTAACGGGTCCCAGTCTTAGAAGACATAATATAAATGTTTAATAAATAGTTTGGAGTATCAACAACTACAGCAACAGTGCATCATGATTTCTTAGCAAAGACACCATTGGCAATGATTGATGTTATACCCAGATAACCAAGAAAACAACTTTCTTATCAGAATACAGAAGCTGGGAATCTTAGTACATTGTTGGACCTCTGCAGTGTAACACATTCTCTTGGTGCACTGATTCATTCTTGACAATGCTAACATTCTGTGATTACTGCCAGCCATTTCTTGCTTGAAAGAAACTAAGTGTGACATGTTTCGAGTATCTCTCTCCCCATGCTTAACCGATAATAAGTGTGAAATCTTTTTTTCAACTCTGTTTCCTGATACCTAAGTGGACAATTGTTGGCAACTGCCTTGCCTTCCTAGTTCCAGGAGCAAGGCTATTGTCTTCTCACAGGTATGAGCATAACTCCCTGCATGTAGGAACTCGTTCTAAACCAGCTTTGTCTCAAGCAGCAAAAAGGGATGTATGACATTACAACGCATGCTTTTACCACGCATGCTTTTACAACGTTAGTATTACAACGCAAACCTTTACAACGCATAGTGCTTTGGGGTGCTGGATAGTGAATAGTTTAATTTACTATTCCAACTCCAGTCCCCATGGACACTAGGGCAGGTGTTGGATAGTAAATTAAATCTATTCCCTATCCTAGAGCTCCCCCCAGCGCAATGCATTGTAATGGTTTGCGTTGTAATAGTTGCGTCGTAAAGGCACTGCGTGGTAAAAATTGCGTTGTAAAGGATATTTCCCAGCAAAAGGTGTTTGTTTATAAAATTACTTTTCCACTGAAGGTATCAAAATTTGATTTCACCTTTGAGTTGTTTCTATGGCCTTTTTATATTGAATCAGCCTAAGGGCCTTCAGTGAAAACAGCTTTTAGGCCTTCAGTCAGTGTGAGGGTAGGTATCTATTTAAAAAATGTAAAGTTTTTTTTTATATGTATTAGCCACCCGGCACCGTGTGCTTACAAGTCATACTTTAGGAGTTGCATATACATTTGTTTTCTTTTATGGCAAAACTACTTCCACGTGCCATCAAGGTTTTCTAACTACATTTTAAGAAGACAAATCACGCCTGATAAGTTCTTTATCCACTTATTGATGATATCTAGAACGGCCCCTGGGAGCTCACCAACACAGCGGCCAGACGTGCCCTGGACTCTCTCTGTCTCATAGCTACATTCTTACACCAGAGTCCAGAGCCTAGCTGCAGCACAACACAGCAACAGTAACCTGTGGTAACCTAATGTCAGGACATTACAAATAAATAGCATACCAGGATATAACATATCTCCCTTCTTTTAACACATGGGTAATTTAAATAAAAATGAACAATAAATGAAACATTATACAGATAGAACGTATAATACAAAAAATATAGAATATAAGAATAATAAATACCTATGCATGCTTTCTGAGAACAAGTAATAACTGACATCACACACAAACCAGAAAGGATCATTTACATACAAATACTTTGTACTACACAGGTTTTTGTTTCAATCTTACACTAGGCGCTCTCTTCCCCGGAGCACACTTTCCAACCCCATCTTGTACTCCTTATCTTCTCTTCCACTCCTGCATTTCCACTCCAGAACATTCCAATACCCTTCTGATATTCCACCAATTGCCATCTGAGAGTAACACGCGATTTCCATGAACCGCCATTACACTTTTTGGTTCTGACCACTTGGAAGCACCTTTCAACACCATATTAGCTGTGCACTTTCTAACTCACATACTCGTCATGACACTTTTCCTTTATTTGATTGTATTGTCATTGTTTCTGCATGTACAATTGTTGATATTTTCAACTTTTTTTCATACAACACATCCTCATGAAGGTATTTTCTTTCTTACCTCATCAGCCATGCCAGAACAGTCACCGTAAAAGGTACCCTTCCGGTCAATAAACTAAGCAGAGTTTTTCCGGGAACTGAATAAAGAGTAGTACTATAATTCCATAACATGTCTTTGATTTATTTTTTCAACCAATGCTCTTAGAAATAGCTAAATGCACACTATCACCCAACTCATGTTTGAAGCGTTCGATAAGACCGTTTCCCCAGGATGCTACACAGGAGTCCTAGTGTACTTAATGCCCCACTATTAAAAAAGTTTTTGAATTCAAGTGAAACAAACTGGGGACCATTGTCTGTCACCATTTCAGTAGGACACCCTTCTCTGTGGCAGATATCCTCACAGAACGTGATCAGGTTTGTAGTTTTCACCTCACGCGTAAACACCACTTCAGGCCATTTTGAGTGATAATCCATCATCACCACTGCAAACTTGTTCTTAATTTCTAAGTACCCAAATGGTCTGCATATGTCTATGGCAACTGTCTCCCCAGCCTTCTGGGGCCATTCTACAGGATTGATTGAGGTGTCTTGTGCAACATGCGTTTTATCACTGCAGGTGCATATATAATACAATCTCTTACAGATACTTCTATCTGTTTAACCATTCCTGGCCACCAAAAACCCATTCTGATTTTTCTGTTCATACCAGAAATAACTCCATGCCCTTCATGCATTCAGTTTATAAGTGTACTGCAAAACCCCTCTGGTACCACAAACTTGTCACAGCTTATGATTCCGTTCATTTCTAATTGTTCCTCCTACACATTCTTAGATAAACTTTAGTCTTCATCCAGTTTCCAGCCATGTATTAGAGGTAGTCTGCTTGTTACTTTCATAAATGCAGGATCTCTCTCAATTGCATCCTTCAATTCATTTTCACCTAATGCCCGGCAGACGCCTGAAATTTCTGCTACTATCCAGTCATCATCATCTTCGACATTACCAGCATCCTATGGTAATCTGGACATACAATCCACATTATTGTTTTCTCTACCTGGGACATATTTACCTTCAAAATCATATTCTTGTAGGCGTTGTTACCATTTAGCAATATGTGGTGTGTCTTTTGCTGCTCCAGCAGTGGAGAATAAATCTATAAGAGGTTTGTGATTTGTATGTCAATCAAACCTAGTACCCCAGATAAAAATCCGAAAATACTGATCCCCCACAAACATGCTAGTGCCTCTTTTTCAATGACAGAGTAGTATTTCTCAGCACCTTTTAGGGTCCTCGAGGCCGACACAACTACTCTTTCTTTTCCTAAGTGTTTTTGCATTAGAATTGCTCCCAGACCCTATCCATTGGCATCTGTAACAATGGTGGATCTGACATCAGGATCAAAAAGGTTTTTGTACCCCAACCATAGCAATATCTTTCTTTATTAAGTCAAATGCCTTTTCACAGTCTTCTGTCCATAAGTATGTTACACCTTTTTTCCTGAGGATGTGCAGCACATGTACTTTGTCTGCAAAATAGTGCACGAATTTGGCATAATATTCATCCAACACCCAAAATGACCTCAGTTGCTCCTTATCTTGAGAGGGAGGAGCACTCTCCATAGCTTCCACCAACTTGTGTTTAGGTTTGACCTCATTGGATGACAGTGTATGGCCTAAATATTCAACTTTGTTCTGGGCAAATTAGCATTTTTCCAACCCAATCATTACACCTGCTTTCTCTAACTTAGATAGTACTTTTCTGAGAATGTGATTGAGTTGCATCATATCAGTGCCCCATACTAAGAAGTCGTCTTGAAATACCAGTACATTTGTCATGTTCCCTACAATGCTCTACATCACCCTCTGAAATCAGCAGATGCCAGACCGAATGGCATGCGGATAAAATAAAAGCACCTTCACGCGTAATGAACAACACTAAATGCTTTGATTTTTCATGTAGTTGAACCTGATGGTAGGCGTTAGATAGACCTAAGGTTATAAAATATCTATCCCCAGAAACACTAACATTTCATTAATACGAGGAAGAGGTTGTCGATCCACCCATTTGCACTTGTTTAAATCTCTCAAGTCCATACAAAAAATTGGATTTTGTTATTGGGTTTCAGCGCCATAACAATGGGGCTGTGCTACTCTGAGGCTTCAATTGGCTCAATGACTGCATTGTCGCATTATCTTTGTAATGCTTTTTTAGAGAATCCCTCATAGTCAATGGCACATTACGAAGTTTATATACAACAGGTTTGGCAAGGTGTTTAAGTATGATCTTGGGCTCAAATTTTTTTAGACAACCCAATTTGCCACTAAACAACTCTGGAAATCCAGTAACCCATTCACATTTATCTTGTGTCAACAAAACTTGTCTTGGATGGCTGGCTTCTAAAATCATATGTAGAGCATGTTGTTCTCTCCAACCTAGAAAGGAGTTACCTTTTTCAACTACGTACACTTTACACCTTGCTTGTCTGCCTTGAAATTTTAGATCTGCCATGATGTATCCCATCACAGGTATTTTGTCCCCACAAGTAACCTACCGGTTTTGCATCTCTGGGAATTAATATAGGGGTGTTCATCTTTTCCCAAGATAATTTTTCAATTATAATAAAAGGTGAACAAGAATCTGCCAAAAATTGTCCAGGAATGCCATTTACCATGACCACACACTACAAGGGATGATAATTCTCCCCGTATACCACTGACATGGTACATTAATACTTATTTATACCTTCATCAAGCATTAACACTACGATCTCTTCCTCTTCTGAATCAACAGAGTTTTCTGTTTGAAAACTACCATGTATAGTATCAACTAAATTAACAGATTTATTTCCTCTATCATAATCTTTCATTTTGCACATTCTAGTGAAATGCCCCTCTTTATTTCACTTAAAACATTTGTATGCTGCAAGAGGACAATTTTTCGCTTCTGAAGTGTGTCTCTCACTGCCAGATCTAAAACACCATCTCCTATTGGATATTTGTTGTTTTATTCATTTGATTGTTAATGGCACTAATTTAACAGACATTTTCTATTACAGAATTTTGTTTGGATGCCGCCCCAATTATTTCACATTAGTAGAAGTGTTTTCCATAAGTTTAGCCACTTCAATGGTCTTATCCAGCGCTGAATCCTTCAAATGTAGTAATTGCTGTTGAATTTTGAGATTGGGCAGTCTATTGGTCATTTAACCTCTTATGATCTCATCTCTGAGATCTTTTAATTTACATGTTACAGCTAACCTTCTTAGTATAGCACCATATTGGGCAACTGACTCTCTTGGTTGTTGTGCACGTGAAACAAAGTTGTGTCTCTTCACCACAATGCTGAGTTTCTTGCCAAAATTCTCTTCCAGGGCTCCAAAGCCACCTCATATATATCAACTTCATCCCCTGAAGCATTATTGTCTCCATTCACAGGTTTTGGTAACGTCTTTAACACTTTCCTTCCCTCAACACCCAAGCAATTCTTTAATATAGCCAACTTCCTTTTCGCAATATACACATCACCCCCAATAACATCAAGGTATGCAATGAAGAATTCTTTCCAATCATCCCAGTCCATGAGAGGTGACCCTGGTTCTTGTAAAATACATGGATGTGGTAGATTATTCTGTAGTGTCATTTCTTTTTGCCTAAAAGTACTAGTACACAACTGCAATGTTCTCTTAGTATGCTAACACATTGGGATAATTACTGCAAGAACGCTAAATTAAAAAAAGTTTGTATGTGGTGTCAGCTTAGCAATGCCCCCCTCTTTTTTTTTCGCTATATGCCACACTATTTGCTGCCTTCCTGCCTGAGTAAAGCAGATTACCACTACGTGGATCTGGTGTCAGTCAGTATATCACTGCCCCAGTGTAAAGAGCGGAGGAGGCAAGAGAAGTTTTAAAAAGGATTTATTTTCAGTAAAATCCAAGGACCCACTGGAACACAGAGCAAAGCGTCTAAATCAGATCAGCTCCAACCACTTCTATGATTTAGAACACAGCTCACAAAACATTCTCCATTACATACATAACACTCTAAAGATAAGATAATTCCAGAAGTGACATGTTAAAACTCCAACATAAAAAGAGAAGAAGGACATTACCACACCCAGCCACCCTTTTCAGACTTACTTCTTTTTGTGAGGAAACCTAGAAAAATATCGCCAAGGAACAGCCCACAGAGCAATCATGCCAAATAACTGCTCTGATTAATACGGCAGTGTAGTTTTTCGATTCAGCACTAGAATACTCACTTCCTGAAAGAGATGACACGCCAAGCTTTGTCAGAGCAGATTGTCGTGATTAACAAGAAACGTAGCACACACCGAAAATGGTGGCATGTTGGGGCACGACAACACGTACCCAGAATGCACTCCAGACACGTCAGCACAGTTCTGACAGCAGTCTCATTTGAAAGAAAATGCCCAACTAGCACAGGATGCTAGAGCACCATTACCACATTGCCATGGTTGCTTAAAATGGCGCTCGCGACTACACTGCTTTCACTCCAGACGCTGAGCTGAGCTTAAAATTGAACCCGAGATTCCTTGTAAAATCTATAGTAGTTTCGTATTCCACATTATTGCTTCATCGAGCCGCTTTACCAGTGTTTGATACCATCCTTGGCAATTGAACTCTGTGCTCCAGGGGCCACCTTCTTTAATGGATATCTCAAAGTTGTAAAAGGAAGGTTTTGTCAATATATTCAACTTCTTTGGGTGCATCCCACCCTCGTCGCCATTTTTATGCAGACAAATCACTCCTGATAAGTTCTTTACCCTTTTATTAACGATATCTGGAACAGCCCTGTAATGAAGGAAGCGGGACGCTTGTAGATATTCCAGAAGAATTTATTATAATAACAGGTGAGTGCCAGACAGTCCGGCATTCAGTCCGCGGAGCAAGTAACTGCCTCCAGACTCGAATGCCAGGAAGAACGCTACCCGCATTCTCTGTCTCGCCCATGGAATTAAGAGACATCATAGAGCAAAGGAATATAATGTAACAACATACCAGGCCCCTTGGAGCTCACCAACCCAGCTGCCAGAGATGCCCTGGACTCTCTCTGTCTAATAGTTACATTCTAGAACAAGAGTCCAGAGCCTAGTTGCTTCACAACACTGCAACAGTAACCAATGGTAACTTATTGTCAGGACATTACAAATACATAGCATGCGAGGATATAACACTGCAGTCTACACAGAGCACATTCATGCTATGAAAGCCATATATATGGGTTGTATAACTACACACTGTATCTAAGACATTATATTTAAATTCCATGCCACTTTGGTGAACCTGCTTTTACCAATATAATTTTGGGGCCAGAACACACAAACCTTGGAACTGAATAGCACTGTCAAAGAGCACAGTGAGCAAATAGATGACAAAACGTAGCTCCAAAAACATTACAAACTCAAAAGTGACCACGTTTAGAAAGCAAGCTCTTATTAATACAACTGAGAATCTGGTATTTCAGGAGAAAGATATTGTTTATCTATGAAATAGGTATTGTTTTGGTTAGCTGAACTTAATTTTCAAAAATGAAAAGCTACATTTGGTTACAAAATATGTCTTTTTTCATAATCTGCAAATCTATTGGAGAAAAAATGATTCCACTTTCAAATGTGTATTTTAAGCTCATCTTTGTGTGATGATCACTGCTGCTGTCGGAAACCTTCGCCTGCAAGGTTGATTTAACTTGTCTCCTGCCTGAACAAGCAAGGTCTACATTGTTTGATCCATAATGCAGCTCTGTAAGCTTATACACTTTGTCTGGAACTTGTGTACATAGTCTAAGATGTCGAGGTTTCTGTGTTTTTTCCACCTTGCCCTTTGAAGGAGATGCTGATCCATAACATATGCCTGAGGATCACCTTGGATTGAAAAGATGGCTGAATGGGAAGAAATACAATTTAGATGTTTAGTAAAATATTATGAAAAGCGAAAAGCGTTGAAAAAATTGCATTTTCTGAACAGACTGTGTCACAACTTTTTTTGTATTGTTTACTTTTGCTACAAAAATTATGCGAAGCAATTCACCAATGTGGCAAAAGTTTCTTAATACATTCTTGTGGCTGAACACCCTGTTGGGGATAGGTCAGGCGTACTTGCACCTTATTAAACTACTGGAATAGTTCACAAATGCTCCTCCAGTAGCCATATTTATATCAAGAATGTACAGGTGCAGCCGGCACAGGTAAGAGTGTGGAGAGGGAGCGGAGCGGGGTGGAGGGTAGTCGACAGATGACCGTATAGGTAAAATGAAATAAACAAATAAATAAAACCATTTACTTGCCCTTGCTGCATCGCCGACTTGGCGTTGCGGCGAGCACAGGGTTAGTGGTTTTCTTGTTTTTGTTTTAAGTTTATCTATCCCGTAATCTGTCAGCTTCCCCGCCACCGCCCGCCGCACTGCTCCCACCCGTGCCAGCCGTGCCTGGCAATGCATTCAAAATTGTGCTATTAAATTAATTTGTCGGCCCCACTTCTTAAAAATGTTTTTAGTGTGCACCCTCCAGAATTCTGTACCCGCTAAACCACCTGACGAGGAAGTTGTGTTCATCCCAGTAACTCTATTGCTATACATAAGATCTGGTCTTTATGCCAAATCACTTTCAAAGGTTAATAACTACCTTGGGTCCAACACAGATAGAGCTGTAAAATAGAATAGGCTAAGGAGAGTGCTTTTAAGATGCCATTTTCAGAGGATTCTCTGGAAATTGCAAAGTGTGCAGGTAAAAGCAACATATTTGTGCCACAATTAACTGTTTGCAAGCATTGTTTTACAATTAAACCTTGTTTGTAAATGATTTGAGAAAATGGATCAGAGTATTCATTCAGAACATCACACATTACATAAGCGACTTCACAAACCATACACACTTTCAAACATCTCAAGTAAAAAAGAAAAAAGCTTTAAGTAGTCTGTTGAAGCTAACAATTTAGCATGACTTGCTGGTGAACAATTATATGTTAAGCTGTAAAATCTTTGCTCAATAAATTTCTTAATTGTGTCATACATTTTTAGTGCTTTTTTTTTCTGCAAATTACTCATTTACTCAACCGACAGTTGGAAAAGAGCCACAAAAAGATCATTAAAATATGATTTCACTTGAATGAAGCAAACAAAACTAGTATACCTCTAACGGGAAGTAGCTATCGGCATTGAGAACATGTTTTAGCTGTTTAATTTACAGGCTAATGAGAAAGAATGATAAAATCTTGGCGCTCCATCACTGAAAATGTGTTGATTGGCAAGGGAATACCTGGTTGGGAGATACTAGACTGGGGCATCCAATGTCTGGAGCATCCGATGTTAGTTCATGACAGCCATACCCTATCATATTTGTAGACTAACCATGGACTGTGGGAAGCACCCCTTACATCGCATCGCGCTGACATTGCAACGCGGCCATTACATCGTGCCCGTCATCACATCGCATGTCATCAGGACGCATGCAAGTACATCGCATTAGCGGATACATCGTTAACGATGACATCGAATTTTGTTCAAATGGGAAGCATATTAAAACGGGAAGCAGCGCATATGAAGCGCATATAAAGAACAATGTTTTACTTCATTTTTCCAAGTTAAGCCTTTCGTCTCGATGCGTTATCACACATACAAAGGCCATAAATCAAGATACTCTTCTGACTGCCACTTGGCCATAAGTTCAGTGGAAATTGGCCTCTAAAAAGAAAAATATGAATGCTGCAACAAACAGAAACTAGCTCGTTGTAGCTGCTAGTGCAGTGCTTTAAGTAGGCCGGGTCTCAAGGGGACACTGTGGAGTTGGTGCCCAGGCCTATGAAGGAACGCATGCGGCTCACCTGCGATTTAAGCCTGCAGGTAGCCCTGGGAGATACTGCACACTTGGGCGTGGTGGTGGAGGGCACTGGACTTGCACTGGGAGATTTGTCTGTAATTGAAATGTTTACAACAGCGAAAAACCCGAATGAAAAAAAGATGAAACGATATTTTACAACGTTTATTTTGTATTGAAGTGTAGTTGCATTTATATAGCGATGAAGAGCATTAGCTGCTAGTGCAGTGCTTTAAGTGGGCCGGGTCTCAAGGGGACACTGTGGAGTTGGTGCCCAGGCCTATGGAGGAACGCATGCGGCTCACCTGCGATTTAAGCCTGCAGGTAGCCCTGGGAGATACTGCACACTTGGGCGTGGTGGAGGGCACTGGACTTGCACTGGGAGATTTGTCTACTGAGGGGCGCTGATGAGCTGCTAGAGCGCTGTAGCTGTGTGATTGCTGCTGCTGAGCCCCTGTTGCAAGAGATAACTGGAGCGATATCACTGGAGGGACAGCTGCTGCCCAGAGGCTTTGCCTTCCCCTTTGAGAGCTGCTGCTGTGCATAGGGTGACCAACTAGCATTCGTGCAAATTCAGGACGATGACTAAACATTCAGGACAAAGGGTCAAAATAAGGCCAAAAATTCAGGAAAGGAGGTCAAAATTGTAGAACAAAACGTACGTTTTCAGACACATGCTGCAACAAACAGAAACTAGCTTGTTGTACGTGATATTCGACATAGCTGTAGGTAATCGAAATGTTTACGAGCATTAGCTGCTAGTGCATGCCATGGCTGGATAGACAGTGGGAGAGAGCATTACGGTTTATTTGGTAAGTGTTTGCGGATCGTGCCTCTTTGGCAAAGTCTGCTCAGCTGGTTCTCTGCAAGTGCATAGCTGCACCTATGCATGGATATGGGAGAAGCGTGTGAAAAAGAACACAGTTGTGCATACATGGGTATAACTTCCTGTTTTGGACTGGCCTGTATCATACCGTTTAAAACATATTGAATATGAATGTTCAATCCCATATCAACTAAAATATATGCCTGGGAACGCAGCTGCGACGTTTGCAGAGTGACGCGTGACAGAGCCTAGAAGTGGCATACGAAGAAAGAGCGGATTGTTGAAGGCATGACACAGCCTCATGCCATTCAGCACTTGTGCACATTCTCAATGCAGTCATCTCAGATCAAAAACATCCTCCCCAGGGTAAGAGATCATGACCGGCTTCACCCAGGCATAGTCCTGTTTTTTTCTTTACTTTTTCTCTTTCCTCGGGTTTAAATCTAAGATTTTATTATTTATGAGAATGCGACTGCACCTTATGGATGCCGGGTGCCGTTGCTTGGAGGGTAGATAACTCTGTGAAACATCGCATTGTCATGTCGCGCGATGTAATGTCACCGATGTGACACGCAATCCGAGGCTGTGGCCGCATTTGCGATGCAACGACGTGCGATGACAAAATGGACGATGTAAGTCTCATTGCGATGTATTGGCCGCGATACGAACGGCCGCGAGGAGTTGCATTGCGATGGATCGTCATACAACCCTGGACTGTGCGTGACATAAAACATACAATGCTTAAACAGTCTATGGTGCACAGAATCCTGAGGAGAAACACATCCCTAGAATTTGCCTTATATCCATCTATAATTTTTTTAATGTAGGGCCACTCAAGTCATCTGCCCGTGCTTTCAACGTTTATGCAGGGGCAGAGGACTAATCGGAGAGCCAAACATAACTTGGCCTTTACTTCCTGTTCACATTTTTTTTTGATACACACATTTTTATTTATTTTGCAGAAAGCACCAGCCAATCATCACGACCCCACAATAACATGTAGATGTATGCAATGTTCAGAGTAACCCATTCAACAAAGGTGGACAAAGTTAAGATGATACACATGTGAACATTACTGGGAGACTAAACCATCCCTCCCAACCACTTCCCCCAGACCCTTTAGCATTTCTTGGTCCTGTTCCAAATTTAAAAATAAATCTGACTTCCTATTTAGATGAGCTCTCTTCCTGCTTGACTGGGTACAAAATAGTCCTCTCCTACTGAATGCTGACAGTCTGGGTGAGTCCTGAGAATCAATACAAGTGCTTCATGGCATCTCATAGTCAAAAGAAATAGTGTTAAGGGCACTCTTTGTTCGACCAACTGCTCTGGACTACTCCCAGATAGCTAATCCATGTTGAGTGTTTTAATATTTCAAACCTATCCGCTTTTTCTGGGCTGAGAGGTGGGTTACTGTCCTCTGAGGTAGAGTAGTTTACTGTACTAGACAGGGATATGTTTCAATGTTCTGGAGGGGCAGAATGGCAACCCTGATTTGCAAGTTTTGGTTTATGCAGCACAAAGAACATTTTTGTATGGTTACTTTACCACTAAAGTTACTGAAAATTGAATTTCACCATTCAGTTTGATTTTGAAAAGCAAGAAAAAATTCATTATAAGAGCATACTATCCCAAATTTGTAATATATCTTACTTTTCTATATTAGTACCGTGATGTTGGACCTAACAAGACACACTTTAGATGTGATTTATGAATATTAGGCTTTTGCTATAATGCAGTCATTTTCCTTGCTGTGTGTTAATGCAGGCCACATAAAACAATCAGCCAAGCCAGAGCACAGTTGTGCTCTTAGCAGACGAATGCATTTGTAATTTATGTAAATACACCCTGAAGCCTGTTGTGAAGTTAGCACAGCAGTAGTTGGGAGTGGGAGGAGCTAGGGGGCCAGAGGAAGAGGAGGAGTGGACACAGGAAAGGGTTAGTTAGTGTAGGGACAGGGCATAGATAAGACATGTTAAATAAAGCTCCAGTTCAAAGGCAATTATAAGTGTTTGTGTTTATTGTAGCTGGACGCTACAACTGGCGACGAGGGTGGGATCTCGTTAACTGCAGCCCACGAAACCACCTAGAGACACCCTGTCCCCTGCAGCGTCGAGAGACGAGCTCCGCTGCCAGAAGAAGCTGAGGCCGGCCGAGGAGGGTCAAGAACAAGTGACCGCGGCCCCAAAGACGCTAGAAACCCCAAGTACACCGTGACCTGGGAGCGCTGGAATGCTCGGTCAAAGAACCGCCTCAGCGCGATTCCCGCCGGGGGTGTGTCACCCAGCCGTTGTAAAACAGGAGTCGGGAGCCCACTCCGACCCTGTCCAGTGCCCCACAGCAAGTCAAGAGGTGCCCTGGTGAAAGGGGCGCTGCCCCGAAGAAATCGCTGCCCAGCCGGTGAAAGTGCCGACCTCACGCCTGATGCGTGGGTTTTGGCACGCGATCGGCCGAGAAAAGCGGGAAAGTGCTGGGCAAGGCGGGAGCCCACCCCAATCTTACCTGGTCGCTGTGGAGGCCAAGGAAGAGTGATTCCTGGAGCGCGCTGCCCTGCAACTGCTGGCCGGTGAGTCTGGAGTGCCTGAATCCAGAGAGAGAGAAACCTCGTGTGATTACAGTGACGGCGGCCATCTTAGAGTCAGGCGCTCGTTAGGACAGACCCCTTGGTTATTATAGAGCGGCCATTTTGAAGTCAGGCATTGTGAAAGAAACAAGCATTGGCGACTGAAAGAAACAAGCATTGGCAAATAAAACAAGCATTGGCGACTGAAAGAAACAAGCATTGGCAAATAAAACAAGCATTGGTGATTGAAAATAAAACAAGCATTGGTCAAGTAAACAAGCATTGGTTAAGTAAACAAGCATTGGCGACTGAAATAAGACAAGCACTGGAAAACAAACAAGCATTGGCGACAGAAATAAACAAGCGCTGGCAAAGAAACAAGCATTGGCGAAGCCAAGTGAGATTGCTGCAAAATGTCCAACGAAGAACACGCTCAGCCTCCCTCAAGTGGGTCGCTTCTACGGGCACCCGCACCTCTCAAGGTGACAACGGGAGGGAGCATGGGTCCCAAATGGCAAGAGTGGCTGGAAGAGTTTGAAGATTACACTGAAGGCTCGGATATCGTAGACGAAAAAAAGAAGTTGATTGCTCTGCGCAACCTGGCGGGGCGAGAGATAGTCAAAATACTCAAAGACCTTCCTGCTACCGACGTGGATACTTATGTTAAAGCATGTGAGGTTTTGAATAAAAAGTTTCTTCACAAGCGAAATGTAGACTACGAGCGCCACTCATTCCACTCCGCTCGGCAAGGGAAGGATGAGCCCATGAGTGCCTTCATGATGTGCTAGACTCTGCTGCATCCTTAAACTACATTCCAGTTACCGAATACGAAAGAATGAGTCCACGACCTCCTTTGACATTTGCACCGGTGAGGGTTTTCACGTGGATGGCCAAGAAGCCACTTCCCTGCCTGGGGAAGTTCTCAACCACCCTGACACACGACAACACAACTATATCAGTGGTCATCCATGTTATCAAGGGCCCGGAAGCAGACTGTCTTTTGAGCCTACCAACCGCTGAACGGCTTCACCTGGTCAAAATCCTTTTCAAGGTCAGCGACAACCAAGACGTGACTCGCCAGTTTCCCGGCTTGTTTCAGGGATTGGGCAAATTGAGAGACTGTCAGGTGCGATTGCATATCAATGAACAAGTCAGGCCTGTCGCCCAACACCCTCGACGGGTACCATTTCATCTACAGACTGCTGTTGAGGAAGAACTCCAAGACTTGTTAGCTGCGGACATCATCGAGCGCACTGACGGCCCGACTCCATGGGTATCACCAGTCGTTATTGTCCCAAAGAAGGGCACGGCCAACAAAGTCAGACTCTGTGTGGACATGCGCCTGCCCAACACTGCAATAGAAAGAGAACGACACCCGGGGCCACATTTGAGCGACATGATCGCAGCGCTTAATGGAGCCACTGTGTTTTCAAAATTAGATTTGAATAAAGGGTACCATCAATTGGAACTAGAAGTGGGGTCCAGATATATCACCACCTTTGCAACCCACCTGGGGTTGTTCAGATATAAAAGATTACGCTTCGGAGTCTCCTCAGCGGCCGAAATATTTGAAGAAACAATTCGGTAAGTCATTCAAAACATTCCTAACATGCTCAACTATAGCGATGACATCCTCGTCTATGTTTCTGATGTTCGAGAACACGACATCGCGCTCAATCGTGTCTGCCATGCCCTACTGGCAGCAAACCTGACTCTGAACAAAGAAAAATACGAGTTTCACCAGGCCACGCTGAAATTCTTTGGTCATATCTTTTCTGGAGCCGGCATGAAACCTGACCCTGACAAAATTGTGACCTTAAACAACACCAAGAGTCCCCAAGATGTCAGCGAACTCAGGTCGTTCCTTGGAATGGCCAGCTATTGTGCTCGTTATATTAGGGACTACGCAACGATCAGCCATTCCCTCCGCATGCTGACCAAACAGGGTCAGTCATTTGAATGGACTCCCCAGTGTGAGCAGGCATTCAAAGAAATCAAGAAAGCGGTGGAATCAGCGGACCATTTGTCATATTTCAACCCAAAGCGAAAGACTGAAATAACTGTGGATTCCAGCCCCGTGGGGCTTGGAGCGATTCTGGCACAGTATGAGAATGATTCGGATCAACGCCGCATCATTGCCTACGCAAGTCGCAGTCTGACTGACCCAGAATGGGCATACTCCCAGCCCGAAAAGGAGAGCCTAGCCGTAGTGTGGGCATGTGAACATTTTCATGTTTTCATTTATGGCAAACATTTCACTTTAATTACAGACAATCAAGCTCTCATCACTATTTATGGAAATCCAAGATCTAAGATGCCCCCGAGGATTGAAAGGTGGGGCCTACGATTACAGGAATATACGTTCACCATAATTCACAAACCAGGGAAGTCTGAAAATCCAGCGGACTACATGTCCCGGCACCCCCTTCCATCGTCAGCTTCCAAGTCCTCCATCGCAGAAGAGTACATTCATTTTGTAACAGATCAAGCTCTACCGCCAGCTATCCCTATGGAGACCATTCGAGAAAGTACAGCACAGGACGTCATTCTGCAGAAAGTCCTTCACAGAGTCCGCAACAATCGATGGAGACACGATTCTCAGGATAATACTGCCGACCCCTCGACCCAACATGAAATGCAAGCCTTCCGGCACGTGAGTGGTGAGCTGTCGGTCACAACTGATGGCATACTGTTGCGAGATCAGAGGATTGTAATTCCCACCAAACTAAGAC
This sequence comes from Lissotriton vulgaris, assembly GCF_964263255.1. Taxonomy (NCBI): domain Eukaryota; kingdom Metazoa; phylum Chordata; class Amphibia; order Caudata; family Salamandridae; genus Lissotriton; species Lissotriton vulgaris. The sequence goes on along the minus strand of NC_141688.1, from coordinate 190,079,694 downwards.
AAGGAGTGTTGCTCTGGCACATGAAGGGCATCGGGGAATCGTATCAACCAAAAGAGCACTAAGGGAACGAGTGTGGTTTCCATTCCTCGATCACCTGGTGGAAGCCACCCTGAAGGATTGTCATCTCTGTCAACTCACTGGCAAGAGCGATCCTCCGGCACCATTACATATGACCACCCTACCCAGTGGTGTGTGGCAAGAAATCGCCATTGATTTTTATGGACCCCTGTCATCGGGCAAATATGTACTGGCTATCATCGATGAGTATTCCAGATACCCCATTGCCTACTTTGTGCCGTCCACTAACACTGCCAGTACTCTTAAAGTACTCGATGAGGTCTTTGCAACGTGGGGGGTTCCCAAGATAGTTAAATCAGACAATGGGCCCCCTTTCAACGGAAATGACTTTGCAGCTTTTGCGAAACACCTAGACTTTCACCATCGCAGGATTACACCCCTCTGGCCACAGGCAAATGGGACAATCGAGAGATTCATGGCCACACTCAAAAAGACCTTCCAACATGCTACCGCGGAAGGGAGGGACCTGCAAACAGCACTCAATGAAGTCCTTCGAGCTTATCGTACAACTCCTCACGCAACGACTGGCCAATGCCCGGTGACTCTTATGCTGGGACGTCCCATGAGGAATCGCATTCCAAAGTGGGATGGAGCCTTGGAAGCATCATCATCTGCGAAAGATCCGCGTGAAATAAGAGCCACTGATGAACGCAACAAAGGGAAAATGAAGGCCTACGCAGACCACCGGAGAAGAGCGAGGTCATTATCATTACATGAAGGGGACCATGTTATCGTCAAGCAAGAGACGCAGAAAAAGACCGACTGTCCCTTCAAAGACAAACCAATGGTGGTCACAAGAAGAAAAGGAACCATGGTAACCGCGGAGTCCGAGCAGCGGCGAGTCACGAGAAATATCTCACACTTTAAGAAATTGCCTCCAGATACCTCAAGAACCATGACGAGTGAAATGGACAATCCCAGAGTGGAAGAACTACATTCAAATGATCACGAGAACATTTCTCCGATCATTGAGACACTGAGCACTAATAGTTCGAGAGCCAAGTCGCCACGACCTCATCGTGACGTACGTCCACCCAAGAGACTGATCGAGGAGATGGACTGAGAAGTCAGTATGTCTTGTTTGTTTTGTCACAAAGGGGGGAGATGTTGTGAAGTTAGCACACCAGTAGTTGGGAGTGGGAGGAGCTAGGGGGCCAGAGGAAGAGGAGGAGTGGACACAGGAAAGGGTTAGTTAGTGTAGGGACAGGGCATAGATAAGACATGTTATATAAAGCTCCAGTTCAAAGGCAATTATAAGTGTTTGTGTTTATTGTAGCTGGACGCTACAAAGCCCACATGACATTTATCCTTCCATGCTATAGTTGCATTGCAGGCACCACTTACAATGTACTTTAGGGAACTTAAATAGTACAAACAGGCAGTTCTTATTTACATCACATGCTTTAGTGGGGTAGCACTTTGCCTCTGTTCAACAATCATAACACCAGCAAAATAATCAGACAGAACACATTGGGAGGAGGGGTGAGCCATGTCCCAAATTAATAAAAGTATGGGGTGAAAAGAACAGCTAATGGATACCATCAGTATAGGTGTGATGTGATTTCATTTCTTCTGTGCCTGGATGAGATGTTCTGAGGTTTGTATCAGGCCTCTAAGAGCTGTCAGTGTTGAGTCTGAGAGGCCATGGAGTGGGGCAAATTTATAACATCCAGATGCAATAGTACAAGGTCTTGGGCAGCAGTTCTGATGTTACTTTTTGGAAGAAACTTTGACTTTCTTTAAAAGAAAGAGCTGGTAGCGGACCATCTTTGTTTTATTGGCAATTTGTTCTTTGAGGGGGAGGTAGGTGTCTAAGCTGAATACAAGTGATGTGGCATTCAGTGAGCGTTGGTGGTTTGGAGCAGTAAAGGTTCCTGTCATTGAGCCTGGTTTGGACTGCATCTTATTTGTTGTTCTTGGTAACAAATAGGAATTTGGGCTTAGTTGGGGCGAGTTTCAGGTAGGTGCTGAACATCCAGGTCTGGATGATATGCCATCAGTGTTTGAGGGGTTTGTTGTCTGAAGCAGAGAAGACTTTCAAGTAGATGTGTGTATCAACTGCATATTGGTGAAGCTTGATGCTGTGAGTAGAGCGCAAAGCTGCTTCATGTAAAGGTTGAAGATGACAGGATATAGTATGGAACCCAGGGAGAATCCATGTGTTATAGGAGTCCTGATGCACATTGCTTATTTATAAACACATTTCTCTGATGCACTTTTTTGCTGTATAGAATCAAACAATGGACAACATACTATACCTATTCATATTTGTGTTTGTATATCTCAGTGCACTCAACATTATACAGCAATATTAAGCGCATTGTCAAAGGGTGCTACCCTAATGATTTGTGCTCCCCCACCTGATGATGACCCCACTATATTAGAGGTTGAAACATCCACGTTTAGACTGTAATCTTTGGCACATTTTGAAAACCAGATGACTACTTTTTCTTACTATACAGGGTGTAAACATCTGATGATAGCATAATGAATTCAAGCTTACCGTCTGTTAATTACATGTGGCACTTTTGGATAGTATATTCACAACCCCACAAGGTTTTTTTTTACCTCCCTGCCCACACACCATTGCTTCCCTTTCACCTTATAGTTTTACTATTTTGAAGGGGCATGTAGCTCATTCCGCTTTACAAAAAGCACTTTTATGCTAGGTAAGTTTCTTTTTTATAATGTAAAGATCCTTTCGGATTGGTAAAGAAAAAAAACTGGCACCTTCATCATTACGTAGGCGTGCATCAGTGGAGACATTGATACACTTGTGTAATAATGCATGTGACCACCTATATTATCACACATCATGACTATGATATGACAGGGCCAGTGGCCGTGTCATCACACCTTTTTTTCTTTTTTATATTTTGTCCTATGCTACACGGCATTAGTAAAAAAGAAAAATGTGTTCACACCAGCAAGGCTAAGATATCAAGTGCGTTTTTTGTGTGCACTCAGTTATGTTTGAGAAGTGTGTGTGTGAGACAGCAACATTAGCATCCAAGACTGATCGCTATTTTTGCCGACCTTGTACACTTTAGCTAGGACAGGATTCTTTTCCTTTGGTGGAGAAGTACTGTGTAGGAACACAGGGTGGCTTAGATAGCATGGTCTGCCTTGCTGTTGATGCAGTGCGGCTCCAGAAATTCTCTGTGAAACCATCACCTTAACCCAAGGAGCTAATCACAATTTACAGATCAATGGGCCCATAACACTGCAAATCATCCATACACACATTTATCCTGCTGCGAGGATTTGGTGAAGACCAATGGAGAGCTGCTGGATTATAGCGGAGTGTCTAAAAGTACATTTTATACATTATTTACATCTGCAGTTTAACTTTTAGTACCATGGATTTAATTTCAAGGAAAAATATTTAAAACACCCCACCATTATTTGTCAATGGATCAGCTAGTAAAAGTCAACTAAAGGACAACAAGACCAGCTTAATTCTCTATTTATTTAGTCTTTATTTAGAGACTAGATTTCCTAGCATGACCTCTACCTTTTTTTCTCATGGAAATGTATTTAAACATCAATAACCTGGAAGAAAAGTTTAACATTCAAAACATTTATTTATTAGCATGACAGTTTGAAGATAAGTAAAATCTTATATTACCAAATTTTGAAAATGCAGACATCAGCATAAGAACAGAATAGTTCCCAATAAACACCTCTCCATATCTCTCTCTCGATGTTCCCCTCTCATAGGACTCCGAATCCATTCAAAGTAAAAGTTTTAAAAAATTCAAAGTCCCTGCACCATAAGGAAAGTTGCACAGGCCAACAGCATGTCGAGGTGCAAAGTTAAATTCGGAAAAGCAAGCATAAATCATCCTGCCAAATGTTCTCTTTTATACCGTTTTCACTAACTTATCTATCTAAAATTCGTAACTTTGGGGTTTTAGACTGTCCGTGCGTGGTCACTTGAGGGGTGGATGAGCATCACCACATCACATGTCTGTTCAATTTCCACAGAGTCATCGTTATAATTGAAAAAAATAGTAAGCCCATTGTTCATTTCATGCTTCTTTCGCTTCTGTCCTTTAATTTGTTATTCAATGCTCTATTCCCACGTTCAAGATGCTGACATACGAAAAATCGGATCCATTCAAGGATTGCAGGCCACACTGTCCTTGACCCATTCTGTACAGGCACAGGCTGCTAGCTCCTCTCCCCTTCCAGACTCGCACATGCGTACTTCCGCGCAAACTCGGAGTCAGTCAGCCTCCATTTTGTGTTGGTCACATAGGCCACATTTTAGGAACTATTATAAAAACAAACACAAATTAAACGTACATTTTGAGAAATAAAGCCCTCTGCTTACCTCCCTCCAACTAATAGGTTACCTAGCTTTAAGCAACATATATGTATTGTTTACTTACCAATCTTCATGATTAATGCCACAAATAAACAAACAGAAAGCACATTCATGCAATTTTCAATTAGATTACGACAAATGGGTACCTTTTAAGACACAATACGTTATAAATTAGTATATTATGATTTGCAATTACATGCAATTTTAGTATCCCACGTGTATTTATCGAGGTGCATTCTATACTATGTTGGTTAATTTCAAAACCACACAATTATTAAATATTACTGTTATGAAGAAGTAACTTCACAAGGAGTACACAAAAATGTTTGTTTTCACCTTGCTCCATCACTTTCATAGTCAATCTAGGAGGACAGCTATGGTTTTTAAACTGTTGAAGTATCCATGCCAGTGCAAATCAGACAGGCCTTAATGCAGGGGCTATCTTGAATGCCAGGTTTCCACTAAATACGGTGGTCTGATTGGCCACCCTGCAACCAATCACATTTATCTCCTGCCATTAGACTGAATATTACAAGGTGATGTGGTATCCATTCAGACTTTCAGAACCTTTTCTTTTTTTCTGAGCAAATTCATAGAACATACAGAAACTGAGCGGACAATTTAATGACATTAGAGACTAATGAATAACGAATTGTAAGAGGCTCCTTGGAGTACTAAATAGGGCTCAAACATTGTTTCCAAGAGGCCAATCATTTCAAACTTCTAAGATCTTGCCTACAAATAAAGTGCCTTCGTGCCTAGCTGAATGTGCTGTCTCACCAGTCCCATACCCTTGCATAACTGCTGAAGCACAGTTCATAGCAGAGAAGGGACCGGTCCCGAAATACAACAACAAATGTTTCATTGGACACCTATACCGCAGCAGTCAGCCCTAAGTGCAAATGTGCGTAAGATATCGATGAATTAGCAGCCATCTCTCAAAAAATTGCAATCATGTCTTGACATTCAAAATAAAGAAGCAATCAGGAAAAAAAAAGATGTTCAACAAAACATATCAGAGAATTTTGGCGTTTGCAAGTGCAATTGTGCTTCTGACAAATTTCATATTGTAACTGCGATCTGGATCAATACGTACCTATTGTACATATACAGTAATAAAAATATATTCAACAGTACATATCGAGGAATATCTGCCACTAAAGTGCAATCGTACCTCTGAAAAATGTCATATTATCATTGCCATCAGGATAAATGACAAGATATTATGCAGTTCATCTGCAGTAATATCCACACTAAAGTGCCACCGTGCCTTAGATAACTACCCACGTGCTGCAACATTTCTATTACATCCATAAACTGCCACTAAGTGTTTAATCTTTGTATACCCCTAACTCTCTTTGAATACGACTCTTCAAGCTTTTCCATTCGATTCATTCGATGCTACTCTTGATATGTTGGTACCCTAGATGTCTTCCAATTCTGGAGGATCAATGAGAGAGCAATAAACAACTGACCCCCGTTTCCTATCGAAATGTTCTGCCCCTGGCTTAAGCCCTTGTAAGTGGCGCACATTTTCCCGCTGTGCGGGTGATTTGAATAGTAGGCGGGACTCGTATGGCCCCTGGCCGTCCTCCGCACACGCCCACCATGACGTTGGACGACCGGGGGCCGTCCGAAGCATGCAAGGGGTTACCCAGCCAAAGAGTGCCACACTGGTCTCTGGATCGTAGTCTGAAACCCAAGACTGAGGACTGAAAATACCTTTTCCCAAAACTGTGAAACCCTTCGGCAGGTAAAGAACACACGCAAACATCCATCAGCAGGGGGATGCCTGGCTGCTGGAAGCAAAATCAATGATCTTTCAAAACTGGATACATTCTGTGAAGAACCCTTGAAGTGTATATGCCATCCGGCGGGTTAAAAAAGTCATTCTCCTAAAATCTGGTGCTCTTAAAGCCTTATGGCCTAGTAATGAGGTCGACTGCCACTCTTCCTCTGAAAAAGTATATTGTGTAAACAGGGTTATTTCATCTAGGAAACTTTACACCTGGTGGCTGCCGCCTTGGCGCTGTGAAAATCTATGCCAGTTACCAATCCCCTCCGTTTTGACCTAAGCAGTGCTGATATTGCCGGGTGAGGGGTTGAAATATATTCTAGGCAGCATTTTAAATAAAACTGAATAATCTGCTGAAATCCTAAAAAAGAAAATCTTGCACCATACCTTACCTCAAGATCTTGCTGTAGATCTTGCTCAGTGATATATTTACCCCTCACCAAGAAATGTCCCAATTCTTTAACCCAATTCACATTCAAAAATATTAAATGACTGTGTGGTAGTCTGATATTTCATATATTTAGCAGCAGATACTCATAGCCAGCTGATGATATGCTTTTTCAATAATACAATGCTTGAAATCTCACACCGAATTCATATTATGTTATGTTATGTTATTAGAATTTTTTAAGCGCACAGCTGCCCCAGCTAAGGGGCGTCCCGGCGCTATGGCTGGTAAAGGTAACATAACAAACACGCAGGAAATGAAAAAAGTTATTTAATAAGGCAGAGGAAAGAAATGAGTTTTAACAGCTTTTCTAAAAATAACACATGCACAATTGAATAACTTTTTAGCAGTGAGGCTGTCTTAATTAAGACCGGAAGCTGAGATCGCACCTCCTGAATCATTTTTTCTAGAATGAAACAATCTATCGACCCCTAAGCGTCAATTGATCTTGCAAATATATCCTTAAGAGATGCATTGTAATAAGTCTGTACCTAGGGTGATGCCAGGCCTTCCTGATTCGTTTCTAATTGAAGCACTAAAGGTTTTACCTATAGGCCTTCTTATTCCAGACAAAACTCTAGAAAAGAAATGGAGTTCCTTAAATTAGGCCTTGCTAGTTTTAATAGGGACATTTGAAAATAAAAATATCAGCATGGGGAAAATTGACTTTTTGATCAGGGCTACTATCCCTACTAATGCTAAAGGAAGGAGAGTCCACTCGTCCAATAAATCCCTAATCTTCTTCATCGTGGCGACAGAATTTTTTGTTGGAGCTGGGAGTAACGGTTTGTTACATATACCTCGGCATATATCTCAGTAATGACGCTAAAGATCCGGTGATTCAGGGCAAATCACTTAATCTCCCTGTGCCTAACCAAAAAGAATGTATGTTCTAATGTAACGTAACTGGTGCTATGTAGAGCGCTCTGATACCTGATTCGGGTCAAGTTCGCACTATATATAAAACTCTGCAAAAATGCAAAAAAAAATAATTATATATATATATATATATATATATATATATATATATACAAAAAGTCCATCACCACTAATGATCAACCAGTCAGATTGATTTGGGCCTTCAATAGGCAACATGCAGCGCTGGGGAAAATAGTTTCCAAGCATTGGAATCTAGTGAAATGTGACCCAGTGATAGGGGATAGAATACCCAATACCCCATCCATCACATACAGGCGAGCATATTCCATACAGAATGCCCTAGTAAAATCTAGCCCAGAAGTCCTGACCAGTAAAAATTGGTTAGGGAAAAGTAAGGGCTTTAGGAGGTGTTCATCCTGCAAGGCTTGTCAGCATGGATTGAATAAAACCGAATATGCTATCCCATTCACCTCTGTGGCACGCAAAATAAAACAACAACTCACGTGTAAGAGTGAATATGTGGTGTATGTGCTGGAGTGTCCGTGTGCCCTGCGTTATGTTGGCAGTACCAAATTGCAGGTGCACAAGAGGATACTCCAGCACATTAGGGCCATCAATACCAGTGATCCAGCATATCCGGTGGCCCGTCACTTTAAGCAACACCATAATAATGACAGTTCCCTGTTGCGCTATTATGCTATTGACTGTGTTGGTCCTCTTAGGAGAGGAGGAGATAGGGATGGGGCCCTGAGAAAGTTAGAAACCAGGTACATAGTGGAAATGGACTGCAGAGCTCCGGGGGGATTAAATTCCACTGAAGATTTTTACACGTGTTTATGACAATATTATACTGTCGTGTACTGTCTTTTGCTTCCCCTGTTGAGCAGTCTGATGCTTCCGAATGGATAATTTAGGTGTATCTGTCTGTCGTGTTATTGAGATTTCTGTTCTTAACAGTATACAGCTTAGAGGATTGGATGGTTCTTAAGTGGAGTGCAGCCTAGGCTTAGGTTGCACATGGATGTATTAAGAGCTTTTTTCACTTTCAAATGAACTATCCAGCGAGCTCTACAGAGAAAGAGTTGGAGAAAACAATGTCACATAGTCACAAAAAAACTCTTCCAACCAAGCCTTCGCCACTGTTCCTCGCATCAACAAGACCACCATGGGAGGCAGATCCTTCTCATACCTGGCTGCCAAAACATGGAACTCACTCCCCGCTTACCTTCGCCTCACCCAGAACCACCTAGCCTTCAGAAAGCAGCTTAAAACATGGATTTTTGACAAATAATCCACCTCCCCTTCCTAAGCGCCTTGAAACCCTCTGGGTATGTAGTGCGCTATATAAATGTTTTGACTTGACTTGACTTGACTATCTCTCACTAGTCACATAGGTACATCTGGTTCCAGGTATGGTCCATCCAGGCAATTCTTGAGCACAGGGGATGGTCACAGGGCGGAGGCTGCGATGGTTTCCCCTCCTCTTTTTTGGGAGGGGTCAACATCTCCTCTGCCCGTGTACTTTCCAGCTCAGTATATATGTATGTGTAAACAAAATTTGTGCATTAACAATGGGATGCTGCGATCTTGGTATTAGGGCCAAAACATCTATACTTATGATATTATTCTTGTTTACTATAGATCTCATCCCGCATCAATGCTGGTGTGTTTATCTGTATATTTATTTGCAATATACTGTACAGTCATGGTTTTAACATATATATTTATATATTTATGATACATTATTTATGAATTTATTTATATATTTTGTATGTATGAGCGCATGAATGGGGTGTTATACATGACTTTTTGTACAGGATGCATATTGTATATAGTGTATATATTGAGATTGATCCTCATGATGCACATTGCACTTTGCACAACAATAGCGGTTTTGATATTTGGATTTATCCAGTGATCTTTTTTTGTTTACACATGTATGTAATTGCATTTGCACTTTAATGTTATAGTATGGACAGTTATAACATGGCGCTAATTCTGGGATTATCCCGTGATGTCTGCAACTTACAGTCTGTTGTCCGTGCCTATGATAAGTGCAACACGTGACCAAAAACCTACCAATCGGATTGTATCCCCACTTTGCACTAGCACTTTAAAAATTGCCTTTTCCCAGCGTGCGTCATGTGATCAAGGCCTCTGTGTAGGCCGAAACGTCATGCTGTGTGCCGCTTCCTCGAGGGTACAATAAAGAAACATTGCTCACTGCACCTGAGGTCTCCTCTCTTCTTCCTGCGCAGCGGTTTCCAGCACTGGGCTCCGGGCGAGAGGCAGCAGGGATTGTTTCATATATATATATATATATATATATATATATATATATATATATACACCCCTAAATAGTGAATCTGTTCAAGAGAATTAGCGTGCTTCTGAAGAGTGGGGGGAGATTACTTCAGTCGGTGATAAATAGAAGCAATTCTGTTTTACTCTGATCGATTTTAAATCCCCCAGTCATTTGGAACTGCGCGAACTCACCCAGCAGCGTTTGTATATTCTGCTCTTCTGGCCTAAGGTGGAGGTTACTATTGACTGCGAATAATTTAAATTTTCACATCCCTACTGTAGAAGCCTCTATCACCTCACTCTCCCGGATCCTCACTGCCAAGGCAAAACTGGGGACAGAGGATACCTCTGGCATATTCTCGTATTTTTTTTCACCACCCCTGCTAGATTAGAGTTTACAAAAACCTTTGCTTGAGCTCCTTGATATAAATTCCATAGCATTACAGTGTATGGAGAAAGCAAACAAAACTTTTTTACAGCAAAAAAGAGGGCATTCTAGTTAACCAGCTGATAGCTGGGGTCTGGTTTACCTCAATATAAATTAGTGCATGCACTAAAAGGCCTGTATGCGCTGCCATCGCCCTACTAGCCACAAACCCTGTCTGATCATTAAATATAGCCGCCTGGGCTATATACGATTTGCCCACATTTTCATTAAAACCTTGTAGCGGGTTGGAAGTGGTCGGCGTCCTAGCTGCAGAGCCTGTTGGGTCTGTCCACTGCCCTCCTTCCCCCAGAATCGAATTCTTGAATGGTCCTAGTGGTCCAATAACGTCAGAGGACACTCTGAAAGCAGGAGTGCTGGTATTCAGTGTGGTGGTCATTTGCGAGATCCTTTCCTTTTCATCTGACCCCCAGCCAGCCTGTTGGCATACCACAGATTCACTTTGTCTTGCACAGCCTTCCCTGGCAAAGACATCTAACACAGAAGAGTTTTAGGATGGAAAGCTGAAATTATGAAATGTACTTAATTTTCTTAAAATCACTAAGTGAAAGAATGTGTGGCAACACTGTGCTATTTTCACTCTGCCCGCCCTCCTTACAACGCCTTGGATTGCATTTCGAGAGCAGATGCATGCTGCGCCTGTGGGTGTACGTGGTAAAACGACAGACGCAAAAATAGGCATACCCGCTGCGTGGGGAACACTTACACATGTGAGCAGGCAGGAGGCGACTCTGTGTCACGTTTGGGTGTGTTAATGTTGAATTGTTACCTCGATACTCTGCAATTTGCCCCTCCCAATGACGGGCCATGCGCAGTGAAGATATATTGTAATATCTTATATTGCATTTTTGCCACATTCCCATATGCCCGTCAGCTCTCTGGAATTACTCGCTTTTAATGAATACCTATCTTGTACGGACAGATGTGCTATCACTGAGAGAGCAGTCATACTTTCACAGCTCTGCTGCAAACGTCTGCTCCTCTCGCGCCCTGACTGAAGACGTGGGCTGCCTGTGCCTTGTGACTTTGCATCTCGCATTGTCTCTATGTCTACTTTTTGCAGCACATCTGTCGAGTCACACCTAATTATCTCATCAGCTCCCCATAGGAAAGCAGACATTTCTATGCAGTTTCACCTCATGATCATGTTTTATATTACACGTTTCATGCTTTTTAAGTTAGAGTCCCATGCTCTTGTCTTCTTGCATCTATTCTAAGACATAGGCCCTATTCACAGGCCATTGCAAAGACCCTACAACACCTCTCTGTTAATATTCCATGTAAAGACTTTCCTGCTGTGGTGCTTGTATTGTCCAACATATCCAAGTTTTTAGCCTCAGTACTTAGGCTGGTCTGTCTTGTGGCGACCCAGTCAGTACAAATATGGAGTTGAACCTTATTGTCTTGCCACCATTGAGGTTTATGATTGATTTTTGTTATAATTATGGAGGAATATAATGGGGCCTGCCGCGCAGGGGTGTTTTTGTTGACACCCTTGCCAGACATCGCCTTTTTGGTTGCGCCCCAGTCATGTGACCGCCACTATGTATAAATGGCTGGAGCTGCGCAGAAGCAGTCCAGCGCTACACCCCAAACCAGTGTGTGCATCTAGTTTAAGGCGCCGCCTGTGCAGCACAATGGCCCGTCTTGTGTCTTAGCCCATCAGCCTACTGGCCCCGGGGACATGACAGTGCTGTTGGTTTTGTAGTCTTCCTGGAAGACACATTTTACATTTATTCGGCTGATATACCCCAGGTCCTTGACCAGGGGAAAGTCTTGAATCGTATTTTTAAATTCCAGACATCGGCGTACCAGGTAACAACAAATTGCTGCATGTAAAAACGCTTCAGAAAATACAGCCATGGATGCCCCACTCACATGCGCTCTAGTGTGAGACTCCCCACTACGAATATATGATATTACCACGATTTCAAATACAACGCATGGCTTTACCACGCGAATTTTACAACGCTAGTGTCCTTACCACGCAGAATAATAGAACGCAGCATTTTACCACACATAAAAACGTTAGTAAGCTTCCAACGTCCATTATGCCCAAAAATACACTAAAATAAACATAACGAAACGGATAGGCAAAAAAAAGTCTTCAGAAGTGACATTGTTTGTCTTTTTTCACTTTCACTGACCCTCTAAAATCGTGTTCCCATGCAAGATGCCTGAATATTTCGTCAAAAAGGTCATTTGTTAATTTTTAATATACATTTTATATTACACATTCAGTTAGCTTTTTTAATCGTTTTTAATGTAGATTCTAAAATGTTTTTTAATTTTTTTTTTATTTGGGGGGAGACCCCCCTAGCCCCCCCAGCTCCCCTTTTTAATTTTTTTCCATTTCCACCCATGCCTTTACTACTTATCACGTACTTAATGTATGGTGAAAGCACTTCTATCAAAATAAAAAAAGGACTTCTTTTTTTATGTACGCGCTGAACGTAGGATGGTTGACCGGAATGTTTCTTTCGTGGTAAAGACGATCGTGGAAGGCATACACGTGGAAAAGACATTTACGTGGTAAATGCCCCGTTGTAAACATAACGCGTAGTAATGCCTTAGTTGTAAATGATGTTTCTCCCCCACTACGAAGCATGCCTAGTGTGGCCCCCTTGACCCAATGCTCATTTTCCATCATACCTCAACGTAATGACGTGGCACCCTCTTGCGGTGGCAATAAAGTCTTTGCGCTCAGACTGTGAACAACAGCATTGGACAGTGAGTAGTAAATTGTTAACATCCTCTTCTCAGCAAGCTGGTTGTGCCTCCTGGAAGGGCAGGAGGTATTCCATGGAATTGTCACCATAGGTCATGGACCTTGAGGGTAAGCTCCGATTCTGGAACCGACATCTGTGCTTAACAACAGCATAATGTTCAAATGTGCATGGGTACCCCTGAGCACTATTGATACATACCCCCACTCTTGTACATCAAAGTACAAAGTGAGTGTAGCATGAGCTGACAAGTGAATGGCTCTAGGCACAATATATACCGGTGTTCAGTGCTTTCCTAATGATGCCATGTCTGAGAATAGAAGTGTGGGGGACAAGAATTGACTACCACCCAAGCATTAGCTAGGTGCAGTTGTATCGACGGACAAATGCCTTTGAGTAGCAGACTGGTGTGTCTGTCCCAGCTGACATTTTAAAGAAAAATCTTTGATTGGCCTGTGCAGGGACTACACATGCAAAAAAACGTGTTTAAAGAAAATGAATATGGCATTAAGCTGTGATCAGGTCTCAATTGAGCCTGTCTTCAATGGAGGAGCACCGGCCAATATCAAAACAAAAGGTTTCGAGCTGACACCGTCAAATTCCTACTGTCCTTCCCGCTTGGGTATCAGCCATACCTTGCTGCTATTCCCTGCCCGTGCGATAAGACAGGCCAAAATATGTCACACTTTTTATTGTCTTGTAAATTTTATGAATTTTATGCAAGGTCATTTTTTTTCCTGCTTTTTAATAGGAGATACTGGGACCTTAAGCAGTGCAGAAATACGTTTTTATCTCTTACTTAATTGACAGTGAAACATGTTTACATGTATGCTCATTGTTAGACCAGGCATCAAGCGTGGGTTTCTCTTGTATTTTTGCCTTTGTCTCCTGTATTTTCCTGTATGTTAGACTTCATTTTTGCTGGTCTAGATGCTTTGGGAACTTTGCCACTGCTATTCAGTACCAAAGTTCAAGTGCTCCCTTGGTGAATTGTGTAGTGAATTAGTGATTCTATGATTGGCATATTGATTTACCAGTCAGTCCCAAGTACAGTGCACGGTGTGTGCCCGGGCTGGTAAATCAAATGCAGCTAGTGGACTTGCAGCACTGGTTGTGCCACCTACATAAGCCGCCCGTAAATGTAACTCGGGCCTGCCACTGCAGAGCATATGGGCAGTGTGGTACTGGCATGTCGACTTGGCGAGTGCACCCACTTGCCATGCCTTAACCTTCCCTTTTCTTACATGTCAGCTACCCCTAAAGTAGGTCCAAGGTACCCCTGTAGGCAGGGTGCAGTGTATGTGAAAGGTAGGACATGCCCTGGTGTGTGTGTGGCATGTCCTGATAGTGAAATACTGCCAAATTCGTTTTTCACTATTGGAAGGCTACCTGTTCCCATAGGTGTAGAATGGGGAGTTTGCCTGTACCAACTTATAAGCATAACTACACCTGGGGACCAGGTAGGAAAATGAAGTTTAGTAAGACTGGACTCAGAGTGCTAAAAGGCAGCTTTTAGTGAGGGTGATTTTTACATTCTGTGTTTGAAAATACCACTTATAGAAAGTCGGTATTTACTTGCTCAGCCATCCAGTATGTCTCTGCTAGGATGTGAATTGCCTGTCTGGGTTTGGAGTATCAGGGGTTTGGGCGGTGCAGTGGCTCCAGAGAGTCAGATGGGTCTGGGCGGGGCTGAATAGACCTGGCTGCATTTAAAGCAGGGTTCTGAAATTTCCTTTCACCTGAATGGGCCTTGTCTGCCTTCCACACTGCTGTCTCCTCCTACTGCCAGGAAACTGCATCAGAGAGGATAGAACTGGTTTGAACTGGGCACAGGCCTTCTCTGCCACCAGAGAATAAAATATTGTGTGCTATAAAAAGTCTTGCCCAGACCCCGGAACATTAGATCACTTCTGGGAAATCAAGAGCAACCTTGCCAAGGAAAAGAGCTAGAGAAGCTGAAGAGGAATACTGCCCCGGTGCCGTTTGCGGTCTGGGGGTTGGCCTGCATTGGCTATTTCCTGCCAAGGAACGGAGAAAAGGACTTTGCTGCTTGCTTTGTCCCTGCTTGAGGAAAAGATCACAAAGGGCTTGAACTGAGCTTGCCCCCTTTTCTAGAGGTCACAGGAACAGCAAAGACCTCACTGTGTCTGCGAGCACTGTCTCTGATTGTCTCCGCAGAAGAAGAGGATAACCGACTCTATCATCGAGTCCTTCACAGGATTCCGTGTCCTGAAAGCACTGCAGAGAGCAATGCTTTGCAACACTACCCAGGTCTCACCAACTCTGTCAATGAGCAGCTGCTTGCATCGTATCGTGTGGGCATTTACTCGGCAACGCTTCGTTACATGCTGCAAGGACGTCACCGACTGTGTCGCTGCCCAACCCGAACATCAACTGGCTCCGTTGCCACACTGTGGCCTGCCAGCACTCCAGCGAGCACCGTTTCACACTTCAACGCAAGCAATGGTCTCACAGACTCTGTCAACAAGCCGCTGCCTGCACTAAATCATGAGGACACTGCCGGCCGCAGTACTCCATTTCACAGTGCGACTGCACCATTTGTTCCGACTGCCTCACACCGATGTGTTGTTCACAACAAGAAAGGTACTGTCTCCAAGTCTGTTGACGCTTTAGCTGGCCCTTATCAACGCGGTCGGCTAAAATTGTTAGACTATGTCATATTCAGTATCTCGGTAACCTCAGGAGGAGCTACAGAGTTGGCGGAACTGTGTATTATTGATCTTCCTGCAAAAATCTAGGTTAAGTAGTATTTTTCAATAGTATTGCATGTTAGATTTTCATTGTATTTGGTCTTGTTGGTTCAGATAAAGATATACTATTCTTCTAAACTGGTATGGTATCCATTTGTAGTGTTTTCACTGTATTACTGTATATGTTCACAAATGCTTCACACACTGCCTCTGAGATAAGCCTGCCTGCTCGTGCCAAGCTACCAAGGGGGTGAGCAGGGGTTATTTTAGGAGTGTATCCCCCTTACCCTTATTAGAAGCAATGGTCCCTATTTGGTCAAAGGTACCTCTGCCAACTAGAGGACCCCATTTCTAACACTCATTTTAAGACATACTGTGAAGGCACATGCCACTTTATTTCTTAACAATGTACTGCTACTTGTAATTCCCCTTCTGATAATATTTAATTATGTTTTTAAAAGGACGAAATGTCAATTGTTATATGTATGTTACTTTTATGGATGGAAAGCATTCTGAATAAAGTGTCAAACAACCTGAATATGGCATTTGAATAATTTTTAAATAAAGCAATATTAATTCAATTTTGACCCGTGGCTATATTTTGCATATAGTTTCAAGAAAAGATCTTTAGAAGTATATTACATTTTACCTGAACTTGAGAGTGCCATATAAAACGTTTAAAATTCCAACTGCTATGCAATTGGGCATTCACTGTAAAAGGTTGAAACGAGCTGTTCTAGCCATAAGTTTTACATTTTTGCTCTTGTTCTGGTCAGGAGATTTCACTGAACTAATCAGTTGTTAACATATAGAATTAATTTTGAAAGCATTGACTAGATTTCACGATGTAGCAGCCCATAGAAAGCCAGAGTATATATTTAATAGTAGCACTGAAATGGTTTGTTGGTTTTGGAACTCACTTGCAGTGTTTCACTTCTGGTAATATTAAGTTGCTCCTACCTGTTCTGTCAGTATCCCTGAATCAGGTCGACTAGTCATCCTCATTTCCCCTAAGGACCACATTCAGTTTATTGTTTACATTTAGGAATTAAAATCATTCTGTTGTCACTTTTTCCTGAGAGAGAACTTTCCATTTGTGCTCCATAAATGTAAACTGCTGGCTGGTTTCTGGTTATTTATTGTAGCAGACATATCTGCTGGTATGGTTACTTATCCAGTTGTGCATGTAACAGCGCATATTGACTAATATAGATAGGTAGGGTAGGCTTCACTGATTGATTTTTAAATATTGGATGTTATTTTCTTTTGTGTCTGCCATCTACACTATGATTAGAATCAAATCCAAGTGCATGCTTTTTATTGTTGAAGGTGGTTTTACAAAACGTGTTTCCCGTGTCAGTAATTTGTAAAATGCCTAGTTGCAGAATTGGCCTCAACAGTGGCACTTGAGCTACAGAAATCCATGTTAAAATGAGGTCTAGCATTGCACCCTAAAAGTCGTTTGATTTTTGTGTTCAGGGTCTTCTGTGTGTTCTGTTAAAACTTCTCACAAATGTATTCAAATCACTATACAACACGGGACCCGCACACCTGTATCACCAGCTTCACTTCCACCAACTCACCTGACGACTTTGCTCAGCATCACCCGCACATGCACCCCGCGTCCAGCGAAGCAGAATGGGAGGTGGGTCATTCTATCACACCACCAAATGCTGGAATGACGTCCAATCCATCAAGGCCTCCTCCTCACTTAACTTCTGCAAGAACCTGAAGACCAGGCTATTTGTCATCTTAAGGGACCATCAAGACTGACTGTATCCAGGCCCAGTCTCATCACATGCCCACACTCACATACTTAGTGCCTGGATACTCTAACGGGTGACACCCTACATTACATTTCTTGTGAGTGACACACCACTCATAAACTGAAGTGCGCAGGGGGGGCTGCAAACACCATAGTGTGAATCACAACTTTCCAGGCATCACCCATCGGTCATTTTGCAGTTATTGTCTGCGACTGAAACCATGTTTTTCAGGATTAGTGATGTAAATGTAAATGTATGTATACTTGTAAAGCTCACTATCACCTTTCAGGCATCCTGGCGCTGTATACCGCTGTGGAACCCTTCCTGGCTTTCCCTGTGAGATGCCCCCTACTGGGCACCCCCAAGGTGAATCCAGGCATCCCAGCGCTTTCGGGGCCGTTGTGGAGATTAAGCAAGCTATTGCCCAGAGTTGCAGAGTGGGACCCATGATTAGAGTGGGCACCGAGGCGAGAATTATCGAGTCCGTGGACATTGAGCCCAAGACCCCGCCGCGTCGGGAATTGAACCCTGCTCCCGGGTCAGATCTCTGCATCAGGGTCTGCCGCTTCTTACCAGTGAGCCACACTTCTCTGATCTGAACACAATGAGTGGTGAGCTGTCTCTTTCTTTGCTTGATGTCCTTTCTGTTATGCTAACTGAGGGGATTCAAGTAAGGTTTTAACTGTGGGACGTTTACCTACTTGATAGGAAAGTTTACCTTTTTTCGTAACGTAGTGGGCCAGAGATTATTGCTGACCCTAGACTTTCATGCTTCATCTCACTCTCAGTCTCTTCATTTTCTACTTGTATCTGACTTCTTGAGAATCTTCATCTATGACCACATTTTACTAAATACCCTAAGTGAGCTCCTGCCCGGATGGAGTGCCAAGTGTGGTCTTCCAACTGCCTCTGGTGGCAAATCTCAATACGCGGTAACATAACTATAACTCATGCACTGCCAAGCACAGTGTCGTCATCAATGAGTTTATTTCAAATGCTGCAATGATGAATGGAAAAAACATGTTTTGGGGCCCCCATTTGTCTCGGCCCCCACTTGACGTGTGTCACCAAAACTTCCTAGTAAGGATCTAAGGTGAAAGAACATAAAAAAAAAAGCTTTGGTAAAAGTTATTAGGAAAATAAAAAAAAGGCTATTACTATGGAAACGAGCTCCTAACTGGAACTATCCAGTGGCAACCGCCGCTGGGCTATACACATGTACTTGATGTCAATCATATTAATGGCAAAGTTTATGGAGCAAATTAAAATTATTTATGGAATGATTCAGCCACTAGGCTAAGATAATGTATTATGTTTTGAAGCTCTTTTCTTGTAATAGCTTTTATGAGAATTGTTCTGATACATATACTTGCATGGAGAAAATTAATGAAAAGTATTATTACTATGCATTAATCTTGCTTTGTTTATAAATGATAACGAACTTGCAGGATGGATTGTATAACAGTACCCAGTCTTTTACTATGTTTTCTGAGGAAGTGATTTGTAATTATATTTTAAGGGCTGAATTTGCTAACTATCATACTACCAGCAACCTACACACTGTGGTTAAAACTTTTGCAGAAATCCCATTGTCTGAAGCAACATAAGCACATGTACATAGCTCAATACCTGGCACACTCAGACTTCTATGTTAGGTAGAAACTATCATGCTGAGATGATTCTGTCTAATAACTCAAGGCAGCTTACAACACTAGTATCTAGCATATAGAATATTTGCCCTGTTACAAACTTTTCTGCAGAGTCAAACACCTTTTGTGTAACATGTTAAACACAAGTCATCAACTATCACCTGCACACAGAGGGGCATATTATCAAGAGGGTTTATCTCTGCTTTTTTGGCTTTAAAAGACAAGAAAGCGGAGATATAATTATCTCCCTATTACCTAGCTGTCGCTAACAGTAGCTAGTAGGAGATAGCGACCATCTTGGGCTCCGCTTTGCATGTCAGTGATATTTATCACTAATGACATGCAAAGTGGGTGTGCCAAGATGTTAGCGACTGGAAACAGTTGCTAACATCGCTATCTCCTATTACCAACTTTTGGAGATATTCGCGCTAAGCGCGAATATCTCCAGAAGCTAACACCTGCCCCTGAGCAGTTCTTAGCTATGTTATCCAATGGTAGGTGGATAACATGGCTAAGAGCATTAGCTCGGTAATGCATGAATATCGCTGACTTTTCAGCGATATTCATGTATTTCAGCCGATTTTTATCGCTTAGGAGATATACCTTAATAATAGCAAGGTTCCGTAGCGATAAAAATCGCCGTAGCTCGGCGATAAAAATATCGCCGCTAAACTAACATAGCGATAATTATCGCTAGTTGTTGGTAATATGCCCCATAGTTTCTCTTCAATGCAACGTGTTAAATACCTCTATACAGCTATGATGAATTAAGAGTACATTAGTTGCTTATATACTTACATCCAAAGCTGTACACAATTATGTAGAGAAGTACTATGGTAGTTACCCACCACTATATAAACTATAAATCAACCCTATTCATTGGATGATGTCATCAGTGCTGTCACATATGATGTCAAAGAACATGTCATGAGTGATGTAATATCTGACGTCCTAAGCAGTGCATGGGGTACACGTTATAATTAGCCCTGATTACTATAACTGGTGAATTTGTTTTGTTTTTTGTTCAAAACATGAATGTATTGCTGACCTATTCACCTAACTATATAGTGACTTTAACCTATCATTATTTCAGTGAATTTCTAAGGTTTAAAAAAAACAAAAAACAGATTAATTTTTTGAACCTAATTATAATGTTACTTTTACCATAGTTTTTTTAATATAAAGTAATATTGTATTCCCATATGTAACTCCATCCCCCACAACGCATGGCCTCTGGCTGTGCAGAGTAGGTGACTGACTACAGCACTTGGCCTGTGGCCAACCCACCCAGACACAGCCAACCTCCTTCAGGCAGCCACCCCAACACTGTGCATGATGTTGCGTCGCACATAGTCTTAGGTTGACTGCAGGGCCTGGCATGTAATCAGGCCATGCGTTCAACTCCCCACAGGCAGTCAGACCCATGCTGCACAAAGCCTTTGGCCTAGCGCAGCAGGTTATTGGCTACAGGGCATGGTCCGCCACCATTCCCGGTGGCCAAACCCTTAGCAGTCTGCTATGGCGTGCTCAGTACAGGGTTCTATCCCTATCCATGGGGGCAAAACATACATAATAAGGAGCGTGGCATGTAGACTGCTCCCCAGCCCATAATTGGCCCTTGGGACCCCATCCCAGTGCCAGTTCCAAAATTAAGCATTTGCAATGCAATCAATCTCACCTTTGGGGCCCTATATTTGTTTTTAGCTATGCAGCATTTTAGTCTAGGTGCTGAAACATTTACTGCTCTAGCAGTACCACCCTACACTGCCCTTGATACAACTTCAAAGAGTATACACTATAGTGTGGAAACTTCCACGAAGCTCCCACGCTATAGTGTATATTGCATGCCACGCAAAGCGGCAGTGCATGCGCCTGGGAGAAGGGGGAAAAAAAACACAGGTGCGTGAGAATGATCAGGTCCTGGTAGGCAGAATACCACACTGCCCTCACCTGTCTCAGGCCCAAGCAACCCCTACAGACAGGGGCAGCAGAAAGATAATATCGTCAGAAGAGACTTCTATCCCAGCTCCTGCTGGCAGCACACAGATCAAGAATGTGTTGTGCCAGGAGTAGCACCCCAATGGGGCACGCAAGATCTGCTGAGCCAGGGAGACAACCATAGGAAGTTGCTGTGGTGCCAGAGATTCTCAAGAGCAACCCACCCGTCTTTCATGGCTCCGCCAGCTCTAATGAACACATGGACGTGCTGTGCGCACACACACTAACCTGCCCACATTTGTGCTCCCCTTTCTCACATTAACCACATGGCTGCTAGGCGTTTTCCCGTCCTGCGCTGAAGAACCAAAATGACCATTAATCATGACGAGCTGGCCTTGTCATCCGCGCACGGCAGGTAAGCGCCATGACGAGCCCAGCTCCTCATTAGCTTCGAAGGGGTTAACTAAGCAAGAATACTTAAAATGTATTTATTCTTAATATTTGAAATCTGGAGTTAGAATAGTATGTCACCCTGTCATGAAACACTAGGGGTGTATTTCTCTTGAGAGAAAGGATGGAAATATGACCATTCTGGGAAGCATAAACGAACAGAACCCAGGAAACTAATGACACTAAAGGGGGAGCCTGCTGACACAGACAGTTTTAGGGAAACTGAACTGCTGACTGCGGGTGACGTCATCCAACATACGCTGTAAAGCATGTAACACCGTAAGAGGACATCAAAGCAGTATTGTCTGCAGTGCAGATGTGTAAAGACGTGTTTATAAAAAAGAGAAACCCCAGTGCCCTGTGGTACTCAGCACTGCTATTATCCGATTGCTTGTGAATAAGTGCCTTACGCCCCAACACTCAACCCAGGACCTTTTTGTGAAGATCTGTAATGCAGACTTTCATTTCTTTGAAATTATGCACCAAATCCACTGTGCAAGTGTGAGATAGCCGTCAGCAGTGCATGAGAGAAAAAAAGAGCACAAATTCACCCAGCCAATTCTACGACAAACAAGCATTTGCAATGCAATAGGACTCGTATTTAGGCGAGACAATATGAATTGGTAACGGGAGTGCGGGCGTCCAAAAAGGCACGAATGGGAGTGGGGGGCAAGAAGTCACAAACTGCGGCAGGGGGTGGGGGAGACACAGGGAAGAAAATAGTGTTGGAGTAAAGGGGCCAGTAGCCAGAGAAGGATGCAAATAACAACATGGCCGTCAGGAGGAGGGTCTACCAAGCATAAAACCAATCAGAAGGCTGCATTTAGGATCCCAGCCAATCAAATAGATGGGTGGAGAGTGGGCGGAGCTTCCACAAAGCTTCCTCGCTATGATGTATACTGCATGCCTCTCAAGCGAGGAGCGCATGCGCTGCAAGGCTAGGCGAGACCTAAAAAGGAGAACAGGCCTCCCTCTTCAAGCCTTAAATGGCCCGAGTACCCATTACCCAGAGCCTAGTACAATTAAACATGGAAGGAGGGCATGTAGCCTCCAGCACCAAGCCTTATTAGGTCCTTGTGACCCCATCCATGGAGCCGTACAGTTTTATTTAAAGGAGAGGGAGGCGCATAGACCACCTTCTTGAGCCTTCAATGGGCTTGGGGTCCCAATACCCCTGGCCCATCTGGTCTTAAAATGGGAGGGGAGCCACGCGGCCCTTTTTCCTGAGCCTCTTTTAGCCCTGGGGTATCCATCCCCCCCATTTTTTATAAGGGGAGGCAGGCTACCAAAAACTGATTCTGCCCCAGGGAACCTATCCCCAGAGCCTCATTATATTATGAAAGGGAGTGTGGGACCACAAGCCACATTGGTCCCAGGAACATTTTCTTGTGGGGTTGCGTTACGTTATAAGGTGGAGGCTCTCGAAGCCTTATTCAGCCCAAGGGACAACATCCCTCGGGCTGTATTACAATAAAAAGACCTCCTTCCCCAAGCTATATAAGGCCCGGGGGACTCTATTCCCCAGGGTCAAATGGGGCATGCTCAGTCTCTCTATCAGGCTACTCAAGTCCCATGTACCCCATCGCCTAGGGGCAATATTTAAATAAAAGGGTTGGGTGTCATACAGCACTCCACCACACTACAAGCTGTATTTGGCCACGTACCCCTTCCACAAGCTAATTTAGGCCCTAGGGATCCCACCCCTGGTGCCACATTCAATAAGGAGTGAGTGCACCCCCCTCCTTGAGCTTTTCTAGGCCTTGGAGTGCCTACCCCTGTGTCCAAAATCCATCAGAGTAGGGGATCTTCCCAGAGCCATTATAGGCCCTGGGACTCCCACCCCTGGGGCAGACATGCACCCAAAAAGGGGAGGGGGCCACGCCACCCCCATCCCCAAGCCATTATTATAGGACCCGGGGAGATAACTCCCAGCCGAAATTTATCAAAAGCGGGGCCCACACGGCCCCTCTCTCCGAGCCTTGAATAGGCCTTTGTAGTCTCATGCTAATACACTGATCGCATCTCTGCGAGTCAGTCTGCTGAAGGATGAGTTTTTAACCGCTATTTAGTGTTTTAACTAGTTTGTATTTGTATTTTAAGCCAGCTAATTGTTTCCGTGTCTAATTGAATTTGATCTAGTTTGCCTTACGCACACGCAATCTGCACTTTTGAACTCGCAGCATTAATTATTCAGAACGTTGCTAATATAGGAAGTGGGTGTGGGCTTCTTGAATTCTTGCTTCACGCTGTGGACATAGATCGCCACCATTTTGGGAGGTGGGCGCTCTAGTCCTTTAATGAATAAAAACCGAGACGCTGAGCGGCCGTGCTGCGGTAGCACCGCTGGCGTGCCAAAGGCAAGCCCGTCTGCGACAGAGGGCAGCCAGCGCCAGTTATGGTGTCCATAGAACTACCGACACAACGTGCATTGTACAGTATGGGCGGGAGACACTGCTTCAACTCCGCTCTGTTGTAGTGTGTAGTGGCACTGCAGCTCTAAAGAACGGTGGGATCTTTTTACATTCACTGTAACTGGTTTCCGCGGATAACCAATGTAGTTACACACATGGGTCTAACCTCCAGTAGGAAAAAAGTCATGGCGGTTGGTCAGGGAAAGCAGTTGAAAGCAATACTGCTTAGCATCCGCTTCCTGCAAAAACATGAGGCGCAAGTACGTGACCTACTAGTTGATGAGAACCCGTACTTCCTCTTTCTTACTGAAACATGGCTGTCAGATGTCTCTAATCCCACCATAGCATCTGCCATTCCAGCGAATTATAGGATTATTAGGAAAGATCGTCATGAGGGAAAAGGTGGTGGTGGCGCCAGCATTTTCAAAGAGGAAATTGAGTGTGCTGCCTCAGCACTAGATGAAGTGGCAGGTGCAGAATGTCTGGGTTTTCCCTGCATTCGGTCATCCTAACACTGTATCGCTGGGATGCTGAACTATAGACCACCGGGCACATCCTGTAATTTCATTAGGTCCCTCCATTAATGCATTACATCGCTAGCTTTTAAATATAAACATCTTCTGATACTGGGGGACCTGAACTTACGTATGGACAAACCTTCTGACCCTTAGGTGGTTGCTCTGCTGGAAACAATGTCTGTCTGTAAGCTAAAGTACCTCATTAAGGAGCCCACACATAAGATGGGTCATGTATTTGAACAAGTCTTTTGCAACACAACGTTGGACACTGATTCCCCGATCCCTATTATTTGGTCGGAACATTTTTTTGTCCAATATCGGATATCTACAATAGGGAAGAGTAAGCTTTCAGAGACTAAGGCAGCTGAATATATCTTTAGAACTCTTAATACGATATTGCTGCCATCCCTACATAGGGCTCTTGCCTCATCTATCCCCTTATTGTCAAACAATCCTGTAAAGGAAGCCTGTGCCATAGATTACATATTAAAGTCGAACACTGACGCGGTTGCGCCTTTAACCGTGCCTACCTGTAGAGGCACATGCCACTCAGCTCACTGGTTCAATGAATCACTAAGAATTAGTTAAAGTAAATGTAAAAAGCTTGAAAGGAAGTGGCTTAACCTCTATCTTCCGGAAGATAGGAATACATACAGGGTAGCCTTAAAAGTACACTATAAAATGGTGAGAGAGATCAAAATGAACTACTGGCAGGGTAAAATCACAGCCTCAATAAATAAGAGCAAAGTGATCTTTGGGATTGTGAAGTCCTTTACGGCTCCAAAGGAAAGCAGTAAAGCTACCCTACTGTCAGAGGACTGAACGCACTTGGTGGCCCAGTCATTTTATGCTAAAATAGTGACAATCCAGCAGTCCTTCTCAGTGTCATTCAAGGATAAGTCCTTCCTGAGTACGACAGCGGATTAAATTAGGCACCCTCCATCCCTAGAGCCCCCACAAGGCCCTCAGTTATTACACTTCCCGGCCACTGAAATTGGGGATAGTCAATCTCTTATCTGATGAGCCTAACAACTGGTTCACCAATGAATACATGCCCAGTGAAGCTATTACCAGCCCTTGCTTCCACCATAAATCAACAAATCAATAAGGTATGAAGTTCCTCTTTGCCAGTTGGTATTATGCCTCCTCTCTGGAAACAGGCAAAAATCCTGCACCTCCTAAAGAAACCGAGCGATGACCCCCATATACCCACAAATTATAGGCCTATCTCCCTCCTTCCGGCTCTCTGTTTGCTGAAAAACATAATCTTTTGCAACCCACTCAGTCTGGCTTCAGGACTAATTATAGCACTGATACCGCTCTGTTGGAGATGACAGAACATCTAAAGGAGAAGCTGGATCAGGGGGCCAGAGTGATCCTCATATTGTTGGACCTGTCGGCAGCGTTCGACACGGTGCCACATACACAGCTCCTCAATAGATTGAAAGAAATGGGTTTCGGAGGTAGGGCTCTAGCATGGCTAGCATCCTACCCAGAGGACATAGAACAGGTTATTTGGACTACCCCTATTTCCTCTCTCATGCCCAGTTTACAGGTGGGAGTACCTCAAGGCTCCTGCCTCAGCCCAATGCGTTTTTGGTGAATTTCCGACCTGATGTTGGGCTCTCCGGGGAGATAATGGTTCAGGGAAGAAGACTGTGCAGCCCCCTCACCCTTTTTGGTAAATGTCAGCATGCATACTACATATGCATATTTATTTCTGTTATAATGTTTTGAGAAACCATGAGGCTGTCTAGAAAGGTTATAGATCAGGTCTAATATAGTTATTTTGCACCAACTTTTATGGACTTCAGTTCAGGCTTACGTCCTCCTAGACAGGTGGTAACACTGGACAAATGGAGGTCTCCAGTGGTTGGTCGGCTGGCTAATGAATCTCTGGTGAGGTGGAGCAGATAGACCCCCAAGGTTTAGGAGTGAAGATGGCACAACAGCAACCACAAATGGATCCATGGCAGGGTTAACCATAGGCAGTTCTTGGTCACAGCATCACAACACACATTTTGATGGCAGTGGCACAAACAGCCTCAAGGACCTCTCCTTGTTTGCTATCTGCATTTGGGACAGATAGCTCAGATAAACGGTACCCACTCTCCCCAGGGAATGCAGATCACTCTCCACAGTCTTCTTCTGGCGGACCTACACACTTTTGGGATTGAGTTGCTTCTAGCACTCTCTGAATAATCACACTTTCTGTAGAGTTGTCACACTCTGTAAGCCAGTAAATTATAATTTTCCATGGCACAACTCTCCTCTGGGAAGCCTGCTGGCAGGCATTCACTAGCTCGGTTTGCAGAACACTCCTTCCTCGGTCCAAAATAGCTTGGAACTGGGAAAAGTGATTAAGTTTCTTCCACTTTCATAAAGTCAAAGCAGAAAAGAGATGGGGATTATTTTCCTGCACTTTTGGAACTGGTTTTGCGTAGTTCTTCTTTCAAGTGTCCTTTCTATGCTATGTTCCAGACACAGACTTTATATACAGTGAATCTCCTTTCAAGAGGGTAGTTGTCAGCTGGTTTTACTACAAAAGTGGCACAAGGGTATGCCAGCTTTCTGCACCTGGATGCCAACAGCCACATGGAACAGTTGTCAAGGACAGGTCAAAAAGCTAACCTCATTGAAAGGGGTGCCTTTCAGTATAACAGAGACTGCTGTCCCATCCTTCCTCTCAAATGGTGATGCTACAGGAAGAACAATCAGTAGTCCCTCAGAGCAAAAGGCCTAATTGAATTGTTAAAGGAACCTTGCTTCTTCTGTCTCCACTTCTGTGTACATGTCTCCTCTCTCTAGCTTCAGGATTATTTACAATACGCTTCCTCTGCCTGGGAAAATATTCTCGCCTCCATCTTATGCACAGCAACAGGCCAGGTGCTTCCACAACTGAACCCACATGCCTCTATTACTCTGCCTTGCCAATTTACACAATGCATGTACCATACAAGCTACATACACAAATATGAGTGTGATAGCTAGGAGCTTGTATGGGCATGGGAATATAACTTTACACTAGTGAGCCAGTTGAACTCAATGTCAGTGACACAGATTACAAGCATTGGCATAGCCAATAGGTCTCGCCTTTGGGACCTTACAAGTGTCTAACCATGCAACAGTTGATGTTGTTGCACCGAGGATATTGTGCTCGATAACTAAACACTTATAAGGTCCCAAAGGCGAGACCTATTGGCTAAGCAAATGCTTGTTCTTACATGGCTAGCTGCGGAACGTGTACAGATATTTACATTTTGTTGTGCTTTTGAACAGGAAACATCCTACAACCTTGCCTTTCAATCCCTGTATGCCAGCAAGAGTCAAATAATTACATTTTTCTTTCATTAATTGCAAAGTGAGAGGAGTTTGGAGAAAGAAAAAACAATCCCCTTTAAAATAAGCTACAGTTCGTCCTGATCTTTGACTTCCGTATCTGAAACGCTGCAAATCTGACGTAAAATATTAACTTTGAAGGCATCTTTACGGACCTTAGCGAGCCACCAGAATTGGCTCCAAATAGTTTGGGAAACACTGCTCTACAGACAGTTGGTAAATGATAATCTGAATTACATCATACCCGTTTAGCTGGCAAAAATTCAGAGTGGCATTACATCCACCTCCCTGTGGATATCAATGTTTATTTGCGCCAACCTTGGTGCTTCATCCTTAAATAAAAGAAAGGTATCCACATCAGCAGTTCTGGTGTTGCAAAGTAAAAGGCTGATCAAAAACGTTTATGGGCTTCTTTAAGATGCTCCCCTCCGCATTATGTAAGCAAAACAAACCTTCTCCCAAAGGTCTCAGAAGCTACTGTTAGCATTTTTCAGAAACCTACATAATGTATAAAAAATATACAACCTTCAATTAAGACATATGTTTTTACAGGGATTAAATAGCGAGGCACTACAAAGAGAGTTTTGGACAATATTGTTGCTATGTGGTAATGAGTTTTCTGGGGAGATGTTTTTCCTTGACGGTATCTTTGTCCATATAGTTTCAAATTAAGTTGGGGTCTAATCCCTTATATCCATTCATATTCCTGATCATGATGCTTTTCTCTAAACTGTACGTGACAGTTTCTGACTACATTGTTGGTGTGGTTTCGATTAAGGGAGGATGTTGATAGGGTGCATGTAGATTGCTCAGATATAGAGGGGTAACTGATTGCATTTACAGCATACCTTCAGATATCTCATTCCAGAGGTGTACAACTATTTACTATAAGGTAGAGAAATTGTGGTATTTCCTTCTTGTAACAGATCTGAAAACCTGCCACAACTGGTATGTGTACACCACTTCTGAGTTTTGTGAACCGCAAAAAATTTTTTAAAGAGCCAAATTGTCTTTTTGTTGCTTGATTAATTAAAGTATGAGCAAACTTCTTACTACGGTTGATCCGCCTGTGTTTTTTTTAATACTGAGCATAACAGTAACATTTTGAACCCAATTGTTAACATTGTTTCTCATGATGTCATCTCTCTCCCCCTTGGGCTGCCCCCGCCATTGCCTATGCACAGCCGTTACTCTTTATAACGTAGACTGCGAGAGTAATTAGGAGGCTAACTCAGGCTATGTGTAGCATTTGCTTTCTGCAGCTGCTCAAGTAGCTGTTGCTGAGTAACTGAAGAGACTTGGAAGGCCGGCCTAGAATGGTACCCCTTCGAAAACAGGCAAGCAGAAACCACCACTTATTAAACTAGCAGTCACAGGTTTATCTAACCGAGAGTCTGGGTGACACTTCTCAGTTGAGGTGAGAGTGCTAAGAGCGGATCTAGAGGCAGTGAACCAAAAACAGCATTAGCTCATTTCTGAGAACCGACTATGTGATTTGGAGTGTACGTACGCGCTTGGATGTGGGTAGAATGGATATGGCGAGCCATGGAATGTGGAAGAGGTAGTATTTTGCATGGGAAGCTGGAGGGGGGACTGAATGGAGGAGAAGGTGGTGATCATTTCAAGGTTCAAGTCACGGCGTCAACATTCTGTGATTCTGAGCGAAACAGTCTCCACATGCTTCGGAACGCGCTAAAAGTAAATTTTTAAAAAGTGTCGGGAAAAGTGAAAGCATTTCTCCAGCAAAAGTGAGCAGTACCAGGAGCGATAATTGCTACTATATAGTGACGCGTGCTCCCGCAAGTGAATCTTCAAACTTGCACGTGGAACAGTTGCACGTTTTTGGCTGAAAAGCCCAAGCGATTATCAAAGGTCTTTTTGCCTATGCAGCGCATGCGCGCTGTGTAGGCGAGACTTAAAAAAGTAGCGTCAGCAGTCTACTGTCAGTAAATTTCGCTCCACGCCTCAATGTAACAGAACAAATCCAGAACCTCAAACATGTCAATAACCAACACATACACAGACAGACACACAGATACAAGAACACCATGCAGGAGACATTTCTGTCTCAACAGCGGAGCACACCATACACATCACATACCTAGTGTGCAGTCAAAAATCCTGAATATGAGTCATTCAAAGAATAGTGCTTGACAGACAGAATTCTTTTTTTTTCCCTTATGCCAATCTTTGGCTATAATAAATCATCCCAAATAGAAAGAACCAAAGCCAGCACTTGTTTTGAAGAACATTCCAGCTTTTCTTAAAAGTTATATATTCTATTTTTGAGGATAATCATAATTAATTTTAGGGAGTTGTACGAGCCCTCATTTCTTAAGAATTTAAAATACAATAAAAGTGTCACTCGGGTATATTATATATAACCGCATTCTAAAAATGACATGCACTCATTTTATTCTACTCTACATTTTCTTTTTGTACCCCTTGATAACGCTTTGTGAGTCGCAGGGCCACACTACTTAAATATTCAAATTAAAATATAACTTCAGCATGGTTTTAGGAACAGGTATTAAGTGTTCCTTTTAATCCCTTTTCAGCCCTTCCCACCCCCATATCATAGTTAGGATGTACTGTTTTCAAACTTCCTAGGTTGTCTTCTGTTTGTTCATTTGAGAGTATGGACGTCCCTGGGAACACCAGATGAATGTCTCAATGCACACTTGATCTTTCCGATGTTATTCTGCAGTTAGAAATATTGGTAATATTAAAACTGCTAAATATAAAATTAGATACCTCACCAACATCAGCCAGGGTAAAAGCAGCGAATAATAAAGAATACGTTGGATAAAAGGTTTCTATTAGTTTATAAAATCCCACCACCTCTTGAAACTCTGAAAAGGCGCAGCATGAAGCAGTCAGTGCTGTTAATAAATGTGAACACGAGATTCACTTTTGGATGGGGAAAGAAATATTTAGCTCGTATTCCACATCGTATTTCCCCTGTTCCATTATGTGATATTCATTACTTGTTCACCATTCTTCGGTTTTGTCTGCCACGGAGTAAATGGTGGCGGAGACATTTAAACGGAGCTCCTTCCGAGTAAAGACGTTTTTATGGTCATTTTACAGAGGTGCTTTATGTGACCAACCCCAGACATCCTTAGAGCTGTAGGCAAATGAGAAGGCTGTTGGGCATAAGTTAATGTCTCCGGCAGTAGAACTATTAAACCAACGCTATCCTATGAAGCATCTTTCTTTTACAAGAAGAATTATCATGAACTTTTACAAAACTATTTAATATAAAATATTGTCAGCGCTTACTCTCGTTGCATCCCTTATTAGCATTGACAGCCGGAGCTACAGGAGCCCTCAGTGATGAGTGGCCTGCCTCCTAGCGGTGGCACTGAGTAAGCATCGACAGCTGCAACCAGTCTTTGGTCTTTCATCGTTTATAATGAAAGATGTTGCCATGTTTTGATGTTGTATAGGAATGTACCCATTATTCTTTATTAGAATGCATGATACAGTGCTGGTGGATGACATGGGGTCCTTCAGTTTGTTGGGCCCATATCATAAGTTGGTTAGAGTAGCTTGTGGTTTGGACACCCAATAAAAAGTAAGTTGCATGTGTGGCTCCTCTGCAGTGGTGGAAGAGTGTCGTTCCACTGTCTGGCTCGGAGCCAGAAATGACAAGTTAAGCGAAGTCATTGTTTTTTTTTCCATTGGCCTACTGAGCCAGCTTGTGCCAGGAGGGGCGGGGCATAGGGAGGAGGAGTGCTATGCTCACTCCCAAAGTGCGCATGTGTGTTTGTCCGGCATCTCAAGCCAACCAAAACACACATGCGAACTTAGGTTTCTCCAGCCTGGCTGCATTGAATAGCTGGGGTGGAGAAAGCTCAACAGACTCCCGGGACTGAGCGGAGCGTTTTTCCAGCTCGCTCAGGCCAATCCCTGCTCTGCTCTCATGGAATGAGAGCAGCGTGTGGATTGCAGGGTGTCTGTGGCACGGCCCAAGTGCTTGCTGGGAACAGGAAGGACGAGGTGCAACACAGAAGACAGGCGGCAGTTCCAGGTCAGGGTTTATTTTGTATTTATTTGATTATTAAACCCTCCAGCCCCCGCACACGCTCCCCATCATGCGCTCCCCCCGCACCCCTTCCACCCGCTCCACCACCTCTTTATTCTGGTGACTACCACTGGTTAGTTGATCATTGTGAATGCATAACCACTACAATAGACCCTTTTAAATTTGGCTCTCTGAACTTTCCTGTGCGAAATCCATCTATACAAGTAATGAGTTTGAAATGTCTAATTTTTTTATTTTTGTTGCTAAAAGTTTGGACCTTTATCAGAAGATTTAAATGTTTCAGTAGCTCCATTGTAAACAACTAAGTGCCCTGGGCATCTCCTGGCTGGCAGAAGCCTGGAGCTCCAACATTCCAGTGTTTGACTTAGTTCACAACAGGTGTTTGTTTTGACTAATTAGAACATTCTGCCCTATAGGGGCGGAATGTTCTAATAGCCTTCGAGCCCTCCGTAGCGGGCTGTACCGGCCATTAAATGACCTCTCCCTTGTTAAAGGCCCGATCTGAATGCTGGAGCGGGCCTTTAATGGCCAGTCGAGCCCACTATGGCCGGCTCGAAGGCTAAATCAGAGCCCTTTTCCCATAAAAAAATTAGGTTTTGACATATTCAGTCTTACTGTAATTATCCACAAGGGTACTGTGAGGGTCTGGATGATGTAAAAGGGGTGACGAATAGATAGACTCGCCCAAAACCAGTAATCCGGTAACTTGTTAATCAAAATTGTGTTTCACTGTGGAATCCAGGACTCCCTCTAGTAGCTGATGGCAGAAGGGACATGACTACCTCATGGAAGACGAGCAAGTGCCAAAAATGTTAAGGCATCACAGTTTCAAATCCACCGAGCAATTTGGTAAAACAAATCAGCAATCAAATGAGAAAATTTGACACAAAAATGCCCTAAATTGTTTCAAAGAATCAGGAATGAGAGTAGTTTTACAGAAAATATGAAATATCGCTTTTAAATTGTTTTTCTGTGTCTAACCTGTACTGAAATTTGACAGGTACCTTCTAATCCTCATTTTGCCTTCCAGGGACACAGCGGGGCCGGCTGGCAGCTTTTTTCATCTCTGGCGCCCAGCGGCAGTGGCCGCCATCTTGGATTGGGCCGGTTCGCCCGACCCCACCCACGCCACTCCCCCCACGCTGCTCCCCTATTTAGGAGCATCTCACAGTCTCCCCAGCGATTGCGAGCAGCCCGGTGGCAGTGGGCTAGCAAGCAGGAGCTGTGGGCTGCGACTGTGCATTTTAGTTACCTTTTAGCGCGTTGTCACGCTGATGAAAGCGTTGACACGCGTACGCTTTTAAATTGTTTTTCTGTGTCTAACCTGTACTGAAATTTGACAGGTACCTTCTAATCCTCATTTTGCCTTCCAGGGACACAGCGGGGCCGGCTGGCAGCTTTTTTCATCTCTGGCGCCCAGCGGCAGTGGCCGCCATCTTGGATTGGGCCGGTTCGCCCGACCCCACCCACGCCACTCCCCCCACGCTGCTCCCCTATTTAAACTTCCCCCATGTGTCAGCGCAGCGGACG
Source organism: Lissotriton vulgaris (assembly GCF_964263255.1). Taxonomy (NCBI): domain Eukaryota; kingdom Metazoa; phylum Chordata; class Amphibia; order Caudata; family Salamandridae; genus Lissotriton; species Lissotriton vulgaris. The sequence continues at coordinate 190,046,329 of NC_141688.1, read as the reverse complement.
AGCGCAGCGGGCTCGCCGTAGGCTCGCCGGAGTCAAGCCAGAGTCCTGCCCGTCTGCGCCCGTCCGCGGCAGGCCGGGGCAGGGGGCACCCCTCCTTGCTCATCTCCCTTTATATTCATCCTCCTCCCTTCTCTCGCTATGGTCTCCTGGTACCATCAGCCCGTCTACAGCCGCACTATTAGCTCAGCTAGGTCTACTATGTCATCCTCCCTTCTCTCCCCCTTCCATCATTCCTGCCCGCCCTTCCCCCCCTCCGTCCGTTTCATGTACTCCGGCCTTTAACACCACGGCCACGCTACTAAACACCCGCTCTGCTGTCAGCCACCAGTACGAACTATACGACCACATCGACACTCATAAACCAGATCTCCTGTTCTTAACGGAGACCTGGTTTAAGGCTGACTCCCTGCCTAACGTTTTAGCCGCACTTCCCCCTGGCTATTCGGCCCTTCGAGCAGATCGACCAGAGGGCAGGAGAGGCGGTGGAGTGGCCCTGATAGCCCGCACCGACCTTCAGTTTCAGATTCTTCCCTCCCCCCCCATTCCCGAAGTGGATTACCTGGTCACCCGCTCCAACTCCCAATCCTCCCCTTTAACCTCTGTTCTAATTTATCGTCCCCCTCACCCCTCTCCCACTTTTGTTTCTAACCTTCAGGACGTACTAGCTACGCTGGTAGTGAATAACTCTTCAGTGCTAGTCTTGGGTGACCTAAACTTCTGGCCTAATGACCCTGCCGAGAGTCCCTTGTCTAAAGACTTCACTGATCTTATGCTTAGTCTTAATTTCACTCCTCACATCCACAGCCCCACTCACGTCCAGGGCCACTCACTCGATCAGGTTTGGACCTTGAACATCCCTACCACTCCCCCCACCATTTCCCCTTGCCCCTGGTCCGATCATTTTTTAATTTCATTTTCCCTTGCCTTGGCCCCTATTACCAAGCCTCCACTCCCCAAGAACACCTGGGCCAGAAAATGGGGCAAAGTCGATCTGCCAGCCTTCTGCTCCTCGCTAGCCTGTACTAGCCCTGACCTCTCTGGCCTCGCCGCCCCTGTCCAACTGGACACCATCAACAACTGGTTGACCCATGCGGGCGACACCTTCGCCCCCCTTAGGCGTATTACGGTTAAGCGAGCACACGCCGCCAACCGGTGGTTCACTTCCACTCTTAAAGAGAAAAAGTTGGCCGCACGTAGGGCAGAACGAGCATGGAGAAAAGCATACTGTCCCTCTCTTAAAACCATCTATCTCTCTGTGCTCAAGGAATATAAGCAGAGCATCCTTGATGCCAAGACTCTATTCTATTCCAATAGAATATTGTCAGCAGAGTCACAGTCCAAGGAAATCTTCGCCACAGTGCACGAGCTCGCGTCATCCAACAGAGTCTCGGCCTCTATTCCACCCTCTCAATCTCTCTGTGACTCGCTTAACGACTTCTTTGTGGACAAGGTGATAAAGATTAAGGCCAACATCCCTCCCCCATCCCCCACTTTTACCAACCCTCCCCCCCCCCCGCTTCTTCCAAACTCACCTCCATCCCCCCCCTGACCACAGCCACGCTTCTCCCCCTGCTTCACAGGGTGAAATCAGGTTCCCCCCTTGATTTCGCCCCCGCCCACATTTTGAGAGAAATCTTTCTAACATGCCCATCCCCACCCCTCACACTCCTAAATGATTCTCTCAGTAATGGAGTGGTACCCGCCCCCCACAAATTTGCAGCCGTTATTCCCATTCTAAAAAAGGCTGGTGCGGACCCTTCATCCCCTTCCAACTATCGTCCTATTTCCCTTCTTCCCTACCTGGGAAAGGTTCTAGAAACCCACGTCACCGCCACGCTGAGCTCTCACGTGGAAATCAACCACTGCCTCTCCCCTCGGCAGGCGGGCTTTCGCCCCCTCCATTCTACGGAAAAGGTAGTGGTCTCAGTTATGGACAGCCTACGCGAAGGCATCGACACCAATCTCCCTCAGGCCCTCATTCTTTTAGATCTGTCCGCTGCTTTTGACACGGTGGACCATTCCATCTTACTTACCCGTGTCAAGGCAGCGGGCATAGAGGGCCTAGCCTTCGCCTGGCTTGAGTCCTTTCTAAGCGACAGAGCCCAGGCAGTCCATCTTACCGGTTTCGCTGCGGCCTCCCACAAGGTGACGTGCGGGGTCCCCCAGGGTTCCTCACTCTCCCCCCTTTTGTTTAACCTATACATTTTCCCCCTCATTTTTATGTTACAGCAGCTCGAGGTCACGGTGTACAACTACGCCGATGACCTCCAGCTTATTTTCAACCTTTCTCACTCTCCTTCATCGTTTCAGAATGTCCAATCTGTCATGTTATTCATTCAGGATTGGATGAACTGCAACCAACTCAAACTCAACCCGGACAAGACTGAACTAGTCTTGACCGGAGGTGGTTGCAGTCCCTGGTCCCCTTCTCACTGGCCCTCCCCACTTGGTGCTCCCCCACTCCCGGTCCCCAAAGTCAAAACCCTTGGTATCTTCCTCAATCCCTCACTTTCTGTTCACTCACAGGTTAGTTCTGTTGTTTCCTCTTGTTTCTTTTCCCTCAGAACTATCAGGAAGATCTCTCGGTTCTTCTCACTCCCCGCCCTAAAGATCATAGTGCTGGCGATGGTGTTGTCGCGCCTTGACTACGGCAACATCATTTACAATGGCGCGCCTGCCTACGCCATCCACCGACTGCAACTAGTGCAGAATCAGGCGGCCCGACTTATCTATGGCCTGCCTAAATATCATCGGGCCTCCCCTTTACTGCAGGCACTGCACTGGTTGCCGGTGAAAGAGCGGGCCCTGTTCAAGCTTGGGTGCCTTACCTTTCAGGCTAGAATGGGCACTGCACCAGAGTTTATCTGCTCGGCTATTAAGCCTTACACCCCAGGGAGGGTGCTTCGCTCCTCTCACCTGGCCCTCTTAACTGTCCCCCGATTCAAAAAGAAAAAGGCTGGCGGCACCAAGTTTTCTGTTCTGGCCCCTGTATTTTGGAACTCCTTACCCGTGGCACTCCGCACAACATCCTCCTACACTGAATTTAGGAAAAACCTCAAAACCTTCCTCTTTTCTCGTGCTTTTGCTGCCTAAACTCTCCTCGTTTGCCATCCCTCGCAATTTGAAGCGCCATGAAACCGCATGGTATAAGTGCGCTATATAAATGTTTTTAAATTCAAATAAATTCAAATATCTCTATAGAAGCCAGCGAGGAGCACCGCGTCAATTTTCGCCCAGTTATATTCCCAAAGTCGAAAACTCTATAAAAAAGAAAAGCTGTTAGCCTCAGACTGATGGAAACTCTTTACTTTCTGATTAATTTATTTTAAATGAGCTCGAAAATATTTATGAAAATACTTCTTTTAGGTCTTTCCTCCCAACAGGAGCTCTGGCTGTACAATGGCAACATGCTATTTGTAATTTTACCAGGTCATCAGTGTATTTATCATTATTGCGTTGTGTGTGACTTACAAGATCAGAACTGTGGAAGTGAAAAATAACGTGATATATGCATATTCCCTTGCATATTTTGTGCATTCGAGTATTTCATAGGTCAATAAATACTATTTTATTTGTAAATGTAAATGTGAATATGGGTGTACTTGTAAAGCGCACTGTGACTCCATGGAGTATCGTGTCGCTGTAGACCGCTGGGGAACCCGTCCTGGCTTTCCCTGTGAGATGGTCCCTTTCTGGGTATCTCCAAGAAGAAACCAGGCATACCCGGCCTATGTGGGGGGATGTTGTGGAGATGAGGCAAGCTAATGCCCAGAGTTGCCGAGTGTGATCTCTGATTTGTGGCAGGCTATCCCCCAGCCAACTCCAAACAAAAAGTCTGATTGGCTCTCTAAGTACAATACACAATTACAGTAATAAGTATAGAAAATAGTTCATACATCTAAACGGAATGTCAGCCAGTGTTGATGTTGGAGAACGCCTGCCCTTGCAGACCTGTAGGCATTGCTTGTGTAGCAGCCCACTCACTGCAGGCCCTAGACTCTCAGACACAGACATTGTGGACGTCTGTTGCCTGAGGAAGTCTCCTAACAGTGTTACATGATTTTATATGACAACCTTCTGAATCATGGTGATGATTAGTTAGGCAAAAAACAGCTGCCAATATTCTGGGGAAAAAGGCTGTGTGTGTGTTGAAACAGGCAAACCTCGAATCATTGTTTAACTAACCATCATGCCAGTATGGCTTGCATCCATTTCCTCTGATTAGCACAATAGCTGTATTGCCATCTCTTGCCACTCATCAAATCTGCTCTGTTAATATTTCCTCTTCACCCATTTTAATTACAGAATGCAATTTCATGCTGAGCTCACCTCTGAATTGGTACAGAATATGTAACTTGGTCACACAGTGCCTTTATTTTACAATCTCGTTCTTGATAATCACACTATTTCACAATAAGCACCTGACACTTGTGAAGCCCCTTACTCAATTTGTGGCAATCCCTGGTTTTAGAACTCCTCAAGCAATGGCGACCCTAACTACTTGAAGGAGCGACTGCCATCTGTATTGTGTTTGTAGTGCTATCTTAAGCTTGCAGGAGTTAGACAGCAAAGCTGTACAGAACTGGAAAATTAAAGGACCTCAGAAAGCAGGATTGGTCATTCTGGAACAAATCCTGATCACATGGAGATAACCCCTTGAGTCCGTGGTCCAAACCATTCCTCCCTTTCATATTAGACTTCGAGTAGATACTTGCATCTGCGAACCGCTGTGCTTGAAAAGGCAGAGAGAAGGGTTTATTATTTCACTTGGCACCTTGTAGTACCTTGACTCCAGTGGATTCACTACAATGTGGCATTTATAATGCAGATAATGTGAAACAGGAGTAGGGTGAGAGCACACCGTCTCACATTCCAACACTCACTTTGCCCAGTGGCGGCTCCCCCACTATTGCATGTGGTTTTGGCCCGCTATCTCAGGCCGACCAAACCCACATGTGCAGTGACCAGCTCTCCAACCCCAGGTGCATTGCTGAGGTAGGGGAGAGCAGGCACAGGCTGCCAGACTGTCCTGTTGCACATATCATCGTTGCTCAAGCCAATCCTAAAGCTGCTCTAACAATGAGAGCAGCCACAGTGTGGGCCGCCGGCTTGGCAGTTCCGGCTGGACTGTACCCATGAGGCACAGGTACAAGACTAATTTGCATATAGCTGGGTCTGAACTGAGGTGGCGAAGTCAGCCAAAGAACGAGGATGGATTCAACCCAGATCTGTGACTGGGCCCTGGGTGAGCATTTGAAAAGTTTTAACACTCCGTACATCATCTACTTGTTTTTGCTTTGTGTGCCCTAAGTTGGCAGGGTATGCCCAGATGTGGGTCTCTTGTTCACATTGCCACTGGATTCAAGTTAGCCTGGCTGATGAGGGGTATTACCCCGAAACCGGTCCCATGAATACTTGTTTCCGGTACAGGGAAGACTTGATTTGGCAGTACAGGCTGAACTGTTCCCATGAGACTCAGGGTCAATACTGATTTACATATAGCTAGTTCTGAACTGAGGTGGCGCAGTGAGCTAAAGAACAGTGATGAATTCAACCCAGATCTGTGACTGGGAGTGAGTGTTTGAAAGGTTTCAGCACTCCGTCCTTCATCTCCTTGTGTTTGCTGGGAACCAGTGTTTGCCTGGCTTTGGAAAGGAGAGGCAGAAGAGCATGAAGCAACGTGATCATGGAGGGCGCAGGTAAGTACTTTTTAAATGTTTTCCAATTTGTCTCCGTTGTACCCCATCCTTCTCCCCTCCCTTACCCTCTACCCTACCCCACCTCTTTTTCCCAACAAGAGACGATCCTGAATTTTCCCCAATGCATCATGGTACATCCAGTGCATGATAACACATGATAAGACATCAGTAGTCTTTAATTTGTCACCATGATTGATGCAGCTTGGTGCAGCTTGTGCTATGTAACTCTAGAGACCTGTTTCTCCATTAAATTATTTCATCAGTATAGAGTAACAAGTCATTTTGGGGCTGCTGCAAATGCTACCAAAAGGCTTATCATGTCTCTGTACTACTCATTGGCTGCACATGCAACACAAGCTTGTCAGCTCAGTAGCTCAAATGAGCCTTTTCAAACAGAAGGAGGGTGTAACCTCCTCACATCCCAGCACTCACTGGGCCTCAATGCATCACATGCATCATGGTAAATGCAGGGCATGATAACACTTACTTCAGTAGTAGTCTTCAATTTCTCACCCTGGTTGGTGCCACTTGTGCTGTGTAAAGCTACACACATGTATCTGGTTTAATTCCTTGATCAGTTGTTTTGGGGGGACATGTTGTCCTGGTACTCCTTGGACTTCATTGGCCCATGACGGAGCAAATCAGATTCAGTCTGGGATAGGACTGTGTTCGCAGTTGCAAATGCTTTGCTGACCTAAAGGTAGCTGCTTTCTCAGGGCTTTGTTCACATTAGAGAATACAGCATTAGGACACATGCAAGCTGACCCATATCCTATTTGACATTTTGACTGAGTGCCAGGGCAGTTGCTAGTTGCCCAGGTGTATGTGAGTGTTATTTTTGCTTGTTTTTTTTTTTAGCTCTATGCCGTTGTATAAGGTGGGAAGAGTATATAACACATCTGAACAAGGTTTTGCTTGCTGGTAGTGAAGTTAAGAGACCTCCCTTCCCACCTCCCCTCTCCTGCCCTTGTCGAAATCAGTAGGACTTGTGGGGTACACTTTCCACTCCTTTGGGTAATATGGGACTTATCACACTAATAACCCTCGCCCTTGCCCAAAGCGGGGGACTTAGGCCCTAACGCTGCCAATTGTGCAAGACGAGCATTATTACAAAAGAAGAAAGAAATGCCCATTTATTATTTTATTAATCTCTCCCACTATTTCCGAACAAATGTTTTTGCCACCATAGATACTCTTTCAGCCCACAGATAAGTCTTAAATATTTGTTTTCAATATTAAGTGAAACCTTTTGTATTATTTATCCAAAATGTTCTAATCTTGTGCCTGTCCAAAGCCTGCAGGGTCTATTAGTTTTGTGCTTTGTGTTTCTCTTTATCACATAAATAGAGAGGTGGAGGGTAGGCCATGGTACACCCCCTCCACCCCCAAAAGATAACCATTCACAAGAATGAGTACGACAGCGTCATGAACAAACTACAAGAAATGGAAGATAGATTGCTTCTTCATTTTATAGAACCGATCAATGGTCCTGAATATGGACATCGCAGGAATTCTGCCAAGTTGTTGTGAAAAGCCATCCTTTATGGAAGAGGATACCTCACCCATGTAGTAGTGTAATGCTTCATCATCAGCATCCTCTGCCCACTCTTTTAGGTCAGTGCCACTGGGGTGGACTCAACCTCCTCAAAGAAATTAAAAGAAGGAGGGGTTATGACATAAACATATTAGACAAAGCGAGATCCAGATAAATTAAAAATACCTTGGGTTCCTCAGAATTTAACTTTATTAGTCAGTACCCTAGATTTGTCTAAAAACAAAAGTGAGTGGGTACTCAAAAACCAAAGACTCTCACCTGTCTCTTACCTGCCAACATGTTTCTGCCTACCTATCCTAGCCTAACCGTTCTGAGCATTCATCAGTGCTTTTGGATCCCTACATTCAGAGGCTCTAATAGCCACAGAAATATTTACTTCTATTCTCTTTTAACTCCCAAAAGCCCAAGTAAATCCTACCTGGGACTAGATCTATGCCAGTATATCCACCCTAGACTATAGGGGGTACCAGCTCTCTGTTCCAGAAGGGGGTGATGCCCCTTATTGAAACACATTCCTCAATATTCATCACTCAGGATCACCTGTGTCACGGGTATTCATAGTACGGCCCGCAGACAGCCTGATGCCCAGCAAGCCTACCTTGGCGGCCCGCGGACCTTACAGACATCGTACCCGTGTTTTAAAAAAAAATAATTTAAAGATTGTTTGCAAACACTGCGCGCGACTCTCAGAGACTCTGCTGCTCTGTGTGAGTCCCGGAATTCCAGTGATAGTCAGAGTGGAGCTACAGGGGTGGTAAGAAGAGGTGAAATACAAAAGCCTCATTAACATACAAATGGTATTTTAAAGTCCTGTGAAGTGCTCGGGTGCGGCTGTGTGTGTGTGTGTGCCCGGGAAGCTCTCTCAGCCAGGGCACACACAGGCAGGGTGAGATGACAGAGGGAGGTAGAGGGAGGGAGACAGAGGGAGGGAGGAGAAAGTAGGGAGACAGAGGCAGACAGAGGGAGAGGGAGGGAGGGAAAGGGAGGGAGAGGGATACAGAGAGAGCGAGACAGAGAAAGGGAGACAGAGAAAGGTGAGGGAGGGAGACAGAGGGTGACAGAGGGAGGGAGGGAGCCAGAGGAAGGGAGAGAGACAGAGGGAGAGAGACAGAGGGAGGAGACAGACAGAGGGAGGAAGGAAACATGGGGAGGAGGGAGATAGAAGGAGACAGAAGCAGGGAGACAGACCGATGGAGACAGAGGGAGAGAGACAAAGGGAGAGGGAGGGAGGAAGGGAGATGGAGAAAGGGAGGGAGGGAGGGAGGGAGGGAGGGAGACAGAGGGAGGAGAGAGACAGAGAGAGGGAAACAGACAGAGGGAGGAGGGAGACAGAGAGAGGGAGACAGATAGAGAGAGGAGGGAGGCAGAGGGAGGAGGGAGGCAGAGGGAGGAGGGAGGCAGAGGGAGGAGGGAGACTGAGGGAGGAGGGAGACAGAAGGAGGGAGACAAACAGAGGAAGACAGATAGAGAGAGGAGGGCGGCAGAGGGAGGAGGGAGACAGAGGGAGAGAGACAGAGGGAGGGAGACGGAGAGAGAGAGACAGAGAGGTAGACAGAGTGAGGTAGACAGAGAGAGGTAGACAGAGAGAGGGAGACAAACAGAGGGAGACAAACAGAGGGAGACAAACAGAGGGAGACAGACCGAGGGAGACAGACCGAGGGAGACAGACCATGGGAGACAGACAGAAGGAGACTGACAGAGGGAGACAAAGGGAGGGAGGCAGGAATAGGGAGAGGTGGGGGGGGCAGGGAGAGGGAGGGAGACAGAGAAAGGGAAAGGGAGGGAGACAGAGGGTGACAGACAGAGGGTGACAGACAGAGGGTGACAGACAGAGAGAGAGGGAGCGAGGAGCCAGACAGAGGGAAGGAGACAGATTGAGGGAGACATAGGGTGACAGACAGAGGAAAACAGAGGAGGGAGACAGAGAAAGGGAGAGGGACAGAGACTGGGGTGAAAGACAGAGGGTGACAGACAGAGGGTGACAGACAGAGGGTGACAGACGGAGGGTGACAGACGGAGGGTGACAGACGGAGGGATGAGACAGACAGAGGGAGGGTGAAAGAGGGAGGGAGACAGAGGGTGACAGACTGAGGGAGGGAGACAGAGGGAGGGAGATAGTGGGTGACAGACAGAGGGAGACACAGGGACGGAGACAGAGAAAGGGAGAGGGACAGAGACTGGGGTGAAAGACAGAGGGTGACAGACAGAGGGTGACAGACAGAGGGTGACAGACAGAGGGAGACACAGGGAAGGAGACAGTGGGAGGGGGACCGGGATATGTCTATAGGGTGACAGACAGAGGGAGACAGAGGAGGGAGACAGAGAAAGGGAGAGGGACAGAGACTGGGTGAAAGACAGAGGCGGACAGACAGAGGGTGACAGAGGATGACAGATGGAGGGATGAGACAGACAGAGGCAGGGTGAAAAAGGCAGGGAGACAGAGGGTGACAGACAGAGGGAGGGAGACAGTCGGAGGGAGACAGTGTGTGACAGACAGAGGGAGACACAGGGACAGAGACAGTGGGAGGGAGACAGAGGGACGGAGACACAGGGAGACAGAGGGAGACAGAGGGAGGGAGACAGACAATGTGAGGGAGACGGAGAGAGGGAGACAGACAGAGGGAGACAGAGTGAGGGAGACAGAGTGAGGGAGACAGACAGAGGGAGACAGACAGAGGGAGACAGACAGAGGGAGACAGACAGAGTGAGGGAGACAGAGTGAGGGGGACAGAGTGAGAGAGACAGAGAGAGACAGAGTGAGGTAGACAGAGTGAGGGAGACACAGGGTTGGAGACATAGGGACGGAGAAAGTGGGAGGGAGACAGAGGGATGAAGACAGAGGGAGACAGAAGGAGACAGACAGAGGGAGGGAGACAGAGGGAGGGAGACTGAGGGTGACAGACTGAGGGAGGGAGACAGAGGGAGGGAGACAGTGGGTGACAGACAGAGGGAGACACAGGGTCGGAGACAGAGATAGGGAGAGGGACAGAGACTGGGGGTGAAAGACAGAGGTGGACAGACAGAGGGTGACAGACAGAGGGTGACAGACAGAGGGAGACACAGGGACGGAGACAGTGGGAGGGAGACAGGGATATGACTATAGGGTGACAGACAGAGGGAGACAGAGGAGGGAGACAGAGAAAGGGAGAGGGACAGAGACTGGGGGTGAAAGACAGAGGCGGACACAGGGAGGGTGATAGACAGAGGGTGACAGACGGAGGGAGACAGAGGAGGGAGACAGAGAAAGGGAGAGGGACAGAGACTGGGGGTGAAAGACAGAGGCGGACAGACAGAGGGTGACAGACAGAGGGAGACAGACAGAGGGATGAGACAGACAGAGGGAGGGTGAAAGAGGCAGGGAGACAGATGGTGACAGACAGAGGGAGGGAGACAGTGGGTGACAGACAGAGGGAGACACAGGGACGAAGACAGTGGGAGGGAGACAGAGTGAGGGAGACAGAGTGAGGGAGACAGAGTGAGGGAGACAGAGTGAGGGAGACAGAGTGAGGGAGACAAAGTGAAGGAGACAAAGTGAAGGAGACAGAGTAAGGGAGACAGAGTGAGGGAGACAAAGTGAAGGAGACAAAGTGAAGGAGACAGAGTAAGGGAAACAGAGTGAGGGAGACACAGGGTTGGAGACACAGGGACAGAGACACAGGGACGGAGAAAGTGGGAGGGAGACAGAGGGATGAAGACAGAGGTAGACAGAAGGAGACAGACAGAGAGAGGGAGGGAGACAGATGGAGAAAGCGAGACAGACAGAGGGAGGGAGACAGACAGAGGGAGCAGGGCGACAGAGGGAGGGCGACAGACAGAGGGAGACAGAGTGAGGGAGACAGAGTGAGGGAGACAGAGTGAGGGAGACAGAGTGAGGGAGACAGAGTGTGGGAGACAGAGTGTGGGAGACAGAGTGAGGGAGTGGGAAGGAGAGAGAGGGAGACAGAGAGAGAGAGGGAGACAGAGAGAGAGACAGAGAGCGAGGGAGACATAGAGAGAGAGAGAGAGAGAGGGGTGAGACAGTCAGAGTGAGTAAGACAGAGTGAGACAGGGAGAGAGAGGGCGTGAGAGGGAGTGACACAGTCTGAGTGAGACAGGGAGGAAGGGAGGAAGAGAGGGAGAGAGAGGTAGACAGAGAGAGAGAGAGAGAGAGAAAGAGAGAGAGAGAGAGAGAGGGAGAGAGACTGAGAGAATGAGAGAGAGACTGAGAGAATGAGAGAGATGTATGTATGCCAGGTCTGGTGGCTACTTGGATGAAGGCGTCCGCTGCAGGGACCTGTGTTCAACCTCATGGTCACATTTTTTTTTTGTTGCTTTAGCCCCGCCCCCAGAGACCCAGCCTAACCAGTGCGGCCCTCGGACATAAACGACGCTGTAAATTTGGCCCTCGAGAGAAAGTTTGTGAGTACCCTGTGCCATGACCTATGTAAAGCCACTCCCGAATTGCATCTGTCACCATCCTACCGGTCCCAATATCAGAGTGGGACAGAAGAGGGACACATCTCTGTGATCTAGAGTTCGGAAGGTCCTCAAATGAACATTAATGTGATCTCGTCCAATTTATTGAAGGACTGCAAGCACGATACTGACTTGAAATTGCACCAAATGCTGTCCCCGCGTCATATCCGCGCTCCGCAGAGCTTGTTGCGCCAGGGGACATCTCTGCACACCGCCCTCTTCTATTACGCGGAGCTAAATGTTTTGTATGTGACAAATGAAGCCCGTATGTGGTCCAGCGGCGTCTTTCAGCCTCTCTAGCCCGCGCCATCTGCGGAGCTATATCACCAGTAATGCAATTTCTCCTCGAGGAGCGAGACGCGGTTCCATCTCCGCATACCTGGCCCATATAGATAATTATTTTGTCCATTACGCCCTCAGTGCATTCGCCGCTGTGACCTAGAAACGGCTAATGAGAACGGGAGGACTGATTTCCTTTTCCATTTCAGTTTTCGAATCAGCCACGAATGGGATGTGTGCTCGAGATGAGCCTTCCCTCAGTGCGGCGCTCAGTGCCCGCGTGGAACCATTAGCCCCGTTCCGCGCTCGCCCCGCAGTGTGCAGCACCTGACTTGTATTAGGGAAATCATTTACTGCGAATGGGATCTGTTTCGAACATTGCGAGGCACGTGCGCTGTCCTGTGCATCGACGCAAGCCGAGCCCGTGCATTCTATGTTCCACTTGTGAAGAATCACTTTTTTGTTTGTTTTGTTTTGAAGCTCTGTTTCTCAAAGTAGCATGTTCAGATTGTCAGTGCAATTTCCGTTTCTGGGCATTAAAATGTGTTCCTAGTTAGTTTATTGTTCTTTATGAATAGTGGACACATTCCATCCATTTGCCTGCAGAAGTTCAAAGAGCAACATAGGTTATCAATGCATCTACTAAAGAAATCCGGGTGTAAAGTTTAGGTCACAGGATCGAATCCCAATGGATGCACCCGAAAGTTCACCCTTTAAGGGTGGTTGTACAGAATACCATTCTCTCGACTAAAAAGAACACCTGTTATCAACCCCTGGAGACCAATCTGTTAATATAAAGCATTCTGTGTCCACAACCACTGGTGTGTGCTTCAATTTATTGGGATTACCTAAATATTTTTTCTGTAGCAGTAAATGCTCTGTCTGCTTCTGAGAGAAATGCACTACTAATAATGGTTTAGGGGGCTACAACAGAAATTCCTCCACCTTTCCCTCCACCCATATGAGTCAGACTCGACACTGAAAGTCCTGACCTGTCCGGATATGTGTGAGTTACCCACCTGGACTGCTTTACCTGACGAGTTGCTGTAAATCTTTTCAATGTAACAATCTCAATGATAATTCTTGGTTGCCTGTAGTAGATTTTGCATACACACTACTCTTGTACTTGTTAGCACCTTTCTTGAAGAGGTTTGCTCCCACTGGTTCTGCACTAAAATCAATCGGGCACTTTAGTTTCACCTACAATCTCTCAGAGGAATTCCTGTAATCCATATTTTTGTGAAGTACAATTCTTTTGCAAAATAAATGGCTGTACTATACCTTTCGCCTCAGTTCCTGACTCCCTGCATAATGGTTTATCATGTGTATTTTGTGGACTCTGTCTCTCTTCTCAATATCGATTTTTATTAGCTGAAGCTCAGTCGTGAACCATCTATTAAATTTGTTTGATGATTAGATTTCCACATTTTCATGAGCGTAATATTATTACAGTACACCCTGTACAGCTATCTCAAGGGGAGCATTAAGTGTATACTGTCTACAATTTTTTTTCGTACGAAATGGTGAAAGAAATGCTTTCTGTGCAGTGAATAGTATCTAACTTAAGGAAAGAAAATTGTTTTCTGAGAAAAACAAATTTTAATCAGCTAAGAATGAGTCACCACATGATTCAGCGAGTCCCACCAGGTGGTGCGCTGCTGTAAAGATGCTACGGGCACGCGAACAACCCAAAATTGACCCTATGAAGTGTTTTAATGAATTCTTCATCTCTGCTTCTAACACCTTTGTTGAAGATGTGTCTCTTTTCATAAGATAACTGGTTAAATTCATACCCCTCTGGTGTTTTTATGTAAAACCATCAATTTTCCATCAATAGCTGTTTTGCTTCTTTCAGAAATCACTTAGAACAAGAGATCTTAACAGTTTTTAAGATATTCAGACGTTTGAGCGGGCATTATTTAACTATAAGCATAGCTGACTTAGTAAGGGGCTGTTGTAGTTTTGCAGCCAAGTGCTTCTAGCAGTCATAGGAAGATGTACTGTGGACAATTGTTATATAAACATTCTATATAATTATACTATCTCCTGTGCTGCCTTGTCTATCTCCAGGTATTCCTGCTGCTTAGGCAACACCCTGGCCTTGGTTTGCTAGATTCTGGTGAGGGACATGTGCTTACTCTAGAGTCGAATAACAAATGATATGTCCATGTAATGAGCAGCCATTGACCTAGCATTTAGTAATGGACATTTGAGTGTGATTCTTTGATCTTAACCTGTTTGACACAGCTTGTATAAATTATTGAAGGCTGCTGGCTTGAGAGGATTTTGGAGTTATCTGGCCATTCACAGCTCACACCCGCTCCTTAAAGATGCTGAAAACGAGGGGCGTGGCTAGCAGCCGATCATGGCGGCAACATAAGGGACGAGCTCCGCAGCTGAAGCGGCCTCTTCGACTATCCGACTCATAATCCGCCACAATTTTCAAGCCCTACAGGAGGGTACCGGAGCCCAGGACCGGGCGGAGCAAGTAGCGAGAAGCGGCGTTCAAATCCGACGCCTGGGGACCGAGTTACATCGCGGCTGCGGTTTGGCCTACTTCAATTGCTTGAACCGGGACCTTCCCTGATCGAGTGGCCCGGCAGGAAGTGCAGTTGATCCGGGGGACCAGGACCAGAAGTGTCCGCAAGCCGCATAGGACGGCCGAAGACACGAGAGTCACGCAGCCCGACTGGGCGCCGCCTGCGGTCCAGAGAAGTGTGACTGCAATATTACACTGTGACCGGTACCCCCAGCCCTGCTTGAAGTCGGACTGGCTGCCACAGGCGGGAGGGAGCCTAGGGAGGTGAAGGGCAGCTGCCATTTTCTAGGCCAAGGAAGTCACTGCGCACTTATTGACTGTTGGCACACTCCGCCCTGCGGAACACCCTACCGGTGCCCGATTGATGGGCCTGAGCACAGCAAAAGACTTCACCCGGTTCAGGAGCCCAATACGACCCCCCGGGGAGGGACAGCTAGTTGATATCGGCGGACACTTGGGAGGCGCCCTGGCCGGGCTCACACGTGGACGAATCCACTAACATTCTGTGGCCGAAGTGGGTGCGCCACTCCGGACAAACTGGAGCGGAGAGGCCCGAAAAGCACGAAATCTACAGGCATGGCAGGGAAAGGAACCAAGGGCGGCGCCACACAGACCCGCATTGAACGATATACGTCCGACAAACCAGCTACCTCCCTAGTGACGGGGAAGGATACGGGGGGCAAAACTGCAGATACCCCGGGAGGAAAGAAGGTAACGTTGGAAGATGTGATGCATGCACTGGCTCAGCTACAGACGACGGTGGGTTCGATCTCAACGGATGTCACTTTGCTAAGAGCCGACCTCCACAAGATGTCGGAGAAGGTCAAAGACATGAAGGTGGTCACAAAATCCCTAGTGGAGGATGTCTCCGTACTTCAACAGGCAATGGGGAAGATGGCGCAGGACAATAAACTGCTGCGTGAGAAGCTTGACGAGCAGGAAGGGCGTTCTAGGCGGAACAACATCCGCATTATTGGGGTGCCGGAGTCGGAAGGCATAATATCCATGGACTTGTTTGTGGAGAGCTTAATCACGGACGAACTTAAACCGAAAGGCTTGTCAACCTTTTTCTCTGTGGAAAGGGCCCACCGCGTGCCGGGAGGTCAACCGACGCCGGGGGCGGCTCCACGGCCCATAGTAGCCCGCCTGTTCAATTTCTGCGACCGGGACGCCATCTTACAGGCGGCCAGGACATCCCCTCCTATTAAACTCCAGAACTCCACCGTTGCTTTCTTCCCCGACTATACGGCGGACGTCGCACGCAGGCCAAGAACCTTCTTTGAGGTTAAAAAGGAACTGAGAACACGAGAACTACCATACTCCATGCTATTCCCTGCGAGGCTTAGGGTAGTAGCAGAAAACAAAACTTGGTTCTTTGACAACCCTGAGGCGGTGCAGGACTGGCTGGAGGGGTGGAGACCGGGACACCACCCGCGACGAACCAACCGACCCCCAAAGGGCCGAACTGCTGGAAAACATCCAGACTCCCAGGCGTCGGGAGGGGGCCCAGAGAGCAGTGTGTCCTTGGGAGCAGATGGCGGCCAAGAAAAAAATGAGGAACAGTAATCTCCAGACTTCTATGTTTCATTAGACTTATAGTGCTGTACACGCACTTCCCGCCATTGGACACTGGGTGATGGACCTCCGAGGGTGTGAATGAGAGACCGCCGGCAGCGGAGAGTCCCTCATCCCAACGCGCAAGTACAATGTTTTGGGGTTGGGGTATGCACACTGCTCAGCTGGAGGGGCGGGCAGTTTGGAGTCCGTGTAGCAGGGGGGCAGGGAGGGGGGTGGGTAGGGACACAAGAATGGTTAAAGTTTGGGACCACTTGGTCCTGCGAGTTCTGGTTTTGCACACACACATGTTCATTGGTCTGACTCAGCAATTGGGAAGCATCGTATGTCACGGGGACAGCCAGATGGCGGGAGGTTGGGAGGAGTCACATCTGCCTTACACTCGTCTCCGCACACCGCCTCTCTCATGGCGAGAAGGCCTCGCGATCTATAGTGACCCCTCCGTTACAATGGAGAGGGACTGTATCCAAAGGGCTCCTCCGGACCCGCCCACCAGCTCTTCTCATGGCCAGGATAGATGACCACACCACACCAGCCCCGTTGCGAATCATGTCATGGAACGTTAGGGGCCTGGGCGACAAGATCAAGAGGGGTCTGATACTGCAAGGCATTAAGAGACAGGGACCCACCCTAGTTCTTTTACAGGAGACACACTTGTTGGGGGCGGCCACACGGGCTCTGGATAGATGGGGATACCGTATGATAGCACACGCTGAATTTACCTCAGCGTCACGTGCAACAGGTATATTGCTAGGAAAATCCTCCCAATACATAGTGAAATCCACAAAAATAGATGATCAAGGCCGCTTTGTGGCAGTACATGGCCAGTGGGAGGGTAAACTGCTAAATGTGGTCTCCATTTATATCCCGCCGGCGTTACAATCAGTAGCTGTGCCGGACCTCGGCAAATTCCTGCTGGAACTCCCTGAAGGGGATTTGCTTGTAGGCGGAGACTTTAACCTGACACTCACGGACACCCTCGATCGATTCCCCACACGCACACAAGCAGATGGCCCTAGCAAGCTACAGAACTTTCTGGAAGCACAGGGTTTGGTGCATGTATGGCGTACACTGCACCCAGATCAGCAACAGTACTCCTACTACTCAGCGACTCACAATAGTCTTTCAAGGATAGATTACTTTTTCACACTGGGTAACGGTCTCCTCAACATTAGCGAGGCAAAGATACAGCCGAGAGGCATCTCGGATCTCTCTCCGGTCACTCTGACCGTAGCTAGCACAGGCACCAAACGCAGGAGGGTGTATCCGATCTTTCTGGGGTATCTCAAAGCCCCACAGATTAGTAAAGACCTGAAGAAAGTGACCCGGCTCTATTATGAGGAGAACCAGTCATCGGTAGACTCCCCTTCAATACTGTGGGAAGCCTACAAAACGGTATTCAGGGGTCAGGCTATTGCAGCGATAACGAACCACAAGAAAACACATAGGAAGGAAGCATTGGAATTGGAGTTGGGCCTTGAGAGGGCCAACACTGCCCATATGGCAGACCCATCGGAAGACACACTTCATGACCTACAGATACACCAGCCCCGCCTCAACGACCACTTGAGACGTGTGACAGTGGCGGACATTGCCACGACTAAACACAGGGTCTATGACATAGGGGATAAAGCTAGTAAACTCCTGGCATGGTTAGACAAGAAACAAGGGTGGGGGGTAGGAATATACTACAAATTACGGACTCTTGTGGCACTGTCCACACCCAACCGGAGGACATAGTAGAAGCCCTGGCTGATCACTTCCATGACGTATACACTCCAACGATAGTGGTGACAGAAGATGAGGCCTGGGACGCCCTCGAATGGGTGCCTCTGCCAAAACTGACGGAAGAGGCGGCAAAGGATATTGACGCCCCCTTAACAATTGACGAAATTCAACCTCCACTCAGGTAAAGCTCTGGGCCCCAACTGGGTGCCCATTGAGTGGTTTAAAACCATGTCAGAATCCCTAAGTACGCCCCTTCTTCAGATGTATGAGGAGAGTAGGTTGAAGGGAACATTGCCCCCAGATCAACGGATGGCGACTATCGTTGCTATCCCGAAACCGGGTAAACCACCCCGTGACTGTAAATCATATAGGCCTATCTCCCTCCTGAACCCGGAGGCCAAAATAATAGCAAAAGTACTGGCAAACAGACTTATGCCATGCTTAAGTCAGCTGATTCACCCGGACCAGTTCGGCTTCATGCCGCATAGAAGCACGGCCCTGAACCTTCGCAGGGTACACGGAGTTGTGGCAAGACTCTCAATGTTAAAAGAACCGGCAGCGATACTATCACTAGACGCCAAGATGGCGTTCGATTTGGTGGAGTGGAACTACCTCTTCGCGGTGCTCACCCGTATGGGCTTTGGTCCAGTCTTTATTTCCTGGATAAGGATGCTTTAAAAGGATCCCATGGCCAGGGTAGTAGCGAATGGCCACATATCTCGGGCCATACGTTTAGGACGTGGTACGCAACAGGGATGCCCACTCTCGCCCCTCCTTTTTGCTCTGGCTCTGGAACCGCTGGCAGTCACTATCCGTACTACACAGCTTCTGAAGGGGATACAATGGGATCCACAGTGGGAAGACAGAGTGTCCCTTTACGCGGACGATATGTTAATATACCTCATTGACCTAGAACGCAGCCTTCCCAACCTCCTAGCAATTTGTAACTCACATGGGCGAGTATCAGGTTAGACCATCAACTGGGCAAAGTCAATACTTTTTGAGCTCAAGGGCCTCTCCCGCCACTGCCAGACTCCTGTCCGCTGGAGATAGCTCCCTCTTCTTTTAAATATCTGGGAATCCACATCACTCGAGATGAAACGGAGTTCGCACGGCTCAACTTGCAGCCTCCCTTTCTCCGGCTCCGTAATGATGTGCAACACTGGAAAGAACTCCCACTGACATTGCTGGGCAGGGCAGCATTATTTAAAATGATGGCCCTGCCGCGCTTTTTGTACGTCCTTGAAAACGCCCCACGCTTGATACCAGCCAGCTTCCTACAGAGAGTAACAGCACAGATCACGAGTCTGCTCTGAGGGAACCGGCCAGCTCGGATTTCGCACACAAAGCTAAATAGGAGCTGGTATGATGGAGGCATCGCACTGCCTAATATGCAACTATATTATTGGGCGGCCCAACTCAAGATCCTTAATCAGTGGGTGCATGCCCCGCAGGATGATCCAGCATTCAAAACGGACAGGATACAACTGGGTACAAATAGTTTACTGGCACCTCTGTACCATTGGGGCACTGCGGGGAAACTCATAGGGCCCACTAAACACACCGTTCAACTGTGGTACAAGGCACAAGTGAAGTTACACTGGGATGGGACCATCACAAAGCTCACGCCTCTGTGGGACACCAAGGCACTGGGTCATCTACGACGCACTAAGGGCTTCACTCAGTGGGACAACATTGGGATATCGACCGTGGGAGACATGTGGACTAGGGAGGGAGTGGTTTCGTTCGCGACCCTTCAAGAACAGTACGAACTGGGGGATAGCGAGCTGTATAGATACATACAGATTAGACACGCCCTAGAGGCAGCAATCCCAACAGACACGTCTCCACCAGAATCATCCCCGCTAGAGGACCGTCTGCTCACAGATTTCATGCAGGAAGGCGCAACCTCTTTAACATATCGTAAGCTAATCAACAATTTACCTGACCCGCTGGAGAAGCTAAAAGACAAATGGGTGACTGACGTCGGAGACCTAGACAAGTCCGACTGGAACGCAGCCATGGCGTCTCCTTGTGAGGCGGGTATATCATCTAAATTCCGTTTGGTACAGTTAAAAATTTTACATGAGATTTACTACACCCGAACAACACTACACAAACTGCAGAGAGCAGACCATCCGTATTGTCTCAGGGGCTGCGGGGAGGAGGGAACGTTCATACACACGCTTTGGGAATGCCCACATATTGTTAGTTATTGGCAGCGGATTTTACGCACCATTGCACAGACACTTCACACCCCACTCACACTGGACCCAAGGGTATGTTTACTAAATGTGTGGGGGCCTACAGATCTCACTTTCTACAAAAGGGTGTGGACTACGATAGGACTTATCACAGCCAAACGTGATATCGCACAGAAATGGGGAACGGCGGATCTCCCCACACTGGCACAGTGGATCAGGAATATGGATATGCTTATGTTGACAGAAAGGGTAGTTTACAAACTAAGAGATAACCCGCGCAAATGGAATGGGGTTTGGCAACCGTGGAACTCCTATAGGGGGGATATTTGTGAGCCATTGACGGAAGAGGATCTTGAAGGTTCTGACGATGAGGAAGACACTGAATAGGGGCCGAGGCCAACGGTGGGCTATCTACATGGAGGGGACGGGGCTGGTCACGCAACGGTGGAATTTGACGGGGGGGTGTGAGGGCGGGATGTGATCTTGGAAGAATTGCACAATTGGTCCCTCACAGGACAACTTCAATGCTAGATAACACGCTAAGAGTAACTTGTTGTCGTACTGATTCATGTCTGCAGTTTCTTTTAGTTTACGTTTAAAATGAAAACAAAAAACACAAAAAGCAAATTGTATTTTCATTGTAAATTACATTTGTTCCATATAATTGATCATCTTGATAATTGATACTATCTCTACAACCGGGCAGGATTTAAGGTCTCTGCTCTGATTATCTTTATCCCATACTGCAAGCTGGCCTCAGGGTTGTAGGCGTATATTTGTACGGTGATGATAATGCTATATGACTTTGCAATAAAAATAAATTTAAAAGATTTGTTATGATGTTTTACATTTTAAATTTTTTTAAAGGTTTTGTTCCTATTCGCGCAAAACCCCACAATTTATCGCACTAAAACTTTCTGGGAGGCGGTATTCAAGAGGTTGGTTATTTTTGCTAACAAAGATCAAAACAGTTGCCTAAAACTTAGAGACACTCCAGAAAAACACACAGCTAAAAATTGGTAACTAGGGACAGAAGCAAGCATAAATATTAGAGAATCAGGCCAACACAGCTAGAAAAGAAGGGAAGCAGATTAAAAAGCCCCTGCTTGAACTTTTTTTCTATTGATAGACTAAATTCCATGTAGTAGCATTGTTCTTAGAACAGGCACTTGAGTGTTTTTTTTGTCAAAGGTGTATTTTATTGGAAGAAAAAAAACTGAAAAAAAAGTTTGCGACAATCTCGCACATCATCCCACGCAGGGAGTTAAACAAAGCAGGCGGGAGGAACTGAAATCATGGGCAACCCCTCCCTCGCGGCCACCAGGGCTCTTTAGGTTAAGCAGTCACCATACACTTGAGTGTTTTAAGATCCGGGTACTCTTGCTCGTTCAAAGGATAATGGGTAGCTCAAGAAAGCTGAGGCATGGTGTTGTATATGTTTCGTGCCATTTTTCACCTGGATCAATCAGGAATTCACATTAAATCATGCGACACCTAGAGATGACCGCTTTAGAGTCACTCCTGAAGCATGACACAACCTTTCTGTAGACTGTAGTCTAAACACAGCAAAAACAATGTGAGAGAGCTAAGGAAACTGGTTATTGATTGGCTTCTAAAGAAACACACACTTGCTTTGACAGTGCTATTTTTCTCTAGTTGGCCACTGGACGTGCATAAGTAGGCATGCGGGCCACCTTTGTATTTTTTTTATTTTTTGGGAGAAAACCATTCAAAGATAGCTACAGCTCATAACAAACAATTTCAAGGTAGTAATGTAGAGGAGGCACACCTCATATACAAGTATAGTCAGAAGGAAACACACATTCAAAGGATTCAAAACTTCATCTTTTTCTAAGGTATCAATTGAAATTGGTGCCTCTCAGGATAAATATGCACCCTCCTACCTAGATGCTCAATACATAGTTTTTGCTAAGCAAATTCTATGAAACAACTTCCCGGCACTCAAAAGTAACTTTATGTGTCAAAATATATTCAAAAGAAGATATTGAGTATATTGAATCAAATATTACTGGCTATCCACAGTTTTTGGTTCTCACAAAGAGTTTTAATACCAGGCAATGTGCAAATCATTATCATTTTACAAGAACATACGTTTTTGAAGCAAAGTTCATAAGTAAAGACCAACAGGGGAGAAGAAATGTCATAAATGAATGTTGATAGTCTTTGAGTCCTCTTCTTCTTGGTCCACAAAAGACAACATGTTGTAACTTGGCTATTACTCGTGGTCTAGTATCAAGGCTAAGATGATAACCAGTGATTTATTAAAGAAACTTGAAGATCCTATCCATGCGACCTGGAAGTTGGATACAATATTCTTCAAAACATAGTGAAATTATCATTTAAAACATATTCCCAAACAGTGGAGAGACAAAAGAAGGCTTTGATAGGCCGTGATTCTAGATCCAAAGTAGCGAATCGGCGTCTACTCCACGAACTGCCTCCAGGACAATGTTTTGAAGAATATTGTATCCTACTTCTAGGACGCATAGATAGGATCTAGAAATTTCTTTAATGAATCATTGGTTATCATCTTAGCCTTGATACTAGACCAGGAGTAATAGCCAAGTGACAACATTCCGTCTTTTGGAATTGAATAAGCCTTGAGAAAGTCACATGACGTGACGAAACACGTGTCAGCTGTTGTCTTTTGTGGACCAAGAAGAAGAGGACTCAAAGACTATAAACATTCACTAATGACATTTCTTGTCCTCTGTTGGTCTTTGCTTATGAACTTTGTTTCAAAAACGTATGTTCTTGTAAAATGATAATGATTTCCACATTGCCTGGTATTAAAACTCTTTGTGAGAACCACAAACTGTGGAATGCCAGTGATATTTGATTCAATATACTCAATATCTTCTTTTGAATAAATTTTGACACATAAATTTACTTTTGAGTGCCAGGATATTTGTATATCAAATAGCTACAGCTCATGTGCACATGTTGTCCTATCTTTGACCGTTTTTTCCCCCAAACAAAACCAAATTCATCCAAAGATGGCTTCTGTGAGTGCACGCGCATGCACAGAGGCAATCTTTAGCTGAAGTTGTCCTTAGACAGCACCCAAAAAGAAAATCCTATTTGAAAAACATTCAGTCAGTAAGACTAAGTTAACATTTTTCTCTTTGAGAAGCTGATACAGAAAATGTGATTGGCATTCTTGATAAAGCTTGATTTCATACACCATGGAACACAAACCATGTATTCCTGACAATCTATGAAAGCTTTCTCTCCCAATGGTGAGAAAGGCACACTATTGATGCTCGAGTAGCCTGGCAGTTCTCGTCTCATCTACAGGAGGACTTGAGATGTTGCAGTTTGGGACTGGGAACCCAAGTGTTCTGCATCTAGTAGGAAAAACCACAAAGAACTACAAGCTTTTTGAAAATAATGATAATTGTGAAGGTCTCTATTCAACCAAAGGACAATTAATTTTGTCAGCTTATTTCATATCTGATTAAATCTCCAGTGCATCTACTGCCTACCTATACTCATCTCAGGATTTTAATAGCCGGGGATTTCAATAGAAATCTAGCCGCAGGTTCTACTGAAGTTATCTGGTTAGTTTACAAAGGTTCTAACTGGCATAGCGCTGTGGTGATGACATTACCTATCCAGAGAAATGATAACGTGAGGTCACAGTTGTTGGATTACCAGCACAGTTTGCCAGCAGCGCTTCAAAAAACTGCTTTCATAGGGATGCAGTACACATTATCTCCTTCAAAGTAATTGAGATCATAATAGATTATAAAATGAGATTGAACACATGCCACAGATTACTACACTCAATCACAGGAGACCTAAACTCCAAATTCTTAACAACATTTGGTCCTTGGTTAGAATGCAACAAATGAAGAGACCGATATGGGACATCACTAGTTAGAATAACTTAAGTAAATGGTATGACTCAGTTGTAGCAAGTTTGATAAACTCTTTCAGCTTTCGTGGTATGAAATTGTCTTTGGAACAGCGGTATACTCTTTGCTAAGAGATAGAAAGCTCAGAAGGTCAGATCCCTTCTAGCTTCCTGTAACGCGTATCATGACTAATCTTCCTTCATACCTGGCCTAATGGTATCACCCAAAAAACAAAATTCCTTACAACATTTTCTATCCTTGTTTAGGAAGTTTATAGATGAATAGCAGTAGTTAATCTGGGAAGTAAAAATAAAATCTTTTATAGACAAACATTGGGCGTACTTGGCCAAGATCAATAACTGATAAAAACTCTAGGAGATGCTGGAAATTTCCCAAATAGAGCAATTAACTTTGGACGCTACCCAAGGATGTGGAAAGAGGCTACTGTCAGACACTTCTTAATAAACCCAGCTTTGTCCGAAAGACATGAAGAACTTTTGCCCTATTTCATTGCTCCCTACTCGGGCCAAGATCATGGAGAAGCACCTTAACCATCACCTGATGGCTTACCTGGAGCAAAAGGGGTTATTGTATACTATGCAGTCTGGCTTTCAATCCGATCATGGCACAGAAACAGCACTTGTATCTGCAACGGACAGCAACATGCGTCTAGGGGAGGAAAGGAAGGCAGAGGCCCTGATTCTTTTAGACTTTGGGTATCGGAGATATGGTCTTCAAATTACTCATGTCCTTTCTCTCGCACAGGATACAGATGGTGATATTAGGCAAACATCACTTTGCCTTCTGGAGTTCCTCATGGATCCTCCCTGATCCCCTCGTTCTTTAACCTGTACATCATACCGCTGGTCGGACTGATCCGTTCTTATGATCTACAGGTTGTGTCTTACGCTGACAACACCCAGATCATCATATCCCTCTCTAGAGATATGCAGCAGAAGACCAAGACATACCAAGACCTGACTGCCAGCCCATCCCCTCAAGGTGCCCCATCAGTCGGCCTGACTTTGCGGTAGCTCCTGCTACGTTCTTCACTGCAGCAGCAAATTCTCTTCAGCTGAACTTCCCAGAAGTGCTATCTGGCCTCATGGAGCCCTCTTTAGCTCCAGCCTGAAGCCTCATCCTGTTGGCTGAATCCAAGCTTCAGAAAAACTTCTTAAAGGGCATAGGTAGAAATCGTCAGTGAGCTCTCTGACCTCCTCTTCCTGAAAATCTAGGTTCACCCACTCTGAGCTATTTCCCACCTTCATATACGGCTTCACCAAGCATTTGTCCAGTGGCTCCCCGTCATCATCACATACTCGGATACAACCTGCTACCTTACCCTGCTGAGACTCTACCTTCTCCAGAACTTTTTCAAAATGTTTTCTAAGTCCAAAGGTAAGCCGGACCAATCAACCCCTTGTCCTTGACCCATGCTCCATTGTGGTAACCATTAACTTTTGACTTTACCCTGGTAGAGCATAGCCAGATCCCCCGGTTGGTGATATTTTAGGTGTTATGTGTCACTAAAACCTTTAAAAAAATCATAATTCTGTTTCTAGCTATTGGATTTAATTTGTTTTGATGTCATTTTATGTATTAGAAATTACTCTCTTCTAAATTGGTTTGTAATTTTTCTTGTGTTGTGTTTTCACTTTATTAGAGTTTGTGGGCTGCATATACAAATTGCCACTAATTAAGCCTCATTGCTTTCGTGCTTTACCAGAGGATTAAGCATATGTTATTGCAGTGACTTTTTATGGTTGACCAAGATAGTGTTTATTATTTGAGTGGGGAATCCACCCCTCTCTACTAATAACCCAATTTATTTCTCCATATTTTTGTGAAGTACAATTCTTTGCAGGATAAATGACTATAATATAATTTTTCCTTAATTTACTAACTTCTTGCATAGTTGTTTATCATGGGTGTATTGATGAATCTATATCTCTTTTCCATCTTGATTTTTATTAGCTGCAGCTCAGAAATAATCTATTTAATGTGTTTGCTGATTGGATTTCCACATTTTCATGGGAGCAATATCGTATACAGTATTCCCTGTACAACGATCTTAGGAGGATCATTAAGTTTATACTGTCTATTAATTGATTCTGAATAAATTGAGAAAAAAATGCTTTGTGAGCAGTATGATATCTCAGTTCAGGAAAGAAACTGTTTCCTGCGAAAACTAACTCTAATCATGGAAAGCTAAGAATGAATGACCACTGTAGCATCCTCCCCAGCCTAGGTACTTGCCAATGACTACAACACACATGAGCTTAGTATAACTCATCTTTATTCTTCCACATGTAACCGTAAACTCAACATTCTGTGCCTGCATTTCACTTCACTATTCTCTAGCACTTAAGCCACAATTCTACAAGGTCCATCAGGAGCCAAAAGGGTTCAGCTATTACAAACTCTCACAATACTACATCTCCTCCAGTGTTCTTTTTTTTACAAAAATATACAATTAAAGTTCTTTATTAAGTCTTCATGGCATTTTGATAACATGTACAGACTGTGTCTTCAGAAATTGGAGAAAATCAGTGAGAAATATCCATGACTTGTTTTTGTGATAGAGAAACTGTAGTAGTTGGTAGTTCTTCACTACTCTTTTCAGACCCAGTCTCTATAATGACATTAGTGCTTGAGGAGCGACGAGCCACATGTCAAAAATGCAAGGAGTCTTGTGTAATGGACATCCTAGGCTGTTGGGCCATCACCATGGGTCCTTTACATTTCTGGCATGTCAATGCTTGACCTCACAGGCTTTAATTTTTTTTCTTATAATCTAAGTCTGTCATGCATGTTTCTTCCTCTGTATTTACTCTTCTGTTGCTCCATTGAGATAAATTGTTAGTCATGGGTCTCCCGAACAGAAGGTTGCGCGGTGGTCAAGTGAGGGGTTGAGCGATAAGTTTGCAGAGTAGAATTTTAGATAGCTGTAAGCTCGAGCTTCTCTAGTAAAGCTTGTTTGACAGCGTTTTTTAGAGTACTCATAAAATATTTGACAAGGTTCTTGGCTCTGCACTTTACGATGCTGAGCTATGGGGTTTCGAGAAGGTGGCTGCACTACAAACTTCGGAAAATAAGTTCTTCCGGGCAATAACTGGTGTCCCTAAAAGTACTCCCTTGCTGCCCCTTAGGTACGATCTGGGCAGAAAAGCGGTTACAGATTTGGCCAGGGTTCGACCGATTCTGTACTGGAGAAGGCTTTGGACAACGCCTGAGATTTCCCATTATGCTGAGGAGTTTTTAGACATAATCAAAGCGGATATATTCCATAAAATCGGGTGGCTCAAATCTCTGAAAGCAACTCTGATTGAGCTTGGAATGAGTTCGCTTTGGGTAGACCCAGCTGGGGCAACATTCCCTACTAAAGGTACTCCAAAAGAAATTTATTGGGAAAAGGTAGCCTCCCGGGGCTGGAGTAGCTCTAGTACAGGATCTATGGCCGAAGGATTCCTAGAGGCTAAGTTGTATCCTTCTTTGGAACCCTACTCGGATATTATAACTAGACCTGGCGATAGAAAACTTTTCTTTCAACTGAGAGCAGGTGCACTCCTCCTTAGATTTTTGACAGCTAAATGGGAAGGTGGGCTGAGCCATAGTTGCCCTGCTTGTGGTTCCGCCAAAGAAACAACTGGCCATTTCTTATTTTCTTGTACAGCCTATTCTGACCCAAGACGCGCATGGTTAAGACCGATGTGCAAGAATTTGGGGACTACCAGTAGTACAGTTGCCTTGCGTATTATATGCACCAGCACTGCGACATGGATATCAATAGCCACTGCCAAGTATCTTGGATGGGCATGGTCGATTAGACAGAGACTGCTAGTCCCTTGACTATTCTCTGTCTGGATAATCTGTCTGCGTGTTATATCTATGTTTTTATCACAAAACTGTTTTTATCTAGGTGTTTTTTAACTCTTGTATTATTTTTAAATAATTGCTAATTTTGCACTGTTTGAAACTTTCAAAATTGGAACTGTACATCGAGTCATAAACTGCAAATAGTATGCTTTAGTTCTCAATATAATTGATTGTAAATTTAATTGTACTTTTAAATTTTAGAATGTTCCTGCTATTATGAGTGAAATCTCGAATAAAGCATACTTTGACTTAACTTGACTTGATTTGACAAGGCCATTGGTCTGTGGCCACAGAGGGGTGGTCTGTTGATGCTTCACATTAAGATGACTGAGAAAGTCTCTGATTTCTCATCTGTTGAAATGTGGCCCGTTGTCGACTTTAAGATCACAAGAACACCCAAGGTCGCAAAGATTCTGTCTAATTGCTCCATCACTTTGGTGCTTTGTTGTGTCGATTTTCCTTGGACAAGTGCTTATATCTCAGCTTCTAACACCGTTGTTGGAGATGTGTCCCTTTTCGTGAGTGGCAGTAATAAATAAATGTTTGAGTTAAATCTCCTGCAATGTTCTTATGTAAAACTACAAATTTCCCATCAATAGTGCTTTTTTACTTTCTCCTTTTGCCATTAGTGAGAACAAGAGATCTTAATCAACAGTTTCTAAGATATTTTACAGTTTGACAGGCACGGCCCGTGACGTGCGTGCCACAGGGCGGCGACGAGGGGTGGGGGAGGGGCAGGGTGGGGGGTTGTAAAATGAGCGAAACGGACAATTTCAGGTAAGTACTGAAGAAAAAAAACGAAATTCGCTTTTATTTTATTTTCGGTACTTACCTGAAATCATTTTTTCCCCACATTTTACATTAACAGGAGAGAGACACTCCAGATACACATGCGCAGCTAAGAAATTGGCAAAAAGGGAGAAAAGTCAAAATTAATGTTAGATAATTAGATGAACACAGGAAGAAAGGCAGGTAGCAGACTGAAACGCTCCTGTTTGAATTCTATTGATAAACTAAATTCCACGTAGTAGAATTGTTCTTATAACAAGAAGCTGAGAATTTGAATGAGGGAGCGCACCCCGGTATTAACCGCATGTGCGCTAGCGGTTTTCCCGCTGAGCGCTGCGATTTTAAAAATCCCGCGTTACGTGACAAGGTCAACTCGTCACACGCACAGCGCAGGTAACACCCTTGACGAGCTGACCTTGTCACACGCATCGAAGGGGTTGAAAGGAGAACCAGCAGCAGAACAACATGCCACGTTTCCCTTGCCACACATCGAGAATTCACATTAAATAGAGATGCCTGCATTGGAGTCAGTCCTGCAGCACTGCACACGCTTGCTGAAGACTGTAGTCTAAAAACAGTAGACATAGTATATGAGCTATGGACACTGTTGATTGCCTGCTAAAGAAAAAGCATTGGCACAATTTATGAATACTATTTGCTTGCCAGTGCTTGTTTTTGTCTGTTGATTGTAAGTGCACAAGCAGGTATACCGACCACCTTTAGATACATTTTCCTTTCTTTGAAGAAAAAAAATTGATGGATGGCCACAGAGAATGTGCACGCAGGGGGGAGGCATATGCATACACAAAGGCCATCTTTGTCTAAAGACGTCCTTAGGCAGAACATAAAAAGAAAATCCTATTATAAAAACCACTATATCAGTAGTACAAAATGTAAATGTTGACCGTGGAATGTGACGAGGTGGACCTTGGAATGTGCTGAGGTGGGCTTTTATTGTTTAAGAAGCAGATGCACAAAATGTCATTTAGCTCGTATTCGTGCAACATGGAACACAGATCATGTATCCCTGGCAGTCTTGGAAAGTTTCTCCTTCTCATTTTTAGAAAAGACCACAGTGCTCGAGTGGCCTGGCGAGTCTCATCTCGTCAGCAGAGAGACTTGCGATATTGTAAATCAGGACAGGCAAGGGAGTAGCCCAAAAAATAAAATACACCCACTTTTGAAACATATACAAATAGTACTGATTGAGTAATGCAAGAAAGCCCAGACTTCATTCTGGTAGCTGCGAGAGCATGCGCTGCCCAACTCCAGTCTGCCCCATTCCAATCTGCCCTATTCCAATTTGCCTCACTTCAGCCTGCCCAGCTACAATCCATTCCACCTCGCCCCAGTCCACCCACTCCATCTTAATTCACCCCACTCCAATTCAGCCAACTCCAATCCAAACTAAACCACACCATGCCACCCCAATCCAGCCAACTCCAATCCGATCTAAACCACACCATGTCACCCCTATCAAGCCTACTCCAATTTAATTCACCTCATCCCAATCTATCCCTTTCCCTCCCCAATTCAACCCACGCCAATCCAAAACAGTCAGCCCTCTCTAAACTACCTCACAACATTCCAACACAATCTCCCCCACACAATCCAAAACAATCTGCTCAACTCCAATCCAAAACAATGTGCATCGCTCCAATCTAAAACAATGTGCCTGCTCCAATTTAAAACAATGTGCCCCAGTTCAATCTAAAACAATGTGCCCCAGTTCAATCTAAAACAATGTGCCCCTCTCCCAGAGGCGTAACACAAGCCCCCGCAGCCCACGCGGTGCGGGGGGGGGCAAGCTCCAAGGGGCCCCCTCGGCACTGCACTCTGGCCAGAGAGCTCATGATTGAGCCCGGAGGGGGGCCCTCTACGTACCGTGCAGGGAGGCCCCCTCAGTTTTCGTTACGCCAGTGCCCACTCCATTCTAAAACAATGTGCCCGCTCCAATCTAAAACAATGTGCCCCACTCCAATCCTAAACAATCTGCCCCACTTCAATCCAAAACAAACTGCCCCACTTGAATCCAGAGCAATCTGCCCCACTTAAATACAAAACAATGTGCCCCACTCTAATAAGCCCCACTCTGATCAAATATAATCTACCCTACTACAATGTGCCCCACTCCAATCAGCCCCACTCCAATTCAAAACAGTATTCTCAACTGCACTCTGTCCCACTCCATTCCAAAACAAGCGGTGCCACTCAATCTAAAGCAATCAGCCACATTCCAAAACATGAAGGCCAACAGCAATCAAAAATAATTTTCCCCTCTCCAATGTAAAACAATCCGGCCCACTTCAGTCAGCTCTACTCCATTCCAAAACAATCTGCTCCACTCCAATCTACCCCACTCCATTCTGCACCACTCTCGTTCAAAACAATCTCCCCCACTCTAATCTGCCCCACTCCAATCCAAAACAATCTGCCACACTCCAATCTGCCCCTCTCAATCCAATCTCCCCACACTCCAATCCAGTACACCTCACCTAATCCAACCTACTTTACCCCAATCCGATCAACCCCACTCCAGTCCAATTCACCCCACTACCACTCCATCCAGTTCACCCCACTCCAATCCATTCCACTCCACTTCAATGCAGTCCAATCCAGACCACTCTACTACAATCCACCCTACTCTACCCAAATCCAATCCAGCCCACCCCAGCTCGGTCCAGCTAACTCACCACAATCCACTCCACTCTAATCCAGTCCAACCCACCCCCTTCCATTACACTCTAATTCACCACACTCCATACCACCCTACTCTAATCCACTCCAATCCACCCTACCCCAATCCAATCCACCCCAACCAAACCATTCTCATCCACCCCATCCAATCCACCTCACCCCATTTTAATACACTCCAATCCACCCCACTCCACTCAATCCAACCTACTTTACCCCAGTCCAATGTACTCCAAATCCACCCACTACCTCAATTCACTTCAACCCATTCCATCCTATTCCGCCCCACTCCACGCCACTCCATTTTATGACAATCAGGGGGCCATCTGTTAGAAATGAGGTTTCTGGTTGTCAGAGTATGTGCCCTGTATAAGCAGGAACCACCACTCTAGTCATGGTAAGCTATATACACACTAAAAGAAATCCTGTGCTCACCACCTGGTAGCTTGGCACAGAGCAGTCAGGCTCATCTAAAAAGGCAATGTGTAAAGTATTTGCGAAACACACAGTAACACAATGAAAACATTAGAAAATACTCCACACATGGTTATACAAATAGATTTCCTTTTATGAGGAAAACAAAACCAAAACAATAAAAATCCCACAAGTAGAACCAAAGTTATAAATGTTTAAAGAATAAATCACAAATCATGCTTAGAAGCCAAGAGCGCTTAGGGGTCACTTGTGGTCTCCCTAGACCAGGGTAAATCCAAGTTTCAAATTGACCACGATGGAGGCAGGCTACAACAGAATTCATGCAGATCCCACTGAAAAAGTACCTTAGATAGAGCAAGCGCCGACATCAAGGTCCAGGATTTTCACCAGGATGGATTCTTCTAGCAGTCACTATCCTTATGAAAACATGTGAATTTCTATTCATTACAGTAGCATACTTACACCCTTTAGTTCCGTAGAGACTTATACAATGTACAAGGGGACTACAGCTCCCATCACCACCAGTCATGCAAGACGCGGTCATGCATCACACCACGTCACCGGAGTTATTCCTAGCCAATGGCGACTTGTGGGGAGATAAAACTCAGGTTGCATCCGTGCTCCTAGTGTCGCCAGGCGATAGCGGAACTGAACAGGTACAAGGGCAGTTCTGGAACCCTTGACGATGTGAGTATCTGAACCGTGCGCCATGCATCAACAATCATACAAGATTGATTTTATCCTTGCCTCTCTCTATTGGTCTGACTTCAGAGGAGGGAATAATTACGTTTCGAAACCTATGTACTCAGGAATGGCTACCCAACAACATAGCTGCATCATAAATTGCACTAAACTGCTCATCTCTCAAATATCCCTGATAACAGAAGCAGTTTGTTGTAATTAATAGTTTATCCAAATATGATGCTCTGCAGTCCTGAAACACACTTACATTCACATCTAGGGCCAGATGTAGGAAGCCTAATACCGGTCGGTAATGGCCGAAATTACCGTATTTCGGCCGTTACCGACCGGTATGAGGCATTTAAGATGTAGTGGCCTAATTTAGGGATTTGGGGCCAGATGTAGGTCGCCAAATACCGGTCAGTAACGGCTGATTTCGACCGTTACCGACCGGTATTTTGGATTTGACATGTAGGGGGCCTCATATTTACAGAATTGGTATATTTACACATTCGGTAAATTTACAGAATCGGTAAAATACCGAATCGGTAAATATAACGATTCTGTAAATCCATATGTAGGTGGCACTGTAATCAATGCCACAGGCCCTAATCGAATCGTTATTTACCATGGAATACTATTCCATGGTAAATTACGAATTCCAGTGTACATGCACATCTGTGCATGTACACCTGTGCCATGTGGCACACAGACATGCCCTAAGGGCATGTATGTGTGTCACATGGCACACAAGCCAGAAACAGGGGTGAAACAGGATGTCAAAGTGACACCCTGTCCCCCTTGTAAAATCGGTAAATTTACCGATTCGGTAATTACCGAATCGGTATTTGCTATGGAATCCTATGGGCTTCAAGGCCCATAGGAATCAATGGCAAATACAGATTCGGTAATTACCGAATCTTACAGATTCTGTATTTTTACCGAATATTTTACCTACATAGCAATTACCGAATAGTAAATACCGAATCGGTAAAATTCGGTATTTACCATTCGGTAATTTTCTATTACCCACATCTAGGCCTTGGTAATTTACCAAATCTGTAATTTAAGGAATCAGTAAATTACCCAATTCTTAAATACCGATTCAGTAAATTACCGAATCCTTAATGTAGGAAGCACTCAAGTGAATGCTTTTCACTTGTAAGGATTTGTTATTTACCATCAACTACAAGTTGGTGGTAAATAACGAAAAACGTTAAAAAAGCAAGTTTGTGCTTTTTTAACAGTGCTATGTGGCAGAATTACATGCCCTTGGGCATGTGTGTGTTACACATGTGCACCCATGCACTATTCAGGGATGCAACAGGGTGTCAATGTGACACTCTGCCACCCTTGTAGGTCTTCCCCCTCTTACCGATTCGGTATTTACCGATTCAGTATTCCCATTCATTCCTATGGGCCTCCAGGCCCATAGGAATGAATAGGGAATACTGAATCTGTAAATACCGAATCGGTATTTACCAAATTTTACCGATTTAGTAAAAATTACTGAATTAATACCTACATACCATTTACCCATTCTAAAATACCGAATCAGTAAAATTCGGTAATTTAGAATCGGTAAATGGTATTTACCTACATCTGGCTCATAATCTCTTAGTGTAAGGTTTTACAGTTTTTTCCTATGAACCTGTTGTTACGCTTTTGATATCATATGTCCTGCATCTGCGTTTCTTGTCAGTGAGCGGTGGGTGCCGTTGATTTAGTTTTTAAATTTACCTGCTCGGGTTTTACAAATATTTTTCTGCACCAGGCCATTGCATTTCCTGTGTAGAAGTTCCATGGTGAAATAGACATATATCACCTATGGAAGTCTCTCTGTGTTTGTCCTCTGTCTATCTCAGTGTATCTTCCATAAGGTGCCTCAGGGCGGTTGTCATGCTGGAGTGGTGGCCCGCCAGCTGTTGTGATGGTGGGTCCATTCACATGCAGCAGTTATTTGCCGCCAGCTTATCATCTGCGCTTTGTTCTCTGTCAGCGCATGTCCCAGATCCAATTTACGTCTGCTTTCCACTTCAGAATCCCATAATGCTGCAAATATCCACACGCAGATTATTACTGCAGTGCGCAGCCCTCTTGATTTCACACACTGTCACTCAGGTGGCGGCTGGAGTGTGGAGCACAGTCGAAGCCTCACTGGGCATGGAAGACAAAGTCTCTGAGTAGGATAAAAGACAGAGCAATCCATCATACCCTTTAAACTGCTGAACATGCCAGCAAAAATAAAAATATTGCCACGTTGACAAGAATCCCTGGTTAGACATGAATAAGCATTTTTTCACTGCTTCGTTTAACAGTGGCGCAATGCATGATTTTCATAAAAACACTTGTAAGTGAAGGTCGCCTCGGCTCTTGGCTGTTCGCCTAGAGTGGCACAGTGGGTCTCCTTCCAGGAGGATACTGCCATCCCCCCTGGAGCTACTTTGAAAGAAGCAATACTATTGGCATTAAATTACCATTCCTTAAAGTCCAGGGCTAGTGTCACACAAGTGCCCCGGGGGAGCAACAGATGCGTGCACCCCCTTTGTGCACCCAGGACATTGGGGTAATACAGAAGGGGCAAAAATTATTGCGCGGCTCCTTCTATAATACAGATATCGCTGGTGCAGATATAGCGCAAGGCTATCATTAGTGGCCATGCACCCGTTTGCATGGGGGTGTGTTCGCATTCAAATGAGGGAATCTCTTTGCCTTTGTGCCAGCGCCATATTACTGACTGGGGAGCAGAGGCAAACTTGCCCTTAGACAATGCATTGAAAGTGCGCCATAAAAAAGTGGCGCACTTTGAGCTAGCCTTTTAAATGCAGCCCTCTAAAAAGAGAAATATGGAGCTGCTCTGTATTTCTCTTGAATGTGCTGCCCTGGGGGAGGGGGTACTGGGGGGAGCACAAGTTTGCGGCTACCCGAAGTCAACACATCCTTCCTGATAGGGTGCACTTTCCATGTTTGCACCCGGTGCACCTGATTTAAGGTATGCAAAGGGGCAAACATGGAAGGTGCACCCTATCTGTAATACGGGCCCAGGTGCTAACCCCAAAGGCCTTGCAATTGCATACTTCTATGAGGGTCATGCAATTATCACTAAGGGTGAACAGTAAAGTAATATATTTAGCAGAACACATCATTTATAACAGCTTTGAATCATTTCCAGATGTTGAGTATAATTTCTTTGGGGGTGTACTTTACCAACAGTGTAAAATGAGAAATTAATAAACGGCCTAATAAGTTTATATAACTGGGATAATGTTGCTGATGTAAGAACAACCTTAGGTTAGTGATTGAGTGGTCAGTGACCTATACGCTGCAAGTATAGAAGTCTCTTGTGCTTTTGACTCGTTTTAGTTAAGTGCAGGCTAACCCCCAAACACTCCTGTTTTCTGAACGCGTTTTTGTTTGATTTGAGGAATCTTTGCACTCTGCCCGTGTTAAATTGCTTGTGCTCTCTCCTATTAAATCGTCGTACACACAATTGGCACTTTATTTTACTTGCCAGACCCTAGTAAAGTGGTACTACATGTACCAAAGGGCCAGTAAATTAAATTCTACTAGTGGACCTGCAACACTTATTGTGCCACCCAACTAAGTAGCCCCTTCACACATGTCTCAAGCCTGCCATTGCAGCCTACATTCATCCTAAATTGCCAATGCAACTTGTCATATTAAGCCTTTTGACACGTTCAAAACTCACTCCCTTTTAATACATAGAAGTCACCTCTAGGTTAGGCCCAAACTGCGAATAAGGGAGGGTGCATTCTATTTAAAAGGTTGTAGATGTACTTTTAAGTAATACATGTCCTGGTAATGAAAACCCGTTAAATTCAATTTTCCATTACCCTTCCATAATATAACATTATAACATTTGTTTGAGAACAGTCAGAAATATTAAAATTGTAATTTAAATAGCTCTTCAATTGTAACATGAAATTTTAAGTCACAATTCTGAAAATGACACTTTTAGAAAGCTGAGATTTTCTTGCCTAACCATTTGCTGCCTGAATCCTGGGTGACATGACTAGGTGTAGTTGACAGTTGGCCTTTGTGTATTCCTCCCAGACAGTTACACACAGAGTGACTGTGTGTTGGCAGGATGCACCATCCTCACCTGATGGGAGGGGTGGCACTGTCACCTACTACACTTGCACTTCAAAGGAGCTGCCTCAGCATACACACAAAGAGCTTCACACTAGCGCTTTGGAACTCCAGACATACTGGGACTAGGATAGGGAGGAAGGAAATTCCAGAACCAGATGTGAGGGGGGGAGTCAAGAAGTTTCTCAAACTTCAAAGCTGGCACCAGGTATAAATACTAGACCCGCAGGCCAACTCATTAATGCACTCCTGGACCTGTGAATACTACAGAAGGACTGCCCTGCTGCCAGAGGCCTGCTGCTAGAGCCCTGGCCTGCTATCTGAGAAGGAAGACTGGACCTGCTCCCTTCGTCACAGTTCACCTCAGGTGACTCCAAGGGTCAGCTGACTGACCTCCTGGTCAGAGCTACTGGGGCATAAGCTACAGAGGTCTCCCTGTGCCTGCCCAGCTGACCTGCTGCAACTAGACCTGCCTGGGCCTGCAACTGGACCTGCCTGACCCCTGCTGGCCTCTGCCAGAATGAGTCTCTGATCCTGTAGTGGCACCTCCCCAGTTCCTGGGCCTTTGGTTGACATCAAGGATCACTCCTCTGAACACAAAGCAAAAATCCTGTAGTTAATGGCTCTTCGTAAACTGACCCGTTCTTGCAAAGATCTTGCTGACCATGCCAACCACCAACGTAAAGCACCAGTGAACCCAACTGTTTGCGATACAGCAACTGCCAGTGAAGCGAGATCTGTACTTCACGCTACAGCATCGACAGCCCACTGGGATCGCTAATGCGAAGCTCCAGTAACAACTGTCCCCACGCCAACAGGATCTTTGCGCTACAGCTACGATCATCAGCTACGCCCGTGCTGCTCCTCTCGGCCTCCTCCACCGCAAACTGTGCTCTTCGCACCATACTTTGATAAGGTAAAGTTTTTAGTGAGACTAACCATGTCGCTATATCTGGTGGCCTTAGCTTGTGACTTTCCCCTTGTCCGGCCAGATAACTGCTTGTAGCACTTTGTGCTTTTAAGCACTATACTGACCCTAAATCTTTTAAATTTCTCATCTTCTTTTATACTTAATAGATGTTGTCATTTTGGTGTCAGATCATTTATTAAGTTTTACTGTATTTTGGGGTCAGGGCTGGGAGGGAGGAAATTCCAAATGTCTCTGGGGTGGAAACCTCCAGAACCCACTCCTACTTCAATGTCGGCAACATGTATAAATATTTAACGCTCAGACCCAATTCTTGCAGACAATGGGCCATTGTCTACAAAGTAGTATGCACAAAAAGCAGTCAGACCACAAAATCAAAAATTATTCATATGTAAAAATTCCATGGTAAGAACCTGTATTATTTGGCGCTATACCCTGATACCAAGGGGATGTAGGAGTGATGGGACGGTGATACCATATACACATGCTCAGTATGTACGTATTAAATTCAACAGAAACTATTAACAGCAATCCCAAACCCAGGATTGAGTGGACATACAAAGATGCACCCTTAAATCATATCCTGCCTTCCTTATAAGTTACTTTTACTGATGGAAGTACATGATTTGCGGGTGCTGTTAGTAGTTCCTTTTGATTTTATTATGTATATATACACATACTGGCCCTTGGACTGTTCAGACCAATTTGTCAACCCTAACTCTAAACTTAGCATCCTGTCGGCAAGTCAATGTCAACACAAACGAGAAGACTAGACCCACAGATCCTTCAAAGACTTCTCCATAGAAAACCTAATGCTTGATCTCATCTCTCACCCTACTTCCTACACTTCCAACACCCTTCTAAACAACTGCAACAATTTGGAAAGAAACGTGAACATCCACTCCAAAATTACAACACAAAAGTGCAAGTGAATGTTTTCAGCACTCTTGTACTTTAAAGAACTTGCTGACAATAAAGAATCTGTTCTCATCCAGGAAAGAAAATGGAAGAAATACAGAACTCTAGAGGGCCTCTTGACACTGTAGTTTCTCTGCTCAACATGCAGCCACCTCATCAGAACAGCCAAAGTAAAGTACTATACAAACACCATCAATGAAGTCACCAAGAGAAGCAGAACTCTGTTCAAGAAAATCAAGCACGCATCAACTTCCTGCCAGGCACACCTATTCCTCACTCCACAAAAAAGTGCAATGCCATCAGCCTCTCCTTCTGTAAGGTGTTTCAGCACAACAACAACAACACCAAGCCTGCTCCAATTCTTACACCCACCTGTTCCTGTAGAATTCTGCAATTGTCAGCCTTCATAGCCCTAATTCTCGCAGAGGTCACCAACATAATCGGCTCCCTCCAAGTGACTTATTATGAATATTACTTACCATAATCCTTCATCAAAGCTCACTCTATAGATGCTTTCCTACTCCTACTTACCATTATAACTACCTCCCTCTCTCAAGGCATCTGCCCGAAGCTCTCAAGACAGGTCAGATTCTCCCACTCCTAAAGCAGAAACCTACTCAATATCCATGGACGTAAATGCCCCAAAATGCCAAGCTTAATCACATTTACATCATGTGCCTTTTAACCCCTGAATCACACTACAGGAAGTGACATCATATGGCCATTTAAACTGGTTACATTACTGAAGCTATTGTGTGACCTTTTAGCATGATAATGTGTTTACATGGTATGAAGCCTTCACAGCTGGGCAAATTCCCCTGCTGTGCTGGGGGGCGGGAGGCGCACACAGCGCCCCCATGCTCATGATGAGCTCAGCTCGTCATGAGCCACGGTGGGTGTGTGCTCATGACGAGCTGAGCTCGTCATGACCACACCCGTTTCTTTAGAACGCTCGCACAGCAGGGGAATTTGCCCAGCATGCGAGCGTTCAAACGGTCATGACAAGCTCTGCTCGTCATTAGCACACGAGCACCGTGGCTCATGACGAGCTAAGCTCGTCATGAGACTCGAAGGTGTTAAAAACTCTACCAACGTGGCTCAGAGATGTCCAGTGGCATATTATGTGAACACCAATATCATCCTTCACATCTCCATACAGAAGAAAAATTGAGACATAGCCAGGTTCGCCCCTGGTAGCCAATGCCAGCTACCATGATACACAGCAAAGAAAACGAACAGGCCACATTGTGCAAAGCAAGACTCAGGTGTTTTGTTGCAACTTTGACTAGACACTTATTCCTTAGAAATAGGTTAATAGGGACTCTCTGCGCAATACTTTATTTGACCGCACTACATAGCAGAGGCAATAAATAGTGGTGTTCAACTCTGAGAACTGTTACCATTCATTATGCAGGGCAACAATACAGCACAAAGCATGGATAAGAAGTCTTGTAATTTAATTCGCAAAGACATACCCCTTCAGCATTGCACAGAAATGGAACCCTTTCATTCCTCAGGATATAAACCAATAAAAAGTACCCTATTAGTTCACACATCTACCATATTCAAACGCGTTTTAGTGGTATTAAAATGCAGCTTTCATGCAATATGTATACAAAACATTAATTCAGACAGCTTAACCCTTCAAACTGGTGTGGCTCGTAGGTGCCAAGATCTGCAAAGGTTCTTTGTGATCTGCACATACTTCCTCTTTTGCCCTCACCACCAACCCCCGTCACACCTGCAATTCCACTAACCGTTTCAAAGACAGATTGGAAGATGCCCTCTAACATATTCCTCTTTGTGCCTCCGAGTTTAATTCCTGTTCCCGTGCAGGGGCCTGTGCCTCTCTTCCTACTTACACAGCATGCTGGCAGTCACAGGGAGGAAAAAGACATGATTTTCCAATGCTCTGCAAAAGACTCCCTTCATCTGCTGTTTTTTTTTTTTAGCAGTCATGGCCAGTGTGCATGCAAGAGAAATGTGCACTGCTGTTACTCACACTATAAGATTATGCGTCATAAATGCTCAGTGCATCCACGGCAGACCCCTCCCCTGAAAGTAGCTAACTCTGCAGTGAAAAAGAGAGGAGTCTGAATGCCTAGGCCATTTCAACACAGCTGTATGGTTAAGCAAGAATTTTGGTTTGCCTTTATAAATACTAGGGTTGCAGACAGTATGCCTGGAGTCAGAGCGGTGACCTCTGGTACCCCCGAAATGACGCCCATGTCTATATCCTGATTAGCTGGCCAACAACTGGCCTATCTCATCTACCATTCATCAGCAAGAACCAGTCAACATTCATCTCCAAAATCACATCAATGCT
Organism: Lissotriton vulgaris; assembly: GCF_964263255.1. Lineage (NCBI taxonomy): Eukaryota > Metazoa > Chordata > Amphibia > Caudata > Salamandridae > Lissotriton > Lissotriton vulgaris. Next base: position 190,005,660 of record NC_141688.1, on the reverse strand, counting down.
AACCAGAACTCCCAGTCTGGCTTTAAATCACAATGCAGCACGGAGACCCGCTACCTTACACTTTGTAGACGATGCCCTCTTGACCATGGACGAAATTGACCCCCGCTCCTGGTACTCTAAACTGCCTTCCACACAGCTGGCCATTCCATCTTCATAAGCATCATGAAGTCTCAAATGGGACTCACAAGCAGCGTCTTTCACTGCTTCTCCTCCTACCTTTAAAACAAACTCCAGTTTCTACACATTGGCACCTCCAGGTCACACAATATCACTATCACCTGCAGAGTCCCCAGGGCTCCATACTGTCTCCTCTGATTTTCACTCAATAATCATGGTACTGCTTGGCACGCTACTAACAGATAATAGCATCAAGATTTGCCAATATGCTGATGATACTGTACTCTACTAGAAAGTCTCTTCTGCCTCATCCAGTGCCTCCAACACTGCCTGCATATCATCCAGATGTGGATGTACAGCGCCACATGGAGCTCAATCCAATCAAGTCAGAATTTATGTAATTTATCAAAAACAACAAACAAATACAGTACAAACTCGGTACAATGACAGGAACCCCAATGGCTCAAAACGCCAACTTTCACAGACTGCCAAGTTGCTTCGATTTACCCTGGACACCAACCTCAGGGAACACATTGTCAAAAACCAATAGACAGGCCACTACAAGCCCACTCTTACAAAGCAGGTCAAAACATTTCTTCAACCAGTGGTGTCTTCAGAACAACTGTTCAAGCCTCGCCCTCACTTAAAGGTGGTAATGTCCAACTTCATGGCCTCCCAAACTCCACACTGGCACCTCTTAGGGTACATGCTGCAGCATGTAGGGCCTGAAGGAATAAGATCTCATCACCCCCCTCCTGATGGAACGCCATTGGCTCCCCTTGCCAACGCACACCTTCTTCAAAACCAGCTGCAACGTTTACAAAGATATCATGCCTAGATCCCCTGCTTGGCTTGCAGATAAGCTCAACATCTCTAGTGGATCTCTGCACATCCATGGCCAGGACACCATCAGACTGCAAACTGAAAAGTGTAAAGAAAGATAAAACAAGGCAGTAGGTCTTTTCCATATATATATATATATATCCAGGATCTGGAACAACATCCCAGTATCCGTGAGGACCACCTCACCGCTGCGTCAATAAACGAGTTGAAGACTTGTCTCTTTAAGGAACACTGCATCACAATGCATTAATCATCCACAATCCAGATTTCTCTTCTCTTACTTGTTGACTTCTGGCTTGTCTTAACAATTTAAAGAGCTCTGTTGACTTTTTAATAGATGTATTCCAAAGAAATACTATATACATATGTAAATGTATACAAACTCAAACTGTTCACCATCAGTTATGTATCCCTCATCACCCTATGCTTAGTTAGTGTTCGTAGCTCACTAGATGTTTTGCTAAAAGGTGCTTATTTCAGCCTAATATGTACAGAGATGGCATACATCCAAGCAGGATCAGATAAACATAAAGTACGGGAGGAGATTTGTTCTTCGTTTTCTATTCTAGTTTGTTTGTTATAATACCGAACACCTCATTCTTGAGCACCATTTTCTTCGGTCATGTTCATCAACCTGAAAGACTGATGTATATGGCTGGTTATATGCAGGAATGTAATTTTTATTAAAGCACTCAGGAAATGGGTAACCGAATAAGCGATTCAAATGTGGAATCCCTTAAAGATAGTCTATAACAAACAATGCTTATTTGATCTTTAACTGCTGAAAACGTGTTTGCATACAACAGTATGATGTATATTTTTTCGGCCTTTTTTTGCCAGAGTTCAGATTAGGCAAACGCCGGGTTAGTCCTACTCACGGGTAATGTATTAACTTCAGAAAGAAGAGTGGAAGGTTGTTTATCTTATTAGAGGAGGGGATATGCTATTTATTCATTTACTTTACCAATTAGTAAGCACACCCTAGCCAGAGGGCAAAAACACAAACACTATACAAGGAGTATTTTCAAAGTCATACACTGGAAGAACGTATCAAAACACAGAATTTCAGGTAAAATATTAAACACAAAGTAAAACATGAGCCCGGAAATTGTTTAACAAGGGGCTTGTTATTCAAAGCCATGATATCAGGAAGAAAACAGATGTGGAAACACCACAAACATGGAGTAACAGTAGTACTGCTTGTTTGGAGACCATGCCAGGCTGCAGCTTGAATTGCTGCTTTACCCCTGATCAGCCATGCCATGTTCACCCTGTCGTCATGATGAACTAGCAGTAAAGTACCAAAGGTTTCTCAGGTTCAGACCGGTGCCCATTACCCTGAATCACAATACCAGATTAATATGATACAATATACGCAGAAAATAAACAAAAAAGTAGAGCTGTGCCATAATGATTTGCCATGATGGTTCTGCAACCAGAAGATGCTAAGAAAGGGTATTTTATAAGCCTGGGCGTAGTTCGCGTAGCCGCACTCTGCGAGCTACGCGAAGATGCACTTGCACTCCGCAAACTACGCATAGCTCCGCGAGCATGCGTAGTAGCTTGCTTGACCCGTTCGCAAGCCATTTTTTGTCTTCGGGAGCGCCGTGGAACTCTGGAACCTGCTCGACACCACATCTCCAGACGTCGCCTTCCTCACGGAAACATGGATGAACGCCTCCTCAGCGCCTGACATCGCCGTCGCCATCCCGGACGGATACAAGATCAACCGGAGAGACCGCGTTAACGAGACAGGAGGAGGCATCGCCATCGTCCACAAGAACACCATCCGCATCACGACCAACTCAGACGACACCCTCACAGCCTCTTAACATCTTCACTTCCAGATACACACCGACCCCAAGACCACACTCAGAGGCACCCTCATCTACAGACCCCCAGGACCTCGCACACAATTCAGCGAAGACATCGCAGACTTCATCAGCCCGCACGCCCTCGCCTCCGCTGACTACATCCTCCTAGCGGACCTCAACTTCCACCTGGAGAACAACAACGACAACACCACCACTACCCTGCTGGACAACGTCGCCAACCTCGGACTCATGCAACTGGTGAACACCCCCACCCACTACTCCGGACACACGCTTGATCCAGTCTTCTCCTCCAGCAAGTACATCTCCTTCAGCCACTCCACCGGACTCCACTGGACAGACCACAGCTGCGTCCACTTCAGCTTCAGAAAGACCACGACTCACCACCACCCGCAACAGGTTCCCCGCAGGAACTGGAACAAGATCACCACCGACCAGCTCACCACTTCACTGAGCAAGAACAAGCCCATCAGCTCAACGGACCCCAACCAAGCAGCCAACAACCTCACACAGTGGATCACCAATTGCGCTCGCCCAACCAGCCTCGACCACTCGCAGTCCGGCTTCCGCGCCAACCACAGCACCGAGACCGCCCTCATCGCAGCCACTGACGACATCCGAGCCCTGCTCGACAACTGGGAAACAGCGGCCCTCATCCTCCGGGACCTCTCCGATACGATCTGCCACCGCACCCTAGTGCAGCGCCTCAGCAACATCGGAATCCAAGAGAAGGCACTGGAGTGGATCATCTCGTTCCTCACCGGAAGAACCCAGAGAGTCCGCCTCCCCCGTACAGATCCAAGGCCACCGAAGTCATATTCGGCGTACCACAAGGATCATCACTCAGCCCCACCCTCTTCAACGTCTACATGAGCTCCCTTGCAGACATCGAACGCCAACACAACTTCAACATCATCTCCTACGCCGACGACACCCAGCTGATCCTCTCCCTCACCAACGACCCAGGAACCGCCAGAACCAACCTACACGAAGGGATGAAAGACGTAGTCGAGTGGATGAGGAACAGCCGCCTGAAACTGAACTCAGACAAGACGGAAGTCCTCATCCTTGGATCATCACCCTCCACCTGGGACGACTCCTGGTGGCCCCCTGCCCTGGGCAGCGCACCCAAACCAACGGGCCACGCACGCAACCTGGGCTTCATCCTGGACTCCTCCCTCTTAATGACCAGACAAGTCAACGCCGTCTCATCATCATGCTTCAACATCCTACGAATGCTCCGAAAGATCTTCCCATGGCTCGTCACCGAAACCAGGAAGACAGTTACACAGGCACTCGTCCCCAGCCAACTGGACTACGGAAACACCCTCTATACCGGAAGCACAGCCAAACTCCAGAAAAGACTCTAACACATCCAGAACGCCTCCGCACGACTCATCTTGGACATCCCCCGACACAGCCACATCTCCGGACACCTGAGAGACCTTCACTGGCTCCCCGTCAGCAAGAGAATCACGTTCCAACTCCTCACCCACGCACACAAGGCCCTCCACGACCTGGGCCCCAGGTACCTCAACAACCGCCTGACCTTCTACACTCTCACCCAACCTGCTATGATCGACCAGCCACGCCCTCGCCGCAGTGCCACGCATCCGAAGATCCACCATGGGAGGAAGATCCTTCTCCTACCTGGCAGCCAAGACTTGGAACTCCCTCTCCATCCACCTCCGCCTGACCCAAGACCACCTCTGCTTCAGGAAGCAACTCAAGACATGGCTGTTCGAGCAGTAGCGGACCCCCCTCCCCCAAGTGCCTTGAGACCCTCTGGGTGAGTAGTGCGCTATACAAATATCCTGATTGATTGATTGATTGATTGCCTGCATGCTCGGGATGTGTAGCGCGCAAAGTTACCCATGAGGTTTGTCCCGCCCGCTCGCGTCCCCTTATTTCCGGTCACTACTAACGTGTTCGCGAGTTATTCTGTGCCAGATTGCAGTTTCTGCGTGTTCGGCAACTCGATCTTACCGACAAGCATCCTCGCGCACGCGAAAATGCTATTGAGCGCGCGAGAACTACGCTACGCAGCAGTTTGCGGAGTATTCGACAACTTCGCGTTCTCCGCGGAGCGCGAAGTTGCCGAAACTCCGCAAACTCCGCGAACGGAGCGTAGTTCTTCGCCCAGGGTTAGTATTTTACTGTTAACTGCAAGCTGATAAAACTTAACATTACAAAGAGCCTTCAACATAGTGCTTCAAAAGCAGCCGCGGTCCATACGGGTAACAGCAGTGGGGCGGCGTTGTGGGGGATTTCAAAGGACGATGCCGAGAGAAAATGTATTATTTATTTAATTTTCCCTCTGCACTGTCCCTTGAAATTCCCCCCAATATGGCTCCATCGCCCCACCGCTGTTACCTGCACGGACCACGGCTGTTCAAAAGACTAGTATGTATGAGTGAAAGCGCACAATTTGGATGAGGATTGTGTATGAACGTCAATAAGTGAAGCCATCAACAAAACTGGACCTCCAACAACACGTTTCCTCCAGATATGACACTGAAAGATAGAGCTGGGTATCCTCGCATATTGGTGGGTGGAGATTACTGTGCTGGGAAAAATACCACTACGTGCTCCATATAGATGCAAAGTAACAAGGGAGTCAGGATAGACCTCTGGTGAACACTACAACACAGGAGAAGGGAGCCTGATCCGAGCGTACTATTGGAAAAATAAGAATTAGATTGATCCCAAACAGCCAAATATTTACTAGTATGTAGTATGCTTTCCTTCTTCTCTTACAATTTATGATTTTTATCATATGCTGCCTCTCAATAATGTTTTCCTTGGTTGTTTTTTTACCCCTGATGCAACAATATGAACATTTCAGCATATACTTTTAGAAGAGTTATCAATGATATGTGCAATTCTGTCTATGTGTACACACATGTATTAATAATACATGTGGTCAACTAATCCCCTTGCAAAAGCCCATCTCAACTTTCCTTGTTACTGGCAGGTTGTGTCGTCTCTAATCACCTGTAGCTTAGACAAGACATGGCTGCTCAACTGAAATCACTAATTACAATTTATTTCTGGCAATCCCAATGCCTGCTGTCAGAGCTAGAAGAAAAGGGGCGAGGAAGGCACAGAGCATCATTAAAGTTGTACTTTAAAGAAAGAAATGTGACATTTCCTTCTTGTACTCTGCTTTTCCAGATGATGATCAGAATTTAGATATTTAAGGTAACAAGTACATTTTCCCATCATTTAGATAATTATAGGAAAGATAGAATCTCTCTGTCAGTTCTTTGGGCTCTCAGCTACAGCATTTAAAAAAATTTGACTCATTCTAATACATTTTAACTTTTTGGAGTGTTTAATATTACCCTGGCAGTTCTAATTATAAGCGAAAAAACTATCCCCGCTGTGCAAAATAAGGATATTGCAAGTAACCTCAGAGTAACAAGATTTTTTAAAGGAACTAGTATATATGAAAAACAGACACAAACACACACGCTTATTTGAGGGGGAGAGTCTGGAATATGAACCTCATCGGCATCTCCTTGATATCTCCTACACATGATATCTAAATAAATCTGTTTGATAGTGGACAGTTGATTGTTGTCTATGTATCTGTTTCCACCATATTTGCTCTTCAATTTATACTTGATTTTGCAGGTCACTTACCATGACTTGAAGGGCAACGGTTCATTGTACATTGCTTGTGGGAAGAGTAGATTTTAAGGGTAGTTGCTAGCACATTTTCTTTATATCTTGTAAGGGTTGCTCTGTGTTAAGTGGTTTCACTTTAACAAGGAAGGGGCCGGCTGCAATTGATTGACAACAAGAGAGCTACTGCAGCGACGACTGACAGGAGCTCTTGAAGGAGCGCAGTTGGGGGTTAGTCTTACACTTAGTGGCAGATGGGTACTCCATCTCCAAGGCTCAGGCACTTAAGTGTGGGGTGCCTCAGGGATCTTCCCTGAGCCCCACACTTTTTAACGTGTACATGGCACCCCTCGAGGATGTTGTTAAACCTTTTGGGATTAAATCAATAATGTATGCTGACGACACTCAGCTCGTCGTTTCCCTCAACCAATCAGACAACGCCCTCTCCAATCTATTCAGTTGTCTGGAAAAGGTGCACCAGTGGATGTGCGAGTCCCGGTTAAAAGTGAATGGGGAGAAATCAGAAATACTCCTCCTGGGAAACCCAAATAAAATCCCCACACCCCTTCCCTGGCCACCATGCATGGGATCTCCACCATCCCCCAAATCCGAAGTAAAGTGCCTAGGGATATGGCTGGACCAGGATCTCAGTTTTAAAACTCAAGCTAGGAAAACTGCAGGAAATTGCTTCTGCCTTATAAAGATGGCACGAAAGATTCTCCATCTACTCCCCCTCGCATCCAGGAAGCTCTTGATGCAGGGGCTGGTGAACTCCAGATTGGACTATGGAAATGTCCTGTATCTGGGGGCCCCAGCCTCTGTAGTCCACAGACTTCAATGTGCACAAAATGCGGCGGCAAGAATCCTCACAGGAACCGCAGCGAGGAACTCGGCCAAGCCAGCCCTTCGAAGTCTGCACTGGCTGCCAGTAAAGGAACGGGTCAATTTCAAGACCCTGTGCATTGCCCATAGAATAATGCACAATGAAGGCCCTCCCATCCTCAGGTCACTTGTGTCAAATCAACAGTCAAGTAGACAATTAAGATCTAACTCCCTCTCCCTGGCAAACGTCCCCAGAATTAGAAAGGCCAGAACAGGCGGTCGCCTGTTTTCGTACAACGCCCCCAGACTATGGAATGCCCTCCCACTCTCCCTGAGGCAAGAACAAAACCACCTCAGGTTTAGGAAAAGACTAAAGACCCTACTCTTCCCCTGAGCACTCCTCCCATGATTCCTCACCCTACAGGACCGTGGTCACTAGCGCTGGGATGCCCTAGGGTAGCTGTGCGCTCTATAAAACCCAAAATCAAATCAATCAAATCAAATCAAATCAGGAGCTAGAGTCCCACACGCAGTAGGAGCAGCTTGACTGCATCCTTAGCTATAACCGGCAAATGAGGCATTCTGATTGGATGCCCAATGCCCTATGTTCCATCCAGATTGCAAACAGTTATTAATGCCCGATGTCAGGGCAATAATGCTTATGTTTAAGGAGAGGGTTAGATGTCGGCATATAGAGCTGGGATTAAAAATGACTTGGTCAAGTATACTGAGACTGCTGGTCTAAAATCTCTCTCTCTTTTCAGGTGAGATCAGCAGATAGAAACATGCTGCTGGCATAAACTGTGCCCTCTCCTTGCAATATGCCGGCTATTTTTAGGTTGAGCGTACCAGCACTTGTGCTGTCGCTTAGCGACCTGTTGTAGATGGTTTGTGTAGTTAAACTCCACCGACTGCTTGTCATTGTTTATTTGTCTGTGCCACTGTCCTTTGGAAATCCTTGCTTGCTACTGGGCAATCGTTCGTCTTTTACCTTCTTTGTGTTTCCGCTTTACTGCCGCAGAGCACCGACCAAGTACTGTCTCCTCACTCTATCAGTGTTTTGAGTAGTCCCATGAGGACTACTTTATTTTTCTTGGACCATGTTCTATATCCAGACAACGTGCTGCGCTTCACTCTTTAACTTTCCATATGGCTGCCGCCCGCGTTTGTTTGTTTATACATATCAGCGCAGCACGGCACAATTAAACTTTATCTTTAAAAATGGTGTCGGACAGTTTTAGTTTCCTTCTGCATGTAAACTGAAGGCTGGTCTGGTTTGGTGTATTACCCCTCACAGCGCCTGCTCCATCGCCGAGACCAAGGACTCAAGAAGATTCCTGCTTGCAATATTAAGGGCAGCGAGAGTACGTGTTTTAAGTTTCTCATAGTTTCTTAGGCTCTAGACTTGAGGCGCAATTGGCCCAGCCCAGTGGCTATTGATCTGGCCAATCGTCGGTAAAACAATGTGTTATGCAGCCTCCTACATGGTTCGGAGAAAGTTTCTGAGCTACATAATTTCTTCGACCTTTGTGTAATGATGACGTCATTGCAAGCTCATCAGGCCACGCCTGAAATGTCCAGTTAATGTTTGTGGCCCCTATTAAGGAATACTGTAGGGAAAACAAATGAACTTGGAAAGCCCACACCTGATAATCCTAATTAATCTATGGATCTGCAGCTGTAGAATCTGGTTTAAGATTTAGCATAATAGCAGGCGGTTGTGTTTGCCAGGGTTTATTGCAAAAGCCAACAGACATTCAGGAGCAAGTGCCTCCTGCGTCACGTATGCGCTCTGGAATGTGTTCAAGAAAGTGCTTTAATGGTATTTGAAACACCGCATGCTTTAGTTTCTTCTAAACACTCTTGATCAAAACCTGCTGTAGTTTTGGTTGCCAACCTCCTGGCTCCAGTTTTAGGCATCAATCGAATCGTTGCATTATTTGTGCGCTCAGCTAATGGGAGAATGAAGCAGCTTCTTGACTCAACTGCTACTTCACAGAAGCAGGCCCCAACGTGTACAGCAACTTCCTTTCATTTGCATTATCATGAACTTGTCGGTTTTGAGCACTGTTACTAAACGCAAGAAAGACAGAGCATGCAATAGCTGCCAAGTTTCCCAGGTCCGTTACTGATGAGCTGCTACAGACAAGGCTTTTTCTCTTTGAATTATGGGACTTGTAGTCCCGGTTTTATAATGGAATAACCACAACTACAAGTCCCAGAATTCAAAGAAAATAAATCTGGACTTGAGAAGTCACGCATGTACCTAGGAAACATGGCAGATTCTCCCTGTTTACATGACGATGTGACTTCGGTTGAGTTGCTGTACTAAGAAGCAGCTATTTGTTATTATATAATCACAAAGTGACCTGTGCATAAAGAATCCGTTTAAATGAATGACAGTGGCTTGAGGCTCACCAGCAGTGATTGCAATCAGTCTGTAACACTGCTGCATTATGCATTGTATTTAAAAAGTATGAAGGGCAGCCTCATTTATCACCTGGATCTAGAGGTAGGCAAACCAGTCTCTGGCTTGACTAGTCAACACTATTTTGCATGCTGTAAAAGTCAACCTAACACTTACAATGCTACGTTCTGCGTGTCTTTGATTTCCCCCCCCAAAAAATCATTAAAAATGGGCTTTGGAAAAGCTTACATTGAATGAATACCTGTCTACATTTGCATATTCAGCACAGGTCAGAGTGTATAAATCCAGGTCTGTGCATTTTGTTGGTTAAAATAAACACAGGGGCATATGTACAAGCCCCTATCGCCACAAGAATGTCACTTTTTGTGACGTTCCTTTGGCGATAGAGGCCTTGCCTTATGCACAAGGCAGTGTTAAGCCACTTGTACATAAGGCATCCTTTTACGCTATGTTTAGCGTGAAAGGGGCGTGCAGTGGGTGTTGTGCTGGATGTTCCACCGCAACACCCATTGTATTTGATGCTGCCCCCTATGTACATGGGTGGCGTACATAGGAGGCCGTGCCAAATTTAAGACCAGGAAAACCCTGGTCTTAAGGTGGCGAAACGAGGTGAAATGCACTATTTACTCATTTTTGCTTTTTCCATGTGTGCTGCCTTGAGCGTTTTTAAAAATGCAATTTTGTAACTTTCATGTGTGCTGAATGTAGCAGTACACATGAAAGTTACAAAATGGTATTTTAGGATTGTTTATGTGCAGGAAGGGACACCTACCTACACATAACCAATCTTCCCCTGCACACAGACACTTGCACTCTGGTGTCAAATGTGTCCAGTAGCCCATGCCACATAAGGGCTGCTAGAGGAAAGGCCATTCGGGTTTAAAAAAATAAATAATGTTGGGGAATAATATAGTGTTAAAGTTATTTACTAGTAATTTATAAAACTTGTTTGCTGTATAGGCACTAAATGGCACTGTTTAGGTTGAGCCTGGGCCGCACATGTGCTGCTCAGCAAGGCATGAAGGGGCATATTATCAAGTACGGCAATAAAATTATCGCTGCTTTAGCGGCAAGAAACTGCCGCTAAAGCTGCGATAATGGGCTTGATAATATTCACTTGCGAATTCCCATAGCAGCCCAGGTTCTGGTGTTAACCTGGGCAGCTATGGGAATTCACAAGGGCATATTATCAAGCCCATTATCGCCGCTTAATTTTATTGCCGTTCTTGATAATATGCCCCACAGTACCTGGAATATGGGCTTAAGGCACCACGCACGTTTTAAATTGGATTCTCTTACCGTCCTTTGTAAATGCCGGCTCTTGATTAGTGGCTAGGTTTACTAGTCCCTCCTTTTGGGCTTTCATATCCTCCCACGAGGACTGCCCCTGTAACATGTGCTTTGGTGCACGCTGCGCCACTCTTAATCTCACCATGCCATTCCGCACACCAACTCACACCTTCCACAAAAGCGCATGCCCACCTCCACCACCCCTCTGCGGTCACTGCTTTCTCTGACTAATGACAGTGCTTTTTGTCTTTGGCACCCGCTGTCCGCAGTGCTGCTCCTAAACTCCCAGTGCCATTCCCCACACTTCATCACCCTTCTCACAACAGTGATGCTGTTATGTTATGTTATGTTATGTTATGCGTCTTTATTAGGCGCACAGATGCTCCAGCGAAGGAGCGTCCTGGCGCCCGACAAGGCAGCAGCACAACGAAACAATAAAACAGAGAATTTAAAACTAGGGGACAGGACTGTTTCTTTCAGTGTTATGGGTCTCTCTCTCTAATGTAGTGTTGTGGTCTCTCTAGAAATTCGGAGATCAGACTCCTTTCTAGTGCAGTCTGGCTTTTTGCTTAAGCGTGGTCTCTCACCTGTACTGTTGGCTCTATGCTGCAGTGTCAAGAGAAACTTCCATGCAGCGTAAGGTGTCTCATTCAGTGTCAGCAGTTGCTCGCATGCAGAGTCTATGACTCTCTTGTGCTTTCACTCTCCTGTGCCGTCATCTCTTTCTTTAATGCTTTGCTCTCGCTCACTCATGCAGTGCTAGAATCACTTTTATGCAGCACTGGGTGTCACTCACTTGTAGTGTTTTCTTTTTTCATGCAGTGCTATCTTTCCCTCCCCTTCGCTCGACTCGGAACACAGTTCAAATAAAGTAGGACTTTAAGTGGTGAGCTTCGCATCTAGCGGCCCCCTCGCTTCTCCGGACTGCTATTTTTGTCCCTGCAAAACCACCGCACAGAGAGATTGACACGGTGGAGACCTTGCGCTGGGCCTAGGACGGTCTTCGGAGATATTCTAGCTCCAGCTTGCTCTCCGCTAATGCCATGCCCATCGCATACAACGCGTTATTTCCCCTCACTGCACACGTTCGGGATGGTAAAACGTGCAACTGGCCTGGGGCTGGACACATTATCGGACTTCTACCCCGACGTAATTTCTTTTCTCTTCCAGCCGAGTCCGGCCCAATGGATACACTTCTCTATTATCAACTTAGAGCGTCCTGCCAGGAACTGCACCCCACTTTCCCTCAACCTCCTCCTTCGATGACTGCCCTCGACCTGGCATACACTTCCGCCTCCCCCCACAATCTGATCTCCAGACTTTATGTCACCAAACCCCAATATCTGCAGATCGCGCCCGCGTTGCCTGGAGCGGAACTGTTGATAGCAGACCAAACGTCTGTCTACTAATTACCGCCTGCGCCTCATCCATTTTAAATATTTGCATAGACTGTATCGCTCCCCACTGTATAGAATGGGCCTCACTTTCAGTGATAGATGTCTTCGGTACTCTGCTTCTGCTACGTACTTTTCTCATCTTGCTTGGCTGTGCCTCAAGGTTTCTGCATATTGGTGCGACGTGTTCACCATCATCACTGAGATCACCTCCACGTCCGTCTCGCCAGACCCATTAATCTGCCTTCTAGGCTTTGTGCAGAATTGTCCTGACGCCCGCCTCCTCTCTCTTTACTCTCCCCCTCTCTCCTCTTGTATCTCTCCACCCTCTTTCTTCCCCCAGCCTATCTCTCACTCACATAAATACACCCCACATAAAACTAATTTATACCACATAGCAACAATCCACATAAACACACACCACACCATGCCACATACTTCCAATAATTTCACTCAATGCCACATAGTTCAACACAAATCAGCTCAACATGTTTCCATTACAAACCACATAATTAAGCAAGAAACCACATAATACAATTCAACAACACAATTAAATAACACACCATACACATACAATCCACAACAGATACTTCCACATCACACCACAAAATACAACAGCAGGCCACATAATTAAACTTGACTGCACAACACTCCACAACACATAATACCATACCACATTACTCTCCATAATACACAAATCACATAATTCCAATACACCAAATACTACATAATTACTACCCACTTAATTCCACTGCAAGCCACATACATCCATTCGACAACACATAAGTAAAAAAAAATTACATTTACAAGGCCAACAGCTCTAACTATCTTTATCTAAATAATCCCTCCACTGCAGTAAAAAGTAGTAAAAACATTATAATTTACAGCGCCAATAGCACTTACTTTCACAAATGCGCAAGTGATTGCATTGCAAATGCTTGTTGCTATTGTAACCATGGTGGATGATGCATTATAGAAAACCATTATATTTTCCTCTGCATCTGGAACAGGTAGACAAGACACCAGTTTGCAATGAATTCTGCATTTACTTCTGGTCAGGAACAGCCGTTTGGCATTAGAAGCAGTAATAGGCTTTGCAGAGCCAGGCAAGGACAGGGCTTTCAAAGGGTAAGGGGGGCAGAGATAACAGGCTTCATGGTGGAAGTGAAATTGGAGCAGCTAAGTGGTTTTGGGCCCCTCGACTGGACGGATCTTTCAGGCTTTAAAACCTCATTTCTCTGCATCACACCTTATTTACAGCCAGTTAATCTGCTCGAAGCACACCCTAATGGCTCAGCATCATGTCAGAAATGTTGTCAGAAAATCTGTGGCTGCCCAATTGTAAACATGTCAATGTGACAAGCGCGGCACATTGACAAAGATGGCATTTTCAGATTTTTCCACTAAATAAGCAAGAGCGGTTGGGCCAGCGCCACGTAGCTCCTGCAGATGCAAAGTTGCAAACAGTGGTCGGATTGGAGCCAGATATTATGAACCTGATTGGAGAGATTATTTAGCATCCCTAACACCATGGAAGTCAACTAGGGGTCGCCAGAGGTCGCAGTTTGCCCTCTGCTACCCCTGGCACTGCCTTTGCAACCCCTGGCCTCGGAGGGAGCAAATACAGTACCAGGAACACTGAGACAGCTGGGCCTACACTCCCTTTATGTCTATCATTTTTTTTTACACTAATAGTGAATACATTACATTTATTATTCCCCAATAGTGTAATAAAAATTTAGCAGAATAAACTGGTATATGCCCTTCCACGGCAGTTAAGGTAAGTAAAAAATATTTTTAAATGTATGATGTGTGCGTGCTTGACGGTGAGAGTGTGCCTATGTTTGAGAGAGTGTATATGTGTGAATTTTTGTGTATGTGTGTGCGAGTGAAAGTGGAGGTCACAGTGTGTGTGACGTCACTTCGCTGCCCTTAGTATCAAGGTTAAATTACGTCCATTGATAACTTGTGATGCTTTTTTTCCTGTCACCCCCACAGATGTGGAAAGAGAAGTCCACGCAGCGCCGCACGTGAACGAGAAAGTCATCCAGCTGTTCAGGAATAAAAGCGAATTCACCTTCCTGGCGACGATACAGCAGAGGTCGTCAACGTCAGGCGTCATCTTGTCTATCCGGGAGCTGGAGCACAGGTACAGAAAACGCGCCGATTCTTGTGTGAGGCGAGAGCGCGCTTCTTCCCACCCCGAGCCGAGAGCTCTTTGCTGCCTGGCACTTTTAATATTTTAACGCTGCGAGGCCACCTGGAGCGCCGCACTATAATCTATTCCGCTCCATGGAACGTCTGCGGCGGCCATCTTTTCTACACTCCATTCCATGCATGGCTTCTGTTTGATTGCACCCTGTGGTATAAACAAAGCTGTCGTGATCCCTTCCTGCAGGTAAAAGGAGGCGCGTGCTCAGCCAGTGGATGCTCGCCCAATGCATACATCACCCTTTATTTGCAGAAAGTACAAAAGTTACTTTATAAATCAAACATTTTATTTTACAGTTTCAGATCACAATTTTGACAGTCAAACGGTGCAATGTAATTAGCATAGACACATAGGAAAAAATGGTAGACACTGAATACTAGGTGACCAAGCAATTATACACACAAGGGTGCCATGAAGGGAAGTGCAGTGCTGGAAGTTGGGAAGTTAAATCACAGAGGGTGATGGACAATTTAAGAACTACTCAAGACGGGTTTGCTATATGTTTTGCATACTTACAGAGACTTTCATTTGGCCCTCTTCATTAATTGGTAAGCAGTAGTATCATTCATCATTTGCTTCCAACCACCACGCCATTCAAAATGTGGTGCAGCGCCCGCCCACTTCAGCCATTGGTCTTCCTGCCTGTGAGTAAAGCCATTTCACTCCTGCATAATGTGCCCATCCGCACAATAAGCCCCGACATTGCCAGAGACTGCTGGTGCTATGCGTGCTTTATTATAAATATGTAGGTATATTTTTTCTTTTAGACAATGTTTGTTTTTATAAAATGTGTGACCCTATGCACAAACAAAACAAGCCTGGACAGATCCAAAATGGCGTCAGGCAACGCCAAACCTGTAGGTTTTGCGCCTGCAGATACTGCTTTATTTTCAGAGTATGCTGCACGCCTGACCATGAAGTTTCTCCTTGTGTGTTTCACAATGTTTATTAACATGATTGTTGCTATTGGTTGTAGCCCCTTCTGAGGGTAAAATTTTGAAAGGGGTGAGCAACCCAATATACCCTTGCGGGCTTGGGTAATGAACACGTTTAGAGAATGGGCCAGCAAGGGATTTGTTTGTTAAGAATTATCAGTTGCAGCACATGGGGAACTGTAGTGAATTAAGTACCCACACTATTACAAATTAGTGGCTGAATGAAATTTCACAAGTGCACATCAATAATGTTACCCCACTAACTTCAATGTGTTAGTGTGGTAACATTATTTATGTGCACTTGTGAAATTTCATTCAGCCACTAATTTTTACTAGTGTGGGTACTTAATTCACTACAGTTCCCCATGTGCTGCAACTGATAATTCTTAACAAACAAATCCCTTGCTGGCCCCTTCTGAGGGTGTCTGTCCAATAATACAGAATTCCATAATTGCAGATTGTTTTGCTGCACTGTGCTTACACCCATCACCTGTATTCCATGAACGAGCTTTCATATTTCATTTAAACATCTATTTAAATTAGTTTTCACTATGAACTCTTGATTCTAATCCACACAGACTATTACAAATGTCTATCATTCATATTTGTGCAGTTGATTATGATACCATATAAACAAATTGTAAACATATTCATAGGTTACGGAACATTATCCAATACAGGAATCAAGCGTGTTACCAGCTGTGGTACCCAAGATGTCTAACTATGTTCTTTGTTGTCTCAAGAAATAGGTTGCCACCAAAATATTTTGTTTTAGAAAAATATTAGTGTTCATTTTGGGTGGGGGAAATCAGGTAATTGTTTATGGGTTAAAAATGCTCTTGAGTGCATCACACCAACTACCAAGGGGAATGCAAGAAACAATATGATAAAAGTTAGGACAAAAACCTATGTATTCCTCCTCTGTGCCTTTTTTCATAATCCTAAGCATTCCTTTTGTTTCCCACCCACTCCCAATTCTTCAATTCAGCTAATGTTCATTAAGGACTGTAACAAACACCTATTTTAAGTTTAAAGTTTTTGTGCCACACCAGTTGAGTGCCTTTTTGAAAATCTAGAGTGCAGGTAGAGTTAGATCTTCAAACGCATTATCTTCCCAGGGGAACACCAGGCAGTGTTGGTTGGCTGGAGCAGTACTGCACCAGCTGATACCGCTCGACCCCACTCATAATCGGGTTTGTAATAGGAACCTGACTAAGAAAGGACACCCCAGTTTCCAGCAAGACCTGGGTAGTTGCTATGAAATACAGGAACAGTATTTGTTTCTGGGTTCCTGTGATACACCTATATGTCATTTTAGTAAATGGCATTATTGATTTTGCCAATAGAGGATTTGAGTAACACAATCCCTAGAATATATAGTTGCATTGCACATGCGTTATGTTCAAAGTGGGGACTTACCATTAACATATGATCATTTATAGTACGCATTCATTCCGTTCTCCATAACAAGGGTGCCAGACAAAATGATGCTTTATCCCACTGAGGCATCGCAAGCTCAGGTGGGAAGTGGTCCCCATTTATTGCCAACCACCCGGCCTGGCTAATTTATTTGGTCTCACCTGGTCAGCACCCATACTGCAGTCAGATCTGCCAATGTTTGTAAATGTTGTTGCTATGGCCGGTCCTTGCCCAATAGGCAGTGGAGTGCTCTACAAGGCCATTATTATTACTTTATCATCAGCACACAAAAAAACCTCTGAGTCTAAAATTCTGCACCTCAATAGAATTACTATTAATTACACTCCCAGTTTCAGAAGATCTTTACCCTGCAAACAGGCTGGGAGCGTCCTTTCGAAAACAATACAAGAATGCCGGGCAGTCACAGCTACCAGACAGTCTATTCCTGCAGAGTGGGACATGGCACATTTATAATCTGAGTATTCCCCTTGCTGCCCGAGCTCATTACCTGTGGTCGGGAAGTGCAGCTTGCACCGGGTACAGTGGCAACCTGATGTCTTTCCATCCTTCCCCTGCCGGCTGTGCTCCTACAAGGCTGGAACAAAGCAATCGATACAGTACGTATTCATTATAAAATAAGGGCATCGTTTTTGATCGGATTTGCCCACTTCTTTCTGAAAACAGGACAGAGAGTGAACGAGCACGTACCGAGCAGACACTCAACACTCTCCTAGGGCCGGTTTCTTATGCAGAAACTCTATGTGTCGCTGTCCTGTATTTATTAACTATTTCCTAGTAAACTGTCTAGTAAACAGGCTCCATATGCAGGCTGTAGTGTTGCACCCACCCAGCAGAAAGTTCATGGATACATCCATCACCACTGCACTAGAAATGTAAAACTTTTCTGCTAATCAAACATAAACTTACACAGCTGATCGATAGAAATCACAGAACCTTAGAAAACTGGTGCCCAGGTCGAAGTATTTTGCTACCGCTCATAGCAGAGCAAGCATAGCATACAGCAATTGACAATAAGGAAATACCTTATTATTAGATTATTTTCTATACCTACTAATTCAAATTTGTTAATCAAACATGATTGAATTGCACCCGCCTCTTTTGACTAATGGTAGTTAAAGGTTATTTTTGTGTTTACAATTCTTGTGTGCTATTATTTAGTGGTGAGCAAAAGGGAAGTGTGGCAAGGGCAAACATGGCAGCCATGTTTCAAATACTGTGCTCGCATCAATCTCTTTTCAGCCTCTCCTATAATTTGTTGCAAAAACTTAGAAACTACCAGTGTCAGGCGTCTATCCAACCTTCCTAAAATGACCTTATCACAGTGACTATTGGCAGCCTAGTGTGTGGCTGTAAGGTATGTACAAAAGCAAATATGCTCTCCTGTTGATGATTGGACGTTTTATTTCCCACTTTTTTTGGAAAGTAATGTGCTCACTCCGTCTTAGTTCTAGCGTTTAGTAGAAGGCAAATGAAGCGAGTTCGTAAAACTGAATGATACCTCTAGTATGAGGTGAGCCGATGGCCTGCTGGCCCATGCTCAGTGCATTCAGGTACCCTGATTTGTTCTCTGCTGCAATTGTTTTTCATCCATTTAAATTAGGGGTGTCAAGCGTTTTGGTCAAAGGGATCAAAACCAACCCAGAGACACCACAGAAAAACCTACATAGTATCATGTATGTAGCCAGTGTTCATCCCATATCGAATGGGTCGCTCCCTTATAATCCATGCACTGTGCAACAGAGAGGTAAAGAGCCAAAAAGGGTCATCTAGAACTCCTTCTCCCTAAAGAAAACGTCGATAGTAGCTGACCCTCTCCTTATAATTCCAGTTTCTCATTTCTTGAATGATTTCGGCGAATTGTGTTGGTGCCTTTTCCTATTCAAGGGTTAGCTTGTTGACCTCTGGCCCTGCTAAATAATGCTCTCTGCCACTTTTTAAATTTTCCCCCCGCTCTTTTACAGTGGCGGACCTGATAATAATGTCCGCTTCCTTCGTTTGATTCTGTATTTTAACTTCTGCAGTCACATGATTTTTTGGAGATTTTAATTTATTTTTCTCTTTTTTATTTTTGTAATTTTCTTTTTCAATAGACAAACAAGAGTGCCCAAGCTCCCTCTGCTGGGTGTTGTTGAGCTCCAGCTTGGTGTTTTATTTGTTGTCCTTCTCTGTGTATTTCTTTTGTTTTAATTGCCTTTGGAGATGTAACTCTGCCACTGGCCTATGCAGGATCATTGTGCTGGACCATGCTGTGTGTGCACCGGAGGCATCTCTAAATAAAGTCTTTCTGTACACGCAGTGGTATCACAGTTGTCAGAACATGTTAACTTTTCAGGTCCTGTCTTAGCCATAATGCCCAATTCATACTCTGACCAAGCAAACCATTTAGGTTTGTGATTTATTTATAGACTTCAACTCTTATAAATTAGCGGTTATGTAAACTTGCCTGAAAAAAATCTCTGTCCACAATATTATTGATGCCTACCCATTATGGCACAAAATGGTTTATCAAGACCATATCCCAGGGATTGATCGTGGCTTGGCCTCCATCACACAGGAACGCTGTGATGTTTCTACTATTCATCTCCAAACTTTTCTTGCAGCAGAAATTCTTATGATTACTTTTAATATCTCTAGGTGGACTATTGTTAGTTGGCCACTAGCCACTCTCAATAATTTTGGTGGAAATATAGTCAAGATCGGACTTCTTTTGCTATTTGTTGTGCTAATTCCACAATCTCTGGAGACATACTGCCAGATTGTTCTTATTAGTCAGGGGTGTGCTGTGTTGCGCAGTTTCTTTGTATACTTATGTTATCCAGAAAGTTATTGCCCCTATTTATAACGTAGACCATGCTCTGCGTCAGAAATTGGGTGATTAATATGGAAAGGTGTGAACCCAACCTACTTAAAAAACAAAATCTAATACAAAGTCAAAACACAGTTCTTTGAGAGTCCCTGCTGTACCTCTAGAGCTATGAGGCAAAATACAGTCAACCCCCAGAGAAGTGCGTGTTATGTTCAAACAGTACAAACTATTTTATTTAATCTGTAGAAATACTGAGCGAAAAGTGATGAGCTAATACACCATGATCACAAAAACTAGAGTCAAAGGAATCAAACCTATGAATTTTAAGATTTTAAGGCAAAAACTGCATAGAAAAAGTAAAGCGATTCAGAAAAGGGGGTGGTGATGGACAGAGTATCTGAATTAAACAGAACACTCTTACCCAGTCAAGAGATCAGGGCTTGATCCATCACCGTTTTTTAGCTCACTGCACCATCCCAGCTCAGAACCTGGCTACATGCAAATTAGTCTGTCCCTGGCCAATGCATCATGGGAACAGGGCAGACCATACTACCAAGCCAATTCTTATACAGGAAAGGTAACAAGCTTCCGGGGACCGGTTTCTGCCATTACAGGCGTCTTCGGACCGGCTTGCTTGAATCCTGATGGTGCAGTGAGCAAGGGACTCGCATCTGAGTATACCCTTCCACGCTTATGGTGTACAAAACGATTCAGAAAAGGGGGTGGTGATGGACAGAGTATCTGAATTAAACAGAACACTCGTACCCAGTCAAGAGATCAGGGCTTGATCCATCACCGTTTTTTAGCTCACTGCACCATCCCAGCTCAGAACCTGGCTACATGCAAATTAGTCTGTCCCTGGCCCAATGCATCATGGGAACATGGCAGACCAAACTACCAAGCCAATTCTTATACTGGAAAGGAAACAAGCTTCTGGGGACCGGTTTCTGGAATTACAGCCGTCTTCGGCCCGGCTTGCTTGAATCCTGATGGTGCAGTGAGCAAGGGACTCACATCTGAGTATACCCTTCCACGCTTATGCTGGACAAAACGATTCAGAAAAGGGGGTGGTGATGGGCAGAGTATCTGAATTAAGCAGAACACTCGTACCCAGTCAAGAGATCAGGGCTTGATCCATCACCGTTTTTTAGCTTACTGCACCATCCCAGCTCAGAACCTGGCTACATGCAAATTAGTCTGTCCCT
Source organism: Lissotriton vulgaris (assembly GCF_964263255.1). Lineage (NCBI taxonomy): Eukaryota > Metazoa > Chordata > Amphibia > Caudata > Salamandridae > Lissotriton > Lissotriton vulgaris. The sequence continues at coordinate 189,984,709 of NC_141688.1, read as the reverse complement.
GGCCCAATGCATCATGGGAACAGGGCAGACCAAACTACCAAGCCAATTCTTATACTGGAAAGGAAATAAGCTTCCGGGGACCAGTTTCTGGCATTACAGCCGTCTTCGGCCCGGCTTGCTTGATTCCTGATGGTACAGTGAGCAAGGGACTCACATCTGAGTATACCCTTCCACGCTTATGGTGGAGAAAACGATTCAGAAAAGGGGGTGGTGATGGACAGAGTATATGAATTAAACAGAACACTCGTACCCAGTCAAGAGATCAGGGCTTGATCCATCACCGTTTTTTAGCTCACTGCACCATCCGAGCTCAGAACCTGGCTACATGCAAATTAGTCTGTCCCTGGCCCAGTGCATCTTGTTTCCTTTCCAGTAAAAGAATTGGCTTGGTAGTTTGGTCTGCCCTGTTCCCATGATGCACTGGGCCAGGGACAGACTAATTTGCATGTAGCCAGGTTCTGAGCTGGGATGGTGCAGTGAGCTAAAAAACGGTGATGGATCAAACCCTGATCTGTTGACTGGGTAGGAGTGTTCTGCTTAATTCAGATACTCTGTCCATCACCACCCCCTTTTCTGAATCGTTTTGTCCACCATAAGCGTGGAAGGGTACGCTCAGACATGAGTCCCTTGCTCACTGCACCATCAGGATTCAAGCAAGCCGGGCCGAAGACGGCTGTAATGCCAGAAACCGGTCCCCGGAAGCTTGTTTCCTTTCCAGTAAAAGAATTGGCTTGGTAGTTTGGTTTGCCCTGTTCCCATGATGCATTGGGCCAGGGACAGACTAATTTGCATGTAGCCAGGTTCTGAGCTGGGATGGTGCAGTGAGCTAAAAAACGGTGATGGATCAAGCCCTGATCTGTTGACTGGGTAGGAGTGTTCTGCTTAATTTAGATACTCTGTCCATCACCACCCCCTTTTCTGAATCGTTTTGTCCACCATAAGCGTGGAAGGGTATGCTCAGACATGAGTCCCTTGCTCACTGCACCATCAGGATTCAAGCAAGCCGGGCCGAAGACGGCTGTAATACCAGAAACCGGTCTCCGGAAGCTTGTTTCCTTTCCAGTAAAAGAATTGGCTTGGTAGTTTGGTCTGCCCTGTTCCCATGATGCACTGGGCCAGGGACAGACTAATTTGCATATAGCCAGGTTCTGAGCTGAGATGGTGCAGTGAGCTAAAAAACTGTGATGGATCAAGCCCTGATCTGTTGACTGGGTAGGAGTGTTCTGCTTAATTCAGATACTCTGTCCCTCACCACCCCCTTTTCTGAATTGTTTTGTCCACCATAAGCGTGGAAGGATATGCTCAGACATGAGTCCCTTGCTCACTGCACCATCAGGATTCAAGCAAGCCGGGCCGAAGATGGCTGTAATGCCAGAAACCGGTCCCTGGAAGCTTGTTTCCTTTCCAGTAAAATAATTGGCTTGGTAGTGTGGTCTGCCCTGTTCCCATGATGCACTGGACCAGGGACAGACTAATTTGCATGTAGCCAGGTACTGAGCTGGGATGGTGCAGTGAGCTAAACAACGGTGATGGATCAAGCCCTGATCTGTTGACTGGGTAGGAGTGTTCTGCTTAATTCAGATACTCTGTCCATCACCACCCCCTTTTCTGAATCGTTTTGTCCACCATAAGCGTGGAAGGGTATGCTCAGACATGATTTCCTTGCTCACTGCACCATCAGGATTCAAGCAAGCCGGACCGAAGACGGCGGTAATGCCAGAAATCGGTCCCCGGAAGCTTGTTTCCTTTCCAGTAAAAGAATTGGCTTGGTAGTTTGGTCTGCCCTGTTCCCATGATTCACTGGGCCAGGGACAGACTAATTTGCATGTAGCCAGGTTCTGAGCTGGGATGGTGCAGTGAGCTAAAAAACGGTGATGGATCAAGCCCTGATCTGTTGACTGGGTAGGAGTGTCCTGCTTAATTCAGATACACTGTCCATCACCACCTCCTTTTCTGAATCGTTTTGTCCACCATAAGCGTGGAAGGGTATGCTCAGACACGAGTCCCTTGCTCACTGCACCATCAGGATTCAAGCAAGCCGGGCTGAAGACGGCTGTAATGCCAGAAACCGGTCCCCAGAAGCTTGTTTCCTTTCCAGTAAAAGAATTGGCTTGGTAGTTTGGTCTGCCCTGTTCCCATGATGCACTGGGCAAGGGACAGACTAATTTGCATGTAGCCAGGTTCTGAGCTGGGATGGTGCAGTGAGCTAAAAAACGGTGATGGATGAAGCTCTGATCTGTTGACTGGGTAGGAGTGTTCTGCTTAATTCAGATACTCTGTTCATCACCACCCCCTTTTCTGAATCGTTTTGTCCACCATAAGCGTGGAAGGGTATCATCAGACATGAGTCCCTTGCTCACTGCACCATCAGGATTCAAGCAAGCCGGGCCGAAGACGGCTGTAATACCAGAAACCGGTCCCCGGAAGCTTGTTTCCTTTCCAGTAAAAGAATTGGCTTGGTAGTTTGGTCTGCCCTGTTCCCATGATGCACTGGGCCAGGGACAGACTAATTTGCATGTAGCCAGGTTCTGAGCTGGGATGGTGCAGTGAGCTAAAAAACTGTGATGGATCAAGCCCTGATCTGTTGACTGGGTAGGAGTGTTCTGCTTAATTCAGATACTCTGTCCATCACCACCCCCTTTTCTGAATCGGTTTGTCCACCATAAGCGTGGAAGGGTATGCTCAGACATGAGTCCCTTGCTCACTGCACCATCAGGATTCAAGCAAGCCGGGCCGAAGACGGCTGTAATGCCAGAAACTGGTCCCCGGAAGCTTGTTTCCTTTCCAGTAAAAGAATTGGCTTGGTAGTATGGTCTGCCCTGTTCCCATGATGCACTGGGCCAGGGACAGACTAATTTGCATGTAGCCAGGTTCTGAGCTGGGATGGTGCAGTGAGCTAAAAACGGTGATGGAGCAAGCCCTGATCTGTTGACTGGGTAGGAGTGTTCTGCTTAATTCAGATACTCTGTCCATCACCACCCCCTTTTCTGAATCGTTTTGTCCACCATAAGCGTGGAAGGGTATGCTCAGACATGAGTCCCTTGCTCACTGCACCATCAGGATTCAAGCAAGCCGGGCCGAAGACGGCTGTAATGCCAGAAACCGGTCCCCGGAAGCTTGTTTCCTTTCCAGTAAAAGAATTGGCTTGGCAGTTTGGTCTGCCCTGTTCCCATGATGCACTGGGCCAGGGACAGACTAATTTGCATGTAGCCAGGTTTTGAGCTGGGATGGTGCAGTGAGCTAAAAAACGGTGATGGATCAAGCCCTGATCTGTTGACTGGGTAGGAGTGTTCTGCTTAATGCAGATACTCTGTCCATCACCACCCACTTTTCTGAATAGAAAAAGTAAAGCAGCATTGACCACAACAATTTGTGCTGTACATGATGGAGCAGAGGTCAAAAACGCCAAGCGGGTAATCCCAAAGTTATTACATTCAGATTTAGTCTCAGAAATTGGATTTAAAAATCCGTCGAAATTACATGCGCTGGTGTCAATTAGCTGCTTAGACCATGGGTACTCATAAACTTTCTCTCTGGGGGCAAATTTACAGTGTGGTTTGTGTCCGAGGGCCGCACCTGTGGGAGCGGGGTCAGTGGGGGAATGGGCGGTACTAGAGCAACAAAAAAAACTATGACCATAAGGTTGGACACAGGTCCCTGCAGCGGACGCCTTCGTCCACTGAGCCACCAGACCCGGCATACACACATCTCTTTCTCTGTCTCCCTACATCCATCCCTCTCTCTCTATCTTTCCCTCGCTCTCTCTCCCTCTATCTCTCTCTGTCTCCCTCCCTCTATCTCTTTGTCTCCCTCCCTCCATCCCCCTTTCTCCCTGTCTCCCTCTGTCTCCCTCACTCTGACTGTCTCACTCCCTCTCTCTCCTTCCCTCTCCCTCTCTCCCCCCTCTCTCCCTCCCTCTCTCTCCTTCCCTCTCTCTCTCCTTCCCTCTTCCCCGCCCTCTCCCTCTCCTTCCCTCCCTCACCTTCCCTCACACTCCCTCTCCTTCCCTCTCTCCTCCCCTCTCCCTCACCCTCACTCCCCTTCCTGCACTCCCCTTCCCTCACCCTCACTCCTTCCCCCTCTCACTCCCTCACTCCCCTTTCCTCCCTCACCCTCACTCCCCTTCCCTCACTCCCTTTCCCTTTCCCTCACCCTCACTCCCCTTCCCTCCCAACCTCCCTTACTCCCCTTCCCTCCCTCACCCTCACCCTCACTCCCCTTCCCTCACCCTCCCTCTCTCCCCTTCCCTCCCTCACCCTCACTTCCCTTCCCTCTCAACCTCCCTCACTCCCCTTCCCTCACCCTCACTCCCCTTCCCTCACCCTCACTCCCCTTCCCTCTCAACCTCCCTCACTCCCCTTCCCTCACCCTCACTCCCCTTCCTTCACCCCCCTTCCCTCCCTCACCCTCACTCCCCTTCCCTCACCCTCCCTCACTCCCCTTCCCCTCCCTCTCCCTCACTCCCCTTCCCTCTCAACCTCCCTCACTCCCCTTCCCTCACCCTCACTCCCCTTCCCCCTCTCCCTTACTCCCTCCCCTTCCCTCCCTCCCCTTCCCTCACCCTCACTCCCCTTCCCTCACCCTCACTCCCCTTCACCCGCTCCCCCTTCCCTCACCCTCACTCCCCTTCACCCGCTCCCCCTTCCACATCCCCCACTCCTCTTCCCTCTCTCCCTCACTCAACATCCTCCTGTTTCCCCATCCTGCAAGATAAGCACTAAGGAGGTTAATTGGAATTTTATGGTAAACATGTACGTCGATAAACCAACCTGTCTCATGCATCTGACCCTTTGCGCTCCAAATCTACGATCTTGCCTTTCCCCCCTTATCCCCACTCCCTCCCATTGGGTGCAGATTGTCTCGGTATTCACGTATATCAGGATTTCAGTCGGTTTTATTAATGAGCCTTGGTTACTCTGTGGCAGCTGCCAAGCCTGCGTGTGCATCTTCAGAACTTCTGAAAGAATGCCCTCAGTAGGGTCTGTACAGGTGTTCCTAAAAAAAGCTGACACTCTAATCCAGGTATTCAAAACACGATTTAATCAATCAATCAATCATGGCATTTGTAAAGCGCGCTACTCACCCGGGAGGGTCTCAAGGCGCTGGGGGAGGGGTAAGTTACTGCTCGAACAGCCAGGTCTTGAGCTGCTTCCTGAAGGAGAGATGGTCTTGGGTTCGCCAAAGGTGGGTGGGGAGGGAGTTCCAAGTCTTGGCTGCCAGGTAGGAGAAGGATCTTCCTCCGGCGGTGGCTCTGCGGATGCGTGGTACGGTGGCGAGTGCGTGGCTGGTCGATCGTAGCTGGCGGGTGGGCATGTAGAAGGTCATGCGGTCGTTGAGGTACTTGGGGCCCAGGTTGTGGAGAGCCTTGTGTGCGTGGGTGAGGAGTCTGAACGTGATTCTCTTGCTGACGGGGAGCCAGTGCAGGTCTCTCAGGTGTCCGGAGATATGGCTGTGCCGGGGGATGTCCAGGATGAGTCGTGCGGAGGCGTTCTGGTTGCGTTGGAGTCTTTTTTGAAGTTTGGCTGTGGTTCCGGCGTAGAGGGTGTTCCCGTAGTCTAGTCGGCTGGTGACGAGTGCCTGGGTAACGGTCTTCCTGGTTTCCGTGGGGATCCATCTGGAGATCTTGCGGAGCATGCGCAGGGTGTTGAAGCACGAGGATGAGACAGCGTTGACTTGTTCGGTCATTGATAGGGAGGAGTCCAGGATGAAGCCCAGGTTTCGTGCGTGGTCCGTTGGTTTGGGAGCGGTGCCTAGGGCCGGGGGCCACCAGGAGTCGTCCCAGGCGGAGGGTGATGATCCCAGGAGGAGGACTTCTGTCTTGTCTGAGTTCAGTTTAAGGCAGCTGTTTCTCATCCAGTCGGCGACGTCTTTCATCCCTTCGTGTAGGTTGGCTCTGGCGGTGGTGGGGTCGTTGGTGAGGGAGAGGATGAGCTAGGTGTCGTCGGCATAGGAGATGATGTTGAGGTTGTGCTGGCGTGCGATGGCTGCGAGGGGGCTCATGTAGACGTTGAAGAGGGTTGAGCTGAGTGAAGATCCTTGTGGTATGCCGCAGATGACTTCGGTGGCCTCGGATCTGAACGGAGGGAGGCGGACTCTCTGGGTTCTTCCGGTGAGGAACGAGATGATCCACTTTTTCTCGGATTCCGACGTTGCTGAGGCGCTTCACTAGGGTGCGGTGGCAGACGGTGTTGAATGCTGCAGAGAGGTCCAGGAGGATGAGGGCCGCTGTTTCCCCATTGTCGATCAGGGTTCTGATGTCGTCGGTGGCTGCGATTAGGGTGGTCTCGGTGCTGTGGTTGGCCCGGAACCCGGACTGGGAGGGGTCGAGGAATCCGTTCATCTTGAGGAAGGTGGCAAGCTGTTTGTTGACGGTCTTCTCAATGACTTTGGCCGGAAAAGGAAGGAGCGAGATGGGACGGTAGTTCTTGAGGTCAGTGGGGTCCGTCGTTGGTTTCTTCAGGAGGGCGGTCAGCTCGGCGTGCATCCAGCTCTCTGGGAAGGTGGCGGTGTGGAAGGAGGAGTTGATGGTGTCTCGGAGATGGGGTGCGATGGTGGCGTCGGCTTTGTTGAAGACGTGGTGTGGGCCCGGGTCGGTTGGTGATCCGGAGTGGATGGAGTTCATCGTGCGGTTAGTGTCTTCGGTGCTGATCGGGGTCCAGTTGCAGAGGGTGGTGGTGGCGGGTGCTGGTTCGGTGGTAGGGTGCGTGGTCTGTGTGTCGAAGCTGTTGTGTATGTTGGCGATCTTGCGGTGGAAGAACGAGGCGAGTGAGTTGCAGAGGTCTTGCGAGGGAGCGATGTTGTTGTTTCCGGAACTGGGGTTTGGGAACTCCTTGACGATGCTGAAGAGTTCCTTGCTGTCGTGGGTGTTGTTGTCCAGTCGTTCTTTGAGTGCCTTCTTCTTGGTAACGCGGATCAGCTGATGGTGTTTGCGGATGGCGTGCTTGAGGGCGGTCCTGTTGTCTGTGGTGTGGTCGAGCCGCCAGGCTTTCTCGAGGGTGCGGCAGTTCTTCTTGGATTCCTTGAGTTTGTTGGTGAACCAGGGGGTTTTCTTGCTGCCGGGTCTGCTGGGAGGGTTCTTTAGTGGTGTGAGGTCATCGGCGCAGGCGGTCAGCCACTTGGTGAGGTTGCTGGCTGCTTCGTTGGGGTCCGTTGTGCTGGTCGGAGTGTTCTGGCTGAGGGAGGCGGTGAGCTGCTCGGAGGTGATCTTGCTCCAGCTTCAGCGGGAGACCTGTTGCGGGTGGTGGTGGGTCGTAGTTCTTCTGAAGCCGAAGTGGACGCAGCTGTGGTCAGTCCAGTGGAGTCCGGTGGCGTGGCTGAAGGAGATGTGCTTGCTGGATGAGAAGACGGGGTCAAGCGTGTGGCCGGCGTAGTGGGTGGGGGTGTTCACCAGTTGCTTGAGTCCGAGGTTGGCGAGGTTGTCCACCAGGGTGGTGGTGTTTCTGTCGTTGTTGTTCTCCAGCTTGTTGTTGAGATGGCAGAGTCGAGTTCCATGTGTGCCCTCGTTTCTACAACACCTCGAGCCCCTCTCCTGGGACTTTAACTCACCAGAACCTTCTGACAGGGAGTTTCGAGATTAGGTTACATACTGGCCATTGATTACAGAGATAATTATACACCCTTGTACCTATGTGCTCAGACAGAAACATGAAATTGAAGATGACCGGCATCCAACCAGATGTGTCAATGTCTGCACCTACCTCCACACCAGAGACCATGCATGCCCACAGTTTGACTGAACCTCCCACCCCAATTTCAAGCACTCTGAATTCTTTGTGTCTGTTCCATACCACCCTAAATTCTGATCGTTCCTGACCATGTCTACCATGGCGCTGAGTGAGCAGTGTTCTTTATTCTGCATGACCTCTGGTGATGTTCAGAGTTTGTTCCAGAAATAGGCACAAGCCCCTCTGCGCCCCCAACTTGAGAAATTTCTTGCTGCTGACTTCGGAGCTTTGGAGCTGCAGTCCTTTTCCCTCTGCTAGACTGATGCTGCGAGCCCTACCCACGGTTCAGCGGTGAGTCAGCCTGAGACAGGAACGGCATCTCACCCAGTGTGTCCGCCCGGCACACACACACAAAGCCACACCCGAGCACTTCACAGGTCTTTAAAAGACCATTTGCATGTTAATGGGGCTTTATTGTATTTCACCTCTTAGGCCCCTGCAGCTCCGCTCTGCCTATCACCGGAATGAATCACCCGACCCCCACAGAGCAGCAGAGTTTCGCCGATTGCAGACACTCTTTAAAAGTGTGTTTTTTAAACACAGTACGATGTCTGTAAGGTCCGCGGGCCGCCAGGGAAGGCATGCCGGGGCGCTGCCGGCCCGCGGGCCGTACCATGAGTACCCGTGGCTTAGACCATTGTTTGGGCTCGAAAGCTCAGAAGCAGACACATCTGGATTTTGTGGTTGCTGAGGGCTCTTCGTCACTCTAATAGATTTTCTGCCTTGCTCTGTTCAATGTTTCCCCTTCAAATTTTCAATGTTTGGTTTTTCGAATAGAAAATCCCATAGCAGGATTTCTTTTTGTAAATCATCAAGGTTTTTTCCCATGGCTTTGGTGTCATTTTACAGTTTTTACTGACCATTACCACCAGGAAAGGCAGTACAAGTATGCCACTTCCGGTTGGTAGGGGAGAAATATTTATAGACTCAACAGACATTGAATGTTCATTATCTGTGCATGATGGTCTTTAACAGTCGTTGGGCTATAGTAGACTGCAGTGCTTCCAAAATGTACAAACTATTATGTGGAAATTGGTACAGTTTCTGTTGTGTGCTACTGAGAAGAAAGGCAACCTCCACATGGTGCGAATCAGGGGCCAACCGGATTGGGCCCTACTTCTCACATGTGCCATGTGCTAATAAAAAGTCTATTCGTGACTTTTTATACACCAAGGGTTATCTTTGAATGCTTAGATAAATCCTAACCTCAAATATCAGTCACTGTCTGACTTCAGTAACTGTACTGTAAAAGGGCAAACTTTGAAAGTTTATGTCTTTATCTTACTGTAAAAAAAAATTACAATCCATATGGCTCATTATGGAAAGAGCAGCAGAATCCCACTGTTGTTAATTGGCATTAATAGACAGTTACTGATAAGGCATATCTAAGCGAGCACAGCCCCTGGGAAGCCTGTCTATTTCAACAGATAACTAGATCCTCCAGTAACCCTCTGACCCATTTACCTCGGTACGCGCTCAGGGCCATATTGGTACCCGTTCAAGTGCAGAGATTTTTATACTGTGTGTGAGCTATCCATTTGTTGTCAATTATGATGGAAGTGTGCAGGGCCCCTTTGGGCATCATTATGTGAGAGGGTGTTGAGTGAACTGCTGTAGAGTTGTCCCAGCGCCTTGAGACCCTTCTGGGTGGGTAGCGTGCTATACAAATGTCATGATTGATTGATTGATTGATTGTTTGCCCATAACTGCCATTTTATACATCCATATCAGAATCTAAAGCTTTGAGACAGTTGCACTTTTAAGAGGCTCTGACTGGCCAAATAACTACACCTGCACCAATCAGAGACTGACTATTTGAAACCCCCCTCATGAATTTCCCACAGTGTGGAGTGGACTGGCATAGTGAGGGTTATGATTGCCTTCTCAGGCACCAACTAGTTTAGTAGAGTCCAAGCAGCAAACAAGAGAACTAGGTCTGCACTCCAGCCGACTCTCTCCAATAAAATTTAGGAGCCTTCTAGCACTGTGCACACTACTAAGAAAATGGGGCATTCCATTAGCTTTGCTAGACCTGGTGATTATTTAGATAAGAACGTTCACGTTAAGATTTTCATTATGCAGAAGACCTGGATTGCTCCCAGCATGACCTGTAGGACACTGCTATGGACGCGTCACTCTACCAGAGGCTGCCTACTAACCTCAAACATCATGCCAGACAAAGTATGAAGGCTTCAAAAGCTCAACCAGAGAGAGCCTCATCAAGAAGCTGCACTGGCAGGGAAATAGTAAAAGAATTAATCACCCCGAAGGACAGAGATAAATTCAGGTCCTCACTTAGGATGATGAACACTGTTATTTAATTGATGTCAAAAGTATCACATCTAAGTAATTCAAGTCTTGCTTCATGCTACAGCGCTTGTTCATCTCATGTTTGCCTTTTCATTACTATATGTCTCATTGTGTCATAGTTTTCCCTCCATCATACTTATGGGTTTGGACTATTCGTGACTTTTTTATTCATCCACAGCAATCTTCTTCTTGTCATACTCTGGTTCCTGATAAAGATAGTTTGACATAACTGCACCACACGCTCTACTACGCTTATATCCTAATTGTTTCTTATTCAATGTCTATCGTAATATTGCTAGATACTCATATTAATGCTGAATCCTGTCATTTTAATTATACTGAGTCCCTTACATTTCTTGTATGTAAGCCACCATTTACAAGGAACTATTGTTTAGTCCAACAGCCTAATGGCATTGCCTCATCCGAGTTGGTGATATCTGGGTCACTTCTGCTTTTTGACAACTAGTAGTCCCTTTTACAATGCAGCTTTTTCTGCAAAGACCTTTGGTCTCTGGGTGATTACTGAGATATCACTTATCTTATCCTGAGCTACTACCATGAGATCCTTCCTCCTGCTTGATTAATCCTCCCAATAACTATTTTTAACTTTGAGCTGTGGAAGTTAAGATTCCCTACCTCACCAGAGCTCTACCTTTCTTGGAGAAGAGGCCTAACAGAAAATCCCTCTGTACAGCCCACCTATTAAAGACAGTGTGTCGTTCTAATTCTGGCACACACATCTCCTTGTGCTCTCATCCCTGTTCTGGCATCTAAGTGTGTTGGTCTGGACCACACATACCATCCTTGCTTTATCCCAAAGGACTCCCAGGTCACATTATTACAATTTGCACATTGAGGGTACATGTCCCGCTTTCTGCTTTGTTGAGGTTTCAGTACCTTTGGCGACTTACAAATTGTCTTCAGGTCTACATCTTCTGCCTCTAAAATACTCCCAGGCTCAGCCGTAGCATGGAACTGAACAAGAAACAAGAAAATTAGCACTAACTTTAGACACTAAATACGCATTTGACAGGAGTGAGTGCGGATCCGTGTTCAGCATGATGGACAGTATGTTACAAGTTTCAAGGTTTAAGTGTGGTGGTTATAGTAGGTTCCATCCTCAAAGTAAATTCTCAGGGTTTCCAGTCCAAATCATTCAGCATTCACAGAATAACACACCAGGGAAGTTCCTAATTCTCCTGCTGTTCTGTAGCCTCTAATAGCAAAATGTAAACAATCTAGACACATTAAGGGCCTCCCCACACCAGCTTCCAATTCATTATTTATGCCAATGACATTCACCCTGCTCTAATGTAGTCTGGCTCTTCTATTCCCAGCATGATACATCTAATGGCTCACTTTCCTAGTTTCCCCAGTTATAAGACACATTTCCCCAAGAATGAGGACATGTCCATGTCTACCTTCACAACCAAGACTTCAATAAAGGGGCTACCCTTTCAAATGGGTGACATAACTTGATTACTCTGCTTCACAATAGCAATGCAGACTCCAGCTGCTGACAATATCTACATCTCGCATTGTTGGGTTGAGCACAAACCACACAAATGTTGGTGAGTCCCAGGTTTAACTATGCAGTCAATGTTTTCTCATCATTTTCTATAATAAGTGAATGTCGCTCTGCCATGAGGCTTTTCGCGGCCATGAGATAAGGATCTGGTAGAGCGGTCTCACTTACTGCTACATGCGAGATACAGTTCCTTCATCTGCTGTACACACTTGGTTGCTGTATTTATTAATACAGTGCCATTTCGACCCAAACGTATCAGAGTGCTTTACATGAGCACTAGTTGCATTATACACAGACACATTCATTTTGAGGCATGAATAGATTAAGTATTCTACCTCTGGCCACAAGGCTTTTCGCGGCCAAGAAATAAGGATTTGGCAGAGCGGTCTCCCTTAACGCTAAATGTGAAGTTAATTCCCTTCATCTGCTATCGCACTTGGTTGCTGTATTTATTGCAGCTTTCCAAGTCATTGTAAAGATTCTGAGTTAGATATGAAAATTGGAACAACAGGGTAAGAAAAAGGTTTGCCCAGAACCACAGGATATTAAACCGCCCGCAAATACTCAAACCTGGTTATCCAGCTTCAAAGGAGACCAATAGCCGTTACGGCACATCCTCTTTCATATTCTTGAATTCCCCCCTCCGATGTTACTCGCTCATGTCCAACAACTCTTTTGTCCACCTACCCTGCTGTCAGTTCTGCTCCCTCCATCCTCCCTCCTCTTCGCACCTTCCTCGGTGTGAGTTATTATGCATATAGCTTAAAGATAAAACCTAAAAAAAGTGCTATGACGCGATCAACGGTAGCCATATCATAGAGCTTTTTTAAAACTTAAAGCCTTGTTGTACGACAGCTACCGCCGCTGTGCAACATGTCTAAAAACCACTTTGACAAAAGCAATAGATTCTGCAGAGGTGAAACCTACTGCCTTTGACATTGCTTGTTAGGAAGGGCTATTACAACTCCCTACTAAAATGCTAAAGTGTAGCGTGAAATTGACAAGTTGTAAGATCTGTGATGCTGAAGTAAACAAGACTTCGCCTAATTAGGAATGCAGATCCAGCGTCTATTGTTGGGGCTGGGGGAGGGAGGTTGCAGTGATTTGCCTGAACCAACAGGGCAATGAGATTGCAAATCTCATGGGATGGTATAAATTTTATCTTAATCAAGAGGCTGTCTCGCTACTCTTCATAAATTTTAAATACCTAATTATCAGCCTCATCAATACCCTTAATGCTATGCCTTTTTTGCTGCTAAAATAGGTTTTTTATGGCTCAGTAACGAACATTAGAGTTTGTGATGTTTGCGCACTGACTTCCTTTCCTAGCACTGTATTCACTTCCATATCTGTTCTTTTGAGATTTTAATCCACCCCATAAACCACTTTCACTCTTCCAGGTAAAGCGTAAACACTTGCTTGGTTTCATGGGGTGCAATAAAGTCTAGATTAAACAGTGAAAATGTTACAGATAATATACTGCATCCAAACAGATGGTATATTGCAGTGGTGACCTCAATCCAGAAGAAGAAGAATTTCTTGCAACAGAAGACCTATAGAAGACCTATATAAATCTAATTTCCTTCCCTCTTGCTCTTAGTCTCTAAGCGTGACAGTGCATTTAGAGGACGGCCCTGTAGCACTCTACAAAGCGTCACCAGTACCCATTGTTTAATGAACAACCTATTCGCAAAATATAAACAAAACCTATTTATTAAAATGCAATCGGAGCAGATTGTTAGATGTACCTTGCTGGCAGCAGCTTCAAAGTTTGACTTCTTTTTACCAGACATTCAACAAACAATTAGGAAGGGTCTAAGGGCAAGTTTACTGACCGACCAGATATATGCCCCGAACTCAATATACAACAACAATTAATATCTGGGGGTCTGAGAACAAGTCAGTAAGTCAAGCAAATAGGACCACTATACCAAAACATACAGAACAGCATCAGTGAGAGAGAGTAGGTAATTACAGGCCAAGTCAAGGCTCAAGAGTATGTGGAGAAAAATATTGTTCCCATCAGAAGCCACACTGTACCGCCCTTGTTGTCATCATTTGGGTTCTCCTTACCCAGGAGACATAACGGCCAGTGAGTTGTTACCGTGACCGAAATGTGGTATGAGGGCAGAACAGAAAGGAATGTTAGTGGCTAATGAAAAAAGCAGTGTTAAAGTGAAAAAGTGAGGAGTAATAGTAAAATTAGGTGAATTGGGTCTTCAGTACTGAAGACTGCCCGGAGACACCGACGGAAAGAGCGGTGCTCCTTTTACCTGCGCTGCAGCCAGGTGGGGTGAAGCCTCTCAACCAACATATATGGTATACGGTTGAGTACGCCTGGGACACCCAGGTGATATTTTTTCATTATTTTCCAAATCATTATTAATAAAGCAGTAGTGTATTTCCAACAAGGTCCTGAAGAATGCATTAGAAACTCTTTTCTTGTGAATGCAGAAACATGTCGACCACTATAAAGTGCGGTTATTATTTAAAACCTGCACCCACACCTGCCTTTTAATCTTAGGGATTGGGGGATATCAATAACATTCTTTCTCCACCCAATTCACCTAATTTTACTATTACTCCTCACTTTTTCACTTTAACACTGCTTTTTTCATTAGCCACTAACATTCCTTTCTGTTCTGCCCTCATACCACATTTCGGTCACGGTAACAACTCACTGGCCGTTATGTCTCCTGGGTAAGGAGAACCCAAATGATGACAACAAGGGCGGTACAGTGTGGCTTCTGATGGGAACAATATTTTTCTCCACATACTCTTGAGCCTTGACTTGGCCTGTAATTACCTACTCTCTCTCACTGATGCTGTTCTGTATGTTTTGGTATAGTGGTCCTATTTGCTTGACTTACTGACTTGTTCTCAGACCCCCAGATATTAATTGTTGTTCTTTTTACCAGAGTAAAACCTGTTTATATAACTCCACATTTAAAAAAAAATCATATTCTCATCCTTTTACAAAGACAGTCATACAGAATGTTCCCGTTTTAAATGTCATGTTTACAATAGACATCTCTCTGTTCACAACATATGAAGGTGTATATCATGTTTGTATACTGACATCTCTGAGTCCTAGTAAAATTTACTGGTCACTCACCTTTGGCCATGTGGTCTCTGATGCCACAGGAACCCCTCTTTATTTCTGTTTGGACAGGAGAAGCCCATGGGTAATAAGGGACCTTATGAGAAGAGTGTATACAGTCATATATACATAGAAATACAAAGAGGTCTACGTATGGTGTCCTAATGGAGAAATGAACAAATTACAGGACATAGCAGTGGGAAAACAAACACAAGAGAGATCAAATGGAGCTTCCAAACTCAGGCATATTAATGTGCCACAATTGACGCGGAATGGTTACGTCACAACCTGCTAGTACCAATGCTCCTTCATAAGCATGGACCAAGTACTGATTACTTCATCTTGATAAGGGTCCTTCCACTACTTCTGCTGTGATATGGGCACTATTTTGCTTCTTCCCTCCCACCCCCTCGACTGTTGTCCTTGTTCCATATTCTCTTGCACTGCCCACCCCGCCGTTGTCCCAGTTGCTTACTTACTTGCATCTCCGCTCTCCCATTGTTTCTGCTTCTTTTATCCTACCCCCACCTTCCCGCTGTCTGTGTTGTTCTCCAAAAGAAAACGTGTTGCGACGCGGCCATCACTGGCCACGTCATAGCGCTTTTTCCCTAATCTGTGTGCCCGTTACCATTGTTCTCCGGGTGCCCCTTACATTCTACTTTGCCTCCTGTTGTTTGTTACGAACCCCCACCCGCCCTAAGTGAAACAAATTGCAATGAAACGGCTAGCACTGGCTGTGGAAAAATGCTTTTTTTTCTCTAGCATTTACCTATGCCGCGCGGCATTCGCAATACTGTACAACATGGCTACAAAATATTGGCAAAGCCAAGAGCTCTCATATAGGCGAGATCTATTAACTTTACCAGTGCTTCTTCTAAAATGGGGATTTGATACTCAATTCACAAATATAAACATCAGATGTGTGTATCAGTAGATACAACGCAAGGTTTAGGGCCTGATCAGCTTCATAGAGGGCTTCTCTGGAGTCTGGTAATGTAATTTCACCAGTTCACCATGCTTTCTGTCAACAGTTATGCTAGAAAACCTTTTATCTCGGCTGCATAGGTCAGCAAACTCCAAAAGAACCAGGGTGCTGTGATGCTTCCACTCTTCCTCCTCGGAGAATAAGGACATGTCACCAACCTAATGTAGAAACGTCAGCTCCTACACTCATTTTAATAAAAATAATTTTGTTCACAATACTTTCTATCCATCGGATCCTCTTATATAATCCAAGGCCTTACAGTTCACTGGGCTCGGTGCTCTACACTTCCAAAGTTTGGCTGCAGTCCCATCCCATACAAACCAGAGGCTGGGTGGTTGGGTCTGTTTCTGTCTTGGTACCTGGGACTTCTTCCTAATTAGTGTGCATTCTCAGTTTAACCATCGTCCCTTTTGAGTGGCTATTAGTAAACACATTTTTAGGCAGATGTCTTCCAATGTATGACCTCTCCAGTATACCCTAGTGCCATAGTACCTCTATTTAATTAAACTCCTTACACATTTATCCTCTGCTAGGCATTGGTCCTGCTGGCTATCTCTGGAGATGCAGCTACAATGTCCTTTTAGCCACTCATCCTGTTTGATGGAGAGTCGCCTGTTCAGAGCCTTTTTCTCCAGGTCAAAATTATGAGTTAGCAGTACCCTTTGACTGAAAACAGCATGTCATTTACTACAGTAATGAGGCTGTTGGGAACATCTCCTGGTTTTCAGATAAGGCGTTTGAACCACTCTGCCAATATTGGTGTCTCCGAGCACTGTTTGCTAGTATTTTTGTATTTAAAGCAAAGCAACTGAAAGGATCAGAGATTGTGTGCCTTGTACATTTTAAACAACCAAACCTTCATAAAATATGCCCGGCCTGATTAATTTTCGTTAGTCATTATCGTCCTATACACATCTTATTATCTTGGTGTTCTTGTGCAGGAGGAGACCATAGAAAATATGAGGACACTTGCAAAAACATCTGTTTAGGCAGCAATGAAAGTTAGGTGGTGAGTGTGCTGTATTTCCCACAGTACAGGTAGTAGACAGATTTTCTCGTTGCTTAAAGTGGTGGTGGTTGTGCCCGATATGCATGCCTTCTTCTAATTTATAATGTCTTTTGCGTCTCTATTTGTGTTTTGCTCATATGTATTTGCTTGCTAAGTGGATCATGTTTCTACTGTGCCAAAAGTCACCTTGGGTTCAGCCGATGTTGAAGGCCCATCAACGAGCCATACCCTTGAAATCTCCAGTCTGGGTTAAGTCAAAATTTACATCTTGAAACAGAATAAATAGTTAATTTTTTTGTCCAACGGTTCCACAAATTTAATGGCCTCAGAAGTGCCAAAGAAGTGGATTTGATCAAAGTTATACCTGAGTGCTTGCTTTCTATTGATAGTTTTCATACCTTACACAGACCAATGCTAAACTATTCCTAGGAATACTGCCCCCCACTTACTTAAGTTATATGCATTTGCATAACGCACAACTCACCATGATGGTGACTTGGCGCGAAAGTAGGCACTGTCCGGGCCGCACTAGGACCAGTGCTAGGTGAAGAGTCAGATCTTTAGTTTCTTGTGGACCTTAAGAAGAAGAGGAGGCTCTGATGCGCAGGGGCAGGTCCTTCCAGGCTTTAGCAGCGAGGTAGGAGTAGGAACCACTTTGTATCCGGTTCTGCGTATGCAGGCAGTGCGTGCGAATAGGAGTGCAGGTCAGCAAAGATGTCTGGTAGGTTTGTGGATGGTTATGCAGTTGTCAAGGTATGCAGGACCAGTCTTATGTAAGGCTTTGTACATGTGTGTAAAGAGTTTGAGGTAAGCTTGTGTGTGGATTTGCAGCCAGTGGTGCTGTTTGAGGTGCAGGGTGAGAGGATTGCAGGGTGAGAAGTTGAGCCTGGCAACTGAGTTTTGTATGATCTGGAGTCTTCGGGTCACTTGAGTGTTGATTTCAGCATAGAGTGTGTTGCTGTAGTCCAGCTTGTGGTGATGAGAGCTTGGGAGACCGTACGGCACTTTTGGTGGGGGAGCCAGTTGAAAATCTTCTTGTGCATCTTTAGTGTGTGGAAGCAGGAGACGGAGACTGCATTCCCTCCTCCAGTCATGGTGAGTTGGTAGTTGATTATTATGTCAAAGTTCTTTGTGAGGGTCGCTGGGAGTAGTGTGGGTCCGAGTTCGTCAGGCCACCAGGTAGAGTCCTAGAGTGAGGGGACTCTGCCTAAGATTATTACTTCTGTCTTCTCTGTGTTGAACTTCAGGCAGTTGGTTTTCATCCATCTAGAGACTACAGTCATGCAGGTGGAGAAATTGGTCCAGGCATTTTCTTTCACATTGAGCTGAAGAACATGTTTATCACAGAACGCCATCGTCCTACATCTATGGAGGTAGACCTTGATGTCATAAACTGCTATCCCTTTTCACAGCGATTCCTGAGGGAAGGTCTGGAGAAACTATCTGGCAAGCCAGGGCTTCCAAACGCAAAGCCACATTTGGTTGCCACATTAGTTTGCTAAGCCATGAACATCAGTATTACTCCCAGGTTCCTTAGGTATGCGTCTGTATGTGTGATGCAGCATAAGTGGCGTTGCCAGCTTTAAGTTATATTTTATACGACGTTTAGGACATCTAGGACACTTTAAACAGAAAATAAAAAAACAGAATAATTTGTTTTAATGCAAGTTAGATCCACTTTGTGATTTATGTACACTAGCTGTCACATAGTAGTTTTGAAGTAAGGGATTTACCTTAAAAAGAGGTTGTTTATTTTATTTTGTGTTTTTGTATAGGCATAACAGGCCAGTGTGCATGAAGGCTTTACATAAAACTCTGGTTAGACATGTTAGGAAGTGTTTAATGCTCATATTGTGAACTGATGACACTCTGTGCTCTGAGAAGAGGGTAAGTGGGGACACCTTCTCTAAACACTACAGCAAAGCTGGTCAGACATTTTCTACAGCTCATGGGCAGGCAGAAGGATTCACGTGATTCAGTATGTATTGTCTCACCAAGCGCAATACCCTCAATTTGTCAACCACTACAGCGTCTACAACACTGGTTTTGCTGCTCGAATGAGCTTTCATTCTTCCATCCTCCCACTGTTACTCACATTGCTTAGTGAGGCTCAGCCCCCCACAGTGCTGTATTACCTACTAGGCAAAGTAGGCACCGGCTTAAGGGCCCCACTCCTTTTAGGGGCCTGCAACAACAAATCAAAATAATATTGATTTGATTGAGAAAAAAAATTACAATCAAGCTTTCTTAAATGTTGCTCCCAAAAGATACCAACTCAAAGAAACAAACATTTTACATTAAAAGCTTTATAGAGAAAAAACTGTATTCATGTAATGTACCCATTAACAACTTAAAATACATAAACCAGAGACAACAGATTCGTATTATAGTTTGTCCATTAATAGCTCATCTTATAGCAGCTGTCAGTCTGTAAAGAAATACGAAGCATTGGCTTTCAGGAGATAATTTGCGAGTAGGGTAGCAACAATTTCGACTGCGTATCAGCCTCCACAGGGTTTAATCCGGCACAGATCCCACAGGAAGTACTAGCCCCCTGAGCTGACTATTTGCTCCCGACTGGAGTCTATTCTTCAACATAGTTTTCAAATGGGAGCACCACAAACTACTATGATGTAAATGTTCCTTTTGAGCTCTGTGCAACTCTATTTTCCTGGTACACTCAGATGTTGTACCGGTACTCTAAATGGGAATGTAGAAATGCTGGTCCTCACTATCCAGAGTACTTGTTTGCACCTGAGAAGTGCCTGTACTCATGCATTAAGGCCCTGATTATGATGTTGGGCGGAGTTTCTCTGCCCTACATTGT
This sequence comes from Lissotriton vulgaris, assembly GCF_964263255.1. Classification (NCBI taxonomy): domain Eukaryota; kingdom Metazoa; phylum Chordata; class Amphibia; order Caudata; family Salamandridae; genus Lissotriton; species Lissotriton vulgaris. The sequence goes on along the minus strand of NC_141688.1, from coordinate 189,965,226 downwards.
CTCGTTAATGGGTCCGACCTACACTTGGTCGGCTATCCCAACCGCCTACTTAGGATGCGACCAAACACCGTTTGTCGCATTCCTATACTTTACAATGGGCACATGCATTCCGGGCGGAATGCATGCTCTCATTGTAAAATAGGAGGCGCAGTTCATCCCTGCACCCAATGGCAGGCACCTGCGGCTGTGCACCTAAGGGTTCCCAGCTGGGGCCCCCTAAGTAGAGTTACGACAGACTTTCTGTGTCAGAAAGGCCGGCACAGAAAGGCTACTAAAACCCGACATCACAATCCCCCAGGCAGATAGAACTGCCAGTGGGATTACTGGGCACATTCCGTCTGAGGGCCCGGCTCTCTGAGCCTGTCAGAAGTTAGTCGGAATGACTGTTCGGATTCCTTTATGACTGCCTCCATCGTAATGAGGCAGTCAGAAAGGAACCCGACCGGCACATTACGATGATGTCAGAAAGGCGCTGACTGACAGTCAGAGCCATTTTTGACTGCATCATAATCAGGCCCTAAATGTCTTGAAGCGGTGCTGAGAAGTGCAGCTGCTCTCCCTTTCAAATTAAGGAAGCGTAGGTACTACGTACCGGACAGTACCTGCCAATTTAGAGCACTGGGTCGCACTACATTTTATTACACTGTAATGAACTTTGTAAAGCACTCTGACACAGTCTGTGATTACAAATCGCTGTTCAAAACTACAAATAAATGAAACTTAGTACACTGACCCACACACTGATAAAGCTGGAAATTGCAACAAGCAAAGACACCACATGCTGATCTAGTTTTGCGTTACCGCCAAAATAAGATCCAGATATGAGAGTGGCTCCTTCTAGGTACATACAAGACAGAAAAACGATTTTCATTATGCTTAAAATATAGATTAAATATTAAAAAAACACTTTTTCGGAAAGTTAAAATACCTTTTCTCACTTTTGTAATGGCATGCTTGTTCAAGCAAATGTGAAAATTCACTAATGATGCCTGGCATAGGAGTCTGGAAGTCTAGATGCCATTTACCATGGACCTTGGTTATGGCAACCCAACCCTAGTGGGCGTTAGATGGACCATTGGATGTGTTTAGGGTGCTAGCATGTTATTTTGGGACTTTCTAAAGGTACATTAATTCACCCAGATCTAGAGGATATGACATCACATACCAGTTAACTGCCAATGAAAATCACAATATAGACCCCTTGGCCCATCAAGAGTCTTCTATTTGTTGAAAATACATAAATACATGGCTCGTACAGCCCAGTTTGCATTTTTGTTCCTGGTCATGCCTTCTAAACACCTTCTACCAGTGGTAAAAAGAGTAGCGGCAAGTGTACCAGCGGCTAGCCAAGGCTAGCAGCTGGCACCCCAGGCTACATCTCTTTAACGGATATGTATTTATATGTCTGCACCCTACCTTCCATGTGATAGAATTGTTTTCTAGCTAGAAAGTAAATAGATTTCCCTGTTGATCAGGGCAGGACAGGGAACCCAAGCAGCCTTGGCAGTTTTGTCGGACCAGCTCTCCGGGGGGCTGGGGAGGGGAGTGCACAAGTGTGCATGCTGCTTTTTTTTTACTGGGTGTTGCAGCACCACTGCAAAACTGGCACCCAGTAACAAAAGCAGCCCCTACCACTGAAAAAATGGCCCCCACTCTTTCAGGCTCCCAGGGAGCTGCCGATATCAGCTACGGCCAGAACAGCCCAGCTGTTGATGAGGGACTACTACGGAAATTCACATTTTAAGAGGCAGAGCCTGCTATCTATACTTGATCAAGAGGTAACGGGTAGATAGTAGAGCCCTTACAGTGATAGATTGTACCTGTGAGTTTTGTAAATGCAACACCTCCAAATTGTCAGATGTAAAGCAAGTGTGATGTCAAGCAGCCAGGTTCAACATTAGAAATTGTCAGTTAAATGCCTAGGGAAATTGATTGTTTTGGGATGTGAGATAGCTACTCATATACCTACCATAAAAGCCAGATTCACACACAACAGAGGCCTGCAGAATCCAGCACACATGCAAAGAGGGAGTAATGAGGTGAAAGAAAGATATTTTTCCTTCTTACACCAGCCACAAGCTGGAGCATCACTTTGGTGCTGATCCATATTTATAATTCTTTGCAAGGTGTAGTATGTGCTTTATTACTTTAGTTTTATTCATGTATCTTGTTATGGTAGAACCTTATTATGTATTATTTAAGTTTCACTTTAAGCACATTAGTTGTACTAATTTGAATGGCTACGTACTATGTTCTAGTGTGTTCATGTGCACTCTGGCATCAGTTCATGCAGACAGCTGACCTACTAGGACGTGCTCTTTATATGGAATAAACTTCTTCTTAATTCAATTGGATTTCCAGTTTATTTCCAATTCTATGATACTACAAAAACTGGCAACGATCGGGATCATCAAAGAACCATAAGAAGAATTGGAATTTGAATTACTTCTTCTTCCTCGTTACTTTGTTTGACATTGATCTTTAAAAATTCAGTTATTCGTTTTTCTACAATTATACATTTTTTTTTTTCTGCTGGAAACCATGAATACACTTTTGGATTTAAATTTCTATTCAAGAAACTAACAGACTGGCTTGAAACCGTGAGTACACCGTTGGATTTGAATTTTTATTCATGAAACTAACAGACTGCCTTCTGTTTTACATTTTTTTTTTCTATCTTCGACAATTACTTTGAGGCATTTTCCAAGACTTTGTGCATCTTTTTAAGGCTTCGTTTACCTTCAAAATTTCTTCGTTGAGGTTGCGCGCACCCTCTAGCTCCTCAACACTTCAACGCCTAGCAACGTAAGTTGTATTCTCCACGAGCACTCATGGTTTTCGTGCCGTTGCTTAGCTACCTAAGGACGCTAAGAGGTAACGCACGTCTGAGGTCGCGCTGCATCCCACACGTTGACCTTACGTGCTAAAGAGGTAGCGCACATCTGAGGGCGCGCTAGGTCCCACACGTTGTGCGTGCCTCCATCTTTGATTTAAAAAAAAATTGTTCGAAGCGTTTTTTCATATCGAGCACGTCAATTCTTCAATCCGACGGATTTGTACAACATTCCTACATTATCGCTTACAGCGTGAGTTTATTAGTTTTACTGTGTTTTTTTTTCTGTTTCTCTTTTCTTATTTTATTGAAAAACATGAGTAATAACAATTCTGGTGATAATTCTGCTTCTACTTCTGGTTCTAATACAAACAGCTCGTTATCTTCTTCTTGTATTAACATCAATATCAGTACTCCCAAAGAATTTTTGACATCTCCGGGTGAACCAATCATTAAGTGGTCTGAATGGAAAGATTATTTCCTTAATTACATAGCCACTTTGGAGGACAATGTGGGAATCTTAACACCTGAACGTAAAATGAGAATGCTTTTGCATAGTCTCGGTCCAGAAGGACTAAGAGTTTTCAATCAAATGCAGAAACCAGATAGATCAGGCGATTTCGACATTTTTGATGCAGCTCTATCTGATTTGACTGAACATTATTCACCTACAGTTTGTATTGGTGTCACTAGACGAGCATTCTTCAAAAGAAAACAGTTGGAGAATGAGTCTGCAGAGGAGTATGTTTCGCAACTAAAACTACTAGCTATGCATTGTAAATTTGGTGTGTTGCATGATGAACTAATTCGCGACCAAGTTGTTGTCTGCTCAAGAAATAAGAGTATTCAAGATAGACTTTGGATTGAAGGAGAGTCTAGTATGATAGATGTAATTACATTATTAAAAAAAGCAGAGCTTTCTGACAGGAGTTCTAAGGCTCTTTCAGAACAAACTGAATCTCCTATTACCTCTACGTCTACTTCAGGTGTCAACAAGATTTCCGTCAATAAAAACAGTAAAGATATGTCAAAGAAAAAGAATTAGAAGAGTTTTCAAACCAATAAGGGATTTCAAAAAGGTTCTTTCAAGCAGAAATCAATTTTTAAGCAGATGTACGACAAGAACAATATTACTTTTGCTTGTTATCGTTGTGGGTATAAGAATCACAACGCTGGTTTTGACAAATGTCCTGCAAGATCTGTGAAATGCTCTAATTGTGGAGTCCTAGGACATTATGCTAAAGTTTGCAACAGAAGTTCATTCCAACGACCCAAAGTTTCCTGTATTAATGACACTGATTCTTCTGACTATGATTCTTACGTTAATAATTCTTCATCTCCACTTACAGGGAAAATTCAATGTAATATTGTTTTAAGTGTTGATGAATGTGTCAAAAGTAAACCTTTATGCATTGTTAAATTTGGAGGAATTCCAGTCCAAGTAGAAGCAGATTCAGGCTCACCTTTTACTATCGTTTACAAGGAGGTATGGGAGAAGGAATTAGTTAGCGATTTGGGTCCTCATCTTGAGCCTACTGACATTTCACCTGATAGCTTCACTGGTAACAAAATTGTAATGTTAGGATTTTGTCCTTTAGTGTTCGAATTTAAAACTCGCACTGCATTTTGTAAATTGTACATTGCTATTTGTGGTCCATCAGTTTTAGGTTGGAGGGATCAAAAATCGTTACATATCATTTTGGATCCAAACAGTCCTGAACAAGTACTTGTTGCTGGTGTGGAAGTGGACACAAAATATTGGGTTTTAAGGGAGTTTCCCAATGTGTTTTCAGGTAAGATTGGTAAATTCAAGGGATTCTCTCATCTTATTAGACTGAAAAGTGATGCAATTCCAAAAATTCATAAAGTTCGAAATATCCCGTTGATTGTCAAAGATGAAGTCAGAAATGAACTGCAGAAGTTACAAGATATTGGTATTATTCAACCCATTGAAGCTGCTGAGTGGATTTCTCCATTGGCCGTTGCGAGACATGCCAATGGAAAAAATTTGTTTATGTGTTGACCTTCGCAATTTAAACCAAAATATAATTGTGGATCAGTATCCTTTGCCTAGGATAGATGAAATGTTATCATTAACTCGGGGTGCGAAGTTCTTTTCTACGCTGGATTTATCTTCAGCGTATCACCAAATTCCTTTGCACCATTCTTGTAGAGACCTGACAGCATTTTGTACCCCTTTTGGATGTTTTCGTTTTCGTAGAATGCCTTTTGGTTTGGCTTCCGGTGCTGCGGTTTTTCAAAGGCTTATGTCACAGCTTTTTGGAGAATTGCATGGCGTCATCATTTTTCAAGATGATCTACTCATCATGGGTTAGAATTCTACTCAACATGACTCAAGATTGAGGAATGTTTTAAGTATTCTTGATGAAAGATGTCTCACTGCTTTGTGTGGTCTGAAGAGTGTCAGCAAGCTTTTGATCTCATAAAGAAAGCTGTTTGTACTGCTCCAAATCTTCAAGGATTTTATCCAGCTGCCACCACATTTATAACCACAGATGCTAGTTCAAAGGGCTTGGGTGCAGTTTTGAGTTAAATTTCTGAATACAGTCAAGAAGTGATAATTGCGCTCGCTTCTAGATCTTTGTCTCCCACGGAAGAAAAGTATTCCGTGATTGAGCGAGAAACATTAGCTGTTGTGTGGGCACTGGAACATTTTAGAAAATCTGTGTGGGGGAAATTTTTCTATGTTAGATCTGATCACAAACCACTTACAAAGTTGCTAACTACTGATGGTCTTTTTAAAGCTACTGCTCGTATAGCAAGGTTGTCCATGCGCCTACAAGATTTCATTTTTGAAGTTAAGTATGTTCCAGGGGCTAAAAATATTATTGCGGATTTCTTGAGTAGGTTTTCCTTACCAATTTTTGAGGCTGATAGGAACTCTTGGAACGATTTTTCAGTTGCTAGTGTGATTACTAATTATAACGTTTTTAGCTCTATTTCTCTGGAGCAGTGGATTAAGGCTGACTCTGAAGACAGTGTTTTGGGTATTGTAAAGTCTAAAGTTATTTCTGGTTGGAGTGATTTTTCTAATAGGAAATTAGATGATGTCTTGAGAGGTTTTTGGGAAGTCAGAGATGAGCTTTCTGTTTGTGATCATTTTCTTAGCAGAGGTGATAAGATAATTCCTCCGGAATCTTTAAGAGACAGAATTGTACAGTTGCCCCATGAAGGTCATCTAGGGATTTCTCGTACTAAATCTAGGGTGAGAGACCAGTATTGGTGGCCTGGGATGGATGGTAAAATTGAGAAATTCGTCAGGGAGTGTGTTAGTTGTGAGAATTCTGACAAATCCAAGAAGACTGTTAATCCGCCATTGGGGGAAGTAACTTCTCCTAATCTTCCTTGGGAGGATTTGGCAATGGACGTTATGGGTCCTATTTCTTGGTTTGATCAAACAGTAAAATTTATGGTGGTTGTGGTAGGTCTGTTTTCAAGGTGGTTTGAATTGGAAGTGGTTTATTAAAGTCAATGCTGTTTGTGTTATTAGATTTTTAGAAAAAAAATTTGTACAAGAAGGCTATCCTGCATCTATCCTTACAGACAATGGTTCACAATTTAAGTCTAAAGATGCAGTCGTTCTTTGTCTCTAAAGGTATTAAACATAAACTGTCCCCATTTTATCATCCTTCTTGCAATGGAGTTGTGGAGAGACTTAACCAGATTATTAAAAGTACGTTACAGTTGTGTGTTAAGTCTAAACTTGGAAGGAACAGTGAGTTGTTGAAAATGCTATGGGCCTATCGCGTGACACCGCATCCTTCTTTAGGTATGAGTCCATTTTCTCTTATGAGATGTAGAAAACCACTTTCTAAAACAAATCCTAGTTGGAAGAAGAAGAATAAAATGTGTTTCTATGATGTTGATGAAGTAAAATCTAGTCTTGCTGCATCTCAAACGAAAATAGAATTTATTTTAATACCAAACATGGATCTAAACCTATTCAATTGCATGTTGGGCAATGGGTTTCTGTTAAAAATCCGAGGAGGGTTTGTAAAGGTCAGAGTAAATTTAGCTCTCCAAAGAAAATTGTTAAAGTTCATCAGAATTCTGTTACTTTGGAAAATGGTGAAAAATGGCATCTTAGTCGTTTAGCTCTAACACAACCTTTGACAGTCAGTCATCCTACTGTGAGTAGGAACAATTCTCGTGGACATTTTTGGTGCTATGACATGCATGAAAATGATGAAAGAGATTCGAACACTCTTGAAAATCATTTTACTCAAGATGTACCATCTTGTTCATTAGAGAAGAATATTATTGTAGAAGATTCTTGTATCAGTGACAATGATACATTTGTTAATCAGAAATCTTCATTTGGTAGAACTGTTAAGAAACCTATGAAATTTAAAGAAATTATAGTGTATAAGTAGTTTTTTTTTGTTGTCTTTGTTTTTTTTTTGGAAAAAGGGAAGATATGTAGTATGTGCTTTATTACTTTAGTTTCATTCATGTATCTTATAATGGTAGAACTTTATTATGTATTATGTGAGTTTCCCTTTAAGCATATTAGTTGTACTCATTTGAATGGCTAAGTTCTATGTTCTAGTGTGATCATGTGTACTCTGGCATCAGTTCATGCAGACAGCTGACCTACTAGGACGTGCTCTTTATATGGAATAAACTTCTTCTTAATTCAATTGGATTTCCAGTTTATTTCCAATTCTATGATACTACACAAGGATGGGTTTGCGCCCAAATCCCTGGGTGTATGAATGAGGATGCCCATACACCACTCATGGAACGACCACCTGACACAAAGTAATGCAAGGCAGTGCAATGCACTCCTTTATGTTTCTTTTTCTAACAATGACACACAAGTCGACATTTGTGTGGCTTTGTAAATATCAAAAATAATTTTGCATTGGGACTGCATCAAAAAAGGTATAAAACCCCAATGCAACTTCTGTGTAAATTTGGGCAAAAATAAACATGTTTCTGATTGAAAAACAAGAACATGTTAAAACCTCTGTGTAAAATCAGGGCGACAACTGAATCCAACACTGACATGGCAGACCCGACTCGGGTCCCCCAGAACCAAGGCAAGAATGTATTTATTTGGGGGTGTCACATCTCAAACACCCCTCTTGAAGTTCTACTTCTGGCTATTATACAGTCTGAAAATCAAATTCTAACTCAAAAAAATATTGGGTAGAATTAATTCATTTTACACACTGCAGGCGCATAAAATGAGGCACTCGTCTCCTTGGTGAGCCATTCAAGCCCATTGTGATACATATCAACCACTTATTCAAACTGAGCATAAAATCTCCTGCTCAAGGCTGATAGATAGTTGGCTTTGAAATATACTTCTGTAGTAAAAATATTGAAATCTATCCCTTCAAGATAAAAAATTAGAGTGACTTGTCGTGATGGGGCTAGGATTGTGTACTTTACACACGTCACCTGCTGCTATATGGTGAGTTCCTTCTGTGGTTCTGTTGGCCTCTGTCTTACCCCCGGCTTTGTGGCACCGGTCCTGCTTTTAAAAGATCTATTTCACCTGAACTGATATCTACTTCATTATTTCCAATTTTCTTGGTTGATATATGCATTGCGCCGTGTCCTATGCATTCTGAGCTCTCTTTCCATCATGATTTATATCAGGGGTCCTATTATGAAAGGCTATGCTGGCTCATGCAGGGTCCAGCGCCTGTTTTTTGAGCTTGCAATATGTAAGCTGAATTCATGCCACCCCATATTTCTTTGTGTTAGTGCTTTGTTTTCAGACAGTACATTTCAGAAACAGTGAACAAGGTTTGCCTCCGTTTCCCAACCTGGTTAGATTTACTTACCCTGAACTGCGCACTCATAGCATCAGTGGGCATGACAGACACTGGAAGTTTACATTTATTATTCTGACTCCAGTCCTAGAGTATTTGTGGAATCAGCCATTTACCCCCAAATGTTCTGCAAGGTTTTACTATTCTAACTCCAGTCCTGGAATATTTTGGAGAATGTTATAAATTCCCCATCTATTTTTAGGGAGGGTTGAAGAGTAATAATTTTGAATGGCAGAAAGTGCGCCCTGAGGGCGCAGCTCAGGCCAAAACTCTAGGCATACCGCTTCCGAGATGTACTATCTGAAAATAAAGCATTAATTAAATATTGGGTTAAATGAATTTACTTTACATACTGAAGGCACTTTAAAACAGCCCAAAAGGGCAAATCAATTGCCCAGATGTGGGTCCTTTGCTCGCTGTGCCACTGAATTCAGGCTAGCCTGGCTGATGAGGGATGTTACTCCGAATCCGGTCCCTGGGTGCTTGTTTCCAGTCTACGGAGGACCTGGCCTGGCCGTTCGGGCTGGACTGTTCCTATGAGGCTCAGGGTCATCAAAACTGATTTGCATATGGCTGGGTCCAAACTGGGGTGGCATGGTGAGCAAAAGACCAATGGATTCAACCCAGATTTCTTGACTGGAGGAGAGCGTCTGTATAGCTACAACACACTGTCCTACATCTTGTTGTGTTAACATAAAAACAGACCCGCTGTTCCAAGCTGCGTCTGCAAAGACCATAATGATACAAGCCCTGGTACGTGCACTCTCAGGTGGCCCTTCATCGAAATTCTACGAAACACTTCATAAGCACCACGTCATACCATGTATTTCACTACAGCAGAGGACTAATCTGATCATTGATGGACCGTAGGCATTGACCTATTACGTCTGGCCTGAGACTCCATTGCATGTGAATTGTGACACAATTCCTGGCTTCGTAAGGTTGTCCTTTTGCTATCCATGCCATAACGGTCCATGCGAAGTAATGGTATGGAAACCTTCTGTTCTTGTAAGGCCTCCATACCCATCTACCACCTCCTACAAAGCCCATCCTTTATCACTTGAATCCAGTGCACTAAACCTCCAACTACCTTTTGCAGTCTAAATCTTGGGTCAGTAATCATTGTCATCTGCTTATGATGAACTGGGTGTTCTGGAGGGTTTTTACCTGCTCATCTTGCTGTGTTGTGTGTAGATGTGGTTGGGTTGGATGATGTGCAAGGGTGAGCGAGAGGAGGGGGACGTCTCTTCAATGTGTTGTGTGTTACATAACCGACTACCACGGTCGCAGTCCAGAGGGGGGCATGCAGTCAGGCAGCAAGCAGCTGTGGAAAATCAGGCGCCATATTGAGTTGGTATACAGTAAGGTGTCCTGCAATTTTTTTGTGCCACAACCGACTAGCCGGGACCATGATGTTCTGAATGAAGCTGCTCACACCCGCAGGAAGGGCATGAGATTGGCCTCCCTGGTATAGTGTCCGTTAATTTTTGTACAGCTCAAGGCACTATATTGCTAGGATATTGAGCTACTGCCCTAACATAGTTGAAACCCGACATCTGCTCTGATGCACAGAAAATACATGCATAATACGCCTTTAAATCGTGTCTCACATGCATATACTGCATATATTTAGTGTGACAAACGGCTGTGGTATTTCTGGGTGAAAGGTGTTGTGCTGAGGTGTTCCCGGTGAAAATAATGTCATTTTAATTGACTGCTTCTGTGTGGGCTTAGCGGTGCTAATAGGCTGTTTGCGCGTTCATACCTGTCAGCTGCGACAGATTAAGCATGGTTAAAATGCAGTCACTTTCAGCGTCAGGGTTATAGCTATTTGTCTCATTTTCGACGTCACCCATTAAAAATGTATGGCGTTAAGGCTAGAAGTAGCTTCTTGCCTGCGCTTGTAGCACCTCGTTTCAGTGATGTACTGTGGATCTTTAGCAAGACATGCAGAGTACCTTGTAATGCCAAGCATGCTTTTAAATTAGACAAAGATAATGATTAGCCAATAAACTTGAACAAGGTAGGAATTATCACCTTAAATAATAAAGCCGCTGTTGCAGGCGGCGAGAGAATTGCAGATGGAAACCGCAGGATTCTAAACATCTCCACTTGATTGTTGGGTAATAAAGTCCACCTGGGAAAGGGCTGCATGTTTACACAAATATGAAATTAACACTGTGTCAGTTCCTTTCATGTTCTAGCTGGGGAGCCAGGGACGTTTTTGCAAGGGAAGTGGAAAAGCAGTTGTGGAAGCGGCTCGGATTTTGCATCTGTCTTTCAATTAGGTTCTATATAGCTCCTTCAGCTAAGAGGCTGCACCTATCTTCCAAATCAGGCTCACGCTCTTTCTTCCATATCCACCCTTACATGAGGGTTCTTCATATTCATACATTCTGCATCACCCCTTAAAGTGGGGGTACACAGAGCTCCTCCAACTAGGATTCAATATCCTTCCTCCAAATCAAACCTCCCTTACAAGCCCTCCTTAAAGTAGGGTTCTTCAGACTGCCTCCAACTAAGATTCTGCACCCCTTTAATCTAGGGTACTGTATTACTGCTACAACTCAGTGGCATAGCAAGGGGGGCGGTTCTCATCAGGTGGCAGAAAGTTTGGAGGTGGCAGCTGGCAGCCTCCTACCTGCGCTTACCTGTGGCCGTCACGTGGCAGCAGCCTCAAGAATCGCCATCACCCACCTCCCTGCTCCTACATTCGGCTGCCGTAGGCGTCCCACGGCCTAGCTACACCACTGCTCCATCTAGCAATCAGTATGCGTACTCCAAATCAGCTGCGACCTCTTCCTCCAAATCCCTCCTCAAACTAGAGGTTTTCATACCACCTTATCTAGGATTCTGTTTCTATCCTCCAAATCAGATTCTACCTCCCCTCCAACTAGGATTCTGCACCTCCCCTTAATCTAGGTTTTTACATAGCTCCATCAACTAGGATTTACCATCCATCCTCCAAATCTGCTCTCGCCTCCAAACCCCTCCTTAAACTAGGAGTTTTCATACTGCCTCTAATGTAAGATTTTGCACTATCCTCTAACACATATTCTACCAACCCCCTCCAAGTGGGATTCTGAGAATACATTATCACCAGACACAAAAGCAGCTTTGTTGAATTTAGAATTCTTAGGTCATCCTTTCACATTTTTTAAAAATGCCTCTGTTACCTAGTTTTGCCTGTCTCCACACATGTGCTGTTCCATCTCGAGTCTTATGCAGCTCAGTTAAAAACTTTTTTATGTAATAGGGTGAGTTTAGTGGCACAGTGGACTATTTCTTCCACTGCAGGACCTGTGTTTGACTTCGTGGTCACAAGTTCACTTCCTGGTGGGTCTACTCAGTCGTTCCTCCTAATGAGGCTGATAACATTAGTACCATTGAGTTGGGTGCCAATTTACCTCTGTTATTCAATGCCAAGGTTCACTACTAGGTAAATTTGCTTTACAAATAAATGTTTTTTTTTGTTTTCTTCGCAGTTTTATATAGTGAAAACTCGACCTGAAGGTGTTGGAGCACTTTACATGAGCACCAGTTACATTACAGACATACACATTCATTTCTAGGCACAAAGAGATTTAGTGATTTGGCCAGAATTGCAGGATGTTGAGTCTATCACCAAGGCTCGAAGCGGATCCCAGCATCAGGCTGCTATGGCCATTTTGGTACATCCTTGCCTTATGTTTTGCCCCTACATTCAAATTGAAATCCTGAGGAGGCATGGATTGAACAATAGAGGGTCGCAGTCTTGGAATTCTTTGCCACAACTGCTCAGACTTGGTTGCTCTTTTTTCAGGTTGAGATCAACCTTAAAATACTCTTATTCTAGAAGTGTAATATAGAGATATAAGAACAGACATCATGCTCCTGACATAAGTTATCACTTTTAGGTTTCGCCTCCAATCTTTTGTATTTAAATACATCTGGAAGAGGCTTAAATCCCACCCTCTTGCTTTTCTTACTTTTCATTGGTATCGATGCTTGCCACTTACTTTTCCTCTGTTTCTATTAGCTGTAGCATACCATTTCCTATTTTTCACATGCATATTGTGTGCTTCTCTTCTCCTTTTCCTGAGACCCAAGTACTGTTTTCATGCGCTTTTGAAGTGGTACTTTTTTGATGTTTTGCCTGCACAGCCCTTGTGCGCATAGCAGACAGCTCTGAACACGGCCCCCCTCTCATAACGGCACATCATTTTCTCATCATTTTCTTCCCTTATTATTATAATAATTTTTTTCTTCGTTGTTCTCACAAAGCCGGACTTTAATGTGGCTGAAGTGCCTTTTCTTCCTTCTCTGCCTCTGACCCAGTGTACATTTGTTGGTAGGTCTATGTTTGATTAACATGGGTGTATCTACAGAGTCATGATGACTCATTTGTTAATGTCCCGACCCCTTGTACACAGTTTGAAAGGCCTATTTTTATTATACTAGGCCATTAAGATTCGGAAGCTACACTGAGGCGAAGCTCCATGAGGGATCTATGCACAATTTTAGGGCTGGGAATGGAATTGTAACTTCAAGGGAAGTGGTGCTTTTCATACACGGAATATGAGTAGCCTCATCTATGTAGAGCATAATAACACGCAAATACGTGCATCGCACTGGGCATCGCTCTACTTGTTTTAGAGACATCTTCTATGTAGAGGGCTTCAATTCGTGCATGAGCGTACCGCACTGGGCAGCGCTCTAGTTGTCTTGGAGACTTCTAGGTACAGCGCCTCAACTCACACACATGCGCCCCACACTGGGAAATGTTCTAGTTGTCTTGGAAAGGTCATGGCCTGCATCTATTGAGCATAGTACTGCTCGGCTTGGATGCAGAGAATATGACCTGCTGCAGGGACCTTGGATGCGTGGCATGGTGGACATGAGGCATCAAAATGCTTTTTGTTTCTTAAGGGGATGCTAGCGTTGACAAATGTGTGCTACTTTTAGTGGCGCATTTTACACCAGCAAACAGTGCCTTTTTTGTGTCTGAAACAACGCACATGGTGGTAGCTGTTTTTGGTGGCACTATGATTGTTTTGGACTAATGGGGGCCTGTGACACATTTTCAGACCCCATGGTCTGCCAAACACCCTTTGCGACCCCCGTTTTGAACTTGGTTATGACTCTACAGATGATAAAACAGAACATGTTGGAATTTCTTGTTGGTAACTGACTATGGAGACGGATTAATGCGGGCTGATTACACATTCTTAAAACACCATGACCTGTTGAGCACTGTTGTTGCTTGTTGTTATCGGTCTATGGAGCTGGATTAGTGCCGGCCCATTATGTATTTTGAAGACATCATGGTCTGCTAAGCGCCCGCTACAACCCTGTGTTTAACCTGTTTATGATTCTAGGGATGATTAAAATAAACATGTCATTATCTTTTGTTGCTATGGGTAATAGAACCAGATACAACTACATGTGTGGTTGAATATGTATTGATAAACAGATGTTGTTCATCTATTTGTTAAAGCCTAAATGATGGTGACACATATTTACTGTGTGTGCCAACTACCAACTGGCTCATGTTTTTCTTTTGAATTAACGTTGTTTTAGTTGTCCATTGGACTTGTAAGTCTTTTGAATATGCTCCTCCCCTTTTTAGATTTCGAACTTCCATATATTAGAAGGTATGCTTTCCAGCTGTACATCCTGCTGACGGGCCATACAATGTGTATACTGGCTGCTGGTGGGAACCTTCCTTACCACTTGTTACTGCACATTATATCGCTTTTTCTCAACGTAAAAGTCTAAACACTTTACGGAGTCCTTTAAATTGTATTGCACAACTGCTCCACATGCTTAAACTTAAACAAATATATATATATTATTATTCACAAAGGTGAAAACTAACACATTTACCAATGCCTGCTTTTATTGTGCGATTGTTACATGGTGTGCCACTTTTTAATTTGTTTGTAGATTTTTGGCTATATTTAATCAAGTCTGTGCCATTCTGCTCAGTCCAGAATTACAGCATGAACATGTACATAAACATTACAGTACTGCAGGTCTTGCATGTTCAAGTGGGGGCTAATTCCAAATGGAACATGCTTCTTTTCTATGGACAAGCATTTGCAATGCAATCGGTCTCGCTATTGGACCTAATATGTATTTATCTATGCAGGACATTAGCCTGGGTGCTGAAACATCTACTGTTCTTTAACATGGAGGGAAAGTAAGCAGAAAACTGCGTGACATGCCAGGTATGGGAACACATGGAGAGAATTATTGCCTTTCAGCGGGAAATAGTATAGTCCAAAGATCAGTTTTTACTATAAAATCAGGGCCTTCAGTGGTCATGTCACTGAAAATACAAGATTTGAAAAAGATATTATTGTCTGCGAGTGCTTGTGGAAGACAATTTCTATGGACTGGAATCTAGAGAATGCAAAAGTGATTCTGGTGTTTTACTGACCTCTGCTGGTCGTTTTCTATCAAGAAAGTTAAATAGAGGCAGTTGCCAGAAAAATTAAAAAAAGAAAGTCCATAAGCACAAAGCAAACAGTTAAATAGAGGCATTTGAACAAGCAGAAAGTATTTATGGTATTTTACTGACCTCTACTTGTCGTTTTCTATCAAGAAAGTTAAATAGAGGCAGTTGAACTGAAAGAAAAGTCCCTTAGCAGAAGCAGACAAGTCCTAGGGCTGATCTCCAGAGCCCACAAATTACATACACATATTAGTATATACTAAAGTATATACAAGAGGTCTCGATTGCTTGACCTAAAAAACCATAAGCTACCTTAGATAGACCCTTTTCCTGACTTTCTCTGACAAACCACACTTCCGATAGGTTTGTATTCATGATAAATGCACTCGTGCTGGTCACTGAACAGTTTAGGAAATAGTCGAAAAAACTGAGGTGGTGATAAGTGGCAGGTTCACAAGTGGAAAGTTGCATAAGATAGCCAAAATAATCTATGAGGGTTGAATTCATATAAATTTCCCATAGATGAGGTTCTTTTTGCACTCCTGCATCAAAGCCCTCATGTATCCAGTAAGCAAAATACAACTATTGCAGTATCGGTCAAAGTGCATCACACAGACAAATGGACAAACATACCTTACAGGTTGAGCCAAAGTCATGACGTCACTACAAATATGGCAACACTTATTTAAGTTATCAGGTAGTAGTGACTGCTAAGACTCCCGCTTCCGAGATTGATGACCTGTCATAGAAATCTTTGTGTTTTTTTTCCTTTAAGATGAGTGATTGCAAACCATTGAGTTGAGTAACAGCAATGTCTGTTTTTAATGTTTTAGTCATCGAAGAGTTTGTTTTATAATTATTTTCGAATCAATTACATTTTGTCCAGAATACACCAAAAGGGTCGTAATCATTACGAGGGTGACCCCTCCCCTCCTGGTTATTATTGACACTTTTTCAAGTCCTAGACTATTATGTGATAATCTAATGCAGTCTGGGTGTTGCAGTCTTTTTCCCTGTCATTTGAGTAATTAGACTAGCATACCTGAAACCTGAAAATAATGATTTTAAGGTGAAACGTTGAGGCAGTGTCTCTAATGTGACCTGCACTGAGGTGGTCACTCTACTGCTTATGTATGTTTCACAAATATTTCTACGTTCAGAACACCATGGTTATGTGAGTGTAACTGATCCAACACTGAATAAGGTGACTCGATCAATAAACAAAATCCTTGTCTGGGGGTGAACCCAAAGGTCACTCAATAAACCTCTGCTTAACACTCTGGTGGTAGAGTTAAGCAGAGGTTTAACTTGTAATGTGTAAAGATTTCATCTTGCACTCAATTAGAAATAAAGTAAAAGACAGCACAGTTAACATCCCAAACCAATTGAGGGAAAAGGATAATGAATAAAGTGACACCAAAACTACAAAAGTTAAATAAGTAGAGCTATGAATTTTTCTAGTTTCAGATCACATTAGCACAAAGAAGCACAAAGCACCACTCATGCTTATTTGGTCGTTCTGCACCAGTTCAAAGTCACAAGTTCAGGCCAATCGTTATGTAGCAAGAGCCAGATACAGGGACCTGGCTTGTCCTGGTGGGTAAATCAGCTTCTCCAAGTCCACATAAGGAGCCTCATCTGTAGCTTGGCTTAAGTGGGAACCCAGAGGAGGTTGCTGTTAGTGCAAGGAGCAGGTTTTCTGTATTGGTAGAAGATGCAGGTAGTTGCTGTTTGCTGCAAAGAGCAGGCTGACGTCAGAAATTCATATTGGGGGAAAGATTGTGGCCTAATAGCTAGGGCGGTCCACTTCGGAGCTAGAGAACCAGATTCGAGTTTCAGCAGGGACGCTCAACATTCTGTGATTCTGGGTTAATCTCCCTGTGCCTAACAAAAATTAATGTGTCAATCTGTACCGTAACTGGTACTCATGTAAAGCGCTCTGATACTTTCCCTTCTAGTTTGCGCTATATAAAACTCCACAAAAAAATAAAACAATGGGAGGTGCACCGATTGGTTCTGACGCGAGGGACTTTGTGCGGTCATGATAACCCCAACATATGGATTTTCAAATAGAGTTCAGTTCTGAAGTAAGAGGAGAACACTTTGAAGCCAGCCAAGGGTCCTGGACCTGGGGGCACCCTATAGAGACCAGAACTTCCTCTACCAGCAAGGCTTAGGAAGGTCAAGAAGATGCTGGTTGGAGCTGAGGCGAAGAGTAGTACTTACTTGAGATTCACATTGGCAGTCGACGCAAACAGTTGGTGTTCAGTGGAAGGAGCCCCAAGTTATAGATTTTTATCTGTAGTTTATAATGAGTAGGATCTGGGAGTCCAGGACCTGGGGGAGGGGCTCCTGGTGCTGGTCAGCTGGACAGTTGGAGAGAGATCTCTGGCAGCATGTTGTGTCCTTTTAGTTCAAACACGGGGTTAGCCAACTGACCCTTGGAGTCTCTGTTGGTGGTCCTAGGTTGAGGGCAGGGAGGTTCAGTTTCCTTCTTCAGACAGTATGGCAGTCTTTTTGAACATCCTCAGGTCCATGAGAGTTGTTCAAATGAAAGGTTCTGAGGGTGCTATTCTCATACCCAGTGCCAGACTGTGGGTGGAAATGCCTCCTTTACCCAACCATCCAAATTTACTGAGTTTAGCTATAATCTGCCTTGGGAGTCAAATGCTGGCAGGCTTAGGTGTGAGTTGCATTTTTCAGTGGCAGGGCAGGAAGTCTTAGAAGTCAGAAAGATGGTGGTCACAGACCTCAGGCTACCCTTTGAGGCTCAGTAAGGACTGAGTAGAGCCCCCAGGACATCCGGCTCAGGCTCAGAATACCCTGCCCCACACCCAAGACCCTTTTGCTATAGTCTAGAAGGAATACACACCATACAACAGAAGAGTCATTCACAGTCATGTGACTCTGAACAGTGGTAGAAAGGCACATTTGTTTTAGGCAGAAAATGCAATCTTACTAAGAGTAGTATTTTCATAATAGTAGCTGGTCATTAAAGGAGCTTTTACATTTTAATTAAAAAGATTTGTAGCAGTATTTCTCTATCTATTCCCAAACTGAAGTCATTCCCTATTAACTGAAATAAAGTAAGCGAGTGTTAGTCTATAGGAGAGGTAGCCTAACTACACTGAAAATTACTAGAGGTGTTCACTCTCAGAACAAGTAAAACTGAAATATACATGTCCTATGTTTTAACTGTGATGCACACTGCCCTATGAAGAAGTAGAATCTACTTAGGAGTGGCATAAAATAATAATAAGCAAGGTTTATGCCTGCCAAAAGTTTTATTTGCCCAGGTCAAAAAGGCACTTTAATACTGCACTACAAGCTAAAGACTACTTTAGTGGATCGGACAATGAGTTCTGCAGCCCACAAGGAGGAAGCCCTGGGTGCAAATACAACCATTTACTATGGACTTATAAGTAAATTAAATGTTCCAACTAGATGCATACCAATTTTGCCACGTTGAAAGGAGGGAGTAGAGGCACTTTACCACTGGATAGCAAGGTTAAACTGCCCTAAAGCCAACACAAATGAGTTAATAAAAAATAGGGGAATGAAGACAAGAGGTTCCTGTGATTACCACACCAAGGACCTCAGGTCAAACAAACCCTATTAGAAAAGATAGTATTTCTATACAGCAACGCCATTTCATATATCTAAATCTCACAAATAAAGTCCCTATTTTTGCTCCATGATGATCTACATATCTTTCTTGTGTTTTGTTTTGGTTTGATGTGCAATTCCATATTGTTGGTAGGGGTTGCCAAAACTTGTCTAACTCTATCAACTCCTTTGTGATATAATAATATATATTTATTGATCTAAAAACTTGCACTTCAGGATTATGCTTTTCCAAAATAACAAATTATTTATGGTCTTTTTCCCAGCCTAAGTTGCTCGTGTGGTCTACCACCTTTAAGTGTAAAACAGACACAATGGAAATGGAAAGAAGATATTGGGTGCTGATGCACATGTAGGCAGTGAGAACATACCCACATCCGGGTCAGCAGTGAATTCCTGCAGGTGTTCTGCGCATTCCGGTGCACATTACAATCACAGAAACAAACAAGCACAGAAAACAAAAGTGTACTATACCATTGTTACATAGATAATTGGGCGACCCTCATGGGGTGCATGTACTGTTTAGAATGTGTAATGCTCATTTAAACCATGGGCCATTGCGGAATATAACACCAACATTCTATATTTCAGTAAATTCCCATTTGCAATAGTGATTTTAACGGGCCGTTAATTTTTTCAAGTGACCGTGGATTCAATTTGCATACTGGCATTTTCAACAATTAAAATATAATAAAATGTGAGCGCATTATATGCATATAAAGTACAAAAAAATCAGTCAGAGATACTATGGTCAAGTGACCGTGGATCAGTTCACATTGCGGCTCATTGTCACAATCACATTGCAGTCCATTTACTACTTCCAAATGGCTAAACTAGACACTCCCCTATTGAAATAAACAAACAATATCTTAAAATATGAATATATGTATGGTTCATTTGTAGTCTGTCTACTCAAACACTGTAGAACCCATCTGGAAGGGAAAGCAACCTACAAAAATGTCACTGCAAGAGTGCATGCAGCACTTTCATTCAACTGATCTTAGTTCAATACAAAAACTAAAATAAAAATTAGGGACACCGTGCATATGTATAGGGAAGGAAATCCTAAAAAAAGGAGGAGTGCAATGCAAGTTACCAGCTCATGAGTGTTAGACTATTTCCTTCCGAACTTCCAATGAACATTTGACTGGAGATAGTGTGAACGGAAAGGAAAGGAGATTACCAGCCAGAAAACAGTAAGACTGTGTCAAGCTGTTCAACCTCTTTTTGTTCATACAAGATCTCCGTATTCAAGCGCCAAGTACGTGATTCACTATTATCTGTGAGATTCAGAAGCGTGAACAAGACCGCTGCATGATCAGAAACAAGTATAGGATGAATGATAGGATTTGTAGAATGTTTTAGGAGTGTTGAATGAACCAGAAGATAGTCAAGGCGAGAAAAACTAGAGTGTGGAGAAGAGAAAAAGGTGAAGTCGCTACCGGTGGGATTATGCTTCTCCACACATCAGTGAGTCTAGAGGAGGAACACATATTAATCATCTGTCTATGAGCCCTGGGAGGGAGAAACTAAAAAGCAGATTGTCTGTATAAAATAGGGTCCATTGGGAGATTATAGTCCCCGCCAACAATCATTTTGCCATTTTAAAGGAATTTCTGAGAGCTTTTTAGTGATAATACGCCAAAAAGACGGATCATCGCCATTAGGTGCATAGACATTCATGGCATAGATTTCCAACGAGTCATTAGATAGACAAGTAAGCAACCACCTACCCACTGAGTCATGCTCTGCAGTAACAATAGACGGCCCAGAACACCTGGAAATCAGAGTCATCACTCCATTCCTCTCACCAGAGGCCTCAGAGCAAGAGACATCTAGTACCCACTCCTTCCGCAACAATAAGGCTTCTTAATAAGCTATTTTGGTTTCTTGCAACACGACTAAATCACTTCAAAGGCTTTTACAATAATCCATATTAGTTGCCCTCTTCACAGGGTGATTCAATCCATGCACATTGAGTGAAAGCACACTCTGCAGGAACTGAACTCCTCCTAAGTAAAGAGCTATTAGTCTGCAGAAAAAATATTTCAAGTGGGCGTTTGGTGCTAGTAGTATTCCTCCGATCTCACCCTTGCAGCCAGAAACAGAGAGAGCTCAGAGAATTCACCATTTCTCTCGTGTTCACGCACTGCCATCATCTTGGGAGCCACGTCTGAGGTAAACTCAGAAACAAAGGTTTCTCAGCCCAGAGCACTCCACCGTCGCTGCAACTCCTCACTCGTCCTCACGTCACATTCCGCTGTTGCTTTCCATAATAAGAGTAGGTGCTCAAGGTCTCCAACACCTCTTTTACCAACCAGCCTCTCGGCGACGTACCAGAGCTCAAAAGAGTACGGCCATCTTGGCTGCGCCCAAGCCACGCCCCGGCCCTTAGGCACTTTCTAAACGGAATGCTACACTTGACTTTCTGAGGCTGATGAATGTGAGCATGTCGAACACTATTACCTGAAGTAATCTTCCAAAAAAGACAGATTTAAATAGTCATTCTCGAGCCTGACACATACATCCAGGAAATCTATCTCTGTCTGATGTTGTATCTTGTGGGTGTAGTTCATATTCATATTTCTAATAGATGTGTGCTAAAAATGTCTCTAGTTCTTGCTTGGACCCATTCCAGATCACAAATAAAACATCAATGTATCTTGTCCCAAAAATTATTTTAGCTCTCATCTGTCCACATATGTTGTTCCTCCCATCAACCCATACACATCCCTACATAGCTCATTGCAAAGCAGTTACCCATTGTGGTTCTGACCAGGTACCTGTACCATTCGTCTCCAAACAAGAAAAAAGTTATTTTTTCATCAAAATATTAGCTTGGAAATCAACATCATGGAATTTTTTATTTAGGTATATCCATTTATCCCTAACAAATGTCTGCACACCTGGATCCCCAAGCCGTGTACAGTGCTGGTATACAAAGAAACAACATTAATTGTTACTAACCAGTAGGTGGATTGCCTGGGAAGCCCTCTATCTCGATTATAAGTCTATACTTTCTCTGCAGTAAGTTGGGAGATTTCAAAACATATGGAAACAGAAATTAATCAAGATACATGGATTTGTATTCTAACAAGCTGTTATTGGCAGAAACAATAGGTCTCCCCAGTGAGTTGAACTTTTATCCTTGTTCACTGTAAGTAGCATGTAGAAACAGGGAGCAGTGGGTTTACTGGTGTGCAGAAACTGATATTCCTCCACATCAAGTAGGCCCCTCTTCTGCACTCAAGGAGTAAAGTATGGTACTTATGAGTTGTCCATCTATATGCCTCTTATGTGGGTACCTTATAGCTGCCCAGGGGTATAAGCTGTCTATTTGCTTCCTGCTTGTATTTGTCTCACAATACTACCTAAACCCCATTGTCCGAGGGTTTAATTGTGAAGCTCGGTTCTTTGTTCAAAGTGACAAAAGCAATTCTCTGTCCTTTGGTCAAATTCTGTGCATGATTATTTTACTGCCTTGCCATTTTGTCATTAGCACACCGTGTTATCACCTCATGAACAGTGTCAATGCTGTGGCACAGGACTACATCTAAATGACACAAAACTGTTCCATCTGTTTCCAACCCAAGATGCCCCAGGAGGTACCGTACAGAGGCTCATCCCGCTTCCAATTCCATGAGACTGTTATGTATGTGTATATATATATATTTTTAACTTTCTTTTTCATTTTGCATACAAACATTGTTCCCAGGAGCCATTACAAGTTCAACAGTAACCGGCAGAAGCAGCCATTAACTTGAAATAGGCAGCATGGTAAAGGAGAGAAGTTGGCCTATTGGCTAGAGCGGTCGACCTCGAATCTTGGGAACTGGGTTGCAGTCGCCGCAATGACTCTGAACATCCTGTGATTGTGGGCAAATCACGTAATCACCCCGTGCCTAACAAAAAAAAAATTTAATGTGTCCTTATCACTGGTGCTATGTAAAGCGTTCTGATACCCGATACCCTCAGGTCAAGTTCGCGCTATATAAAACTCTGTAAAAATATATATTTAAAAAAAAAATTAATACGAACATCTTGAATTGAAGTCGAAGGGGGCATTACCCCGATGCACTGGTACTTATACATCGCATTTTACCAGCTAGGGAGTTCATTGCAACTTATCCACAGTCACCTAGCACAACATCAATATACTATGTGGCCAAATCTGGCAGCCTTACATCCCAATATATTAGTGCCCTTACTGGGTTAACCAATCCCCGTCCTGTCATGTTCTCTCCCCTTTTCTTCTATTTGGCATGTCGAGCAAGATATGACTTGTATGGACCCCAGATGTTTCTAGGCTTACAACGTGAAGGTACGAGAGCGTTAAAATTGTCTGATTGTGTGTAGCAATGGGACAAATCAGCACACCATTCCCCTATTGTGGGTATAGGGCCCTTCATCCATCATAAACCAATCCTCAGTCTCGCTATCAGTATGCCCAATGCTAACAACTTACATGTACACTTGGGAACTCCTACACAAAGCTCAAAAGGGCCACCAAAGGGGTCCAAGGCAGTCTCACTCCTGCTATATCCTGTAACGCAGTCTGTACCGCTTCCCAAAATGTCTGGATTCCGGGACAGTCCCAAGTGAGATGTGTAAAGTTTGCCTCAGTTGCCCCACACCGTTTTGTCCTGTGCAGCAATAAGTCTATTGTTCATCTGTGATATCTATATCTAATTCTGCAGGCCATTCTTGTACCGCTTTCATGTTTAGGAAACCAATACTCGTATTGGAAAGCGCATACAGGATCAACTTTACGCGCTGTGGGGATTGGGGACATAGGTACGTTAGGAGAGGGTAATCGTGTGGTTCTAGCATTTCCTCCCCTAGGAATGCTCGCTGCGCATGTCTAGCATGATAAAAGTGGAACTTTGCAAGCATAGGAGTATCTAACAAATCTGTTTGCAGTATATCCTATTGCTTAACTACCCGCTCATGAAAGCAATCTCCCACAGTGACAATACCCAGTGACTGCATAGCTAGGACACATTCTCTTTCCAGCCACATACAACTTGAGGGAGTAATTCCCTGCATACTCGCAGCCCTCCAGAGGAGGCTTCTCATGTTCCCGACCGGATCTATAGTGTGGTAACGTCTACGTGGCGCACCGTAGAGGTACTACGACAGTGTTAAGTAACGCACTGCCTCCTTTTCAATTAACAAATGTAGGCTATCGTGACCTCTATGTAGCCAGTAAAATGCATGCATCTATTGCGCAGTGCAGTAGTCCAATTCGAAAACTGGAGCGCCAAGACCCCCTGCAACGTAAGGCTTAGTCAATGTTTCCCATTGAACACGCATTTATTTCCCAGCCCAAGCAAGCCGGATCAGAAGAGACCTCAATGTGCGAAAAAATTATTTAGGTAATAATATAGGTATGTTGACAAACAGAAAGAGGAAGAATGGGAGTACTATCATCTTCATGAGCGAGACACTCCCCAGCAATGATAACGGCAGACGAATCCATTGCTCAATGGATTTGGGGAGCTTCTGTATCGCCCTACTGACATTTTGTGGACCACTACCTCAGGGTCAGGGCCAGTGTGGTTTTTTAATGGAATCACTGATCTAACTAACTCCACAGTGGCAACCGTCACTGGGAACATATGTACATATGTACCCCCAGGTAGCGCGTTGGCTCAGTTGTCCATATATTAGGGTAATCTATCTCAGCTGGAAAAGTATTGGAGGTTAGGGGGAACACTAGGAATTTAGATCAGTTGTGACGTTAGCCAGAGTGTTGCTCCACCTCCTGCATAATCGGCGATAAATTCTGTGCCGGGTGCTGACAAATAAAAGTGTATCATCCGCATATGCAGTAATTATCGAATTATACTGGGGGAACTATATCCCACAATGCCTATTTTATTTGCGTAATATGCACACCAGTGGTTCATCTGTCAGAGCATACAGCAGGGGGGAAAGAGGGCACCCCTGCCTTGTACCTCTCATGATGGGCTGTAGAGAGCATCCCATTTACACGGACGCATGCTGTAGGTCTCGCATACAGGACATTATTTATTTTTATTTATTTTACAGATTTGTAGAGCGCATGGCTGCCCGTAAGCGTCCCAGCACTGGTGACTAGAAACCAGGTGCGAGGGAAGCATTACGGGAACAGCCAAGTTTTAAGTGCCCTGCGGAATGCGAGTAGGTTGGGTTGGGCTCTGATGTCTGGGGGCAATCCGTTCCATAGTTTGGAAGCATTGTATGCAAAGAGTCGAACTCCAGAGCGGGCTTTCTTGATTCTGGTAACGGATGCCAAGTTACAGTGGGTAGAGCGTAACGTTCTCTTAGTAGTGTAGGGAGTAATAAGGTTTTTTAGGATGGGTGGTGCCTTCCCATGCAGAATTTTATGTGTCGTGCAGAGTGCCTTAAATTGTATTCTTTCCTGGATAGGCAACCAGTGCAAGGCGTTCAGGGCTGGTTTGGCTGAACAACGACGATGGGTTTCTGTGAGAAGTCGGGCGGCGGTATTTTGTACTGTCTGAAGTTTAGATATTACTTTTTTAGGGGCCCCCAGATAGAGGGCATTGCCATAGTGCAGGCGGGACAGCACAAGGCCGTGAATCAAGAGTTTTTGGGATTGTGTTGGAAGTAAAGGCAACATTTTTTCTAGCGATCCGTAGAAGGCCATGGCACACACCAGCCGTTTTCCTTGCTTGGGTGTAGAAATTAAGGTTCTCATCTAGGCAGATTCCTAGGCTCTTGATTTCTTGCTTCGGATTAGGAGGTGTGCCCATACAGGGTGGCCACAGAAATTTAGGTTGGTAGAGTGACTGATTGCCTAGAACCATTATCTCTGTTTTGTCGTTATTAAGTTTGAGGTGTGAGGTGTTCATCCATTTGGTTATATCGCAGAGGCAGTTGTGGAGGTTGGTAAGGGATTGGTCTTGCAGACTTAAAGAGACTACCAATTGAGTGTCGTCAGCGTAGGTTAAAAGCTTGATCCCAAAAGGGGTGACGATCTTCTCAAGGGGGGACATGTAAACATTAAAAAGGGTTGGACTCAGGGACGAGCCCTCAGGGACCCCGCAGTGGGCCTAGAAATGAAATTACCATCTGCTACCTGGAAAGACCTCTCGTTAAGGAAGGATTCCAGCCAGGACAGGGCCGTTCCTATGATTCCAAGATCTCTAAGCCTATGGACCAGTGTCGAGTGGTTGACGGTGTCGAAGGCCACACTCAGATCCAGGAGGATCACTGCCACTGATCCTCCTGAGTCCATGATTTTTCTTGCCTCTTCGACAACCGCCAGAATCGCCGTTTCTGTGCTCTGGCCAGGCCTAAATCCTGTCTGGGACGGCTCCAGGAGACCATTGATTTCAAGATATTCAGAAAGTTGGCGATTGACATATTTCTCGCCTATTTTGCTGATACCTGGGAGCAGGGAGATCGGCCGAAAATTGCCTAGTTCTCGTGGGTCCAAGTGCGATTTTTTAATGAGGGCTTTGACAATTGCTTTTTCCAGCTAGGTGGAACGATGCCACTAATTTGAGGAATATCCCCCCTGCCGTCTCAACACCGCCCTCAAAAAGCGTTACTCAACAGAATCTAAGGCCTTTTTGGCATCAAGTAAAACTGCTGCAGTACACGCCTCCAGGTCAATACCGGCGATCGTGCTTCAAAGGGCCTGCAGATTACTTGCTAGTGAACGGGTTGGTACGAAGGCAGTTTGCTCTGGGGCCACCACTATTGGGAGTAAGGAGGCGAGCCGATTCGCCAGAATTTTAGCAAATAATATATATAATATATGGTATTATATATATAATTTACTATATATATGTACACATAAGTACCCAGTGACGGTTGCCACTGAGGAGTTACAGTTAGATCAGCGATTCCATTAAAAACAAATTTGACAATACCCAGTAACTGCATAACTTCCACACTGTCTGATGTATTGCCACAAATCATTTGAAAAAAGTGCCTTTTTTGTTTCTGGGTGATCCTTTAAGTGGAGACTGAGAAAAAGTGGGGGTTCCAAATGCAAAGTCCCCAGGCATTTTTTCCCTTGGGCCATCTCGTCCCCGCCAAAATTTCGACAACTTCGTCAGCAAGTGCTCGGATTTGCTGCCAGCAGCATGAGAAGAATGTTTCTGGCAGACATTACAGAACCCTTGGACTTTGTCTCCTGTCTTGAAGATTAAAAAGAAAATCATATAAAAATCATATAAGGGATCAGAGTAGGGATACTGTGTCCCCGTAAGCCCAATGGGGAGGGAGACCCAGAGGTACTCTACCAAGGCTACAATAAAAAAAATTTAAATAAGCAATTTTAGCCATGATCCCGGGGGGTGGCTTACTTACTGTGACTTGGGTAGCCCAACCCGGGACACTGTATTATTCATGCCTACACTAGAATGGGGCAGGGAAACATCTTAGCTCCCTTTTAGTTGGTGCATTGTCAAATCTCCCTCCAAAAAGGAGCAAACACTAAGGACCTCATTTACAAGGCCCCTCTGCCGCCAGAATATCACTTTTAGGGACGATACGGCAGAGCACTCTGCAGGGTCATATCCACAAGGCCAAATAAAGCCACCCTACATGGCTTTTCATGGCCTGCTAGATATGGACTGAGACAAAGCACAGACGTAGCTGTTTTTCCTCACCCTACGATAGAGAGGTGTGCCATAGGCGTTACAGTGGGTATTCCCACGTAACACCAATTACATTTGACACTTTGCCAGATTTACAAGTTTTCGGAAACTTGGGAATGCGTCTCGTATGCCTGCTCAGGGGTGGCGTAGTGGAGGTGCACTATGGAGAAATTTAATTTCTCCTAGTTTTTTCCTCTTCCTAAGTGTGCTCTATTCTGCAGCACACATAGACAGAGGAAATTGCCTCAATTTATTGGTTTTATACAGGAAGGTGTTCCTTCCTGCAAAAAAATATCACCCCTAAAAAGCCGACACCCTTGCACCAGGGTACAAGGGTGGCTGTGTAGGCGCATGGCAGCCATTTGTGAGCCAGCGCAGGCCGTAAGAACAGGAATGCGCCATATCTGATAGATATGACGCAGTCCTGCCATTGTCTTTTGATGCTGCAGGAAGCTTGTCACGCTGCCCTGCGTCGAAAGATTTTAAATGAAGCTCCCAGTGGGTGGGAGATTTAAAAATGCTCCCGCCAGCTGGGAGAAGACTTGTGACGTGTGTCCTTGCCTGTACTGATGCAGGCAGGGAAGCAAAACACACATTGCTCCTGCCTGGAGGGTGCGGCATAAATGCAGCTGCTTCCTCCAGGCGGGAGTAGTGCAAGCTCCCACGTCATACATTAGTCTTTATATAGTGAAATACTAGCAGAGGAAAAGCGCAGCTCTGTCTATCATGGGGGCAACTTTTGAAATGATACAGGCTCATGCACATCAAGTGGTGATTTATATCTTGAGTGATATTTACATTTTTACCAAAATTGCAGATTTATTTGGGGGGCGTGGGGGAAGGGAAAGATTTTCAACTGCAAGTGTGATTGTTTGAAGTACACGTCACAACTTCATGCACTGAAAGGTTGTGTACTCTGCACAGGATATACTCTAGCAGTATATATATAAACCTGTGTATACAGGATAATTTCTAGTCTGGGCATCCTCACCTGCTGATGTTTATTTCCTCTCATTGCATCATTTACTTGCCACAACCCTTGACAAGTTTCCCGAGAGGGCTCAGATTTCGCATTACTTTCAAAGCCAGAATATTATAACAATTAATTTTATTTGTTTACAGAACAGGAGAGCGAGATGTTAACACGTTCTGTGCCACCTTGTTGTTCACCCAACAAAGTAATGATACTGCTTATTTAGAGATCACACTTGTCCTTTATATACATTTAGAACAGGGAGACCTTTTTGACCATTTAAATATGGCCCTCCAGCCCCAAATGTTTGTGTTGTGACTGTTATGGCTTAATGTTTGTTACCTAGTAGCAAGAGAGTGTTAGTCTTAATATACGCACTCCAAACACCCCAAGCAGTTCTTTTCATGCACCAAGTACATACATGTGCAATTATGTTTTTCGTAAATATATTTTCTTCGTTTTTTTAGGTGAGGGTCTTATTATTAAAAATATATTTTTCTTCCGGAATTTACAAAGGGCTTCAGGTTATGCTCGGCCTGTCGATGTGCAAAGCATCTTGGGTGCTGAACATCTTTAAGAGCAGCAGGGTCAAATGTGGAAACAAAGTAACAAGTGAATGCAAAGAACGCTTATTCTCACCGAGCTGAGTTGGCACTCAGCCCACCTTTACTTGTAGAAGTTGTTTTTTGAGGAAGCCCTCCGCCTGCTTTGAAGGCGAAGTATTGGAAACTTCAATGCACCCTGTATGTGTCTCCTAATCTCTTGTGTAGGCTGATGCATTTCACAAAGTCAATGTTAGCAGCAGATAGGCCTGCAGAGCTTCAGAGGAAACATCTGGCCTTATTCCCAGTCAGGATGAAACAATCATCACTTGGCGTCATGTTCAGCTAGCTGCAAGAGCAGCAGGGCCCATGCAATTACATTTTACATATCCATGTTCAGTCAGGAGAGCATGGCCCTTAGTTAGTTAGTCAATGCACATAGTTT
Source organism: Lissotriton vulgaris (assembly GCF_964263255.1). Classification (NCBI taxonomy): domain Eukaryota; kingdom Metazoa; phylum Chordata; class Amphibia; order Caudata; family Salamandridae; genus Lissotriton; species Lissotriton vulgaris. The sequence goes on along the minus strand of NC_141688.1, from coordinate 189,935,957 downwards.
CCCTCCTCAAAATAGACTTTTGTCAAAGCCATCTTCCTTGAGTGCATTGCATTAGTCACTGACTACGTACTGATGGTGCGGTACATAGTCTGTGACTAAAGTAGTGCATTACCTTAGTGCCGGGCTGTGAAACCATGTGTATTTCAACCAAAAGCCTTAGCAAGGCAGAACCAGCAGATTAAGAAGTAGCATTTGGGGTAATTCCAGTAGAAAGCATCAATCCTCCATTATGCGCAAACCCTTCATTTTGCACAAAACTAATAACAGGTGCACAAACAGTATTCCTGATGCATTTATCATGCGCACATCTTGCACTTGGCATTGCCAAAAGTGATGCTCATAATGGTGGTGACTTTTGTAAACACATACAAATCCAATGAACATCAATGGACTACCTATCTGCCCTAAGTCTCTGGATTTAATTTATATGCGGCTGCTGCAATTTCACCATAGACCTAGTATAGATTGTAACCAACCAGTGCTAGTAAAAAAAGATCAAGTCGGGCTACCTCCTAGAGGATAAAGGATGGGAAGACCAAAGAGAAGTCATTGAAGTGCATCTATTTGTAGTTAGAGAGGACCAACAAACCGTTGCTCTGGGACAAAGGAAAAGAAACTCGGTAGGACCACAGCAGAGTTTGTTGAGAACTTTAGTTCATATACACTTATATACTCTTTGCAATACAGTAGATTATAAAATCTTGTTGAGTTGCCTGGAATGATTCAGCATTTCTTAAACAATACTTCAGCAGATGAGATTCTATTATGAATTGTAGATCTCAGCAGATCACACTGTAGGATGTTTAATCTGCTTTTAACATCCCACAATGCTAATTGCTAAATGCCAAAGGCTCCATAAACTACTCTCACTGTAATTTAGCATTCAGATTTGCCAACTGTCCATTTTTTTCATTAATATGGCTTGAATTCCAAAATCTATGTACACTATACTCAATAATTGCGTGTTACAAACTTAGGAATGGGTGAGGTTAAACTGGCTAAACCTGGAGTATGTATTCAGAAAGGTACCGGCAAGGGTTTTATTTTGAGATTCAAAACTTACAGCGTAGTAAGGTCTATGTTGCTAGAGCTCCTAAACTGAAATAATCAGGCACTGTTATAATTATTGTCACAGTTTAAAATCGTTGAAAAGACCTCAAGTAGCTACCACACTAGCCCCGAGGAGATCAAACAATTCAAAAATGACAATTATGTTCACCAAATGAAATTCAGAAGAAAGAATAATGAAAAGCAACACAAGAATTATATTTCAAAGTAACTTATTATTTGTATCTTCAAATCAAATTCATATTTTACAAGGGTACATAATCAAATTAATTGTTGGTAAATCTTAGGTATAAGGAAACGAAAAAATCATTCCATAAATACACAAGATAAACAATCCAGTCTATATACTAAATGAAAGAATGACTCCTTGTTGGAATAACCAGTAAGTCAGATGTCGAATGTAGACATGGACTGGTGTGTCGACGTTTCGGTCTTATGTGGTTATATCCCAAGACCAACATCAGGACGGAGAGTTTAGTGCAGTATGGATGACCCCTACAGAATGATATAATCATGAAATTAAGTTGCTAACATATTACTGATTTATATACACATATTCTACTAATTTATTTACATTTCAAGGTCTACATTGTTTATAGCTAAATATTCAATATCCGCATTAGGTCAAGCTAAACATTCTAATCAGTGTGGTGACAGAGAACGCTAGCTTACAAAGCTTTAATTAATAGTTCTAAATATTCACAGAGGTGAAAAGCTCATACAATGTATAACTTACTTATATTAAAAAACAGATTGCACTGTGAGCCTTCAGTAGTGCAGTTCAACATGTAAAGTCACACCCTGTGAAAAAGGAGAGTGCAAACAAAGAAAAGGTTTTTTACTTATGTCTGGTCTAATACGTTTTTCCTGGTTATATGGATGTGTCTCCACATTATTCAAAGAGCATTTTTACCTTAGGGATTCATAAACATATCCCTTAGATGGCGTTCAATCAAAGATACCAAGATAGGTTGTATTTCACGATACTTAATACCGGAAACGCTGAAACGAATGGACAATATATGTTCAGCGATAAACATACTTGTAATGGTATATTTTATTCGTCTATTGAAGATATTTGTTAGATTCAGAAGTTTTAAGATCAACAGTCTTGTTGATCGTACTTTATAGTTATAGTTGTATAGAACATTCTGTCTAAAACGTCAACTCTACTATATGATCAACGAGTTATTACTATTGTTGGTTTAATCATATATAAAAACAGTACCACGGTTTGGAAAAGGATACTCTTGTATGGGCAAAACGTAGTATACCCAGTCTCTGCGTTGTATATTATTAGCTAATTCCAGAAAGATGGTTAGAGTAGCTAATCTTGACTTTCAAGGCATATTGGTACCAACAATCGAGATAGTCTGTAAAACATGTTCAGCCAAGCGCATTTTATCAAAATTTCCAAGTCTCAACTTCACTTGTGGACTTAGCACAAGGAGCAGAGCATAGTTATCTCAAAACAAATGTTTCGAGGCTACCAACAATAGGCCATGTCTGTTTCTAACTACCAAGACGTTCTACATGGAACATATTAGTGCAGATGAGCCCCGTTAGTTTAAACTAGTTACACTTCGTACTTACTTCTTTATGAATCGAGATTCGATCTAAACCGGAAGCAAGCAGCCGCACGGGTCGGGTCAAAGGTGATCAATGCGCTCGACCAATTATGTCATATTTATACTTCCTGGGCGCATTGCGTGCAAGTCACATGTGGCGGTATTTGTTGATGTTACTTTATCGGATAGATACGGCGGCCATGTTTAAATGTCTACGTTGGTGAATGCCACTGTCTTTTTAAGATAGACTTAATAAAATATGTCTGATTAACTTCACAGTTGGCGTAATGATTATAATGATGTAATATCTGTCAAGGTCAGAGAGAAGACGAAACTAGATATTGACATTAACCCGTTGTTTATATATCGTCATATCATCAGACCTGATACTATTCTTATCGTCCTATTGTCGTGGCATAATATTGTGCATTCATGCACGTTTTACAGCTTAGTGGGTTGCTTTGTATGAAATCTCATGTTAATTCAGAGCTACCCAATTATGATTCCGTTATAAAGGATTAACTTATGTTTTAATCAGTGATTTCACCTAAGTCACAGTGCATTTGAAAGATAAAATGTACAAAATTTAAAATAAACCAAAATATTCAGAATATAAAATTTTGGTCTAACCTATCACCTCTATGGTGCGTACAATCTTTCCGTTTGGTTTCTTAGATTTCATACCTAAGAACCTTAAATACAATTATGTACAGAAAGAAAAATGCTGTTTAATTCAAACTTTGAGAACAGACTGTCGCAGATCTACTGCGCGCACATTCTTGATATCAACCTCAATTTATGTTATAGTGTTAAGGACAAAACTCATTGTTGTATGTATTTCAGACAAGTTTTTAGATGAAGAGAAGCAAGACTACAGATATCTCAACAACACTAGGTCAAACTGGCTAATCTGTGCCATTCAGTGGAAGAGTTCAACCCATTTTTAATGCTATTTGTAGATTCGATCCATTGATTTTCTTTCAAAGTCAAGAGTCGATCCACATTTGGTTGCCTGATGGTTGGTTTTATAACCTCTATAACCCACCATTTCATGTCTCTTTCATTGTGTTTGATGTGGAGAAAATGCTCTATCAGAGGTGCATTCTCTATTCTACACCTAATCCTAGATTGATGCTGTAGAATTCTTTGTTTAATCATCTGTGTGGTCTTACCTATGTATATCAAGCCACACGGGCATTGTATACAATACACTACGTTTTGTGTACGGCAGTTTGAATTTTTTTTGATTTAGTCGTTTTGCCATTTAGATCAAATGATTTGATGTTTTGAGTAGTGTCGCAGGCAGTGCATTTATTGCATTTGAAATGTCCTATCAAAGGAGCAAGTTGTCTCATGTTATCACCAAGGTTGTGGTTTTCTATTTCATAAGCATGTACTAGCCTGTCCCGTAGATTACGGCCACGTTTGAATGAAAAGAGCGGCTTCTCCTTCAGTTCAGGTAGCTCTGATAGCAATGACCAGTGTTTTGTTATTATTCTTTTCAATTGATTACTGATGGTGCCAAAGATTGTTACACATACGGGAGGATTGCTTTCTTTTCTTACACAATTGGTGAGTAACAGATCACGGTTGTTGTACCATGCTCTCTTCAAAGACTGTTTCAGAAGTTTGTTTGGATATCCCCTTTCAGACAATTTGTTTTTCAATACCTTCGCTTCTCTGAAGTAATCTGTTTTCTTTGTGCAATTTCTCCATAGACGGAGAAATTGACCAAACGGTAAACCATCCCGCAATGCCTTGGGGTGATGGCTACTGTATTTGAGAAGAGTATTTCAGGACGTGGGTTTTGTATAGAGTGTTGTATACAAGGTGTTATCCTCATTTACTTTAATTGTTATATCAAGAAAATTCATCTGACGGTTGTTACTTTCTAAAGTGAATGTCAGATTAGGATTTCTTTCATTCAGCCATAGGTGAAAACTGGCAAGAAGATCTTTACTACCTCGCCAAATGACGAAAACGTCATCGATATATCTAAGCCAACATGAAATATTGGCCAGGTATGGATTCAACGGATGATAAATGAATCTTTTCTCAAACTCTGCGACATAAATATTCGCTATATCGGGGGCAGGGATTGCCCCCATGGCTACCCCTTTGAGTTGTTGAAAATAGCTGCTTTCGAATAGAAAGAAATTCTCACATAAAGGAATCCTGATACACTCTAGTATAAAGTCAATTGGTACCTCATGTGGTCTACTGCGGCTGTCCAACAAATCTTTCAATATAGTCAAAGCCTCTAGCTGGGGAATGTTCGTATATAGGCTTTCTATGTCCATAGTAACCAAATATTCTTCTTCTGGATTGTAGGTATGGTTCTCTAGTTTATTAATGACTGATGTTGTGTCTTTAATGTAAGTGTCGGATCCTATTGCAAATGGTCGGATAAAATAGTCAGCATACTTGGCAAGGGGTTTGAGTATTGAATTACACCCCGACACTATGGGTCTCCCTGGTGGTTGAGTGGTGTTCTCGTGCACCTTTGGAAGGATGTATATTGCTGGCACTGTTGGGGCTTTATTTATCAGGAATAAAGCTTCTTTTTCACTAAGCCAGCCTCCCTCAAGGCCGGTCTGACTAAGGCATGATATCTCTTTTTCTAGTCTTGAGGTGGGATAAACTGAGAGTCGTTTATAATTTCTGTTACTGAAAGTTGTATTAGGACTTCATTTCTGTAGGCGACTTTGTCCCAAAGGACAATGCCTCCCCCTTTGTTCCCCGGTTTAATCAGGGTTTCTGGTAAAGATTGGAGGTTTCTTAAAGCTGTTGGTTCTTCCCTGCTAATGTTATTTCTAGCAAAGGGCATCTGTTTAAAAAAGATTTTCTGTTTCAATCAGGACTGCTTGTTCAAAAGTCATTATTTCCTTTAACACCATATTGTTTAATGGAAAAAAGGTTGATTGTCGATGTAGACCTGTAAAATTTCTTTCCAGATTAGATGGCTTATTGGAAAAGAAATTTTTTAGTCTGATAGTTCTAAAAAATTTGTACAACTCTAATTTGATTTGAAATTGGCTATTTGTAGGTACAAAAGAAAGTCCAGCGGAAAGAACCTCAATTTCAGGTTCAGTCAAAATTGTCATATGGATACTTCGTTACATATATTGCGTTAAGTTAGCATGAGTGCATTACATGTTTAAACAGCCTTTTTTCCTTCGGCTTCAGTTTTGCACACGACACATACTTGTTGTTGTCGCTTTCACCCTAGAAGCGGTGAGGTGGTTTATTTGAGAATAATATGTTATTTCTATGCTATCAGCTTTGCCTGGTACACTTGGTACAACTGTCTGCACACTGAGAGCTGCACACTCTAAAATTAACCTAACACAAGGTTGCTGGGAGGCCTGATCCTCGCACCACATTAGACATAACACAAATAATGTTGATGCCAACATTTTGGGCTCTACGCGGGTTTAAGATAGAGTTACACGGAATGAACGTAGACACTTGGTGCTGCGCATGAAGAGAGCTGGTAGCTGTTGATGTGATCTACTCCTACTGACATTTAGAGGTATGGGGCCGCCCTGCTAAAGCCCGAATGAGACCTTCATATATATAAAATAATATGATAAATCGGGTGCGCGAAATATAGGTGATATAGATTTCTATAGATTTGTATTATAACATGCTATCACCATTTGCTTACTATGGATTAGTGACTATGCTGTTGACTCTGATTTTTATAATCTGCATTTTGGTATTATACAAGATACTGCGTTTGAGAACTTTGCATTGAATAATAAATATTTCAAACTTGCACTTGTGTTCTTTGACTCTCAGTTTTGGTTTGAAATGATTATATAACGAAAGAGTGTTCATGTGTTCCACGATTCCTGAGGTATTCTAAAGTTCATGTTCTGGTTTGTCTAAGACATGGATCATTCCATAATGAGCCATGAGACACTGTAGCTAGCTAGGTAAGGGGATTTCTGATACTGAGATGAGTTTTGGATCATCCTAACTCACTGAGGTTCTAGATCTCTATGCACAGTTCTGTGAGAGAACGGAAACCCTGCTACATGGCGCCCGTACGTTGTTGGCCTTAAACATGACACTCGAGTAGTATATCATTCAAACCTTGACACCTTCATTACCGTTTCAGGTAAACGGTGGTTTCGGAAAAACCTACCTATTTTTTGAATAGGTCTTTTCAAGCTTGAATTCTTCTAAAAACGGTTTCTTTGAATTACTACCCAGTTGTACTACAAAGTGTTCTTTGTCTTCTTTTCTCTTCCTGTGCTACCATGGCCGTGGACATACCGCAGCATAGCCGCGTCGCGGTTCGCGACCACTTGCGGGCATATAATGTCCCTGTGGAAGGCTTGGCTGTGGTTCTAGTGGTGAGTGCGGAACATGCATACCCGTACGAATTGTTTTATTCCTGGGTGACATTCCCGGCAGTGGACGCTAATTCGGGTGTCTTCCATTCATACACTGCCTCGGCTGTACCGGCGGCTTATGCTCCGTACAGGGCACTGGAAGTACCTATCGACGCTTGGCAGCACGGAGTTTGGTTTGGTGGCGCCCTACCCCATTCTTTAACGGCTCCGAGGTTAGGTCCTTTGTCCATTCCGGGCACAAATTGGCCCGCTTTGGGTGGATTTACTCCTCATCCTAATCGCGCCACTTGTAATGTGGGTGACCTGCGGCGTCTTCATGATGTCGCGGTTGGAGTGATTAGAGCGCTTGTTCATTACATTGGTCGTAATATTCATGGCGCTGCACCCGCAGGTGCGCAGCTTCGGGCAGAACAGGCTGGTTTGAAAATCAGTCCTGTCTTGGTGAATTCCGTTATGGGCAGAAAGCCAGATAATAAGGATGATTTTCCTTACTGGCTTGCCGAGAAATTCGACCAGCTGGAAGCTGTGTTTCCTAATACGACTCCGGGTGAAAAACACCGGATTCTTACGCTTAGTTTACCGAAAGATTTGGCCCCGGAACTTGCTGACTGTGAAACATGGGGTAAGACTTTTGCAGCGGGTTACTCGAGGTGCTTTGGCACCCCGTCAGTGTCGAACCTTTCTGCGGTCCTAAAACGTGTTCAGGGTGATCACGGACCGGAGTCGGCGGTTGAATTGGGTATGCGTCTGAGCGGTTCGTTTGAAACAGTTTGCGGTCTTATCCTTGCGAATGTCAAGGGGGATGCAGTGAACTTTCAGGTGGCCAATGCTCTGGCGTTAATTCCCGAGGCCGAGAAACCCCGTCAGCTGGCAAGAATTATTGTGGCGGCTTATAAAATGGTTGGCCGCACTTCTAAGGGTTTAAAAGCTTTTTCTGAAAAAGAGAAGAAGCAGCCCCAGGGACAGTCTTCGGAAACGGGTGGACAACCCAAGTCCAAAAAACAAAATTGGCCTAAAAAGCAGAATCAGGGTAAGCAACAACAACAGCAGACACAGGTTTCTAGTCCTACGCCTTCGCAGCCTGCGCAGTCAGATCGAGTTTATGATTTGCGCGATCGCGCAACGATTAAATCGCCTGAGAGATTTCAGGCTTCTGACCAACGCTCTCCTCGTTCCTTTCAGGACTCATCGGCTCCGTCAACCGGTGGTGGAGGGGGCGGCAGGGGCAGGGGTGGCCAGCAAGGACGTGGCCAGCCCCGCACGCGAAGTGAAGGGGATCAGCGGGACGACTCTACGCCAAAGAGACCGCAGTTTGCCAAGAAGAAAGTCGCAGCCTTAACGGCGCATCAATATGCCCCAGATAGTGAGAACGCGGCTTCGGAATCTGACGTGGGCTCTGACCTTGCTGGACAGCGCGGCGGAGATTACCATAGTGAGAGAGGCCCTCCGTCCACTGTTGAAGGTGACAGCGACTGAGACTTTTATTGTGATTGAAACAGCTGATACACATGTTGCTCCCCCTGAAAGACTTTTTGAAATTGTCCTGTTAATTGAAGGTGACATGCAGCGAACTGTAAAAGGGGTATTTTGGGAAAATCTGTCGGATAAGTATGACATTTTGCTTTCGGAGGCTGACTGGCCCCCACCTTTTGTTCTCGCAGCTCCGCGAGGGGAGGAGGTGATCCTCCCCAGTTTCGCGCACACTGTATCGAGAGTGGAAGCGCTGCATTTTGCAGAAGGGTGGGCTCTTGCGCTTGCGCCGGCTGTGTACCGAAATCAGTGTGGCTGGGATAAATTGTCCCCTAGCCATGAGATTCCTTTACGGTCACAGCCGCAGCCACAACCCCAATATCCCATACGGCGTGAAGCTAAAGCTTCGGTCGCGGCTATCCTTGAACAATTAGAATATCAAGGTGTTATTGAAACGTGTGTGTCACCAATGAATAATCCCCTTTTTACTGTTAACAAGCCGGACGGCTCATATCGTCTGGTTTTGGATTACCGGCATTTGAACTCGCATTGCCGTAACTGTGCAGTACAGAATACTCACGGCTCTGCCCTAGTAAATAGTCTTGAGCGTAAACGGTTCAAAACCACGCTTGACATTTCCAATGGTTTTTATGCACATAGATTAGATGGTCTAAGTTCCCAATGGACCAGTTTTACATGCGGCGGAGGACAAAAAATGTTTAAACGACTCCCAATGGGATATAAAAATAGTCCTGGAGTGTTTTCCGCCCGCATAGTCTCTCTTTTGGAGAGCTTCGATCCAGTTGCTTGTTCGTATGTGGATGACATTTATCTCACAGACGACGAACTTTGGGTGCATCTGTGTCGAGTGAACAGCATAATTTGTAACTTTGCAGACATGGGTTACAAGTTTAACTTTGCAAAATCACACATTGCGGAGTACACAGTGTTGTTTCTGGGTTATGAACTTAACCACGAGGGAAAGGGGTTGGCTCCTCAATTCCTGGAGAAATGCGCGCAGTTGCGCTCTCCGACAACGCTGAAAAAATTACAGTCTTTACTGGGTTTTTTAAATTTCGGGAGGACATACATTCCGGAATATGCCCAGCGTATCAAGCCTTTATATGCCTTGGTACAACCATCTTTTTCCAAATCATGCTGGCTGCCTGAGCATTTAGCCATTCTGCAGTCCTTGCAGGCTGATATGCTCGCTTCTGACTACTTACAGACTCGTGATAACCAGACCAACCTGGTGATAAGAATTATCCCTGGGACGGTGGGTTTCACATACCTGACTTTTAATGAAAGGGATACTGTACCTATTGCTTACAAGTCACACTTGTACACTTCGGCTGAACTGCGTTTTTCCACTGTGGAGAAAGTTTTAACGGCTGTGCAGATGGCAATTCTTAAGGAACGTGCCCTGTCGCAGGGAAAGCGCATGTTGGTGGTTACCCCGTGTCCTGCCTTGGAGGCGGTCACGAAAGCCAGTGTACCGAATTCTAAAGCTTTGCACCCTCGGTGGATTCAGTGGGCTACATCCTTGACATCTCAGGATGTCACGTTTATTTTTGACGCCGCTTTACGGTCGCAGGAGTATTTACAGTATGAATTTGTTCATCCTGCTCCTTTAGCAATGCGGCCGTTGGAGGATTTCCATTGTATCATTTACACGGATGGTTCGGCGCAGGTTGCGCATGGCTCTAAACATGCCTACGTTTCCGCTTGCGCCATTGTAGTCGGTGCCATGGTGAACGATGAGTTCAAGTCCAGTGTTGTGCACACGCAAACACTAGGGGACTGCACCGCACAATTAGCTGAGCTTCGTGCTCTTATGCTCGCATTGGAGTACGCTGATCCTTGTGTGACGACTTTGATCGTAAGTGATTCTTACTACTGTGTCCAGTCTTACAATGAGAACTTGTTCTTTTGGATTCAGAATGATTTTCGTGATTCCAAGGGTAGCACAATAAAACATAAAATGATCTGGGTCCGAGTGGCGGAACTTAAAGAGAAACTGCCGCTCGTGTTTGTGATTCATACTCTTGGCCACCAGCGCGTGGGGGCCCACGCTGTTGGCAACTCGCTTGCTGATGAAGCAGCGAAGTCAGCGGTATCGAAATACTTAGTTGCAGCAGTCACGAGGTCCAAAAGCAAAATAGATGATGACATCTTGGCGGCTGTTGCTGCCACGGAGAAGGGAGGTAAATATCCTGCGGGGTTCCCTTCGAAGTACACATACCACTTAAGTCCCGATAAGGTTCCTTATGTGAAAATTCCTGAAGTTGGAGAGCGTCTAGTTCCCAACTCGGATCGCAGAGCTTCTCTGATTACAGCGGCTCATGAAGGTGTGGCGTCTGCGCATGCGGGCGTCTCAGCCACTGTATCTCAGCTACAACAGAGGTTCTGGTGGCGGGGACTGTACAAACAGACGCGCGATTATGTCCTTATGTGTGACATTTGTCAGCAGATCAAGCCTTCTACTGCTGCGCGTCCGCCTCAGACACAGTTGTACATCTCTAATAAACCACTTGGTTGTGTTTATTTGGATCACTGCGGTCCTTTTTCTTCTGATACTGCGTATAAATACATCTTAGTAGCAGTTGACTCATGCACACGCTTTGTGTGGGTATGGCCGCATCGAAGCGCTGATTCGCGAACTGTCATTAAGGATTTGCGTGTCTTTGTGGGAATCTTTGCTTGTGGTGCTTTCCATTCGGACCAGGGTCCGGCTTTCGCCTCTAAGGCGTATAAGGATGCTATGGTTTCATTGGGAGTACAGGTGAAGTTTTCAAGTCCCTACAGGCCTGAGGGCAATTCTGTAGTAGAAAGAATGAACCGCGACTTAAAGCAATCTTTGACAGCCCGTGTTATAGGCACTGGTAGAAACTGGCTGACCCACCTCTATGGCGTGCAGCGTGCGCTTAATAATCTCCCTAGAAGGTCTCTGGGTGGGCGGACCCCATACGAAATGCTCTTTGGTATCAAGATGTACGTCCCTGACCTCGATGGTGCAGACTGCCAGGCCCAGGCCGCGGCCTTTGACGTAGATGAACATTGCAATGTTTTACAGGATCTACAAAAGACCAGAGACAGTCTTGCAAAGGAACACTTGCCCTCCACGTCGGATGATGCGTTGCAGATCCCGGTAGTTGGCTGGCTACCCCAAGTTGGAGAACTGGTTCGAGAGAAGATCGATAACAAGAAGGAGTTTGGTCCCTCATATCGTGCACCAGTTCGGGTTCTTGGAGTGAAGGGCACAAGAACAGTCATTTTACCACCACTTCCAGGTCGTAAAGAAAACAGATTTATTTCTATTGACAATGTCAAGACACACAGGGTGGCCGATTCTTCATAGCATGACACCGGCTGTATCCTGTCCTTCCATGGTGAGGCACTCTGTGCTGGCTATTACATCTGGTGCAGATCAGGAGGTGTCCCTCGAGATGCCTGCTATGTCCAGTCCTTTATTAAATACTATTCCTGTTACTAACATTGATGAGGTGACCTATGCAGATCCTGCAGATTTATCTATGTCCGATTTACAAGCTCGTTTGGCTAACCAGTCCAGATTCTCTTTTGACTCTGATTCGGAACTTTCAAAGAAACCATCGACTATTGCAAAATATGCCACGTTGTTTAAAAAACATTTTCTGATTCCACCTTGGACATACATTTGGCTGATACTATTTTCATTTTATCTTTTTATGTCAATTGGTTTTGTGTTTTATTTTTTCCGCCTGATCGATGGCCATTATGTGAAAGAAAGAACAGGAATTCGGTACCTTAATGGAACATTGGCCCCTCTTTCCTCCTCACATTCAGCACACAGACTAAAGAGAGACTTACATTCAGTAGAGATTACTGCTTGGCCTGTCCTTGATGGGATTGTGTGGGATGCGGTTAGGTTTCAGATACATGGCCCCACAGAAGTTATTCATGTTCCTAATGTGCTTAGAGTAAACATGGGAGATGTGATTAAGCAAAATATTCGTTCTGATGATTGGGATCTTCAGGCCGTAGAAGCATTGTTCTCTGATTTGAAATATTATGCGGCCTTTGATGCTGAGGATTTGTACTTGGATTCTGTTAATTATGGTGATTTGTTTTGCTATCAACATTATGGGAATCATTTCTTACACAAAACGAGTTCCGTGAGGGGTCCGGTAAACTACACACAGTGGGAACATTGTCCTGCGCCTTTGCAAGGGAGCTCGAGTACATTTCTAGGAAAATACTTATATTTTACAGATTTTAATCAATCAAATCCTGATTCATTTTATTTTAAAGTGAAACAGAAATTCATGTCCAAGGTCGGACTTACCGATACAAAATTGCTGTATTCGAAATCCTTTCTTGACAGGTTAGCTGTAGAGGGCTATGAGTTATGGAAGGAAGCTATTGACCTTAAATCGGTTTGGGGTACCAAAGATTGGCAGGTACAAGGCACTGAGGCTTTGCATCGTGCATGTATCATCCCGAATCACATGTTGTTTTTAAATTCTACTATTTCCCAGACAACATGTTTTGGATTGGCTACTTCTAAAAAATTAAATGCACCAACCATCCCTGATTTGGAAGAATATTCAGGTTGGAATAATTTCACTACATTGTCCATAAGTGAGATGCGAGACCTATTGCACAATTCCTCCTTTAATATATCCAGTTTTGATCCAGAGGGGTGGCTTTTGTGGCAAAGAAGCTCTGATTCTTGCCAGCGTCGTTTTTTGGGTTTGTCTGAAGGTTTTAAACACATCAGGCCGGATCCCCGTTTTGAAACAGATCACACAGTTACTACTTATTCAGTAGGCAAATTGTGTCAGACCTGGTTGCAACATTCCACTTTGGCTGCAGTAAAACTGCATCTGTCACGTTTGAATGAGAATATAGACCTGAATGATTTTATAAAAGGCCCGGCTAGGGGTAGATCTAAACGCTTTATTTATGCTGTTTACAATGAAATTTGGAAATTTTCACAAGTTGAGGCAGCTAAACGCCTGAGGGCTATTGATCAAGCAAATTTGGAAAAAGTGCTTGCAGTAGTCGACAACAGTATTAACATGCTTTCTTCCAGAATTTACACGTTGGATAATATTGTTTCTTCTGTCGTTGATATTGTACATGATGAAGTGTCCACGTTATACCATGGTCAGAATCAATTGCGTTCTGTAATGCAGTTTGCCTGGACCCTACAGACACTTAAGGCTGGTCGAGTTCCCTGGACCTCATTGAACGTTTCATCCCTTTTCGCCCCTTTTAATCTGACTGAAAAACAGCGCATGCTTTCAACGCGTGATGCTTCATTTTCTATGTTACATATTGAGAAGCTAGAATCCTTACCTTTCTCTGTTGCTGAAACCACTACTGCCACGTGGCTTATTCATGGATTGATTACATTACCATTTCCCTTATATAAATTTACTAACTGTATGCGGTATATTGCTATAGGACGGTATGAACCACTAGGCAATGCATTCCTACATGAGGCATGGTCCTTACCATACACATACAGATGTCTGAAGGATGGAAAGGAAGTGAATCTTAATGGTGAGGAATGCACACAGTCACCTGACCATTCATTAATATGCAGACACATTCAGTTACACGGTTCTTGTAATCAGGACCGCCCAAATTTAGCATGTGTTTTAAAAGGCACGCCAGTTCCAGCAGTGGTTCCCACATTTACATTATTGGCTAATGGTAGTTATTTGCTTTTAAACAATGAGTTATGTTGTGGGTTATTAATTGGTGTGGCTTATGTGGTAACTGTATCAGAGCATGTGGTGTGTTGCAAGAATGTTCTATACCCACCCACGCATGGGTCTTCAGATGTCTCCATCTGGCCACGGATTCCAACCTTGGAAGCGAAGTTCAATGGTTTAAGCAGAATAAGGGCCCTTTTGTCTCAAAAACAAGTGACCCTGAGTTCGGCCCGGGAAACTTATGTCCTTCACATAGCTAACACCCGCACAGAGGTGCAGGCGCTTTTAAATACCGATTTGCCGTTTCATTTCTGTGAGCTAGTGCACCAGATTTTTAATGCTTCTTCCACGACTGGGCTCGCACATTTTTTTAAATTGATAAGCAGTGGCCTCGTGACTACGTTTGAAAAAGTTTTTGGTATCATTCCCAGGTTTTCCACTCTATTTTTTCGAGTTTGTTTGGCGGACTACCTGTGTTGCTGGCTGTAGCCGCTGGCATTTTGTTGGTGTTTTTCTTCATAAAACATGGATGCCCATCCTGCGCAAGAAGCCGTTCAACGCCTCCTGACACTGTGCCGTAATCGGATGCTCAATTACTATGGAACTTTGCCGCTTGCAGCATTAAGCACGGCCTATAGATTGTCATTTCGGTTCACCGACTTCACGTGTGTCCAACCTGTGTTTCACTGCCTGAGCTGCGAGTTCGATTGGGCCATTGATTTGTGCCTATGCTTGAGAACTGCTCCTGACGTCGATTTTGATCAGCTAATGCGTCCCGTGGTGGCTCACGAGCTGATCTGTTCTGGCGAAAGAGTTATGGCCTTGGCAGCGATAAATGGAGTTCTGGGCCAATGGGAGATCTCTGCAGCGGCGGATGCCTTTCTGACACACAGCGATCTGGTGAACCCACCGAGTTGTCCTCTGACGTTACAGGAGGATCCGATGCTGGAGGAGCACGTATGTTTTTTCCCATTGCTGGATTGGATTGCTGAACTATTTTCGGATGATGGCAGTGATTTCATACTGGAGGCTGTTGCAACTTTCTTTGCATATACTTTCCAATCATGACATGCCTGGGAGGAGTGCTTTGTTGTGAAATATGACTTTCCCCTCGCTGAATTGGAGGGATGGACTGTGTTCAGCTGATGGAGAGTTCAATCACGTGATGTTGCTGAGGATAACGTCAATGTGGCACATGACTTTGGATATCGGATAAGTGCCTTGTTTTTTCTCTTACAGACATTTGAATTGATGCAGCCTGGTCCTACATTTCATATTTTTGAGACCTGGCGGATAACTTTTGGTTCGAAAGTTTTGTTTTTATTTTTAGACTTGAGGCCACTGTAGGCATTCATACATATTCATTCATACATATTTTTAGCTTATTTTAGCTCAAGATTATTGAACTTTGCTTTCAATTTTTGTATCTGATTTAGTATTGCCTTTTCCCTTATGTTTGACGGTGCTCGGACCAATGGGGGGGTGTCATATGGATACTTCGTTACATATATTGCGTTAAGTTAGCATGAGTGCATTACATGTTTAAACAGCCTTTTTTCCTTCGGCTTCAGTTTTGCACACGACACATACTTGTTGTTGTCGCTTTCACCCTAGAAGCGGTGAGGTGGTTTATTTGAGAATATTATGTTATTTCTATGCTATCAGCTTTGCCTGGTACACTTGGTACAACTGTCTGCACACTGAGAGCTGCACACTCTAAAATTAACCTAACACAAGGTTGCTGGGAGGCCTGATCCTCGCACCACATTAGACATAACACAAATAATGTTGATGCCAACATTTTGGGCTCTACGCGGGTTTAAGATAGAGTTACACGGAATGAACGTAGACACTTGGTGCTGCGCATGAAGAGAGCTGGTAGCGGTTGATGTGATCTACTCCTACTGACATTTAGAGGTATGGGGCCGCCCTGCTAAAGCCCGAATGAGACCTTCATATATATAAAATAATATGATAAATAGGGTGCGCGAAATATAGGTGATATAGATTTCTATAGATTTTGCATTATAACATGCTATCACCATTTGCTTACTATGGATTAGTGACTATGCTGTTGACTCTGATTTTTATAATCTGCATTTTGGTATTATACAAGATACTGCGTTTGAGAACTTTGCATTGAATAATAAATATTTCAAACTTGCACTTGTGTTCTTTGACTCTCAGTTTTGGTTTGAAATGATTATATAACGAAAGAGTGTTCATGTGTTCCACGATTCCTGAGGTATTCTAAAGTTCATGTTCTGGTTTGTCTAAGACATGGATCATTCCATAATGAGCCATGAGACACTGTAGCTAGCTAGGTAAGGGGATTTCTGATACTGAGATGAGTTTTGGATCATCCTAACTCACTGAGGTTCTAGATCTCTATGCACAGTTCTGTGAGAGAACGGAAACCCTGCTACAAAATATGATTGGAAATGTTGAAGATAGGGATGGTGTTATTATCTCCTACCATTCGTAGTACTGGTTCCGCGTTTGACGCTGGCCTGGAATGTACTGATTTCGGAACCATCCTCTCCTTCCACCTCTGTTGTTCCGAGGCCGACCTGTTCTTCTCCTGTCCTGCCCTAAAAAAGAAGACTGTCGGGAAGTGGATGGCTGTTGGTCAAAGCTAGATCTCGACTGTCCCCCTTGTTGTTCTGAATCTGTGTCTGACCCTGTGTCTGAGAGAGTTATTCTTTTCTGTTGAAAATGCTGAGGGACTCTATTGGTGTTATGAGGTGACTGATTATTTCAGTTTAGGAGCTCTAGCAACATAGACCTTACTACGCTGTAAGTTTTGAATCTCAAAATAAAACCCTTGCCGGTACCTTTCTGAATACATATTGTTTGCCCGAGCCCGCAAAGGTATATTGGGTCACCCACCCCTTTAAACCTGGAGTAGGCATAGTGCGAGGTGCGGAGTGATCAGTTTTCGATGCCTGCTGAAAATCCCCTTTTAAGTCTGTGAACTATGTCCAGTATCCTATGCCTATGTTCTATCAATGAGTCACCTCTACGATGAGTAGAACCTGAGTAGCCAGATTATTATGTTATACATGGTCACATAAGCTTTTAGGACTTCTACTTCTGACAAGGTTGCATCCTGGGCAAGAAGAAGAAAGTCATTAGTCATTAGGCCAAAAAACAGACATCTTCAGTTGCCCCGAGGACCTCATATTAATAATTGTTCAAAAAATTACAGTAAAAAATACTACAGAGAGACAGTAGGTGTTTAGTCAGAACCCTTTCACCATTGACTTTCATGTGATTTTCATGTTTGGATAGGCTGTCAATCAAGGAGATTGTGTCTTATGGATGGTTATATTGTCCAATTTGTGTGCCTATTAGTGTTTAGTGATTGGCTTTAAAATAGTCATTTTGTGACATGATCTGTAGTTTCTAATTGGGAACTGTTGTGTGTTCTTCCATGTGTTAACTTTGCCGGCACAAGGATTTATTGAATTTCATTCCAAAAGTGAATTCTTTTTGTTGCCTTTTGACTGCCATAAAGATACAGTTCTACTTACCAATCTCACTTGCTCATGTATTTGTTTTACAATGCTGTCATGATAATGTGTTGGATTTATGACTTGGTTACATAGGCTTTCTGAAAAATGCAATGAAATACTGACCCTTTCTTGAAACTATCTAATAGCCTTTTAAATTCTAGTAAAAATGCAAACGTTATCTTACTTCTTTTCAGAATGCACTACAGGGTACAGTTTACTGTTGCTAATGCAGACTGTTTAACAAAAAGACTCTACTCCCACCTTCCAAATTGTTGCAGTGTAAGATACTGCTCATTATGGAAGTTGTTTCTAGGAGAGCTCAGGGCAACACACACACAATCACCCAAATATTACTGTTGTATCTAGGCAACTGAAAGATTACTCTACTGGAATTTAGATTGTGAATTCCAGGAGCAGAATGCAGGAGTTGCTAAGAGAGAATGTGGAGAGGATGTGTCAGGTGTTGTTGTACTGGATGCAATAAACGTATTTCACTCATTCTTAAAGTGTCCTGGCATCTCAGAAATGGTGACGAGGATGGGATAGTGAATTCCAGGAGGCTGTCCATGAGAAGATTTGAGGAGGAACTTGGGATACTGGACAGTTTTAGAAAACGACCCCAGTCCTCATCTTAATTGACTAGGGGTTGCATTTATTCATGATTATCCTCATCTTAATTGACCCAAATATAAGGAATTAGTGAAGATACCCGTGAGTACAGCTCACGTAGATTGATGTGCTTAGATAAACGGGTGAGTTTATCTTTGAAGTTGACAATTTGGGGCATTTGGGACTTGTTTAACACCAACCTGCGCGTGTTCTCCTAGGCATTGTGGTGCCTAGGCTTGCATTGTTGTTGCTTGTGTGTACCCCAGGTCATGTAGTGCTGACAAGCGGAGGCAACGAATGAGCATCAGCAGCTATGAGAATCAGTGAGACAGACGTGAGCAGAACTCACATACGTATTGTGGATGCTCTCAAACAAATGCGAGACTCGTGGAGAAAAGTAGATCACAGGAAAGGGGAGCGTCCATTCAAATCTTCGTGCCAGGGAAGGTGATGTAGCACACACCATTTTCTATGTGTCTCCGCAGCTGTGCTGTGATTGGGCTGCGCAATACAGGACACGGGATGGTGTCTCCTGGAAACCACAACAACACCGAGCGCATATCGCACATTCGTAAAAATTTTTTTAAAAACGAAGCGTATCACGCATGAATTCCAGAGCTTGTTTCTTAAAGCAGAAGGTCAATCCAGCTTGGAATTAGGAAAATTAGACATATTTCAAGGTGAGGACGGCAGTGAATTTTATTATTTGCCAGATAACAGTGTATTTTAGTTTATTATTTTAGACAGGAAACTGCTGTACTGAGCTGGTGTGTAGAATTATCTGTATACATAATGCACAGTAATTAACTTGTCATGCCAACTTTACATTACAATCTAGTGGATTATGGGGAAATTAATAAATTTTGGTGATGCGGGTAATCTTGTCTGTTTTTTTGTACAATAGCTAGCTGTCACTAGGAAACGCTCCATTTGAGTACCACTAAAATATTAATATTTCTAAACCATCATATATGCATTGATAGTAGTTCTTCCCAATATTTTTACAAAATCCAGGTCACCCTGTGATGGTGTGGGAGGACTGGCGAGATTCCTTTGAGACATATCTGGAGGCTATAGTGGGGGAAGCGTTAACAGCCACATGCCCAATAGCATTATTGAAACATAGTTTAGGCATCGAAGAAAGCAGTCTTGAAAAGACTACCTAAACCTATGTGGCTGCTTTGACGAACCATGATGCGCATAGGGAGTCAGTGTCAGAATCAGAGGAGGTGATTACTGAGGAGTATGTGGATACAATAAAGGCCTTAGACAACTATGAGAAAAAAACAAGTTTAGTTGTGAAGAGGCATATGTTTTTTTCCAGATCCCAGTTGCTGGGGGAGAATGTTGAATACTGTGCCTGTACTGAGGACATTAGCTTCAATGTGTAAGTTCAAAAACCTACCAGAACAGATCATACAAGATCAGTTTATAAATAGGACCAATGATATCAAGAGAGACCCTTCTTTGCAAAAGACCATAAGAATCAAGCGAGATGCATAGAAAACACATCTAGATATATAAAAGAGCTAATGAAGACCAATACAAAGAAAAGAGTGAATATAACAAAGTGAACACAGTACAGAAGGTGAAAAAGAGTCCTGTGCTATTTATGAAGACTTTTGTAGCAAAAGAAATACTGGTATGTTATAAGTGGAGGATCACTAAAGGCTCGGCAGATGCATATACATGTCCTGCCACAAAAGCAAAATGTTTCAAATGTAAATGATTAGGGCATTTCTCTCAAATGTGCAAGTCAGATGGTCAAAGTGGGAGCAAATGTGGTCAATGAAAGTAGTGATGTTTACTCTGAAGAGGATGAGGAAAACAACAGGGTTGAGGTGTTGCTGATATGCGAGGACTTAGTTGGTGAAATATAAGAAGGGTATTGACATCCTAAATGTGTAATGAGGATCAAAGACTGTCACCGTTCTCCTTAAACAATAATTGACAAGATAATGTGGAAAGGCCTGGTCGAATGTAAATTGACTTCATATGATATCGAACTGGAAGGCTAGTTTGGTGTGAACCTGCCTTTAAATGGTTACTTTATTTGCAAAATACATGGACAGGTGTGCGAATGGAAGGGTGTCTGAAGTGGAGAAGGGTAGAGCACTCTTGGGGCGGAGGGATCAAAAAGCGTTAGACATCATTCTAGATCCTAATCTCCCCAAGCAGGTATTGCGTACGGAAGAGACTGAGAGAGCTAAATGAAGTACTAAGTATTCTAAGTTATTTAGAGCTTCTAGTAATTTGTCGCATAATTCTACAGTCTGGAAGCACACCTAAGGTGCATAAGGTGAGCAATGTTCCTCTTGCTTTGAGGGGACAACTCAAGGAAGAATTTGATCCCTTATGTGTGGCAGAGTAAGAGGTAGAGAGAATGATCTGAGTGGGTCAGTCCTATTGTTTTAGCATGTTGGGCCAATGGGAATTTGCGCATGTGAACAGTTTTGAGAGACCTCAATCAAAATATATGAATTAAAAGTCACAAGCTACCAATTATAAATGATATGATCTCTAGTATTAAGGGTGCCAAGTACCTCCTCCAGACTCTTGTACAGTGCCTACCACCAAATACGGTTGCATCCTGAGTCAAAACACCTTGCGTCATTTATAACACCTGAAGGTGCATTTCAGTTTGTGCGTATGCCGCTTGGGTTGACGTCAGCCTCAGCAATCTTCGTGGCACATGAGTAGTGTATTGAAGGGATGTTGAATGTTCTAGTTTTCCAGGATGACATCTTAGTTTGATACAGATCATCATGATCGCAGACTAGACGAGGTGTTAACCAAACTACAAGAAGCTGGTTTAATTGTCAGTATGGTCAAATGCAAGTTTCGGGTGATACAGGTGGATTATTTGGGATACACATTATCGGGCAAGGGGTGAAATCCAAAATGAAGTAATTTGAGGCAATTGAACATGCACCCTCACCTATTGACAACAAACATCTACGTTCATTTCTTGGTTTTAGCTAATATTATTCAAAATGTGTGCAATGCAGAGGGAAGGCGACAATGAAAATTATGTCGACTGAGGAGTGGGTGGCTGCCAGTGTGAATAAATCATGCGGAGCAGCGATAACTGAGGATGAATGGAAACAAGCAATTTTGAAGGATGATGTTTTCTTTTGAAGCAACTCATTGCATGTTTGTCGCCTACCATTATTCAAGCGGAGAGTGTGAGGAAGAAGCATGGGTACTGCAGGATGATATGGTCAGATCTATAATCGGTGCTTAGTATATTGAGAAGAAATGAGAGATTGATGGTGCCTTTAGGTTTGCGGACCAGATTGTTAGAACTCTTGCATGAGGGTTTTTGACTTTTGGTGGGCAGGCATGGACAGGGAGATAGAGAGGCTTGTACGCAATTGCATTGCATGCATGTGCATTGACAAGTCCCTCAAATCAGAGGAGTCACCCATCACACCTACTAAACTACCAGAAATGTCATGGCCAAACCTATCACTCATATATGTGGGCCACTCACTAGCATAGGGATAGAAGGAACATATGCTATAGTTCTCGGGGATTGATCCTGTGCTGGAAAAGAAAAACACTAGAAGGAGCAGATCATGAGGAAACCAGTTTGGCACAAAGACTGTGTGTTTATGTATGTTTTTCTCTTAAAAGTTATATATATATGTTTTGCAAATGTTATCTTTTTGTTATGTATATAATTGTTTTATTTATGAAAACGGGGGATGTGTTGTTTCTAAGCAACTGGATGCTTACCCTACTGGATTCTAGTGTGTGGGGTCCAGGAACAGAAGGTTGGGGTTGCTAAGAAGAGGGGGCATGGAGAGGATGTGTCAGGGTTTGTTGCACTGGACTAAAAAACTAATTTCACTAATTCTTAAGGTGTCCTGCCGTCTCACAAATGACCAAACATGTCCCCTACAAAATGTAAAACATATTGGCGTTGCCAGTAAATCTTAATGAAAAGAAGAATGTGTATAGTGTTGTGGAGGTATCCCTTGATTCCACAGATATAGAGACAATAATTTTGGATCTCAAATATCATGTACCGAACTAAGTGGAATGAAGTGCAGACATACTTATAGCCTAGTGTCCATCAATGACGCTAAGCACAACAGTGAGTTTAGAAACCAGACATCAAATGGTCAATCCTAAGTTTCAGATGTGGATAGCTGAGGTTTGCACCTCTGGATGTAGGGTGCTTAAGGGTCAGTTATCTTAGCAATTGTACTTTTCACCCCCTGAAAAATATAATTTTGAAGATAAAGATGGAAGCGCTTTCTTTTCCCCGGACTTCTTTATAACTCTGTATATCTGCCCTAAATGTTTGTTTCTTTCATCCACAATTATTTTCTTTTCTTTCTGCCACCACATGCAGAATGTTCTTCCAAGTAACCAAATGTCTAATATTGCCTGTATTCTAGTTCGTGTGGACAGTTAATTAGAGATCATAGCAAACAGTTTTTTTCTTGTTAAGATATTCTATGCAATGCATAGTATTTTCTGTATGGAAAAGTAGTTTCTATTTTTGGTGAAAAGTTTTGGAAAACAAGAAGCAATGAAAACACCCCATAGACTTTTGAGTCCTTTATGTTTATCCTAATGAAGCCTCTGTCATAACATTTACAGATTAGTATCCTAGGTGTCATCATTAAAGGAAAAAAGGAAGATCTTGCAAACTACATTTTATTTTGTCACAATGTATCGAGTTTCAAATTTGTTATGCTATATGTTATGTGCATTTTTTAAGCACTCAGTTACCTACCAAGGTATCCTGCTGCAGGGCAGGTGTGTGTGCCAGACCCTGCCTATGGTAGGCTGGTTAATTGAAAATCCAGGTCTTCGGCTTCTTGCAGTATTCAAATAGAGAGAACGAGGCTTTGTGTTGACGTGGGTAGGCCATTCCTCACTTTAGGGGCAATGATCTGATTCTGTGTATGATTGGGATTTGTGGGTGTAGGAGTCCTGTAGGGCAGAGGTGTGTGGGTGGTTGGTGGTGTTACCGTTTAGGTAGGTGGGACCTGGATTGTGTTGTGCCTCAAATCTGTTCATGAGTAGTTTGAAATGAGCATCTCTTTTATGGGAGCCAGTGGAGCTACCTGAGGTTGCTTGGTGATCCTGGAGTGGGAGATGTTCTCATAGTACAATTTTCTGGTTACTAGGGTATGAGTGACAGTTTTTGTAGTGTTGCTTCCGAGCAATTTGAAGATCTTGCTCAGCATCTTTAAGTGTTTGATGCAAGGTGCAGAGATGCCATTGACATTTGTGATGATGTACAGTTTTCTTTTGTTAATTTATTCAGAGGTTCCTGTCAGCGCGTCAGTGTGTGGGTCCGAGTTCTGCCGGTTACCAGTTGGAGTCCAATGGTGTGGGATGTTCTTGTTGAAGATAACTATTTCTGTCTTATCTGTGTTGAGTTTGAGACAGTTTTTTTTCATCCAGTTAGCGACTACAGCCATGTGGGCAGTGAACTTGTTTTTTGTGTTGGGGATCTTGCCTGAGAGGTAGAGTATGATTTGTGTGTTAGCGGCATAGGATAGGATGTTCTTGTGTGCGTGGATGACATTGGCCAGAGGGATCATGTATGGGTTGAAAAGGCAGAGGCTGATTGATGAACCTTGAGGCACTCCACAGATGAGTTTGCAGGTTTCTGAGGAGTAGGCTGCCAGGCTGATAGCTTGTGTACGATCCATTAACCCTTTCCATGCTCATGACGAGCTCAGCTGGTCATGATGCACGGTTGAGCTGTGCTGGTGACGAGCTGAGCTCGTCATGAAAGAATGGAAATAATGAAAAGTCAGCACAGGAGGGGAAAACACCTAGCAGCCAAGGTGTTAAGGAGAAGGTTCAGCTGAGAGCATGTCCTTGAATGCCAATCTCATGCAGGTGCCTGATGATGACGGGGTGTGAGACTGTTAAAGTCTACAGAGAGATCCAGTAGAAAGAGTGCTGCCATGTCTCTTCTGTCAAGGACTATTTGGATGTAGCCTGTGGAGTGATGAGTGCCGTATCTGTGCTGTGGTTGGGCCTGAATCAAGGAGATGGTGGTTAATGAGGTGGTCGGTGAGGCATTGCTTGATTAGTGTGTTCTAAGACCTTTGCTAGATATAGTAGGAGGGAGATGGGTCTGTAGTTAGAAAGCATACCTGGGCCAATCCTCTTATAGATTAGCATTCACTTTGATGCAATTTACACATGGAATTTAATTATGAGATTATTGCATTATTTCATTATTATGTACTGTGGGAAACTAGTCAAATTTTCAAAACTACAAGGTATGGAAAAAACATCTTAATGTGCTATGCATTGCATATTATCTAAATCCCACTGTTGTGCTTACCAAAAATAGAGCACTGAGAAAAGCCACACTGGTGGTGTAAAGGACAGTAAG
This sequence comes from Lissotriton vulgaris, assembly GCF_964263255.1. NCBI lineage: Eukaryota > Metazoa > Chordata > Amphibia > Caudata > Salamandridae > Lissotriton > Lissotriton vulgaris. The sequence continues at coordinate 189,911,291 of NC_141688.1, read as the reverse complement.
TATATGAAAACACACTCAGCAAAGGCACATGTGCCCAAGATGATCATCCGTGCCACTTGTTGACAATTGAGCTCGTACAGATAACTGGAAACTGCTGTGTTTGCTGGCTCACCATTTCTTTTGGGGATTTAATCATTATTGTCCAACTCCAAATGATGAGCTTATCAGTGTTTTGCCGCCAAATTAGATGGACCATCTTAAAGGCCTCTTCCAACACCTGTTCCATTCCCCTAAGCGGCTATTACCACTGAAGCCTGCACAGCGAGAAACAAATTGATCTTGGAATACATCAGACTGTGCTGCTAATGCTGTCTGAATCTAATCAGGGATTGTATTTAAATAACATTTCTTAAAGTGGTAGAAGTGCTACCTTGATTTTCTGATTGGATGGCATGTGCTGGGGATTCAGTTGTGAAGTATTATAGCAGTTTATGTAGAGGAAATATAAAAAGCACAGACTATTAATCCAGCATGTATGTGGGTGCTGAGACTAGACTACTGAGTGTTATGTTATGTTATGTTAAATAACTTATAACGCGCACGTACACCGAAACGGTTTCTTGGCGCTCATGACAGACATAACAAACCAGGGCCAGGAGATCACACTGTTCCAGCTTTGAAAAGAAAAGTTTTTAAGGTTCTCCTGAATGACTCGTAGGTAGGGCAATGACGAAAGGAAGAAGGAAGGGAATTCCAAAAGATGGGGCCGAGAGAAGAAAGGCGTAAGCCGCCATGCCGCTTCCGGCGGGAAGATGGAATGCAAAGCAGATTATCAGCAGATGATCTTAGATTACGGGTGGGAAGGTATCTCTTCAGTTTAGAAGACACAAATTCAGGGGCGCGGTCGTGGAGAGATTTAAAGACGGTGCAACCAAGTTTAAAGGAGCACCGTTGGGCCACTGGGAGCCAGTGAAGGTTCCTCAGAAGAGGAGAAACATGCTGGTGTTTAGGTTGGTGATACACCAAGCGAGCCGCCTGATTCTGGATCAGCTGAAGTTTGTGGAGCTGATAAGCAGGAATCCCCACGTACAGGAGATTAGCAAAATCAATCCTGGAAATAACCAGAGCCAGTAAGACGAGGATGAGTGCCTCTCTGGTGAGAAAACGACAGATCTTACGGATCCTGCGCAGTTGAAAAAAACAGGATGATGTCACAGCCGAGATCTGGGGTTTCATGGATAAATCCTCAGAGATAACCACTCCAAGGCTTTTCACGGTCTTGACCGGGCTGGGAGGGATGCCAAGGGAAGGAGGCCAGTAAGTGTCGTTCCAAGGATTAGATGGGCCACCCAGCAGGACGAGTTCCGTTTTTGATGGATTCAGCTTGAGCTGGCTGTGAGCCATCCAATCTGAGATCAACAACATGGTGGTTTGAAACTTATAACGGGAAGAGGGTAAAGTGTCCAAAGGAAAGACCAACTGAAGGTCATCAGCATAATTGAAAATAGTTGCAGGGGAGTGACGAAGGGAGACCATAAGTGGTTGCATGTATAAATTAAAAAGAAGGGGGGAAAGATAGAAAATAAGAGGTGCGTTAAAGAGGAGTAAAAACCCAAGGTTAAAGATACATATGTTAAAGAGCTTAGTCTTTAGGAAAGTATAGAATAGAAACATGGAATTAAAAAGAATAGTTCCAATTATCAAAAACCTACAATAATAACCTTTCTAATTTTTGTTAATACAAATACAATGGATTTCCAGAACTAAACCTGTAACAATGGTGATGTTTCATAAATCATGAACAAAAAAACATAGAAACCAAGTGTGATCTGACTTTGAAACTGTGCCGTAGGCCCTGATCATGAGTTTAGATGCTTTTTAGAGCACCTGTTAAATAAGGAGTCCCTGCGGTATGTTATTAATCAGGTGCGATAAATAACACCTATTACGATTACATTGGGAAAAGACATGCAGAGTTTTGCTTTTAATGCACCAAATCTACATAGTACAGATTTCCCCTGTTAAATTTCAGCAGGTTTGACCTCCTGAAATTTAAGATATACGATAATGAGCTGATACGTTAAATACCTTTTAACCCCTTCCATGCTCATGACGAGCTCAGCTCGTCATGCGGTAGCCTGGAGCTGTGCTCATGACGAGCTGAGCTCGTCATGACACCAGCAAAATGGCAATTCCCAGCACAGGAGGGGAATTGCCTTAGCAGCCATAGTGTTAACTCATATTTACGACCCGTGCGTACACAGGGGTATGCACACGGGTCGGAATTAAAAGACTCACTCAGAATTTGGATGTAAGAACACTAAAATTACATTTTTTTACCACTGAAGTGAAGATCTTTGAGAGATTTGGCGGAACCTTTGCTTGTAGCTGCCTGATGTCACATAGGCAATAGCCTCCACAAAACATTCTGAAGGCTGAGCAAGGACTCCTCTATGCCGCATCCTTTCTAAGGCAAAAATATCAGCTGAACTGATTGACAGCAAGGCGCTCCCATTACCCTGAAGCCTGCTTTACACCTGACGAGATGAAAGCTGTCAAAAATCATACATCAAGTGCTGGTTAGCAGAACTGTGACTTGGTCTGCCTGATGAGCATATTCCCTCTGTTTTGCCACTTCTTTTATGGATTCGCCTTTATGTGACCACCACACCTGGCATTTGCTTCGTAGCTACTAGTTTTATTCTGGCATGACTTAAGCAAAGGCCTGATACCACCCTCAGAGGCCTGGGTCTCAGAAGAAGTGTCCTTGGCTGGAGGGATCCCTAATCCTGCCTTGCTGAGCTAAGGCCCAACATCTGGCTTGCTTGATAGTTCAGTGGCGGCTGACGGATTTTGAAAGTGGTGAGGCGAAAAATGTTGTACCCCAATGTAGTAAGCGAGCCAGCCCATTCTGCAGAAGGAGGGTGTGGGGGTTCTCCTGCCGCAAGAAAATCTTGAAATAAATGGATTAATATTTTGGGTTTAAAACCACATATTTACTGCAAATTGTTGAAAAAAAGGGGATCCAAATATACCATTTTGAAGCACAAGTAAATCAAAAATGTGCCCTATCCTCAAACTGGTCGGTTTGCAAAATGACCGCCAAGCAAATACAACAAACAGGAACAGGCCCTCTAAGTGTTTCCCACCTGTAACACATCTCTGAACCACCTATATTTTCATTGTATATAATGATGAAAATGCTGCAGTTTGTTCTTATTTATCTTTTGCAACTTATAACCATTGAAAAAGCCTATAGTCCTAGCTGGTTGTAGGATTAAAGTCACTCATATTATATATCTGGAGGAAATGAAAGAAGAAGCACAATACCAGTGGGGCAGCACACTATGCTAAGTACAAATTTTCAGCTTAACCCTTTGAAAGCTCATGATGAGCTGAGCTCGTCATGAGCCACGGCGCTCCGGTGCTCATGACGAGCTCAGCTCGTCATGAGCCGTGGAACGCTCTCATGCAGGGATAATTCCCCGCTGTGCTGAGCATTCCATGGGAATGGGTGTGGCCGTGACGAGCTTAGCTCGTCATGAGCACAGGAACGCCGTGCCTCATGACGAGCTCAGCTCGTCATGAGCATGTGAGCGCTGTGCGCGCCCCCCTCCCCCCAGCACAGCGGGGGAATATCCCCCGCAGCGAATGGGTTAACAGTTTTAAGCCACGCTCATAATTACAGAGGCTGCCAGTACAAGAGAACCCCAACAGTTTTTTCATCCTACTTAAAGCCCTGCACAAATACTTTGCCTACACTTTTCGTGAGAGCCCTGGGAAACTGGGACGCACAGGTGGCTCACACGTAAACCAGAGAAAGAAAAATAAACACCAAGCTCCATGGAAGACACATCTTAACATTCGGCCTCTGTCTTTTATTGCACAGCAAATGTGACAAGATAAGAATACGTTTTAAAAGCTTGTTTACAGAAAGCGAGTCTGTGGTAAAACACAGTATACAAGATGTTGGCAATGGAAGGGACAAACCCGACAGCTTAAAATAAAGCCAGCAAACAGAAAATGTGAGTTACAAAACACACAGCTAATGGTAAGCAACGGGCGGAATGCATTCCTGGGTCAACTTTCTGAATATCCCCAATGTCTTTAGCAAACCACACAGCTACGCGGTTTGGTAGGCTGAGACGTAAAAAAGTAGTTATATGAATGTGAGCAGTGGAAGGATAGATGTCATCCAGTCACAGGGATTGTAAAGAAGCTATTTTCCAGGGGAATGATAAACACGAGAGGAAGAAAAGACATCAAGGAAGAAGCAAGCAAACAACCAATTAGACAGGCAACCAATGATTATTAATGGGCTGGCACAAAGTCCACTGGAAGTTTTTGATATGGTTCACAGAATGTCTTTTACGCACAGACAACTAAAAGGCATGTGTAGGCAAGATCTAAAAATAGCAGATCAATGCAAATGCCTAGGTCCTGCATTGGGGGAAGGGGACTATTGGCTACTAAGGGTTTGTCGGGCTGAAGGGAGAGGGTGCAAATGCATGCGTGTGAGCGAATGCATAGCTGGAAAGATGATAGCATGTGTGCATGAATGAAAAGATGTATGTGGGAAAAGATGGATGCTTGCCGATATCTCCCCATTTTATTTATTTATTTATTTTTAAAATTTATAAAGCGCGGCTTATACCCGTGGGTGTCTTGGCGCTGTAACTCTGCTTATTGTCTCTGTGATAAACATTATCGGCCTTCAACTGTGATGCAATGAAAATTATTGGTCAAACAACCAAGTTTTCAACAATTTTCTAAACTGAAGTAATGAAGGTGAAGATTTAATCATCATTGGAAGGGTATTCCAGAGTCTGGCGGCGGTGTTTGTAAAACATCTATCACCCCATGTGACCGTCCTGGTCCGTGGCACTGCCAGTTGGTACAGCTGTTCAGATCTGAGTGATCTGTTAGGTCGATAGAAAAAAAGCTTCTGTTTAAGAAACACCGGACCGAGACCATTTAATGCTTTGAAGGTGAGGCACAAGGTTTTAAATCTGATCCGATTTCTCACAGTTAGCCAGTGGTAGTTCCTGATTACTTGCTTACTAGATTGAAATTTGGGAGTGCCAGATAATAGCCTTGCTGCTGCATTTTGGATAAGTTGTAATTTGGCCACCACCCGAGATTGAGCTTTTGCAAATAATCCATTGCAGTAATCCAAGGACGAAAGAACCAAGGAGCTCACCACTGTTTTTCTTGTGTTGTCTGGAGTCAGAGAAAACAAATGCTTCCCCAGCTCCATGAAAGAGAGACATCTGGGGAGAGATTGCATTGTCATGGCTATGCTGGGATCAGGGAAAACCAAATTTCAAATCCGATAACAGTATGTCACTTTGTTTCGAGTAAAAGTCTGGTGCATTGAGGAAATTGTGACCACAACACACTAAGGCCACAGACCGTGTACAAACACACACTGGGGAATATATTAATGCACCAGTGTCTGTAATGATGCGTCAGTGGATGCCTTAGAGTGGGAGACTACATGGATGGCTAAAAAGGTATGAATAAGTGCCTGGGTGTGCCTAGATTAATAAAGGAGGGTGCAGATGTGGCGGAAGTCAAGAACTGGACGCATAGGTCTATTCATAGCCTTCTCTAAGTAACTGCTTCTAGAAGCCACAATTTCACAACAGTAATGTGTGTTACTGAAGATTGTCTAATGAAAAGTAGAAGCAGAAAAAAATCACAAAAGCATAAACAAATTCCAGGTTCGGACTAACTTTTTATGTTAAATGTACAGGCTTGTAAATGCTGAACTCTCAGTGGGAGAATGGGCTCTTTTTTGCCTCTCACACTCCTCAGGGCATGTTCAGTGCGAGAAGTAGGAATCCATAGTGTCCCTACCTACTAGCAACCTGAAACATAGCTATTAGTTTTATTTGCACCTTGTTTTCTATTTGTCATTCTTACGAATCCATGCACTTCATTACGGTGCTCTGAAAATCGGACTCTCATAGATTAATAAGGCTATACTTACTTCCCCAGCATGAAGTAGAGGTCAAAGGCACCTTGGTAGGAGGGCTCCTCGGCTAGCAGTGGCCACCCCTGGCCCTCAAGGGCGGCCATCAGCAGCAGGGCTCTCAGCAGCAGCCAGCAGCAGCCACCCCCTATTTCGGAGGAGAAGCGAGCTGGGATTCCAGAGCAGCAGTCTGTGAAAGCGGAGCGGGATAGGGAAAGGACAGTGAAGGTGTGCAAGGAGGTACACATTCCGGCAGGGAAGAAGACTGAGGGCCCAAGAAGGAAGACCGGCTCGTGACAAGAAAGAAGGATGAGGCTCCAAGGAGTCCCGGAGTCTCCAGATGTGCGAAGGAGGCCGGACGCTCATTCGTATCTTGTCTCTATCCTCACTCACTCCTTCTCTCCTTCCTTTCCCCTTATGAGCAGTGCCATTTCCTCTGAGGCACACACACGCTCTGAACTCTACTGGAGGCAGCCCGTGGAGATAACAAAAATGGGGGGTCCAGTTTGCCCAGGGACGAACCCTTTCTATCACAAGCTGTGGATTCAGGCGGCTCTTACGAGGCAGCAGCTGTTGCCTACCTTTTGCTGCACGAAACCCTCCAAAGTCCTAGCGTGCAGCTGCAGGAGCCAGCCACATGTTTGAAGTAAACATGGAGCTGCTTGACATTGCGACGCTGATGAGTGGGGTTAGTGATTCTAGCCACATGTGATCGGAGAGGGTGGGGTGGGTGACTTCCCTGATTGACATGCAGCCTCGGAACTCTAGGGATGAAGCCTGAAATGCCCAAGGCTGACTTTACGAGCTAGGTCATTTGAGGAGGCCCTTTACCACTGAGAGTCAGGGCTTTGAGCCACAGGCCCCAGAGCTGAGGATTCATCGGCCCAGCAAAGTGTAGCTGAAGAGGCTGGCGTAAGTGCACTGGCGAAACGAATGTGCCAACCTGACACTGACCTGAGACTGCAAAATAATCTAGAGGTAGAAAACACAGAGGGCACAGCTGCTACGCCCTAAGGAAAGAACCGCCACTACGATAGTTAGCAGTGTCAACAAGCTTGAATAGGTTCTGCGTGGTTATACAGAGCACTCTTTGTGCTAAAATTCCAGCATTTGTAAAGCACACATCTACATCCGACGGAGGTGTCCTGGCACTAGGGGCCCTCGGGCAGATTACGCAAGCTATTGCCCAGAGTCACATGGTGCTGGGCTAACCTGCCACCGGAGCCGGGGATCAAACCGTGAACCCTGTGGTCCGGGGTCAGGCACTCTGGCCACTGTGCCACACCTCTTACTAAGCAGCCTTACTCTTGCTTCTACTAGTGGTCAGATCCTTATCCACTTGTCCACTTGTCTTTAATACCAAGATATGGCTATCTGACTTGGAGCCCCTGACACAGCCTTTCTACCAAATTTAAAGTTGTTAGAGATCCACATTTAAAGGCACTCTGTGACAGTAAACTAGGGTAAACAGGATACTGGAGACTTATAGGTAGTTTGAATCCCCTGCCCTATTACATACTAGGGGCTTATGGGATAGGTCATGCCAATTACAGGGGTACCCCACCATACCATAGTGTACCCTAGTGTATGTGGGGTGTCTTAACTGTATTCTAATGTGTTCCTTTTAGCTTGGCAGGGCACAGAATTGCAATTAAATACACCAGTATTTAATTGCAATTCTGTGCCCTGCCAAGCTAAAAGGAACACATTAGAATACAGTTAAGACACCCCACATACACTAGGGTACACTATGGTATGGTGGGGTACCCCTGTAATTGGCATGACCTATCCCATAAGCCCCTAGTATGTAATAGGGCAGGGGATTCAAACTACCTATAAGTCTCCAGTATCCTGAGGCCAGGGCAGTTTAGAGGCCAGCAGATTTTCTGCACTAGCATGTGTGCAGTGCTGAGGGGAGGCCTGGGTTTCAGTCCACTCTGACAGTCTTGACTCAGAGACAGGGCTAGGCTTAAGGAAGGTTTGTGCAGATGGTAGGGGAGAGTCCATGGAAATAAGACATCCCAGGGGGTGTGTTTAGCCAACTCTTACCTCCTTGCTAGAAAATCAACCATTATGGATTAGGAAGAATGATGCACTCTGGGACAAACTAATGCCACACTCCACAGGATGTGGTCATAACTATGAGGAGTTTCCCTGCTCTGATCGGTCAGCAGTGACCTGGTGCTTGACCCAGAGTATTTTGAATAAGTATCTGAGAGGGGCAGAGCCCTCCAGATCTGCTGCTTGAAAATGAATGAAGCAAGAAGTGCCCGGCTGGCATGATTTTGCTGTGCAAGGAACTCTAAGGCCTAACCCATGAAGAATGCACCAAGTAAAACTGCAGCCCTGTAGATTACCTTGCTGCCAAAAGGCACAAGAGTGGAAATCCCTGCAAGCTACAGGTTAACAGAGATCACCTAGACAGCCCCACAAAGAATTCAAAGCCTGGACTACTAGTGGATTTGTAAGGGTTTTGTTCAAGTGGATTGCGGAATTGAAGTTTCACACTTTCAAGGACCCTCTTGGAGATTCCAGAACCTTGGATTGTGTGTTGGATACTTTGGGACCCGCAAGCAGAACATCAGGAAGGTGTTCTAACTGGAACCCGCTTGCTGAAGAAGGCAGACCACTACTGTGGTGAGAATTCTTCAGAACAATTTATCAAGGTGTGTCCCTGACAGAGAAAACAAAATGACTTAAAGGGACGCTGTTGGTTTCTAAGCACTGGAAAGTGACTAAACTTTAAAAATTCATATCTCTGGTTCCCTACAGTAGATTATTTTCGTTTTGGTGTCATTTAAAAGATAAAAATATTACCTATTTTTATTAATTGGTGTTGGATTTTTATTTTGTGTTGTGTCTTAATTATTTACTGAAATGGTGTTTTTAAATGCTTTACATACCTGCCTTTGTAGTTAAGCCTGTCTGCTCGCAACAACGTAACCAAGGGTTGAGCAAAGGAATAATTTTCTAAGACCTATGCTGAGTCCTATCATGTGTTAGTGGCCTTATTTCCAGTGGCAGACCTACATTTGCCCCTATCAATAACCCACTTTCCAACAAATACAATATTTGTTTGTCCCTACAGGGTATACATTTACTTAATTTGATTAAATGGTGTGATCCTTGTAATTTTCTAATAGAGTGTGATCAGTTAGTGATCACCAATGTTGTTTGTGTTGTTTTGATGAGAGGACAGCAATCGCCTGTGCTCTTAAATGATTGTGAAGAGCACAGAATTTGCATTAAGTTGGTGATTGTGATTGGAAGGCCAGTTGGCGCCATATCCCTTTTTTTGTTACTTTGGTGTTTTATTTAAATATGTGTTTTCTGATTGGGTTTACATTATTTAATGTCCATATATCTGTATCTTTATCTTACCAATGCAATCAAAGTGCTGTTCATTTATACAAAATAACAACTTTGACTGGATGCTCTTTGTTAAGTGCTCAACCATCATAACACCTCCTTTGACCTATGCCTTCACTTGCCTGACCACGTTGCTCCAGATAGTCAAGGAGGCTTAATAAAACTACTCTATATCTCACACATATTACCTAATGTCTTGTATTTTTTTTTTTTTTTTATTGAACAAGACAGTAGGGAGATATTGGTACATTTGATTTTTCGACTCTAGATAAAATTTCCATACAGTATACAAGAGACATGAGTAAAATTTATAATGATATGAGTAAAATGTATAATGCGCAGACAATAACCCGAAGGTATCAAGGCGCCTAACAGAAAAGGTCAAAAAGAAGTTTGCTACATCGCTACAGGTACGCTTGCGTAAAAAGGTGAGTTTTCAGGGCCCTTTTGAAAGCCTGAAGGGAAGGCAATGATCTTATTTCCAGAGGGAGAGCATTCCACCACGTAGGGGCCAAGGTGGAAAAGGCCCTGCCACCCCATTTCGCTCTCCTGAAACGGGGGGTCGCTAGCAGAAGTCTACCGGAGGACCGTAGATTCCTAGTGGGAGAATAGCGGGACAGAATAGAACCTAGACCAGAGGGGCTATTTCTGGCCAGAGTCTTGTATGTCAGGCATATGATTTTAAAATGCATATACATTACTGATAACGAATAACTAAATAAGTCAATCTTAAAGTGCTAGTGCAAAATGGTATAAGGAAAGCAGTTAATCCAATACGTCAAAATTACTGTTTCATTGTACACAGACAAAGCAATTTAACACACCGAGGTTATCTTTACCCTTCTTTAAAGTGCTAAAGCAGAATCATAAAAAGTTAACCAATAAACAACCACTAATGAAATATTAATAAAAATTAGCGAAATTATTTAATGATTTATCAAATACAGAGCAAGAAAAAAGTGCAATGAGCTTCTAATTTGTAACTGCAAAAATGCTATAGCAATATTAAAGTGCTAGTGCAAGAACATGCAAAACAACAATATACAAGGAGGGCTAAGAGAAAAACATTTGGATTTCTATTATAGTTCCTATAACCCTACTAGTTTAAAGTACAGAAACATCCTATATAATAAAGATATAATTCTAAAGTGACAGTGCAAAAATATACATCGGTACTACTGGATGGTTCATCAAATACTGGTATAACAAAACCCATCAAATAAAGCAGCAAAGTTATTATTGCAATTATTAAAGTGCTGCTGCAGTAAAGTGTAAAATATCCGAATAAAGTGCAAAAAGTCCAATAGCAGCTAGTGTAAAACAATGGTAAAATATCACTTCCTTTTATAGATTCCAACCTCTCAAAATATTTTCAATTCCTTTCAAATCATTTGATCGCACCCACCCTGCCTGCATAAGCTCTCTCAAATTTACATGTTCTTTTCATTTTATTGACCCATTTTAATTGACATGGGATTACCTCAGATTTCCAATTTTGTAAAATCATGGACCGTGCTACAATAGTAGAAATAAAAATAAATGCTTCTTCTGAGTCATTAAACCTATTCCTATCTTTACAAATGCCAAAAGAGCCACTTCTGCTTCAGGTAGTGTTTTCCCAGTTGCCACTTCCATGTCAGTGAAAATCCCCTTCCAAAAAGATTCTAGCTTTGGACAAGAGAAAAAAATATGGTGCCAGCCGCCCTGACCATTGGTTTTGCATCTAAAGCATTTATTCTCATAATCAGGGAATATTCTCTGCAAGGCCTCCGGGGTGTAATACGCCATCCAGCGGGAGAGAAAGGACATTTGTTTATAATTAGCTGCCCGGAGTGCTTTATATCCTAGCTGACATATTACTTCCCAGTTTTTTTCTGACAAAACGCACTGTGTCGTGAGGCATATTTTATCTAGATGTTTAAGAATTACCTTAGGAGGTCCTAGAGGGAGTAGCCTTTTATACCAGTATCCTATACCCTTATGTTTTTCCCCGTATAAGGCTGTTAACAAGGCATTGGGTAAAGTGTCAGAACCCCCTATCTCTTTTCTTATCAGATAAACCAGTTGTAAATAATCAAAAAACATAAGCCGCCTAGGATATGCTCTATCTACAACTGTTTGCCAGCTAATTACCTTATGTTGGGAAAATAAGTGTTTAATTTCACAAAAAACAGTTAATTCCCATTGTAGCAGATGATTCTGAGATATCTTAAGTCCCATTTTACCACATTCTAGTAATTTCAAATAACTAGAACCATCTGAGCCACATTTTTTATATAAAAGTCGTAATCTTGAGGAGTACACTAGTAGTGTCTTATATCTTGTTTTCTTGGGCAGCTTTGCAGTTTTTAAAAAGAAAAAAATTTGAGAGCCTGCTTCCTCTAGCATTTTATCTAGAAAGAAATTGTCTCTTGACTGTCTGGTCCTTAATAGTCCTGCCACTATTTCGAAAAGGGCTGCTTCATAGTATGTTTTAAAATTGGGGAGAGCCAGCCCACCTTGATTTACAGAAAGTTGTACCACCGAGAGCTTAACTCTTGAGGCTTTTTTATTCCAGATAAATCTACTCATCATAGAATCAAGTTAATTGAAAAAGGCCATGTTGACTTTTATTGGAATATTACTAAAAAGAAATAAAACCAAAGGGAGTATGTTCATATTTATCAATGCAACTCTACCAATCAAAGTCAGGGGCAAGGAATCCCATTGGTCCAGCATGTTCTTTATTTTGTTCTTCATCTTAATATAATTCAGCCCAAAAAAGATCTTGATAGTCTCTAGTCACATAAATTCCTAGATATCTTATTGGATCCTGTTTTTCTGCTTGAGACTGAAGATGTGGTGGAAGGAAATCTAAATTGGAATTTAAAATAAGAACTTCCGTTTTCTTCTCATTGATCTTATATCCCCCAATCTTTTCGTAATCCTTAAACTCTTTCATGAGATGTAGAATATTTTCTTTTTCCGAAGCTAAATACAGAACAATATCGTCGGCAAACAATTTTAACTTTGACATTCCGCCAATAGGGGGTATTATTGCTTCATCGTTCCTTATTTTTATCATCAGTGGTTCAATGAAAAAGGTAAAAAGCAGGGGAGATAGAGGGCAACCTTGCCTAGTCCCGTGATTTATTTTAATCTTCCCTGCTTGCCTGGTGTTAACTATAACCTGAGCTGATGCCCCTTCATAGATGTTCTGTAACATACTAATAATCAGGGCCGGGAACCCAAAACAACCCAAGGAAAAAAATAACGCTGACCAGTTAACTAAATCAAATGCTTTTTCTGCATCGATCATTAAGATACATGCAGAAGTTGAATTAATATTAAAAAAATCTAAGGCCTGTATCAAATATTCTGTGTTCGTTGCCATTGATCTACCGGCTATAAACCCTGTCTGATCTTGATGGATTACTTCCTGTGCTGCAGACACAAATCTTTGGGCCCAGATTTTCATAAAAACCTTATAGTCCGAATTCAGTAGACTGATTGGTCTATAAGAATTTACCTCCTCTGGATTCTTATCTTTTTTAACAAAGCTGATAATTGTAGATTCTTTAAACTCATGTCTTGTATGAAGAGAATTCTCACTATCTTCTCCTTGACGTTGCCTACTTAAAATTGAGCAAAGGGACACTGCCCTTAGTAAAACATGCCCTTGTACATTCATTCTTCATAGATCATCTCTTAAGGAGCCCAGTTTGAGAAACCTATACCCAATATTATTTTCTAGGTGTACACGGCATAGCCTGGGGAATGCTTATAGTGTTATTCCTCACAAGAAAAGGTTAATATCAAAGAATGTGCATATGTCTCTCAAGTTGTTGTATAGTTATTATTCCGGTCCATAAGATACTACCCGAACAATGAATCATTGTGTTTTCCTAAATTGCTTTTAAAAGCACAGCTGGCTTTGCCTACACAGATAAAGACATATGGGAACTTGTTAATAGGAATTGAATATACATCCTGTGATTCTTGGAAAATTACTTAATCTCCCCGTGCCCAACAAAAAATTAATGTGTCCTCATATAATGCAACTGGTGCTATGTTAAGCGCTCTGATACCCGATTCGGGTCAAGTTTGCGCTATATAAAACTCAGAAAAAAAAATGTACAGACACCACTGTGATAAATGTGCCATTTGGAGTGTGATTGACACACTTTGCTGTTGTAAGGCATATTCTCCCTAATTTTTAGCTAGGGTTTCACAGACGTCACAATGGCTGTGTTTGTCACTAACATTCATGAGGTTCAAATTGACCCCTTTAACCCCTTCACTTTTATAAAGGTAGTTCATTGATTCCATCTTACATATTCCGGCTCCACTAGTTTACTGTGTTAACTCAACATGCAGAATAACTAAACCTAGCCATTGAGTTTGGTACCTTTAAACTGGTGAGGTACAAAAACGAATTCTAAGCCACGATTTATATACGTATCCTATTTCTTATGCACTCTAACTACAGACCAATTTCTTTGCTTCCCGCCCTTTCTTATCATTTTTGGAGAAACATGTTAATTTGCAACTCTCCCAGTATCTGAAAAGCAAAAACCTTTTACATCGTTGCCAGTCAGGCTAGTTCCTGTGGTCAGCACAGAGAGGGTGCTAGTAGAAGTGGCTGATTACATCAGGAACACTCTAGATGCTGGTTGGGAGGCAATGCTGTTTATGTAAGGTCTTTCAGCTACCCTTGATATGATACCCCATGCCAATCTCCTAGCCCGTCTCCAATCTTTTGGAATAGGCTAAAGCTCTAGACTGGCTTACCTCATTTCTTGAAGATCGAGGTCAAGACGTGTGGATTCCTCCTTTCTCGTCCTGATCGTGCTACATGCATGTGGGAATACCTCAGGGCTCTGACCTCAGCCCGATTTAATTTAATATTTACCTTACCCATCTTGCTGAGACCCTGGGAGCTAAAATAATCTCTTATGCTGATGACACCCAGCTTCTGTTTTCTTGTGAGCAGGATGCAGATTTCCCTGGTGAAAAAATAGAAACCTGTCTGTCTGCTGTTTTCCAGTGTCTATCCTACCATCAGCTTAAATGAAGTGCAGGGAAAACGAGCTTCTGGTTTTTGGAGAAAAGGCCCCATAAACGTGGAAGTCTTTCTGGCCCCCAGACGCTCCTTCCCCAGAGCGCCATGTGAATTCTGTGTAAAATGTAGGCATCTAGTACATTGATCGTCACCCTTTTGTACCTCAGGTTAACGCTCTTGCAGGTACTTGCTATGGACTCCTGTGCGTTCTAAGAAAACTTTTGTACTTTCTCTCTTTCTTTGTCAGGAAACAGGTGATACAGGCGCTTATAACTTTTAGGCTGGATTATTGCAACGCCTTGTATCTGGGCCTACAGGATTATCTCATTAACAAATTACAGGTGATCCAGAATGAAGCCGCCTGCACGGTTTTGGGACAGCCTATGAAAACCTTGGCATCTGCTTACTTGCGAGCTTTGCACTGGCTTCCTGTAAAAAGAATAGTTCTATTTAAGACCCTTGATCTGGTCTATAGGGCCCTTAACCAGGCTGGCACTGGTTATTTTAGGACAAAGATTAGTTTCTATCCTCCAGATGCATCAAGAACCCATTTTGCTATTCCTTAATAGCAAAAAATAATGATTCGCTATTAAGGAATAACAAAACGCAATGCATGAAGAAATCACAAAAAAATAGCGATTTCTTAAAATTCCTTAATTGCGACTCGCAAATTGCGAGTCGCAATTAAGGAATACCTCCCCATTCATTCCTAAATGGAATGAATGGGAAGACATTCTCAATTTGCGAATCGCAATTAGCGAATCGCAAATTGAGAATGCGATTTCATGGGTGTCAAAAGGACACCCTGTTGCACCCCCTGAAATTGATCTGTGCACATATGCTGCGCACAAAGTTTTTGCAAATAACCATGAAGTTCAACTTTATGGTAATTTGTGAGCCCTATTAGCGAAATTGCTATTTTTTAAACTCTAATGCATTGCATTTATTGAATCTCAATTTGAGATTCCTTAAATGCAATTAATCGCAATTTTGCGATTTCTTAATTTTTTTTGCATTTGGGATGATGCATCCCAAATGCAAAAATACCGGTCGCAAAGGGGCAGATTCTTAGAATCTGCCCCATTGCGAGCGATTTTACCTTGATGCATCTATGTCTACGTTCCTTTTCTGCTTCTTCGCTCTGCCAATGCTTATTTGGCCAAAATTCCCAGGATTCATAGATTTAGGGCCGGAGGCGGACCTTTTTTTCTTTTTTAGGACCATCCACCTGAAATTAACTACCTCCTGAACTTCGGGCCATCTCAGCTACCTCTGCTTTTAGAAAAGAAATTAGACATGGCTTTCAAATTTAGCTTAAATCTGCTTTCTACTTTTCACCCCGGTATGCAATTATAGAAGTGCAGAGCGCCAGGACTCTCCGGAGTAACTACAAATGCCCTTTCATTTCATTTTATTGTGTCGTTTCCGTTGCTCGCAGCAATTTATAGGATCGGGAACTCCTATTTTTTGCAACCCTTTTGAATTAGACAATGATTTTGCATGCGTTCTTGTTTCTACATCTATTTCAGAGTTGTATGGTGAAAGCACACAGAAATAATTTAGAGAAAGAATAGATCTTTGGGCATATTGTTGTAATCTTCTTCTAAAAGTGTTACGCGGCGCTATTTTAGGAGTACTTTCCAGGCGGTTTGCATGGCAATGCCACTGGATGGCAACAGAAGCCATATTTTCACATTCCCTAGAGAACACTTGTTTTAATTCATTGAACCTCCTGTTGAAATCGGTTGTCGCAAATTGAAGAAGAATCCATAGGGCCCATACATTAAGTTTTGGCCACAAGCCCCCAACCGTCGCAAAAAAGCCCGACAAGCCTGCCCGCAGACACTCCTCAAACAGGCGTATCGCTGCTCCAGGTCGTCAACATTATACAACATAAACATTGTGAATTTGAATACAAATGAAACAATAAATATGCGAATTTCTCAAAGTGGAGCCAGCACAAACAGGAAAAAACTGGATAAAAACTAACAAAGTGCAAAGATTCTTTTTTTTACTAGGTATTAGATAAGCACATTGTAACATAGTTCCCGATTACTTGCATTTCCTCAGCAATTTTTTTTCAATTTTCAAAGCTTTATTCGACAGCATGTTATAAAAGCAAAACATACATGCCATCATAGACATTATAAATACTACATAACAAATACAATGTTTAAAAAGTTATTAAATCTAGATTGCTGTCATTTACAGATTAAAAAATTTAAGAAAGTATTTTAGATCAACTAAGATAATACATAAAATGAAGACTATTCTTACGTTT
Source organism: Lissotriton vulgaris (assembly GCF_964263255.1). Classification (NCBI taxonomy): domain Eukaryota; kingdom Metazoa; phylum Chordata; class Amphibia; order Caudata; family Salamandridae; genus Lissotriton; species Lissotriton vulgaris. Next base: position 189,894,686 of record NC_141688.1, on the reverse strand, counting down.
TTAAATGTCTTAGAGCTCTTTAGATAGCTTCTAGAGACTGTAAAGTGCGAGTGCGTATGATCCACGCCCACCTTAGAAATTTAGCAACAACAATCGCTATACAGGGTGAACAGTCTGACTCCAATATCCTTATAGCCTCAATGTACTTCCGGGTGCCCAAGTTGGTGCACGTTGGTTTTAGCCACTTACAACGAGGGCTTGTATAAAGGGGACATACAAACAGTATGTGGGCTATGTTCTCAGTCAAATCTTTACAGTTGTGACATTTATCATCCCGGGTTACTGACCATTTATAGGTGAAAGCTTTTACAGGGAGAGTCCCAAATCTAAACTGAAAATATAATTTACGGTCAAACGGATCCTCTATGATATCCCAAAAAACCTCACAAAGTGGGCGAGGTCTAAATTCAAGGAAGCGGCCTGTTAGATTGGTATTTACACAAGTACTATGAGCGGACATCCAGATCATTTCCCAATACTTTTTTTTCAGATTTGTTTTTGATGGAAACCTTGAAAAGTCTGAGTCTTCCCATAGGTGGCCAAGTTCCAGCTTTGTTAATAAACCCCTTATCTCTTTAAGCCATGGGATAGAATGAAAACGATCTGCCCTAATAATATCCTTTAATGCAAGGGCTAATTCTAGGGTTGTCCAAATTCGTCTCCAATATAATAGAGGCCGTAACTGTGCTATATCCTCAATATTTTTCCTGCCAAGATCATATAAGAGCGGAACAGTGGGAATACTTTGGGGGACCCCAACTAAACAGCGTAGAAATATATTCTCCGCCTTTATTAGTTGGTTCAAATGATTAAATCCCCACAGTTCTGAATCATACAAAGTGGCACTTATAACCTTCATATTGTAGATCTCTATGGCAGGTGTGATTGGCTTGGTAAAAGAAGCTTTATGCTTGGTGGATAAGGCACACGCAAGCTGGTGAAATTTTAAAACAGCCATGTCAATGTGACTTTTCCAGCCCATATTACTCTGGAAAGATATTCCTAAATACGTAAATGCTTCTACCTGCTCTAATGAAGTTCCATTTAGATAAATTTTACCTTTGAAGGTTTTCGGCTGGTTCAGGGACATGAACTTTGTTTTTGAGGTGTTTATCTCAAGTCCACGCAGTTGACAAAACTCTCCAAAAGCATTCACAGCCTTCTGGAGCCCATTTGGGGTCTGGGAAACAATCAACGTATCGTCCGCGAACATGAGAACAGGTATGCGGGCCCCAGCTGGTACGGGAGCATCAGTGGGAGAGCGGCTAAGATGATCCACTATGCCTTTGATGTATAATAAAAACAGGGTGGGGGTTAGAACACACCCCAGCCGAACACCACGTTCGACAAGGGAATAAGTCGGTCACCTCACCCTGTGCCCCCCGACTGATTTTGGCGTAGTTGTTCTCATGCAGGCGGATGAGGAGTGTCAATAGTTCCAGAGACATCCCTGCTTCAGCGAGAACCCTCCAAAGTTTGGAGCGGGGGACTAAATCGAAACCCAATTTCAGGTCTACAAAGACCGCATAAAGTGTCCTGTTGGTTAAGGCCACATTCATCCAATAAGGTGCTATAAAGTAAAATACCTGGTCAATTGAACTAGTGCATGGATGAAAGCCAGCTTGATATGGGGACAAGATACTGTGATCTTCTATCCATATTTGCATTTTATTTTGCACTAAGCGACCTATTAGTTTTTGGACTGAGTCTATAAGACTGATAGGTCTATTATTACTGGGTAGAGATTTGTCACCTTTTTTAAAAACCGGAATTATTTCAGCGCCTTTCCATGAAGATGGCATTGACGCACCCCTAGCCACAGAGTTAGCTAAAAACTCAGAGTACTGGCACCAAGACGATCTATCACTTAAAAACACGTCAGCTGGGATGCCGTCCATGCCTGGAGCTCTTCCCCCAGTCACGCAGTCTAACGCTATGCTGACATCTTTAATTGTGAATAGCTGACTTTGATAAAAAATAGTTGGGGGTAGCGGGCACTCTTCTTCAACTGGGTTACCAGCATATTGTGGTCTAAAAAAGTCTACCCATTGTTGTTTGGCAACATTGTTTTGGGGGGTTCAGCTACACCTCCTCTATCCCACTTAATAATGGCCCAAAATTGTTTTGAGTCCTTTGCTTCACAGGCTAATTTCAGATCACGTCACTGATCCACATCCCACTGTTTTTTTGCTGCTTTCTGGAAGGATTCCTAGATCTTATTTCTATGCTCAGGTTTTGTTTGGCTAATTTACAAGCATTGTTATACCACCCCATCTTGGGTTGTTTTTTATTTCCTTTATCTGGTTTTATAGTCTTCCTAAAGATCAATTGAAGTTTTGTAAAAAAGTGGATATGTGCCTCAAGCATTATTTGAGGAAAATCATGCTTACTAATGTGAGTGTTTAGAGTAACCACTTCTTCAACTACCATATTTTTAAGGGTCTCCAATTTCTTAAGGTTCTCAATGAATCTGCCCCATTTAATGTGGCGGATATTATTAGAGGCAACAATATAAGTAGCTTTCCCTCGCCTCGGTGTCAGTTCTCTAGTCCCCTTATGAGCTTGAAATACCATACAAAGTGGATTGTGGTCACTTTCCATCCTAGATTTAACAATCATGTCTATCAGACAGTGCCATCCTCTTATATCCACCAGAAAGTAATCTATACGACTGGAATACCTACCATTATCAAAGGTATTTTCTCCCTCGCGGTCAGACGAGGTACGTCCATTTGCTGCTCTAAGCCCTCTCGCTAAGCATAAGGCCTTTGGCTGTATGGCTACAGCTGACCATTTTCTTACGGCAGGTATTTCAAGCTGAGGGACGCCCCATTTACTGTCCTCATCAGCAGCAAGAAACTGATCCTCGTGTCCAAGAGGTTCAAAGGTTGTATTAAAATCTCCATCTACAATAATAGACAGCTGTATTGGGAGGGCCTCAAGCTGGTAATCAAGAGCAGAGATTACCTCGCATGTTTGTCTCCCTACCGTCCCCCTTGCATAGATGTTGTAAATAACCACCCCTTGACCATTTGCCCATATCATTTTGACTGACAAGATGTCATTCGATGGGGAACTAATTTGTTGCCCCTTACAACATAAGGATTGGCGGACCCAAATTATCAAACCCCCTGTTGGTCGACCTTTAGATTTCTTGGTAGTAGGAGCTTGAAAGTTAAGGAACCCCAGGCGAAAAACTGGAACCATCAACCAGGATTCCTGAAAAAGGATGATGTCATACTGGTCAATGAACCTACACCATTCTGGGGATGTTATTTTGTTGCCAATTCCAGCGAGGTTCCATGAAAGGAAAGCCAGCCCTGCCTCACACTTTAAGATGCAAGATAAGTCCTGCGAGATTATAGCTCCTAGGGTCACGCCCTCAGTCACTGGTTGATGTTCTATTCTAGTGGTCATGTGGCAGTACATCTCTGTTATGTTATGTTATGTTAATTAAAATTTAGAAAGCGCACATACGCCCATGGGCTTCTTGGCGCTGAAGAGAACCCATCTATTCCAGGGTAATCACGTTCCCCGGTTGGGTTTAAGCAAGTTAATTGTCCAAGATCCCTGGACTCTAAGGGCAGCCCTATAAGGTGGGATCTTTCCAATGAGTTTATTTGAGGTGTAGGGGCCTTGTTGGTTTGTACCTTACCTTGATCCTTAGGACCGTACATTCTACCAAACTCTACTACTTTCTTAGCCACAGTTCTTTCTGCACTCTGGAGTCAATCCCATTCGTTCAAGTCAGTCAAAACCCCAAACCGATTTTTCAAGCTAATACCTCCGTCCCTAGTTTGAACACCCCTCCCCAATGTACTTTACACAGGAAACTGTTTCGGCCATGGTCTGCTAAAGCTCGCTACACTCCATCTCCTATTGTAGAAAAATTTGAGCGTTAGTGGGATCATGGCACAGTCCCTTTGTTGTGGGGGAAATACATTTGCTAATACGTTAGGCAGTACCTCAGGACTTGAGAAGTTCAAGGCTATGCAGTCTCCCTTGAATTTTTTCGGGTGGTCCCCAAGCCAGGATACCCTTCTAGCCATAATAATTTCCCCTGCTAGCTGCTGTTTGCCCCAGGGAGATATCCTCATATTTTTCGTCAGCCAATGCAGCACTTTGTCAATCAAAGAGGTTGTTGTTTCCACCTGTCCAGGGGCCAAAGGGGGGGCGTTTGCCAGAACTAAAACTAGAGGAGAAGCTTCCTCAACAAATTGAAATAAGTCGCGCTCTTGGCGTAGTTCTGTGGATGTTGTTGGAGGATCATCTGTTATTACAGCCTGGCTATCGTTGCCTGTTGGGGGCTGGGTGGGGGGAGGGTTCCGTACAACATTCTCACTGCCACCTACCCCTCTCCCACGGGGAACCTCCTGGGTGTAACAGTTACTTGATACTAGGGCTGATAGGCTACCCACTTCCTCTACTGACTTATTAAGAAGTCCTCCTAATCTATTAACCTCTGCAGAAAGCTGATCAATTTTATCCACAAGGGGTTTTATAATACCCTTGATCTTCAAATCAATCATACTTACAAATTTTTTAATTTGTTTGTCCTCCAATTTAACAGTATCACCTTTCAATGTGATATCATCATCCTTATCTGGGTTTTCGGGTGGAGAAGCTACTCTTTTTCTAACAGAACGTGACCCCACACGTTTGGTCTGAGCTTTCCTACACGCGCTGACCACTCTATGCACAGGTGTCAGTGGGTGCTCTACCATAGTATCTAAGGACACTTCTAGGTCAACTGTGGGGGGAATGTTTTGCTCAGGCATATCACTGACAGAGATGTCAAAATTATTGTTATCACTGCTATCATCCTGCGCCAGTAGTACTGGTGAAGGTTGCGCAGTGGGTGGTGTAGAGGAACAACTTATCCCTAGTGACTGCCGCCTCTCACTGTTAATTTTACTCATAACCTTCACTAAATAGTTATCCAAAGTGTTAGGCACCAAGGGAGCCTTTTGTTTAGACATACTCAACAATAATAATTAAAAACTAGAGCCTTTCAAAATTACACAGGATAAAACAAACCGCCTGTAATAGGCACTAAGTTTTTAAGATAACCACAGTAAACACATTTAAATGATTTATGGTCTCACTGTATAACGGTCACAGTAGTCCAACAGCATATGTGAATCAGGGTCCCTGGCCCAGCCCAGTCTCGTCCTGTCCCGGACTGTCACAGACTGTCCGCCCTTTGTCCGGTTTTCGTCCGGCCCCCGCCCGCGCGCGTCCCGGGGAATTGATAAGATTATAACGACCTCCCAGGAGGGGGCATGTCCAATGATGGAAGAAGCAGCAGGTGTGTGGCGCTATGCCTGCTGGTGTTAACATTACTGAGGTGTGACTTTTGTATGCAGGTTCATATATTATCATAGCGAGCGATTTGACTGTGCAAGTTTAGAATAGGCACTTTGCAATATTAAATCTTTGCACAAGTACAATTTCAAAAAGAGAAAGACCAATTTACATTAAAAGTTGTAGGCTGAGCAGAAACACACAAAGCTCTTCTTACATACCTTCTTAAAAACAAGCCACCAGTCCTGCACAGAGTATATAGTCTCTGCCCCACATAATGAATGCAATCAGAGGTGCAATACAGCCCAGTGTACATGCATCGCAAACCAGAACACAACAAAAACACCCACATAGGGCATGGTTGTAGAGCAGGCACTGTCTGTAATCAAGGATATAACCCAATTGAACATGGCGTTATAGGACACTGCTACCAAAGAAACCCATGCATAATCTGAGTAATAAAGGAATAAATTGGCTGCCTGACAATCATGCAGCCCCAGCTAGACTGACACGTCTTCAAAAATAGGACTAACCTTTGGTGAGTCTGAGGACTCCAGATTCTGATTGAACAAGAAGTAAACAGATTGTGAGCACAACAGGAACCGCATGGAAATTTAATTTGCATTCATCAGAGCTATAAACTAGTAGATTGCAGCGCATGCATTTTCTATTTAGTGTGCTGCCTGCCTGATTCCACCTCCGTTCAGTTTTGATGCAATCAGGAGCAGCACGCGTCTTGAAATTAAATCCAGCAAACTACCAAGTTAATAATCATCTGCTTTCATGTTCCTTGCGTTTCTGAAGAACTTTTTCTTCTGTGTTTGGAAAAATTCATTTTTGCATTTATATTTTATCTTTTCCGGTGTTTGTTTCTGGGGAGGTCACTCAGAATAAAGATTGCTGCCTCTGTATTGCAGTCCCTGTGAAATTGTTTCGAAATCCCTTTGATTATATCAATTTTTTTAAACGAATTATTCTTTCATATTTTGCTGGGTTTAGGAATTTGCTAAAGTGAAACATTACTAGATTACTACCACAATATTATTCAAGGGCGATGGCACTCTGAGGTAGTTATTAACTGGGGTGGAGTCAGAGGCCAGAGGCAAATTCTAATTATATTCTGCGCTGGTGAATAACTATCTGGGAGTGGCCTCCTTGGATATTTCTGCTATTGTGAATCGGACCCTTGAAATTTGGGGTGAATGTAGCAAAACTGTTTTTAAGGCATGTGTTTCTCACAGGACTATTTAGGTGTCAGGTTACAACAAACATATCTGTTTGGTGATGAGGGTTGGCCATTTTTGTTTCCAGAAAATGCATTACATCGATTACATGGATTTGAAGGCACAGGAGGTGCATATAGAAGGGGTGATAACAGACTTTAGTCACTCATTTGTCAGTGGTATCATACCCATTTCCGGAATTGTGGTGAGTTTTAATGTGATTTTAACCTCTTTTGCTGGGATACGATGAGCATGATTGAGCCATGATTGAGAAAAACATGTTTTTCTTATGATTCATGGAAATTATGGAAGGTGTTCCAGAATCTAAGAGCCTATTTTCTACAATTTCACAAATATCATCCTCATCCATGTGAGGTACATATCTGTCTTTCAGACGGGTATATGTACTTCGAACAGCAACATCAACATCAGCATGAGTCTGCCAGCTGACTGCCAAGTGTTCTATAGTGGCTTCACTACCGAGTTCTAACACAAACAGTCTAGGCCAGAAGACTTCAATGTGTGGGGCTTGACACCCAGGGGGGCTGTGGAGTCCTGGGAAGGGGTCCGCACATACCGCAGCCTCACTTGTGTCTAGGGTGACCAACCATCAGTAAATTTCAAGGGCCGTCTGTGATTTGGATCTCACGTCCTTTGCCCGCAATTATCCCTTTTACGGAAGCCTTTTGTTCATAATTTTGGGCTTTGAGGGGAGCAGCGCTGTTTTCTTCGAGAAGCCTCTGCTCCTTGATGGGGCCACCTCACACTCATCCTCTGAGCACAAGAGCAGCCCCACTCCACCCATTGTCATTCTGTCTGCCGGCTGATCATCACATACTGAATGACAATGGGCCAGTCTGGGCCGTTAAAGTATGTGGTGGCCTCCTCCTGCCTCGGTCTAGGCCGGCGCATTCTGTTTTAAACATAATTAAAGAAAAATGTTGAACCTCAAGAGATGGATGAAATCTGTAGTATCCAGTTCATGAAAAAAAGCAAACGAAAGAAGTTAAAAATAATGGGTTACAGTTCTATCACAGTCTCATCGTTTTAGAACTGAAGCATTGTCAATATTAAATACAACATAGCCGTAGTTGCAGCTTTTGTATTTTAGGAAAGTAACAACCATTGACAAAACCTGTAGTCCTGGCTTGTTGTAGGTCTAATGTAATATATATCTGGATGCAATAACAGAAGTAGCCGAATACCAGTCGGGCAGCACACTAAGCTAAGCACAGATTTTTAGTTTGTGTTTTAGGCCAGCCCGTATTTCCTTCAGACACACCCTTTAGAGAGACCCCCAAGTTTTTTCAACCCACTTAAAGCCGCTGGACACACCCTGTCACAGTTACCTCACGTCCTGGCAAGGTGCCTCATGCAAGACTCATGACTTCATAGCTTTCAGATTGCCTATGTGCAGGGGCATAGTTGGCAGCAAGGCTGGACTGGCGTACCCAGTATCAGGCATTTCCCTGGGAGACTGAAGGGCATGCGTGGGTCATTTGGGTCTAGCACTGCGTAGTTCCTTGCACACCCAGCAGTTTTCAGGCAACAATAAAAGTGTCACAATAACTCTGGTGACTAATGTACCTGCTGGAGGGAGTTTTGTTTAGGGGAAGTTTTGTATCATCCAAGGTAGCACAGAAGGTTAATATGCCTGGTACAAAGAATGTGTACCATGCATATCATAGGACAGTATTTTATGTTAAGAGCTCAGTGGGTTACTGCTATTGTCAGTGAGATTCTTTTGTTACTGTGCAGTTAATAAGACACATATGTTATCTTGCACAGTGAGCTATGTACTCCCATCAAAAGCTGCATTCAAACTGCATGGTACAGGTTAGAAATGTTTGTTTACCTCCCAGGTTTTCATCATGATGATACTGCTAAAAAAAAGTTTGTTTAGGTAGTAATGCATTTCTATCATTAAAGCCAATGCTATTTACTGTGTTACGTTCTAGATCATGACTTTAAGCTACTACAGACAAAGCACTCTTACAAAATGCCTTCCAGTATGGGTGACGTACATCCTACACCTTGTAGTTCCTGTTGCCTTATGTAAAATTTTCTATACACTGCTTTACACATGTATGATACATTATCACTGTATGTGTGTGTGATATGAAGTGCTTTGGAAACACTACACTGGAATGAGAGGCGCTATAAAACAATTAAAATACACATGAGAGAGGCACTGTTGGTGATAGTGAGGAAATCAATGAAGAGCCTCATCAAAGATTGTTGTTTCCTGATACATAGTAAAAGCATCATTTACTTTGCTTTAAAAGCTAATACAATTGAAATATAATGACAAATGTGTTATAGAATACATCATGTTTTCCAAAATGTTCTTGGGGGTGGGAAAACAAAGGCTTTAAGCTGTGAGTTTGTATGTAACACACAACTTTTGAATATCTGCAAATGAACTGTGCAAATGTTTCAAAACATATCAGCAATTAGGGAACCACAAATGGACCACTTGTTAGTAATTCAGAAGTGTGCTGGAAACAGAGTTATATTAGGATCAAAAAAAGACAAGACAATGTACTTGATGATGTTCAAATTGCCACATTGCCACACATTAGTATTTGTGTGCTTTATAGTTTTTATCAGGAACACTGCATGTTGGTATTTTCCTTCTATTCAATATAAAATGGTTTGTATCTAAAAGACAGTGCCTCCTTCTACACTACAATTATGCCTTAACAGTGTCTACTGATTCTAGTCTGTAGCACAATTCTGTGCATTAATGAGTACCTGCAGTTTAAAGCTCACTGAAATGAAACATCCCAAGAAGTATTTCCAATATACTGATAAAATAAGAGGAAAACACCTCGTGGGATTGTTTTTGTGCAGGAAGGTGCCCCCGCAAGGAAATGATATAGCTCATTTAAAATATATCTTTATTGTCTATAAATTAATTGAAGGTTAATCTGTTAAAATCAATTTTTACAAAAAGTAACATTGTAAATAAGAAAAGTAATGAGGCTCCTGATTTAAATGCACTGAAAACTGTCATGGACTACACAGTTTTTACAGACTCTGAACAATTTAAGTATGTAACACAAACAAATTGTAGGGACTGTTTTGGGGAAATTCTTTCTTCCAAAGCAGCAGAGTTAGGAAACATTTACACGTATACATGCAGGGTTCTGGGATATTCACAGGCAACAGTTATGGGAAGAAGGGGTAGTGATATGTGAAATGAAAATTCAATATGCCGTGTCTCCCTTGCTAGCTATGAATCTCCTTGCTATATGTTGAGTAGTTAGGAGCCAATCAAAATGCTGTCTTTTTGGTATTGTACAGCTGTCTGATTTACTTTGTTTTACTAAAAAAGTTTAATAAAGTTTGATTAAAGTTGAACTACCTACTACCAGGTAAACATGTCTAAAAAGATGACTAATATCACTATTGAGAAGATTATTGTATATGCGCTATCTTTAAGAGAAATTCCTATAAATGTAGCGTATTTTCTTTTGTTAAAATCTTTATTTGATCTGTTTACAAATAGATCATAAAGCACAGTTTCATCAAAACAAACTGATATCGTACAAAACCATAGAAAACAGTTAAAATGCATTGATGGGCCAGTGTAAAATGTGAAAGGTAAGTATAAGCTTCCCCTGTGCAAGACGGAATAAGGGTATAGGCTCTAAATGATTTTGTCTGCCCATTCTTTTCCTTTCGCGCAAAACTAGCCCTCTGTATGAATATCTCAATTAATTTCTGTTTAGGGACCTTTCTGCAATTAGCGGGATCTCTATAAAGATCTATCTGTCTGATAGCGGAAACTTCTGCTTCCACATATCGGAGCCATCCGATCCTGCTGCACCATTCCAGTCTCATACAATCCCCGATTATTCGTTGGGTGAAGTTGACTCTTGACCCTCGCCAGATTGAGTCCCACAGCAGACAGGTAGGGGAGCCCTAATTACAGATATACAATGAAGTTGGAGGAAGAGGATGGTAATAAGACCCTAGACTTGAAGAGTACTCTTTTACAAGCATGAAGCTACTCTAAGGGTTGCCCACTTTACATATACATGTCATGTTGCCTACAGGCTAAAAGCAAGAGGTGAGTGAGTAACCCTCCTCTAGAAGGTGCCTAAACTCACTCTGTGTATGTTTTAAAGCAATGATAACACTGCATTTTGCAGATAGCTGCGCCTTCAAACCAGACCTAAAAATATCCTTGCCATAGAAAAATCTAACTGACCTCGCTATTACCAATCTTAAATCATCTGCAAGATTTTGGAGAAAGAGACTACTAAAAACATCAACAAATGTGTATACCCCAATATTAACCTTCAAAATCAGCAGCCATCGATCAGTCTGGTGAAAGGGACTCGGAGGATACTAGCCAACATCAGAGAAGGGCTCGTTTCAGGAGGGTTTAGTAGGAGCCTTGACTTTGGGTGGCCTTGGAGCAGCAAGCATCATGTTGTCCCACACCAGACTGGTGAATCACAAGCAAGACTGGAACACAGTCTTGAGAATCCCCAATGATTGAATTTCACCCTTCCTCATAAAATTGGACAAGCACATCATGATAGTAATCTAAAGTACTCCAAAAAATGTTAGGTATACAGTACCCTGGGGGTTTTCCTAGGACACCAGTGATTTACGGCATGCATATTTTTCCCCATATGCATAAAATCTCTTGCAGAGGTGATCAGACATCTCCCTCTATTCCAAATTAACTTCAGATATTGGGGTGGAATTCCAAACAAATGTTACAGAATCACTGGATGAAATTTACCATTAGGCAAAGGAAAGGCATCTTTCAATCAATCAATCAATCAATCAATCAATCAATCAATCAATCAAGATTTATAATGCACAGCTAATCACCCAATAGGGTATCCAGGTGCTTGCAGGCCCCGGGAGCTCATTCGAAGAGCCAGGTATTGAGGGCCATTCAGAATTCCAGAAGTGAGGTGATTGTCTGGAGGTACGTGGGGAGGCTGTTCCAGGTCTTTGCTGCGATGTGGGAGTTGTGCCAGTTATTCCGGAACTAAGATTCCTGGTAATGGCAAAGGTCTTCCTTTAACAGAAGCCATAACTGTAAGAAGCCTTCATCCAAATATGAATTGTACAAACCAGTGGACTCATGAGTAGACTAAGGCCTATCTTTTACACCATAAAAGTGATAGACTTCAAAATGTTCAAAGCCATGACAAGATTAGAACACATACAACCTACTATAGGAACACAGTGCTGCAAGCGGGTGTCAGACGGTCAGAGTATAGGTTCAGCATGGTCACTGCGCATGAGGCCCAATGAATTCTGCGGCACCAGTCTCTTTCAGCAGGATTTACCTATAGATTTTTAATGGCAAGCAAGCCTGCAATCTAGATAATTCCATTCAATTAGGTATTTGGAAGTTCCTGCCTCCCTGTCCCGACCCCAGATTGTCTGGGGTCACAATAGACTAGTATTAGGCTCTTTATGAGTGTGCTCAGTAATAGCCTTTGTGATGTGCAAGTGTGGTTGGTGACAGCTTTTTCCTCTCATTAAGTCAGAGATGGCCCATCCTGCGAACACATATCATCTCTTTGTCTCACTTTAAGGGAGCAGTACACAAAGACCCACAGCCACTACCCCTAGTCATGTGAGACAGGATACAGGCAGAAGACACCAAATGGTTGGGACAAGAAAATGTTTCTTTCTAAAAGTGAAAAGACAAAATGCTGGATGTAATGTTGTACTTTGCAAACATTCACCCCCAGTCACAAAGATATGGGTTTAATCCCTTGTTTATTTGCTCACCACACCACCCCAGTTTGCAACCAAACATATGCAAATCAGTGTTGCCCTGCTGATCATGGGACAAGTCCAACCAAAACTGCCAAGCCAGGTCTTCCCTGGACCGGAAACAAGCATCCTGGACTGGTTTTGGGTTATCACCCCTCATCAACCAGCTTGAATCCATTGGCACAGTAAGCACAGGACCCATGTCTGGGCATACCCTTCATATTTGGGGCGATGAAAGCAGAAAGAACAATTGAATAATGTAATGCTGAAAAATGCAAACATCTCCCCCCTCCCCCGTCACAAAGATCTGGAGTTTAAAATACAATTTCCAACAGTCTTCTAAATATGGTGTCAGTTAAAATTGTATTGTGGAAGCCTCATGAGGAGTAGGGTCAAGACTGATTTTCATATGGTTGGGTCCAAACTGGGGTGGTCTGGTGAGAAAAAAATTGATATTGGCTTAAGCCCATATCTATGACAGAGGGTTAATGTTTGCATTGTTCACCATTCCGTCCATCAACTGTTCTTTTAAATATCTAAAAGTGGAATTTACACATGTGTGACTTGAAATTCAACTTTGCTATTAAGCTTTAAATCACAATTCTGTAAACACCAATTTCAATAGTCCTATCTGCCCCCAAATGAAAGTTATCACTTACTAAATGTGATAAGTTACCTAATTTTATTCTGTATGCCTTTCAGTAGTGCACAATGAATTTAAGATTTTTTTTGCTATCCAGATATGTAAATGTTAACAGTACATGTCCAACTTTTCAAATACACTGCACCCTGCCCTGTGGTCTATGTAGAGCCCACTCCAGAGGTGACTTAAATGTTTTAAAAATGAAGGTTTGGGCCTGGCAAAAGGTTTATTTTGCCTAGCTGAATTGACAGTTTTAGAACTGCACACACAGGCTGCAACGGTAGACGTGAGATGCGTTTAAAAGTCTGCTTAAGTGAGTTATCCAAGTAGTGCTGCTAGTCTACTTGTAGACTTTAAATTACAGGTCCTGGGTATATGTAGGGACTAACATATAAATAGAAATTGCTCAAGAGGTTGTAAGCCAATGTTTTCATGTTTAAAAGAGAGAGCACACACACTTTAGCACTAATTAGCAGTAGTACGGTTTGCAGAGTCCTAAAGCCAGCAAAAACAGGAAGCTGGAAGGCAAAAAGTTGGGGGGAAACCAAGTCTAGTATGTCAAGTGCAAAACCTCTTAACAATTTACATATTAGTTTTCCTATATTTTGTTTTAAACCCAGGAGCTGGAAATGTGTCTTTATTACTGTAACCGATTTTGGCTGGGGGCCTCTGAACCCTCACTGGCTCCTGCAGCAAATTTGAGTTTCTTGGGTCAGAATGGCTCACCTCTTTGCTGAATAATATTCCAGCTCTGCCAGTGATTCTTAACCTATTGACTTCTGTGGACTGCCTCTTAATAATTACTGGAATTCGACTACCTCCACTGAGTCAATATTGGAAACCGGTGGCCATAATCTAAGTATTTTGAACTGCGAAATCATACAAAATGTACTGAAAGCAATATCATTTTTTTTTGTCCCCAATTTCAAATTCCTTATTATTTTCGAAACATTTAAGAAATTTAAATGTTTCTGTTTGGTACTTTATTTATATACACTTTATTAGTCGATGAATAAAATATAATTTTATAAGCAGTGACAGACCCCAAGGGGTCCCTGTAGCACAAGTGAAGAATCACTGAGCTATAGTATTTCCAGCTTTATTTCTGTCCCACAGCATTTATGTGTGCAGGAGATATGATATCTCCACAGTTATTACCGGTTAACCAACATACACGTAAGCCCTCATTCCTGTTTTTTTTTATTTTTTAGAAAGAAATTTGTATTAATTCGACCATAACTGGGAATTATGATGCGAGTCTATATCCTGAACGTGGGGCTATCAGCATGTGGTCATACAGCAGTCCACTGTAATAAAGTTTGAATCTTCATGAAGTCAGGTAGTTGGTTCCAAATAGTAACTTTATTTGTAGGTAAGTCTGGGTTTTCCTAAGATATTTTTACTGAGTAAAACCTAGCAAAGATGCCCATGTAAAATAGCCAAGAATTCGAAAATGACTGCGGAAAATTGTGCAGAAGGATAGATTTCTGTGGTAATCTCGCATTCCATAAGGGACATGTCATGATGGGGCGGTAATACCGAACAATGAAATATCCACGCCCTACACTGTCCAGATTTTAGGGCGCAATATTACTGCACCATTAGGAAATGTCCCTTATCTAATGCAAAACCTGGAATGAAGGCCTTAGTGTCTGAGATAGGAGCCGCCCAACTAAAAGAAGGACACGATGGGGGTGGGAGGGAGGGATGTTCACTGCTGTAAGAAGGCCTGCTACCTTGTGGCTTTTTAATTAAAGATACCCCCTGCCTTTATTTGTCCTTTGACAGCTTCAACAATATATAATTAAAACAGCACTTATTTCATTATAGCACACTAGCGTATTATTTCCCCTCCACTTATCTTTTGTTATATGCAGGGCGAATTCCTTTGTGTCTCTTTTATATTTCGCTTTTATCCCTTTTTTTGGATGTCATTTTTATCTCCCTCCCACGTCTATTGCACCTTCCCCTCCTCTCCACATGCAGAAGTCAACATTACAATGCTTAATTGCTTCTTGGATAATGCATGGGTTGTCTGAAGAGCCAGTCTTTGATGACAAGCCTTGAACAACCCCTCTATTTCGCTAGCATAACATTACATTTCTGCTCCCAGCGAGCTCTAATTAGCAATACATATACCGTTTCTTCTCCCCAAGCCTTGTATTGAGTAGCTGTGCCTTGTGAATGCTATGCCTTTAAGTATGCAGATGTCCTTGAAGTGTCGTCCAGGCCGTTCGCTACTGGTTCAATTGAAGCTCAAGTCACTTGTGGCCCCGGAAGGGGGGCATTGGCATGCCACAGTATGAAAAGTGTGCCTTGAACATATTTTTGTTTGCAGTCCTGCCGTAGATGGAGTGAGCATTCGTTATCTTTCGCCCATATTTTTATTTCTTTGGGTTTATTTTTTTCTTATAAAAGGCGAATTTCACCCAGCAAGAAATTAGATAACTGTAAGATATATATTTTATAATTATTGGCACGATTGACGAATGCTTTGGGAGTACGTAAAATAATATTCCTGGAGTCATTATCAAATTACTCATAAGTGCCTTTGTGAATTTGCCTCAAAATGTTCTGCTCGCTATTAATAGTTGTACGAAGGGAGCACACTACTTTCTATCTGAACTAAGTGTATATGAATATTTCCTGAATATTTATATGTTATTGCCTCTTAAGATGTGTGGGTGCCAATTCAAAAATGCTTTTTGGAGTAAGTCAAGTAGAACTACTGGAGTACTGGTTTACATACCTTTCTGCATCGCCTCTATATAGTCGAACATGTATTGAAAGAGCCAACGTATAAACAGCATGTGTGAAGAAGTTTACAGTGAAAATAATTTTGCAGCACAGATGATTTGTCAACGAAAATTTGAGTATCCCAGATACAAGCCCCAAGCAGCCACTAGTAGCATTATGCTAGTTCATTGCAAGACGTAATATGAAAAGTATTTTTAACCTATTTCTGTAAGTGTGATGTAAACTTAATGGTGTTACCCTATCTTGTAGTTCTTCCACCCATCTCTTGTTGGTGTAGTCCTTCAGTTAGGCAATGAAGTATGCCTTAGAATCTTTATGATGTTAGCGTTCTACTCTGTGAAGCAGGAGACAGAGAGCTTTCTGGTGATTCAGACAGGAAACTAAAAACTAAAAACAGGTGAAATCTCATCTTTTTAACATTGTGGCACAATCCAAAGTGTTACTTAATTTTCAAAACAGAACTCTAAAATCCACAATTTCATTTCTTTAGGATTCCTTTTATAGTATTTTGTTCCCCTTAATTGCTTATACTTCATAGTATCTTTTGGATGTGAAATTGTTGGAGTGGTTTCCCGCCAAAGTTTTGCCTTGAATCCTCATGTTTTTGCTGGCCTTAGCACTCCACACACTTTAGCATTGCCAACCAGGGCTAACATACTTGTGCTATGTCATTTATAAATGGTAACACTGGCTTACACACAAATGACACATTGAATTTAATTATAAGTTCCTATTAAAGTGGGGTTGCAAGTATCCAGGGCCCGTAAATTAAATGTTACTAGTGGGCCTGCAGCACTAATTATGTCACCCATTGATGTAGCATTTCAATACCTGGCTCAGGCCTGCCATTGTAGCCTGCTGGTAGTATTAAACTGCTATTTTGACCTGATAAAAAACCCTTTGCCAGGTCTAAACCTTCCTTTTTAATACCTGTAAGCCACTCCTAGGGCAGAGACCCTAAACAGCCTACACTGCAGGGTGCCACGTTTTAAAAAAAATTGACATGTACTTTTTGTCTTTACATGTCCTGATGGTGAAAAACTCTTACATCTGTTTTCACTACAGCAAGGATTGCCTCTCCCATAGGATTACATTGGGTTACCATATTACATTTAATAAGTGATAGCTTTCAATTGGGAGCATGTAGGAATATTTAATTAGGCTTATAAATTAATTGCCATTTAAAATCCTTTGTAATGGTAAAGTTGGATTTTAAGTCACAATTCTGAAAATGCCATTTTTAGAAAATATATGAATAAAGGGGTGCTTCTCGTCCTGAACACACCAGGTATGAACGTATAAATCAGTAGTACAAAAACTAGGTACCTGGTTGTCAATTTTTACCACTATTTATTTAGGCGGAGAAAAACAAAGACCAAGTGATTCATATACTTTTCACTGTGAGAATTACATTTCTTACGTAATTAATTCACACATATTTGGTATAGACATTTGATTCAGGTCTGAGATACAATACATTTTGAATACATTACTCGTAATTGGCATACATTAATAATGTTTGAATAAACAAACATAAAAGTACAATAGTGTTTACATGGATGGTGATTAATTGACGAAATTCATAAAATTACACCAGCGATACACAATTATTTGCAATTCCTCACTATCCTAACAATAGGCAAGCTTTTGGTGAACTGCAGCCACATTGGAAGATTAGTTCTCCGAGGGGTGCATTTTAGATTGCCTATCCTCATCGGAAATTTAGAGTTTTCTATTTGCCCTATGTGGAGAAAACAGATAAAGTAGCCAACGCGTATCTAATCCCTACGGCGATTCACAGGATTTTCATCAAGGATGAGGGCACGGTGTAACCTAAAAGGGAAATTAAATAAAAGTGATTATCTAAAAAGTGGGGCATCTCCTCATCTCTATTTTTTGGCTTTACCATTTTTATTCAGAGTATTGTACCCGAAGTTTAAAATATCACTTCAATGAAGATGTAGTATTTTGGTCTCGCATGACAGGACCTGAAATAAACAGGAGGATTACCGTCTCTTTTATTGTTTATGTTTCAGTGTAACTCGTGACTGTTGGTAAATATATCATGAGACTTATGATTAGAATCAACAGAGGGCACTGGAAGGTTGTTTTCAGTTTATGTTCGCCAACCAGCAAAGTGTTCATTAAAGTTTGGGTTATGCTCCTAGCGCGATTCATTTGCAGCGCTAACCAGGAAAAAAAGAGGAGTACGAAAATGCTTGATATAGCAGCTCCTTAGTAAACAGAACCTTTAAATGTACCTTAAAATGATAGCGACACTTACTAAGGGGCCGATTGATATAAGGCCATATTTGCTATAACGGTCTTGGAGTTAACACCTTGGCTGCTACTTGAATTTTTCCCCTGTGCTGGACATTCCAGAACAGGGTGTGGTTGTGACGGAACCATTCCGTCATCAGCACAGCTCAGCCGTGACTGATGAAGGAATGGTTCCGTCACAAGCATCGAAGGGGTTAAACTGCCAGCGCTGTGTTTCTGGAAGAAAACCAGAACGCAATTAGTGCGCTTGTTTATTTCCTACTTTCTCACTGTCTATTACGGGAAAGTTTGCTGTAAACTATTAACTTACTGAGAGTTGTTTCTTATACTCCGGCAAGGACTAGTCCCGCAGTAAGATTCCATGAAACTGATTTCCGGTGTTTGATGGATCTATATCCTGTCAAAGCAGGAAATGTGTTAAGCCTCCATGCGGGTGAAATATAGGAATTGTAGTTTTTGTACTTACACTGGCGAAATAGCATCTGTTTAAGTGTAACATCCTGACTTGTGCATTATGGGAATTGTAGTTTATTAGCTGGAACCAACAATATTGGCATCAGTTGAGGTATGGTCAAGTATGTATCAGGGACCCTTTTAGCAATATAACATTAATTTAAGTGTGACCTTCTTACAGATGAGTTATGGGAGTTGAAGTTTGTGTTGAAACCAACAATATTAGCATCAGTAGAAGTGTGGTCAAGTGTGTTTTTAGCAGTATATTTCTTAACAGAGGACCCAGCGCAGAGGTAAAGGCAGTTATGTCATCTCAATGAAACCATCTACAGCACAATTATATTTCATGAAGAGATATGTCTCCTTTTGTCGTAGAAGTGTTTCTACATCTCCACCTCTTGATGGTGGTTTCATTGGGGATAAAACCGTCCAGACGAATTCCTTTTAGGAATGTTGTTTCTCAGCGAAATGTGTAACCATTGATGCTATCAGTATTCTTTGTTTGATTCTGGATCTGTGTTGAACCATCCACTGATTGATTTGTTGTGTGGTTTTACCAATATACAGCTTGGGACACGGACATTTGATGGCATACACAGTGTTATTAGTTTTGCAGTTTGTAAATTCCTTATGTGTACACTTGAGGGAATTAAACACTAATACTGAACCCTCTACAGTGTTGTTACATGCGAACATGTGCTGCATTTGTGGTGTCCCACAATTGGAGTTAGGTTCCATAATGCTCTTATATATGGCTGAACTTTGTTCTTACTGAGATCAGCACAAATTATTTGTTGGCTAATGCTTTTATTTCTTTTCATAGCAAATAGCGTTTTTTCCATCTGACAAGCAAGGCCTGTTAGCAAGTGCCAATTATTTAGAATTATCTTTTTTTTTTTTTTTTGAAAACCTTTATTTGACATTTTCAACCAGATACAAACACGTGCCTACAACCCCCAGGGCTGGCCGCTAAGCAATTGCAACACAATACTACGATTAAAACTTCAGACCCAGCCTCCCGGGGAGCATGGTCGCTACATCCACAATGCGTACTAGTTGGAAGACATATCAAATTGGAAACAGGATACAAAAGGTTTCATTTTATAATATAAGATAGAAGGATCAGGTGCCATACAATATCTCAAGCTATGAAGTGGGGGGCGAGTGAAATAGCAATGTGTCCACAGTTAATTCGTTTTCATGTAGGTCAGTGGCGTTTAAGGAGACGACACCCGGATAAACAAGCATACTATTACGGGTCACGCCAACAGTTATGCCCGCCCTGTGGCCCCGAAACATCGCGAGAGCTGAGGCACAGATGTGAAAGCAGAGATGGACCAAACAAGGAACCCACTACACTGACCCGGAAAAGGAGAAAAGAAAAGGCCAAAGAAAGATAAGAAGAGAAAAAAGGCCATAGAAACAAAGAAAAAACAAAACTCCCATCCCCCATCCCCCCACCCTGCACCCCTGCAGATGACTACGGCCTACCCCCTTAGCAGCGTGCCTGTCGCCCAAAAACCGAAACCCGAAATATAGAAGAAACAGGGAAAAAAGGACAAGAAATTAAACCCCACCCGAAGAGGGGAAATGGAGGAGGGCTTTATTCAACGCACTCCCGGTCTCTCGCCCCCGTCCTAACCAACCCCGCCCCGGACTCCGTTAATTCAATAAAACAATCCCGTTAACCATAATACCACAATGAACAACCCAGAAAACAGTCTCAGCCTTGGCCCCGTCGATGAAATTTGCTGAGTCCGTAAGGGGAAGAAAGCCCCGTCCTCAAATTGTCGAATTTACACAGAAATTGGCAGAACAGGGGTCCACAGATGAAAAAAGAACGGCAGGTCCCAAATCAGTCGGCTGATACCAACGATACCCCTCCCCGTCACCGAAGCCAGGCTTTATCCCATCCGCCATCTTGATAGACCGACTGGGGAGTTGGGTCGACACAGTCCAAAACAGTTCACAGTACCAATTAAAAGGGACCGAAGTGGGGACAGCATGTAAATGTTCCGACAGCTGCGAAACCGGGGATTCCAACTGATTAATTGAGTGACCAAGCACAGTACTTTTGGGTAGCTCCACTGCGATAGGGGCAAATACAGCTTCCAGCGCCGGGCCTAAGTACGCCACCGGGGCGACGATCGAAAGGCGAGCTGGCTGCCGGGTCTCGGGCGTCAAGTCAGGATCCGGTCTCAATCCTTTCATTCCATCCGCCGCCAACAACAGGCTGCAGGTCTGAGCTTCAACAGTCTCCTGAAGTGCCACAAGGGCCTCCAGCACCGTCCGCAATGACGGGTCACTTTGAGCCTGCTCCATCAGCCTCCATTTTTCCTTGGGCATGGTGGTCCCCATGGAGAGGCGCCTTCTCCGGGGGAAGATTAGGCGGAGCAGGAATGAGCCATGAGGGACAGACTGTTAGCGTGCAGTAGCGTGCAGCGAGATTCCAACCCAAGGGGCACCGGCGGTATGAATGCCGGACCCCCGGTCCGGGACCCCCGCAACACAGCACCGTGCGTCACTCGTCACCTCACCTCCTATAGAGCACCAGGCAGCAGATGGTAGCAGAGCAATCCCAAAATTCCGAATGTTCCAGAGACCGGACCCAACCGCATTCAACAGTCCGTTGTTGTTCAACTCGGACCCGGCTAGGCCAGCACTCGCGACCCCGGCTTCTCGGCTGGGTTAGGCCTCAAATTGGTCCTCGACGTTACTCCGCTCCACGATGTCGGAGAAACTCCGGGATCACATCATCGGAGTGCAAATCGGGTCACACACACGGATCCGGGGCAGGAAATCAGGATAGGTGGCAGGATAGTAGAGTGTAGGACAGAGGTCAGTGGAGCCGGGAATCTATGCGGCCATCTTGTTTGTTGTCGTAGCTACTCCGACTCCTAGAATTATCTTTTTAAATTCGTTTGTATGTGGGCCAAATGTTGATACACATACAAGTTAGTACAATGGCTACTTGATCTTTTTGGTCAATAACTATTCTCTGGGAGTATACCAGGCCCACTTTGTAGAATGTTTCAACATTTGTTCCGGGTATGGCTGAAAGGTACATTGTATTTCAGACTTCGTGGATGGAAGCTAGAATATTGTAAAATTAAATTTCTGTCTGTAGACTTGCGATATAAAGTGTCTATTAACTTGTCATCTTGTACAAATACCTCCACAACTAAAAAAGTTAATCAATTTTGATTTTAGGTCATGCTGAATTTTATATCCGCGTGTCTGCTATTTAGCTATACATAAAAGAATTGTAGTTGGTCTTATGTGCCTTTCCACTGGCACCAGACATCATCAATATAGTGGTACCTTGATTGTAGATTATCCCTATATGGGTTGTATTTGTAGATAAACCGTTCCTCAAACAGAGCCCTGAAGAGCACTGCCATCTCCGGGGCGTAAGGACATATGTATTCGAAATGTATCGTATCTCAGACCTGAATCAAATGTCTATCCCAAATATGTTTGAATTAATTACGGAAGAAATTTAATTCTCACAGTGAAAGCATTTGAACCAATCGGTCTTTGTTTTTCTCTGCCTAAATAAATAGCGGTAAAAATTGACAACCAGGTACCTTGTTTTTGTGCTACAGATTTTTAGAAGGTAGGCATATTCTTGTCCCAACTATTTGGTGCATGCAATCTGCATTTGGGGTCGCATGGCTATATGTAGCTGGCAGTTGTTCTTTGTATATTGCTCGCAGACAATGAGACTCAGGGGATATGGGATGGGCCCTTTCACTCTCTTTTTCTCTTTCTTTCTCTTTTTGTTTGTTATTTTTTTTTCTTTCTCTTTTTTGCACAACCAATGCTAAACTGATTGATGTGTTTTTTTACTTTTGTGATAAATAAAATCTTTTGATCAGCAACAGTAAAAATGTCAGGAGTTTTTCGTTTCCCGGGCATGTAAAACTAAAACATGCATCTCCTACTTTTCACATACAATGCACCCTGCTCTGTGAGGTGTTAGGGCCTACCTTAGGGGTGACTTATATGTTTTAAAAACAAAGGTGTAGGCCTAGCAAAAGGTTTATTTTGCCAAGTCAAAATATCAGTTTAGAACTGCACACACAGGCTCTGCAGTGGCAGGCCTGAGCCATGTTTTAAAGGGCTATGTTGGTGGGTGGCACAAGCAGTGCTGCAGGCCCACTAGTTGCATCTAATGTACAGGCCCTGGATACAAGTAGTACATTTATTACGGATTTACAGGTAAAGGAAATTTGGCAATTAGGTGTAGCCCAATTTTATATTTAGGAAAGAGCACAAGCATTTTTGCACTGGTTAGCAGTGGTGAAGTGCACAGAGTCCTAAAGCCAGAAAAAACAGATTCAGTAAAACAGGAAGGGTGAAGGGTAAAAGTCTGTGGGTGAACCTGCAGGGAGGGCCAGGTTCTACAGTGTCCAATTAAAATTTCTTGGTGTGCCGATGCCTGTATGCTTTATCAGGGATTATCGGGTGTTCAAAGTATACTTTTCATCACTTTCCCATTCCTTTTTAAAATGTTTGTGTACCATTTAACCCTTTAATGGCCTGATAGCCCCACACGGTCCTGGTTTAAAGCCTGGTAAGCCCTGATCCTATCTCATAAGTCTGCCTTTAAAACCCATTTCTTTAGTCTCAGTTGTTTTCTCCAGATTACCCTAGCCCAGTGAGGCCCACCACTATTTTCCTTACCCACTAGTGTGCACCAAAGCCACTTTTTTTTATAATGTAAATATATATAATGTAATACCACTTGAAATGAATCCCCAATATTCTGCCCTCTTGATTATGAGCCACCACCCCTTCCCACCTATATGTTTTGTACTATCTGATCGGCAAAGGCAGGATTTCTATTTCAAAATCTTGATTACAATGCGTTATTATACAGGATTAATCAAACTAAAAGCTGTTCCCCTGCTCTGTATTTGCTACGAAGTGATGGCGTATATGACAGTTGTTAAAACAAGTTACTGGGAGAGTCACATTTCCCTTCAATTTCTAAATTGTGGGTACAGTATGTACATTTTTGTAATGGGGTGTGCGGAATTGTTTTCATTTGCTGGTTCTGCAAGGTGCCTTGCAAAACCATATATTTGTAACAAATTATGTGACCTATATCCTGTTTTTAATGCTAACAAAAAGGTTTTGCATAAACTCCTATGTGGACAAAGCAGGACTAGCCTTTTTATGGGCAACCCCTGTAAAAATATTCAGCAAACAGAAACCTTTCAGACAGTCTTTAATTTGCAGTACCATCAGACTTAAACCATCATGTGTGATAATCCAGACTTTAAATATACATTAATTATGACTAATACATGCTTCCTTAGCTATTCTTATAGCTGTGGGTGGCAGGTATTACTGATTTCAATGTATATTTAATTATTAAACAACTGTTGTTGTGCTTCTCACAAAATTAGACAAACAGCGCCACCATGTAGCAGCTGCTAAAAGAGCTGGAGTTGATGATAATTTGCCAGTGCTGAGCACCGGAAACCACAGGCTCAAATTAACGACTAGTTTCAGAGAGAAATATTTATCACATTTTCAATTGAAAAACTTTGCAAAAAATGTGTTTAAAAATTAAAGCCTTGCACAATTCTAATGTTTCTAAGATGACACACAGGCACTCAAATAAGAATTGTTAAGAAATAGATCTCGAAATAAAACAGATCAGTGCATACAGAATGCAAAGGCAAAGGCATTTTACATTCCTAATCAGTAGCCTGGTAATGTACATAAGAGGGAAGTAAAAGCCTCACGTAGCAGAACAGCTCAATGATTAGAAATCAAGTGCATGCAGTCTGGAATGCAAATGTGAAAGTCAAGAGCATTGCATTTCAAAGACATGCGGTTAAAGGATAATGATTAGAAAGAGATTAAAGGGCACGATTGGACCAGAGAAATAACTACTGAAATATTAATGTCATTTCTGTGGCAAATGTAATTAAAGTAAAATGAATGTAAGTACACGTATACAACAGAAATGTTTTTTGATGCAATTACTGTTAAAGCAATAATTGTTTGCAATCCGATTTATTTTCCTTATGGTCCTAGATTTATGAATCATACAATATATAATCATTTTGTAGCAGGGTACTAAATTAAATCTGCATAATAGCTGTAGTTGAACAATGGCAAAAGTATTCCTATTGCAAGGCTAGTGCTAGAATTCAAAATATTTGCCATCTTGATTAGGCCTGGGCCGTGAACTTCGCTCTGTTTGCGCAGTTTGCAGAGTTACCGCATTCTACGGGGCGCGCAGATGTCTGAAAAACTCTGCTCCACGTAGCGGAGTTTTATCCTCGCTCGCCAATTTTACATTTTCGAACGTGAGTGAGGAAAATCCAGTGCTAGACCACCTCCAAGTGAGATTTCTCAGCGCGGATGGTCGCTACGTCTCTCATTGAGAAACCTTCCATTTGCGTTCAGGAAGCTGCAGCACGAGTTGTAGTTCTACTTGAGCTGCAGAAAGAAACAGTGCGCTCTTACACTGTGCATGGTGCCATTCACACAGATTTTACAGCACGGGCCAAGCTCTCAGTGCTAAAAATCAGCGTGAACGGTGCAATGTAACACACTCCAAGGCGGAGCATTTTTGTCTCTTTGACTCTGACTTGGTCTATTCTTGATTCTACCGAGGAACATCTCAGTTTGCAGAGGTGGCCAACAGTGGTCCACAAAGGATAGATTTTTAGGACAACTTTTGATTATGTAAATTAGGTCCTTTAAGATTCATTCAGTGGCCTTAGCGGAGGAGGGTCACCTCACTGAACAAAAGGAAATATAAAATGACAATAACTATCGTTATAATAATTAGCATTTTAGTTTTCCTATTTCCTCAGTGACTCTAGGAGCAGAGCGGGGCTGGCCAGAGCAGGGGGAGGAGTGGTTTACACTCCCTCTCGGACCGGTCACACAGTCCTGTGTACGTTGCATCTTCCCCACCAGGCTGCATTACAGAGCTTAGCTGGAACATGCAAAGCCTCCCATTCCCCGTCTCAGTTCCAAACCACAGCGCTCAGACCAATCATTGCAGCATTGTGATTGGCTCAGGGGAGCTTGGGAGCCTGGGTGTTTCCTGCTGCCGTCCGGGACTGCAGGAAGAGAAAGAAGATAACGGGGGACGTAGGAGAGGGCGTGGTCAGCCATTACAGGTAAGTGGTTTTATTTTTATTTTTTTCGTCGACTTGCCCTCTTAAGTAGTATAAAAGTTTATATTTATAATGCTTCTGGTTGAGTATTACTTCATAGCAGGACAAGTAAAAATATATTTTCCAAAATTATGGCAGTTCCCAACTACGCATTTTTTTTTAAGAGTGGCCATCTTTCTGCATCTGCTGGAGGTGACCTAGCACCCTTTGGGGGATGGGAGGTGCATCAGGTAGAACGCAGTTACCCTCTCCTGTGCCATCAAAGCTGAGCACGGCTGTGCCATTCCAAATGCCTTGCGTTTGTACATGCTTGCTCCAGTTTGGACCTCCGCTCCCGACTTTCTTTTACCAGTCTGGTTCACCAACCTCACCATCTAAAGGAATGTGTGTTCTGTGATAGCTCCCATCTCTAACTCTGGAAACTAGAACCCCCCACAACAGTGTCAACGGGACGTGCCCAGCTCCTTATTAAAAGTCACACTCAGGCGAATGCGACAGGTGGACCGCATGAAGTCTGTTTACCACCCCTACAAGTGGGTGTGCTACTGAAGTGTAGTGTAAGTCTTTCATTTCTTCTCTATGTTTGAATACTGCCACTGTCTTGTTACCATGTAAACGGGCGGCATCACTCCCGTGTTATGCTTACTTACCTGGAATAAACCTCTTCTTGGATTAATAACCTATTTCAGCCTTCTGCAATTATTGGAAGCCCTCACCTCTTTACATGAAGGCACAAAGCTCATTTTCACACGTTCTCCAAGGAAGGTCCTTTTTTGCATTGGAAGTGTCCTAATCTAAATCTTATTATTTACCAGTTTTGCAGGTTGTATATCACTTTTTTTCATGCATCCACCTTTTTTTTTTAAATAACCCAGCACTGATACAATGTTACCTCTTGAAGGTCTTATGTTAGAACTACTAAATGAGTCTGTTACTAAACCTCTGTATTTCCTAGGCTGAGGTAGCCGGCCTGATACCCTCTATTGTCAAAATGTTTGGCTCTGATGTTGAAAGAAGGGAAAAGCTGCCAGTAAATGTCATTGTGAAAAATACTTTTCATCAGACTGTTCGGCTGTTGAAGTATTATGCTGTGTGCCCTACGCCCTTGAGTTTTATCCTTTGTACAATAATCTGTGATTCCACTGTGACTCCGGAACATATTATTTTTGAACTGAGTTGAAGGTGAATGGGAACAGATGAGCTCACTCTTTGAAGATGAAAATGCTCTTTATGCAGACACTGGCCTCTTTGTCTTGCAGTGTGAATGGAATCATCCCATTTGATCCAGGGAATCAGTGACTGACAAATAGTTCTGGTCTGGCAGGATAATAAAACACTGGAAAGTTGAGAGCTCTATTGAAGACTAGTTGCTCGGGCCATTAATGGCTAATATGGGCCTGCTGCATCAACATTCCAATGTTTGTTTTCTCCTTTATAATTTAGAATAGTCTACCATCAATGGGTGGAATATTTTCATACAATTCTTAGCCTTTCTGCTTCGAGCTTTATACTACTTGGTACTGGCCCTCTCCCTTGTATAGACCCAGATTTGTGGCTGTGGCTAATCTCTTGTAAAGGTCCTTCAACAACTAGAATAGACCCCAGTAGCAGAGCAGAGGAGTGCCGAGCAGCCAGCGGGGTTGACTCCGATTGTGGGGCTCACGGTTCGATCCCCGGCTCCAGCTCGGCTCAGCACCATGTGACTCTGAGCAATAGCTCACGAATCTCACTGATGGCCCTGATGCATTGATACCCCTAGGGGAGATAAATTCCTGCTTTACAAACTTGGTATTGTTATTATTATAATACTTCTAGGTGCTCCGCAACACAACGTCTTGTAAACAATCCATGTAGGCAGTCGAATCTGGTGTACTACAATTACCATGATGCATTCTTCTGGGACGTATTTTATTTTGCCATTGTGATGCACACATCCAATAACTAACTGTGCATTTCTTCTTGTCCCATTTGCAGCTACTTTGAATTGGAGAGCAGCGGCCAGCGGGATGAGATCCGCTATCACTACAGATTTAATGGAAAGTCCAGAACAGAGACGTTCCCTTATCGGCTGGCGGACGGGCAGTGGCACAAGATTGCACTGTCCATTAGCGCTTCCCACCTACTACTTCATGTCGACTGTAACAGGTAAAGCAGGGATTACATTCACTGGGAATTTATATTCTACTGAATTGCAAAGTTCACTGGTGGTTAGCAATGGTTTGTAAAAGGAGCAAACCACAAAAGTTGCACATGAACTATTGTATTAAGTTCAAAGTGATGATTTTGAAGAAAATGCTAACAGATGGGGGTAGTTGGGATTGTAGAGGTTGGATCTTGGTGAGTCAAGGGCTAATAAACTAGACCTTTTCCTTGAAATGTATTCTGCTTCTACGAGTAACTGCACTCACTGATCCTGGACTCAAGGTATATAGCGTAAGAATCTCAATGACACTTACCAGGGTGGAGTAAGTGGCTACTACCAGAGTATTGGTTCATTTAAATGCTGGTAAAGCCAACAAAGTCATAATTTGTGGGCCTTAACACCATCTTACACTGCCTTCCCCATACATCCCTGCGGTACTAAACACAGGTGGCAGAGAAAGTGGGATGAAGTGTTTGGACTAAAGCAATATTTACAGGATGTGTAAGTCTTGACATGGAAAATTGTGAAGAAAACAAATTTGTGATATTTCAGACTTACTTTACCTTGGTTGAAGGATCCGAGACAAATGTTTAGGGTACAGATGGCTGTGCCAGAACATCTTCATAATTGGAAATTGCAGGCACATACGTGACATAAAGATTAGCAAATGTTTTTGTCAGTCAGACCTTTGTATGTCAAGCCAACACCAAGAATAATTTTTATAATGGTTTCTGGGCCAAACAGGCCACCACTGATCAAATGTATGGATATAATGGCATAGCAGGCGATTACTGAATGCTGATAGTCATTTGTATATGAATGTTGCAAGAGTAAAGGCGTTTATGTGGAAGGGTTTTCCACCGAACATTCATGGCTCTGTACCCCAGGGGGAAATCAGAAACAGAATCTGGACACTTAAATGTTTACCTCAAAGGGGCAGGCTGCTGAGGGACAAATGACCCCAGATCAATCAGATGCAAAGATGAGTCTCACCGCTCCCAAACAGTGTGGCTGGTGGAAGAATAGAAAAATCAAAACACCCCAGTGGAGAAGCACTGACCATTCCTTGGTGGGCCAGAGAACCCTGGCACTTGAAGCAGTGACGTTCTACCCCTTTGACTGTGATCTCCCATATTGAAGAGGGAGGAACCCGTGATTAATGCCCCTTATAAGTATTTGTAGAAAGGAAACATTCTATAGGAAACTGAAAGCTGTAAGAGATATATTTATATTTTTATTCCATTTGTGATTCCATGGCACTAGCCTGCAAATGTTAGTTACTCTGATCGAGATACTTTGCCTGAAACAATATCTCTTTTTTGCTGTTTATGGCTGACTTTAGGCTTTGTCAGCTCTGATTCATCGAAAATAATTCACTAGGAGAGGAAAAGCATTAAAAAGAACTTTTGGCGTACAATGGAAATGTTGATATCCCTGTCGATATCTGAGTGTTGGCGCACTATAGAAGTGTTAGTATCTATGATAGAGGTGTTGATATCTGCAGGCCTACACTAATTGACGACCAGCACATACATGCTTGCTGTGCCAGGGCACTACTACAAGTGATACTCAAGGTCTCAATGCTTTACTGTTCAATGATTGTACTGACCAATATTTTATTGCATGGTTTCTAAGAACCTCATTAGCTGCACCCAATCAGAGTATCTATGTCTCGTCAACTCTTCCTACAATCGTGCAGACATGTACGTAACACATATGTAACACGTAATCATACACACATCCACCCAACTATTTACACCCTGATTACACTCTAATCACATGCATACTAACTACATACGTACTAGCTACATGCTTATTAAGTGCATTCTTACTAAGCCACACTGAGTACATAATAATTATATGCATATTACATACATACTATTTACTTGCTAACTGGAATACATGTACACTAACAACTTGCATACATGCAAAAATGCATACATGCACACATGTATACAGACATACTAACCACTTGCCTGCACCTCTTAGAACCCACCTCCTCCCTCCCTCACACCTACTGAACTCAGTACCTACCTCTCCAAACAGAAAGCTCTCAAATTGGGTCAACAGCTGCATACTAATTGTTCAATTTCAAGTGTTCCACCACAGGTGTTTGTGTCTGTAATTGCCTGCCTTTGTTGCTATGCCTTTCATGACTCACCCATATCAGCATCTTCTAAGGATGACTGTTATGACGTTATGATGTTATAATAATTGTTAGATGCGTCAAATAACAGATGACTCAACTAACAGATGCAAACCCAGACACTCAAGGGGATGTTACTAGTGGATGTAAACTGAGCTTTGTTCATAAACCTACCCACAATCTGATAAGAACCCTTGCGGCAGTCGAATGATTGTTTCAGATGTCTACAATGTCTTTTACTCTATTAACTCATGCTGTTTTAATGTCCGCATATTGTAACTACCTTAACTGCCTAACAATACTCTGTCTGTAGATATGCATGTACTGTAATGAAACCGTCTAGCATTATATGGAAAGCGCTCTGTTACCTTCAGGTCTAGCTAGCACAATGCAACACCTATAAGAAAATAAATAATAGATGTTACTAGATACCGTTACTACTGAGAACTGTTACTAATGCTACTTTACTTAAAAGTGCTGTTATCTATCTGAGACTTGTCCTCTCCTTACAGGTAAAGTCAGAGCGAATAGGCTTAAAATGGTTTGAATGTTACTTTTGATACGTTGCCACAAGTATGATATGTTCATTTAGCATGCTAACGGGTGCCTGCTACCTAATCATTCTCTTTCTTCTGTCTCCTCCCCTGGCTACTACCTTCTCCCCCTCTTCTTTATATCCCACAAGACGTCTCCGTGGCTAACACTTCCCCCGCCTCTTGTCGTAGAATGGGACAATCCCACTTCCTCTTACTCACCTATTTAGGTCTCTGTACATTTCTCAGTACCTTTCAATAAGCACACCCTTCTTAGACCTTTCTCTCCCCCCCTCCACCCTTCGACTGCCCTACCCCAGATGAGCTGTCCTTGGCATGACAGTCCAGTTTCTGCCAACCCCCAGGGGCACATAATGTCTGGAGTTAGGACTAATACTCATGTTTTCACAAACGTATCCAACACTAGCAGAGCTTCTCTCCTCACACCCCATGCCTAATACCACTCCCAAGATATTATCGCTCAACACAAAAGGCCTCAACCACCTAGTCAAAAGACGGAAGATTATAGAATATTGCCATAAACTTAAAGGAGAAATTCTCATACTTTAGGAAACAAGAATTGATAGTGATATTGCTCGTCATCGCCTAAACAACTGGTACTCAGATTTAGCTTGCTCCCAAGACTCAGACAAAAAGAAAGGTGTGGGGACTATTTTTGCCAGATCTGAGGCATTAAAATCATTTAGAACATACATGACACAGAAGGTTGCTGGGTTATCTCACAAATCTCAGCTTATTTGTCCTCTGCAGGAGGAAAATGTGCACTGTTTCTGCCCAAGGTGTACCTGTTCTAATAAAAAGTGCTGGTGGTGTCTCCACTGCTTTGCCACAAGTATATATTTTGAATGCACACGATTAATATGCCTTTTAAATGCATTATGAATCAGGGAATGATTCACAATAATTCATCTGAGTTCCTTAGGAAGACGCCTGATCCCATAGGGTCAATCTTTGAGTGCTGAGACCGGTTGTTTAAAAAATAAACCAGAGCGTTGTTTGGACGTCCTGTTAATTTTGCTGTAGGATAGCTCATCCACACACAATTGTGATATAAGTCTGTTTGTAATTATACAAATTGTAATTATATGGGGTTGAAATATATAAATACGATCTGTTGTTTTAGGCTGTTTAACAAAATATTGTCCATCTTTTAAGAAGTGAGTCTATATTTTTTATAGAATTATATTTCTTGGAAATAAAGCATTTGACTGACATAGGTCTGACAAAGGGAGAATATACATGTCACCATAAGGGACCTAACCTCCAGTTTGGGTTCCGTAGTTTCGCCAGTAAGCAGTAGTGCTCTCTGATGCTTCACATTGTGGAACCCACTGTTAAAGCTCATCACACTAGGTGAGTGTGGGGTTATCATAGTACATGAGTGAATGAATGTTTTCTAATCCTATAAGTGGTTTCACTGCGTCTTCCAGGAGTTTTGTATTTCTTGGATGGTTTTGTCTCTTTAGTGCATAGAGGAGTCCATGAATGCCTCTCTCTGTCTCTATAGCGCGTTAGCTCCCTATGTTGTACCTAACTGGTCTTCATGCAAGGACTGTGTGATGTACCGTGTACTACTGCCTCCTGCCCTTTACCTATCCTTTATGTTATGGAGGTTGTGCTGCTGCTGTCCTACTTGCACCATTGAGTTGTGAAGCTTTGTATAAAACTTTCCACTACACAAATGACAAAATGGTTTGCATTACCAATTCTGGTTGTCAATAGATGATGTCTAAGAAAGAGGTAATACTTGCAAAAGAGCTGAGCATGATTTATGTGTGGTTTTGTGTGTGAATTAGGCAGTTCATGAAATGGATCAGACAACTAAAATTATAAAACACAGTTGATAAGTGGTCACATATGATGGATAACAACTTCGACCAATGGTGGCTTTTTACACACCATAACCTTGTATGCCTGGAGTTTGAGGCCATAATAAAACTATAAAAAGCACAACTTAAAGGCCCACTTTTCAACATGGGTTAAAAGAGGGGTAAAGGGTAATAGTATCATATGTTGAAGCACCTATTGGCAGACTTGTGAAATTCAATGTTAAATTTATTTCCCAAGTTTCTTCCTTTGGTCGTGTAGGCAATAGCCGCTCAGTGAGGGCTGGTGATGAGACAGTTGCTTCAGTACCAGCCTGATCACCTTATTAACACTTGTTGGAAACCTAGCTTTCTAAAGACAGCCAACTATATTTTCAAGAACAATGCAAGAAGTAGCAGTTAGATTTGTTGCAAAATACTTAAGAATGGACTGACACCCCTCTTCCAGAGCGCATTGATGGCATAGAGGTTGGTGCAATTTGGGAAGAGCCCTTTCAGCATCAATTCAGTTCAAGGGTTTTTATTGAGCGCATGTCCACCTGAGATGGGCTTCCCAGCACTAACAGACCTTGCTTCAATAGTGATCTATTAGACATATATATGAGTTTTGAGTTGCTTTCTGAAACTTAAAAGATTGTCGTTTGCCCCAAAACTGGTTGGTAGGGTGTACCAGAGTTTCTAGACCAGATAAGCGAACAAGCAAACTCTGCCCCTGTTTCTCTTGGCTCTGGGGACAGTTAGGAGAGATAGATTGTTTGACCTTGGGTCTCTGTTGGCACGTAAGGGTTAATGAGGTGACAGTAGATATGCGGACCAACCTTGTGTCTTGCACAGTGTGTGAAGCAAAATACTTTGAATTATGCTCTTTTGTTTATTGGCAGCCAGTGTAATGTGGGTAGAGCCGGATGAGCTGATTGAGTTGGGTCTAGCCTGCAGTGTTCAAGCCGAGGCATTTTAGATAATTTGCAGTTTCTTGATGATGGAAAGTGGGTTGCCTAAATAAAGAGAGTTTCCATAGTCAAGGGGAGATAGTATGAGACCTTGGACCACTGTTCTGTGAGCTTCCACAGGCAGCCATTTCAGGGTGTTCCTGAAAGCTCTGATGAGGCCGAAACAAGTAGCTGCAACTTTCTTTGCCCGAGAGGTCATGGCAAGCTTTTTTCCCAGTATAACACCCAGATTTTCACTTCTAGTTTGGTGAGTGGGCGTTCATCTAGGCATGGGGGCCAGTAGGGTTGGTGCCATGATGAAGGGTATTTCCAATTCCCAGTACCTCCGTATAATTTAAGGCAGATGGTAGCCGTCCAGTTTGTAACCTGCTCTAAACATAGGTTACATTTTTTTAGTGAGGGAGCTTATGTTAGATGACAAAAAGACAAAAACCTGGGTGTCAGCTGGGTATAACACAATGCTGAAGCCTAAAAAACAGATGATGTTAGATTGACGGTGGACGTACAGATTAAACAGCATGAGGATCAAGGAAGAGCCATGCAGTACTCCATATTTGAGTTTATAATTCACCAAGATGCTCCTGCCTAGATTGTCGTGGTGTGGAAAAAAAGTATTAATTAAATTCAGATTTGTGACTGGGGGTGAATCATTCAGCATTCCGTCCATCATCTGTTCTTTTTGCATTTGTTACCCTAAGTGAGTAGGGTATGCCCAAACGGGGGTCCCTTACCATGAGAATCAAGCTAGCCTGGCTGATGAGGGGTGTAACTCTGAAACCTGTCCATGGATACCTGTTTTTGGTCCAGGGAAGACCTGGCCTGGCAGCTTGGGTTGGACTGTTTCCATAGGGAGCAGGCCAACTGATCTGGTGTAGCTAGTAAAACAATGATGAAATTAACCCAGATCTGTGACTGGGGGTTAAGGTTTGATTAATTCATCTTTCCGCACATCATCTGTTCTGTTTTAAAAAAAAATTAGAATGCATACAGCATGTACTGCCCTGCAATGGCTACCAGCACTGTAACTCCTTCTCACCCCCTCAAAACCACTCCATTGCTCTCTAG
Organism: Lissotriton vulgaris; assembly: GCF_964263255.1. Lineage (NCBI taxonomy): Eukaryota > Metazoa > Chordata > Amphibia > Caudata > Salamandridae > Lissotriton > Lissotriton vulgaris. The sequence goes on along the minus strand of NC_141688.1, from coordinate 189,860,440 downwards.
CACTCTCTTTGTGATCATTAGCATTTTTAGTTTATATTATTTATTTATTTATTTATTTATTTATTTATTTATTTATTTATGTATTTATATTGATGGCTGGCAACTCCACTTTTCTGCTGGGCCACCACATTTTCATAAAATGCTCTTGTACGCTATTGATTTATTTTTAAATGTACTTCTCCAAATAGCATCTGATTTTTCAAATGGTGAAAAACAAATCAATAAAATGGGATCTTCATCATTACGTAGGTGTGTGCCTGAATGATGCCATGCACATATGTGATCAATCATGGGAACGCCTACAAAATGATGTGGCTACCAGCAGCATCCTACCACATACGCACAAAGATGCATTTCTTTTTGCCTAAACTCTACAGCATCAGCAAAAACCATTGGCAAAGACATCAAGTCAAAAAGGCGAGACTTATTGGCCTTGCTAATTATAGAGGATTTCTATAATCCGGGTCATGAACATGCAATTATTAATATGAATATAGAGTGATAATATATATTTGTAAATGAAATGCCCATTTTCTACTGTATATCATATCTTTTTGGTACAGGCAAGAGTTTATCTCTACAGGTGTTTGCAGGAGAGCTCATTATATACAAAGGTATTAGTGGGTGAGTGGATTTTTCAAATAAGATGTTAGAAGAGAATAACAAGGGGGCAGGGAGATTAGTTACCTAAATGAGAGTTACAGGATAATTCAGGTGTATTATTACCTTATAATTATAAATTTGCTATTACACCATTACACAAAACTGGCATTTGCTACTGTATTGAGGGCCTTCCAGTGCAAAGTCTGTACTTGCATTTCACACAAAAAAAATTGCAAAAAAATAAAAGCACCTTGTTAGACTCTGCGTCTTTAGGCGCGTCTCCCCTGAGTTTTTGCTTTCTGACCTCCCGGTTTTGACTCTGTTTTTGCTGGCGTAGTGTTTCTGCTCACTTTTCTGACTGCTGATCAGTGAGCAAGTGCTCCTGTGGTAAATTGTATTAAGGATTGGTGTTTCCATGATTGGATATTTGATTTACTAGTGAGTTCCTAGTAAAGTGCACTGAGTGTGCCAATTCCTGTAAATCAAATACTACTAGTGGGCCTGCAGCACTGATTGTGTATCCCGGAAAAGATACCTCAGACCTGCCATTGCAGAGTCTGCGTGCAGTTTGTAACTGCCATGTCGACTTGGTCAGTGCATACCCTTGCCGGTCCCCCACCTTCCCTTTTCTTACATGTCAGCCACCCATAAGGTAGGCCCTAGGTACCCCTGTGGGCAGGGTGCAGTGTATGTGAAAGGTAGGACTTGCCCTGGTGTGTGTGGCATGTCCTGATAGTGAATTACAGCCAATTCCGTTAATCGCTATTGCAAGGCTACCTGTTCTCCATAGGACAGAATGGGGAGTATGTTTATAACATCTTATAAACATAACTTGGCTGGAAAATTAGGCAGGAAAATAAAGTTTAGTATGCCTGTACTCAGAATCTAAAGATGCATCTTTTAGTGAAGATGATTTTTGCATGCAGTGGTTGAAAATACCACTTTTATAAAGTAGGTATTTTCTTGCTCAGTCATCCTGTGTTCCTCTAAGAATGTGGTTTGCCTGTCTGGGTTTTGGATGACAGAAGGCTGGGAAGCAGGAGTCCCTTCAGATAGTCTATGTGGGTCAGATAGGGCTGAATAGCCTTAGGCTGCAATGGGGGATGGGGAGGATATTTCAATGGCCCTCAAAGGGCCTTGTCTGCCTCTGACCATGCCGTCCCCACCTCCTACCAGAGAAGGCAGTACTGGTTCTGGCTGGGCACATACACCCTCTGCCCAAGAGATTAAAGGATTTAGGGATGTAAATATTGTGGTCAGACCCCTGAACTTAATAACTCTTTTGGACCTAGAAGACTGCCAAGCAGAAGAGCTGGAAAAGCTGTGAGGAGGGACTACCACATTACTGTGTGTTTTGCTGCATTGGTCTGCAGTGGCTGCTTCTGTCTTGGGCAGGGAAAGGACTGGACAGAACCTTCTGCAATCTACTGTTGTGAGTTTCTCCAAGGGCTTGAGGTAGAGCTTGCCCTCAGTTCAAGAAGTCTCAGCAACAGCAAAGACTACAAGCTCCTCTGCCCTCAGCACTGGGAACTGGGTGTTTTATGCTGCAACAGAAGAAAAGCAACCCAACGATGTCTACGCCACCGCTGCCAACTCTGTGGAACCCGCAGAGAGCACTGCCGCAACACCGCACCGTGACCCTGGTCTCACTAATGATGCCTGCTGATGCCGCCACCGAGCCGCTGCTTGCACCACGACCTGTGGGCCCGCACTCCACACCGCCTCGCTTCACAATGACGGCGTGGTAACCCTGACAACGCCACTCCACACCAACATCTATGCAACTGCTGGCACTGTGGTTCGTGGCCACCGCTCGTGAAGTCACATGATGCAACACCCTCATCCCACACCGCAGCCTTGGCCTACCGACGCTGACGACAGCGCCATCGACTCCAGTTCATCAACTGACAACATGCACTGCAGCCACGACGACGCTGCTGCTTTTACTGCGATCTGCCAGTACTGTGACAAGCACCGCATTCACTTCACACCTGTTCTCACCGACGACACCATCTGATGCCGATACCGATCGGTTGCTCGCACCACGATCTGAGGGCACCACACCCCCCACCACTGCACTATGGGCTGCAGCTCTCAATGCCTACCAATGCTAGTGCTCCTGACTTTAACAGAGAGAAGTTCATTCTGCAACGCATGTGACTTCGAGGGCCCCGACGACTCCTGCAACAACTTCTGGAACAGACGCCTGCGGGCTCCATGCCTTCGGAAGCTCAACAAGATGTCGCCGACTCCCTGCATTTCTAAAATGTACTGTTTGCAGGTCTTCCAGCTCTGTAGGTGGCCCACAACGCCGTGGTCAGCCCGAACTATTTGGTTTTATTTGTTCACGATGCCGTGATAGCCCCGGATGGAGCTATCGACATCAAGGAACTGTTTTTCAAGCATATTTTGATAACTGTAGATTTTTAAGTACTGTATTGTGGATTTTTATCGTTTTTAGTCTTGTCTTGAAGTATAAACTGGTGTGGTGCCCTTTTGTAGTGCTAATACTGTATTACTGTGGGTTACAAGCAAATGCTTTACACACAAGATAAGCCTGACTGCTCGTGCCAAGCTACCAAGGGGATGAGCAGGGGTTATTTCAGGAGTGAAGCTCCCTTATCCTGACTAGAGTGGTGGTTTCTGCCTGGCTTTGGCGCATACCCTAGCTACCAAAAATCCACTCTCTAACACACCTTGTTCCTTTGCGCTTGTGGCAAATTATTATGTAATATGGTAGTGTAATTTCACAAATGAGAGTAACACAAAAGTACCAAAAGTATGACATCTGGATGAAATATATAATTTTGCTCTTTTATTGGTTTAATTGTAAGGCACTACTATACATTTTGGTGCCTAGACCATGCAGGCATGGCTCCTAAATATTAATTCTAGAATATTGTAGGGTACTTATATCAATGACATATTTTAGAGGGACAAAATATTGAAAAGTATTATAGATTTGCTCGAACTCCACATATGTGTATCTTGATGATATATATACCTTTAAGGTATTGATAGTCATCTATAGTTCTCTCAGTGCACTTACCATTCAATATGCTGTGCCTCGATATTTTGTACACAATATTGTTGTGCCAAGATATTTTTGTACTCGTTATTCAAGCGTACTGTCAGCTGGACTATATACAGAGCAAATACAGTTAAAAAGATAGACTTGAGAATTTACAAATAGAAGTGTCCCAACCCACAATAGAGATGGGAATGGTGCAGTAGTACAGTCTCTCAGTCTATGCGCCATAGAGTGAGACCGAGAATGAGACATTTGATAGGAAGAAATGCTGGAGATTTGGGGTGATTATAAATTGTGATTTGGGCTAATCAGTTTGTGCCATTTTCACAAATTTCTCTGGAAAAAGTCTTCCCCCAAAAAGTGTCCCCCCACTTTGGCCCCATTTTTGACTGTTAGATGCTGGTTTTCTGCGTCTTACTGTGCCCAGGGCCTGTGCTCTGTGTAAAAATTACATGGTAATTTGGTATAATTACACTTGGCAATGACAGATACCTGTAAGTCCATAGCTCTATCAACTTGCCACAGGTAGATTGATAATAACTATGTTAGAAAGTAAGTAGTTATTAAACTTTCTTTTCTGTGAGCTAAAATCAAGCCTTTCATCTGCTCTTTCCTAATTAGCCAGCCTCTGCACAGGCTGATCAGGCTCATCTACTGAGGTGTGAAAAGCCCTGGAAAAGCCCTGCTAGAGAGCCAATTGGTTTCCTGTTGGTGGAGAACTACAAACTGCAGAGCAGATGGCAGAAAGGGGAAGAAGGGGTAGCCAAACAGGTCTGTAGAAGGAGAATGACACTCATGGACAGCACTTGCTCACCTCACCGCCACATCCTGCCACCCAAGCCACACAGGATCTTGGATTTAGATTCAGAAGTTGGTGGAAAGGGGAATGTTTAAGGAAAATTAGCCACACCAGTAGGTTGGGTGATCTAGCTCCTCTGGAGAGACGTTCTCCATTTTGGATTTTGAGACTAGTGCTTTCTGAGACCAGAATATGTCACACTTTCGACAAAGTGGTGTTCCACCTATGTGGCACACTGCTTCCTATTGGTCAGGGTTGTCACGCAGCTTGAAGTCCAGGAACACTCGATAACTATGAAGAGCTGCATAGCTCCTTAGATCTACTCCCTGAAACTTCAAGGAGAAGAAGAACTGCCCTGCTGGAATCTGGATCAGCACTGCACCTGCTATACAATCTGCTACTACAGACCTAAGGACTTTGCCTTGCTACAAGAAGGACTCCCTGTAAGCTACAGGTTATTAGAATCCACCTGCATCATCTCCACCAACAGTGCCCATCATGAAGTGCTACTAGTTGACTTTTAAGGATTTGGCCAGTTACATTGTGTGGTTTGTAGTCCAGACATCCCAAGGACAATCTAGGAGATACTATACCCTTAGATTTGTGTTGTGGACTCTGTGAGCCCTAAGGGATAATTCAGGAATAAGTTCCAGAAGTTTTGGAGCAGGTTTTGGAAAAAGGACCATAAGGTCACCGACTCGAATTCGAGAGTAAAGCCAGTTTCCTTCAAAAGCGACCCAGCCTGGATTTCAGGTTCGTCCTGCTGAAATCTCCAGAGTTACAGACATCGAAGATTTAACTGAGGCTTCACATAGTAGCACTCTGATGACTTTGCATCGAAAATTGCCAGCTGGAGGGGACCGCTCGTCGTAGAGAGAAAAATTCTCCAGAAAGGTTTTCCTAGACCGAATATAAAATTATGAGCGAGGCCTCCCGCTTAGTTTAACCGACCAGAACTCCATTGTGGTTGGCCTAGAACTCTGACTTTGTCCGTTTCAAGTGCGACTAGATGTCCCAAAGTGGCGCTTTGTTTTTAAGTTCTAGAATGTGTTAATTCTTCTAAATTTCATATCTCCACCTACATTGGATTTTTGTCATTTTAGTGTCTATATGTTTATAGAAACAGAAAGCCATTTTAATAAATAGGTGTTGGATTTTTATTGTCAATTATGTCTTAATTAATGTTTTTAAATGCTCTACAAACATGTCTCCGAAGTTACACCTCCCTGATCGTTGCCAGCTAACAAGGGTAGAGCAAGGAACACTTTATTGGGACCTTGACTGACGCTTTTATTTTGTTTGTGACCTCATTTACACTTGTAAATCACTACTTATCACTACACATAGTCCACTTTTCAACACGTCTCTATTTTGTTTTTGTGGGGTGGATCCTATATTTGGAGCTCAATTCCAAGTCAGTATATCAAACTAGTTATTAGTGACTGAAAAATGTTCCCAAAAGCTTACCATGTGTTACTACTTTTACATGTGAGAATATGTATGCATTTTTCTGTAAGAAAAATGCTAATGCAAACTAACACATTTTACACAAAAATACAGTACAATAAACTTCCTTCCTGTTTCTTCTGAACAAATGTTATTTTTCTTTTGAAGAACCCTTTCCCCTACTTCCCAAATAACGTTGGGGGTTTTGTGCCCCAATTGCACTCTGAAACACATTTGCTCCACCCACCTTTTAGAGGAGCAATTTTGGAGAAGTTGCAGGATTGGAAATTGCCAGTAAATATTTACAAAAACGTGTGAGTTAATGAGTGTTGTCCAACTTTTGCTAATGTATCCGCCCAGGAATGTCCACAAACACACCACTGGTTTTGCTCATACTGAAATCCAACCAGGCTGGTGGAATTTTTGTGTGAGCAAATTTCATCTGTGAAAGTCAAACCTCACCATTCAGGATTCTGTGAACCAGAATTAGGACCCTGCTCGCATCTGTGCTTATATCTGTTTATAGCTAAATAGTAGGTAGCTGTATGTGCAATTAGCTACGTATAGTGTTATGAGTACTATAAATCTGTGCAAATGTGTAATAATAAATAAATGTGCATTCTTTCTTGGAAAACAGCCAGTGTACGCCTGCATGTGAGTGAAGAGAAGCTTAATACTGTCAATAAGGTAGAAAAAATACTTCACTCTGGTTCGCCTCAAAAGGGTCAATGTTAAGTATTTATAGCTGGTTGCCTAGCGGTGCCAGAGATGACACTGTTGCAGTGGCGGCTTTTGTGTGCTAAGGGAAAGGCTGAGGCTGCCTGACTCCTGTCTTGGAGGCTGTCCTTAGGCTATGAACGAAGTGTGAAGGACAGACCCAGAGGCTAATGTCCGGATACAGACGGGAAGATAATGAAGATGAAAATAAAAGTCAACACAGAGATATTTTTGTCTCGTTTTGGCTGCAGGGCGTGTTCTAAATTCTTGGAGGAGTAGATCTGAATACATGTGACAGAGTCCTTGTAGAACCAGTGTTGGGAGGACATCTCTGTTTCTGTTCATTTTAGAATACCAGGCAGGGGCAGGGCTATAGATGAGAGTTATTGGACTGCCCTCGAAGTCTGGATGTATGATGATATTCAGAGTAATATCACACAACAAAGCAGCAGCACACCGTGGCAGCCAGGGCCTGTTTGCAATAATACATAACTCAATCACAACACTATATAGTAGTTTTTCTTTTACATGCACTTGTTTGTATTGTAGTGTGCAAACAAACTTTTCACCCAAATATTGACAAATGGCAATTAATGCATGAAAGAAAGGTTCTGGTGTTTTATGGCAAACATTGCTTTAAGGTACCCTTGCTCCTGGGGTGGTCCTAGTGCACACGGTGACTTAATTAGTTTGGCATGAGCCCTATTAAGATTTATAAATGGGCTTCACTTATATAGTGAAAGACAGGCAAAAGTTGAGGTCTCAGCTACTGCTAACAGCCCTGGACCTTGGTGCCACTGCACCATCTGTACCACTCCTAGGTAGGCCATAGATTGCGCTAGGATTTCGAGATATCTAATTATTATGCACATAATTTACATTTAGATGTAGTTCATGCAGTTTTGTCTGATGTGGATATCCTGAAGATCTGGCATAGTCCATGTTTGTCTTGATTCCACCTCTTACCTCTTCCATTTACTACCAGACACCCCCTTTAACTCACTCTTCCAGGTTCTTTTTCATTCCTGATTCCTTCCATTGTCAAGGTTTTTCGTTTTTTTTTCTTCCAGTCTTTGTCGGGAAATAGAGAATACACTTTGCACTGCTTCAGGAGTGGTCAAAGACATTTAATACATGTTGTGATAAGAAAAGCAACACATATTGAGTCATCCTAAAACACAAACGTTTTTGAACCAGGACAAAATGGAGAAAATTAATTATTAAATCATCACTAAATATTAATACACACTTGCTTGTGACTTATTATAGGCGAACAAAGCGAACTAGGATAACGTTCCATTATAAAATATTGAACAAAGAGATTTTGCACTATTTTCCTACTTATGTGTGCCAAAATGAAACAAGATTCAAAAGGTCTCAAGCCTACTTCCCCCTTTCATATGTACATATACTTGCTCATTTCCTTCTCACTCTTTCCACACAAAAATCGTGATGGCAAATTGCACAATTTTGTGTTAATATTTCGGAAGATCTATTTAAATGTTCTGCACTTGAAGGAACCTCTGGTTGTTATGTCGTCCCCACAGTAGTGCACACGTCTTATGTGTTTTTTTTTATCTCTGCTGAATTGTAAGACGATTGCAGGTAAATTGAGAGTCGTGTTCCTGATAGAAAATAGTGGAGTACTGATGGCATAATAAGCCAACGCAGGTGGAATAGTCTAGTAAGTTGTTTTATACTACTCTTTTTGTGATTCTTTTACCAATGCTTGTTTAATTTTAGTTGCGTTCTTAAAATATCTTGGAGTTGTGATTCTGTCCGACGGAGAGTGCTGGCAGAAGGGTGTTCAGTTGCTGCTCTGGTCATGGGTCAGTTTATCTGGATTACATTTATTTCTATAGACCCACCTCTTTTTGTTGTTCTCATATTGTCCCATACTACAGCTGGAAAGTAAATTAACTCTGTCTACTTCTTGGTTTCAGTAATTACTGATTGAGAAGTGTCCCACCAATCTGACAGACAATTTGTTATCCCCTATCTACCTCACAATCATAGAAGAAACTACAAAGTAGCTGTATATCCCAGGTGGATTAAAGGTACCCAAAGACGGAATGTAAGGGTAAAGCTTGTAATATGTAAGAAACCGCCATTGCCCACCCCCCAAAAGGGAGTGGTGGCGTGTCTTAATGACTGGAATAAGGAAGAAAGGACTTCGAGTAATAGATTCACCGATATGTAACTGAGACATTACTTCCGTGTGCAGTTCCTTGTCTCAAATGTCTAGAGGTAATTTTTTGTAGGAAGTAGTCATTGTTCGGAGAGCAAGAGGGGCCAATAAGCGCATAGAAAAACAATTCTCTTTATTGAGTCCTGCTTCTATCTCTATCACCAACAGTAGGCCTTCCAAAATGTGTGATTGTTTGATGAACTCTGATTGGGTTGTGAGTTCAGTTGTGATGTCATTCACCGAATGGTCCCTTTAACAAGACCTTTGGCTAAGATGCTTCCCTCTTCCTAGGCTACAGCAGCTGTCAGGCATCATTGTGTGACATCATAATGAGCCTCTTCAATGAGCTAGGCACGAGCAACAGGAGTAAAATACTGCAAGTCATGTTATGATTTGTCAGAGGAATATTAACAGTGCTTAATTTGAGCCTGTGCTTTCCTGTGCTAAGGACCAGCAAATAATTTTTAACACTGGCCCTTATGACAGTCTGCCACATGGTACAGTTGTTTGTTAATTCAATATACATGAAAGTGACTAATGGCTAGCAACCAAGCCACTTTTATTGCTTTGGAGGCCTCCAATAGTCCTAATTGTTATGCTTGCAGCTGTGTGATGCTTAGTAGGTAATAGGTACTGTCACTGGCAAGGCAATGTGTGGTGTAAGCTGTGGGGGCATCCTGACCAGGACCCAGAACTGTTTTCATTACAAATTAGGAACTGTATTAATACTTCACAAGCTTAAAGGTTGTTGAAACAGTAATTCAAGTTCTTGTCCTGAGCATACTGACTACTAATCTTGTCGCCGTTTTTTAATGCTAGATTGGATCCAAATCTCTCAATCAAACTTTGACTGTTACTCATGGAACGTTTCACTACTCCAGCTCTAACACTTTTCCTCTCTCATGGAGTAGTTGAGTGCCCACTAAGTTGTTAATGCTTTCTGCAGAATATGGTAGGGAGCACATCATGTAAAGTCCAAAGTTGTTGCAAACTAGTTCATCCTTTTCAACTCCAAGCATTAATGGCCATTAGACAAAGTTCAGGTTTGTGAGAGCGGCTAGCAATATTACCTAGAACGACATTTTCACTAGCTTCTGTACCTCACCTGTAGCGCTGTGAAGCATTAAACAAAGTTCCACCCAGAAGACCTGATTTGTTAGGTCCTCAATCACTTTGTGGAATGTTAGAGCTGTAGTAAAGAAGGTAAGTTTCCTTGTGGATGAACCAAACCAATCTCCCCACTGTAGTTTCTAAAAGGACCCTCTTCTCTGCTTGTTGTCTGGGTTTGCAAGAACATATCATGAACTTCCTTTCTCACACCCACATTAGCGATTCTCAGGCCTCTGTCAATCAATCAATCAATCAGAACACTTGTGAAGCGCGCTACCTACCCGTGAGGGTCTCAAGGCGCTGAGGGAAGGGGATGCCGCTACTGCGCGAAGAGCCAGGTCTTGAGGAGTCTTCTGAAGGCGAGTAGGTCTGTATAAAAATCCATCGGTCCTCACTGAGGGGAGAGGAGCGTCTCTCTATTAGCCTCAACTGCATTGCAAGATAGGGCGAGCATCTTACATTGGTGGGTTCTTCCTTCAAAGCCCATAATACACAATACACTTGTATCAAGCCTGCTCCTGATATGAGAGGGAGTCTCTTCTGTCTGACAAAGTTCCCGGTCCATCACTGTTTCCCCAGAGCCTAATCAAGTGATAGCTTTCTTCCAGTTTGCAGACAAGCAGCTCACATCATTTCTTCACAGTTCCCCACCAGATTGAGGTGTTTAACTCTCTACATAAAGGGAGTCAAGCCACATGGGATTTGTATCACCTGCCACTTTTGTAAAAATGTCAAGGTGGACAACATTGTGACTTTTCCCATTGCTCGTTATAGTAGTTGGAGAACTGCAACCATTAATTGTATCTTCTTCCCTTTGCAATTGCAGTTGGTGGACACCACATTTAATGTTACTTTGGGTAGACACCGCCTTACCTACTTTAGAGCTTTTTGATGCCTGTCAAGGCTGGACTTTGCTGTCACAGTAGGTTTATCTGCTTTCGGCCAGTCAATACCAGATGCCTGCCTCATCACTGATGTCATCCATTAAGGACTGGACTGTGGACACCCTGAGGAGCAGTGCCTTGTGGTGCCCAGTACAAAGTGAGGGAGATTTGCCTTCGTAACCTGTGGCAGTACCTCTACGTGTGGTTCTTGGCCACAGAAGGAGCCTCAATCTATACACGTAGTGTTGGTGCTAGAGCCCATACTATGCAGAACTTAGTTCAACAATGGCTAAGAATTTGTTAGGAATCATGTCAGTATCCAAGTTCCCAGTCTAGCACTCTGTGACTTAATTGGCACCCTTCTGCTGTACTGCTTCTCAAAGCCTTGCCAGGATCCAACAAACAGATCACCAGCACGGGTACGCGGCGTTGATCTGAGGATAGTGCGTCCGCTTAGGGATCTGGCTTCATTTGCATACCCGCCTTTTGCCGAGCATAGGACGCGCCTGAGGTGTGTCTTCTGCCAGACAAATGGCAGCCAGTGACATTGTTAGTTTTAAAATGTCACAGATGCTCCTGGTAATAAATTAGATATCTGGATTCTGGACCCATTATTACAACTCACCTTCTTAAATATAAGCACTGTGTTAGCCTCGTGGATAATTCCATGCTACCTAAAAATCCCAAATGTAGTAATAAACAACAGCCACAATTTCCAAATAGTTCAGCGGTAAGTCTTTAGACTGTAAATATCACTGTTGTTTTCTCCATTATGATGAACACAGCAAAGCCCAGATTTGTGGACACATTCTGTCACTGTAATGGATGGAGACAGTTTTCTGACAACCACATTGCTTGAGGACACAAAATTGATATGAGTCGTGATTTGGTGATCAGTGGCTCAGCATTCCATTATGGTTTTACTCTCAGTCTCAAATTGCATCACAACTGAAGAAGTCTTTTGAGGATACTTGATTTGTAGGATAAATTACCAGGTCATCACCAGGATCTCTGTTCAGCGCTTCGATTACCTTCTGGCACTAGTCCGCACAATATAAAATTGTAATAACTATGAGAGTGAAGGTGTGCAGCCATTTGTGTGCATTCTATGATTTGCCATGTATTGTCGTGCCCCACGCACACATGCACATCAATGCACCAGAAATGCCAGGGGTAGCAGAAGTAACATCTTACTCCCTTTGACATACACTTTCACTCACAAACACATGCTTACACATACACACACATTCACACTTAGACACACTTTCTCTCTCACATTAACATACTCTGACACCCAAGCCTGCACACAATATACATTTAAAATTAGTGTAATAAAATAATTGACAGAACAAGGAGAGTTGAATTCCTTCTGAGGACGTGCTTCCAGTGAATCCCTAGCACTGATTTTGCCACCTCTTGGGCCGTGGATCCAGTGGTGCCTTCTAGGGAATAGGGGTTTGTGAGACAAGGGCAGGGGGGGAAAAAATATTAAATAAAACTCACTTAACGTCTCATGACGGCCGTCTTTCCTCAGCAGGAAGCACACAGGCTCCCTTAAGCCAATCACAACACTGCAATGCAGCGTTGTGATTGGTCTGAGCACTGTGGTCCGGTGCTCAGACATACAGTTGGAGTCTGCAAGTGTTCCTCACCAGTCTGTGCCCTACAGCCTGGCGGAGAACACGCAAAGTGCTCATGACGGTTTGACCAACCCAAGATAGCCGGCCAAACAGTGATGCTTGCTTAATTTGCCAACCACTCCTCCCCCTTTGACCCCAGCCCCGCTCTAACCTAGCCCCGAAGTGAATAGAAATAAAATGAATTATCTCTGTTATTATCATTTTAATATACATTTTTCCTTCTCTGAGAGCAGTGGGGCGTGGCTCCTCTGCCTTAGCGGATAAGCTGCCCCTACTTGTATCACAAGGACAGTGCTAGGGGTCGCAAAGGGCAAACTTGGGGATTCAAGTGCAACTCCTAGGGACCACTAAATGATGTTGATGCACCCACAATTCGCAAAGAACCCCTTCTCTCAGTTCTACGCTGGGGCTTTGTAGGGGCCATACGAGTAAGTGGTTATTAATTTTAGTTAACTTTCTTTTATTTTATAATGCTGAAGCACCCAGAATTATTCAGGCACTTTACAATGAAAGATAACCAACATAAAGAGAACCGGTTATAGTAATTAATTGGAGGGGAAAAAGAAGCCCTCAAGAAGCACAGTGAATTCAATATATTTAGGAGAGGGGAGCAAGGGAGGTGAATAGAACGTAGAGCACATGCAACAGATTCCAAAACAGTCCAAAGAGACAGTCTTGAGTCCAACTATTCACAATCATTTTATTTAAATTGTTGCAGGTGTCACTGTGAGGTTTGGGACCGCGCTGTGAACTTAGAACTTGCCACTAAAAATGCTGTTTTTAAAATTTGCAAATAAATAAAGCAATTGTTTGTGTGTTTTCTTACCTGCTACCTGAAGCTGGATCTTGTTATTTCTTTATATAGGGTTAAGCAATTAAGCAATGTAACCAGAACACCTATGGCCAAATGTAACAAGCCTTTTTTCATTCTCATGGTCAACTTCCTAGTCTAAAATAAAGTTAGTCACAAGTTTTTCAAACACATTTTAAATAAAAAATATTTTTTAAAGCAACCACAGACATTGTGGTCTACTGACCTCAGCAGGCCACCATCCCATTGATGACTGTGATTCATAGTGGTTCCCAGTTTACATCATAGTTTAATAATAAAAATGAGGTAGGTCGAATGCGACCTTATACAAACCAGGTTTTTGCAAAACTGCCTATTAGTACTAAAGTTGATTTGCAAAAACAGAACGGATTTGGTAAAGGTTTGTACACAATTTCCTATTCTAAACATTTAATCTAGTGTATCAGTGAATTCTGGGAGTACTCCCAGTATCTATCAAACTAATATCAAGAACACACCAAAAAGGCAGAGACGATCTGCTATGCCCTTAAAAATGACAGAGTTTCAATGAAAGTAGAGGAAGTATTGTTCATAACATTCTTACACATTCTAAAAATAAATAATACAATTAATAAAGTAATCATGTATAAACCAGATCAACATAGTGGTTCAATGAATTGGAAGCAAAAAAAACAAAATGTACATTGAATGAACAAGGAAGCTTATAAAAAATCTTGAAATTCATGCTGTCAGAGGTGCCTAGACCAATATGGACCTTAAGTTCAAATGTGCAGGTCCTGAAAGTGTCCTTCCTCAGGTGGATGCTGGGATTTTCTCAAATACTCCTACACAGTCCTGACTGCATCAGGTGTGATCAAAGACCGAGACTGGCTGGGGACGTTGGACTTTTCTGTTGAAATGCACCTTTCGGTTCTCAATGCAGGGATTATTTTTAAGCTGTTTTCCCCGAGCGCTGCTCTGTGAATGCCACGCTGGGACTGACACAGCATGAGCAGCGCATCCATGATTTATGAAATGCATCCGTTATCCGGGCATCAGAGCTCTGGCAGGCTTCATGGAAGCTGATGTGTTGTTGAAATTGTCATTGCGCTCAGCTTTGTGTCTAGACTGCGGATTCCGCACTCCTCTGGGAAATTCATTGTAAACATAGTACAGACCCTCAGGTGGCAAGCAGTCTGCGACCTAAAATCACTGTCTGTCTGGTGGCTTCGTGGTCTAATGCGTCCTCTATAGGGGCTATGTTTGACCTCATGGTCACAGGTTCAAATCCCGGTGGTCCACTCAGTCTTTCATCCTTCTGAGGTCAATAAAATGAATACTATTGAGATGGGCAAAAATAATCAGCACGAGATGCCCACAGGTGTACGTGCGCTTTGCAAATATACATGCAATGTTATGTTATCTAGCAGGACTGGTCAGCAGCTTCAGGCTTCATGGTCACGGTGGGTCGTCTGCAGTAAGCTGCCACCCACAAAAACCCCTTCTATTTGAAGACTGGGGGAAGGTTAAGAGAGAGGGAAGCGAAATGGGAGCAAGAGGATGAGGTGGATGGCGAGGAAGAGAGAGAGCCTTAATAAGTAGTCCTTCTGACTTTACAATACGGGAAACATCCTTTACAACGCAACCATTACATCCTACTACACTTACAACGCAGTCATTACATCGCAACATCCTTTATATCGCATGTCACTACAACGCAAACATTACAACGCATGACACTACATCACAGGACACCACATAGCATGTCACTACAACGCATACCATTACAATTCATATCACAGTTTCTAAACAATAAGTCTGTCAGGAAGTTCAAATCATTTTTGGACTTCATTCAATCAACTGGTGACAGAACACTTTTCTTAAAATTCAGATATGGAACCCTACCACTAAATTCTTTTACTGGAAAGTGGAGACCTTCCCTGCCTGACCATACCTCATGTCCATGCTGCCCATGCCCCAAAGAGTCATTAGCACATTTTTTATTTGCTTGTAGAGCCTATAGGGGTGTAAGAAGACGGTGGCTTAGGCCAATTTGTAGGGAGCTGAGCTTCAGACAGCACCTTAATGTCCTGCGCATTCTCACAACAGATGTTTCATCATTGGTTTTGGTGTGTGGGGTTGCGAAATATCTGGGAAGAGCGTGGCAGATAAGATCTAAACAGCTAAAGATGATTTCAAATGAGGGTGCTAAATGATATACCAGGTTAACTGTGTCTGAACATGCTGCTATCCTATTTTTAATGATCCTACTGGTGCATCCAATTTTAATTGGATATATGTTTTTATTGCACATAAATTTGCATCGTGTCTTGTATGAATGTTAAGGGTTGTTGGTACTTGAAAGTGGTTTTTACTTTTATGATAAATGTTTTTATCGAATAAAGTGTTACAACAATTTATATCATTACAACGCATAGTACCTCTACACTATTCAAAACCTACCCTACTGTTGTACACCCTGGAGTTAAAATAGTAATTTTTACCCCTATAGGAACCAACACTTACCCTACTGTAGCACCCCCTGGAGTTAGAATAGTAATTCAAACCCCTATACAATCCAATACTGACCTGAAATGCAATGTGATGGTATGCCTTGTAATGGTATGCATTGTAAAGGTGTAATGGAATGGAATGAGTTGTAAAGGTAGTTTCTAAAGATGCGATTTAGTGTCATGCGATGTTATGGAGTGCGTTGTAAAGGATGTTACGATGTAAAAAATGCATTGTAAAGGCATGCATTGTAAATGTATGTGTTGTAACGTCACACATTCTTACAATACACCATCATGTCTTCAGCTTTTATTTCTATGCAGGCTCTCTGCCTCTCATTAGCAAAACATAACAAATAACGTATTCCTCAACAACCAGATTCATTCTACTTTTTATTTCAATTCGAAAAGACACTTTGTGTCTCTATCCACAAGTTCGCTTCCTTGGTAACTCCTGCTTGATTCAAATTGCATCGCACAATTTCTAATCATGCGGGTGTCTGTAAGTCATAGCACTCATTCCTGGAAGGGCTGGCTCTTCAACATAAGCCAGTCACCCACATGGCCTGTTTATATTATATTTATTTATTTATTCAACAGTTTGTTACCGAAAATATATTTCACTGTTATAATTTCTAAAACAAAAAACAATTGTGCATTTTCCAGTGTGTTATTGTTAATGAAATTACTCCTAAACCTTTAGAACAATCGATTACCTATTTCTCTATGCTCTATAAATGTGTTCAACATGTCTATGTTTGCCATTCCGTTCCATTGTATGATAATCACTGCTACTTGTATTTTTTTTACATTGCACAATATAACAGATATTACTATATCAAATTCCATATAATATAATATAATAGCTATTGCCTTTTCCACAATATCACACATCGCAACACTTTTATTACTTGCATTCCCAAATCAAAATTTTAAATTACTTTATTATTAATATTACCACTCTGTATTTAGTTCATTTAATATTATTTAACAATTATCCCTTCTTCAATTTCCACAAAAAATTATATCAATCAGTACAATTAATGCTACTGCCATTCTCAAAATTTACCAAATTGTAAAAATTATTACCTCCATTGCTGCAATATAAGAAGTATTACTGCACCATATCACACCATTTGTAAAATATTCTTAACTGAGTTATAGGCGCGATATGCAGATGAGGGCCTTTCACAACAGTGATACCCAGAGGCAAAGGGGCTGCAATCCTATTTGACCCCCAAGGATAAAATCTTTTTAAAAAACTGTTTAAAAACAAACAAAAAACAAGCATTATAATGTTAGAGCAGAAGGTACACACCAACAATTATTGGATTGGTGCTGCTTCATTGTTCTGGGTGGAGCTCTCACAATTTTAGCATTCTTATAAATTATATATTTTGTTCTAGAGTGAAATTAATAACAATAATAATTGTGACATTTAAGTTTTATTGATGTAATGTAAGTAATACTGATTATAATATTCATGATATATTATGTCAATGGACATTTAAATGATTTTAAAAAAAAATGTATTATGGAAATGTGATATTTTATTTCGTTTGGTCATCCAATAGGACAATTCCCTATTCTTAATTCAAGGGCTTGCCAGAGAAAAGAGTTATATCAATAATAGCCTGTTTCTAGATAGCAAATGATGCCACATGATGGTGCTGCCTTTCTCGCGTTAATAGGAGTTCAGCTAGCGGTAGTCCATCCTTCGATATAACTCATGTTTTTACACTTCCCTACATATGACTGTGAATATCATTCTAATATGCTCCAGCACCCCTCTGTTTAAGCAGTAAAGTTCCTGATAGTCATTCATAGATGCTCCTGGCGTTGTTCAGTCCATGTATTGTTCCTACAGAGTTAGCTATTCAGACCTGGGTATGGCCAGTAGCAGCTGCTACCAGACCCGGGTGGTAGGCGGGAGCTGACTCTGTTCTATAAATTCATATCACTGACCCTGCTGTGCAATCATATCACTGACCCAGCTCTACAGAGTCACGTCACTGACCCAGCTCTACAGATTCACGTCACTGACCCAGCTCTACAGGTTCACGTCACTGACCCAGCTCTACAGAGTCACGTCACTGACCCAGCTCTACCGGTTCACGTCACTGACCCAGCTCTATGGAGTCACGTCACTGACCCAGCTCTACAGATTCACGTCACTGACCCAGCTCTACAGATTCACGTCACTGACCCAGCTCTACAGAGTCACGTCACTGACCCAGCTCTACAGAGCCACGTCACTGATCCAGCACTACAGAGTCACGTCAATGACCTGGATCTACAGAGTTACGTCACTGACCTAGCTTTACAGAGTCACGTCACTGACCCAGCTCTACAGATTCACGTCACTGACCCAGCTCTACAGAGTCACGTCACTGACCCAGCTCTACAGATTCACGTCACTGACCCAGCTCTACAGGTTCACGTCACTGACCCAGCTCTAGAGAGTCACGTCACTGACCCAGCTCTACCGGTTCACGTCACTGACCCAGCTCTATGGAGTCACGTCACTGACCCAGCTCTACAGATTCACGTCACTGACCTAGCTCTACAGATTCACGTCACTGACCCAGCTCTACAGAGTCACGTCACTGACCCAGCTCTACAGAGTCACGTCACTGATCCAGCACTACAGAGTCACGTCAATGACCTGGATCTACAGAGTTACGTCACTGACCCAGCTCTACAGATTCACGTCACTGACCCAGCTCTACAGAGTCACGTCACTGACCCAGCTCTACAGAGTCACGTCACTGATCCAGCACTACAGAGTCACGTCAATGACCTGGATCTACAGAGTCACGTCACTGACCTAGCTTTACAGAGTCAGGTCACTGACCCAGCACAATAGAGTCATGTCGCTGTTCTGGTGCTCTGTTGTCCACCTTATCCTTATCCAGCCTTCTGATTAACATAGTTGTGCATTGAGAAGCAGGATGAACAATGATAATTTTTTCCCCCATCCTTCAGGTCTATCACTGACTAGTTGATTTAGGGCAGAGCAAAACCCTTTACTGAATGGTTCAAAGCTGTGATTCCAATACTTTGTCTTTTGCTCATATTGTGAGTGATGTTTTAGTGCATCCGCTAATGCCACCATTTGACATCCACTAGTGTTTCCTCATGTGCTAAAGTCACGCCTTCGCACTCAGAGACTGCTATTTAGCAGTAACCGCTCACCCCGCACCGGCTCATGCATGCACCTCTTTCCTTCATCGGTGGCTGTGCGGTTGCAGTGAGAACGTAGACGGAACGAGTCAGCCTGAGGATGTTTGTCTGTATCTGGGATCATACACCATGGAGATACCTCCTCCATATGACTTAGTCTATGCCCTGCTTTGGAGGTGACTGCTTTAGCTGCCACCTTACCTGGCAATAATTATATTGGCTCCATATACACCTAGCATTAGGGAAGAGGAATCCACCATAGCAGTAGTACAATAATCCTGTGCACTAAGGAATGGTTGCTGGCACATGGTTCTGTTGGAGGTAAATATGATACGGAGGGCCCACAAACCAGGAACTCTGAGCCAAACATTAAAAAACACAGAAGATGGACATGGTCTGGTCAGAGAATGAGTTTTGGTGAGTGGGGGAGAAGTAGTGTGTTGGCAGTGAGTATGTGGGGTAGGAGTATTGTTTAGAAAGTAAGTGCCTGAAAACCACACTATAAGTAGTAGGTCAGAAGCTTTGTGTAAGCTGAGTAGGTCATATGCTCTGTAATGAGAGTAGGAGACCCCTGGACAGAAGTTGAGAGAGATGCATTCTTCTCCGAGTGAGTGGATGAGAAACACTATGTGCAGGTGAGTGGAGAGGGAATCAGAGAACGGATTGTGCACTGTGGTTCCCTACCTTCCCCCTTACATTTCATAGTTTTGGAGATCCGGCATAGCTGATAGCGCGGTCTTTGGAGCAATCTACATTCTCACCCCAAAGCATTGACGTAATTATTCCCATGCATTAAAAAAAGATGTTAATTGAGGTTGTTCCATTAATGCTGTCTGCCAGGGTAACTAGCTTAAATCTGTTCTGGATCCATTGACTTCAGCTCATACTGAGACCTGCAGCAGCAAATCTTAAAACTTGCTCTCCGGATGATGGCAAGGGGGTGAGATCTTTTGCACCAAGCCAGTAGAGCATGTTGATATGTTCTAAAACAGATTAACATTGCTTCTCCTGTGAGAATGCTTTATTTTCAATTCTTGTTGGGGTATTAATATCTTTGAAACAATTCAGTTAAAACACAGATTCGATATAATCAGGGCGACTGGAAATAAACGATTCTGCAGCCACCCAGTATTTTTCGTAATTAAAGATTCGCCACATATTTCATTGTCTGCTGTATAACCTTTAGATTTTAGGAAAAAAAATGTTTTTAGCTCAATAGGATTAAAGAGTGACGCAGGTTCCTGCGAACTGGAAGGCCCTCCACAAACGGTAACTGGTTAACTTTCAGTTGCCTATTTCTGTGTATGGTGCTAAACTGGTACTAATAATGTGAAATCTTTTCAGAGACATTGTTACCATGTTAAAAAATGTAAAAAAGAACGAAGCAATACTATCACAAAAGTGTCCACATTAAGAAGCAAGATTTGCCTTCTCTAGCTACACAATTTAGTCAACCTTGCCTCACAATTTGGTCCTCATCTTCCGCATAATTCCAGTGGCCCTGGTTATAATCTAGAATAGTTCCTGTGTTATTTTGGTGATTACTGGCTTTTTAGCCAAAAGCAAATTGTTTTCTGGGATCTGTAGTTTTGCTTTTTCTATTGTAAATTTTAGACTCAACAAATCCCAACACAACATATTGTTTCTATAAAGTTAGAATCGGCTGCACATGTCACTCATGGCATAGAGAGGTGTAACTTGACTTCACCTATCTAGGTCTCAATGTACCAACATAAGATATTGGCTTAAAACGAGACAGCACTGGCTTCAGGTGTCACAAATTAAGTTGTTTCAATTAACGGCTAAAGATTACTTCACCGTGGCATCTGGCAGGAAGATATAGACATGGAGCTCATAAAAACTGTGTGAAGACTTTTATTGACATTGTATAAACCGAGTTTATCATGATGTATTTATGTTACCTTTCCTCCTATTCAACAGGGACAAGATAGAAAAATGGAATTTAGGTTCTCTGAACCCAGATTTTAATAACACAGCTTTTGGTAAAAGTGTTTTTTAAATTCTGTGTTGGAAAATGCCACTTTAGGAAGTGGGCATTTTCTTTCTTTACCATTCAGTATTTCTCTTGCTGTTTGTGTATTCAGCATCTGGTTTTTGAGTGACAGGATCTGGAAATGTGCATTCACTCTAGACAGTCACTGGGGGGTTGAGGTATGCCCCGGCTTGCTTGGGTGTCTACTCGCTGGGCTGAATTGACCCGGTCTGCATTTAGAGTGGTCGGAGGAGTTTTGTTTGCACCTGAATAGGCTGTGTCTCCTTTTTCGCAATTCTGTTTACGCCCCCTGTGGTCATGTTGCACCAGAGAGGGTAGGGCTGGTACGTCTGGTTTGGACTATATTTAGATACCCTTGCCACAAAGAGGACAATACCAAAATGGGGTATAAGTATTGGACCAAAAAACCCATGATTTTAGATTACTTCATGAAACAAGAGTACTCTGCCAAGAAGAAGAAGAGCAGGACTGTGTGAGGAGCACAGCATTTTCTGTGTGAGGGGCGGGTTGCCTGAAGTTGCTGCTTTTGTCTGTGGCGGAGGAAAACGACTGACTCTTTTTGCCCCGCTGTAGTGTTCTGCTTGTGAAAAATCTCTAAAGGCTTGTGTGTGCTTGCCTCCTGTTTTGAAAGACTCAGGGACAAGAGAGTCTTCCTGGTGCTTTACATGTTGGAAGTTACTTTGAGCTGTGCTTACTTTCAACTACCTGGTGCTACGCATACTGGAATTTTCCTGGTGCCTTACATAGTTCAAATTTCCTTGTGCTTTGGCAAGAATTTTCATTTGCTTTACTTCTTTTTGGGAGCTTCCGTCTGCTTTACTTCCTGGAAGTCCCTTATGCTTACTTTGATGGAAATACCCTGGTGCTACTCTGCTGGAAACTGCTTTGGCCTAATTGCTGGGCCAATTCCCCCTTCCACCATAACGCGCAACAAGTGAGGCAACACCAGCCTTGCTGTGCTGTGAGGGCCCTGGGTAAAGAAAAACTTCGGAGAATGGAGCACGGAAGCTTCCCTGCTGAGCGAGCACCTAGGAGACCCAAAGCGTCCCCTAGCACCCAGTGCTGCAACAATTTGTCACCTTCCCTGGTGCACATGGCGTGAGGGCGAGGGGTCGTAACAGTGAAAGGGAAAACCCTATCACCTTGCGGCCGAGAGTTGGTATGATCCTCTGGCGCTGCCGGAGGTCTCCTCGCACCAGGAGGAAGTTAGGGTCACCCAAGACACATGGACTGCTTTTCTTGTACCAGGAATATTGACGGCCAGTGGGCCCTGGGGGAATAGGTGGATTGTCCCCGCCCTTGCCTCCATGGGCCATCATCCTGTAGTAGCTACACCACTGGACATTTGTTCAAAGTCACTTTCCACTGCGCCACCTGAGCGCATGCAGCCTATTATTGGCCTCTAGTAGACAAGGTATTTTACGGGAGATTAACGCACTGCTGATGATAGGGTGCCAGCATTCCTGCAACCGGGCTACATCATGGAATTGATTTGTTATCAGTGTTGGGCACTCTAAGGTCTGCCTATTTTCAAATGACCCATTGACCACACATTTGTATAAAAACGTGGTTACTGTCTTGCCATGATGTTCCCAGAAATGTTTTTTTTGTTATGATGCATAGATTTTCTTGTTTACAAGTGCCACTGTTGACTGTCGTCAAGTGCCTAGTGGTAGAGTGATTTACATGATTCTTGGTCATATCTATTTGACATGCATTTTTAGGACGAGTGCCTAGTGGCACAGTCAAATCAAATCAAATCATCTTTATTTTATTTTCATAATTCGTAGGAAACCATAAAAGTACACATTAGACATATTTACAATAAAAGATTTTTAGAGAAATACATGATTTGACAAAAAATTGAATAAAACAACAATTAATTAAAATTGAGATTGGGTCGATGGTTTACACTGAATGTTAGGAAACAGGCAATACATTTAGCATATAATTCATTTTTGTGATTCTTGGTCTTATGTATAAAACAAAGGATATTTTCATGTAAACTTGTATAGAGTTTCTTTTTGTGGTTTAACTAGTGTGTCAATGTAAATGTGTGTGTATTTGTTTCGCAAACGCTTTACAGATTACCTCTGGGATTAGCCTGACTGATCTGCCAAGCCACCAAAGAGGTGAGCAGGGGTTATCGTGTGTGTGTAACACCCTTACACTGACTGGAGTGGTGGGTTCTCTCTGGCTTAGGGCATAACCTTAGCCAACCGGAAACACTGTTTCTAATGATCTAGGGATCCTTGTCTTCCTTCTTCTCCTACTGTTCTTTATGATTTTCATCCTGATCCACTTTTGAGACATACAGATGGCCTTCCTATTTGTCTCTTGGTCCTCTTGATGCTAATTGTCCTGGTCTTGCGTTAGCTGTCTGTGCATGCTTAATGCATTGTGATGTAGTGTTCTTTCAAATAAGTGAGACCTCAATTTTGTCCTAGTTTGGAGCAGCTTAGGGACAGTCCTAACGGATGTTAAGAGGTTGTTTTAGATCCTGGGTTCATGTGTGTAAAATGCCTCTACCTCCTCTGCATCCTGATCATAGGCGAGATGGTGGTCCTGGTGGACTTCCTTTTATTCCCCTCCCCTTCTCCTATCCTTTAGCCTCCTGCTCCTCCTGTCTTGTCGCGGCAGGTTTCTGGACCAGGGTCAGCGGACTCGATATTTCTCTCGCCTCGGTGCCCACTCTGATCAGCGATCACACTCGGCAACTCTGGGCATTAGCTTGCCTCATCTTCACTAACGGCCCCACCAGACCGCCGGGGATGCCTGGTCTCACCCTGGAGATACCCATTAAGGGACCATCTCTCAGGGAAGCCAGGAAGGGTTTCGCAGCGGTCGAAGCGCCTTGGGACCCTCCGGGTAAGTAGTGCGCTATATAAATGCCTATACATTTACATACATTTACATTTACATTTGTCCTGTGTGCGTCTTTTAGGCATTCGAAGCAATAAGGATCTTTTTAATGTTCCTCCTCCTCCTGCTCTTTCTAGTCCTCATACTTGTCCTGGTCCTTCTGATCAGTGGTGGCTCCTCTGCTAAGACAGTGGAGCGCCGTGCCACTGCTCTTGAGTAGTGCAATAAATAAAACATAAAATGATAACATAATGTCATTAGCATCACATTTTTCTCAGTGTGGACTCGCAGCTAGGTTAGGGAGGGGCTTGCTGGGCTGTCATAGCAGGGGGATGTGGAAATATGTGCACAAGTGTACATGTCAGTTTGGCCGATCGTCTTTGGCTAGCCAAACAGACATGCACACTTAGCATTTCTCCACCCGGCTGTGTTGCACAGCCAGGGGGAGAACTGTCCAAGGCACTGCGTGAGCAGCCAAACAGGCCGCTCAGACCAATCACTACTGTCATGCTAGTGACAGCATTGTGATTGTTTTTGGGGAGTCTGGGCGCCTGTGTACTTACTCTCCATGCTGCTAGGAAGAGTAGAGGACGAAAGAGAGGCGCCGGCTGTCTAAAGTTGGTGTTCTGTTTTTCCATCACACCATACTGCTTCACAACCCCCGTTCTGCAGCAGCCACCAATGCTTCTGACTGTCCTCGTCTTGGTTTCTCCTGATCTTTCTGATTTTCCTCCTTCTGCTACTCCTGTTAATCCTCCTGTCCCCGTTACTCTCGTTGTAAATATGTTTCCCCCTTTTTGTGTCTGAATTCGCCTTTTGTGAATGACATATCCAATCCAATTAATCAAGCATGAAGGTGTGTTTAAATCAAGTGCACATTCTTTTCATGTTTGCCTGTTTTTGCAAATGTGATAAGGAAGCTAACATGAAAATATTTGATGGTTTTTAATCATTGAAGTTCATATTTCACCATTGTTTGGAAATCAGTATAGGTTTCTATTTGCAAATGTGCTAGAACTGAGGGTGGTAGTAATATAAATTACAGAGTAATACTGTTGGAGCACCTTGATGTTTACCCTGCTCATGACCCGCCTCGATACCTTAATGTAATCAACTCTGTGGGTAATATTAACTTTGTGTGCACTAGAGTAGTGTTTATTTCTAAAATTAATATTTTAAAATACATATTGTTGTTTATAGGGATCCTTTGGTGTGTTATTCTTTATGAAAGAGGATTTGGTGTTCCACTAACAGCCTATGTTATAGGACTGATCATTACCTGAAACTCATTTTATTCAAACATTGCTCAGTGGGTTGTGTACGGTTTCAGTCCAAGTGATAAATTAGCACATTGACTGAGTCTGGGAGCAAGTTGACAACTCATCAAGGAGCCATTCAGCTCCTGTGTGTCAGTTGAAAGCTCATACAAATGGGTCTCTAGTTCCTTCCAATACAACAGATAAGCCTGCTACAGTAAAAATAGCATTTGGGGCCAATTCACTGTAAGTTAGAAAAATAAATAAATCAATACTAAGCGACAAAAATCCAATCAGTAGAACTGGAGATATGCAATTTAATAGATTTTTGTAAAAATCAGGATGACCCCAATGGACCATGGACCAGCTACAGGAGCCCAGGTTAGGTGGGCACTATAGGTTGCAAGAAACATCCTCTATCCTCTGTCTTGTTCGGGTAAGCTGGGGGACATTCTTTCTTTTCTTGGCTTCAGCCATTTTTTTGAGACAACCATGTTTTGGGTCAAATGATGTCATTGGTTGTTGGTTTATAGTTTCTCCTTCTATGAAGTAGTTCCATTGCAATGCATGAGGGTCACTTTTTTTGTCATGTTTAGTTTTTTCCTTTTTTTTTTTTTTAAATATTTTTATTGAAAAAAACATTTTTTCCCTCATTTCCCCCCCCCCCCCCCCCCCCTGGGTTTACATGGACAAGGCACAATAAGATACATAAAGCAACCATATAAAAAAGGAAAAGGGGAAAGATATTACAATATACTTAATACATACAGATCCTATCATAACATATGCATACAAAATCACCTATGTCGACTTTCAATAATACATATATTCTTCCCATTGCCTTATTCAGTTCCAAACTTCCACTGAATCAGGGGACCCCAGATTTGCATGCCCAGCTTTTTACCCTTTCTTCCCTTCCTAGCGTAAATAGCTGTTTCCAATTTTTGTATTGATAGGGTTTCACCAAGCCATTGATGGTACGTAGGAGGATTTGGATCAAGCCAAGCTGAGGCCACTAGTAATCTAAAAATCGCCATAGCTACAAACACAAAGTATTTACAATGTATTTGCCCAGTGGGGGATACTCCCAGCAAGATGGTTACTGGATCTAACTCTATTGTTGAGTCGAGGGCATTTCGGAAAAAATTCCCAATGTCATACTTTATCTTGTCTAGGTGCGGACAGGTAGAAAAAACATGTATCAAATTAGCCTCCATACTGCCACATCTAAAACACGTAGTGCCGGATAGGCCCCCCCATTGAGCAATTTTCCATGGCGTGTAATACAGATGGTACAAAGTCTTGTAATGCTGGGCCTGTAGAGACGATGAACACAGTAGTTTACCTCCCATCTCAAGTGATTCAGAAAAAACATCCCTTTCTCTATCTATATCTAAATCTGAAGACCATTTGAGTATCCATTTCTCAAGGTCATCTTTTTTTAACTTTGTCATTTCTGTATAAAATCTCTTTATAGTACAGTCATGGCCTTTTTGTATAAGATCCATCATTATACTCCTCCCGAAACCTAGTGCTCCCCCTCTTTTATTTAGTATGCAACTCCTTATTTGAAGATATTTAAAAAAGTGATTTGTATTTAACATATACTTATTTTTCAAATCTGTAAATTGTATCATACCATTGTCATCCAACATGTCCCGAATCATACCTATCCCTCGACCTTCCCACTCTTGATATACCATTCCTGAAAATACTGCTGTAGGTAATGAAGGGTTATTTTTAAATCTAGTATATGCGTTGTATTTCCCTATTCCAACCTTTTTGGAAAATCCTTTCCATATATTGTAGGCCGCCATAATTATCTTAAAACGTGTTCTTTTAAAGTAACTTCCATCGGTGAATCTCAAAAAAATATTTTTAGCATTTGTGCCCAAAATTAATCCATATATAGCAAGCGAACCTGTCTTATCCCATCCATCCTTTTCTGCCCCTCCAATTAGTCCCACCATTCCTTGCAGTGCTGCAGCCCAATAATATTACTTTAGATCCGGTAGTGACCACCCCCCTTTCTCCCTGGGTAGCGACATATACCTCAATGCCCTCCGAGTTTTACCTCTTGCCCAGATAAACCGATTGATCATGTGTTCGCAAGTTTTAAACCATTTATTTTCAATTAAAAGTGGTATTGCCCTAAAGAGAATAGTAATTTGGGTAGAATCATCATTTTAATAATATTGACTAGTCCTACTAGTGACAAATGTAAATTCTCATAACGATCCAAATCTTTTCTTGCTTTATCGATTACTGGGGCAATATTATTCTCCACCAAGCTATCTAAATTAGACATAATATTAATTTCCAAATACTTCCCTGTCGATACCACACGACTATCATCACAGAAAGTCCACACATTTTTAATAATTTGAGTTTTAGACGCATTCAATGAGTACCCTGAGACTTGACCAAATCTTAAGGCCTAGCCTCTACAAATGTAGTTACTTCCGTAGGGCAAGGTGTTATCACCGCAACATCATCAGCATACGCTAATATCTTACACGGCCCAAGAGCTGTACAAAATGGGGTAATCTCTGGTGCTGATTCTATCTTGCGTATTAATGGATCCATATACATGGGGAATAACAGGGGAGAGCATGGGCAGCCCTGCCGAGTTCCTCTCTTGATTTTAAATTGTCCAGTAATACCCCCGTTTATCCTTAATGCTGCAACCGGTTCCTTATACAGAGTCTGAAGTGCTTTCAGATAACCTCCCCCAATCCCGACTCTGACTAAAATCTGCCACAAATAGTACCAGGAGACCCGATCAAATGCCTTTTCCGCATCCAAAAGCATTACTGCCATCGGGTCTCCTGTTACCTCGGCCGCATCAAATAGAGTTATCACTTTTCTGATATGGTGAATCGTCCCTCTACCGGGAATAAAACCATGTTGATTATCACTAACCAGGGTACTTATTATTCTAGCAAATCTTACAGCCAATGCCTTTGAGTAAATTTTGGTGTCGTTGTTCATCAAGGTTATTGGGCGATATGACCCTGGTTCAATCGGGGATTTCTCTTTTTTTAAGATTAACACTATATCCGCACCGCTCCAGGATTTGGGTATGGACTCGCCACTCTGTGCGGCTTGAAACGTTTGAATTAAATCTCGTCCTAAGCATCCCCAAAAAGTTTTATAAAACTCAATCGGTAGCTGATCAGGGCCAGCAGCCTTGCCTGAGGGTAAAGCAGACATAGCCTCTTTAATCTCTGTGCCATCCAACACAGTCTCTAAATCATCTGCGTCTTCAGGAGAGATAGTTTGGACCTCAATATTCTGGAGATATTCGTTTATTCTTTCGTTACTACTGGGATTTTTCTCATCGTATAAAGACTGATAAAACGTCCTGAATACTTCCCGAATTTCTTCCGGATCTGAATGTAAATGTCCCTTTTCATCCTTTATTTCCTTAATCATCCCTACCGCCGCTATCTGCCTAGTACGTATAGCGAGAACCCGACCTACTTTCTCACTGAACTCATAACATCTCTCCCTCCTGACTGTATATTGCTTTGCTGCTCTATTTGCGAGTTCTTCCTCTGCTTCACTTTTCACTTTCATTAGATCTATTACAAATTGTTCAGTCGGTTCTCCCCTTATTACACATTTAATAAGCTGTTCTTCTGCCTCCGATACTTTCTCCTCTCTCTCTCTATATCGCAATCGTTCTGTTTTCCTCTTATAGGCACTATAGCTGCAATTTAATAGATTTTTGTAAAAATCAGGATGACCCCAATGGACCATGGACCAGCTACAGGAGCCCAGGTTAGGTGGGCACTATAGGTTGCAAGAAACATCCTCTATCCTCTGTCTTGTTCGGGTAAGCTGGGGGACATTCTCTTTTTTCTTGGCTTCAGCCATTTTTTTGAGACAACCATGTTTTGGGTCAAATTATGTCATTGGTTGTTGGTTTATAGTTTCTCCTTCTATGAAGTAGTTCCATTGCAATGCATGAGGGTCACTTTTTTTGTCATGTTTAGTTTTTTCCATTGTATAAATACACTGTACACAAAAAGCAGTCCTATTTAGGTCTTGCTTGACAGTATTGCTGTTGTTAGACCTTATGTGAGTAACTTTAAAAAGAGCATTCCAGGCTTCTACAAAGAGGAGCTTTGCATCCGCACAAATGTTGCTCTACAGTAATACCTGTTTTTATTGGGAAGAAGTTTTGTGCTCCACAGGAAGAGTACTTTACCTCAGCTCTGATCATTTGTTTGTCAAGCTGCATGCAGTGAATATTTTCTAAGTTAGTCTGTCCAGAGCATGACCGGTAATTCAAATGTAGCCAAGGTGTTTCATTACAAAGGACTTATTCAGGGCTTCAATTGGAGGTTCTACTGTACGAAACAGTGTAGAAATAACGTAGTGTAATTGTAGATTGGCTCTTTCAACAATAACCAGGTGTGCCTAGAACCTCTAGTGGGACAGTGCTTACTTGTGGATGAAAATAGTAAATTAAGCCAGCAAGGGATTTTATTTCTAATGTGAGAAATCAACTAATGAGAGATTTCACTTAATTATGAGCTCGCATTATTTATGAGCGATAGCTGAACAAATAATGGATAATTGTTCTGGATGAATAATGTTACCACACTAACATTATAGAGTTATGTTATTATATGTAATGATACAACAACCAGGTATATTGATGTAAAAAAAAGTTTGTTATTTTATTAGAAACAAAGAGTTGATCATTCATTAAAAATAGGGTACTAGAATTGCAAACAAAGATATACTGGGAGAATATTACATGTTCCACTGGTATATCAAAAAAGGTCTAAACTGCTAATGAATACCAACATTGATTTCAACTGAATAATTGTTACAAAAAGACCGAAACGTCGACCACAGTGTCTAATCCTGAATTTGATTCATTCATCGCTATTGATTTTCTTCTAAGAAAGTTCTGTTCAGTTGAAATCAATGTTGGTATTCATTAGCAGTTTAGACCTTTTTTGATATACCAGTGGAACATGTAATATTCTCCCAGTATATCTCTGTTTGCAATTCTAGTACCCTATTTTTAATGAATGATCAACTCTTTGTTTCTAATAAAATAACAAACTTTTTTTGACATCAATATACCTGGTTGTTGTATCATTACATATAATAACATAACTCTATAATGTTAGTGTGGTAACATTATTCATCCAGAACAATTATCCATTATTTGTTCAGCTATCACTCATAAATAATGCGAGCTCATAATTAAGTTAAATCTCTCATTAGTTGATTTCTCACATTAAAAATAAAATCCCTTGCTGGCTTAATTTACTATTTACTCCTTTGCCCAAGCCCGCGAGGGTATATTGGGTTGCTCACCTCTTCACAAACGTACTTGTGGATGTATCACTTTGTGTGAAATGTCTTATCGTTTTAGGGTATCAGGTATGAATCCAGGTAGGGATTTCTTCGATTTACCATCTGTCGTTAAATGGATCCAGTGAGACTGATAACTCACGCTGAGAGTCCTGTGATGTGTTCACAAACAACAGTGACAAAGATGACGCCACAGGACACCCAGTCTGAGGTATGAGACTGGATTCATGACTATGATGTCCTAAAGTGTACTATTTGGCCCAGGACAAGTGGGCACTGTCCTGTTAATGGTCCTAGAGAAATCTGGTTGCTAGTGAAAGAGCTAGTATCCTGTAGACAGAAGCACTGCAGAAGGAAGAATCCCAAGGCACCCTCGTTGGAACATTCTCTGGATGTCCCAATGATCAGGAGAGAACTGTACCTCTGTCTTTACCCTAAAAGGCGTCCTGACTTCTGGGACATCTCTTGTGGCTAGGAAAAATGTGTGGACTCAAGGATCAGGTGGCTGTAGTACTGTGTGAGTACAGGGACACAACAAGCTACAAGGAGGCCTTTTTCCTGAAGGGACTAGTTAACCAGAATCAGCTTGACCCAGACTGCACTTTGCTGGAGGCCTCTACTGAAGTGATTCCTGGTTCCTAAGTATTGCCCATAAGGTACTAGTAGTCCTAGAAGTGATCTGGAGGATGAGCTACAGAAATCCTGAAAAGTAAGGACTTCTAAGACCTCCCCAGTCGTCATGGGGACTCCTCTGCAAAAGGTGTCTGATTTTGTAGCAACTTCACAGGATACAGCTTCATACTTGCCGCTCTGGAGGATTTTTAGCACCATAAAATAAGACTAGGTCAGAAGGTTAAAACCTTTGACCCGTGTGATCCCGCTTAGGTTATCCAACCCGCTCTCTATCACAGTCGGCCTAAAATTGCAATGTGTCTCAATTTACAGCTTCTGTAGACTATTATTGGCGCTTGAACCTTTTTAGTTCTATTGTTATTTAACATTTTCTAAAATTATTTCTTCAGTTCCTCTTATTGAATTTTTGTCATTATTGTGTTATTTTTTTTTATTAAAATGTACTCCCTTTTCTGATTCAGTTTTAGATTTTGATTGTGGTGGTGTGACTTTAGTACGGTTTTGGCACTACAGAAATACTTTACAGTACACATTGCCCTAAGTTAAGCCTTCCTGATCTGTCATAGCTACCAGGAGATTGAGCTCAGGTTAATTTAGTGACTTTGGGTTCACCCTGACAAGTTATTGTTAATATTCGTTGAGATTGGAAATCGATCGCCCATAAATAACCCGCTTTCTTACAGTATCCATGCATAAACCCTAAAATATCTTATTCCCCTTTAACGCTATCCTTGACCGAACACTATAAACTCTTAGTGCCCCTCAATGTTACCCATCCCTGGACCCTAAAAAGTTCTTACTACTCTGTAACCCTACCCTTCACTGTACCCTCCTTTCTAACTCTTAATGCTAGCCATCCCTGAAACCTTTAAATCCCTTACTTTGCCCTAATACTATCCATCGCTGAACCCTTCAAATCCCTTACTATGCCTTAATACTATCAATTCCTGAGACCTTTAAATCCCCTACTATACCTTAACGCTACCCTTAAAAAGCTCTTTTCTACCGCCTAATGCTAGTCTTCCCTGAACTCAAAAAGCCATTAACACCGTTCCCTGAACCCTACACATCTTTAGTACTCCCTACAGCTATCCATCCCTTAATCTTCCTTAATTCCCCTTAATGCTATCCATCACTGAACCATGTAAACTCCTTACCACGCGTAATGCTACAATTTCCTGAACCCTAAAAACCCCTTGCACCCTCTAATGGCACCCTTTCCTGCACCCTAAGAATACATTACTTCCCCCTTAATTCTACCTACCCTGAGACCTAAAATCTCTTTACTACCCCTTAATGTTACCCTTCACTGAAACCAAAAAATCCCTTACTCCCTCATCTAACTTTACCCTTCCCTGAACTCTCTAAAACCCTTTTTGCTACCCTTCTGTTCACCTTTCAAACCCTTTCCTACCCCTTTCGGGCTAACCATTCCTGAACCCTAAAACTTCTAATTACTTCTTAACAGTACAAATCTGTGAAAACTAAGATCCCTTACTATTGCTTATTGCTACTGGTTTCTGAACCCTAAACCCCTCTTGCCATCCCTTATGGTAAACTTTCCTGAACAAATGTCTTGCTGCCCCTTAAATGTACTCTTCCCTGAACTCTAAACAAAATCTATTAGAGTCCCGTAACACTACTCTTTCCTGAACTGGAAATACATTCTACTGTATAACGCTAGTCACCCATGAACCCTAAAACCCTTACACTATTTCCTAATACTACCCTCCTTTGAACCATACAGGCAAATACTACCCCTAAACGCTGCCTTTCCTATCCTTTAAAATCCCCCAACACACCCATAACTCTTTCCATCTAGTAACCCTAAAGAACTCTTAAAACTACTTAATGCTTCCTTTTCTTGAACCCTTCTTGAAACTTCTTACTGTGTCTCATCTCTATGCTGAACCTTAAAACCCCCCACTGCTTTGACATCCCTAACAACCACATTCAGTAGCCAGGCCACTTAAAAGATCCATCATGCCATTCTGATCCTCTGCATCTGGGCTATTGCTAAAAAACAAACTCAGCACCCAGTAACTTTGGCAAAGTCAATAGGTGTGACTTATAATTAAAAATTCAAGCCAGACCCACTGTCTTTTCCAATTCTTGTTATCTTTTAAAGCTACATTAAAGGAAAAAAAATTAGTACCTGGGATTCTTAGTTTCGCCACATAGTTCTGTAGTGCAAACGTTTTTTCTCGATAATAAATATTGTGACAATCTATGAACATTGCATTGGCTGGGTAGACTATATTAGACTACCTACACAGTTGTCTAGGGTAGGATGGGCAGTGGGCTGTGTTGGTGGACAATTGGTCTCACTCTGTAGACCTCAACACATGCCTTGCATATGTGGGTGCACTGCATGAGTTGAAGTCAAAAAGTTCAAATGCATAGACCTCTGAGGGCAGAATAGCAAATGACTGGCTATGAAAGGGAAAACGGACAACATTAAACAAACAGGCCGAAGTACTCCAGGGGTTGCGGTGGTTGTTGGATACACTGTATGAAAAAAAAATGTCTTTGAAGTAAAAAAAACTATGAGGAAGAATTTGACTTGTGTGTACCGGATTTGATCATTACAACAGAACCTTACAGAGAAGAGACTTACCTTTGTGACTTGGACTGTGTGTGCTGGAGTGCATCTCTGTTTTGGGCATTGGGTCCACACTCTGTTTTTATAGTGCGGCTAATTTGCATCAAAGGTGGCTTGGTGCTTAGCATGGTAGCACCACTAAATGTTTAAACTTCAGAAACTGTGTTTTTACTACAGTCAATGAATACAGATAGATTTGCAGACATTGGGCTCAGTTTCTCTAGATGTTGTTTTGTACTCCAGTAAAGACGCCTGCTCCCTAAATGGTGCCACACTGTCTCGCAGCTTTACTTTGGTCAAGTGGAAATCCTAAAAAAACGAGCCTGTGGGTGGACATCGATGGAGAGGAGTGATCCACACCAACAAACGACCTGTGCTTAGAGCCTAAAGGAAGTTCACACTAGGTCTGCTTAATAAAAATACTTTCATATCTTGACCGCCCTATTTATTTTATTTATTTATTTTGAAAGTTTTATATAGCGCGAACAAGATCTTTGCAGATATCAGAGCGCTTTACATAGAGAGAGTACATGATCCTAGTCAAACAGGTAAGTCAGTAAAGCTAACAGCACAAATAGATGTAGATCAAAAATACAGATAATACAAATAAACAAAGAGGTCGAACAGGGAGTAAGGTCTGTGCATATTCTTTAAGAGTCCGAAGTAGTAGCTCAAGTGTATTTAGTACACTTGAACTACTTGGTGGGTTGGGTTGAGTTGGGTGAGAGTTGTATGGGGTTTGTGGAGAGAAGTTCTTTGATGATGTGCAAGTCTTCTTTGACCTGGAGGAGGGTGGCCATGATCTTGTCCAGCGTGGGGTATGCGATGGAGGTGGGAGCGGGGATCAGAGGTGCATGACTGACCTGTGAATTAGCGAGCAGGTGGGGGGGGGTAGGCTGGTGTTCGTGCAGGGCTCCATTGTGTCAGTGTCCATGTACAGGACGGAGTTAGGGAGGGGAGAGAGTTTGGGCGGGGGGGGTGTGGATGAGGTAGAGAGGGGGTTGGTGGAAGGCGGAGAGAGCAAGGTGGAGGCTGGGTGTAAGTTAGTGGTGGTGGGGGTGCAATAATGGAAGTGAGGACTGAGAGTGGGGGGGAAATGGGATTGATGGTGGACCTGTTGAGAGGTTAGGGAGTTAAGTAGAGAGAGGAAGTGTGTTCTGCGTATTTAGTCAGAGGGTAGAGGGGACTGAGGATGGGAGGGGATAAAGGGTGGGAATTGTCGTTGTGTGTGTCGTTCCGGAGCTGAGCTAGGTTGTGGGTGGGAGCTGTGATGTCAGGGGAGAGAGGAGTGTGGGTGGGAGCTGTGATGTCAGGGGAGCGCGGAGTGTTTATGGTATGTGTGGAGGTCCGAGGGTTGGTAGGGGCAGAGTTGAGGGTGCTGTCAGGGGAGAGAGGAGTGTGGGTGGGAGCTGTGATGTCAGGGGAGAGAGGAGTGTTAATAGTATGTGTGGAGGTCCGAGGGTTGGTCGAAGGGGAAGGGGTGGTGTTGAGGGTGATGTCAGGGGAGAGAGGAGAGTGGGTGGGAGCTGTGATGTCAGGGGAGAGAGGGGTGTTAATGGTATGTGTGGAGGTCTGAGAGTTGGTGGGAGGGGAAGGGGTGGGGTTGTGGGTGAGAGCGGTGTGGGTGGGAGCTGTGATGTCAGGGGATAGATGAGTGTTAATGGTATGTGTAGAAGTCTGGGGGTTGGTGCGTGGGGAGGGGGTGGGGTTGCGGGTGAGAGTAGTGGAGTCCGGGGTGAAGGGAATGGCGGTGATTTGAGTCATCGGTGCATTACAGGAGGTTAAGAATTAAAAGTTAAACGGGTGCAGTTTGCCTAAATGTACAGAATACAAGTAGAAGTATGGTGCTGTCGGTATACTGGAGCAAAATACAAAAGCAACAGTAAGTTACATGAATCGCAAGTGACATTAGCGAGCAACCAAAAGATATATGCGGTAGCAAATTTTGCAGTACAGGAGTTACATGTACCAGGTGACACTAGTGAGCCCCCATAAATAAATATATGAGGTAGCAGTCGGTGCATTACAGGTTATAATACCAATACATAAAAACAGATAGTTGTAGACTATGAGCACCTAAAAATATATGAGGTAGCAATCGGTGCATTACAGGTAAAACAATTACATAAAAACAGGTTATAGGACCAATACGTAAAAACAAATAGTTGTACACTGTGAGCACCCAAGAATATATGAGGTAGCAGTCGGTGCGTTACAGGTAAAAACAATTACATAAACACAGGTTATAGGACCAATACATAAAAAACAGATAGTTGTACACTGTGAGCACCCAAGAATATATGTTGTAGCAGTCGGTGCATTACAGGTAAAAAACAATTGCATAAAAACAAATAGATGTAAAAATGCTGCAATAGAAGGCAGACACTATCACAAGAGCGTGTCGATACAGGCTAAGTAAGGTGCGCGGTAGTAGAAATTAGTCTATGTGTCCGGTTCTCAGGTCATGCTCCAATAGTGAGATTGACTAGTCCATGATGGCCGCCACTGAGAGAGATCAGTCTAAAATGGCCGCCAAGAAGGGGAGTCGGAGACAGTAGTCCTCTGTTTGTTGTTCTTGCTTTGAGGAGAGGAGGAGTTATGCCGAGGAGCCACGTGGGCATCTGGAGGTACAGGCAGGGATTTATGGTTTCAGTTAGTGACCCCTGCCCTTATGAACAATGGAGGTTTAAAAATGTGAGGCGAGTGAAGTAAATAAAATAAAATACCTTATGGTTATTTTCAGCTCAGTAGGCACCTTAGAGTTGAGAGTGCAGTATTGCCGATATCACGCTTTGCAGGCATCAAGGGTCTAGTCAAGAAGTGAAGTAAGCAAGATGCGGTGAACTACTGGCAGGCTGCATGCTAGACCCCATGCCCGATCCTCGGTCCCCGCCAGCACCGCAAGAAGGCTGTAGGTCCGCAAGTCTGCTCCGCAGGTCCGCTCCTAGGGCCCTTGCAGCAGCATGAGAGGGGGGCCACCGGGAGTCACGTCCGCCGAAGGAACCTCGCTGTTGCCCACAGATCGGCCAGAGCTCCTAAGCTGCAACCCCTCCCGCCTCGCTAGGCGATGTCGTGTGTCTCCCGCTTTCCTCGCCTTTAGCCTCGGGACTCCACTCTTACCGCATGAGCCCGGGTAGAATCCGCCGAGCAATAAGAGGGCAGCTCCCTCGCAGATCCTCACAGGGGGCGTCTCTGCTCCCAGTCAGCGGTCAGGTATCCCCTGCTGGCTCCGGTCAGCGCCCCAGCAGCCGGTTCCCGCCGTCCGTTGTGGTTGGGGGCCAGCTCAGTCGACCCCGCCGAGCCTGAACGCCCACTCTCCTATTGGCGCCGCATGAGTCCGGGCAGAACCGCCGCGCAGTAAGAGGGCAGCTCCCTCGCAGTCCCTCACCAGGGGCGTCTCTGGTCCCAGTCTGGTATCCCCTGCCGGCTCCGGTCAGTGCCCCAGCAGGCTCACAGCGGGTGTCTCGATCCCAGTCTCAGGAGCATGCCACTCTGCATTATTGTGGGGAGCAGATCATCGTCCATGAAGTGAAGAAAGCGGGTACATATGTCAGCGTACGATTAGGACTCAAATGCAGGTTATTGTAAACATGCTGTATCTACTGAGCATACGACAACTGTCCAGGCACTACATGTACTTTCTACATAACAGGTGAGCGAGCGAGGAATGAGGGAGGAGTTTAAATTAACTAGAGTACTAAGACCAGCCCGCAGCAACCAATCAGCAAATACGTTTTTTTCTGACTGCAAAGAGCAGGCCCGTGATTGGCTTGTGCTTTAGTGCCCTTGCCAGCTACCAAGCTACAGGTCAGCGCATACGACAACTGTCCAGGCACTACATGTACTTTCTACATAACAGGTGAGCGAGCGAGGAATGAGGGAGGAGTTTAAATTAACTAGAGTACTAAGACCAGCCCGCAGCAACCAATCAGCAAATACGTTTTTTTCTGACTGCAAAGAGCAGGCCCGTGATTGGCTTGTGCTTTAGCGCCCTTGCCAGCTACCAAGCTACCTCTTACAGGTTGCTCAGTTCAACCTTCTCCAGTGTAGCTAATGCATAGTGTGCATTGGACACACATAAAATATGCTTGCTGCTACACTTGATTGTCAATCCCACAGCTCACAAGGGCAAGCCAATGATTAAAATAGAGTGCCTGGTTTCAAAGATTGTCTTGTTCCATTGCCAGCCCTGGCTTTGACAGGCTGGAGGTGAGTTCCAACACTTCATTCAGCTGCCAGTGACCTAATCTGCCGCCATGTTCCTGTAAAAACAATATTTTTATAAATCAATCTTTATGGTTCCCTAGTTCCTGGCCACACTTTTCTTACTGCTCATCTGTACGCAATTTAGTGATTTTTCTCGATCAGTATTTCTCCCTTCCTTCCTTGCAAAATGCAGGGGGAAATATTCTTAATGAGGAGCCACTTTCTGCACCACAACAAGGCAACACTTTCCAAAATGAACTCTATGAAAGTCTATAATGAGCGACATTGGAATGACAGTAAGTGAAAACTTGGCCTGAGATTAGGCCTGGATAAAAGTCTTGTGGCATAATTTGTGTCATTTCGTGTAGTGCTTGGCAAGTGAAATGCTCAAAATGGTGTCATTATGGCACACTGGATAACACCAACGTTTGCAGCAATATTATAGTGCTTGAGCGCGGGGACAACATTGTGGGTCATTTTTACACCTTTTGTTATTGTTTGAGTGAAATACTTCCTGATGCATTTTGCACTTTAATCTAGATGGGTTTGCATTTTGTCTAAAGTTCGGTTTATTTTACCAAAATTTTGTATAATTATACAGAAAACAAAATACCTATATTTTGCACACCCCTTCTTTGGATGTTTAAACTCTTGCTGCATGGGTTCCTCACATGTTGCTGTGGGCGTGGCAATGCAGAAAAGGTAATGGAAACATTGTGGCCTTTCTATCATTTTTTTTTCAAGAAGCAGTAGCTGTCTGTTCAAATACAGTGAAAGGTAAATGGAAATCAAGACGAGTCTAGAGTATAACTTTTAACAAACCGGTTCACTTGTCCAGGAGATGGCATTTGTTTACTTATGTAATTGGGTTCTATGTAGGATGAAAAAGTCTCCAATGCAAAAATAGGTCCTTTAAAGTTTACAAATATTAAAACTGAGACTCCTTGGAGCCCTCTGTTGGCTGAACGTGATGGCAAGCAAGTGTTAAAGCAAGGTTAGAAAATAAACCAATGCTCATGTATTTATTTATTTTACCTTTGTGTACTCACATGACTAAAACCACTCGGATATATCAATAGCTTCTCTTAAATACCTTGTGTAGATAAAAACCCACACAGTGTGTCCATATATATATTTATATATACGTGTAATGCATTATAAAGCCCCTGAGCCACGTCTCAGACTACCATGCCATCCATCTGTGCCCTTGCAGCTCCCCACTTGAAGTTGTTTCCTCATGTTCCCTGGCCAGCACCGTGTGTCAGACGAGTGCTCCTGCACGGCTGCTCGGGGGCAGGTGGGGGCGTCACTTTGTCATCAAGAGCCGGGATCTACGATTATGGTAGTGATATTCTGCCAGCGAAGCCCGCGCCTCGCAGCAGCCGATCATCAGACACCTAAAGGAGGCAATAAAATGACACACCCGGAAGTGACTGGCAGATCACCGGCGGGGCACTTCCTCTGGGTGCAGAGGGTCAAGCTGTTGTCTACGTTTTAAAAGCTTTCCATCCTCAAGACAAGAATATAATCACAGACCCGCCAGAGTTGTTCCGGGGATGCGGCCTTATGTACTCACAAGGTTCGTTGTATTTCAAAATAGACTGAAAACATGAAAAACCTTTTTAAGGCAAACCCAAACAAGCAAAATATATATCAACATATGCGCACATTTAATAATAAACGTGTTGTGCACGAGTAGAAACGCACTGTGCGATGACATTAAATATTAGATTAACACCGAAACAGTTGCAACCCATCCCTGTCCAACAGCACGTTTTAAAAGGTTACATATTGATGACAAATTACTGTTTTGGTACCTTTGTTTGTCATTATACTTTCTAGTATATGTTTGTTAAGTGCCCCCACAGCCAGCAGCTATGAAACAAATCGTCGGTTCACTTTCACTTCTTGCCAAGCACCGAAGAAGGCAGTATGGAACTTCGAGGCTGGAAGCCTTTTCGTGGCTTTAGCGGAGTTTTGTTCCCTCGCATCGGTAATAAGAGGCGCACATTTTGCAGGCTTAACAAAATTGAACAAATTAGCTCGCAGGGGAGGTGGTGCCATTCCAGCGAAAGCTCTCCTTGCTTTCTGCCTTCGGTGCAGCCTTGACATGCCTTCCCCGCGCCAATTATCATATGAAAATGAATATAATGTCAGAGTCTTGCCTATATTAACATAGGCACTACTGACAATGACTATGCCATCTAATTATCTTTAAGAGCCTGTATATCGAGGAAGGGAGAGAAGAATGGAAACATAAGGCGAGGTTAAAAGAAGCAAAAACTGCACCGTTATTCAAGCAGTTATAGCTGGTGCTGGGAGGTGGGGGGTCGGAGGGGGACTTTGCTCCCAACCCCAACCTGCCTCCAATGAGGAAACTACTTCAATGAGGAAATGCAGCACGCTGCTGGTCTTTAGGGGAATTTCAAAACTGCTTCAAATGCAGTTATGTGATTTGTAGTGTGCATTGCGGGGTAAGGAAACCGATTTTTAGGTCGAGCATTCGATATCTCTTACATATACTTTAGTATATAAAGCTTAGTATATACTTTAGTATATACTTATATGTGTATGTACTTTCTGGGCTCTGGAGAGCAGCCCTAGGACTTGTCTGCTTCCGCTTAGGGACTTTTTTTTCTGTTCCACTGCCTCTCTTTAACTTTCTTGATAGAAAAAGACCAGCAGAGGTCAGTAAAATACCAGTATCACTTTAGCATACTCTAGATTCTAGTTCATAGAAATTGTCTTCCACGAGCACCCGTACACATTAATATTTTTTTAAAATCTTGTATTTCCAGTGATATGACCACCGAAGACCCTGCTTTTATATCAACCCCTTGCGTGCACATGACGGCCGGGAGCCGTCACGCGCCATGGTGGCCATCCGAACCCCGCCCACTCTCTATTTCCCCAGCACTGCGGCGGTATTTGAGGGGCAGGGGTAACAACAGAGCTTTGGACTATACTATTTCCAACTGAAAGGCAATATTTCTCTCTATTTGTTTCCATACCTGGCGTGTCACACAGTTTGGTGCTTACGTTCCCTCTATGTTAAAGAACAGTAGATGTTTGGCATCCTGGCTAATTTGCTGCATAGCAAAATACATATAAGGCCTCAAAGGGGGGACTGATTGCATTGCAATTGCTTGTTCATTTGGCCACTATTTCTGCCAGTGGGCTGGCAGTACGTGTTTTCTGCTCAGGCAAACTTACTGCAAACATAATAGTCCTTTGGATGCTCCCCATCAACCAAAGTAAAATTGCAGATTTGGGCCTTTTCTTTGCTTTTGCACTGCCTCAAGGTAGCAGTCTGGAATAGTTGGCCCTGCCATGACATTCTGGTGAATGTAGAGGAGGCAGGGATTGGGAGGCATGCTAGGTTTCTGTTGGAGACCACCGCTTGCCAACCCATCTGTCTAGACAGGCTGGGCTCCCCCCAGAAGATCGTACCACCTCACAGGTGCCTGCCACCTCCCTGTTTTGAAGAGGGGCTCCAGCCTATGCGTATCTCACCATTTTGGCTAGCTCCCGGTCCTTGTTCTGTGACTACCACTTGCAGTTTACCCCACTGGCACTTACTGGCATCCGATGTAGAAGCCATGACCTAATGGCATTCCCATTCCACAAAAAAGACCGTGGACATCAGGGTGCCTCACATAGTTGCTGCAGAGGACAGAAGAAGCCACAGAGAGAAGAGCCACTGGGACAAATGACACAAGTGGGTGAGGAGAGACCGGTAGTAGGTATGTGCTTATGTCTGTATGTACGTTTTGTTTGTACCGTGCAAAATCAATCAATACAGGGCCAAAGGCAATGATACAGTCAATGTAGGAAGGTGGATACCTGACTATGGTAACCCCCAACTTTTTGAAACCAACGAGTGTTGTACAGAGTTCCCCAATGGGAGCCAGTGATTTAGCTCAGCCTATCTTCTCTCTCCTTTGAGAGAGAAGATAGGCTGAGCTAAATCACTGGCTCCCATTGGGGAACTCTGTACAACACTCGTTGGTTGCTGCTTCCTAGGACGAGTAAATTGGACCCCATTAAAAATCGTCCACCTCTATTCCCCTTTTTTGATACCAACCCCCAACTTTTTGCCTGGTGTTTTGCTGGTTTTTCGACTTAGTTGACCTGGGACCCTGCTATTCAGGGCCCCCGGCCTACTGCTCTCTCTCTAAAATGGATTCCATGTACCTTAGGTACATATCTAATTGATACTGGGCCACTTTATCAGACCCTGTAACTCAGGGCATAGGTGTACCCAGGGCCTACCAGGGGCTGCAGCATGTATTATGCCACCCCTGGCTGGCCATCTAAATCTGACACAACTGGCTGCACGACAGCTGGGGCAAAGTGGTGTAATCACCCTTTACTGTAGATATGGTATACCTGTATCTAACCCTAAAATAGACACATAGATTCCCATCAGTCACTCCTATGGCAGGCCTTAACAATCCTGAAGGCAGAGTGTGTGGAATCATGTGAGATGGTGCTCTGGCATGAGCTGAGCCCGTCTGCAGCTTGCGGAATCAAGTCCTAACAGCTGTTCTATGATAAGGTGTACCATATACTCTTAAGTGCATTATAATCCTCACGGTTATTCGCTATCTTTGGTATCGCTTTATCAAAACATGTCGAGTAAGGTGTCATACGAATTGGAATACTAACCCCTCGCCAATTCTGGCAACGGGGTTAGCATTCCACCCTTCTAGAGGGACACGACATGCATGTAACTCTGAACCCCGGTTAAAGTTAACTCGAGCCTCAGCATCACAAAGTGGATGCTGCCACCACAGACACAAGTCTGACCTCCTGCTGCTGGGAGTCCTTTCAGCGAGGAGAGCTTGGACAAAGGGTTTCCTGTCAGGGGCGGTGCTAGCACCGACCCAGACAGGGTTTTGTGTATCTTAGGTAGGCAGGGCTGAATAGGAAGATGACTGCAAGTGGCACCCCGGTGCTCACTATGCATCTGCCAGTCTGAACCGGTTCCAGGGGCACACCAGCCCCTGAGCTGGGGAAAGTCTGGCATGGGAGAGGGGTGTAACCACCCCCCTTCCTGGTCCCACCCATGGGCAGGACCTAATCCCGTACCAGCCCCTTTCTTTAGTATAAAGGTGGGAGCGGGGACCCCTTCCAAATTAGATAATTCCGAATCTTGATGACTTTCCACGAAAGAACTCTTGAACCTTTCAGAAGACTCTCCCTTGTGGCTAAGGAGTAGCCACCCTGCACCCGCAGGCACCATCCAAGCATCGCGGTTTGCTGTAAGTCTCTCTTCCGGATCAAGACTGCCCAGCTCGACGAGTACCGGCTTCCCTGGCACCTCTGACTTCTACCTGCATCGTCAGCTCAGCTGAGATTCGTGGGTGTGACGAGACCTCGAGGGACCGGCCATCTTCAGGACTGCACGACGCTTGCCCAGCACGACCGCCGAGGGATCCTCGAGTGAGTGCTTTGGGGTGTGAGAAGCCCTAACCCTGAGCAGCTCCAGCACCGAAGTCCAGCCCCCCAGCATCCACGAGATCTGCGTGGGGCCCTTCTGCTCTTTGCTGCTCACTGCGTTGTCTGGCTACTTGCCTGCTGGCTTGTGGCCTTCCCGACGACGAACGACGACATTTCCAATGCTAGTCTGGTTGCTCCAGACTGGCCCTTGCTCCCCTCCAACAGAGGAGCACCCCGGACCCTCCTGGTCCACTCCAGACGCCATTTTAAGTCCACCGCGTGGGCTTGCATTTGCCAAGACTTGTTGCCCCCAACCTGGGTCCAGCGACGTCGACAGCAGATACCATCGTGGGACAGCTCGCACCTCCATCCTGGTCGCCGACAATTCCTCCTGGTCCGTGAGACTGCAGAGCCCAGCGTCGCCCACTCACCTGGTCGAGGTGACTTCAGCCGGTGCCATCCTGGTGCCCATCTAATCACTGGCTAGTGATTCAGAACTTGGTCCCCTCTGCTTACAGGTATCTTCCATCTTCGATCCAGGCTTGGATCACTTCGAACTTCAACACTGGTCGCCTGCCAGCAACTACTTCTTTCAGGCTCCATAGACTGCAACGAGGATTCCCGACGTCTTTCCAGACCTATGCATCCGCAGCCCCTGGGCTAGGTAAACTCAGCATTTCGGTGCTCCAGCATAGCTTTGCTATCAAAGGTCCAGATCCTTTATCGTTTCAGCTCTACCTAGTCGGATTCGTCTGATAACACTAACTTCTAGCATCCATAGACTTTGTCCCGCATCCCGCGTGAGAGTGCACACTCTGCACCCGATCTCCCTAGGCCTCCTGCTAGTAATCTGAAGGTTCAGTAGTCAAGCCCTAGCGATCCCAAAGCCTATTAGAGTAGTACTTACTTGCTAGTAATTTCGCATTCCACTTTTAGAGTATATGGTTTTTCGTGCCCCTCGGGCATTTGTGTAAATTGTGCGACTTTGCGTATTTTCCTAAGAGCTTTGTATTGTGCTTAGCCCCCTGTCCTCATAAAGAGTCCAGGGCTGTTGTGTTCTAAATAAATATACTTTATTTTCATAACAACTTGTGTGGTGTCCTTTCACTTGGTGTTCAAGGGAATTATGTGATGGTATAACAGCTGGCTTAACACGCCCTCTAGAGTTTAGCCTAAAGACTGCTCTTGTCCATGCTACTAGGATAGCTGGTCTAACGGTTGACTTACAACCAATCATCACTAAGGGTCGTTTGGAATGATACACAGTGAT
Source organism: Lissotriton vulgaris (assembly GCF_964263255.1). NCBI lineage: Eukaryota > Metazoa > Chordata > Amphibia > Caudata > Salamandridae > Lissotriton > Lissotriton vulgaris. The sequence goes on along the minus strand of NC_141688.1, from coordinate 189,815,917 downwards.
CACTAGAATAGTGAGCACTACATATCAGGCCAACTTCTCACAGTCAATACATGAGTGAAATGGAAAGTAGGGTTCTGAGAGTGAAAGAGTATTTTTGTATAAGCATGACTACCTGTAGTCCTCGTTGTATATGAGCATATAGCATGGCATATGAGCATAAAACCAGTTTGTATGACGGAACTATGCATGCAATAACAACGCATGTCTACACAACCTAGATGTTTCAACGCGAGTACTGTTACCATGTGTTACCTTTACCACGCAGGATGTTACAACTCATATGCCTTTACCATGCATGCGTTTACAACAAATTACATTTTAAAGGCATGAATGGTGAAGGCATGTGTGCGGTATTGCTTTTACCTTTATGGCAACAGCTGTGTTGTAATAGCCATTTCCCCATTTTTGTGATGGCGAATCTGGAAGCTATTCCCTAGATAGAGCCCCTGTAAACGGTTTCCTATTGTTCACGCATGGGTTCAATGACATGAAAACAGAGAAGCACAAAAAGAGAGGGTAGGTTTAGCGAACAGAAATAAAATGACAATAGCTGGCCGACTTTGCAACGGAAAATGGTTTTGTATTCACTGCTAAGTGAAATGCCTACTTTCGCGCCTGTCTCTGTGAACTCTGAGCAGGACTGTGCCAGTCAGAATCTTAAGAACGCGTACCGGACCGTCAGCGAAGCTGCCATTGGCTTTGTTTTCCTGCTTCTGTTTGCAGCAAGTCAGCGCCCCAGACTTGGCAAGCGGGATCATATTAATGGAGAAGCTGTTTAACGAATGCAGGATGGAATGCGAGATAAGATGAAGGCAAACTCGCGACCTAGGAGTTAGGGTTCCAGCAGTCTAATAGCTCTCAGGGCATACCCCCAGATTCATCATTGTCATGCTTTGCGAGTCCTTAATAGCGATTCTTAAGGATTCGCTATTAAAGACTCGCAAAACAGCATTCATGTAGAAATCGCAATATTTATTGCGATTCCTACAGCTACCTTATTTGCGATTCGCTAATTGCTAATCGCAAATAAGGAATGACTCCCCATTCATTCCTATGAGCCTAAAGGCCTGAAGGCCCATAGGAATGAATGGGGAGTCATTCCTTATTTGCGATTAGCAAATAGCGAGTCGCAAATAAGGAAGCGATTTCAAGGGTGCCAGGGTGAGCACCCCTGAAATGGTAGTGTACACTGGTGTTGCGCACACACAAGGACATGTGTGTGTGTAACATACAACTTAGAAAAATGCACTAAAGTGCATTTTTCTAAGTTTTCGCTATTTACCACCTAGTCAGACTTCGCGGTAAATAGCGGCCCCATATTGCGAATTCGCAATTTTTAAATGGTCCATGAATTGCATTTATGGAATCTCAAATTGAGATTCCTTAAATGCAATTCATCGCAATTTAGCAATTTCTATAATTGCGATTTTTGCATTTGGGATGATGAATCATGACCTAATGGCATTCCCTTTTGTCAGTCCGGAGTGACGATCGCCAAAGGTGTAGGTTCCTGGTGGGGAGTCGCGTGTGTCTGAATCTGACACCGCGTGAAGGTGTTCCTGCATCGTCAGATCCGAAGGAGAAACTCTCTCCCTTTTCGAATGTTTTCTCTGCTCCTGTGAAATTCAGAGAGTGATCACGGACAGTAACCGTGAGTTGATCTAATTTTTCACATTTAGTGCCCCACGGGAAGGTGCGCCTTAGAGCGCGTACACCACCGGAGGCCTGCCTTTTTATCTATTTCTTGATCCTGACGAATGCTGAGCGTAATAGCATATAATAACAGCAGAAACATGTTGACCGTTTATCTCTATTAAAGGACACAGGTTTCCTAACATAGAACCTAGTCGGTCCCATACACACTGTTTTGACTTAATACGGGTTGACCCTAATTAAATATTTTTTGGGTACCAACTTTGTATTTTTTAACCAGCACTCACATATCAATACACCTTTTTGTTTGAGCACTGTTGCACTCAACACCAACCCGCTCCGCTGTAACTCAGGCGTCTTAGCACGCTGGGGGGGCATACGGCCACCCCAGCGGGGACCCGATGATGAAGCATGTCACCAACTAGTGGTGAGTGAGGGTCCTTCTTTACAAGGAAAGAATTCCCCTCTTTCCCTGAACGGCTACACTGGGCTTATTTTGGTTCCAATAGCCGCCATCCCCCCAAAAATCCTTTTTTTTGGGTTTCACTTGATTGGGTTAATGGGACTTTAACAATAACCACTCATCTAAGGTGTTTTTTTTTGTTAATTCTTTTTCACATTTAGTCACTCCTTAGTTGTTTATAAAAATTCATTTGGGGTGAATGTCTACTCTAGCCCTTCCTCTCCTGTTGATTCTTGGTCTGTAAGAAGTAGAACATGTACATTATCATTAATTAACAATGTGAAGGTTTCTGTTTTAGAAATGATCAGATGTTTAAATAGACAATAAGAACTGCATCAAAGTATAGTTGATTGTCACAAGGTTTAGCTGAGGTAATGGGTGATAGATCTTGTAAAACACATTTCTTGAAAAAGGTATCTCTCAGGAGATAACTACGTATTGCTATCACGGAGCGCAGTTAGTTTGTTTGCAGCATAGCTGTTGAAACTGGTAACACCAACCACCAACTCACATATTACTACTATTATTAGTAACATGATACTTTACTTATCCTAATCTGGATTCCATGTGAACCACAACGCCCAAACCACCCTGATCGCAGCCACAGATGACATCAGAATCCTCCTAGACTGAGGATAAATGGCAAACCTGGTCCTCTTCGACCTCTTAACAGCCTTTAACAATGTGTCCCTTCACACCCTGATCAAGGGGCTTCATAAGGTTGGAATACAAGAGGACCCCCTCAAGTGAGTTGCTTCCTTCCTCACTGGAAGAGCCTAGAGTACCCTTTACCACTTGCTGGTGGTAAGAGAGAGTGAGGTACAGAGATACAGAGGGAATGTGGGAGCCTAAGGATAAAGGGATGGATGGAGGCCGGGAAGAAGCTACGACTTGGTTGAGTAAGAAAAAAGGAGGGAAGGCAAAGGAAAATTGAGATAGGGAAGGAATGAAAGTGAGGAATAGGGAAAGGCACTAAGGTACAATGAAGGGGATAGAGGCAAATGGAAGAGAGAGTGAAGAGGAGTGGAGTGATCGAGTAGTGAAGCTGGTATAAATTAAGTAAGTAAGACGAAGAGGAGGAGTGACACGAGGAAAGTAGAAAGGTGAAGGGTTGCATGCTGGCGATAGGAGGAGGGAGCTACACTGTTTAATGTGAGAGAGATAGTTTAAAGTAGGCTCACTGGTGAAATAAAGAAGGATGACAGGATCGAGGAAGAGTGTAAAAGATGGGGCAGAGGAGAAAGGGAAGAAGAAAGAGTGGTATAGAAAGCAAGAGAAAAGGGGGAGAGTCAGAGGGGGAGAAACAGGGCAGGCCGAAGGAAAAAACAAAATAGGTGAGAAAAGGAGGAAAGGCAGGGTGGAAAAGGCACTTTTCCATTTTATGAATATGGCGTGCCAATAGGTGGATTATATTGTATTATATTCAGTTTCAGGCCACATCCCCCATCATAGCTTGGTAGGAGTGTAGCTATCATGAGTGCAACAGGTGCGATTGCACCAGGGTTCTGGGGTGTTAGGGGTCCACTGGATCCGAGTTACGGTTAGCTTTTCTACCCAACCAAATCATCTCTTGCAATAAATGGTAAGTGGCTAATTAGAAGTCTACAAAGTTGATACAGTGTCTAGAGAAATTCACCATATAACTGGAATGATGATGGAATGATGATGTCAGCAAAAAAAAACTCCAGCCATTGCTAAATTCCAACCTTGTAAGAATCATTTCTGCTTCAGGCAATGAATTGCGTTGTAGGGTGACACCTGTGAATAAAGAATTAATTATTACTGTGTGGCCCGCCCTTTCTTATTATCCCTTTCTATCACAATGAATTAAACATTAACAGTTTGGGATTGTTGCTATAAGATCATCTCAAATGGAGTTAGTTTGTATCTTGTATGAATCAGTATGCATCATGGGTCTATCTCTTACTTGTGGGTGCGTTCTTTATTCTCCTTGTTTCTATATCCACTTCAATTTTTGAAAAATTGTTTTTCTTTGCACCCATCGATAACTCATATTTTTCCTCATAGATAGTCTTTCTTTTTACAATATTATGAATTCTGAGCATATTATACAAAATATGTGTACTTTTTAGCATATGTACAGATTTTATTATGTTATACCTATCTGTACTTTCATGTATGAATTTCAAATACCTCAGCATTGCCAAAATATTGGGAATATATTGATCTTTAGACTTCATCAGTAGGGCCCGCAGTGCACAGGTCATCCAAATGGTTGTATGGTACAACCACACATGCCTTAACACGCATGCCCAAACAAAGCAGTCTGAACCACGACCGTCGCTTTACCACGCATGCCTTTACCACGAATAACTTTACAACAAATTTTGTAGTAAAGGCATGATTACTAAAGGGATATGCGTGGTAAATTATACATCATAGCCCCCGCCCTGTGCCCCAACACCAGATACCCCAGCCATGCAATTTACTGCTACCCAGCCCTTAAAACTACCCAACTCCTCACCCTGAGCCCTTACACTTGGCCTCTGCCCAAAAAACGACCCCAACCCCGCCCAGAGCCCTAGAACCAACCCCCACTCATAAAAACAACCCGGCCACAGCTCTACTTACCAGGTGATTTTCCTGGAGCTTCGTCAACCATTTCCTATCCCCGCCCAGCTGCACAACTAGACCGCTGAGTTCCTTAACCAGGCATATGCATGGTGTAGGCAGATGCATGGTTTAGGCAAGCATTGCTTCTCTAGCGTGAACACAGCACTCGTGTCCTAGCCCGCGTTGTAAAGGCTATTCCCCCATCCAAATTCTTGTTTTGGAATGCTATTAATGTACATCAAACACATTACTAGATTAAATAAGGAAAGAGCTAGCCACAAGATTTATACTATGAAATTACTACAAAGCTTCAGGCCTAAAACTATACAAAAACAATGCATGTAAAATAAACATGTACACATGATTGCAAACAATTCCTTTTGGTAAAAATGTATACTTTTTTATTTTTATATGTTAATATTTTTCAATTATCTTCTATTTCTTTATCGTTTTGTTATTTTGATACACAAATAACACAATATTTACATTTCATAAACACAAAAAATATTTTTTATAGACAATACATTACAGTGCTATACAAAAAATGTAGAGTTTTAAAACTAGGAGAAGGATTTCATGTGTTGACAAATAATTCAAAGGCCGGTGGTCGACAAAATATACAAGATTAGAAATTTGATTTGAATGAGAAGTTTGAAATTTTTCAAAATGTGGCTTTATTTCTAAAAGACGTACCGATATTCTAGACCGTAGCCTATCACACACTGGCTGTTTAGCTCCTTTAACATGCCTTGGTTGTCGATCAATAATGCTTCAACAGTGGCCTCCAATCGTCCACACTATTTCTAGTTTGCTGCACTTTTGCTAGTACCTTGAATCATAAGCAAAAGGGATCTCAAAAATGTATAAATGCTGTCAAAATTTAAACCAACATTTATCTCTTTCGCCAACCTCTTTAGATTAAATAAAGGAGTATTCGTGAGCTGTCCCTGCATTAACCACCCTTATAGTAAGCGCCTCCACAGATTTTATGGAATAGGAATTTCATGTTACAGTCGTATGTTCAATAAAGGCCTCTTTATTCGGTGAATACTAAAAGTGGAAAAAAGGAAAGAGGCAAAAGTATGGCATAACGTGGAGCTGGATAGTGTAAATTTACTGCATGCAGAAAACATTATTTGCACACTCTTATTGTTTGTATGTTATCACAGCATCACTTCCTCTGCTAGCATTTCTGCATGCAGCATTAGCTTTCTAGCTCGTCATCCATGTCTGTTATTTATTTATTTATTAAGGAATTTTATATAGCGCTAGCCTGACCCAAGAGTATCAGAGTGCTTTACAACAGTTTTTGTGCAAGAGTCATACAGTAGAGCAGTATTATACATATTGGCTCGGAAGTCCAAGTTTGCTAAGCAGCATTTAGGTAGCATGTGAGTCCTGAGATAACCTAATTGAGTGCACGTCTTGGGTTCAACCTTTAAGGGGGGTAAGGAACAGGTAGGGGTCAAGTAGCAAGCAGGAAGTAGGTCTTAGTGATACAATGTCTGGGAGCAACAGCGAGCAGGAATTTGCGTTTTGGTGGCGCCTATCTATTTGAGAGGAAACGGCTGAGGAAGAGGACTCATAGGTGTTTTTTGAATTTTGTGAAAGACGAGATAGCACTGATGCCGACTGGGGTGGAGTTCCATATTTTGGGCGCGTTTCCGGCGTAGGACCGTGCAGCAGTATTTTATTTGCTTGTTTTCATAGGAATGAGTAGTAAAGTGCTGTAGCTCCGGAGGTACCTTGTCTGACCAGCCCTCTTGAATTTAGTAGCCAGATACTCAGGTTTTCCTGTGCGCAGGGCTTTGTGCGTGAGGCAGGCAGTTCTGAAGCTTGCACACAGTTCGACTGGGAGCCATTTTAGTTCTCTGAGTGCTGGTGAAATGTGATTGTGTTTCCTAATTCCAGTGACCATTCTGGCTGCTGCGTTGAGAGTAGTTTTGAGGGGAACTAGGTGAGATTTTGTTGTACCAGTGAGGGTGGCATTCTCATAGTCGAGTCTGGATAGTGCCAGTGATTGGGTGGCTTGTTTGAGGTCTTTGGTTGGGATGAATGGTTTTATTTTGTTGAGTAGCCTCAGATTGACAAAGGCACTCTGTGCAAAGTTCTTGATGAGTTTGGCCATGTCGAGTTTTGAGTCTAGGGTGATTCCTAATGATTCTGATTGCAGTTGAGAGCATCCAAAGATTTTAGCCATTCTGAAATTTGAGGGTTCTCTTCTTTGTTGGAGATGAGGAGGATCTCAGTTTTGTCATGGTTGAGTTTCAAGTGGTTAAGAGACAGCCAATGTTGTATTTCTTTTAGAGTGTCATTTAGTCTGTGAATGTCATCTATGGAGGAGGTTTCTAGATAGATCTGGGTGCCATCTGCATACATGTGGAAAGGGAGGTTGGCTTTTTTGAGTAAGGTGGTGAGGGGTTCAATGTATATCTTGAAAAGTTGAGGTAAGCGCACTGAACCTTGGGGGACACCCCAGCTGACAGAGTGTAGGTCGGAGGTAAAGTTTTTTTATTTTTATCCTTTGTGAGCAGCTGTGTAAGAAGGAGGAGAACCAGTGTAGGACCACCTCATCAGCACCTACCCTTTCTTGTAAAGCCTTAATGAGAAGTTGGTGATCAACCGTGTCAACGGCTGCCGGTAGGTCCAGGAGAATGAGGAGGAAACATTGGTCGGTATCGAGGGATTTGTGGATATCGTCTGTGATGTTAAGGTTCGCGGTCTCGGTGCTTTAGCCTTTCTGAAACCCGATTGGTGGGGATCATGAAGGTTGATGCTGTCCATGGGCTGAGTCAGTTGTAGGAGGATGCATTTTTCAAGGTTTTAGGACAGGAGGGGGAGATTGGAGACAGGTCTGAAATTATTCACTTCCTTGGAGTTAAGGCCTGATGTTTTTTAGTAGCGGCGTGACTTGGCCAACTTTGAGGCATTCAGGTATGATGCTGGTTCTCAGGGAGCTGTTTATGATCTTGCCCCAGAATGGGGCTATGGAGAGTTTCAGTTTTTTGGTCAATTGGGTGGGTTTCAGATCAAGGACGTGAGAGGCGGGTTAGGAGGTGGGGATCAGTTTGAATGTCTTAGTTCCCGGGATGGGGTTGAAACACTTCCAGGTTTTCGAGGGGTGCTTGAGCGTGCTGTGTACTGTCACTGGGGGCAAGCTTTTGCAGACGGTGTTGACGTTGATGCTCAGTGAGAGGTCAATCTTGGTGATTTTTTCTTTAAAGTAGTTAGCGAAGTCTTCGCACAAGTCCTCGGTGGCCTGTAGAGTGGATTATGGGTCTTGGAGGCTTGTTTCCTGATGATTTTGAATAGTTCGTTGGGCCTGTTTTTTGCATTGTTTAGGGTGGCGCAGAAGAAGGTGGATGTTTCACTGCTGATGAGTTTTTTGTATTTCCTTCAGGCTGCTTTTAATTGTTCGTGTATGCTTGTGGAGGGGTTGCTCCTCCATAGTCTTTCTGTAGCTCTTAGTTGTCTCTTTTCATTGTTAATGTCTATGTTGAACCAAGATTTGGATGGGATGTTCCTGTTTTCTTTTAGTTTTAGGGTGGCTACTTGATCTAGAATAGATGTCATGTTTGAGGTGTAGTGGGCGGTGAGTTCTGTTGTGGATAGATCATGCGTGGAGTCTTGGGTGGGGGGTTTAAGTATGATCAGCTGAGTGAGGTGGAATAGGATGGAGTGGTGGTCAGACCAATCCATGGGCAGGGTGTGGTGTATCGTGACTGTGTCTTGCTGGGCGATAATGGCATCTAGGATTGCTCCTCTGTTATGAGTTTCCTCTGAGCAGTGTTGTGTAAAGTTGTTGCTGTGTAGCAGCTCATTCAGGTTGTTGGTGATTACAAAGCCAGGGGGACAAGAGAGTATCCATGAGTGCTAAGGAGGAGCCATTTAGCCTTGTCTCGGTGATGAATGCTATATCTATGTCGTGGGTGAGGATGGATTCCGCTAGCTCTGTGGTATGCTTGGTGGCTGATCTGTAGTTTATGAGCATGCAGTTGGTGGGGGACATCTCTGTTATGGGTTTGTTCGTACGGGGGACAGTGGGGATGATAGTCCGGGTGGCCGGGTGTCTAGGGGATTTCAGGGGGGCCTGTTCTCTTCCCAGTCCAGTGATCACCTGGATTTTGGATTGGAGGGTGGCAGTAGTAGGACTGTCATATGAGGAAGCGAAATCGGCAGCTTTACTAGCAGACATTGCATCTCTAGTTCTTTTGGATCTCTGTGTATGATTAAAGAGGGGGGTAGAGATCCATCTCGGGTGGGGAGCCTTGGAAGGCCTCTGTTGGGAAGGAGTGGGGAAGGAGAGCATACAGTGAGGCTTTTGGGGCACGGTGAGGTTGGTTAGGATTTCGCTAGGACCCTGGATTATGGTTGCTATCTGGCTTTCAAGCAGGGTGAGCTGCTGCCCTGACTGTATGTTGGTGGAGGTGTTGTGGGCGGGTATGTTACACCAGGGGGGGAGCCTAATGTTAAGTTGCCATTTTGTGCGTGAGCTGTCCGTGCGGGTTCTAGGCGGGGCTGAGGGTGCGGGGAGGCAGGGTCGTGCTGGGGCGTCTGTGTACTATTGCATGTGGGTCTGGGGAGGTGGTTGGGAGTCACAGACTGTGTGTTGAAGTCGTTCGTAGTGGATTGGGGGGTGGTTGCCGGAGGTGGGTAGTGGAGTCTTGTTCTCTCTGGTAGTGTTGGGGATGATGTCTCGCAGCGGGAGGCGGGTGTTGTTAAAAGGGTGCACCGGAGTGTTGGGTGAGTTCTGTTGATGGGTTTGGCTCTTCATGGGGAAGGGGAGGGGGAGGGGGAGGGGCGGACAGGGGAGGAGTCTGTGAGAGGGGGCAGTCCAGAGAGATCGGAAGAGGGCATCAGCGGACTCTAGATTGTCTTTGTTTGCTTGTATCAGGACTGTGCCATTGGAGTAGATGGTCACCGTGGTGTTCCCATTTGGTCTAGTGCGGTTAGGACCTGAGGATGTCACTATGCAGCTATGGGAAGTGTTAGTCGTTTTGGAAATATTGTGTTGCGATCTGAGGATAGAGTTACATATTTCGGTTCTTTTAGTGTGGAAGATGAGATACATTTTTACCTGACCTTTGGAGGCGCAGTGCTAGATGTCCGTGAATAGTGATTCAGGATGTTGTCTGATCAGTTTTTGCTTACATTTTTTTTTCTTTGGGTGAGAGGTAAGGGTAGAAACTGATTGAGAAGGAGTTTGGGCCGTGCGGTTTTAAGTGGTTTTCAGAGGAGGGGTTGGAGTAGGATGACATGGCGGATGGCATTGTGACTAGGTAGGATGGGGGGAGGTACCCTATTAGGAAAGTTGAGATTGTGTTTCAGGAGCCGTCCTTTGGGGTTAAGGTGCGAGTAGTAGAGAGATTCGTGCTGTTGCTCTATGGCTGGTCATTGACTCACCAGGGCATATGACTGGGGGGTACTCCTAGGAGGCCATTAAATGGTGAGGGATTGAGGGTCAGGCAATGGGCAGATACAGAATGGCAGTAATGAGGGTGAAGGTTAGTGCAGCCATTTTTGAGTTAGGCGCCAAGCCCCGAGATCGCCGGCTCCCGTTAATGAGGCAGCTCAGGTGTGAAGCATTTACACTTTTGGGGGCTATTGCATTCTCCTGAGAGATCGGAGATCTAATGGTTAGATCTTTCCCGTTAAATACACTGAGATTCAGCCAGTGGGAGGACGATAATGCTGCCATATTTAGGACAGGCACCAGGAGCCATGACCTGGGATTCCTTTAGATTGGGGCATGGCGGCTGAGAGGTTAGATATTTTAACAGGGGACTAAAGTGGAGACCTAACCCGTTGTTCAGTGGGAGGGTTAATAGCAGTAGCAGTTTATGCAGGTATTTCCCTGTGGGTTAGCGTGTGACAATCCGCCGTAGAGTGTGCTTTCAACATACACTCTGTTTCAAGGAGTGTTTATGATTTTGAACCTTAAGTAGAATTTGCAGTTTTTTGTTGGGTGCTATTCTGTATTTTACACTCAAAATGTCATGGTTTGTGCATTGTAGTAGTAGTAGTAGAAAAGCTTTATTCGAGTTATAGACTCATAAAAGCACAACATACATATATATAAAAACATCACACTTAGTCAAGACATTTCATCCAATACATTAAAACGGTTGCGCAAGCTTAGTCGTTATAAAACAAAAAGATATACAAGTTAAAACATAGTCAAGACACTTTAAGAGAAAGAGCTCTCCGCCTGATGGACCAAGCCCACCCCAGGTACTTTGCTATTCCCATGACAATAGGCTCCTCAGAAGTAGTACAAATAATTCTCTGCGCCTCAGCTGCACTAGATGTCCCAAGGTTCTTACAGGTAGGAGTTAACCAAACCCTTCTTGGGGAGGCATAAGCCTTACAAGCAAATAGGAAGTGTCCCACACTTTCGTTAGTTGCGCCGCACGCTGGGCAGCACTGGGTATTCAAACTCTTCCATCTGCCTGTTAAATGTCTCAACGGGAGGGAACCGGATCTTAATTGGAAGAACAACTTTCTGTCCATAGGAACAGTTATACTGTCCCAGTAGTTTTCTAGTACAGGACACATTTTACTTTCCAGAAAACGACCTCCCATTGAGTCAGATTTGACCCCTCTCCAAAGCCTCACGTCTATCCATTCCCAATATAATGCTTTAAGTGTATTTTTACTTGGGAATACTTCCCCCGACGGATTATCCCAAAGGTTGGAAAGACCTAGTTCACCTAGCAATACCCTTAAGTTTTTCAGCCATGATATTTTATGGAAGGTATCAATTTTGATTATTGCCAAGAAACCTTCCGCATAATGCCTAATTTCAGGGGTGGACCAAAGTCGTCTCCAAAATAGGATGGGACGCAGTCTGGCTCGGTCGGTTACCGATCTTCTTCCCAGGTCGAGGCTAAGAGGGATTAATGGGGTACTCTGGGGCAGTCCCGTAATTCCCCTAAGAAACCTGTTCTCAGCTATCTGTAAGGAAGTTAATTTGTCAAAACCAAACAGCTCCGCCCCATATAAGGCTGATCCTATTGCCTTAGCATCATATACAGCGAGGACAGGTTTTATGGGTTTTGTTTTAGATCTATTGTGCTCCACCCGTAAGGCCCCCGATATTTGCTGGTGTTTCAAGACCGCCTTTTCTATATGGTGGGACCAACCATAATTACTTGCGATTTGTACCCCCAGGTAAGTGAACTCCCTTACGACCTCAAGCCCAATGTTATTCAAATATATCCTAGGGCGAGGTTTACATCCTCGGGAGAAAGCCATCAGCTTGGTCTTGCCTATGTTTACTTCCAGGCCATGCTCCTGGCAAAAGTCATCAAAAATATTCAGGGCCCGTTGCAAACCGGCTGGGGTCTTGGACATTATTAAAGTGTCGTCAGCGAACATCAGGATCGGAACCCTGATGCCCGCCAACGAAGGCGCATCCACACTAGCGTCCTGCATCCTGTCGACTATCCCATTGATATATAATGTGAAGAGCAAGGGTGCCATTGCACAACCTTGACGCACCCCACGCTCCACAGGAAAGTCGATTCAGGATTGACCATTTGTCTCCCACTGTACTTTGGCAAAATTGCATTCGTGCAACCTCATAATTAAAGTGAGCAATTCTGCAGGAATGCCTATCTTACTTAGCACTGCCCAGAGCTTGCCCCTTGGGACTAGGTCAAAGGCAGCCCGCAGGTCGACAAAAGCGACATACAGGCTGCCCCCACCAAGGAGTACCGTCCCCCACCGTAACATAGTAAAGCGGAACACCTGGTCGATGGTACTGGTAGCCCTCCGGAAGCCTGCCTGAAAGGGGGAAAGAGAATTATTTTCGTCCACCCAGTCCGTAAGTTTGTTTACCACCATCTTCCCAATTACTTTTTGGATGGTGGCAATCAAACTTATGGGCCTGTAATTAGCTGGGAGGGATCGATCTCCTTTTTTGTGGACAGGTATAATAATGGCTCCCTTCCACTGTTCTGGGACTAGCGCACCTTTTGCAATTGCGTTCCCTAATAGGAGCACATATCTGCCCCACCTATTTTTATCATTTTTAAAAACGTCCGAGGGTATCCCATCTAATCCGGGGGCCCTGCCCCCTTCAACGGAGCTAATTACAAGTTCAACTTCCTTGGCGGAAAACAAATTATCCTTGGGAAATACAGCAGAGATTGCATCCCCACCACCCCACTCTTTTGTCTCGGCATATTGGGGCCTAAAATAGTTCACCCAGTCGGATTCAGCGACATTATTGTCCGTTTTTTTTGGGGTACCACCTCTGCCCCACTTCACTATCTTCCAGAAGAGCCTGGAATCCTTTGCTCCAGAGGCCTCCTTTAATTCCTCCCAATACTTCTCATCCCATTCTTTTTTGGCCAAGGAAATGCTAGCGTTATATTGCTTCCTGGCAGCTTTAATTGCTACCCTGTCCCTGCTTCTGATAGCGTTACCCAGTGTTAATCTGGCTGCCCTGCACTGTTGGTTAAACCACCCAGCTGGTTTGGTGGAAACAGTGCGATTACCCTTACATGCTCTCATAAAGTGCGGCTTTAAGATCGCGAAAAGATTATTGTGAATTTCAGTGATCGCCCTAGATCCTGGCGGTGTGGGGCTAGCTAATTCCATGGAAACAATTGCTTTGTCCACTTCAGACCCAATAAAATCCATGGAGGCTGCATTCGCCAACACCGAGGGCCATTTCAATCTACGCATGTTATTCGCCATGTCTGGGAGCAACCCATCACTTGCATGTAAATTAGGCTGTGTTTGCTTCCACCAGGTGTGGGTCACGTAAAGAGGGTTGTGATCACTTTCTATCCTGCCCTTGACTTCCATGTCACAAACCCCCTGCCAAAGATTAAGACTGCAAATAACGTAGTCTATCCTACTTCTGTTGTGACCATTATCATATGTACACACACCTTCCTTATCTCCCTTTGTTCTTCCATTGAGGGCTCGCATCCCATATTCTAAACACATAGCATTTAAAGAAAGAATATCCTTTGTCCAACGTTTGACAGGGGCAAGATTCAGGTAGGGAACACCCCATAGATTGTCCTCTTCCTGCCCCAATGGGTTTTCGGTACTGTCTAGAGGTTCAAAGGTCCTATTTAAGTCCCCAGCTATTACTATTCTATTCCCAAGGGACTTTGATTGCAGAAAATTAAATAGAGCCTCTAAAGTGGGGGAACTCCCATTATTGCAGCCTCTGGCATAGACATTATATAAATCTATCACACCCCACTTTACTGAGGAAATTCGCAGCATTAGAATATCTCTACAACCCAGGTCCCACATTTTCACAGTAAATTCAGAACTCTGCCTAATCCAGACTGTGAGGCCTCCCTTGGGTCTACCCCTAGGACCTCGACATGCCGGAATCGAAAAATTTAGGTAGCCTTGGAGGTAAATAGGATCACAGGCCCATGTCTCCTGAATAAAACACAGTTCAAACCCATTAATGAAGTCGGTCCATGATTGTAACATCAACTTACTCCCCAATCCTGCAATATTCCAAGATACAAAACTTCCTAGAGCAGGTCTGTCACTACCTATTATATTAACAATGGGCAATCCTATGGGATTCAATTGACTACCATCCTCTTCTCCCAGGTTGTGATCATTACCCTCAATATTTTGTTCCGTTAACACCTCATCACCCGTGTTTTGCATTAAATCCCCGGTATTTTCCTCCTCAGATGCAGCCTTTTCATCATCTTTTTTGTTACCTTCAACACAACATCAGTACTCAATGCCGGGGTATCAGGGTTCCAACATGGCTTCCAGTATGAAAGGCCTCCCCTTGTGTTAAGCTTTGGTCAAGATCCCCAATTCAAACATTGAGTGCCTTCCAAATTATTATAATTTAAGCTAATGTTTTGAGGTTGCCATTGTTGAAGGGTGGAGGGTGGGGGTGCAATCCTTACCATCGGGGGATTAGTGAAACTATTTAGATTCATAGGACCACCTTTTATTAGGCATGTTTGCCTTGGGTAGAAAAAAGAAAGATCCACAATGCCAATTCCACCGCTACTTGTACCCCAACCCTGCCTTGTTATCCAACCAGCCACCCTGGGGTCTTGGAAATTGATGATAATACAGTCTCCCCCCAAGTTTTTACAGGTGTACCCAATCCAGTCAATCCTCCTTGCCCCTATTATCAACCCATCCAGACCCCCCGGTAATGGTCTATTTTCCTTTAACCAGTACATTACTTTGTTTTTGAGCATCTGGAAGGTTTCTCTTTGTCCGACTAAAAGAGGTGGAACATTAGTAAGGACCGCCACGAAAGGGTGGGAATCCGGGGTAAGATTCACAGGAGGAATCTTTCGGGATGGTTTCTCCAAGTGAGTCGGTGGTGGTCTATTAACCGGGGCACTAGGACAAGAGTTAGGGATATTCGATTTTTGTTGAGAATTCATGGGTATAGCATTGGTTATCCTGGGGCCATTAAGGCCCTCTGCTCCAATGTTTGTGGGGGGATTGAAAATGCTTGGCGTTGGCTGGTGGTTGCTTGCGACGGTATCGCTGTTTTGTGGACATTTTTTGTTCTTGCCCTTTGCCATAGGGTTTGGGACCTTAGATACTTTTTCCCTTACGCTGGTGCTCGGGCAGACCTGCTCTGGTGGAATAAGCGGTTGACTTGGTCCCTTTGTCTGGGACTCGCTTGTAGTGCAGCCTGCTTGGGGGTGTGATGCTACAACAGGCAGATTTTGAGCCTTTTCCGGGATTTCCTGAGCCCTGCTAGACTCAGTTATCTTGGGCTGCAATTTGATTAGTGACTTAGTGTGGAAGAAATTGTCTAAGGTAGCCTGCTCAAAGTGGTCTAGTCGGTCAATTAACTTATTTACTTTGACCTCTATGGGTGTCAAAAGCGACCTTAGTAATTTTTCCAACTCAGGTATCAATGAGTCTATTAGAGGAACGTTCACAGCCAACCCGTTCCCCTGAGGGTCACTAAATGATGAGTTAGAACTCTCTAAAACTACAGTATCCCCCTCATTTAATAGGTCGCCACTTCCACTTACCCCACTATGTGCCTTTTGTGTAAGTAAAGGATTTTTTGCCACTTTTCTAACCTTATTGGGGGGTTTGGAGGGATGATATTTCCTCGGGGCAGTAATCCTTTTCCTTTTTACACATGGTTTTGGGTCCGACATGCTAGTTTTAACTATGGTTTTCACTGTGGATGGATAAACAATGGGGTTTATAGGTAGAGATGTGGACAAAGTGGCATTGTCCGTTGTTTGTGGTGAACCGCCCTGTTGCATTCTGTTGTACATATATACTGCTTTGTTCTATTCACCTTGCCTTGGTCTGCTGCCTGGAATGTATGATGCGTGCCTGCATCTTACATCCTGGGTTCCAGATTCCAGGCTAACTGTTTTATAAGATCTGTATCTGAACCTGTACTGATGTGCTGTGCTTCAACTCCTTTTCATGTATTAAATCCTTTCATGAAGTTCAACTATATGCTTCCTTGGATTTTTATATTGGCGACGAGGTAAACCCTGCTATTTCTGCCACTACCCTTGAAGCACAGGAGCAGAAATTTTAATCTTTGAAACCGGACTACTAAAGAAGAAAACCTGAAACTACATTTTTATCCTCCTCTTCTTCAAGATAACATTGAATAATCTTACCACGTTGTAATTGCGAAGATTTACAACCTACGAGTGTTTTTCTACATATTTTCAAAGCTTTCATGTTTTTCAACTGAAAAAAGTAAACGACAGGCAGTACATGAAAACCACCGCTTCTACCTTCGTGTGTGGCGCATGTCCTGGTGTTTCCAGCGCTTCTACTCCGGCGGATTGGTGATGTACAGAACTGTTTTTGTTTAATTTAGTGCCTTTTCCGATATTTGTCTTACAGTGCGCGAGGCTGTTGGCAAGCTCGAGGCATCTCCTGACGTCAACACGCGCTGCATTGCGCGAGGCTGTCGGCAAGCTCGAGACGACGTCAAACGCACCGCGTCATCATTACGCGCTGTGTTATCATCACGTGATACGTCCCTGCCGTCACCACGCTGCACGTCTCAACGCCATCTTGTGTATCCATGGCTACTAGATACACAGTTTACCGGAGACGCTGAGAAGTCGGCATTTATGCGTTCTTGATCGGAATTTGCACGCCGGAAGGTAAAATAAGCTATAATCACACGCTGGAAGATAGAATAGACGATATTTTTGCTGTTCGTCATTTTTAAATACTTTTACCCATTGCGTTTATTTTTTTAAAAAAAAGGAATTAAAGGTTTTATCTTCCTTTTTCAAACAACTTGACTACTATCCTATTACAGAAAAGAAAAACGTCATATTTTACTTTGCTTCATTCATTTTGTGCAAACTTTGAAGAAACTGTTTTTTTTTAAAAAAAAAAAAGAAAAAGAGTACCTCTACTTTGCTCTAGCCATTATGCAATTTGACCCACCTTCAAAATTTTTGCAAACTAAAGGAGACCCACCCATTCCTTGGACCAGATGGAAGGAAGAATTTTTTACTTACCTTAAAGCTATGGATGGTGAGAGGATGTCAGCGGAAAGGAAAAAGAACATTTTTTTACATTGTCTTGGGTCAGAAGGACAGCTTGTCTTTAGAACTTTACCTCCTGTGAGATCTGGGGGTGATTCCAATGTTTATGATGAGGCTGTGCATAGAATAGAGGGAAGATTTAAACCAGTAACCAGTGTAGCCTTAAATAGGTTTAAGTTTTATACCAGAGTACAAGAGGAGAATGAGTGTTTCGATGATTTCTTAACTGCTTTACGTGCACTTTCCCTCCATTGCAATTTTGGTCTAATAACTGACGAAATGATCAGAGATCAAATTGTGGTGCATGTAAAAAACAAGAAAGTACAAGAGCAGTTATGGATTTTAGGGGATCCTAGTTTGGAGACTGCCATTAGTACAGCTAAAGCATTAGAACAGTCCGACAAATGGATCAAATCTTTAGACAAAGCCTCTGTTCAATCTATTCCGTCCACATCCACTGGTGAGGTTAGCACTGTGAATGTTAAAACTCAAAGTTCTAACAAATACGAGGGCAAAGGTAAACAATTTTATTGTTTTAGATGTGGAAGTCCGGATCATATAGCTTCCTTTCCACAGTGTCCTGCTCTGAATAGACAATGTAATAAGTGTAACCGCACAGGACATTTTTCTAAATATTGTAAAACTTCGGTTAAGCCAGTTAATGATTACAAGAAACCTTCTTATAGTACTCCCAGACGTACTAATAGTAATGTATCTTACGTTGCGGAGAGAGAAGGTAATGATCCGCTAGTTAGAGAGTCTGGTATTGTAATTTCTATACAATCTTCGTTCGACATGACACTAGCAGATACTTTGCCTTCTCCAAAGAGTTCAGTGAACATACTAGGTAAAACTCTTGAACTCATGGTGGACTCCTGTTCACCGTGGACCATAATCACTCGTGATTACTGTGTAGAGTCATTTGGTAACCTAATTGATGTGAATTCTTTGTGTCAACCTGATATCGATGCCTACAATTTTGATACTTCCAAGATCAATTTTATAGGTTTTAAAGAAGTCCCTATTATTGTAAAAAACAATTCCGCTGTTATCAAGATGTATGTAGCATTTAAAGGTGTGAATGTTCTAGGTTGGCGGGACCAAGCTAAGTTGGGGATCTCGTTAAATCCTAGGTTGAAGGATCCTGTGTGTGTCCTTGCTATAGCAGATGGGGACTATGACCTGGCATCCATGTCTAAAGAGATATCTATCTCCTTTCCCAATGTTTTTTCTGAGAAACTTGGAAGATTGATTGGTTTTACGCATAAAATCAAAGTCAAACCAAATACTGTGCCTCTTAAGCAGAAGTTGAGAGGTGTTCCCATCAGTGTCAGAGAGGAACTCAGAGTCATGCTTGACAACATGGTTAAAGATGGTGTCATTGAGGAGGTAGAATCCTCCGAATGGGTTTCGCCTATTGTTTTGGCGATTAAACCCGACAAAACAATTAGGTTGTGTGTAGACCTGAGAGCGTTAAATAAATGTTTGGTTACAGATTGTCACCCGTTACCTAACATAAATGAAATGTTGTGTATGCTTGACGGTGCCTGTGTGTTCTCCACATTAGACCTTAGGTCTGCATACCACCAGATAGAGCTCACGGAAGACTCAAAACACTTCACCGCCTTCATCACTCCCCATGGATTGTTTCAATTTAAAAGAATGCCTTTCGGCCTAGCGTCAGCCGCTTCTGTTTTCCAGAGGGCAATGTATCACATATTCAGGGATCTGAATGTCTACGTCAAATGCTTTCAAGATGATATTCTTGTCTTTTCTAAAAATATCTCTGAGCATGATGGTCACCTTAGGGAGGTTTGTTCCAGGTTGGAGAAGTTTGGCTTGACCATCAAAGCTAGTAAGTGCAAGTTTTTTTGTAAGACAGTAGACTATTTGGGCCATTCACTTTCAGGGGATGGTGTTGTACCCAAAAAAAATCTTGTGGATGCTATTGTTAAGGCTCCTTCCCCAGACAACAAGGAAAAGTTGCTTTCTTTTGCAGGGCTTTGCGAATATTATAGCAAATTTATCAAATATTTTGCAAATAAAATGGAGCCTCTCAGAGAACTTACTAGGAGTTCAGCCAAATTTATTTGGTCGGAGGAGCAGGAACAAGCTTTTAAACAAATCAAAGAGGAAATCGTTAATGCTCCTACTTTGAAGTCCTTTTGTGTCAACAAGAAGTGCATCATTACTGTTGACGCCAGCCTTTATGGCATTGGTAGTGTGTTAAGTCAGTCATCAGGTAAGGATGAATGGTGTGTTGCCTTCTCCTCAAGGACTTTGTCTCCCACGGAGAGAAGGTACTCCGTAATTGAAAAGGAACTTCTGGCCTGCATTTGGGCTGTTGAGCACTTCAGGAATTATGTTTGGGGCAATCGTTTTGTACTACGTACCGACCATAAACCCTTAGTTGGGATTTTATCTCCTGGAGGTGGATGGAACTCCACTGCGCGTATAGCTCGTTTGTCCTCACGTCTTCAAGAGTATGATTTCGAAATTGTGTATGTTCCTGGTAAATGTAACGTGACTGCTGATTTTCTTTCAAGGTTTCCTTGTGAGGAGTCTCCAAAGATGGATAATGACGTCGATGTTGTTGCCTCTGTTGGAGATTGTGTTTCCAAGGAGTTCATTTCATTGTCGAAAGATGAATGGTTTCTTGAACTTGGCAAGGATGTGGTTTGCCAACATCTGTTTGATTTTGTTAGGAATGGTTGGCCACCCCATAGGGGTGTTTCTCCGGATATAGCTCCCTTTTGCCAAGTTTCTTCGGAAATTGAAGAGTTTTCTGGTCTACTTTTCAAGTCTGGTAAATTAATTCCGCCCCAATCCTTACAAGAGAAGATCCTGCTTCTCGCTCATCAGAGTCACATTGGCATGTCATCAATGAAACGTCTGATTAGAGAGAGCTTTTGGTGGCCAGGAGTGGACAAGATGGTGGACAGGCTAGTAAGAGATTGTTCGCATTGTGTTAACAGTGATAAAATGCTTCATGTGACCTCAGCTCCCCTCAAGCCTGTGTCCTGGCCCACCCTTCCCTGGCAGAAGGTGGGATTTGATATATCTGGCCCATTTAAACAGTTGCCTTACAATGCTCGTTATGCTTTAGTTCTGGTGGACTACCACTCCAAGTGGCCCGAAGTAAAGTTTGTCAGTACTGTTTCTTCTCATTCTGTTATTCTTTTTCTTAAAGAGGTCTTTGCTAGAGAGGGATTTCCTGAAACTTGTGTCACAGATAATGGGGTTCAGCTTGTTTCGGCTGATTTTGAGAAATTCCTCAGTACATGTGGCATCAAGCATTACACCACCTCTCTGTATGAGCCTAGGGAAAACGGCCAAGTTGAACGCTTTAACCGCGTCCTTAAGGATTGTTTGAATGGTGTGCAGACTTCGGATGATGGTTGGTTGGATGTTGTGAGGAAAAGGTTGTGGACATATCGTATCACCCCTCACTCTGTTACTGGCGTTAGTCCCTTTAGACTCCTTAAGGGTAGGGAGCCTCCTTCTGATATATGTCCCTGGTGGATTAAAAAACTTGATGTAAATAATTCTGCTGTGGACCTTGCTGCTGTGGCCAAACGGGTTGAAAACAAACAACTACAAATGAAAACCCTGTTTGATTCAAAAATGAAAACCAAAGATAGTGATTTTGTGGTGGGGGAATGGGTGCGAATCAAAAAACCTGGTTTTCTAGTCAAGGGTTTTTCTAAGTTTTACCCCCCTATCAAAATTGTTAAAGTTTTTAAAAACAGCGTTGTCACGCAGGATGGTAGAGTTTGGAATGTCCGCAGAGTGGCTAAATATTACAATGTTGAAAATGTACGTAGCTCTCCTTCTTCTGCCCTTGATTACTGCCAAAGGAGATCTGATGTTTTTCCCACTATGTCTTCTCCCAATGCTGTTCATGTAGATTCTTCTGTTGCTTCTAGAGTTAAGGCTTGCAATAGACAAAAGAATGTTCCCAGCAGATATTTAGATTAATGCGCTCCCCTCTTTCCTCTTTCTTTTTTTTTAGGGGTAAGATGTGTTGCATTCTGTTGTACATATATACTGCTTTGTTCTATTCACCTTGCCTTGGTCTGCTGCCTGGAATGTATGATGCGTGCCTGCATCTTACATCCTGGGTTCCAGATTCCAGGCTAACAGTTTTATAAGATCTGTATCTGAACCTGTACTGATGTGCTGTGCTTCAACTCCTTTTCATGTATTAAATCCTTTCATGAAGTTCAACTATATGCTTCCTTGGATTTTTATACGCCCTCAATCTCCAAGGTTGAGGGAGAGGCATTAGGTATTTCAATCACCCCAGGCAAAGTTATAGAAGACAGAGGGGTGACCAATGCCGGATAGGCTTGCGGCAGACGTTTTTCCATGGAACTTTTAAGAAGCTCAATGGACAGCCTACGGTCTGCTCGTTTTTCTGCCAGTGAGATCTCTTTGTCTATGTCTTGATTGGCACGATTAAAAAAGAATTTATCTAAGGGACCTAGAATGGTCTTGCCACCCTCAGAAAGGGGGGGTGGTAAGCTGGTGGTGTTTAACGTGTGGGACATTATTAACAGGAATTACGAGTATATAATCACAGTGGGGCACACAAATAAATGAGTCAGTATAGTCCCGGAAATAGGAAAGAAGTATAAATCTCTGATCCTACTCGTCAATGGGGTGGCCCAGCCCGGCCTCCTTCGGCCCCGGACGGCCACAGACGGTCCCGCTCTTGTCCCGGGCTTCTCCCGGCGCGCTCCCGCGCGCTCCAGCGCGCTCCCGCGCAGCGTCTACAACTAGTCCATATGTAGTGGGAAGGTGCTCATGGGTGGGGCGAACAGGGAGAGCGACCAGGTGGAGGTGATTGCAGCGCAGGGACTCCTGGGCAATGGAGTCCCTGTCCCTCGCCTGGCGCTCGCAGCCCTGTGCTTCCTCCTTCTCCTTCTGCCCCCGATGTTAGGCTTCACCAGATAAAGCGCCTTGCCACGCTAGCGAAGCGGGACCCGCGCAGCGGGTAACGCGAGGTGTCACCAGGGAAACAAACAGTCCTGCAAGGAACGCGGATAGTCCAACAGGGATAGCAGCACGCAAAGATTTCTCCTTAATCCGGTACAGACAGCGTCTCCTCGTTTGTGCATTGTATAGTACTGCACACCTGTAGTCTGTGTTCTTGTTTGTTCTGCTCATTTTGTGACTCCTGTTTGTCCTATGCATTTTTAATGGCTCTAGTTACCGGTAAATTTATGCTAAAACACTCCTGTTACCACCACTTAAACTAACTCCTTTATGACTGCAGATGTTTTGTTTGCTGCTGATGTAAAAAGCATTCCCCTCTCCTAGTATTGAGAGGGAGTTTAGCACTGTCCCTGTTAATGTATCTAGGTGAAACAGCTAGTGAGGCACAGAATAGTTTACAATAAAATATGAATTTCATGGCATATACTCAGGAAAATAATGTTCATATGATTCCCCCCTCTTTAGTTTATTCCTTACTTTTACAAATTGAGTAAACTGACACCATTTATTTCATCCCCTCTTCTGTGCCTGATCCATTTGCAGTTTAAAACATTCTCTTCCAAATACAGCTAGGTATTAATGTCTCCTTCTGGTTCCTCTTTAAGTGTTGTTTGTTCAGTATCAAAAGCCTGGAGACTTTCTAGATACTCAGATGTCCCTTGTCTTCTTCCTACATCAGCCTCTCAAGGTCATATATTTAGAAAGACATTTTGGAGTGAAGGTGTCTCAGAGCAAGACTTGCCGGTTTTGTGTCTTCGAACTTGTCAAATAGTTTAGAACTCTTTAAGAGTTCTATGGTGTTCTCAGGGTTGCCTGGGCTTCTATCTTTTGGTTGCCTCCACTGCAGGTCTGAACTTCTTCTTTGAGATTCCAAATGGCCTCTAAGATCTTGTTGCACTCTCTTGTTTACATATGTTTCCTGATAGTCATCCTTTATATCTCTCATTTAAATGCATGTTTCCGCCCTGTGTCTGGCAGCCACTATTTCAGGCAGGTATCTTCAGGGCTATTTCTCAAGGATGGACCTGGGATTCAGTTTGCAGGGTGCCACTCCTCCTTAAGCAATTGCTTTTTGAGGTGTCATGTTTCTCTACTGAAGTTCAGGTTTCATGCTCCTATGTGCTGTCATCTTTGCATCTCTTCACAGAAAATATTTTTCTCTGTGGTCCCTGTATGGAAATTATGTTTCCTTCTAAAGGGGGGGGGAATCGTCGAAGTTTCGACCCTGGCGCTTTGGAGGGGGGTTCACCACCTCACCTACGGGTCTTCCCCAGGACCATGAGGTCTATGGTGACGGCACCCGTTGAGGAGATCAGCACTGGTATTACCAGGACCACGCCTTTGGAATTACCTGACTAGCGTTTTTGGTGCAAAAAATATATTTTCTTGATCTGCCTGACTAAGGATTCCCCCTTTGCGATTTGGATTTATTTCCCAATCTGCCCTCTCCAGTAATAGGAAGAGCATTGTACCAAGTTTACAATTGGTGAATTTTAGAACACGCCATTCATTGGTAGCTACCCTCATTCTTGGGCCGCTGTCTCTCTGCAGTATAGGTTTTTGAAAACCTCCCCCCCTCTCCTTCTGTCCTGAAGAAGACCCGTAGCTGAGGTGTTGAACCCCCCTCTAAGCGCAAGGGTTGAAACGTCGACAATTCCCCCCCTTTCCTTGTCCCCTGCCCTTTTTGAAAACTTATACTAAAACCGTGTGATTAATATTCGTGGGGCTGGCATAATACTAAGGGAACAGAACCTTAGTCTTTGTTCGAAATCAATTGATTATCCTGGTTATTTTTTTTTTCTTTACTTTCACTTGAGCACAAAATCCTTTGCACTTTCTACTGCGCCTGGCAGAATTCCCCAAACTTTTGGGGTTTTTTGTAAATATGTATATATGATTGTGAAATAAATTGCGAACTTATATTGCTATATACAAACTTAGTGTCATGCAATTTGTTTTGGGTGTTTAGGATAATACTGCAAACGCATTTGGCTTGTTGTTTCTGTCTCCTTCTTTTCCAGGATTAAGACCTACAAAGAGTAAAAAATGAATAATTTATCTATATGCGTTTGAAAAATTGTGTCTAGGACCACTCTGTTTTTATATCATATGATACCCAGGTCCTTTGACTTTGTCTGGGTCATACCCCATTTTTCTTAATGGTTTGTGCAGGAAGGGGCACCTTCCTGCACAAAATCAATCCATGGAGGTGTTTTCCTCTTTCTTACTACAGCACCTATGGAACGAGGAGAAATAAAAACATTTCTCCTTGTTGTGCCTGCACGGGGGAGGTGGAAGGTTGTGACACAGCCCCAGGTTTACTTGATTTTGTAAATCTGGGGCAGAGTCAAAATCCATTGGTGTTGCATGGGAACACCCACTGCAACGTTCATGGAACGCCGCCTTGAAACAAAGTAAGGCAAGGCAGCGCTTTGCACAGTGTCACCTTACTCCACATCTATGAGGCCATGCAAAGCCACAGAGGGTGACTTTGCGTTGCCTCAATGATTTGATTGAATAGCCTGAGCCACTGAAGTATCAAAAGAGTGATGCTCCGGTGGCACAGGTCTCTTGTAAATAAGACCCAAAGTATCAATCTATCAATCAGGGGGTTTATAGTCGCACTACTCACCCAAAGCCAGGGTGGTGTTTTCCTCCTTCTTACTACAGCACCTATGGAACGAGGGTGGGCAGCTCCAACTCAGTCGTAGAGCAAGGGCTTGAGGTTCTTCCTGAAAGCATGCAGGTTTGGGGGAGCGTCTGATGCTGACTGGGAACTCGTTCCAGGTCTTGGATGCAATGTAGGAGAAGGCCCTTCCTCCTTCTCTGCTTCGGCGGATGCGGGGGGTCTATGCTAGGGCAAGGTTGACGGGATCGTAGATTTCTTTTGGGTGCGTGGAAGCATACTCTCTCTTTGAGGTATTTGGGTCTGATGTTGCAGAGGGGTTTGTAGGTGTGGGTGAGAAGCTTGAAGGTTAATCTCTTCTCGATAGGGAGCCAGTGTAGGTCTCGAAGGTGTTGAGTCATGTGTTTGTGCTGAGGGGTCCTGAGAAAAAGTCTGCTGGCGGCATTCTGGATGGTTTGAAGCTTGTGTAGAAGGGTCCTGTGGCACAGGCGTAGAGGGAGTTTCCGTAGCCTAGTTTGCTGGTTTTGTGTGCGTGGGTGACAGTTTTTCTGTGTTCGGGGGGCTCCATTTGAAGGTCTTTCGGAGGATGCAGAGGCAGTTGAAGCTGGTGGAGGCGACGGCGTTGATCTGGCGAGTCATTTTGAGGGAGGAGTCTAGGATGATGCCGAGGTTCTGAGCATAGTCTGTCGGGGTGGGAGGACTCCAGAGGGTCGAAAGCCACCATGTGTTGTCCCAGGCGGAGGTTGAGGACCCAGGATGAGGACCTCAGTTTTCTCTGTGTTAAGCTTCAGGCAGCTGTCCTTCATCCAGGCGCAACATCCTTCATTCCTTCCTAGAAGCTGAGCCTTGTGTCTACAGGATCTTTTGTGAGGGAAAGGATGAGCTGGGTGTCATCGGCGAAAGATACTATGTTGAGCCCATGCTGTCTGTTGATGGCGGCGAGGGGGGCCATGTAGATGTTGAAGAATGTGGAGTTGAGAGATGATACCTATGGTACTCCGCAGTTGATATCTGTAGGTACGGTGATGAAAGGGGGGAGTCTGATCCTATGGATTCTGCTGGAGAGAACATATCGGATCCAGTTGAGGGCGGTACCTTGTATCCCAGTGTCGTGCATTCTGGATGCGAGGATGTGGTGTGAGATGGTGTGAAAGCTGCAGAGAGGTCTAGTAGGATGAGGGCTGTGTTGTGTCCATGGTCGAGTAGCATGTGGATGTCGTCAGTGGCGGCAAGGAGGGCGGTCTTGTGCTGTGGTTGCAGCGGAATCCGGACTGGGAGACATTTAGATGGAGTTCTCTTTGATGATTGCGGTCAACGGCATTTATGAGTCTTTCGGTGACTTTGGCAGTGAAAGGGAGAAGAGATATGGGCCGGTTGTTCTACAGGTCCGTTGGGTCGGCAGTGGGCTTCTTAAGGAGCTTGACTTTCGCCCGCTTCCAGTTGTCAGGGAAGATGCCAGATTGGAGGGATTCAGAAAAGGGGGTGGTGATGGACAGAGTATCTGAATTAAGCAGAACACTCCTACCCAGTCAACAGATCAGGGCTTGATCCATCACCGTTTTTTAGCTCACTGCACCATCCCAGCTCAGAACCTGGCTACATGCAAATTAGTCTGTCCCTGGCCCAGTGCATCATGGGAACAGGGCAGACCAAACTACCAAGCCAATTCTTTTACTGGAAAGGAAACAAGCTTCCGGGGACCGGTTTCTGGCATTACAGCCGTCTTCGGCCCGGCTTGCTTGAATCCTGATGGTGCAGTGAGCAAGGGACTCACATCTGAGCATACCCTTCCACGCTTATGGTGGACAAAACGATTCAGAAAAGGGGGTGGTGATGGACAGAGTATCTGAATTAAACAGAACACTCCTACCCAGTCAACAGATCAGGGCTTGATTCATCACCGTTTTTTAGCTCACTGCACCATCCCAGCTCAGAACCTGGCTACATGCAAATTAGTCTGTCCCTGGCCCAGTGCATCATGGGAACAGGGCAGACCAAACTACCAAGCCAATTCTTTTACTGGAAAGGAAACAAGCTTCCGGGGACCGGTTTCTGGCATTACAGCCGTCTTCGGCCCGGCTTGCTTGAATCCTGAGGGAGGGAGGCAATGATGGTCCGTCCTAGTTCGGGGGTGATGGTGGCCCTCTTGGTAGATGTGCGGTGGGCAGAGGTCCGTGGGGGCTCTAGACTGGGGTTTCATCATGCGTGTGGTGATGAGTTCTACTGTGGCAGGAGTTCAGGTGGTGATGGTCGGCTGGAGGTCGGCGGAGGGGGAAAGGGTGGTGAGCGGCTTCTGGTCGCTGAAGTTGTCGTAGAGGGCCTCGATCCTCCAATGGAAGTAGGAGCTGTGCCTGATGCAGAGATCCAAGAAAGGTGTGACGTTCCGTTGCCTCGCTGGGAGGGTTTGGTAAATTTCTGTATGACATTGAAGAGATCTTTGGTGTTGGTAGCATTGGTGTCGATTTTGTACTTAATGAAGGTCCGTTTGGTGTCCCCTATAGACCTGGTGATACCAGTTCAGGGCACTCCTAAGGTCGTTTAGGTCTTCTGTGGTTTTCCAGCTACTCCAATTATTCTCAAGGCGTCTACAGGTGCGCCTGGTGACTTGGATTTCGGTGTTGAACTAGGCGTCCTTCAGGGGGTGTTGTTTGGTCGGGTGATAGGGAGGCATGATCTTGTTAGCGCATCTGGAGATCCATTGGGGAAGTTATATGACTGCATTGTTGGCATCAGTCGTGGTGATGGGGGGGGTCAAGGAGGAGGGTGGAGTTGAGGTGTTCCTCTGTGATTTTGCTCCAGTTCCTTCGTGGCAGGCGAAGGGCAATTTGGGTGCGGGGGTGGTGTTGAAAGTGAAATGTACGCAGTGGTGGTCGGTCCAGGGGGCTGTGTGGTGTGGCTGCAGCAGATATTTGACCCTCCTATGAAGATTGGATTGAGGGTGTGTCCTGCTCTGTGCATGGAGATGTTGACGAGCTGCTTCAGTCCGAGTTTGGACAGGTTGTTGAGGAGGGCGGTGGAGTTTGGGTCACTGCGGTTGTCGAAGTGGAAATTCAGGTCTCCGAGTAGGTTGTAGTCCGTGGAGGTGATGGCATGGGGTTTGACGAGGGTGGTGATTGCTGTAGTGGCCAGGGAGCGGGATCCCATGGGTCTATAGGTGAGGGCGCCGCGTAGCGTGGTCCTGAGGGAGGCCTGGATCTGGAAGTGGAGGTGTTCTGTGTTGGAGTGGGGGTCACTTGTGCTGGAGGTGGAGAGTCAGAGGGAGGTCTTGTGTGCGATAGCGAGTCCTCCTCCTGGGTGGTGTGGGCAGTCCTTCCTCTGAATCTTGTTACCGTCGGGGATTGCGGTGGCGATGTCGGGACCGGAGGTGGTGTTGGTCCAGGTTTCCATGAATAAGGCGGCGTCAGGCGCGAGGGTATCGATCAGGTCCCAGATCTCTACGGCATGTCTGTGCAGGGAGCGCTCGTTGAGGAGGATGTACATCAGGGCTTCGTTGGCACGGGTGACCCGTGAACCTATAGCTGATGTGGGGGCGCTGTATATGGTGCAGGAACGTTGGCAGTGTCTGCAGGAGAAAGGTCCGTGGATGGTGTTCGGTGAGGAGTTCTGGCAGTCTGGGTGTCTTCCAGGGTTGAGAGCGAGGAGGGTGGCAGTGTCATATCGGTGGAACTCTGAGGGGCCAGGGATCCTGGCGCTTGCCTTAGTCGCGCCTTCGACTGCACGACCACCCAGCTGTCGGTATTATGTAGGGGAGGGGAGGGATGGTCAGCTGGGAGGTGGGAAACGGGCGAGGGCAGGGGGGAGGGGCCGCGAGTCAGCACCAGCAAGCATCAGGGAGATGGGAGTGGCGTGGGGAGAGAGAGGGGGAGTGTGTACAGTGAATAATAAGCAGAAAGAAAAACACAGTGAACGGGACAACAAATGCACAATAATGACAAAAAGAGAAAAGCAATACACTCAGATGTCAACAATTACCTCAATGTGGTAGGCGAGCAAACAGCAGCCTCGAACACCCAGGCTGCGGGTTCAATAAAGGCATCAGAGTGAATGGAACTGCCAGGGAGAGTGCAGGCCTGTGACCGAGTGTCATCTCGAGATCCTCAATGCTGCTACCAGGCCTCCATACCAGTTCAGGACTTATTGGCCCTTGTCTCTTAAATGTCCCGCTGCCTCTCTGACAGACTCCTTTGATTGTCAGCCTCAAGTAGTGTGCCATATCAACACCCATATCCTCTTTATCCTCTGGTGCACACAATGGCAGCTGCCTCCATTGTCCCTCCTCGCAGTCCAGGTGTGTACTGCTGAGCTAATACCTTTATTTTCTTATCCTAGGGTGGTCATTAAATGTCTTTGGTATGGCGAACCCCATCTCAGCTTCCTGGTATTTTCCCAATGATATGTTGTAAGTCATTTAGAGGAGTATTTGACCTCTTCTGTTTCCATTGTTTCCCTAAAGCAGAAGCATTGATTTGACAAATGTATTACCACCACGTGATGGCTTTCTTCATGCCTCTCGAATGCCCTGCATGTGCTGTTCTGTTACAGAAGTGCCATTTTATAGCAGGAAAATGTATCATAATAAGAGGTTATTGAGGAAATGTTTTTCAAACAATTTCTCAGATATATTATTTTCCTGAAAACCAATTCTTGCTCCTTGCTTATAGTGAGCAAAACAAACAATTTTGAAATGAAACTTTCAGCACAGTGTTATCTCACCACTCTTGATGACACTGCTCATATGCCTCTGACAGCCCCTGGCATTCGGAATGAATCCACTTCAAGTAAGAACAAATGTTCGTCGGTACTTGACAAACAGAATGCATCTAGGTTGACATCTTTGCACAGGTGATGCTGGATGGAGTTACTTTTATGCTTTTCGAATGTGATTGAGGGAAAGCAAGAGGAGAGCAGCATTCATTCTTCATTCCTTTTGCTTTGAAGTCTAAGTTTATATTTCATTTGGTAAATTCCCTACCCCTTTGCAAACTGTAGTTTTCACACATACGGCAACAGTTGTGTGGGGAGCAGAGCGTATCAGATGTTTCCTCAGACACATTCCACCAGGGTGAATGCTCAGCAGAGCATTCACCCTGTGTCTAGTTGTCAATATTAAAATCGATTGATTGATTGATTGATTTATTTATTATTAAACCGTTCGATTAAACAAAATCATTACAGAAAAACCTAAAATTAGAACCCCACCCACTCTTTCCACCCCCTCCCATTGTCTCCTGTGCAATTAAAAACCACATCCCTACAGTCAGTCTTGCATTGCAGGGACCTTTCAGCTTTCTAACCAGGTACTACAATTTTGATGCGATATTCATATCGCCGTTCCTGCGTTATCAGAAAACAGAGTTATTACTTAAAAAAGAGGTGACTTTCAGCCTGATTCATGAAGGAGAATTGCGCTCGCAAAGGGCCAGATTCTCAGAATCTGGCCCTTTGCGAGCGCAATTTTTGCATTTAGGATTCATCATCCCAAATGCAAAAATCGGTAATAGCGAAATCGCAAATTTGCGAGAAATTACATTTAAGGAATCTCTATTTGAGATTGCTTAAATGCAATTCATCATCCATTTTGAAATTGCGAAATCGCAATTTCGGGCCGCTATTTACCACGAGGTCAAACCTCGTGGTAAATAGCAAAAACGTAGAAAAATGCTTTTAAAAGCATTTTTCTAAGTTGCATGTTACACACACACACATGTCTTTTGGACGTATGTGTGTAACATCTGTGTAATTTGACATTTCAGGGGTGTTACAGGGTGTCCTTTGGACACCCCTGCACCCTTGAAATCGCAATCTCATTTGCGATTAGCTAATTGCTAATCGCAAATAAGGAATGACTCCCCATTCATTCCTATGGGCCTTTAGGCCCATAGGAATGAATGGGGAGTCATTCCTTATTTGCGATTAGCAATTATCTAATCGCAAATAAGGAATCTGTAGGAATCGCAAAAAATATTGCTATTCCTACATGAATCCCATTTTGCGAGTCTGGAATAGCGATTCCTTATGATTCGCTATTTCAGACTCGCAAAACTTCCCAATGATGAATCAGGCTGCATATGAACTGTAAAATAAAAACTATTATATAGGTTGAAACACAGATCACTGACATTCTGCTCAACCCCTGGAAGCCATTGCATAAGCAGCAGGTGTTCCCCTCAAAAATTGCGATAGTTTGTAGCTGTAACACACAATACTTATGTTAAGCAAACACTACAATCAAATATTCAAAGCAATAAAAAAAGAGGCGCACCAATGATTAAAATGTATTAAAGGAGCAGGAGATATAGATCTGTAAAGATATGTGGCAAAAAGTACAAAATAAAGGCAAAGCACAAATTAAAATTAATATTTGTAGTACACCAGTACTAAGGGCTTCATTGAGTATGGCAGGCAGTGGAACTGTGGGGGCACGGCTGTGGCGGTCTTCCAATCGCCCTATTATGACCAGGTCAGTAGGGCTGCCATGGAACCGCCAAAAACTGGCGTTGGCGCCGCAGTCTTGAGGCCGCCAGATGCTTGACTGGGCTGTTGCGGCCCTGCCACGTATATCACTAGTTTCCTCACTGCCTAACTTTTCATTGCGGGGCGACCGCCATGTAAAATGTGGCGGTGAGGAAACAAAGGGGGCCCTACAGGGTGCCCTCGTGCCTCTGCGCCATGGGGTGCATGCTGGGGGTCACATGTTTTGCCCCCTATTTGCATGCACCCCCGGTTCCTGCAGGCCACGGACCTGACAGTCTATACCCTGCAGGAACTACCTTCACGCTCCCATTGCGTTGCCTTTTTCAAAGTCACCACCAGCAGAGCACCAAAGGACTGCCCACCAGAGACTATGAAAGTAGTACTCTGGTGGACGGTTTTTATGGGTCTGGCTCCCAAAGTCATAAGCACGTCCTAAGGCATGATTTCAGGCCAACTGTGATGAAGCTCAGTTTGCCTAAGTATTGCGGGTTTCACCTGTCAAAGATTTTCCCTTGTAACATTTTAGGTTCACAGCTTTTTGTAAGCAAGTTAATGAGGCGTTTTTTTGTGTGTTTATTTTATATAGCGCAAACTCGACCTGAGGGTATTGGAACGCTTTACACGAGCACCGTATTTATATTACACAATCAGGCACGGGGAGATTAAGTGATTTGCCCAGAATCACAAAATGTGGACGCGACCTTGAGGCTCGAACCCTGGTACCAGCACTAGCGTCGGCTACACTCCCATCATAACCACTGAGGTTGCATTGCAGCTGGGATGAATTTGTCACCTCACCTCACCCTAGGCCCAGGTCCTTCAATCAGACTTATTTACAATTTGGTGGATATGCAACATTCATCAAAAAGTGGCAGCTGTGCCATCCACCCTATTTAGTGTATATAAGGATTTGTCGGCCGCCTTTGACACGGTCGACCATAATATTTTGGTCGACCGTGTCGGGGAGGCTGGCATCCGGGGTACCGCTCTGGACTGGGTTCGCTCCTTTTTGTCCAACCGCCATCAGGCGGTTCGGCTCTCTCAGTTTACCGCTGACAGGGTAGGCCTAACATGTGGTGTCCTGCAGGGTTCCTCCTTATCTCCTCTTCTTTTTAATTTATACCTGACCCCCCTTATTCGGTCCCTACGAGGCAATCATGTCACCGCGTTTAATTACGCGGATGACATCCAGTTGATTTTCAATATTGATGGCTCGGCGGAATCCATCCTTAATTTCCAATCCACCCTCTGTCACTCCCGCAATCTTCGTTCTTCCCACCTGGCCCTACTCAAGGTCCCGGTTTTTAAACGCAAGAAACATGGAGGATTAAGATTCTCTTTTCTTGCTCCTTCCTTTTGGAATTCACTCCCTCTAAGCATTAGAGCTGCCTCTCCCTACGCACGTTTTAGGTCCCTTCTCAAGACTCACTTGTTTTGTAATGCTTACCACTAACGCCTTTGTCTTGCGGACTGTCTACTCCCTGCTGCTCAAGCGCCAAGAAACCGCTAGGTGTTAGTTGCGCTTTAAAAGTAATTTTTACATTACATTACATTTTACATAAGGTTTCAGTGCCCTTTAAATAATGTAGATGGAAAAACTGCTGCTCTTTAGCTATGGTCCTGTCTGTGGTATCCAGTGGAAGAACCTGCAAGAGGGACATACTAGTAATTCAAAGAAGGCAAGGTAAAGTTTTTCTCAGTGTGCTATGGAGTCTTGTTTTTGGTCATGAATAAGTCAGAAAACCGACTAATTCCAATATTTTAGTACCCTGGAAAAGATACTCCTGGTCACTCAGGACAAGCTTCCAGGGTTCAGATCTCTCTCTAGCCGTGGCTCCAACAAGGACCAGATTAGTCTACTCCTGATCGAACAGCTATTCCTACAACATAAGATGAAGCCCCACTTCAGCCTATAATGTGCTGGAGGAAGACAAGAGGACGGCAGCCAATGACACCTGTGGAGCCATTCAAGTCTATGAGTGCAGTGTAGCGCAATAGACCTTCAGCCTTTTTCTCCAACACATTAGATTCTTCATCTTTCAGCTTTTTTTCCAGGTCCAGGGAGGCTTTGAGGTAATGGTAGTGAGTGCCATTGTTCCATACTGCATCAGCCAATGTTTAGATATTTCAGGATACCCAATCCCTACAGAATTCACACTAACCCGCAACCCTTATTCTCAAATTTCCTGGATACCTCCCTGTAAAACTTTACCGGGGGCAACAATTCAATAAAAGGCTCCTATCTCGGAGTACCCTCCCAGAATTCAGCCATATTGAAATGAGGAAACACTCCCTCTTCTTACGTTTGAGCTGCTTCATCCTGCTGTGGGCGGAGATCAATGTCTAAGATACCTATTCGGATAAAAGGCGCCTGTCAGTTCATCCGCCTTGAGCGTCTTAATGAGAAAATAAAGTTTATTACTCTGGTTCTTTTGTAAACCCATTGGTTTTTGTTCCTTCCATGTTGGCTCATGCGGGCTGAATGTTTTGTGTTCGGACCACAGTGGAGACAGCCATTTCAACGCGGGCTTTACACTGCGCTACCATTACGACGTAGCCGTCACAACGACTTGCGCTGGATGGCGCTATATATTAAGGAATAGTATGATTTACTATTCCAACACCTTCTCTACTGGTACGTAGGCTGGAGTCGGAATAGTAAATCATACTATTCCAAAATCCAGCGCCTACAGCGCAAGTCGTTGTAATGACTTGCGTTTTGATGGATGCGTTCTAATGGTAGCGCGGTGTAAAGCCTGTGTTGTCATGACATACATCCGACCACAGCAAGTTTCCTTCCTTCAGAAAGTAGAGTATTTAATGCCAACACAACACTTCGCACCTAATCTATTTATAATTCTTTCAGTGCCATTGGAGGAAAGGAAGACCAGAAGAAATTACGTCTTACCTTGTTATTTTAGTAGTGCAAAGTGGGATTTTTTAAAGTTACTCTTGCTCCATTATCAACAATTTTCTAGATTTTTGATACATTTGTAAAAGTAACATTTAAGCTTCTATCATTTGACACTGACTTGCTCCCTGCCCAGGAGAGTGAAGCGCAGGGAATAAAAATCTAATTCCCTGCCCTCTCTCTCAGGTAAAGGAACATAGCTTTGCTCTCACCTGACAGGAACAGAGGAAAAAGCAGCTCCCACCTGGTAAGAGCAAAGCACTAGGGCTCCCAATGGAAAAAATATATAAAATATAAAGCGTGCTCTAGGGAGCAGGCAGGCCCACCGGGGTCTTTTCTGTGGCCCCCAAACTTTATATAAACTGCGGGGGTTCCTGGAGGGACCAGATTGGCCAAATAAATAACAAAGAATAAATAAAGAAATGGATGATAAATGACTGGCCGGAGCCACGCATTTATTATTCTCTGCTCCCAGCCAGGAGCGCCCCATAATACGCTTCAAGGGACTATTTACAAATAGTTCCCTGTTTTGTGGTGCCCCGATGGAAATCTGTGTCACTGGAACCAAGCTGTACCCGGCTGATGAGCCCATAACTAGCTATAAGAAAACAGTGGTCCCTTTCCACAATTTAGAAATTTAAGCAATATAGTACAGTAATATAATAATGACTGTATCATGTACTGTTATAGGATCACGTATTATTTAATATAAACATTATGAAAAGTATTGGAAAAAGTGGGGTATTGTCTACAACATTAGGAAAAGGGGGAATCGGAAAGTCACAGGCATAGCTAAAACAAAATAGCATGGACAAAGACTAATCAAATAATTAGGCCAAACAACATGTATGAAGCACCATTTCACCTATACAAAATAATGATATATATACAATTTGTGTGTCAAGGTGCTATAGTCGATGATGTTTCAAACCAATAGCAAATAATGAGATCATCGTCAGGACTTAACAAATGTCTATCCTCAGAAAATCATAAAACAATAGATTTTGCCTCCTAAAACCAAAGGGGGAAAAAAGAGGCAGAGAAATAGAGAACAGTAAGATTGGATTGTAAGTTCGGACTTGGTGAATCGAGCACTCGGTGTAAAAGAACTGAAAGGTGTCTAAGGTGAAGCTATCGATATAAAAATAGTGTGTTGAGATTTGTTTATCCATTAAACGTATCAGGAAGTGAGAAGGCATGCCAGGTGAATGTTGGGTGTCTCAAGTCACTGACCTTGTGGCAAGTGGGCGATATGAGTGGACCCGAGGTGTCCAATATCATCCAAAACAATACTTGGAATGTTAACCCTTGATGAGAAGCACCCAACCAAGTTCTGTTGGGTTACCAGTAGCCGGTGTATCAGAACTACCTGCAAGAAGAGTTAGAAGGGTGATCAGTGCAAATGATATTTTAAGTTCCGGTGTCGTGAAATTAAGTAAGAGCAGGTATTTACCGGAACAATTCAAAAAACCTCGAGCAAGGTGCCATAGCAATGGTAGACAGCGCTGTACGTCAGGGTGATATAAATTGATTTATGGCACAAGTTGCGAGATGATCGGCACCTGCGGGGGTGAAAAAATTTAAATATATTCTCCAAAGCTGCTCCATGGTGCTGTAAGAGACGGGCAGATTTTCATGTGCTAACCAATGGTGCGGTACGCAGTCCGTATCGAGCGAGGCAGCTAGGGACCATTGTTTCCTTATAGCTACTTGTACCCAAGGTCCCTTTTAGATACATTGGGTTCCCTTGTCCTTTAAAAGTTTAATATGACCCTATAACTAGGGTAAACCCAACCCTGGTATGTTCGTGTTCTGCTGCAAGGAGGACCTGGCCAAGCAGTTCATACTGGACTGTTCCGATTGGAGCAGGGTCAAGACTGATTTGAAAATAGCTAGGCAAAAACTGAGGTGACATGATGTGCAAAATATCAATGGGTTGGGATGTGGCCCACGTAATTGCCAGTGGCTGAGATTTATTCAGGCTTTCCTGCTACCACTTTTTTGTATATTTTAGTATGTCACCCTAAGTGGGACAGTACGACCAAGGGGTGGGTCCCATGCACTGAAACCAGGCCATCACTGGGTCATGAGCCCATAACTAGGGACTTACTGGGCCTGGGTAGCTGGTGTTTCTGTTCAGGGGGACCTAGCTTGGCAATTCTGGCTAGACTGGTTCGATAGGAGCAGAGGCAAGACTGATTTGCATATAGTTGGGTACAAAGTGAGGTGACATGGTACGCAAAAGAATAATGAACTGGGATGCTGCCCGAGTGATTACCACTGGCTGAGATTAATTCAAGCATTCCATCCATCCTTTTTTTTGCTTACTTTAGTGCGTCACCCTAAGTGGGACAGGTATGACCAGACGTGGGTCCCGTGCACACTGTGTCACTAGAACCAAGCTACACCCAGCTGACGAACCATAACTAGGGTGAAATTGCTCCTGGGTTGCTTGTGTTATTGTACAGGGAGGATCTGGCTTGGCAGTACGGTTTGAACTGGTCCGACTGGAGCAGAGTCAAGACTGATTTTCATATAGCTGAGTTGAAACTGTAGTGCAAGGAGAACACCTTCCCTGCGCTTTTTATTTAAACATCACACAAATCTGACAGGCTTCTTTTTCATTAAATGCATAACCCCAGGAGAGCTTACCTTTGCTGTATGCTTTTCAGCTGTATTGCGGGACCTCTTGTAGTAGGGTCTATGGCCGCATTTTGTAGTCTGATGAGTGTGAAAGAAACACTCATACACACGTTTTAAGTTGTTTGGAATAAAAATGCTATAGTCTTGATATTTTTGAAAAAATAATTGTTATGCATTGCCAGTGTGAGGAGCTACAAGAATTAGTTTGCAATATTGCTACTGCTATAATATTGTAGTATTTAATTGAACAAGCAAAGTCAAGATGTTTTGACCAATGCTTGATATAGTTTAGGTCAGCTGTTTATATTTTAGTTTTCTGACTCTGACAAAGCCAGTCGGCCAGCCTTACTTAAAATAACTACTATTTATATTGTTAAAAAAAAAGAAATCATACAAATTAACTGGGAAAAAAGGTTAAAGTGATGTTATAGTTAGGTGAAAATGTCAATTAAGATGTAATGTTTCAAACTCAAAAAAGCACTGAAGTTTACCACTTATAGTTAACTGAAGTAACTATAACTTGCACCTACGTCATGCATTGTTTATGACATCTCATATTAGAACACTCATGAAATGCTTAATGACAGGACAACTGAAGTGACATTTTGATTGTAACATTGTGCTTAGTGAGGGTGCAATCAACAAAATTCAATAGCAACATTAGCAAAATTATTTAGTGTAATAAATTGACTTATAAAATCAACTACTGTGATACAAAAATATATGACAGTAGTATTACAACCGGTATATACACATCACCGCTATATATGGGGCTTGTTTATGAATGCTCTAAATGAATAGTAGAGATATCTGATGCAATGCTAGTCTCTTTTTATGTCTAGTGATCACTGTATATACAATTTGAGTGTCAAGGTGCTATGTGTTTGTTAGAAATGGCAACTTATAAATCTAACAATAAAAAAACTTTGAATATGTAATACATGTCCCAATAATAGATTGATCAGTTATAATATGTTATAATTATAATGTGAAATTGCATTAAATTAATGTGCCTTCGATATGACGCTCAATAGGATAATCAGGTTTTGCCCACATTCTGACGATTCTAAATGTGCTCTGCGAGAATAACACTTGAATGGTATTTAAAAACATTGTAATTCAAAATTTTCTTTGAAAAATGTCAATATCATTTAAAGATAATTTAGCAAAAAAATAAAAAGAGAGAGATGGAAAATAGGTAGTTATGCACCTGGGCCCTCTAATTGCAGGCACAATATATAGCTGGTATTTAAAGCTCATCTAAAAATAAAAAAATAAAATGCTATAAACTTTCTTTGTCAGACAAGAGCCAGGATCTATTTTTAGGTGAATACAAACAATGTACACAAACTTCGTGCAGTCACCCAAAGTGAAAGCGGCCAATAGGAAAAGTGGGATGAGCCATTGTGCAATGCCGTATGCTGTGGTGGAAGAGAGTAAAATATAAATAACACTGAATGAAGCCTACTTACCAAAAGCACCTTTATAGCTAAAATATGTTAGGATTTTCTAGTTTTTGAAAAACTATTGTCCGATGGCTGTCTGAAAAGCTAGACCTAAATCATGAAACACTCGTCCAAAATGAAGACCTTGTGCTAAACAATACAGCTGAAACAAAGCTATGTTTCTTTCAATACAACAGCTGTGACAAAATCATTGCACTTCAGTAAGGCTAGTGATTCTCTAGCATGAATTACCTTTTTTACATGGATTCCTAACAAAGTGGTTTGTGCCACGAGTAATATCCAAGATAATGAAATGCTAAATTTAGGAGCCTCAGTTATGAACAGTGACTCATCGCTGCGTGAAAACAGAGATGAGTCACTTTTCACTGTGCCCTCCTTGCGACACCAATGATGCGTCAGATTTACAGTATGACACATCATGGCGCAAGGAGTTACAGATACGTCAGTATTTCTGACGTATCTGTATGGCGCAGAAGTGACGCATTGCTGGAGTGTGTCACAAAAGTGACGCAACTCCAGCAATGTGTCCTTTCACATGGGGCTTGCCCCATGTAAAAGGGCCTGCGTCAGTCTTACGCCTGCTGCGAGGCAGGGGTAAGAAATTGACACATATTTGTCCTAGTAGTGGCGCAGTGAAATCTTATAGATTTCACTGCGTCACTTCTATGACCCTTTCTTGCGTCCCCCCTTGCATAGGCATAATGTAGCACAGGGGTTTACAAAGTGACGCATCTAACTAGATGCGTCACTTTGTAAATACGGTGCAACAAGACACATTTTTAAGCTGCTGGTGCGTCACAAAAAGTGACGCACCGGCGGCGTAAAAATGACGCATGGCCTCATAGATGAGGCCCCATATTCCCAAAGTTACTGGGACTAAGGTCAATTGAAGTGAGAAATGACCATTATGCTGAATAAAGGACAATTAGTGTCCTGAATTCCTGAGATGGGGCAATGCTACTGAGATATATAATTTTTTTTTTCCCATGGAGTTTTATATAGCGTGACCTTGACCTGAAGGTATCGGGTATCAGAGCGCTTTGCATGAGCCCCAGTTGCGTTACATAGGACACATTCATTTTTGCTAGGCATGAGAAGATTACGTAATTTGCCCAGAATCACAGGATGTTGAACGTTGTTGCTGAGACTCGTACCTGGCTCCCCAGATTTGAGGGCTGTTACCCTAGTCGTCTCTCAAAATAATTTAACTGTGTGTGCATATCACCTTCACATTTGTGCAGCACCTACTATTGGGCTTTAGGAAAGATGTCAGTTACTTTAGGTGGCAAAATGGCAGACCTCAAATCAAGTTGTTTTTTGGCACCTAATCTAAAGAAATCTCTAGATACCCTATGCATTTTAGCATAGTTTTTGCTACAACATACTATGTTAAACCCTGGCATAACACTCCTTTTTTGATCATTTTATTATTTTTGGTGCTTCTGCTTCTCCCACGGAATATACCTTCGGGAATGAAGTGTGCCAGCAATATACTTAACATAAGGAATTTGGCTCATCGCTTAATCTCAATATGTATCTTTCAAAATTGTAGTTATAACATTTTTCTATCATAACCTCCCTTTCCAATTCGTTATAGGTTCCATTATGAACAAGCACAAGAGGATTTCAGTCACACCCCATACTTCATCAGAAAATCCATTTACACTCTGTCAGTGATAATTTATACATTGTAGGGCAGCTATGACATTGGTTAGAACAAGATAGTGCTTTTATCATGTTGTTCTTTTAGTAATCACTTTCTTTTTGTACAGATGAAATGATTTGCAGTTTCAGTCCAGTGATGATACATGTCAGACTTCAGTACAGAATTTCTTTCATAATTTAGACATTTTCCTCTGACACAAAGTATTCTACATGCTTTGACTTGACTTCATTGTCCCATACAATTGATGATCTTTTAACACTGTTAGCTCTAGTACATTTCTCTAGAGTAAATCACATTTTTCAGGGCATGCCTCAAGAACGAATGATGCATGAAACTAATATCAATCTGATGACAAATGAAAGGCACCTGTGTGAAAAGTCTATGTAGGTTCTAGATTAAAAATGTTTACTTGGCTGACAGATCTCCTCAATTTTATCAGATTTCCTAAGACGCCTAATCCCCTTCCGATCTGCTTGATTTCACATCCAATTGTAGAAGCCGTTTGTCCTTACTTGAGTTGGCTTGCCAGATGTCACTGCTTAAAGTCACTGTGCCTAAGGAGAACTTTGAGCCTCTTTAGTCTTTAAGTGAATGGTCTCTACCTCTCAGCCAGCATCAGTAACTTTTCTGGAGTGTCAGCATCTGTTAAGGGCAAGTGAAGGCCCCTCCTTCCACACTTTCTGAGAAAGAAGCACCAGAGAATTGTCAGAGGGAGGCTTAACAAACACACTTCACTATAGCAAGGTACTGTATGCTAGACTCTTCTGAGCATGGAATTTTGCACCAATTCCATTTCTCTTCTCACTCCCCTCGTTGCAACTAAGATAATTTTGTCAGCTGTATGATTCCGTGATTACACTTACTGAGCATCTTAACAGAGCACGAAGATAGGACAGGAGCACGAAAACACTACACAGTGTCACAAAATGGTGGCAGTCACAAAATGGTACCCTAACACTGCACACCACTCTCCATAGATGATGCAACATTAACACCCTATCCATTTCAGCCTAGCTGAGTTAGGACAAATGGTTTATATCCACATAGAGAGACTTAAGAGTGCACAATAGATTTCTGTCAGGTAACCCTGTGGCACCAGATAAGCAATACAATGTGAACATTTTTTTAACCTTGACTTCGATGCAGAAGTTCATGCTGGATAAGACTGATGCTGTGACTATGTAACTCTGAGTGGATACTAAATGAAGCAGAAAAAGTAATAGAATGAGTGGACCGAAGAAAACATGACACAAAATTGGAAAACATCCTCAACGCCCCACCTCTCTCACCCCCGCCCCAAAAGAAAGGCCTGGGTTTCTAACTCTAAAAGTATTTCAAGGGCTAACATAGTTATAGTGGCAAACAAGAAATGTTTAGCTATCAGTATAGCAGACACAGTAAATGATACCTTTGTGTCTGCACATGCTTTACCCTCCCCTAGGCTTATAATTTATTTAGAATTCAATAATTCAGATATCAATACTCTTAAAGGTATCTTATTTAGTATGGAGTCATTCGGATACTAACTATGTTTTGCTTTCCATCCTTCAGTTGCATCTTCTCTGTCTTCTCAGAAAGATAAAGTATTACATTGGACATTGTGCAAATATATGTATCAGCAGTGTAGTTTCCTTTCAAAGAAGTTGTTTGTCATGATCTGGATTTAGTTACTTTCCAAAGTTTCAAAATTACTACTACAATTTAATGGCCCCTCCCACTTTGCTGCTTCTGTAATAGGATGTTATGTTAGCCTTAAACTGAGGGTACCCATGTTAGTCTGTGATTCCTACACCGGGGGTCTGCAACTGCTTACAAAATTGAACACAATGAACAGATTAATGAAGTACATATATATGGTGAGATGGGGAGACATCAGGCATATATAATGCGTTGCCATGTTAGTTACGGGTTACTGCAAACCCAAGACGTTTAAAACATTCAGCATGTCTGACGAGACTATTCGGCAAAGAGAGGCAGCAGCCGACGAGGTGTTTGGAAACCGGCCTCCGAACTATTGTAATGTTTTTAGTGCTACCAGCAGTACCCAACTAACACAGCCTAATGACAAAACCTTAATGAAAAATCTAGAAAAAAATATGAAGTTTGAAATTACCAAGTGGTGGGAGCACAAATCCATATCTAAATATGCCGAGGTGGGTCGTATTCCCAGGGGATTGCGCATTTTATTGGCGCCAAGTTTCGATAAACCAAACACCTGCATGCTCAAAGAATGGGGCGAAAGCAACGTAGCCGCTTCTATGAACTTGGTACATATTCTGATTAAGTATGCGGCTATAGATCAGCAACTCTTAAAGAAATAGAACAAGTTGAAGAAGAGCTTAGTATATCGGCAGAGCTTGAGTTTATCAAAAAATCAAGAGAGACTATGAATGAAAGGCTGCGAAAACATGAAGACAGAATTAAAAATAGAAAAGCGCATAAGTTTGCACGCGATAAAACAGATTACAACAATGGCCAAATCTTTACATTTTCTCGAAAGTATAACACCGTGAAACGCGGGAAATATGCGGTAAAAGAAAGTGGCAAAAGTGGGCAAGCACAAGCGTCAAGTACAGTAAGCGCTTCCAATGAGGAAATTTCCAGAATAGACACAATTTCTATCACGTGATTCAAGTGCATAAAGCGAAAATAGACAAGCAATTCCCAGAAAATTAAATCTAGACCAGGAGTTGGATTTTTTAGTAGAGGAAAGGCTCCAGACCCTGAGGCCGAGATAAGAGATCAGGCAAAAAGATATAAGAAAAACAAATGCAGAAGGGACAGAAGAAAAAGATGCAGACAAAGGGCAAAAGCAAAAGAAGAAATCAACCTGGCAACGGAGGAGATAGACTTGGACAAAACCATAGTAAGTCTGTCTTCAATGGTTTTAACGAAAGCGAAGAAGCAATTATTATCTTTAGGCCTAAATTACTGTCCCGGCCAGTCTTTCAACTACGCAACAACCAGAATTGACATTTTTCGCTTTATTAGGAAATTAAAACTAAAAAAGTCGTTTGCCTTAAAAGGAGAAAAGGATAACAAAACTAGCAAGAACTATGAGTTCAATGAATAAACTTCTGTTTTGCAGCTACAGATATACCGACTTTACTGACAATGCACGATTTAAATAAAACTGAAGTTCAAACCACAGATGATGATATAAACATAGCCATTCAAATCAGGTAACAGAGAATAAACTTAATACAGAAGGGGGCTGGGATCAGCCATTTCAAAGCCAAGTCAAGCTACATTCCTATGATGTCAAGGGATGTGGTGGTTGTTTTTCATGACTGTATAATAGAAGACATCTACAGACAAGTTAATAACAGCAAAAAAACAAGGAAGAACAAACTAATGCAACATAAAAAATGGGAATACGCCAATCTGATGTAGAAACTAGGAACCAACAATGAGATCATCATCAAAAAAACGGACAAGGGTGGGAATTTAGTCATTTGGCCAAAAGATAACTATATTAAAGAAGCCAAAAGCCAACTTAATGACACCAATTGTTATGAAACAGCTACTCTCAAAGAATATTCAAAAGCTGCTGAATTCTGAAAAAACAGCTATCGCAATGGCGCCGAGAAGGAATAATCTCATAAGATGAATACAAATTTGTGTATGATGAATGGCCGGTCCTACTTGTTATGTATCCAATGTCAAAAATACACAATGCTGTTGTACCAGTACCTGGAAGATCAATTATTTCGGCCATGAGAAGTGTTGCTGAACAGGTTGGGCAATATATAGATTTCTTCTTACAAGATATGGTGAAAAATCTGCCAAGCTATATTAAAGACACTAGTGATTTTTTAACAAAAATCTAAAATTTGTCTTGGTCTGATGGTATGTTGATGATAGTGTTAGAAATTG
The DNA here is from genome assembly GCF_964263255.1 of Lissotriton vulgaris. Lineage (NCBI taxonomy): Eukaryota > Metazoa > Chordata > Amphibia > Caudata > Salamandridae > Lissotriton > Lissotriton vulgaris. Next base: position 189,772,055 of record NC_141688.1, on the reverse strand, counting down.
AATCGTTATACACTAGCATAGATCACAAGGCAGGTAAAGTGACTGTCAAGTATTTTTTGCTCAGACACCCAGCGAATTTTATCAGCACAACAAAACAATAATAAGCTTACTTGAATGGTGTTTGAACAACAATTTCTTTCTATTTGAGAAGGACCTGTTCAAACAAATTAGCGGCGTGGCGATGGGAGCCTGTTTCTCCCCCAGCTATGGGTGATTGCATGTTGGTTGGTGGGAGGAACAGGTCCTAAAACAGAATTAGAGCGTTAGCTTTACTAACAACATAGCATGTTTCTTTAGATGCATTGATGACATCTTCAATTTGTGGAAGTGCAGTCAACTAGAAGCATTGGACTTTAATAATAATATCAACAATAACCACTTATACCTCCACTTTACAGCACCTATAGACAACAACAGCATGGAATTTTTAGATGTCAAAATGTATATTAGTGACAAGAAAATTGAAACAACTTTATTTAGAAAGCCTACTGCTGGCAACATGACATTACACGCCTCAAGTTCACATCAGAAACATCTTATCGCCAATATCCCCTATGGGGAAATTTTACGGCTAAAATGAATTTGCAGTGTTGATACAGACTTAGACAAATGTGCTATTGAATTAATGGCAAGACTCCAAGCACGCGAGTACTCAGACAAAATATTAGAGGCCGCTATGACTAAAGCTAGTTTGAGATCAAGGGATAGCCTGCTACCAAACAACACTAATAGTAATGCGGAATCTGTGGGATAAGTAGCTCAGGGAGGAGAACAAACAGAAAATTAAGGGCCTAGACTCATTACCATATTTAGTGATGAACAATGACAAATCAGATCTATAGTAAAGAAAAACTGGGGTATAGTGCTCACTGATCCAGTACTGCGCTAACATGTACTTTCCACTCTCACCATTACATTTAGTAGAGCAAGAAATATGGGTTCAGTACTTGATAAGAACAGTCCAGAAATCAAACAGAATTCCACCTGGTTGAAACCAATGCCTGGGTTTCGGAAATGCTCATCATGTAGAGCGTGCAAATTCGGCATCAATACAACATACTACCAAACACTGTTTAGTACCAGTGAAACTACCATAGTTGGCAGTATTAACCCCATGGCTGCTAAGGCAATTCCCCTCCGGTGCTGGCGATTTTACTTTTACATTGTTTTATGACGAGCTGGGCTCGTCATCAGTGTACGAGGAGGCTACACCATGACGAGCCCAGCTCGTCATCAGCTTGGAAGGGGTTAATTGCAGGACTGAATTCGCTGTATATGTTCTCACGTGCACCTGTGGCCTCAATTACATCGGCAGTACATAATTACAGGTGCATGTGAGGATTTTAAACATCTTAGAGCTAATTTACATGGATGTACTTTGTTACAATGCAAGCTTTGCCTTTACAACGCAGGTTTTTCAACGCAAGTCGTTACAACGACTTGCGTTGGGGGGTGCTAGATAGTGAATAGTTTAAATTACTATTCCAACTTCAGTCCCCGTGGATAGTAGAGAAGGTGTTGGATAGTAAATTAAACTATCACCTATCCTAGAGCGCCCCCCAGCGCAAGTCGTTGTAATGACTTGCGTTGAAAAACCTGCGTTGTAAAGGTACTGCATGGTAAAAGTTGCGTTGTAAAGGATTTTTCCCATTTTACATAGCGACCCTACATATCCTGTGGCACGCCACTTCAAAAGAGCACACAACAATGATGTAGTGCGTCCGCCTCCCCCCATTCTGATCCGAAGCCTCCCAGATTATCTGCGGCGTACCCCAGGGATCATCCCTCAGCCCGACACTGTTCAACATCTACATGGCCCCACTTGCACAAGTCGCCCGACAGCACAATCTCAACATAATCTCCTAAGCCGACGACACTCAACTGATCCTCTCCCTCACTAAGGACCCCCTCATCTCCAAATCCAACCTCCACAAAGGAATGAAGGCCATCATCGACTGGATGAAGAACAGCCGACTCAAGCTGAACTCGGACAAGACGGAGGTACTCACCCTCAGCTACAACCCTTTAGCCTGGGATGACTCCTGGTGGCTATGGCACTGGGAGCTGCCCCGACACCCACCGACCACGCAAGAAACCTGGGAGTCATCCTTGACTCAACACTCTCCATGACCAAGCAAGTCAACGCAGTCTCCTCCTCCTGCTTCAACTCCCTCTGCATGCTCAGCAAGATCTACAGGTGGATCCCGACAGATACAAGAAGAACAGTCACCCAGGCCATCATCAGTAGCAGACTTGACTATGGAAACTCCCTCTATGCGGGAGCCCCGGCCAAGCTCATCAAACAACTGCAACACATTCAAAATGCCTCTGCACGCCTGATCCTCGACATACCACGCCACAGCCACATCACCCCCCACCTGAGAAACCACCACTTGCTCCCTGTCAACAAGAGGATTTACTTCAAGCTCCTTATCCACGCAAATAAGGGACTCCACAAGACGGGCCCAACCTACCTCAACAGACGACTCTACTTCTACATCCCCAACCGCCAGCTCCGTTCCGCCGACCTCGCCCTCGCCACGTCCCTCGCATCCGAAGAACAACCACCGGCGGCAGATTCTTCTCCCACCTCTCCGCCAAGACCTCGAACACCCTCCCACTGAACATACGACATACCCAAGACCTGCTGACCTTCAGGAGGCTACTCAAGACCTGGCTGTTCGACCAGTAGCGCCCCCCACCCTTTTTTCCTCCAGCGCCTTGAGACCCTCACGGGTAAGTAGTGCGCTCTACAAAATCTTGATTGATTGATTGATTGAATAGTGTGTATGGACTTTCCGTGTGGTTTCACATCTAAGGTTGATGACTCCCACATCCGTAATTTTGTAAATATTAAAAAACGGCGGTTAAAATCTACTCTGGTGAGAAATATTTCTGTTGGTTTCCCTGATGTTTGTTTGTCCGATATCTATGGAGACTCACTTTCAATGGAGTAAAACAAAATGGTACCCTTCCCTGCAGTAAATGACGACGTCTCCATTTTTTTAACACAAACTTTATTGAATTTTACATAATGACATAAACAGTTTTATAGGATGATGACGTCTAAGCATTATAGTGCATATAACCATGTGTTAAAGTTAACACATTAACATGCCGTATGATGAGTCAATACAAAGCATAGACAAAACATAATTATTAATATGTCATGCCCTGCCCATCCGGATCCCTTCCCAAAACTTGTGGAAGGGGGGATGGAGTGCCTAAAAAAGTGTTATATTACATTTATACAATTCTGGTGAAATCTGGTGAGTATGGTAACCACATCTCTATTTTAAACAGGTGAAGGTATTTACTAAACCAGTGGATATCTGCTCATTAGGAACCAAATGTCTGCCTAGGGTCCAAGGCCCATGCTATAAAGCTCTCTAATAATAAATCCCATTCCATGGAGATTGGGGTTTTATGAAGTCCCCAATATTCCTCTCTCCTAAGGGACAGGCTTTTGGCAAGGCCCCATCAGCTGAGGACTTCACACCAGTCTAATAATCTTGGTGCTTTTGGGGATTACCAGCGCTTAGTAAGGAGGCGATTCACTAATAGTAGTGCCAGATTTGCAAAACAAGCTCCCACCTTGGAACCACTGGGACTTGCTGATAAACCCAGGATGCAACTTTACATGGTAACCCAAGAAAATCGGTCTGTGGCCTCAGTTAATGCTATCGATATTCCTGCTCAACAATCTGCCCTTTGTGGACAGGACCATACCATGTGTAGCAAGTCTGCCCTCTTTGCACTCAACAACAAGGGCATAGTAAATGAGGAGATCTCCCATAACCCAGATATTCATTGGCCCCATGGGCCCTGTATCACAGTGGCTGCAAGGACCTGTGTTACTCCCTTGCTTGTATATGACATATGAATGGTGTATACTGCATTTACATGTTACACATGACTGTGGATAGTCATACCTACATCTCAGTTGTACAGTACTATAGATACAGAGCTCTGTGATTCCCTTTTGGTTTTAGATCAAGCAAAAAAAAGTCCTTAGTAAGTAATAAACAACCATTGGAAAATCTAATATGCCTGGCCCATGACATAGCATAGGTACTTCTTTACTACTTGATGTCCCTCTTGAGTTAGTTGTAATGCTTCCAATGTCCTTCACAAAGCAAAGGGGGTAGTAGCTTCATCATAAAAATGAACATACATTGTTTTACTACTAATTGTGCTTGTTTTCTATAGTATAATTAAATATGCCAAAGCTGATCTATGAATAGTCAAAGTTGCACTTTCAATAAATGACTTTATTAATATGGAACTCTTGTGATGGCATCCTAGTATACATACATACTTGCAGTCACTGCTTAATTGAAGTTCTTTCAACCTTATGCTCAGCATAATGTTTTGTGAGTTTCACTATACTAGTATACCAATAACCACAGTTGCATATAGTAAAGCTAATTGCCCTATGTTGTTTGCTGTCTTGGGAAGAAGCAAAATGTCAATGAGAGGAGCAAGGCAAAAGATAAAGTTATTATGATGAAAGGTTTCCTTGACTGGCAAGACATTAATTAGCTTGGAGTACCTCAAGTCAGTTACTAGAGGTCCCTTGTGAGTCAGCTGTGAAATAGTCAAAACATTTTTAGAATGGCGCAGAATCTCAAGTAGTCACTAGGTGCCCCTCCCGAGTCAGATCTAACCGAAGTCTCCACAGAGATGCATTACCGAACAACGGTCTCGATCCAGATGCAAAAGTCTAGATCTTCTTTCTTGGAGTATCAGTACCTAAAGTGGTTACTAGCTGTCCCTATCAACCCAATACAAGTACTTCAAATGACCCTTTCAAACCTCAGGGGTTGAAGTTTCAGTTTATACATTTGCATATTCACTGTGGCTATGTTAACGATTTGTACTTGTTCTCCATAGGATACGTAAATAAGCTAAAGTAGTTTATGATACTGAGTCAATACTGAACATTTCAATGCATGTTTCGCAGATAGCACTGTACTATAACTAGTAACTAGCAGTCATTGGGAAGTACAAGTGCCATCAAATCTCTAATATAAGGTGATTATGTTTGTTTAGGTTGTTGTGTACATGTATGTGAGAAAATTCATCTTTAGCATGATCATCTCGCTTCTTTTGAATGGTAGTGCTGGTTTTGAAAGCAGCACACTGGGGCACGGCTGTCCAGTCTCCAATGTATGTGCCTTGATCCCTAAAACTTGATAAAATTGACTGATTTTCAATGCCATATTTAAGTTTCAAGTAAGGCCATAGGATAATGTGCAGGAAAATACACCAATGGTATGGAAAGTTAAATGTCACCTGTGAACTGCAGCATCTATTGTGACATCCACTAGGCTGACAAGGAAAGACATGCAACCAGGCCTACATGTATAGCATGACTGATACAGCTTTTAAGCCTGTAGGTCAGTCTGGCAAAATCACAATTTTTGACAGGAAGAGAACCCCTCTTTCAAATATTCAATAAGTCGCCCAACGAGGCCTTTCAGTCCATAAGGTAGCCTGAAAGTAAAAAGTGGAACTTACAAGATTGTAATATTGGCATCTTCCCACAGTGCTAAGACCCCAAAGGCTATTTTCGCTACAATGGGTTGTAGCTGATCCTATGAGAAAAACTTAAGTTCAGCTAAAATACTATTTTGGCTACCTCTGGTTTGAGATAAGCCGAAGATAATATTCAACCATTGATTTTAATATATATTAAAAATCCAATTCAATGGTGACTTTGGAGTTTTGGTAAAACGTTTAGAAATTTAGACTTTCTGCTTCATGAACGTCAAGTAAGTTAATTAGTAAAAGTCTGCCAGCAGCTGCTCCCTGACAATGCTTTCCTTTAAGGAGGTGTGAAAACTGCTCCCAGAGCAGAACCAAGTGCTCAGGTTTTTTTTGAGGGAAGGCCGGTTACATATGTGACTCCCTAAGCGCAGGAAGGGTAGCGTGAAGGGGTTCAATGCAGGAACATCATTCCTTGACAGAAACCAGGCTGAGACCTGACTATTCATATTTAAATGAAAAAGGAGAATCTGTGGCCTCTGCTGGAGTTTGTTCTGGCCTCCTAAGTCATTTGCTTGAGGTTCTGGGTGCATTGGTAGAAAAGAAGAGAAGCTGAGCCAGAAAAATTGAAAAGTTGGGAAATAAACATTTTTGGGGATTGCCAAAACCTCCATCACTTAATGTGACCTTACTGGAAAGATAAACTATTATGAGGTAATCCAGTATCCCTCAGAACCTGGGCAATACAGTTTAGTGTATACAATGGTTCTGCCGGGTATGCAACCTGATTACTTCTAAGTGTGAATGAATCATTCCAAACTTTAATTAGCTATAGGTTACTTCAATCAATACTCCACTGAAAACATGATTAAATGAAAATCCAAACCAAAAAAGGACAGGGTAACAGTAGATTTTAATCTGTGAACTATTTCTCATTTATAGGCAACCTGTGATAATGCATAAAGAGTAATTAAGAAATCAAATATAATTTATACTGAACTGCCCATCAAATAAAGTGAGTGCGATGTGACTTGCTGTGCACTGTTGACATAAAATTGGTGAATTATATACAGGTGAGTGGTGTGGGGGGTGGTGGGGGGGGGGGCAAGGGAAAGGATTTGTAGGCCAGTTTTGGAATTTGATTGTAATTAATCCAGTATGCTACTTCAGTTGGCTATTGTTAACTGAATTTTCTCAACTGGTCTGATGGTTTTATATCGTCAACGTTTAATACTGGTGATTGTTACACACTACTTTTCCTGGTACAATCAACAATGGGCCCTTAGTTGAGTGCAGAATTAAACCTTGTCACTCACTGTGGGTTTTTTAACTCGTTTTTAATTACTTTTTATTAACTTTACGCAAATACACTCCTGATGGCTTACATATTTAACCAACAGGCGCCACATCACTTCCCCCATCCTGCCCCATGTACTGAAGAAGACCCGCATCAGACCCACGAATAGGGCGTCCATAGGGTCGAAACTTACTGGAAAGAAGCCAGCGTCTGAGAGGTGATAGTAACACACAACTACTAACCATCACACTGCTGCAAGTGTGACATTTTGGATTATTTCAGTCTCCCAAAGCTATAAAACTGCCTCGTCATTTGAATTGCATATTTAAGTAATAATTAACTGTTGTTGTGGTCAAGTCTCAATTATCCAGACAGCGCCATCTTGTGGCAGACTGTCACAAGCGCCGGTGTTGACAATTAAGTGATGATGCAGAGCCCTGGATATCCCTGGCTCAGATTAAGCACTGACTTCATAGAAACGAGCACAGCGATTGAGTCTTCAGATTAGATGTGAAAGACATACTCATTACACATGAAATCCACGTGGTCACGTCTCAGACTGCCCTTGTCAGAGGCCTGAATTTGTGAATGAATGCATCTTGTCTGTTAATAGCCCAGGGGATTTAAATGGTTGCATTTGTTGTCTTACAATTTGACCGGATACGCAGACAAATTTTGAATGACACTGGTATGCAATATACAAAGTTTACCATGCAAGATGGATGCCTGTCTTACACCAATAACCTCAACCCTGCACTATGGGACTGAGTGCATCAGATGTGATGGACCATTGTAGAATATTGTTTATTTTGATGTGCCATTGATTCATTGTGAAATCAAATGTTAAATGTAAAAAGTTAAAATGCATCTAAAGCAGAAAAACATCTATTCATAGTAAAATAGGCATAGTTTCATCTAGTCTCTCAGTTCATTCCCTGCAATTAATATATACACCAGGCACATTCAACATAGGCCCAGATGTCCCACATAATAAGATGTTCCTTGTCCTACTTGTTATACTTTTGGCCCCACTGGCCAGCCTGACAGCTGCATCTGGACTGCATTGAGTGCAGTCTGGGAAACTCTATAAATAGGTAGTTATCCTAGTCCAACATAAGAATTTGAGCTACTTATTTGAAATGAGGATTTGTGATGAAAGATTTGAGTCTGCAAGTGAATCTTAGTTGACATTCTGCTTCCATGGCCAGTGAATAGATGTGTGCTTGTAAGTTACACTTCTTAACAATGAAGAAGCAAAAATGTTTAGTGAATTTTTAACACTAGAGCTACTGTTCAGCACCAGCACACGTTTACTGAATGTATTTAGAATTTAAATTGAGCATTTCAGTAGGATATAAAGAGTGTAAGGAAGTGGGTTAATAATTGTGAAGGATGCGGGTTCTTCAGAAGTAATAATTCTGAGACCGTCCGCCTACTCAAAACCGAGTACTTGGCATTCTCAGGATAGCAGGGCAGTCTTAGACCTCGTCAGGAAAGGTAGGGTGGACTTGAACCCTGGTCCGCAGATGTGCAATAAACAAAACCCGATATATCACTGTACATTCAGTACAGTTATTATGAACACACAACTCAATACTATGCATTAATTTACAAATATACACATGATGGCAGGTGGAAATACCTCTGGTGGCACCCTTCTATCAGATGACATCCCTAGTGAGCAGAGTCCTGTAATCACTGTACTACCTCCCCCCACACAGACACATATGCAAGGCACAATACTATAGAGTCAGGTATTAAAAGGAAGGCCTGCTGGCTTTGGCTTGGTCTCACAACGTTATTAGAAGCATAAGTATGCCTTAATAAACCAGCACAATTCCACTAAAATCACCAAGGATGGTACCATCTCACAACTCATTAGGGCCTTTAATGACACACTATTAACTTTGTTAAAGGCTTTCAATCAAATTCATTAAAACATGTCATGATTCACTGTCAATTTAGCATTATCAATAATTAAGTTTTTCAATACATTGTGTGCATGAGCTTTCGCTATACTTATATAGATGCTGCCACAAAGCCTTAGTCCCCCTCAACGGGGGTCTCCACACTCTGGGGGCCATTAGACAAAACACAAAATAGGTGCTCTAGCGTCTATGTGACTTCTACTGAAGTCACTAACTTGACCACTCAGTATACTTAGGGTGACAACTGCAAAACTTTTGCAGGGACTGCTGCACTCCCCAACACCCCAAAAAACATTCAGGAGCGCATAGTTGGTGTCCTGTCCTGTTTGAGGTACCTCAAGCAGACAATTGCATTTAAGACACATTCTTAAATTCCCTTGCAAGGGGCCTAAGGTAATCAGGATACGTGGGCTCATGGGGAAATCCCCTGCCACAGCTGTGTTCTTTTTTTCTTTGGTATTTATTTTGAGAAGTCAGAACCACCACTTCCATGGGGGGGATTTATTCTAAATTCTTTGTTATCTCAGCCTGTTTTTTTTAAACTATTTGTGATTGCCTCATGTTTATGCAACTATATATTTTCTGAGCTGCTCCTGTTCACATCAATACATTACATTATCTCCTTGCACTTTAGTCTTTGAGAAAGGGGGTGCATCATGTTATATTTCCTGAGGCCTTGTCCTCTCCTTTTCTGTCCTCCTTGACCGCATTCTGCAGCCAGCTAGTTGAGGTGTGGTTGGTAATTTTTTAAACATTTTTTTAAAGAGTTTTATATAGCGCGAGCTAGACCAGAGAAATCGGGTATAAGAGTGCTTTACATGAGCACCATTTTCATTCCAGAAAGACACATTAATTTTTGTTAGCCACAGGGACATTAAGTGATTTGCCCAGAATCACAGGATGTTGAGCGTTGTCGCAGAGACTCGTACCCGGTTTCCAAGGTGTGAGGTTGACCGCTCTAGCAATAAGGCTACATCCACTGCCCGGTCCCTGGACTGCAAAGTAGATGAAAACGTAAGTGCTGCACATCCTCGCCGAAGATGCGCCACAGGCCAGCCCATCTATAGCCGGCTGCACTGGGACTACACCAGCTGCCGGTACGCCTGGCCTTTTGACATCGGAATCTAAGGTAACATTTCATAACGCAACAACTCAGCTTCTAGCTCTGCAAAAGAAAGTAAATAGCACCAATAATACTGGTCCTGTTGGTCCTGCGGATACATATGGCCATTTATTTTGTCTGAACTGTCTTTAGGAGAGTACGCTGGTTTGTGCCCTAGCGAGGACTAGTGAGAATATTATGCTAAATACTCACATATATTTATCAACAGAGTCAAGTGCTAGTACGTAAACACCAGACCTTTATCTAAGTATTGCACTCAAATCAGGGATGTGATTCACAGCTCAAACCCAAATGTACGTTTTTATCACAGAATCAGGGCTTAATATTATCCAAATAAATTGTAAGGGCAGAGTGGTGGCTGGATTGCTTTGATCTATAGTGTTATGTTGAAGAACACTCTGTTAGACTACACCCCTTGGGAGGATAGTGTATTAGTGTTTTTTAAAAATATCTCTGGATAGTCCAGCCCCTACAGGAGGAATTTTAATATATAGAACGCAAGGTCCAAAGAAAAAGTATCATTCCAACTTTCTGGAGCTCTTCCACCTGCCTGTAGAAGCAGGAAGCTCTCCGTTCTCATATATAAAACTAGATAGAACACTTCTGATGATAATCTTGTGAAGGAACTCCCACGATCTAATGATAGTACCGAAATTAATGCCAAAATAGCACCCACTCAAACTCTGCTATGAAAAAGGTCAACCCTAGAAAGTTTTCTAGACACTCCACCACAGCCAAATGGAACTACCAAGTGTTATTAGGTGTAAAAGAGAATTTTTTTTTTTGTCGGGATTTCACCTCTGATAAGCATCAACCGAAAATAAATCTGCAAGTAACAACAAATAATAGATAACATTTCAGTCCTTTACTAGGCAGGGTGTACCACCCGCCTTCTGCTGCACTACACAACATATAAAAGAGTGTTGTAGATAAGAAAGAAGGCGATAAAAATATACACATTTACCTATCATAAAATGATACTCAAGCATCGTAGAGACTATTTTATGCTTATGGTCAAGGAGAGGAAAAACTCATCTAGTGTAATATTTAAATTAGTAAAGGAATTTGCACAAGCATTGGCTATTGAACAAGGCATTTCGGTGTTACCTACCTATTTGCTCAAATGTAGCTGATGTATCAAAAAATAACGTAATGAAGATTAATTTAGAATTGGTTACTCAATCCACTACTAATTATTATTTATTGCTCTGTTCTTTGCCACACCCTTTATCTGTGTGTTGCTAAAGACAGGGGTACCTAGGCTATGTCAGGTAGAGAACAGCTAAAACACATATACTAAATAGACAATATGTCCAGCCGGACAGAATTTATTTCAGAAAATACGTTTTATAAACTTAATTAGTAACAAATACAAGTAGGGCGCAACCTGCGACCCACATGAACAACACAAAACAAGGTATGGGGGAAGGGGTTCTGGCAAAGGGTAAAAGTCTGAATTCAGGTATGTTTTGGACAGACTTGATTCTCATATAAGTACCACTGTGCATTATATATATGTTATTATATGACATATGGTACACTTGGTGTCGACGTATCGAACCCTGGGCTTAGATACATGGGATCATCTGCAGGACAGTAAAGAAAAAACATGCCTGTTTATAAACAGTTAGTCATTGTTAGAAATGGGCATCTCTAGTTGGCAGAGGAGGGTACCACTGTCCAAATAGGGACCCTTGATTCTAGTCAGGGTAAGGAGGAAACCCTCTGAGATAACCCCTGCTCACCCTCTAGGTAGCTTGGCACGAGCAGTCAAGGCTATTCAGGAGGCAATGTGTAAAGTATTTGTACCAACACTCACAGTAACACAGTGAAAACACCACAAACTGACTCCACAACAGTTTAGAAAAATAAAGGTATTTAATCTAAACTACACAAGACCAAAACAACAAAAATCCAACATACACAGTTCAAGAATATGGTTTCAAAAGAGTTCTTAAGGTTGTAAGGTAAGTTCTTTAGGTTGCGATAAAATAATCCACATAGGCGTGAAAAGTTCACAGTTGCATCACGTTAACTCACAGTACCTTTTAGTAGCGACAAAGTTCCAAAAGCAGAAGCTGGTGCGGTGGAAAATAAGCGATGCGTTGCTCCTGAGACCGTGGGGAGGCGTTTGTGACAGCCCCGCTGCAGCAGCAGGCATGTTGCGATGAATCCGGTCTGTATGGGGAGGAAGGCCACTTGTATGGATTCCGGTGCGTAGGTTCTGTAGGAAGTTTGTTCTCGCAAAGGCACGATGCGACGATCTTTGGAGGGGCGACGATCTACGGGGTGACGATGCTCGTACCAGCGGTGATCTTCTCTCTTGCAGCTCCTTGGCGCGATGGTTTCTGCAACGACACTCGCAGGGACGTGATGCGGTCCGCAAGCAAGCAGTGCGGCGATCTCACCCAGCGACGAAAGGCTCTGCGACGACACTCACAGCGATGTTAGGCTTTCCGCACCGATCGGGTGCGTCCCGCAAACGAAGGATGCGACGGCTCTGACAGCGGCAATAGGCGCTGCGACGATCTCGACCTTCGTAGCGGCGGGAAACTTCTCGCACTGTCGGGGATGCGCTCCGCAGCGAGTGATGCGATACTTTTCAATTGCAAAAGTCTCTCAAGCTTAGTTTCAAGCTACCCAGCATAGGTACAACTTTCAGAGGCCCCACAACTGGCTAATAAAGGCCAGCTCCCGCATTATAGGCTCGGGCCCCAGGTGTTTCTTGAGAACTTTGTTTTACTGGCTTCTCCTTTCCTTTCAGAGTGAGGGTCAGGGTCATCAGCCGCCCAGCAGGAGGTGGAGCCAGCATTGTGGAAGGCAGGCACAGCCCTATTCAGGCCCAGGTGCTATCTCCTCCCACCACTCAAGTTGCAATTGCAGTCATTCAGCCTATGGCTGACTCAGCCAGCCTCCTGGGGAATCCCCAGCCTCTGTCACTCTCAAACCAGACAGCCAATCCACAAACAGGCCAATGCACACAGAAGGGTCAGACAAGAGAACAGCAACTTTTTAAAAGTGCTGTTCTCAAACACAGGATTTAAGAACAACCTTTCCTAAAAGATGTGTTATTAAATTTTGAGTTCAGGGATACTAGATAGTTATGTCCTATCTTGTTCTTATGGGAAGAAATGCTGGAAGCCACTGTAGCCAGCATCCCCCATGTTAACCTATGGAGCAAGATAGCCTTACAATAGTGAAAAACGAAAATGGCTGCCATTCACTATCAGAGCATGTCACCTGCACTAGTACATGCTCTACCTTTTACATACACTGCACCATGCCCGGGGGGGTACCTTGGGCCTTCCATAGGGGAGATCAATGTGCACAAAAAGGGAAGGGCTAGGCCTGGTCAGTGAGTACACTGACGAGGAGGAAATGGCAGTTCACGGACTGCACACAGGCACTGCGGTGGCAGGCCTGAGACACCATTTTAGGGCTACTCATGTGGGTGGCACAATCAGTGCTGCAGGCCCACTAGTAGCATTTGTCATCACCAGCCCTGGCACATCCAGTGCACTTTACTAGGGACTTCTTGGTGATACAAATATGCCAATCCTGTATATCCAATTATCATAACAATTTACACAGAGAGCATATGCACTTTAGAACTGGTTAGCAGTGGTAAAGGGCTCAGAGTCCTATTGCCAACAGCCACGGGTCAGGAAAAATAAGGGAGGAAGAAGCAAAAATGTTGGTGGATGACCCTGCAAGAAGGGCCATTTCCAACAGTCAGCCTTAATATTAAGTGCAATCATACAATTTATTAGTAATATACAAAGGAAAAATGGAGGGGGAAGAAAGAGGGGAAAAGGATGAAAAAATAGGCAGACCACTCAATTAAAAATTGACCACATTTATGTGAAGTAGCAATGGGGGAAGTGAGTTGAGCCGTTATAGTTTTCATGTGACTATGAATAATGTGAGGCGCTGCGAGGAGGATGTAACGCCCGTTGGGGAGACAAAAAGGCAATGCTAATTTAGGCGAGGGCGAGATCCGTGAGTCAAGCTGTAGTGAAAGAGACGGCGCAGTGAGGATGATGATCAGGGATTGTCTGAGGGCCTGTGAGTACAAGGGGAACGGGCTGGCGACCCTTCAGGAACCAAGAGGGCAATACATTAGCAGAGTGATAGACGCGTGAATTACGGTGAGAAAATAGCGCAGTGAAGAAGATCAGTCATCAGTCGCCGTAAACTAATAGTTACCAGGGGGTCCTGGGGGTCTGCAGATTTCCAGGAATATAGCAGATTCAGAACGGAGGGGGTTCTCCGCGGGAGGGGAGAGAGGAGCATTCACAGACAGCAATTCCGGCTGTGGTGCTTCACAAATATCGTGGGTGGGTTAACGCTTGCCGGGGTCAACCTGAAAGTGGAAACGCATTAGTTAAATTGGAAGCCAATGCCAGAGGGATTGTCGGTGATCGTGAAAGGAAGCTTTACCCATTTGGGAGCATATGTTGTTTGGGACCGGGTTCCTGGCCACGGTGGAGTCAAGGGAGTGATGGGATTACACTCAATATTCAGCGCCGTCGCGATCACTGCGAGGATCTGTCGTAAAGGATATTAAGTTAACCGTACGAGTAGGGGAAGGGCAGGCGAGGTGTCGAGGGGCTTGGCAGCAGTTAGTCTTACCGAGGCAGTGCTCAAGGGGTGGCCAAATGGCGAGTCTCTTAGTGAGAGGTCAGCGTGCAGTGAAAAGTGAAAGGTAAGGGCAATATCAAGTGATTACGGTGCAGCTGATCCGAAAGGGGAATAAAAATAGAGAAAGCACAGTAGCAGAGCAAGGCAGCAGCCATCTTGGGAGGAATGCAGAAACTGATATTACTGTACACATTTATATACATTTGAAAGAAAGTGCAATATTAACAATGTGTATGGCATAATTACAGTGAGTTAAAATGTAAAATGAGAATTCAGAGGGCGATTGTATTAAAAGTCAAACCGAAGGTTTTGGACAAAGAAACAGTCACATGGGTGAATCTAAACTGCTTACTGTGTGTGACTTAGACATACTAGCTGGCATGTGATTCAAGTGAATAATGAGGCAGTTACAATTGGTGAGTTCGAACTATAAGTGTGTGCACTCATGGAGGGCTTAGAAATCCAGAATGCAGTTACAGTTGGTGAGTTTGAACTGCAATTTACAATATATACATTCAGGGGGACCTGAGAGCACAGGTAAGGAGTTAAATATCAACGGGTTTACAGTAATGATGCCCAATCCTCGAGGGGATTCAGGCCATTGCGAATGCTGTTTGCTCCGAGTATCCAGTTTAGTTCCTCCCTATTCAGCAATTGTGCAACATCAGCTCCTCTGGGTGGGGGTTTAATTGCAGTAATGATTGTCCATGTGAAGTCTTGTTCTTTGTGCCCAAAGCAACGTAGTGTTCCACTAGTGGGGCATTAGGAGTTCTGTAACAAATCCTGCTTTGGTGTTGTCCAATCTGTAGTCTGGCTTTCTGTGTCATACATGGGCATAAGAATGCATATTTAACATTTGCAGAATTACAGTTAGTGAAATGCCTCCTATCAAATTTTATTTTGTCAGAGGTAAATACAATGCCTTCTATAGTGGTATTACATGCAATACATTCTCCAGATTGAAAGTGCCCCTAGAGGTCGTTGGTGGAAGTGCAGCCCTTACGAGATGGTCTTGAATGTTTTTGGTTCTATTGAGGGCAAACATAGGCCGTTCAATGTTGAGTATTCCTGCATTTAGTATTTTCCAATGTTTCAATACCCTTTTTCGTATAGCGTTGGATGCAGGTGAAAAGGTGGTGACACATACAAGTCTCTCCTGGGATTTCTTGATTTTAGGTTCCAGGTGGACGTCTCTGGGGCAGTAACAGGCCCTTTTTAGGGACCGGAGGACAAGTTTACGTGTCGTGGCTACAGTGAAATAATCCTCTTTGTTGTAACAATTCCGTTGGATACGAAGAAATTGAGAATAGGGGAGAGAGTCACGGAGTGCACATGGGTGGTGACTACTGTAACTGAGTAGCGTGTTGCGTTCAGTAGCTTTTGGGTATAGGCTAGTGGTTAGAAGTCCATTCTGGTGTTTGATTTCAAGGTCTATGAAAGGGATGGAAACTTTGCTTTCAGAAAGAGTGAATTTGAGTGCACTACAGTTGCTATTAAGCCAGTGTAGCAGTTGTATGAGGGAGTCAGTAGTGTCTTTCCAGAGCATAAATATGTCGTCAATATATCTCTTTCACAGGGTGATGCCAATGTGGAAGGGATTTGTAGAATTGAGAATGCATCTATTTTCTAGATCGTCCATGTAAAGGATAGCTAGGTTAGGAGCAAAAACTGCTCCCATCGAAGTACCCCGCACCTGGCAATAAAATTGATCATTGAACAGAATTCTTTTTTTTGTCAGACAGATTTCCAGGAGTTGCAATATGAATAGTGTTGGTACATTGTGTGGACGGGGGCGCCTATTTAGTACTTGTTCGATGACAAGCATCAACTCTATTTGGGGGATACACATGGTACTGGATGTGGGGTCAAACGGGTATTCCTCTATGATGTTAATCATAGACATGCTGTCTCTAACATAGCACTCTGTTTGTGGAACGAAATCTTTAATAAAAAAGTCAATGTGCTGTCCCAATGGTACCAGAATAGAACCACACCCTGAAACAATAGCTCGGCCAGGTGGTGTTTCTAAGTTCTTGTGTATTTTTGGCAAACTGTATATTACTGGTGTTCTTGGTGCTTTGATGTTAAGAATCAGGTGTTCCTATTTATTGAGAAAGCCTGCCTCCAATCCTTCATTTGTGACTTGCAAAATGAGTTTTTGTATCTCTTTAGTAGGATTACAGGGTAGGGTACAATAATGATCAGTGTTCCTCAGTTGTCTGTGGATTTCCTCTTTAAATATGTCTATATCTTGAATTATATCCCGCCGCCCTTGTCAGCGGGTTTGATGACTAGGGACTGGTTATTCTTGAGTCTAGCTAGTGCCTTTTTCTCCATTAGTGAAATATTGTAAGGCAAATACGGCTTTTGTTTCTCAAGGGATGTCAAGTCATTTAGGACAAGTTTCTCAAAGGTATGAATTTCACCCAGGATCATACCAGTCGGTGAGAATTCGGATGGTGATCTGAACGGGGTGTTCGTATTCTGTGCCGGTGTAGGACTGAGGAGGAAATAACTATGTAATCTTACTTTCCTGAAGAATGTCAAGAGTACAGTCTGTGCATCAAGAAAATTGGGTCGGATGGTAGGCACAGATGACAGACCTTTACTAAGCAAGGATAGCTCGTCTGTAGATAATTGGTGTTTGGTGGGGTTAAAAATGGGAAGCAAGGCGTTAGTGTGAGGTGCAGCAATGTGTTCAGGGCGATGTTCATGGAGACATTGAGGACCCATGGAGGTGGCTGTTACCACTGGTAATGCTGGTGGCGTGTGAATCGTATGCCAGGAGGATTGGGCCATCTTTGTGGCTGTTTTCCTTTCACTCCCCTTTGAGGTTCTGCTTGGCCTCTGCCTAAAAAAGAATTTTTGTTGGAGTTGCTAGGGCCGTCCCCTTGGTCTGAGTTTTCGGAAGAGTCAGCCGAACTGTCGGAAAACCCTACCAAGTTTGGGCGTCTGTTGAACCGGCCCCAGGGTCTCTGGTTTTGAGGGCCAGCCACCCTTTATCTATGTCTTGAATTCCTTCTCAATGTTAATAACTTTAGGGGCAGAAGGGGCTAAGGTCGGAGTTAAGGCAGGGTCTCATGAGGAATCTTGCCCTCATTTTGTGCTATCTGCCATTGCAGAAACCTGCTTTTTAAGCTCTAATCCCCTGCTCCTCCGGGACGCCTGTGTTTTTCTCACAGTCTAGGTTGCACAGTCTTGCATCCTAGTCTGTGAAGGATGTCCTTGTAGGCATGAGTTTGCTCATCTATAAATCATAATAACACAACTCAGGCTTTACAAAAAATATATAGGTATAGAAAATAGATCTTAAGTATCATTTCTTTTACAATGCAGTGTCTTGTTTGTGGGAATCCTCCGTTGTTGTCTAAGATCATTACAGAGTAATTATTAGAAGGACACTTAGTGGGTTCTCTTAGGTTTCCCTGACATAAATTGAATTCCCCAAGACAGAAATTTGTATCCAAGTTGATCAAACATTCTGTGAAGAGTACAATAAGCAGTACCACAAAAGTTCTATTCCCACCGTGTGACTGCTAAGTACCTTAGAGACAGGTACTTAGCCTCTGTTGGGTCTTTTATTTTATTTCTGTTGACAGCCACTGAAAACTGAATTACTGTATGTTTTTTTAAACTCTTGCATTTTATGGAGTCTTTGTGGATACAACTAAAAAAGGTTAATTGGCGCCGGATTTTTGTAGTGCTTGAAGCACAAATGATCTACATAATAGGATCTCCCCATTAAGCATGTCCCTATAGTTTGGATAGGAGCAGGTACATATAGTGCTTAACGCAACGTGGTGCTGTACCACCTCCTCCACTGATGTGGCCAGGGTTGATTTTTTTTTAAGTCAGCCTGCCTCTCCTCAGCTGGCTGTGCCCTCTACGGCTGCATTGAATGACTGTTCTATAGCAGTGAGAATTGGCTCCAGAAGTTTATTATTAAACATTGTCCTCCTACACACCTGCTTTAATATTGAACGATTAGACGATTAGAGCTAAACGCTTTATACTTCATAACTATATAATTATCTTCCTGTTGTAATGATGAAATAATAGGATCTGTAGAAATTATGTAAACTTACCAAAACTAATTTTCTTGTCGATATATCCTCGAAATATATTACTCTGTCTTCCCATAGCTACTGAAAGCTTGGAAACAGCCCTCAATAGTATTTAATGTCTTATAAATGTTAATAAACGCACACAAACTAATAGACAGTAACTCTCTGGCCGACATTCTAAGGTGTCCCTATTGTCCAATTGATGGAATGGAGCATGACATTAAACAATTATAATTTAAAAGGATTTTAAAAAAGCCCAGTTAAACAAAATGAAGCTTTGAACATTAAGCACATAAATAAAACTGCACATTCGAATGACAACTGATCTAGCACCCTATAAAATCAAAGTGATATTTGTGCTTCCTGAAGCCATGAAATGTTTTTAGTAAGCTGAGTTTCTTGGTATGTAAATGAGATACATGGTGGTGAAATGACAAGTTAGAGGCAAGCTAAAAACACAGGGCCAGATGCATCAAGCATCCATTTTGCGATTCCTTATTAGCGAAAAATAAGGAATCGCTAATAAGGAATAGCAAAATGGAATGCATCAAGCAATCACTATTAAAATAGCGATTCCTTAGAATTCCTTAATTGCGACTCGCAAATTGCGAGTGGCAATTAATGAATACCTCCCCATTAATTCCTATGGGCCTAGAGGCCCATAGGAATGAATGGGAAGACAATCTCAATTTGCGAATCGCAATTAGCGATTCGCAAATTGAGATTGCGAG
The DNA here is from genome assembly GCF_964263255.1 of Lissotriton vulgaris. Lineage (NCBI taxonomy): Eukaryota > Metazoa > Chordata > Amphibia > Caudata > Salamandridae > Lissotriton > Lissotriton vulgaris. The sequence goes on along the minus strand of NC_141688.1, from coordinate 189,752,784 downwards.
TTCAAGGGTGCAGGGGTGTCCAAAGGACACCCTGTTACACCCCTGAATGTGATCTGTGCACATATGTTGCGCACACACATGCCCTTTGGGCATGTGTGTGCGCAACATGAAACTTAGAAAAATGCACAAAAGTGCATTTTTCAATGTTTTTTCAAATTACCATGAAGTTGTACTTCGTGGTAATTTGCGTGCCCTATTAGCGAATTCGCTATTTTTGATACTTTCATGCATTGCATTTAAGGAATCTCAATTTGAGATTCCTTAAATGCAAACAATCGCAATTTAGCGAATTCTCTATTTGCGATTTTTGCATTTGGGATGATGCATCCCAAATGCAAAAATTGCACTCGCAAAGGGCCAGATTCTGAGAATCTAGCCCTTTTGCGAGCGCATTTCGCTTGATGCATCTGGCCCACAGTCTCCTTGTAAATCAAGAAATGAACCAAACATCACAAATTAACAGGTCGGTACTACTGAAAGCAACACCAAAAAAACACGAACACAGTTGGGCACTGGTCTGGACAAAATGATATCTTGATATTAAAGATGTTGGGAATAGACACAAAGCACCCAAGGTCAAACACATATGAAAAGTGAATTAAAATCACTCCAGACAGACCAGTCATGTACACATTTTCATCTTGCTCCAATATGTACAGTTCAGCTTGAATGCCCAACCAGGTTCCCTCCAGAAGGGAATTAAAGCCACCCCAGATCAAGACTGTTTTGCGTATGGCCGGTCTCTGTCTTCAGTTGAATTGTGTGTTCAATAGGATGTGAGTTATTGTGAGTGCTTGGGCTTAAAGCATTCATTTATTCACATGGGTTGTTGCAGTAGGTGTTTTTAGTGTGTCACGTTTACTCAGACGTGTTCTGTGTTCACTGTGACAAATAATTCTCGTTGTAAATGACTGTGTATGCCTAAGTAGACTGAAATTGGTATATGCATATATGTATATGGTATTTCTATAGTGCAAACCTAGCCAAAGAGAGTGATTGGAGAGGAAGATGGTTTGTGTGCTCTTACTGCATGCTGCGTTCCTTTAAGAGCTGTGTGTTTAAACCTTTCCTCAATTGGACGAGTTTTGGGGTGGTTCAGATGGATATGTGAATGTTGCTCCAGATGCTGGACGCATACATCTGTCTTCTTTTCACTTGCTCACAGTTCTTAGTCTGCAGTCCAATGATGTAGTGACTGTGGTAGTGCCTCAAAACATCAGGGATAGTGAGCTTGTCTACATATTAAGAAGGGGTGCTTGTTATGATAGATTTATAAATCATACAACTGGTTTTGAAGGTTGAGCAGACTGGTAAGTTGTGCCTTTGGAGTACCAGGAGGGTGAGGTGATCAAATGTATTCAAGCCGTGGGTGAGATGCGCTGCGGCATGTAGACTGCCCTTGTGGGGTGCCAGTGTGGAGCATGGTGTTACCATCATGCTGATGTGAAAGTAAGAGGGATTGAACAGCAGTTGTGAAGTCGCTTTCCGTCAAAGATTTTTTAACTTTATGTGGACAAGAGAGCTGGTACCAGGAGCCCATTGTTTCGACAATGTATTGCTTCAGGGTGAAGTTGGTGTCCAAAGAGAATCCAAGTGACTGGGCATTCAGTGATATTTGGGGTTGAAGCCAGGTTTGCACAGTTTCTTGTTTGTTAGTGGCAAAGAGCAGGCTTTGTCTCGGTTTGGCTGAGCTTCAGGTTGGTGCTTGACTTCCAGATGTGGATGTCTGAAGAAGAGGAGACTTGCAAATAGAGTTGTGAATCACTAGAATACTATTCAGTACTGATGCTGTTATCTATAGATGGAGCAACAAGCGACTAATAGAGGTTGAAAATGGCCAGGTACAGTATGGAAACCTGGGGCTCTCCGCAGGTGACTGCGATCTTTTAGGACGTGCATCTGCGAACAAACTAGTGTTGACTGGAGCAGTAGAAAAACAACCAATAAGGAACAATTACAGTCAATGTAATGCGAGACTCCAATGTGCATATGGGGATGGAATGGTCAACTGGGTAGCAATATCAGAAGACAGTGGTTATCTTCATCCAGCGTTGCTTTAAGACATGGGTAAAGTAGGCAGTGGCTCTGGGTTGCCTACCATTTAAAGGGCCCCTAGTGAAGTCGGTAGGGCAGTCAAAAGTCCTAAAATAATACAGTTGCAAAAAAGCCGCTTCCTTCTCTAATTTTACTTCTGAGCATGCTTCACAGAAACCTAGGATGGCATTTGTGCTGGGGGAAAATTCATGAAGAGGGTTTGTGCCATGGTAAAGTCAAGCAAGCAAAGCAATGAAAAACAGTGCAGACTCTTGCAAGGGTATTTGTATTGCAGCGAATGGGTATTTACATTGCAGCGCAAGGGTATTTATATTGCTGCACAGGGGCATTCAAGTTACAGCAGAAGAAGAGATGCACCCAGCTCTGCGCCACTTTGCATCAAAGCAGCATTATCTGGGTGTAACCTGAGGGGATTAGTGCAAGCACCATAGTTTATGATGTAAAGACTGGAAGGGTTGAGATTTTGATCAATACCTTATCACTATCGATCTAAAACCCCGGTCTGGCCGACTGAATCTTTATTGCCTGTCATTGAGGAAAGAAAGTGCATCTGTTACCAAGTTAGTTCCCCCATTAAAGGACTCTGCTTCAAAGGACCACAAACAACTTCTAGCTTTCAAAGATTTATTATAAGTTGCAAGTACAAGCATCTCAAGATGAGATTCACCAAATACACGGGCCCAACTACGTACACGTGTTCTCTGAAAGCTCTCAGACGAACAACGGAAACTATCAATACCAGTTCTAAAAACAATAGTGCCGTTAGCATAGACACATATTGAAATCTATCACTCATTTACAGGCGGAAGGAAAATACAGGTTAGGCTTTCCCTACCCTGCTCTAGATGGTATCCCTACTTAACCAGGTCCCAATCTATCAAAGGTGTCAGCAGTGAATGACTCCCAAGGGAAGCCACTCACTCTCGAACTCTTGGTGAAAACCTATAGTTCTCCAATCATGGCCCCTCTCTGCCTACCCATCCGCTCTCTAAAGGATCCTCAGGCGTCTGCTCTCTCTCCACCCGGGGGTGCTATCCCTAATACAAAAATCCAACAACATTTAGGACGCCCCTCGTGAGACGCCCCTCACGTGATGTAGCTTCTGGCTGTTTCCATGATGAGGCCTTGTGGTTAGAGTCGACCTTGCTTCTCAGACTCGTCTCCGGCCCGCTGATACCCCTTAAACATTCCGGAACCCTCCTCCATGTCTGGTCCATTTCTTGAACAAGCTTCTATTCATTATATTAATAATTGAATACCCCCTTTTCTCTTCCAGACAGACATCTGCAGCCTAATCCCAATTCTCATGGTTTTCCAACCGCATTGCAACATTCTTCGACCCAAACTAATACGTATAAATCAACATTTAAAGCTGTCCAGCTCTACTACATTTTATAGCATTCAACTTCTTCTTTAATTATTAGCATGTTAGTACTCATATTCTACTGATTTCGGTAAACACGTCTATAAATCAAAAAGCCTACTCATTAATACTAAACATTAGTGCAATCCATATTGTGCATTTTAATCACCTTCCCCCTCCCGCCTTGCTCTGGCCCTGAGGCCTACCACATTTCAACGTTTCCGTATGCCATCTTACATTTTAGCAGCTACACAACATGGATTCGGGAATAATCACGCTTAATAAAATCGCATTACTTCACACAACTCTGTATTAGTTCCACTTCTATTTAAACTTCTATATTAACTACACATTTCAGAATATAACTTTGGATACTATCAGCACTCATGGCATTTCTCTTCATGATTTGTGCTTACTACGTGTAAGTGTGATGTATTTCTACATTTTGGTCAGTTTGCGCTCTCTCAGTTCCCCCCTTTGATGACCTCTCGGGGTCATCATTAACATTTAAACTGCAGTGATTGCTAGCATAACTCGTTTCTGCGTTTCTAGAGCCCTCAGACTCCGGTACTGATTATCTTGTATGGCAGCCAATCTCTGCAGCTGCTTTCTCTGAGCCCTCTCTGACCTTCTTGATCTGTACCATTTGAATACCCTCACCAATCCCCACAACACGATCCCACAGATCAATATTATGATGATAGGTTTTAGTATTTTCCACACAAAACTTTTGCCTAAGGTGGTGAGCCAACCTCCAGCGTCACTTATCCCTTGGCCCACCCTTTCCCAGACATTTTCTCTGCTCAGGTCTTCTATCTCCTTGTGAATATCAGTTATGTTCCTAATAACCTTTTCAAGGGGCTTCGAATTGTCTGGAATGTAAGTACAACATTCTTGGACCTTCAAAGCCTTACAGACTCCGCCCTCCTTTGCTAATAGGACATCTAAGGCAAGACGGTTCTGAAGAACCATAGCCCTTATCGATTGCATCTCTCCTTCTACCAGCATTAAGGACTGAGCAGTACTGGCAGACAACCTGTCTACGACTGTTGCTAGTCGTCTAATTTTAACATCATTAAGAATTAATCCTAGAAAAGGGAACACAGCTCCAAAGACATCTCCAACCATTTCTACACCTCCTACATCTCTCCTTCCCCTCGATGATGTCTTGCCCTCGATGATCTCTAAGTCTTGGGCATGGTATATTTTAGGGAAGATAATTGCCAAGTAACATGAGCCATACCAATTATCAGGTAGCTTCACGTAGGCATTTCTTCCACATACGAAATATACATTTGGAATCACTTGCATTCCCTTCAGGAAGTCCTTGGTGTAGTACTCTAAATTGAAAGCATGTTCACAGCTAACTTCTCCCACGTATACATTTTCATAATACGTTTTGGCTCTGTGAAGACATAACTTTCCTCTCTGCGTTCTATCCAAAGCTATTGGACCACTACTACCCTTTCTTTTGTGTACCTTTTCTTCATCGGTCCAATCTGTTTTTCCTTGTCCTGATTTTTTCAAAATCTTTTGTCTCCTATTCCGATCATCCACCTGCCCTATGAACTTTTTCTCGACCTCTGACACCTTACATGTCAGGTTATGTCTGCGGGCATGTGAAGTGTCTAATGTAATCCAAGGAATGAAGAACTTGGCCAATCTGTCTTCACTCTTCTAGTAGTCCCATTTGTTCATCTGCTTATAATTTGGGACTTCTGGTAGCACTGAGTCATAATTGGAGAAATAGTATTCAAAACTATCTCTCCCATAAAATATACTAAGCAATAAGCTACATGTAATGCCATATGTCAGCGGGAGGTGATGATAACGAATGCCTTCATCTACAGACGCCGGCAACTGCATGCAGACATAGCAGTCCTTGACCTCCATGGCATCCACATATTCATACAATAATTTTGCATAAGCATTTGACCTAAAGTCACCTTGGGACTCATCTACGTGTAACCTGCGAGCTTCTGCAGCTAATAACGCTTTCTCTTGTGTGTTCTCCCCTTTCCCACCAGCAACGGCGGGTGTAAGCGCCTCTACAGATTTCACATCAGTTACCTTTGCCTCTTCCTCACGTCCCTTTACATAGGAGACAGTCACTACTAAAGCAATTAATATTATCACTCCTACTATTAGTGTACCTATTATACATTTTGCTCTGCGGTTCTGAGTACCAGCCTCCATTTCATCAGATAGTGTGGCTCTCTCGTAACTCTGCACAAAGTTCCTTTCTTTCTTTCTTTCCTTTACAGTCTCTTTACTCCTTTTGTCTTGAGAACCACGCAACTGGAAGCTGACAACCTTTTCCGCCAAAGTTCTTTTTAGTTCAATATAGACAACCCTAGCCCTTCTCCATCCACTCAGGGAAAGTCCCTAAGATTCTCTGCTTCCTAGGCGCTAGGTAATCTTCTTTTCTTCACGCTTATTTACAAAGTCTTTTAAGCATCCACTATCAGGCGCTCGCCTGCAGCTTCGACAGCAAAGTTCAATATTTCCAGACGAAGATTGTGCTCTTCTGCGGCTGATATCTTTGAACCAAAATCAGGGAATTGCAATTCTGTGAGAAACATGTCCTTTATCTTGCTGAGGCGGGGAGGACGGGGAAGCATGAATGTCAGTGACCCTTCTTGTTCGACACCGGGCACTAACAATCTTATCTCCACTGTCACGATGGGCTCAGAACTGGACACCACCACCGCTCTGATCCTCCCTGTCACTGGTTTCGAAGCCATCTGTCACCAGATATGTCCACTCAGGGGTGGAGTATCTTCTGTTAGGCACCCGCACTCTTCTTGACCTCCTCAACTCCGGTGCTTCAGCGCCCTGAGCACCGTCCTCTGGGTCTGAGTCTTCTGATATCGGAGGAAGGGTTCTCTCCAGAGTTGACCTTAGGCTAGAGCTCCTTCTCTGCGGCCAATCAGCTTCTCCGCGTACCCTTCTACTCCGTCTTCTTCTCGTTGGTTCACGCTCTCTGTCAGACCTGTCAGTGTCTGACTCGTACTCCCAGCTACTTTCCCCTTCAGTAGCGTCGTCTGTTTCGCTGTTGTACTGACCGTCCTCAGCTTGGTCAGACTCGTTCCCTGCTTCCGCTGGCACCTCTACAGCTTGGCTAGCCCCCTCTATGGCTTCTCGGTCCGCTGCTGGACGTCTATCCGAGAGAGGAGCTGTTTCTATCAGAGGTGCTGGAACCCTCCGCGTGTGCGACGCGTGGATCCAATTGGGCAGGCCTCCCACTTTCACGGCTGTGTTTGTGGTCAGGATGATCTGGAAGGGCCCACGCCAACGAACATCCAAGCAGCTGCTTCTCACGTGCTTCTTCACCAGGACCCAGTCCCCAGGAAGCAAGTCATGACAAGGGTCCTGGCACGATGGTACCTCGGCAGCCTGCACCTGAAGGGACACAGAATGAATGGCGTCAGACAGCCCCTTACAATAGTCCAGGATCATATCATCTGTGATGCTAATCAATGCAGCAGTTGGGACAGAAGGTAACCTCATTGCTCTTCCCATCAGTACCTCATGAGGAGACAAACCAGTTCTCCTATCCGGGGTACTACGGAGGCTCATAAGGACCAATGGCAGCGCATCAGGCCAACTCAAGGATGTTGATGAACACACCTTCGCAATTCTGGCCTTGATGGTGCCATTTATTTGCTCCACAATTCCTGAAGCCTCTGGTCGATAACTGCAATGCAGTTTTTGGTCTATATTCAAAGCTGCACAAATCATTTTCACAAGCGAGCTGTTGAAATGCGTTCCCCTATCTGATTCCAAAGAGGCCGGCACCCCGAAGCGCGGGATAAGCTCCCTGAGCAATATCTTAGCTACTGTGAGGGTGTCGCACCTGCGTGTAGGATATGCCTCAACCCATCTGGAGAAAACGCAAACAACCACCAGGATATAACGGAGGCGGCTGCACCTTGGCATTTCAATGAAATCTATCTGCATTCGGTTGAATGGACCTCCTGACCTCCCTATGTGGCTCAGTGCAACTGGTGTCTTCTTCCCTACATTCAACTGCTGGCACGTCACACAACGCTGGCACACTGCTTCGGCTGCTACTCTGAACTTGGGGTTGTACCAGGTCTGTCTAAACACTCTCAGCATAGCATCTCTTCCTAGGTGGACAGGACCATGTATTTGTCGGGCCATTGGGCTCACCATCTCGTTGGGCAACACTGCTCTGCCATCTGCTGAAACCCAGAAATGGGTCTCCCCCACTACACATCCTGCCTTTTGCCATGTTTCTTTTTCACAATCAGGAGCGTTTTCTTGCATCTCCTTCAGTTCGTCCCAAGTATCAACAGTTTCCAATATCATAGCTAATTCAGTCCTTACATTTATTCCACCCACTTCCACCTCGGTGAAAGAGTACCCTGTTTCCGCGCAATACCGTGCGACTTCGTCGGCATATCTATTGCCTTGTGACACGAAGTCCATATTTCTGGTATGTGCGGTGCATTTCACAACTGCGATACCTGCTGGACATTGCAATGCCTCTAACAACAGGCGCACAAACTCTCCATTGCGAATGGGAGAGCCTGAAGAGGTCATGAAACCTCTTTGAGACCACAACTGCCCGTAATCATGAACTACCCCGTAACCATATTGACTGTCAGTGTATATGGTGACTCGGATTTGATTGCTTGCCAGGCAGGCACGCGTCAGGGCAATAATCTCGGCTACCTGAGCGGAGTGTACTCCTTCCAGGCATCCAGCTTCCACTACTCCAGTAATTGTACAAACAGCGTAAGCTGCTCTTAACTGCCCAACTTCGTCTCTTACACATGAGCCATCGACAAAGAAAATTTCATCTGGGTCGGTCAGAGGCTCATCTACGATGTCGGGTCTTGGTTTGGTGCATAGTTCAGTCACATCGAGGCAGTCATGGTCTGTACATTCTTCATCATCCTCAATATCATTTGGAAGTGGCATTAAGGTAGCAGGATTTAAAACAGAGCATCTCCTGAGGGTCACGTTCTCTGCAGCAAGAATGACTTGCTCATAGCGCGTGAGCCTGCTATTCGTCAGATGCTGAGTTTTAGTCCTGGTCATCAACAATTCAACAGAGTGGGGCACATGCACCTCTAATGGGTGCCCCATCACAATATTCTCACATCTCTCAATGCTGACACCTGTTGCAGCAACGGATTTGAGACATCCGGGCAACGCTGCGGCTACTGGGTCTAAAGTAGCCGAGAAATACGCGACTGGTCTACGGGCATTCCCATGGATTTGGACTAACACAGACAGCGCGCATCCCTCTCTCTCACAGCAATAGAGCAAGAATGGTTTATCGTAATCTGGCATTCCCAGAGCCGGAGCACGACACAAGTCCTCTCTCAGCTGCAGGAACGCCATCAAACAGTCTTTGTCCCATGGTACCGGATCACTCACCTCCTTGTGCGTCAGTTTTTGTAAGGGCTTTGCTTTCAGTGAAAAGTTTGCGATCCACTGTCGGCAATATCCCACCATTCCTAGAAACATCCTGACTTCTCTCTGCGTTTTAGGCGCATTCATCTTCATGATGGCCTCTATCCTGTCTGGTGACACCTTCCGTTTCCCCTTCTCAATTCTGTGTCCCAAGTACTGTACCTCTGTCAGGCAGTACTGCAATTTTCCCGGGGACACCTTATGCCCATTTTCGGCTAGATGGTTTAACAAAGCAATAGAGTCTTCCCTGCAAGCTTCCTCTGTCTCTGACGCCACAAGGAGGTCGTCTATGTACTGGACCAGAACTGACCTCTGGGGCAGTACTAGACTTTCAAGATTCTTCTTCAGGAGCTGGTTGAAGATCGATGGGCTCTCTGTATACCCCTGAGGAATACGACACCATGTTAGGACGCGACCTTCCAGCTTAAATGCGAAAAGAAAATGGCTTTCTTCGTCCAAAGGGATCGAAAAGAAAGCCTGGCAAAGATCAATTACAGTGAACCATTCTGCTTGGAACGGTATCTGAAACAGTATCACTGATGGATTTGGTACCACTGGACAACACGAAACGACTATGTTATTAATCTTTCTGAGGTCCTGCACTATCCGGAATTTCCCATTTGGTTTCTGCAGACCCATAATCGGGGAGTTACATGGACTACCCACGATTTCCTTCAATATTCCCTGCTTAATCATGGACTCAATCACGGGTTGTATGCCTGCAATCGTTTCCGGTGTCAGTTTATACTGAGGTGTTCTTGGGAACTCAGCATGAGGTTTCACTACGATTTTCACTGGGTCTACTCCTTTCACCAACCCAATCTCTTCCCCAGTGAAATCCCATACTTCCGGGGCAACGGTCTCTCTCAGATCCCAGGGTAACTCGTCTACTGTCAAAGTGGGATACAGTTCCACACATATTCTGGAATTGGCGACTTTAAAGTCTGCATCATCATCATTAGTCAATACCTCCACGCCCTGTGGTGTGCAATATATGGTGCAATTTAACTTGCACAAAAGGTCTCTTCCTAGCAGACATACAGGACTAGAATCGCAAACCACAAACTGGTGCTCATCACTGTACTTCCCTATTTTCACCTGTACGGGTTCCGTCAGAGGACTGGTCATTCTCCTGTTAGCGACCCCCACCACTTGTATGGTCTCTCCAGACATGGGCAGGCCTGGCACCGCGGCTGACCTGATCGTGGATCTGGTGGCTCCTGTGTCCACGAGAAAGGTCGTGGGGAACCCTGCCACTTCGGCCTCAACGTAGGGTCCCCTCTGATCTACCTCCAGAGCTGCCCCGAGGGTGCAGTCATCCCTTTCTACCCTCTGTCCCGTTAGTGGGTCCACATAATAACATTCCTCTCCCCCGACAAACAGTGGCATCTGTCTATAGGTCTTACCCATAGTCCCTAATCTGGGTGGCTGTGGGAACTGAGCTCGGGGAGGTGGCCCCCCCCCTTTGAGCACCTTTCCCTGGTACTGCGTTACCCCTCTTGCAGGCGCACTCTGGGTCGCTTCCTCTTCTACCTCTTCGTCTCCTATCTCAACATTATAGGGACACTCGCGTTTCCAATGTCCCACCTCGTTACACTGGTGGCACCTAGTTGTTTTCTTTAAGGCAGTTATATCTATCCTGGGCCTAAAGGTGGAGTTCTCCCCATTGTCCTTGTTCTGACCGTACTGTTTCTTTCCTCCAGTACCTGTTCCCGGTTGCTGTTGCTGCGGTCCCCCCTTCCCTGCTGCCTGCATCTGTACCACCATCAGTTTCTCCTTTAGTTTCTTAGCCTTGGAGTCTATCTCATCACAGCAGTACCTGGCATATCTCAGTATTTCGTCTAGGGGTTTATTTTGCCAACAGATCAAGTGTTGCTGTATCATTAAACTAATATCCGGTCTCAGACCCAAGACGAATTTGGACACAAACTGCCCTATGTCCTTTGGATCCATTACATCCAGACCGCTATACTGTTTGAACGCCTTCAGCAATCTCTCATAATATTCGTGAACTGTCTCTTTAGGTTCCTGTCTGGTTCGGTCAATTTTTACCCAATCTATGTCTTGCATTGGCACTTTATCTTTCAGCCACGTCATTACTCTCTCGAACTTTGCCATCACACTCTCGGACGGCCCATTAGTCTTAGCATCTCTCTCGGGCTCTATGGTGGGCCACTCAGCGCTAACCTTGCATGCGGTCCACAAATCTCCTGGCACTACTATGTCAAACAGCGTGTTCAAATCTATCCATAAGACCTTTGAGATTTTTACGAATCTCTCAACTTGCTTATACCACTCCACTGGGTTTTCCCGCAATTTGGGGAAAGAGGTGGTAAAAGCAGCTAAATCCCCCCTACTCCAAGGGACGTGGACATAGGTCCCATTTGCGACTTCCCTCAAAGGGTATGTCTCTACTCCCTGCTGTCCTCCTGGTGTCATCATAAGTGTGCTTCTCCTGACGGTCCCTCTCTTGGACCACCTCTCTTCCCACTTATCTAGGGCCATCCATGTCCTTATTCCAGTGATCAGTTCCCTTATGTGTGTTTTCAATCCGATGGTTCGCCTCTCATCTAGGTCTCGGTCTGTGTAATGTAGCCTGTGGTTGCCCTGTAAGGCTTTGGTTCTTGACAGGTCTACCATGTACTTGCCTGCTAGTTCCACTAATTTCTCATGGGTTGTTCTCGCCTTTCGAGTTACGTCCTTTGCCATGAACAGAATTTCACCCTGCTCATACATGTCTATTCTTTCTAAGGGCAGGGTACCATCTACCATGTCATCCAGATCTGACTTTAAGCTGGAGACATCGAGCCTTTTGGCTTTTATTTCTGCTCGTAATATCTCCTTCGAGGGAGGTTCACAGGTGTCTCTCCCATCCCAACTCCGGGCCCTTTGTTTGGGTTCGGGAGAGTTGGGGAGTGCTCTCTCTTGTTCCCATCTCTCCAGATCCCATGCTCGGCCATCCGATCTTGGAAGGTGATGAAACACCGGCCTGTTACCCCCTACCTTACTCTGTCCGTTCTCTCCTCTTTTCTCACAGTAGGACTCTCTGTTATTCTCCGTTCTGTCCCCATCCCCTCTTGGCCTTGTATCACTCAGTATCTGATACGATCTTTCTTGGTTTCCCATATTCCCTGGGCTGCGCTCATGTCCGTCATCACAGGGACTATGGTGCGGCCTTTCGCAACTCCCACTCTGTTCTCTATTGTCTGGCACACAGTGGATACACTTAAAGCTGTCTCTGTACTCCCGAGCCCTTCTGTCTTCATCACTACGTATTGGGCGAGACACCCCTCCGTTTTCCAGGTCTGATCTACCTCCACTCCGAGCCCAATGGGTGCCTCTCCTACTGTCTTTCTCCCTCCCGTCCCACTCCGGACTGCTCTCTTCAGCCCCGCAGTGAGTCCGGGCTCTGCTGTCCTGCCTTTCCCTTTCAGCTTCCGCAGTTATGATGTTCTTGTGAGCCTCTACTGCCTCATCCCACTTCTTCATGTACTCATTTAACTCCTGAAAGGATTTCCGTCCTGATCCCCTCATATCCTCTGGCCATCTAATGTCCCCCAGATCCCCTGCCGTGGGTACTGGGGTGCTCCAATCTCTTGGTATCGGCAACTGGCTTGAGGAGTTGATCGTATCATTCCTCCTTGCCATCTCTGCTCTTTCTCTGTCCCTCCGTACTCGTTCCTCCCCTCTATCCCTGTCTGGATCATATACCGATACTATAGGACCTATGGTAACCGGTACTTGTAGGGCATCAGGTAACGCGTAGGATGTGGCACACTCCATTTCTGGCGCTCTTTGCACCACAAACCTCCCGACCACCTGTTGCACTTGGCTAGGCTGGGACAGTTCTTTCTTTGCAGCAGGATCCCATTCGGAACTGGGAAGCGGCCCATGCTCCCTTGCATTGCCCCCCCCTTTCTCGGCATCCCCTTCTGCTCTGTTATACGGAGGCGGCCTGTCCGTCAATAATCTGTTTATCAGGCTATCCTCTGTCTCGCTCTCGTCATCCTCTTCTAGGGGGCTTTTATTTCCGGGCATCTCTAACACTGGATACAATTTGTTCACTTCCATGTTATGCGCCCTCCATCTTTTAGCATCCTCATCCCACTTGGCATCCTGCACTGCTCTTACCGAGCGTTTCACTCTCTCCTGCCGTCTGTTCATGTTCTTTTCATGCGCTGCCCTACTCCATGCATTGAGGGCTTCAAACTGTGTTGGTCTAGGCAAGGGTCTCGTAGAGGTCATAATTGCTTTTAATCTGTGTAGCACCTCTAATCTATACGTCCCGTACTTCGGGAACGTGAGTTCCTCATTTCCATCTGTCATCTTACTCCACTCTGAGATCCACAGAATCGTGTGCAGCCCAACATTTACCCCCATGTAATGAGCTGGCGTACCCTCCGGCGGGGCTTCTTCCCCTTCATACGATCCCCTACGTTCTCTTTTAAACAGCGCTTTTAACCATTTAAAACACTTCATAATTATGCGCAAGATTTCCAGCTTGAATACTTTGTTTACTTCCTGATGACAATCCACCAATCCTAGCGCGGCTTAGCTAGCTGGCCTATCGCAGCGCGGTCTTTCACCGGCCGGCCAATCCCAGCGCGGCACCTTCTGACGTCACTAGTCTCCGCTTCGCAGCAGCACCCCTCCTTTCTCAGCTCTCCTCGCGGTCATGCATGCGTCCCATTCATACTCCGAAAAATGACTACTTCCGACCAAGCGGTCACTTCCCTCGACTGTACGTCCACAGTCTATCTGTAATTATCAACACAACTGACGAGATGTCTGTCGTCACCCTGATAGGTTCTTTACGCACACAGTAACTTCCGACCAGCGTCTGTTACTCGCGCACTCGCTCCCCCTATCTGGTCCTTCGGGTGGTCACTGGTACCTCATGACCCCCTTCACCCTGGTTAACAATTACTTCTGGGTGTCCGATACACCCGAACCACTTAAGCTCTCCTTGAGCCTAAGATTTCCACCGGTTGCGCGCGCTCACAACCTGTTCCACAGTCTCTCTACAGTCATTCAACTCCGCCAAACATTACAACATAGATACAATACAAAACACCGCAATCTTAACACGCATGACCCTTTATACTCACTCTCGACCGATACTGCTGCTTTTCTGTCTCACGTCATCCGGTCCTTCTTCCGCAGGCTGTTCTTCCGATCCTCGGTCTCTAGGGGGCTTGGGGTAATCTAACCTGGCCTAGATCACCTTCCTCAAGAAGGCAACCATCCTCTATAGCTACCAACTGGAAGGGTTGAGATTTTGATCAATACCTTATCACTATCGATCTAAAACCCCGGTCTGGCCGACTGAATCTTTATTGCCTGTCATTGAGGAAAGAAAGTGCATCTGTTACCAAGTTAGTTCCCCCATTAAAGGACTCTGCTTCAAAGGACCACAAACAACTTCTAGCTTTCAAAGATTTATTATAAGTTGCAAGTACAAGCATCTCAAGATGAGATTCACCAAATACACGGGCCCAACTACGTACACGTGTTCTCTGAAAGCTCTCAGACGAACAACGGAAACTATCAATACCAGTTCTAAAAACAATAGTGCCGTTAGCATAGACACATATTGAAATCTATCACTCATTTACAGGCGGAAGGAAAATACAGGTTAGGCTTTCCCTACCCTGCTCTAGATGGTATCCCTACTTAACCAGGTCCCAATCTATCAAAGGTGTCAGCAGTGAATGACTCCCAAGGGAAGCCACTCACTCTCGAACTCTTGGTGAAAACCTATAGTTCTCCAATCATGGCCCCTCTCTGCCTACCCATCCGCTCTCTAAAGGATCCTCAGGCGTCTGCTCTCTCTCCACCCGGGGGTGCTATCCCTAATACAAAAATCCAACAACATTTAGGACGCCCCTCGTGAGACGCCCCTCACGTGATGTAGCTTCTGGCTGTTTCCATGATGAGGCCTTGTGGTTAGAGTCGACCTTGCTTCTCAGACTCGTCTCCGGCCCGCTGATACCCCTTAAACATTCCGGAACCCTCCTCCATGTCTGGTCCATTTCTTGAACAAGCTTCTATTCATTATATTAATAATTGAATACCCCCTTTTCTCTTCCAGACAGACATCTGCAGCCTAATCCCAATTCTCATGGTTTTCCAACCGCATTGCAACATTCTTCGACCCAAACTAATACGTATAAATCAACATTTAAAGCTGTCCAGCTCTACTACATTTTATAGCATTCAACTTCTTCTTTAATTATTAGCATGTTAGTACTCATATTCTACTGATTTCGGTAAACACGTCTATAAATCAAAAAGCCTACTCATTAATACTAAACATTAGTGCAATCCATATTGTGCATTTTAATCACCTTCCCCCTCCCGCCTTGCTCTGGCCCTGAGGCCTACCACATTTCAACGTTTCCGTATGCCATCTTACATTTTAGCAGCTACACAACATGGATTCGGGAATAATCACGCTTAATAAAATCGCATTACTTCACACAACTCTGTATTAGTTCCACTTCTATTTAAACTTCTATATTAACTACACATTTCAGAATATAACTTTGGATACTATCAGCACTCATGGCATTTCTCTTCATGATTTGTGCTTACTACGTGTAAGTGTGATGTATTTCTACATTTTGGTCAGTTTGCGCTCTCTCAAGACCATCTACAAGATGTGGCTTTACTTTAAAAATAACACCTCTTGAAGCAGGAGTTAACATGGACACACATGTATTTTAATAAACATTCCATGCAATACATGGATGCTGCACTGTACAGTGCATATATCATGTGTAGAATGTTTAAGAATTTGACTAGGCATAGAATTTAGCACTCGTAGGAATGATGCCAGAGAAAATCCTATGCAAGACAGCACAGACCCCTCTGCACCATGGTGCAAATGTTTGTGTGATGTTAGGCAGCATATTTTGCAAAAGTGCAGTGCTGGTGAGCATTAACAGTAGGTTTTATAAAATTTGGCTCTACTTTACTTTCTCTCCCTTGTACAACACAGTGCTTCAACATTTTTAGCTGTAGTGCATTGAACTAAAAAAATAATCTAGCCCTTAGTGTGCCTGTCTAGCCTGCCCAGCCTTAGCCCTTGCACTCTCAGGTAGTTGGTGGGAATTACATCGAAAAATAATCTTGCTGTATGATGTCTCTCTCCATAAATCACTTTACCTCTTCTACCTTAGCCCTCTACCTTAACCTCTCACTCTAATGCTACTTCTCTATCTACCTTTTATCTCGCTCTCTACTACAGCTGTCTCTCTCCTTAACCTTTAGCTACCTCCCGTCTCTATATATACACACAATATACTTCATTCTACTTCACCTCTATCTACCCCTCTCTCAATACCTATAACTCTTTGTGCCTACATCTATATCTATCCACCTAGATCCAAACTCTCGGCCTCTGCTCTCTCTATACATCATCCATCTCTCAATTTCTTACTGCACTCTTTCCATCTGGTCTCCCAGTATATCCCCCATCTGTTTCACTACCCACACAACCACATGTTGAGCTTTATCTTACCTCTCTAGCCCTCTATCCATCTCTCTTCTTCTTTAGCTTTCTCTACCTCCCCCTTTCGTCACCACACTACTCCCCCCCCACTTCTTTCTCATTTCTCTCTATACCTCACATCCCCTTTCTCAACTCTAACCTATCTGTACAACACTATTTGCTCTCTTACTGCCTAACCTCTAAACTTAATCTCAGCGGTAGTTCACTACTTCACCTCTCCACTTCCTCTTTCTCTTGTTTCTATGTTCCCTTTCTTTCACTTCTCTAATATCTTACTCCTTTCTAGCTTCCTCTGTTTCTTTACCTGTACCCTTTTTTCTCTATCATCAACTCCACTGACTCTCTCACGTGCTGTGTGCCTATGTCTTACTTTAATACTATTCACTAGACCACAACCATCTTACAAGTCACCTTTAGCATGTTTTCCAACACTAGGAGTAATAAGCTGGTTAAGCACTGAATTCCACATAAAATATTGTTGTTGTATTCTACATCGAAACTAAAATAGAAATGGATTTATCAATGCTTGCCCCACCTTCCCTATGGTACATTTGGCCTGGCAGACAACAGGTAGCTTGAGCTTTTAGCGATTATTTGCATGTGAGATTTTCTGAAGGTGAACAAATAATGTAATATTGTTTGCCATCATTTGGGACAGTACAAGATGAAAAGGAGTAATAACTTCCTAGTTGCTTCAAATAGATCTTGCCCAGAGCCCCACAAATCCTAAAGAAAAAGTCTTCATCTGTGGCCAGGAGTGCATCATCTACGATTCATAAGGTAGTGTTTTCTGTGCTGCAGCATGATCTGCAGCCAGACTTGTAGTCTTTGAGCTGATGGCTAGCTTTAATGCAATATTGAAGTTGAGCATTGACTGTTTATACTGTGATCTTGCCAATGAACAATCGGTGAGTGATGCTCCATTGGTTGGTGTAAAACATTTGGTTACTGGTAGAGAGGGAAACATCGTTTACAACAGAACTTTTACTACGCACTACCATTATAACAATACTTTTACAACGCAACATCCATTACAACGCATGCCATTACAACGCAACCATTACAACGCATGACACTACAACGCATACCACTACAACGCATGCCATTACAACGCAGTCAATACAACGCATACCGTTACAACGCATACCATTACCACGCATAGTACCCTTAAACTATCCAACACTTACCCTACTGTTGCACCCCCTGGAGTTAGAATAGTAATTTTTAACCCTATACTATCCAACACTTACCCTACTGTTGCACCCCCTGGAGTTAGAATAGTAATTTTTAACCCTACACTATCCAACACTTACCCTGCTGTTGCACCCCCTGGAGTTAGAATATAAAATTTAACCCCTACACTATCCAATACTTACCATACATGCGATGTAATGGTATGCATTGTAATGGTATAAGTTGTAAAGGTAGTATGCGTTGTAATGGCATGTGTTGTAATGGAATGCGTTGTAATGGATGTTGCGTTGTAAAAGTATCGTTGTAATGGCATGCGTTGTAAAAGTATGCGTTGTAATGACATACATTCGGTAGAGGGGGGGTGATACCTTACTCACGCAGCAACCACATTCCTTGTTAAGGTGAAGGCAGAAACAAACCCTAAATTAACCTGTGCTTAAACCTCCGGTAGCTTGGCACATCAGCAGTTAGAATTAACCTAAAGGCAATGTCTAAAGTATTTGTGCAACACTTCAAACAGTAGTAAAGTGAAAATACCACAAAAAAAGGATACCAAACCTGGTTAGAAAAATTTAGTTTTTTAAAATAAATAAAACAAGACCAAATAACTAAATTCCAATCATTATACCGGGGATATGTAATTTTAAAGATTTAAGTGACAATACTGCCAAAAATCACAAAGTGCCACCTGTGGTTATCTGGTTGCGCTGGGCAGGGAAATGGAGTGAGGGCTGACTACAGGGACCATTTTAGGCCTGTAAAATAAAGTACCTTAAATCTTGGTTGCGGAGCATAAGAAATTGGGTTATTAGTTGAGGGGGTGCAACCTACTCGCAGGAACCACAATCCATGTCATGGTGAAGTCACAAGTAAACCCCAAATTAGCCTATTTTCAACCATTGGGTTGCTCAGCACAGAGAAGTCAGGCTAAACTTAGGGGCAATGTGTAAAGTATTTGTGCAACACTTCAAACAGTAACACAGTGAAAACATATCACAAAAGGTCCCACACCAGATTAGAAAAATAGAGTAATCTTTAGTGAATAAAACATGGCCAAAATGAAATAAATACAGTCATTGAACCGGAGATATGTCAGTGAAAAAAGCACAAAGTGGTAACTGTGGATATGTTCATGCAAGACCTGGAGAAAATCACATGTACAGGCTGACCGTGATAGGGCATGTGCCAGCTACAGGGACCCAGTAAGGTCTGTTGAACAACAGTACCTTCAATCTTGGTTGTGGAAAGCTGCGAGGTCACGGTTTGAGGAGGGAGAAGCTTCTAGGGGTTTTACTTTGATTTCCACAGGCTTCTTGCATTTCCTGCTCTGGCTCCAGACTAGCTACAGGCGGTATGCAACCCTTTGTGTGGTAGTAGGTCACAGCCTGTTTAAGTATGGCTGTGCCCAGCCCTGCCTCCCATCCTCTCAGTAAGGTACCATCCAAAGTGAGGGCCCATCCAAGCTCTCTATTTGATATGGCTGTCTAGGAGGAATACACAAAGCCCAATTGTCAACTACACCTAGGCATGTGGTTCAGAGGCCAGCAACATGCACTAAATGGCTAAGACAGGAAAATGCAAACTTTCTATAAGTGCCATTTTCAAAATTAGAATTTATATTCTGACATTACCATAATAAAGGATGTATTTCATTACAATTCCAAATACACTGAACATGAACTGGTAAATGTCTTCCTATTTAGAAGTGAAAGCATATTAAAGGTAATAAGGTAACTCTAATGTCGGCCTGGGAAGTAAACTCCGCTCTGTTTGAGGAGTTGTTTGCACTCCACGCTCCATGAAGCTGGCGAAGCCGCTGAAAACTAACGTTCGCCAATGGGATTTTGGCAAGCGCAAGCTGCTGATAAGGTAGAAATTGTATCTGAGTGGCAGGAGGGTCAGTGGCATGAAAGGCAGTTCGCGCCACAATCAGCCGATTGGGGACCTCCACTGAGTGTATTATGACCACGGATTTCCGCGTAGCGTTACTCTGCGAACTCTGGCCAAGCCTACTCTAATTTTATCCTATAGGAGAGGTAGTCCTTGCAGTAGTGAAAAGAATTTGAGTTTTTTACTACTAGTATATGTAAAATTTGGAATTACATGGCCTACCATTTAAATTCACTGCACTCTGACCTCTGGGCAGTCCTGAACCTACCCTAGGCCTATCTAGGGGTGATATATGTATTAAAAAGGAAGGTTAGGGCCTGTTAAAATGTGTATTTTTCCAGGTTAAAATGGCAGTTTTAAACTGCACACACAGGCGGCAATGGTAGGGGTGAGACACATTTGAAAGGGTTACTAGAGGGGGTGGCGCTATCAGGACTGCAGGTCTAATAGTAGCTTTTAATTTACCGTCCCGAACCTTAGTAGGTGCTAATATTAAATGTGCTAATTGAATATAATACAATTTTACCAAGTTTGGAGGAGAGAGCACTTTAGCACTGGTTAGCAGTGGTAAAAGGTGCAGTGTCCTAACTCCAACAAATACAAGATCAGTAAGAATGTAGGAGGAAGTAAAAATAGTGTGAGGTTTACACTGCAGAAAAGGCTAAACCTAACACATGCACCATGCCTTCTGAGAGTGGGTGCTAATGTATTTGTAAAAAAAGGGAGGTTTGAACCTGTCAAAAAGTTAATTTGGTCAGGTTGAAATGGCAGTTTGGTACTCTAAACACAGCCTTCAAGGGCAGGCCTGTGACCTGATTTACAGGGTTGCGTTAGTGGTTGGCACAATCAATGCTGGAGATCCACTGCTAGCATTTAATTTACAGGCCCTGGGTACAAGGTGCACAACTTTACTAGG
Source organism: Lissotriton vulgaris (assembly GCF_964263255.1). NCBI lineage: Eukaryota > Metazoa > Chordata > Amphibia > Caudata > Salamandridae > Lissotriton > Lissotriton vulgaris. The sequence continues at coordinate 189,732,408 of NC_141688.1, read as the reverse complement.
GACTTACAAGTAAGTGAAAAATGCTAATTGAGCACAAGTCAATTCTATCAAGCTCAAGCACTTAACCCCTTCGCTGCGGGGGTTATTTTCCCGCTATGCTGGGGGGGAGGGGGACGCGCACGGCGCCCGCATGCACATGACGAGCTGAGCTCGTCATGAGGCACGGCGCTCCTGTGCTCATGACGAGTTCAGCTCGTCATGACCACACCCATTCCCGTGGAACGTGCCGCACAGCAGGGAAATTATCCCGCATGCGAGCGTGCCACGGCTCATGACGAGCTGAGCTCGTCATGAGCACCGGAGCACCGTGGCTCATGACGAGCTCAGCTCGTCATGAGCATGGAAGGAGTTAAGCATTGGTTAGCAGTGGTAAATTTCATAGAGTCTTATGGCCAACAAAACGAGAGCAGCAAAAATAGGAAGGATGAAGACAAATGGTTTTAGGAAGACCACCCTAAGGCCAACAAGTCTAAAAATTGAAAAGCTCATCCATATTTACTTAAGAGTGGGAGGATCTGGACTCTCTTGAGAGCCTCCGGAACTATGAATTGTGGGAGGCCTTCAGATTGGTGAGCAGGGGAGAAAGAACATCTTCAGAAAGAGCTATGATCAAGACAACCTCTCTATGGTCTGTAGTTACTTGTGCTGTTGCTTAGAGGGAACCTGGCTTTGGAGTTCTGGCTGGGCTGTGCCTCTTGGAACAGAACCAAGGTTGGTTTGCATTTGCCTTGTTCCAGTCTGGGGTTCCTTGCTGGTCAACAAATATTGGACTGGGGTGCTGCTCTGGGTAATCACAATGGCTGAGATGAATTGAAACAACCACTTGCACTTTTCTGTTTTACTTAGCGCAGCACCCTAAATGTGATGCGTATAACCAGACGTAGATCTTGTTACTCGCTATGTCACGAGACTCAAGCTGTTCCTCACTTACACATCTAAGTAGACTAAAATCAGTTTGGCGGTGCTTGTGATCTTGTCTCGAAAGGACCTGACTTGGCAGTTCAGGCAGGAACATTACCAAGACTGATTTGTTCATAGTGGGTGGGTTGCTGCTGCTCTGTGTAATACTTGTAGTAGCTGCAATTTCTTTGCTCACAATAGTCTTCGTGAATTAACATTTTGTTTGCAAATCATTCACGTTGAACTGTAATGCTGTCCACCTGACAATTATTACTTTCTTTAGAATTGATTAGTCTATGAACCTGATGGTATTCATGCTGTCCTGTTCATAATAATTTATTAGGAGTTATAGAAACTTTGATAAAAAAACATATGCAAAGGAAGATATAATAAAATTGATCTTAAGACAATCTATTCACATGTGAACATTCTATTATAATTGGGTCAGTACCAACAGCATGTATCAGCAAAATGGAAGTAACACAGGTCTAGAAGGTGCTTATCTTTTTCTGTTAGTAGTTCATGTTGTCCTGTGCCACTTCTCAAAGTGCTTAATCTAAAGTGTCCGAAGCACTGCCCAGAAGTCTGCGGCCAGTTCAATTAAATGTTGGCACACTGAATGTCAAGACTGGTAGTATTAAATCAAGTGCTTGCCTCCTTAACCCACTACCAGGCACTCACTGCCTGTTTATCTGACACTTGCAGGTTCCTGTTTTCTCTCTTTGTGATGTTTTTTCCATGTTTCTATTGCTCAGCCTTTCCCGTCTCTATGTTTTTCCCTCGTGTTCAAAAATATTTTGTATCGAAAAAATAACTGCTGGTCCCCACTGACAACCACCAGCTCAACTTAGTACTGGCATTCGGTGAAATAATTTGTGGTACAGTGTCTGTTAATGTGAGTGCATTATATACAATTAATTTCGTATTCAAGCACAAACCAAATTTCCATAATAGGGAGAGTTCTGTCGTGTGTTTTGTGTGTGTTCTTGTGTGCACGTACATGTGGGAAGGAGAGGGTAATGTGCTTAATTTTTTAACATTGTTTTGTCAATACATTGGGTGTCCTGTTGTTTTAGGTGTGGAATCAGTGTTTAATTTGAGCAGGTAGTTTCCAGTGCTCAGCACCTGCACTTAATTGTCAACACCCGTGCTTGTTAAAGTCTGCCACAAAGGGGTGCTGTCTGACTAATTTAGGGATGACAACAACAGCTGTTAATTATTGATTAAATATACATTAAAATGACTTATATCTGCCGCCCAGCCATTCTTGTAGCTTTGGGGTTCTGAAATAGTCCGTATTGTCATACTTGTAGTAGTGTGATGGTTAGTAGTTGTGTAGTTATTATCATTGGCAGCGTGGCAGGGGCACTGTGTGTTGCAAGCTGCAGTGGCCTCCTGATCAAAGCCCTAGCACTTATTTCTTTACAAATTAAGCACTCTGTGGAATGGCAATTCGTAACTGTGGATTGCGATGAGGCATGTATTTCTGGCCGATATCTCTATGTTTGTGTACAGCTTGTGCGTGAGATCATTGTTTGAACAGCTTGTCTTACATTTTTTTTTTTTTTTTGCAATGCGAGACTACATCCCTAGTCCTTTTGGTCTCTCTCTAATTACCTAAAGGACATTTAGTCAAGCAGACAAGTAATGATCGAACAAAAGGTATCACAAAAGGTGATTGAACAAAAGATATCAATAAATTTTACTGCAAGTCACTGACCTATTGTATTTCCTAATGGCAATGAAGGATGACTCTTAGGTTCATGGCTTCTGGCTTCCTTGGTTCCTGCTGCACTTCTAGCTCCTCTGCTGCTTCCTTGCAATGTACAGGCTTTGCTTTATCCTCCTGGTTTTTCAAAGACGAAAAGCAAACCTTCATGCAGAAGTCTACTCTTCCTCCCGAGGGGACAGCCATGTCAAAAGTAGAGTTCTCGGTGTTTGAAAGCACAGAGCTCTCAGCTCTCAACTCCTGAGGCCCTTGTGACCTTGTACTGTCGCTTCTCCTCCTGATTGAAGTCGTGTGGACTTCTCCGCCACCGTCGCTCCCCCACAGGTACATGCTGCATCCTAATTGGTTGGCACTGGCATGACATCTTTTTATAAACAATGATATTCTATCTTCTATATCGTAGTTTTTCTTAATGTTTAATTGTTTTGTTAATAAGTGAAAAAATTATGAAAAAAGCAGACTCTTCTCTAAAGATGTTCAGAGAGAAGCACTATGTGTTTTTAAAATACCCCTCACACACTATGAATCCCATAGTGTCATGCTTCTTCATAGGGGTTTTCCCGTCCTTCTACGGGGCGGGGCGTGCTACGACCTACGACTACGTAGGGAGCACTTTTTTGTTATGAAAAGACTATGTGTGTGGTGAATTTTTGTGAGAGTGATAGGGAAAGTGAGTATGCTAAAAAAGTGAAAAATGTCCTAGCTAGTAGAAAAAATATACTTTATTCATTAAAAAGGGGGAAGAGATAAGCGGGGGTAATTCTTGCTCCCTACTTGGTCGACATGTTTCGAACGCAGTGCCCACTGCGTTTCTCATCAGGACCTGAATATGATCCCTACTACACTCTACACGATTGAGGTGGATATATAGTATGCCTAATATCGCACAGAAACTGACCAAAAAAATAGGTTGCCCAGTGCTGACCGCAAAATGTTGCTGGCCAGTATTAGTAACGTGGGGTGAATAGCCCCTCAAGAAATACCAAAATGGTACACTTTTTCTCTAGTCGTTATGCCACATGAGCGAGCATTGGGGGAAAAAAGGGTTCCTTTTACAAATTAATATTTTTCATTGTGATAGCAGGAAAACCTTTGCCTGCATCATACCTCTGTGCTGCTCCATGGGTCCCGCTTATCTCTTCCCCCTTTTTAAGGTTTCCAGCTAGGGAACTGTATAAAGTATATTTTTTCTACTAGCCAGGAAAGTTTTCACTTTTTTATCATCCTCACTTTCCCTATCACTCTCACAAAAATTCACCACACACATAGTCTTTTCATAACAATTTTTTTCCCCATGTAGTCATAGGTCGTACCACGCCCGCCCCGTAGAGGGAAGGGAAGACCCCTATGATGAAGCATGACACTATGGGATTCATAGTGTGTGAGGGGTATTTTAAAAACACATAGTACTTCTCTCTGAACATCTTTAGAGAAGAGCCTGCTTTTTTTCATAATTTTTTTCACTTATTGACAAAACAATGAAAAATTAAGAAAAACTATTATATAGGAGATAGAATCTCATTGTTTATAAATAGTCGAACAGGAGGTAGATTCTATCTCTTAGAAAACTCTTTCCTCTACTTTTTTGTTTGTTTTTGACTGACATGACATCTCCAAAAGGAACCTGGGCGCCTTCATCAAAGCCGCCATTTTGTTGAGGATCTCGACAGCTTCTCACATCACCAAGACCCTTTGTATGAATCTGTTTGGACATTGTCACCCTCAGAAAATAGCTTACTATTATAAGTTAAGGGTGGAAGTAGGGAAGAGGTAGGCCCCGATTCTTTGGGTTCAGCTGGCCGTGCACCAGCTTTCTGGGCACAATGACTGACAGCAACAAATGTGGTACTTTTTCCATTTTTAGGTCGTTGCCATTGGAAATTCTTGTTGCAACATGGCTGCATTAAACCTGCAGACATTTTTAGGTGTATTTTTTTCACCCCTGACTGCATTCTCTTTTTGTTTCCTGCGACTCATCATGATTAAATCTCCACAATCCTACCGTACTTTAAATGATGAAATTGTTTCTGGAAATACCTTTCACGTTGAATGAGCACTCTGCAATCTTTCACTCTGATAAAGTGATTTTCTCCCAGCACTCGTTGTTTATATTAAAACAATAACTTTTCCTTGAAGAGATTGGATGTTACTGTATTGCTTATGCATGGAATTTAATCTTGCAAATTTAGTTTTGAGGCCGAATTGTTTGTTATCTCAATTGTATTCCCATTCACAGATTGCACATTGTAACACACTGACATTAGTCATTGCACGAATACAAATGAGCATATCTCCCTGGGAACGTTCTCGTCTTGGAAAAGGTGAAAAAAGAAGCGCCAATGAATAAATCAGCTGTACCCTTCGGCAACAGAGTACAAGCTAAACAGCTGTAGTTAGAAACTTGGGAAAAATCACCAGTGCCTATCGTTTGATGAGTCTGTTTCTAAAAACAGAGGGTCATATATTCAATGAAAAGGTAATTAACAAGAAATGTAAGTGGAACTAAATTATATAGAGGTGTATGTTGAAATTATATAACTAGTGGATATCCTGAATGTATAGCTTGACTACGACCTTCTTGAGATTGCTCTGGACACCACTGATTCAGAGGATGTCATGGCTGCTTAATAGTTTACACTGGGCACAGTCTTATTTTTAAAAGCCAAACAGCTTTCTGTATATGCGCACTCACGCTCTCATACACGCGCACTCATGATCTCATACACGCGCACTCACTCTCTCATACACGCGCACTCACGCTCTCATACACTCAAGCTCACACACTTACACTCTCTCGAACATGCACACACACACACTCAACCCGTGCAGACACATGTGTGTATATTTGTGACTCTGCAGTGGTGTCAGCAGTAGGAGAGAAGAGAGGTGAGTCCCATCACGAAGAGGCACCTAGGGATGGTGTCTTCAGGACTGAGAAGATGGCGAGATCTCCATCTCCTCAGAGTGATGCTAGATGTTGAGAAACACTGGTGCGTGGGGTAAAGGTAAGCAAGATATTACTGCCTGCCCTGTGAATACCCCTAAATATCAACATATGTAAACACATGTTTTGTCTTAGTAAAAAATATAACCAGTAATTATAAAGAGATGTATATTTCTTGAATTCACACAATTCAAATTTTAATAAAAGTGGTTAAAAATGTACTAAGGCTTTATTAGAAAAAAACATTAATACGTGTTTGAGTCTTTTTATAAAATGTTTCAAGTTATAAAGTGCACCCATAGAACCACTACAAGGAGGCTCTGCACTCCAGCAGAAGAACAAAGAGGCAGTAGTGGCTGCTACCAGACTGGGGTGGTGGAGCAGGCGCCACTGTGTGGGAATAAAAAAATTAGAATACCGGCCCAACCTCTAATGTAAATGTATGTAAATGTATAGGCATTTATATAGCGCACTACTTACCCGGAGGGTCCCAAGGCGCTTCGACCGCTGCGAAACCCTTCCTGGCTTCCCTGAGAGATGGTCCCTTAATGGGTATCTCCAGGGTGAGACCAGGCATCCCCGGCGGTCTGGTGGGGCCGTTAGTGAAGATGAGGCAAGCTAATGCCCAGAGTTGCCGAGTGTGATCGCTGATCAGAGTGGGCACCGAGGCGAGAGAATTATCGAGTCCGCTGACCCTGGTCCAGAAACCTGCCGCGCCGGGAATCGAACCCTGGTCCCGGGCCATCCTCTGCTCTCGGGTCTGCCGCCTCTAACCAGTGAGCCAATGGCCATCCGCCACCTCTCCTCCGTCCTCTTCATTTTCCTTCTACCTTCAGTCCCAGCCGCCAGCAGTAAGCACCTGGGCACACAGGCTAACCTGAGCCAATCACAATGCTGCAATGCAGTATTGTGCTTGGTCTGAGCCCCGTGGTTCAGTGCTCAGACGGGGACAGGGAGCCTATGCTTCTTTTTCATCAGACTGTTTAATGCAGACTGCTGGGCAGCATGCAAAGTGAGCATGAACTGTTTGACCGGCACTAGCGGGCAACAAAAACACTACATGCGCACTAAGGGAGGACAAACCACTCTTCCCCTGCTCTGGCCAGCCCCACCCTACCACTGACTAAAATAGGAAAAATAGAATTCTAATAATGATACGCTATTGTCATTTTCTTTTTCTTTTTGAGCAGTGGGGCATCGCTTCTCTGCCTTAGCAAAGGAGCCGCCACTGCATAGAGGTTCAACCAGAAGTGGGAAAAAAAATATGGTACGCTCTCCTGTGGCCATTGATTTAATGACACAGGAAACCTACTGATTTTTCAAAAGTTGCTAGGGGCTGATGCACTGCCAGCAGCCCTCCTACAACGCCTACAACATTTAAAAAAATCCTTGCTGGTGCCCCTGCTCCTTTTGGGAGCATCACCAGTAGCAGTGATTAGTAAATGAGCGTCTCCCACACATTTATAATTTTATAAAAATGTATATTATTGGTGTCCCTGTGACCACTCTGAGACACCCAGATCTCTGTTGTATGTTGAGTGCTGTGAGGGTGGAGGCTGCAGGGCCCAAAGGCCTGCCAGCTCCCCTGCCTGCAATCATCCTGGGTGCTGGCAGGAGCTGGTGATTCTTTTTCTTATAGAGTGTTGGGGAGGAGGTCATGTGGCCCTCCTCCCCATCCCAGTACAGGCCCCTGGGATCCGATAACCCCGAGCCTATCCATTATTAAGCAGCGGGTGTGCATGCCCCAACTCTGAGCCAATGCTGGCCTCGGGGATCCCAGAGTTCCTATGGCCCACCAGCTGTCCTACATGCAACCATCTGTACAAGAACTGCCTTACCTACATTTTCAACTCAGGTGTGTGGATGTATATAAAATATGTTGAGGTACTTGAGATAAGATGCTATACATATTTGTTCTGAAAAAATCATATTTATGTTCAATGGTCAACCTCATTTCAGCATATGCGCATATATAGGAATATACTTAGATAATTTAGGTATGGTATGTCCCATAACATATTTTACTTCCAGGAAAACAAGAGGAGCAATTACATTATCATTAAATCTATGTACTTTATGCAGTGTATCAGCAGAAGCATTTCCACTGGTAATAGGTTTAGACATTGGTAGTACAGTTGAGGAAGGGGGTCGTAAATTTTAGAAGCCAATTTTTGGATTTTTTATAAATTGATATTTATGCTTTTATTAGGGTGGTAAGAAAAAAATCATTTACCTCATGAAGCAAATGGCTAGGCTTCTTGCATAGGGTGATATTAAATATTAAAAAGTGGGCAAGCCATTGCTAGACCTAACGGTAGAATCAATTTTCTGAAGGGCAAAGAGACTCTTAATTGTGTCTGATATTAATCAATTTGTCTGATGAATTCAGATTAAAAAATGCATACCCACATTTATTTATTTTATTTTACCCATTTGTATTGCGCGGCGTATCGTCCACGGCGAATCATCCTCGGCACCTGAGTAGTGGTCAATTAGTGAGCAGAAGAATCTTAGAACAGCCAGGTCTGAAGCAGTTTTTAAATCGGATCAGGTTGGAGCATGCACGGATCTCATCCAGGCTGTAGTTCAAATGAACATAGGCAAGATGAGAAAAAGCTTGACCTTCCATTTTGGCTTTCTATTTTCTCCCGGTGCACAGGAGCTTGCGATTACAAGATCTCAGCTGACACACTGGTAGATAAAATTTAAGGTTCTTCTTAAGATAAGAAGGGCCCGTCCCGTGGAGCGATTTAAACACGGTGCATGAGAGCTTAAAGATTGCTTGTTTTACTGATAGGAAGCCAGTGTGGTTGACGTGGAAGGGGAAGCGATGGGGTGCGTGCCAGTTTATTGAGGGCAAGGTGGGCTGCAGTGTTTTGAACTACCTGCAGTTTAGATAACAAATCATCCCTTATTCCGACCAGGAGAGAGTTGCCATAGTCCAGTTGACTAACCAAAAGTGACTGTATAATGGTTTTTCTTGCCGCGAGCGGTGTCCATGGGAAGATCTTTCTGAGCATCTGCATTATTCCGAAGCAGGTGCCTGACAATGTCTTCACCTGTGCCTCTATAGAAAGTTTATTATCAATTCTAATCCCTAAATTCTTGGCACACCTTTTCGGGGAGGGCACCACTCCTAATTTTACTGGCCACCATTCTGGGGTCCACCGTTCCTTTGCTTTACTATACAGCAGAATCTCTGTTTTGATGGAATTGAGCTGGAGAAAGTTCTTCCTCATCCACAGGGCTATATTAGACATACAGTTTTTATGCTTTTCTTTGCCGGGTCGGCCTCTATAGGACCATCACCAGCGTATCGTCTGCATACAATATGGTCTCAAATCCGCAGCTTCTGTTGATTGAGGCTAGGGGAGCCGCGTATAAATTAAAGAAGGTGGGACTTAGGATGGATCCCTGTGGGACCCCCTTATCTACAAAAGTGGTCTGTAACAAAGAGGATTCCAACTTGACAAACTGTAATCTGTTTGTGAGATAGCTTTGAAGCCATTTAAAGGCCATGCTTCCGACACCAATCTCTCGAAGCTTATCCAAAAGGATGCCATGAGATATGGTGTTGAAGGCAGCCAACAGATCAAGGAGAACAAGCATCGCTGGTCCCCCATTGTCCATTGACATCCTTATAGTATCAGTGACTTCTAACAGTGCGTCCTCAGTGGAATTACAGGCCCAAAAACCCGACTGGGATGCATCCAGTAGGTTATTCTGTTCCAAATAACCAAGAGATGCAGATTGATTATTGTCTCCGTGCTTTTCGAACTGCCAGGGAGGACAGAAATCAGCCTGTAGTTTTGTAGATCCATAGGATCAGCCAGCGCCTTTTTCAGTAACGGTTTAATAAATGCATGTTTCCACTTTTGGGAAAATGTAGCTGTAGCTAACGAGATGTTACAACCTTCAGCCAGCGCATTAGCTATGACTGGGGTAAGTTCTGACATAACGGCAGGAGGAGCGGGGTCTAATGGGGATCCATATTTCGTGTGCATTAGTAAGGAGCTCACTTGTTCACCAGTGATAGCAGGGAATGATTCTAGGCTAGAAGGGCGAGGGTTACTACAGAAGGAGGCTTCTTTGTAAACTATCTGCTTCGGGTTAGTGAACTCCTTAAGGATCTTAAAAAGTTCCCTAGAGGAGTTATTCGTTTGTGTGATCTGTAAGCCAAGGTGGGTTCTTCTAGCTTTGTTACAGCTTTTAAGGTACGCTCTATGCGCCACCGGATAGCTAGTTTTAGCTGAATCAGACTTTGATTTCCTTCATTTTCTTTCCTTGATCCGACATAAGGTCTTTTCTCTCTTGAGGGTATCTGAGTACCAAGGAGCTGGAGCTGCCCTGTGCTGAATTTTTACCCTCCTATGCGGAGCAATGGTATCGAGGGCTTCAGTTACTGAAGCTTCGACCCTTTCTGAGGCTATATCGCCATCTTCACGGTCAGTAAACAAGGGCAGGTATACACCTGCCCAAAGTCAGAGGTAGTCACTTTCCTCCATGATCTGCGAATGTCCTTGCGCACTTGTGGGAGGCTGACCGGTTTTGTAGGCACCCAGGAAAAACTTAGTGACAAATGGTCAGTCTAGTCGAGAACCTGGGGTGGTTCTACTATTTACTCCGGAATATTGGTGAAACTAGTTTAGCATTGGTTATTTCTTCTTTAGTAGATATCATGCAGCATTGTTTCATTCCGTTTTGTGATAGAACTGCCCATATAAACTTGTCTTTCTCAGCTTTGGAGGTGGCAGAGGCCTTCAGGAGCCTGCAGGAATAATCCGGCTGGACAAAGAGAGATAATTCAACAAGTTCTTTTGTTGGGCTTCCTGTGGTCTGTTATGGCTAAAGACGGGTTAAAAGAAAATATCATCATCTCTTCAAAATCTCTTTATACCTCATTGTCGGCTCAAATGGTTATCATGGGTGGATTGTCAGAAAAAGTCTTGCTCAATTGTAGGACTAGACAGAGCTGTCCTCTGTATCCCTTGCTATGTTATTGTATTTGGAACCTTTCATTCAAAAGTTAAAGTGCATGGGTTGCATTCCACCATTGCAGCTCAGTTGGTTTACGGCTGAGTTCATATGTGGAGAAATTGCTATTCTGTCCTTTTCCCCGGTCAGAGCACTCTCTAGCATCGAAGGTGGCCCGAAGCTTAGGTGAGGTTTTTGTGGGTATTAATGAAACATTAAAAAAAATCAGGTTATCACAGGTCTAACCTTTGGCTCTTTAGTTTATTGGTATGTCAGAGTAGCTACATATTTGGAGGTTTGATAACTTCTTGTAAGAAGGACATTGTAGCGTCTAACTATGAGGGGCGTTATCATGAATCATTGACTGTCTTTCGTAAATAGGACAGATTTCAGGTGGGGCTGATTGGAAAAAGTAACCTTATAAAACGGTTTGCTTGCCAGGGTTTCTGTATCTGTTTAGCTAGATACTGCTATATCCCCCTAAGCTATTTTTGACAGGTTGAGGCCACCTGGCAGAACTTTATATGGGGATACAGAAATAACACTTCTCCATTCGATATTTGCAGCTATCACTGGATATCGGGTTATGGCCCTCCCTTCATTGTGGCTATACTTTAGCCCCACTTTTGACTGGAGACACTGGAGTCTCTTCCCAGAGTGTGTAACTTGCGGGTGCCCTCACAGGGCTTGATTGGCAGACTACTTTAAACGTACCGGGTTTAAAACATGTTCTATCTATTATAAGATTCGGCTTTTAATTAGAAAGCACTCCAATATTTCAAGCTTTAACCATATTGGCATAAAACAGCTCACTAAACGAGAGATGGGGTATCTTTGAGTTTTGGGACATTACAGAATTCTTTTAGATTGCACAGACAGGACTAATCTAGGTACCTGCAGCTCAGAGATGTTATTGCTTGTCTGCTAGAAAATTAAGTCGCTATGGAGCAAAAATATATTTGGGACTATTTTTGTCGCATGTCTGATAGTTGCTCTATTTGTACTTTCCACTAGATTCTTATGAACTGCAGCTCTAATGAACAATAAATCTGCATTTAGCTGGAAAATGGTCTAAGAATTTGGGCCAGCCTGTTTCTAAAAATAATATTTCATTTAGTAATTAGCTGGCCTATAACAAGCTTAAAGTATTTCGGCTCAGAGCTCATTCTTTATTGAACTTATCCGATATGTATTATACACTCTATATATTGGTTATGTTATGTTATATTAAATTTATACAGCGCACAGCTACTAAAAGTGTCCCGGCGGTTATAATGAGGTTTACCGAGACTAACAACTCGTTTCTTTGCAACCAGCCTAATTATGCAATAAATTGAATAACTTGTTGCAGCAGGATACTGTTTTGATTTAGGACTACAGCAACGGATTCTACTGCCACATATCCAACTAGCTCATTCAAAGGCTCCAAATGACCCAGAACGCTGCCGCCAGACTCATTGAGGACATTCCTCACAGCGCTTACATCACACCTCAGCCCAGAGAGCTCCACTGGCTACCCATACAGAAATTATGCAGTTTCAAGCTACTCACCCATGCCTACAAAGCCCTACATAACGCCGGACCTGCATACTTCACAGCTGCTATCACTTCAACCATCCTGCAAGAGCACTGCGCTCAGCATCTCTTCCTGACATGAGTTCCCCACCTCCACAAAAGCCTTTCAGGGGGACAGTCTATCCCCTACATCACCACTATGTCCTGGAACCACTTCACACAACACATAAGTAATCTCCATCTCTTCTCGCCTTTCCTTAAAGCCTACACTCTTGCTTAGAGTCTGGACACCCTCCAGAGTGATCAGCTGCCCCGCTACAAATTGAAATAACATAACAGAGCAAGTGTATTTTATTGGACCACTCAAGGGAGAAACATCGCAATCTGGTGGGGTACATTTGTATGCAAGACTAGTGACAACACTGGGCATTGCAAGGGCATGGTTACAAATTGAGTCCCCAGATCCAAGGGTGTGTGGCAAGAATTCATTTTTGCCTATGGCATAAAATTTATGATAATACAGCGTAAACCTAGTAGACGTAAATTGATTCAGCGATGGGTACAAATTAGAGAGGGGCTTGCAACTCATATACCTGGCTACCTTTTTGAGATCTTATTTTATTTTAAATGTTTTCTTTTTTTTACGGAATTTTATAAAGAGCGAACTTGACCCGAACGTATCGGGTATCAGAGCGCTTCACATTGCACCAGTTGTGTTACATGAGGACACTTTCATTTTTGTTAGAGATTAAATGATTTGCTCAGAATCACAGGATGTTCAGTGTCATTGCTGACACTCGTATCCCAGTTCCCCAGATTCAAGGTCACCCAGCCTAGCTGTTAGGCCAACTATGTAATTTATCATGTTTATGTGTCTGCTTTTGTGTCCATTTATCAGTACTATGGGTATTGTGGTATGACAAATAAAGTGATTAATCGTATAAGATGCTATGTACATGCACATGCATTTATGCTACTGCATTGGTATTTGTATTTTAATTTTTGATACTTTCTCAATAAAAAAAGTCCTTTTTTGACAGGGACAAGTATGGGGAAAAGTGATATCGAATGTGAAAATTTGGATTAGCAGACACGATGATAGATATATCATCTGCAGAGACATGTTAACTAAATTAATGAAGGTTTGTGTAGTCTAAAATAATAACAAACACATTGATTTTTGGTTTGGAAAACACCAGACACCTCAATCCTACATGGCATAGGACCTCCTTATGCCTGCAAACTCTGGAGATTCTATTTGTGAAAAATGGAGTACAGAAATAGCTCTGGACTGTACAAAGGAGTACTGGCTAGTAATTCTAACATGTCTCCATGGAAATTCACATGTAAATTATCATTATCAGTGGCGTGTGTTTTTGGAGGGTATACTGCACTGTTAAATAACAGTACTGCTGAATGTGTAATTTCACAAATAAGTAATTAGCCCCACATACTTAGTTCAACATCTCGAAATAGGGATAAAGCAGTATTACCACGCCTGTTGTAATCACAATTTGGGTGCAAACTCACATTTACACCTGCAACAAGAATACCGCCAATGCGGAATGAGAGCCGTAGTCTACAAGTCAATGGCCATTTGTCCTGGCAATGTACCTGAACTTAGACATTCAGGAATAAAGTTTTAAAGCAAGTACAAATGTGGTATTTTAGTAATTTTTCCCATCTAAGTTGGCTTTTCTGAAAAAAGTCTTTAATTTGGTGAACAAGACCATGTTCATAGCCAAGAATCTGATATTAAGGCTTTCAAAATCAAGATGGGGACAACAGACATGATTAAAACTAACGGTGCCTAAACTCTCTAGAAACGTAGACAAAAGTAGTAGACCCAAAAGCTATTTGGAATTCTCATTGATGACTATGATTCTCAGTAATGTGAGTTTCTTGACTTTGACTGGAGTGGGTCTATAAGTGTGTGCATCATGGACTATTGTCCGTCTTGTGTGGTATTTTGTGTTTTTTATATCATAGAAGCATTGCTTTTAGTCTTTATTTATATTATCACTTAGATACTTCAGATATTGGTTCTTCAACAATGGATCTTGTTTGTTGCTCTATAGATGTGTAAGCTCTATATCACACTGCATAATCCTTTTTTTTATTTGCAAACATAAACAAAAAAAGGCAAAACATTTATACTAAATGTAAGGAGCTCTCTGAGGAAGCCTTCTTCTACTATGATAGATTCAACTCAATATTCTTTTGTTTTGTTTTTTGCTTCTGCCTTTGACTTTTTATTATCTAGTTGGTGTTGCCTTAGGGGAAGCAGCACTAAATTGTTAGTCATTGCGTGGCTATTAACTATTCATTAGCAACATTCCTCTCAGGAATACATAAGTCTCTTTTCTTTGTCCTTTCCCAAGTGAGGCACCCCTATCTTGCTTAGTTGGATTGAGGCATTCTTAGAGAAATGTTAATTTATGCTTTTCTCACACCCACCATGCTTTTCTCTCAAAATATATAGTAGAACTCTTATGTGGACCCCCCTACCCAGATAATATCTAAGCATATCATTTATGTTTATAGCCTGATGACCTTTAGATCTCTAAAGTGTGGTCTTGGGTCCGTTTTTAAATGGAAATCTAATTAAAAGCAAAAAGTAAACAGTGAATTTTTAATGTCACTCCTTTACTCATTAGGAAGATCAACCCATGACTGTGTTCATGGCTACTCTTGCCTCTGTCCTGAAACTATTTACCCACCTTGCTTTTCCGTTGCATTTTTAGACAAGTAGTAACGTAGTTTACGCTTTCAGTATGTCTGCTATTTGTTTTTAAATACTATGCCCCAAATGTTTATCTTCCTATATGTGTAGATTTATAAGCCCCTTGCACCACTGTTGCGTCACTTTTAATATGGGAAAAGTGGCGCAAAAGTGGTGCAAGGGGCTGATAAATCTGCCCCTTTGACTCTAGTTATTTTTAATATGTTCCTTTGAAAAAAACATTGAAGGTCAGTTCATATTTTATACAGTAGAGGATAAATTGGAGCTTCTTAATGCTCAAACTGATATCACAATATCAGATTATTAACTCTTAAGTATCAAGCGTCCATTACAGAACTCTATGACGATTCAGCACTTTTCATACACTTTGTTTCCCAATAAGTGAAGCTTGCCGTTTTAGAAAACATACTCCAAAATCTCCATTTCCAAAAACTGCAGCACTAGCCCTTAAAAGACACAAACATTTAGCATTTTACTCATCTAGGAAAATCTTCATTTAGTGTGTGGTCAACTCAAAAACTATGAACAACACCTGACGACCAGATACAAGTCACCATGGGTGACTATTGATTTAACAAGAGTTATTTTGCATCAAAACAGCAAGAATCAGCATGCCTGCATTATAATATGTTGATTATGATGAATTAGGTTAAATCTTCCTTTTTAAACGTTTGGTTAGATGTTCAAAGTAATAAAATAACTATTGATATAGCATAGACAAAAATTGTATTGCTATTGTTGCCCAGTGCTATTGACTTCATGCATTGTAGGATGAAAACCTGATTTGGCAGAGCTGGAATGTTGACTTTTAAGGTCTGTGTGCGGCCATTTAGCCCAGTTAACTATTTGAAAGCCAGTGACAGGGAGCAATAGTTTGATTATTTTGCTTTTTTGATGTTCATCATTGGGAACTTGAATTATGTATGAGATGCAACTTTCTACCAGAAAGGTGTCCCTGCTAAACTCAGGCCTTTAGGGTAGTGTGACTTGATGTTAAAATGAAATCATAGATTTCTTGTTGCACTACTTTGTTCCTCACACTGCGTTTGTTGCGAATCTTAGCTCTATTATTAAAATGCAGTATTCACATTTGTAATACAAACATTTTAATTGTGCCCTCGGGTACTCGATGTAAATACATGCGTTTGAAGTCCTTTCCTGGTAGCAGGCAAAAAAAAAATAATAAAATACAAAGCCTTGTGCCTACATTTTCCCAGAAGATGAAGGTACGCGTCTACTGCTGTATGACTCAATGGTGATGTTTTGAGCAATAAAATGATTGGCTTGTTGTCATTCGTTTAATACTTTTTATTGTATTAACAAAAAGGTATGAAGATGGAATAAAAGATTAGCTTTGAGATGTGATGTTATATAGATTTCTTTTCCAGGTAAGGATCGATTTGGCTTGTATACAATGTTGTTTAATTTTAGTCCAAGAAGTGTAATTTCCTATAGGAGGCATAATTGTTCTAAGGACTGTTTCGAAAGCATCAAGTTTTTATTATAAACATAATTTTTTTGGCAGAACAGTCATTTGTGCTTAATTGGTTGTCCCTGGTTATTTTTGGTTTGCGAGTACTGTCACTAAAGGGAAGTGATCTGTTGGTATTACAAGATTAGGGCAGTTGGCAGGACCAGTGGCGGCTGGTGACATTTGAAAGTGGTGCGCCGTAAAATGTGCGGCAGAGCGCACCGTGGCGAGCGAGCGAGCCTGATTCGCATAAGGAGGGTTCGGGGGGTTTTCCCCCGAGAACATTTTGAAATAGAGTGGGCAAATGGTGCATTTTCAAGCAAATTTGAGGAGGCAAGAAAGTTAAAAAAGCAATTGTGAAAGTGCAGTTATTACATTAATAAAGAGATGTCAATATCATATAATATTTAACAACAAGGGGTGGTGATGGACAGAGTTTCTGAATTAAGCAGAATACTCTCACCCAGTCAAGAGATCAGGGCTAGATCCAACACCGTTTTTTAGCTCACTGCACCATCCCAGCTCAGAACCCGGCTATATGCAAATTAGTCTGTTCCTGTCCCAGTGCATGATGGGAACAGGGCAAACCAACTACCAAGCCAATTCTTTCACTGGGAAGGAAACAAGCTTCCGGGGACCGGTTTCTGGCATTTCAGCCGTCATCGGCCCGGCTTGCTTGAATCCTGATGATGCAATGAGCAAGGGACTCACATCTGAGTATACCCTTCCACGCTTAGGGTGGACAAAATATTTAACAACAAGGGGTGGTGATGGACAGAGTTTCTGAATTAAGCAGAATACTCTCACCCAGTCAAGAGATCAGGGCTAGATCCAACACCGTTTCTTAGCTCACTGTACCATCCCAGCTCAGAACCCGGCTATATGCAAATTAGTCTGTTCCTGTCCCAGTGCATGATGGGAACAGGGCAAACCAAACTACCAAGCCAATTCTTTCACTGGGAAGGAAACAAGCTTCCGGGGACCGGTTTCTGGCATTTCAGCCGTCGTCGGCCCGGCTTGCTTGAATCCTGATGATGCAATGAGCAAGGGACTCACATCTGAGTATACCCTTCCACGCTTAGGGTGGACAAAATATTTAACAACAAGGGGTGGTGATGGACAGAGTTTCTGAATTAAGCAGAATACTCTCACCCAGTCAAGAGATCAGGGCTAGATCCAACACCGTTTTTTAGCTCACTGCACCATCCCAGCTCAGAACCCGGCTATATGCGAATTAGTCTGTTCCTGTCCCAGTGCATGATGGGAACAGGGCAAACCAAACTACCAAGCCAATTCTTTCACTGGGAAGGAAACAAGCTTCCGGGGACCGGTTTCTGGCATTTCAGCCGTCGTCGGCCCGGCTTGCTGGAATCCTGATGGTGCAATGAGCAAGGGACTCACGTCTGAGTATACCCTCCCACACATAGTGTGGACAAACCGATTTTGGAAAAGGGGGTGGTGATGGACAGAGTTTCTGAATGATGCAGAATTCTCTTACCCAGTCAAGAGATCAGGGCTTGATCCATCACCGTTTTTTAGCTCACTGCACCATCCCAGCTCAGAACCTGGCTATATTCAAATTAGTCTGTTCCTGTCCCAGTGCATGAAGTGATTCTATGCCCTGCCAAGGACTGGGTAAGAGTGGTCTGCTTAATTCAGACACTCTGTTCATCACCACCCCCTTTTCTGAATCGTTTTTGGCCACTATATGTGTGGCAGGGTATACTCAGACATGAGTCCCTTTCTCACTGCACCATCAGGATTCAAGCAAGCCGGGCCGAAGACGGCTGAAATGCCAGAAACCGGTCCCCGGTAGCTTGTCTCCTTTCTGGTGAAGAATTGGCTTGGTAGTTTAGTCTGCCCTGTTCCCATGATGCACTGGGCCAGGGACAGACTGATTTGCATATAGCCAGGTTCTGAGCTGGGATGGTGCAGTGAGATAAATAACGGTGATGGATCAAGCCCTGATCTAGGGACTGGGTAAGAGTGGTCTGCTTAATTCAGACACTCTGTTCATCACCACCCCCTTTTCTGAATCGTCAATATCATATAATAACATAGGTAGTGGCTTATTCAGTATAATCACAGAACTTCATAACAGACTTCGAGATAACAATGCTGAGTACCATTCATACATTGCACATTTGCCATCAAAATGCTCTTTTTTTTTTAGTTAGCCCCAATTGAGCCCAACCGATATAAGTCAAGATCAGGGGGAGGGGGTACTTCCTCTGAGTAGTTTTTGAAATTAAAAAAAGGCAAATAGTGCATTTTAAGCTAATTTAGACCAAAGAAATGAAAAAGCAATAAGAATCTAAACAACACATAGGGTGCACAACAACTGAGTTGCCTCTTTGTTAATGGCATTATGTTAAGGGCGGAGGCTGAACACTTCAAATAAAGTACACCTGCACCCCAGTAAGCAGTCTAGGGACATAGCCTTGACTAAACCTGACTTGTATTTTTATTTGTCACCAATTTAACATAAAATAAAAACATAAGTGGGCAGTGTAAGGCACAATACCCACCATGAAAGCTTTAATGTGAAAACACACCTTCTTCTGTAAAAGCTAAGACATACACAGCGACAGTCCTGTTCTGCCTCGGCATTGTAGCTTTTATTGACAAAAGGACACTAGACAGAATACATAATCTCCCCAAAACATTCCATAAATATTTCTCACAACGAAAAATTGATCACATGCATCAGTGTACAATGTTATTGCTCAATAAAATGTAAAGCCAATAGTTAAAAAACTGCTTAAAAAATATTTGAAAATCATACAAAGAACAACAGTGCATCATTGCTGCATAATTGGTAGAATTGCCTGTAAATTGGGCAGTCACTTGAGGTCAGCTCTGTACTCCCAGAAACGTCAAAGTTCAAGATCATATAGATGTATTGCAAGGTATGGGAGATTGCATGCACTTTACCTGCTGCAGACAATGTTTGTGGTAGTACCAGAGAAATAAACAGTAAAAGCAGCCTTCAAGACCATAAAACAGGAGCACAAACATAAATAAAACCTGCCTACTCTTTCCATTATTAAACATTACCTTACTGTGTTAGTGATGAGGTCACTCGGCCTCAGGAGTCTGCTGAGAGAAGGGTTCCCACTTCACCTCTACTCTCACCTACTATCAGCAGAATCATTTGCGCAAATTGCACTGCATTTTACGCTATTAAATTAAAGGCATCAAATGGCGTGCCAGCCACCTAGCTTAGGCGGCAAGGAGCCTTTGATGTGGTTTCTGACACTTGCAATAATGTGAAACTAAGTAGGTATTCTGGGTTTGCAGACCGCTTTACAGCACTAAAGTGAAATAACGTGCTCTCTCTGACGGACTTTGGGTGCTCTTGGACACCAATCTATAAATAGGAGCAGATCGGCCTAGTTTGGCACACATGTATCCATGTCAGAAAGTTGTGGCAGAACCTGAATCCGAAAGTGGACCCAGCTTTAATTTGAAGAATCCCGAGTGCTTTCTGCCCTCTTACTTTCCCTGCTCTGCCAGTGGCTCTCTAATTACCCATCTGCCTCCTTCTACCCCTCTCTGACTCTGCCCTCTGACTCTCCCCTCTCTGCCCTTCTGCCATCTTACTCTGCCCTCTCAGCCTGCGATTCTCTTACTGCCTCTCCTTCTCTGCTCTCCTACTCCCCTCACTCTGCCTGTCCTCTGACTGTCCCTATGTCTATGCCCTGCTCCTCTGTCCCTGCCCTGCTCCATGTTCTTTCTCTCGCCGCTCTGACTGCCCCTCTGTCTCTGCCCTTCTCTGCCCTCTTACACTCAGAGCTCTGTCTCTGGCCGGACTGCCCTCTCCCTCCTCCTGCCACTCTCTGCCTCACTGCTCTCTCTGCCTCCCAGGCTCTCCCCCCTCTTGATCTACCCTCTCTCCCTGCAGTTCTTTTACTGCTCCTCTTTCTCTGCCCTTCTCTGCCCTCCTACTCTCCCTGCTCTGACTGTCCTCTGACTGCCCCTCTGTCACTGCCATGCTCCGCGCTCTTTCTCTCGCCGCTCTAACTGCCCCTCTGTCTCTGCCCTCTTACAGTCAGAGCTCTGTATCTGGCCCAACTGCCCCTCTCCTACCTCCTGCCACTATCTGTTTCTGCCCCACTGTTCTCCCTGCCTAACAGGCTCTCCCTCCTCTTACTCTCCCCCTCTCTGCCTGTGGTTCTCTTACTGCCTCGCTTTCTCTGCCCTCCTATTCTCCCCGCTCTGCCTGTCCTCTTACTGCCCCTCTGTCTCTACCTGCTCCTCTGTCCCTGCCCTACACTTTCTCTCGCCGCTCTAACTGCCCCTTTGTCTCTGCCCTCTTACACTGCGGCCTGACTGCCCCTCTCCTTTCTCCTGGTACTCTGCCCCACTGCACTCTCTGCCTCCCAGGCTCTTTCCCCTCCTACTCTCCCCTCTCTACCTGTGGTACTCTTACTGCCTCTTTCTCTGCCCTCCTACTCTCCCTACCCTGCTCTACGCTCTCTCTCGCCACTCTGACTGCCCCTCAAAAACCCCAAACACAAAGAAGCAACCAACAAAAACCGAGCCTGGCGAGAAAAACACACATGAACACACATGCAGTCGGTAAAGCACCAAGAAACAAAATGTGGCAAAAAAT
This sequence comes from Lissotriton vulgaris, assembly GCF_964263255.1. Lineage (NCBI taxonomy): Eukaryota > Metazoa > Chordata > Amphibia > Caudata > Salamandridae > Lissotriton > Lissotriton vulgaris. Next base: position 189,711,517 of record NC_141688.1, on the reverse strand, counting down.
AAGTCACTTTACAATTAAAGGGTGTCAAGTTTTAAATTAAAATGTAAAAATCGGCAGATAGCAGTACAACAACTGCATCAGTTGTGCAACTGTGGGTAAAATCACGCACGCAGTTGCTAATTAAAACTGTTTAGTAAAATACAAACGCACACACATTTGCCACTTACTGATCATATCGGTTTCAGGGACAGTCAGATGGAGCCATAAAATACAAAGCCGTCACCTCAGGCCATCTGGACTCTGCAAGCAGTGAGGCAGCCACGAGTCCCAGACAACTGCAGTGGGCACCTGCACAACCTTGCCTCCAGGCCGCTACTGGGTCCAGGGGTCTGCTGCTGGCTGCCAAACAATCCATCACTGTGTAGTGCAGCACACGTGTGATGCACCTACAATTTAAAACATGGATGATTAAGAATTATACCCCAATTGTTAGATTTCGGGGTCTCTAGTTGGCACAGGTTGGCACTTGTGACAAATAGGGACCCTGGACTCTAGTCAGGGTAAGGGTGATATACTCTTTAGATAACGCCTGCTCACCCCCTTGGTAGCTTGGCAGGAGCAGAAAGGCTTATCACAGGCAATATGTAAAGTATTTGTACCAACACTCACAGTAACACAGTGAAAACACCACAAATGGACTGCACACCAGTTTAGAAAAATAAACTGATTTTATCTAAACTAAACAAGACCAAAACGACAGAAATCCAACATACACAGTTCAAGAATATGGTTTCAAAATAGTTTTAGGTTTGCGTTAAAATAATCCTCAGTTGCGTCACGTTTTAGCCAAAGTACCTTTAGATGCGACAATAGTTCTAAGGGAAAGTGCAGCGTTGAAAAACAAGCAATGCTTCACTCCTGAGACCCTGGGGAGGCAATGCGACAACCGCACTGGATAAAGCGGGCGTGTTGCGATGACTCTGGTCTGTATGGGGAGGAATGCGATACCTTGTGTGGATTCCGGTGCGCAGGTTTAGAAGGAAGTGTCTTGCAAAGGTACGATGCGACGATCTTTGGGACGGCAACGATCTCAGGTGCGGCGGCGATGCGCAGCGCAGCGTAGATCTTCTCCTCTCGCGGTCCCTCGATGGGATGGCTCTGTGACGATACTCGCAGCGACGTGACGCGGTCTGCAAGCAAGCGGTGTGGCGATCTCACCCAGCGACGACAGGCTCTGCGACGATACTTGCAGCGATGGTAATCTTCCCGCACCAGGACGATGCGTTCCGCAAATGAAGGATGCATCGGTTCTTGCAGCGGCAACAGGCGCTGCGACGATCCCTATCTTCGCGGCGGTGGGAATTTCCTCGCTATGTCGGGGATGTGCTACCCAAGAGAGCGATGCGTGAAACTTTGCAGAATGTCTTTAGTTTCTTCTTGTCCAGCTTCCCAACTACAGGTACAACTTACAGAGCCACCACAACTGGCCCTAGCACTCTAGGAAGGACAGAACTCTCTCAGTAAAGTTCAGGGAGGAAGCTGGGGGTGAAGTCCTTTTGTTCCTGGGACTTCTTAACAGGGAGCAAGCTCTTCTCAGGCCCTTGGAGATCTCTTCAAGCAAGGGGAAACAACACAAAGCAAAGTCCTTCCCCTCTACTTGGCAGCAAAGCAACTGCAGGTCAGCCCACAAACACACAGCAGGAAAGTCCTTCCTCTTCAGTCTTCCAGCTTTCTCCTTGGTAGAGGTTCCTTCTTGATTCCAGGATGATCTAATTTTCTGTAGTCTTGGGTCCTATACTTATATCCCTAAAAGTCTTTGTTCCCTTTGTGCAGGTGGGATCTAAGCCCGGTCTGAACCAGTTCTGGGTGTTCCATGAGCACTTTGTTTTCCTGGTTTCTCCTTCACTTCCAGAGAGACGGGCAGGGTTGTCAGCCGTCCAGCAGGAGGTGGAGGCAGCATTGTGGAAGGCAGGTACAGCCCTATTCAGGCCCAGGTGCTACCCCCTCCCACCACTCTAGATGTAGATGGAGCTATTCAGCCCAGGGATGGCCCACTCAGCCTCTGGGAGCCACCCAGCCCCTGCCATTCTTAAATATGCCAATCATGGATAACCAATTACAATAACAATTTACGCAGGGAGCACATGCACTTTGACACTGATCAGTAGTGGCAAAGTGCTCAAAGCATCTAAACCAGCAAAAACGAAATCCAGCAAAGCATAAAAAATACAGGAGGTCGAGGGAAAAAGACAGGTGAAACCACGTCATGGATGCCAGGTCTAACACCAATATATTTGATCCTGGGGGAATTCCTCAATATAATCCTACACCGTCTCTCAATTTTGAACAAAATACAGATTTTGTGATGCTTTGATGTTAAGGCTGATAATCCACTAAACAACCCTGCATAGGATTGAGTATTAAGATGACAAAACCTGCATTAGCATGAGGATCAATATGAGCATTTTAGGTTTCAACCAGCTTTCACTTAATAAATTCTCCAACATATTCCAATTTGACCATATAGCCCATAACATGTACCTCACCCAAACCAGATCCTGAGCCACTTCCATGGTGATTTTGTACATCTATCTAAATCTTGATATACTTGCAGGACTTAAGACAAGAACACCCCATTCCTGTGGTACAACTGCAGTTAGGTCGTTTCACAATGTTGGCTCTCTTGAAACGATAGCACAGACCAGTATAGTACTAGAAAACAAATGGCTTAAGTTAGGCCTGAAAAAAGACTGAACTTTATCCCAATTCAATACAAAGAGCTTACAGAGAGCAGTAAATCAATAAAAGAAATTCTATTCCAACAACTTATCTTTTTAAAATGATTTATATCATGTCATATTTTATTGTACTCAATTGATTAATACAATAAATTATATCTTCTACTTAAAAAAGTGACCACTGAATGAGGCAACAAAACAGCTGCAATATTTAAGCTACATGAACAAATCATAACATCACACCCCAGCTGAAAAACAGTAGCCTTACAAAAAAATTGATAAAAAGTAACCACTCCATCACAGAAGCAGGGAGGCAGACTGCAAGTGTTATCTTCAAGGAATGTAGAGTTGATCAAGCATTAAATTGTTACCCAACCGCTACAATCCTAAAATCAACAAAAGCTCAATCTATTGTTATATCCTCCTTAGTTGGTTTTCCTATAGTAACCAGGGCCTTAATCAAAATAATTAGTAACATCAAACCTTCCGCACCCACCGAGCCTTTTCCAGCCAGCTACACCAAACAAAATATCTCAAAACTAGATCCAATCCTAAAAAACATTGTGCATGCATCACTGCACCATAAAAGAATTCCTGGCAATTTTCTTGGTCTCATCGGCTTCCCTAACCCAGAACAATAACGTTTGCCAATGCTTATTTTCCATGTATTCACAGTAATGAATTGGCCTCACTTTTAACAAATGTGTATCTTTATTGTTTGTTTCATTTTATGATGCATTCTAAAGAGTACTGAACTGCTGAATAAATTTGTTTTTACCAAACAGAAAATGTAATTTGCCAGCAGTAGATGCAGAACGTAAAGAGCGCTCCTATGGATACTGTTTACCAATAAACAGAGCTGCTATGGGATCTATTTACCAATAAACAGATCTCCTATGGGATCTGTTTACCAGTGAACAGAGCTGCTATGGGATCTATTTAACAGTAAACAGAGTTTCTATGGGAACTATTTACCTTTTGACACTTCTGTGGCTACAGGTCGCAAAGGCAACGTCAGGGGTCGTAAACCAAGGTCCCTAGTTATACCACTTCCAGTCTTCACTCCCACCTTTGCCCTTCCATCTTTAGGGAGAAAATTACAAAAAACAATTTGATGGACAGAATGTAGATCACCGGTCCGGTCCTCGGATGCTTGATTCCGTTCTGGGAAGGACATGGCTTTTGTAGTTCGGACTGGACTGTTCCCATGGGGCACAGGGTCGGAGCTGATTTGCATATCGCCATTGTCTAACCCAGGGTGGTGTGGAGTGCAAAAAAACGATGGATTTGGGCCCAGATCTTTTGACTGGGTTGAATGTGTAACATTGATCCACATTCGGTCCATCACCTGTTTTGTTTGCAATTGCCGCCATAAGTGTGCTGGGGATGCTCAGACGTGGGTCCCAGGCACTCCACACCACTGGAGTCAAGCTAGCCGGGCTGATGAGAGGTGTTACCTCGAAACCGGTCCGGTCCTCGGATGCTTGATTCCGTTCTGGGAAGGACATGGCTTTTGTAGTTCGGACTGGACTGTTCCCATGGGGCACAGGGTCAGAGCTGATTTGCATATCGCCATTGTCTAACCCAGGGTGGTGTGGAGTGCAAAAAAACGATGGATTTGGGCCCAGATCTTTTGACTGGGTTGAATGTGTGACATTGATCCACATTTGCTCCATCACCTGTTTTGTTTGCAATTGCCGCCATAAGTGTGCTGGGGATGCTCAGACATGGGTCCCAGGCACTCCACACCACTGGAGTCAAGCTAGCCGGGCTGATGAGAGGTGTTACCTCGAAACTGGTCCGGTCCTCGGATGCTTGATTCCGTTCTGGGAAGGACATGGCTTTTGTAGTTCGGACTGGACTGTTCCCATGGGGCACAGGGTCAGAGCTGATTTGCATATCGCCATTGTCTAACCCAGGGTGGTGTGGAGTGCAAAAAAATGATGGATTTGGGCCCAGATCTTTTGACTGGGTTGAATGTGTGACATTGATCCACATTCGGTCCATCACCTGTTTTGTTTGCAATTGCCGCCATAAGTGTGCTGGGGATGCTCAGACGTGGGTCCCAGGCACTCCACACCACTGGAGTCAAGCTAGCCGGGCTGATGAGAGGTGTTACCTCGAAACCGGTCCGGTCCTCGGATGCTTGATTCCGTTCTGGGAAGGACATGGCTTTTGTAGTTCGGACTGGACTGTTCCCATGGGGCACAGGGTCAGAGCTGATTTGCATATCGCCATTGTCTAACCCAGGGTGGTGTGGAGTGCAAAAAAACGATGGATTTGGGCCCAGATCTTTTGACTGGGTTGAATGTGTGACATTGATCCACATTTGGTCCATCACCTGTTTTGTTTGCAATTGCCGCCATAAGTGTGCTGGGGATGCTCAGACGTGGGTCCCAGGCACTCCACACCACTGGAGTCAAGCTAGCCGGGCTGATGAAAGGTGTTACCTCGAAACCGGTCCGGTCCTCGGATGCTTGATTCCGTTCTGGGAAGGACATGGCTTTTGTAGTTCGGACTGGACTGTTCCCATGGGGCACAGGGTCAGAGCTGATTTGCATATCGCCATTGTCTAACCCAGGGTGGTGTGGAGTGCAAAAAAACGATGGATTTGGGCCCAGATCTTTTGACTGGGTTCAATGTGTGACATTGATCCACATTCGGTCCATCACCTGTTTTGTTTGCAATTGCCGCCATAAGTGTGCTGGGGATGCTCAGACGTGGGTCCCAGGCACTCCACACCACTGGAGTCAAGCTAGCCGGGCTGATGAGAGGTGTTACCTCGAAACCGGTCCGGTCCTCGGATGCTTGATTCCGTTCTGGGAAGGACATGGCTTTTGTAGTTCGGACTGGACTGTTCCCATGGGGCACAGGGTCGGAGCTGATTTGCATATCGCCATTGTCTAACCCAGGGTGGTGTGGAGTGCAAAAAAACGATGGATTTGGGCCCAGATCTTTTGACTGGGTTGAATGTGTAACATTGATCCACATTCGGTCCATCACCTGTTTTGTTTGCAATTGCCACCATAAGTGTGCTGGGGATGCTCAGACGTGGGTCCCAGGCACTCCACACCACTGGAGTCAAGCTAGCCGGGCTGATGAGAGGTGTTACCTCGAAACCGGTCCGGTCCTCGGATGCTTGATTCCGTTCTGGGAAGGACATGGCTTTTGTAGTTCGGACTGGACTGTTCCCATGGGGCACAGGGTCAGAGCTGATTTGCATATCGCCATTGTCTAACCCAGGGTGGTGTGGAGTGCAAAAAAACGATGGATTTGGGCCCAGATCTTTTGACTGGGTTGAATGTGTGACATTGATCCACATTCGGTTCATCACCTGTTTTGTTTGCAATTGCCGCCATCTTTAGAGCCATAATCCAGCTCTCACACTTGCCTTCCCTGCCTTCTGGATGTAACAATATGCTCCTCAATACCATTCTCTTGCTGCTCTGCTATTTTAAGTTTGTAAGATGGGCGATTTCCTCGTTCTCTCACCCCATCCATCTTCCTTCTGCTTTCTCGTCCTCTTCTGTTTTTCTCATCAATTTTAGTTCCTTAATTCATTGCTCCTGCTCTTCCTCCAACCTTCTACATTCTCAACTCAGCAGCTTTATTCATTGACTCTGAAGTGATCTTTAATTAGAAAAAATCTAATTAAAATTTTCGATTGAATCATGAATACATCTTTGCTTTGATTGCAATTCAGTATCAGAGAATCCCACAGCTTTGAAAAGATGGGAGGTGTTACCATTAAAGACCCTGGCTGTGAAGAGTCTATGAGCCCAAACTTAATCATTGAATGGTCAACACAGAAAGTCTTTCACTGAACAAAAGAAAAAAGTCCCCCTTTGTGCCTAGTCCGTGTCACCCAAACTGGCTGCTATGCTACAGATAGCATCTCCTGTGGCTCGGCACTGCGCCTAGTGTCTCACATTAACTACACATGGGCTATGAATGAAATTTAAGGAATTTGTACTTATAACCCCCAATCGGGGTTTCCTGGCGCTGTACGCATACCGCTCCTGGCTTTTCCCTGTGAAATGTCCACTCTTTGGCACCCCCAAGGTGAAGCCAGGCATCCCAGCACCGTTGGGGCCGTTGTGGTGGAGATTTAGCAAGCAATTGCCCAGAGTTGCAGAGTGGGACCCATGATTAGAATAGGCACAAAGGCGAGAATTATCAGGTCCGAGGAAATTGAGCCCAAGACCCGCCAAGGTGGAAATTGAACCCTGGTCCCGCGCCAGACCTCTGCATCAGGGTCTACCACTCTAACCATTGAGCCACACTTCACCACATGCTGCAGGCTATGGTCTCTGAGTATTAACTTGACATCTATACGTCCTACTGATGTCCCAACCAGACCAGCTGTGCAAGGTCTTTGACTATAGGACTTGGCTAAAGGTCAACTGCGGTAAAAAAACTTTAATTCGCAAATAACTTTGGCACTGTTTGTTGAATCTGCATGAAATTTGGCAGGCAATTGAAATGGTACACCTAGTTATGTTACCTCAAGGTTTATGTATACATATCAAACAGCATCAAGGCTATTGGTATATGAAAGCCTTCTTTTTACTGACCCCGTTAAATCTAGATATAGAGTTGTCAGTAAATAGAAATTCAATATGTTCATAATATTTTTCTATTCCTCCAGGTTTTTTTTCCAAAATACAAGATTCACAAATTAAGACCAAATTCTAGATATGCCCCGAACTCTAGACACACTTTGAATTCATAAATTCAGGACAAATCCAGCTTGGCATTTTCCTTTCTTACAACAAATAGCAATTTTATACACCTTTGGCAACTGCCGTCTCTTTCTTTGTACCCCCAACAATGCTTTAAAAATCCTTAATTTTCTTTCCTTTTCTCAACACAAACTTCACAAATTTTGCCTATATTTGTAAATTTAAGATGGAAAATAAGTCCATGGAAGATTCTTTTTCACCCAATCGTTCTGTCTAAAAAATGTCAAATTTGATTCACAGAATTCAATTCCATATAACCCTTAAAGTCTGTCCAGCAACTTTTTATTGTGCAAATATACCAAAAAAAGACTGAACATATGTACAGCAAACCATTCAGAGTGAACTTTATTCGTTGCACCCTCGCTCCCACTTCACGGATCAGCATGGAACTTGCCATCATGCTATTTTTCTGAAAGCACTAATGGCCAGATGCATCAAAGGGTTTTACCCATTCTGTGTCTATGGGAAAATGTGTTGATGCACATGGCCCTAATTGTGTGCCACAAGACAGACAGATTTGTCAACCGCACCATTGTTAGTAGTAGAGCACAAGACTGGTGTGCGGTTGTTTGAGAATGTATTTTCTTTTCAGGCATTTGAATGAAAATGCGATTAATTGCTCTTTGTGGGTATGTGGTCTATGTGAGCAGGCAGTCACAGTGTGGCTTTGCACTTTATTGGGGTGATGGAAACCTGTTGATGGTGGTAGAAGAGCCAAGGTGGCGATAAAGCTTGGAAGGGGTTATATTGTGTGTCCATTTGTGAGTTATTATTAAAAATCTTTGAATGTGGGTGTCGTCTTAACGTTGGGCCTTTTTGATACTTTTGTCCTTTGTTGGCAGCATGGGTACTACTTTGATTCTAAATTATGCTAAATGAAACTTAACTATTGATTTTTCAACTCTGTTTATAGGTTTTACTGTGCTATATTAATGTGCTATTTACAAATATGTTACTGCTGTAAGATTCAGGGGAAAGGGAAACACCTGCTCCTATCCTAGCTTTGGTTTTGTGTCAAGCAAAAAAAACATTTAGTCGTATATAGTGATATATCTAGCTATCTTGTTTCTTATCAAAAACTTAAAAAGATAAATGATCTCAACTATATTTACCTATGCAACTGGTGCAACATGAAAGAGAATAAACATATGAACACTACCTTAGCTTAGAACAAATAGGGAAAGGCCTAAAAGATACAAAAAATTTAGTTGGTGCTTGGTTCTATTTTTGCATGAATGGTGGTGCTTGTGACATAATCCTTTGTAATTTAGGATCTTCTGTATATATTACATTTGAACATTTAAAGGTATATCCAAACAGGAGTTTCAGCACTGGTAGTAAGCGACAAGCAGAGTCTCCCGTTGGCAAATAACAACAACACATTGACGACTATAGAGCTGTTCACCTTATTTGTACTGGGGCATACTATCTAAACAATATTTGCTTGAATCAGCACTGTCTTCAAATCCTAAATAATCAATTATTAATATGATCCTAGTGGTGTAATTCAAACATTATCTTTGTGGGTAAAGGTACAGGCTTGATTCCCCTATAAGGTTTGCAGGTGTGATAGGAAATTTCATTGTAACCAGAGAGGGACGTTCTTCATATAGCATTCCCCTTCGCAGCTGAACACTTTGAGCTGAGTGTTACAGTACCACAATCTGTAGACAATTGACTGACTTACAGGAGTGGAAGACTATTTGCCTTAATTTCTGCAAAAGAAGAAGTATTGTTTCTTGTACTTGTTTCGCTGTGGTTTACCCCCCCTCGCCCCCCGCTGAGATAAATGCAGCCAGTTGGCCTACCGTGTCCCAATGTATCTTAATCCCCAAAAAAGGCCTGTAGCTAAACAAAGGTGATGTAGACTTTTGTAAGCCATATGAAGGAAAATCCTACATTTCTACAAGATAGGAATTTACCTCATTATTATGTGGGTCTTTGACCGTGCCAACAGCAGCATTAGAGGGGATGGCGCACTGGAAAGTTACCTGGCAGGGAGAAACCCTGCTCCTTCTTACTAGTCGGAAGCCCATTGCAGCAGAGCCTGTGGTCCTGGTTCAAAAACCCAGCGCCTGCTTAGGGAAGGTACCCCTCTCCTGTAAAACACACTGGACTTCCAGGAAATAAAGTGTTCAAAATGTGCTAGGTGCAGCGAGAGTAAACCGCGCTCTCCATGCTGACAAAAGAAACCAGGGGCACACATCAGCGCTAGCCTTGCGCTGCAGTAAGCCAGAAGCAAGTGAGCCTGCAATTGAACAATAAAACGCTCACAACGTGATCATTTTACAAATTACACAGGGCCGGCCACCCAACCCTGGGAGATCACTGGACGCACCAAATAGGAACCGGGGCAGCATGCCAGCACACTGAGTCCTTGAAGGGGAAACAGGCAGCTCCTTCTAGCCCAGCAAGGCACAGGTCAGCACAACAGACAAGAGAGTTAATTGGTGGTTCCACATGAAAAAGCATAAAAGGTCCTTCTGGCAAGGTACAGTCTGTAGAGCCAGCAGCGTCTGGTAACAAGTCTGCGCAGTGTCTAAAATCATGGGGTCATAACCCTTGTACTTATACTGCCAAAGTCTTTGTTCTGGGGGCACTTCAAACAACTTTAGAAGTGCACGACACCCTCATACCATCTCCAGCCCTGGGTCTAGACACACTACAGGGGGGCGGAGACAGCATTTTGGAAGGCAGGCATAGCCCTATTCAGATGAAGGTTACGACTCCTCCCACCACTCTAATTGCAGACCAGGCGTATTCAGCCCACTATGAGTTACCCAGGAAAGGCAGGGCGCACCTCAACCACCCCATATGCCTGCCTAGAGTAAATGCACACCCCCTGCTCCTGTCAGTCTAAATCAATTGGTGCATACACAACCAGGCAAGGCACAAAGAGTCATAAAACCAACGAAAACAGGCAGGAAAACATACAGGAGTAAGGCAAAACATTTAGGAATAACCCTGCAAAAAGGGCCAGGCCCAACAGGGATTTCAAAAAGTTGGCACCTGATCCTTAACCACCCTTATTTAGCACAGAGAATGGAAAGCGATGAAGATCCTTACTGTACGATGAGTGTAGGGCACTTGGCTCCTATCTGATAACCTTGTCTAGTGCTAATACTCTGCAAGGACCATCATCGCATCCATCCTCTTTACTGACAGTGTAGTTCTCAAAGACGCAACTCAGATGGCACCTTAACATTAGTGCGTCCATTGTTTTGCATCTTACTCTGTTTTTAGATAAATGAATGCCAGTAACTCTAACTGTGGATTTCTACAAAAATAATCCATTGTTCTTGGATTTTGATGATTGGGTGACACTCGTGGGCTGCTCCCTGATCCTGACCCGAGCCAATTTTCATATTCACACAATGCCCACCTGTTAATTGGCTAATGACTTCTACAAAATTAAAATCTCTGAGACTTAGAAAAAGCAACTGGACCCACAGAAGGAACAAATTCTCACTCTGCAGCAAATTTGCAATTTTATTTCCCATCTGTCCGTCTCCGATCCTGTCACAAACACATGCTTTGCTGCATGCAAATCCAATTGTATTACTCTCAATTTCATTTTCTAGACGTAATTGACCATAGATGCAAGTGAGGTCCCTGTAGTCTTCTGCAAGGCCTAGTAAATAAAAATCCAATACACCCTCATAAGACGCGCCATGGTGAACACACATGGCAATGTTGTCTTAAGGATTTATCCCTTAATGGAAAATGTAGTTCTACATTTCTTATCATGCATTCTAGTCGTATAACTTTAAGAAGGTATTCTAAAATGAATGTGATGAGTAAAGAGGCTCACTTAGGTCTAGAAACCCCTCGCTTGTGATTGGTTGTTACAGGGAAGTGCGTCAATTACTCCCTTTCGTGTTGAGGCCATGATTGCAGCTCTGACTTTATCTAGGGCAGTCCATTTTTCATGCAGCTACAGAAGTGAAGGGAGTATTTAGGATTTAAAATATTAATAGTGCTAAAATCTGGCGCACTCCTTTGACTTTCAAATTATGTTTATCAGGATACTGCTGTGTTCTGTTGTTTAAACATCAGAAATAAACTATGCAGTAATCTAGCAGTTCAAGTGGTAATGACTTTCCATTGCTGCTATACAGCTTTCTAAGTTTGTTGAAAACGAAATGATGAGGCGAAATTGAAAAATGAATTGAATTGTTCTGTTATGTGAGCAGCTGCAATTGTTTCAGTGATCTGGGGCACTATCCTATTAATGTGTTCTTGCTTCTTGTTCTACTGACAACAATTTCGCCTTTGTGTTCAGATAATTCCTGTACTCCTTTGCAGACCCCACTTCAATGCGTTTATTTTTAACTTGTTTTTAGTGGAAAGGGCGGTGTTCTCGCGATGGTACGGAGTAAAGGGTGCGGATGAGTCGATTTATATGAATAGCGTTCCTGGGATCAGTGGTGGCATTTAAGTGCAGCTGATGCCTCAGTATTATCTGCCATCAAGGTTGTTCACTTACCTAGCAACAGCAGGCTATTAATCGCAATCTACCTGGAGGGTTTGAGTCTTCAGGGAAGACAAATAGCGGCCTCAGCAGTATGTCCAAAAGTGCTATCTATATAGCCCTGTACATAAGGCCTGGTTGTGGTTTGACATGCGTGATATACTTGTGGCTGCTGCCAGAACCTAATTCATGTGGAGTCACTGGAGGTAGTGTTGGACTTTGCCCTTTCTGCATTCATTCCCAAACGTTTAGCCATCAACTCTTCTGTTTTGCTGACTTTCTTTTTTGCTGACCTTCGGATTCTGCACACCTAACCACTGCTAACCTGTGCTAAAGTGCTTGTATTACCTCCCAAAAAACATGGTAGAATTGGTTTATGTACAATTAGCATATTTATTTTACTTGTAAGACCCTAGTGAAATTGTGCTATGTTTTCCCAAGGCCTGTACATTAAATGCTACTAGAGGGCCTGAAGCACTGGTTGTGCATTCAATTGAGACGTTTTTTTAACTTGACTCAGACCTGCTATTGCAGCCTGCGAATGCAGTTTTAAACTGCCACTGCAGCATGTGTGTGCAGTTTTAAACTGACCTTCTGACCTGGCAGCTTTTAAATACATGTAAGTCACCACGGTAGGCCCTCGACAACCCAGATGTCAGGGTGCAGTGCATTTAAAACATTTGACAAGTACTTGTTTAAAAGGAAGGACATGTCATTTTAAGTTAAATGTGTCCTGGTTGTGAAAAACTCTTTAATTGGTTTTTCACTATTGCAAGGCTTACCTCTCTAATAGGATAACATTGGAGTTACCTTATTACATATAATAAGCAGTTACTTCCAAATGGACACTGGTAAAAAGTTATTGATTGGTATCTTTGGAATTGTAATAAAAAAACACTGTTATCAATAAGCTTGTTTTTGAATTACAATTGTGAAAATGCCACTTTTAAGGTGACATATTCCTGCCTTAGCCATTTAGTGCCTGCAGCGTGTCTCTCAGTCACATGGCAAGCGTATCTGACAGTTGAGCTTTGTGTATTCCCCCTAGACAGCCATACATAATAGAGTGCTTAGATGTGCCTGGATGGTCCAACACTGGCAGGATGGGAGGGTAGAGCTGGGCACAGACATACTTACACTTGAATATGCTGCGTCCTGCCTCCACACGTAGGGCTGCGTACGCCCTATAGTTAGTCTGGAGCAAGGACAGGAAAGGCACAGCACCTGTGCACTTCAGAGGGAAAACTACAAAAGCTTCAGCCACTTCAAAGGAAAGCCAAGGTATACAGATTGGGCCACTAAATCAACTCTTCATTACTCATCTGTACCTGCGGAGACTCTGTCTGGAAGAAGTGCTGTGCCTCTGAACTGACTGCCACCCTGCTGGACTGCTGCCCTGAAGGACTAGTGCCCTGCTGTGCTAACCTGATGTGGCTGCCCTCTTGCCTGGGTGAGAAGGACTGTTCCTGCATCTGTTGAACTCAGGACCGCAAAGACACTCCATGGCTAATAGACTGGCCTTCTGACTATAGCCTCAGAGACAAAAGGCTCCAACCACCTTGAACTGAGCACATAAATCTCTGCCATCTGTGAGTCCTACTCTGCCAAGTAGGGCCACCCTAGTCCTGGACCTTTGGAAGTGGCCCTAAACATGCTATGCCAGCAGATCTGTGGATCCAGTAGAGCAGGGGCATCTCCACTGCTGTGCAACCTTGAGCAGTACCGAAGCATCGCCTCTGCTGTGTGAATTCTCACAGCTCCAGGACTCCATATCGACCTTGCAGCCCACATTGGAATTGGTGCTGGCTCTCCCTTTGTAAATCTCTAATTGACGGCAAGCACAACAATGATTTAGGTTATCGCATCACAGCTTGCAGCTCCTCAGAAGAGACTCATCTCCTCAGCTTGGCTACACGTCCTTGATGCGAGACCTCACCATGCCCTGCAACCAGGATTTAATATACTCTTGTTCAGTGGGCCAAACTGGGCCCATTTTATGTTCCACGCTCCATTGCGGGCAGCCTGAACTTGTGACTTTGTCTTGGTTCAGTCTGATCAGATATGCACAGTTGGCTTTGTGCTTTATTGAGCTATATTCACTAACATCGTTAAAATTCAATACCTCCATTTGTACTGATTGGGGTTTTTGTCATTTTAGGCTTTATTAAAATGTACTCAATTATGGAAAGACAGGGAACTCTTGGCAACACTGATAGCTTTTCAACACCGAACATTAGAAGGTATTATACAAAATGATTGTATAATGGATTCATCATGTACGTTTTTATCACAATTATGTGCATACCCAGAAACATCATTTACTGGCAGGTATTTGAGTCTATAAATTACTACTGCAATCGCACAAATAACCGAGTGCCATACCTAATTGGTTATGATTATATGTAAAAGATTACATAATATGTTAAATAACAGTAAAATAGTGTCTTCATGCCTTAATTATGTTGAGTAATGTGAGTTTATCATAGCTGTATTTGAGTGAATAGTAATCATGGAGAAGTGTCACTTATCAGTATTGTGTAACAACATTTGAAACATAAAATTCCTCCTTCCATGAAAGTTTAATAGTCGATATAATGTAGAGAGTTGGCCCATCATTACAGGTGCCAGGACTTCGCCTCCTCCCTTTACCAAAGCATGAGGAGTATCTGTCAGTCTGGGTAAAGGTCAGCCTGAAAGACATTCACTATATCTGGGTCAAGGTCAGGAATTCAAGTGCTTTACATGCAGTTAATGCACCACAGTTTGGAAGCTGGAGCCAATCTTGATGGGCTCAAGATTTCACATCCCTGAGGATAGTGATTCATCAGCACGGCAAAGCCCTGTGAGGTCCTCTCCATCATGGCAAGGGAGACCTATACCTGAAGTGCCCATGTCTGACTGTCTATCAGTGACCACTTGTCACAGAGTGGGGAGGGGTCAGCACATCTCTCCGACCCCATCCCACTCTGTGACAAGTTAGGGACCGTCCTCCTCTTATTGCCTGACCCATGTCAAAGTCAGTCAACTAAAGGAGAAGGTGGTTTCTTCCGTGAGTCTATTGCCTCCCTGACGCTCCTAGCTACTTATGCTTCTCCTTTCACCAAATGCTGTCACCGATGTGGCCCAGTACATGCTTGTTGACTGTTGTGTGCATGTGTGTCTGTAAGAATTAATATGTAGTTGTGGATGCAATTCATGAATGGGTTTATGTGTATGCGTTTGTGCTTGGGTACAATGGGTGGATGTATGTGTGCGTGCTTCTGAATCGATGGGTGTGAGTGAGTGTGCATGTGAATGGGAGGGTGTGAGTATGCATGTGTGCTTATGAGTGGATGGGTAGTCGTTAGTGTTCTCATACATGCCTACCCCACTACTCATCCACATCACTAGCCGCAAATGATTAATAATTCCTAAGAGTGCCCCATCGAACCGTTACATTGTTTGAGACACTATGCTGAGAGATTTCATAAACCACTATGCTGAGATATTCCATAACGATGTTGCCTGTAGTCTAGCTATCTCTGCAGTGATTACGATTATCTTGATAGGTAATTCTTCAAGCATCTAAGTGTCTATGTTGCTTGTGCATGGGAACATGGCATTACCTATCTCGGAAATGACGTGGACTGCTCTATATGATGCTCCCAATTTGTTTATTGTGTGATAACACAATTTTGGAACTCCTTGGGGAGGAGTTACAACAAGAATCCATATTGTAATAATGCGATCATTCTAGTGAGCCTTCCTAGTTCCAGCTCCCCTTAGCATCCTAATAATTGTCTTGTATGTCATAAAATAAGGCTAATTTCCAAATTGGAACAGGTAACCAGTTCATGTTTGGTATCTTTGGAATTCTAATGAAAATTCCTGTACTATAATGACTGTAATCTCAGCCCAATATAGTGTTTTATTGGCCACAGCACACAGACTTGTTTCTTTCTCCCTCAACAGAATTTATGAACGAGTTGTAGACCCTCCTGATAACAACCTGACTCCTGGGAGCAGTTTATGGCTTGGACAACGTAACAGAAAGCATGGCATGTTTAAGGTAAGCCACCCCACCATTAGTAATAAAGTTATGATAAGTTCATTTATTCTTATATAACGCACTGCATAGACCTTAAAAAGATTATGCAATGTTTTTAAACTGCGATACTGATAGCTAGGTCCAGAGCATAACTGAGTAGTAACACTACTGTATAAGATAAAACAAATATGCTTCAATCCTTTTTTTAAACAATCACAATTCTGGTTGGGAGTACAGATGAAGGGGCATTTTGTTCCAGGCTGTCGGTGTTATCACCGAGAGCAACTGTCCGCCATTTTTGGTGTTTTGTAAAAATGGGGAAGTCAAGCAGAAATTGAGATGAGGACCTCAACGTTCTAAGGCTTTGCGTCTTTTCACTATAAATCGCATCATGACAAATACATATTGCTTTATATAAGCTTTTTTTAGCTATGGGGATCCTGTGTAGTTTGCACAGCTCATTCGACATCCAGTAGCCAACTTGCATTTAATACTTTATAATAAATTTAATATTTAAAAAATATATATTTTCTCTAGCAAATGACATATTGGCATTACTTCAAGCCTGGTTGCATTTCACTCATTACCCATCTCTATTTTTAATCTTCTCTAGGCCAGACGCATAACACTGCGCCAGAGTACTACTACAATTTGCAAAATTCAAACTATTTTGCCATTTCCCAAAATGTCAAAGTCTAGATTTCCAGACAGACCAGCAGACCACTGTGGTTTTTCCACGAGACTGATAGTCTGTTGGAGTGCCCACAGTGGAAATGTGCAAATTAAGTTTTTTAAAACTTTTGTTCTCTACTCCAAACATATTTTTCTTCTTGGAGAAATCCCTAGTCCCATCTCCTAACAGGCCTGGAAAAATACTTTCTCGCATTTTTGCACGATTAAACTCCTAAGGATGGAAAGGCTCTGACAAATATTTGTTAATATTTGAAATGATGATAATTTCCCGATTATCTTATGGGCATTGATTCAGAAAGGACCCCTTCCCGTTTTGGGTCAGAGATTTACTCCAACAAGTACCCAACAAATCTGTAATCGTCAATTCAAAGTGTGATCTGACGTTTCCTCTGATCCTGTTTCTGTGCATCCATTTACGTCCATTTCCACCCGCATACCAGTATTTTGCACACAAGCCCCCGTGAATACTTACACTTTTCGTATTCCAAGTAATAAAATGTCAACACTTCTCAGTAGAGCTGCACCTGGCATTCTATCCCAGCCCAGCAGTCATTCCCCATCTGTTTAACTTTCATTATACATATTGGTCGTTTTAAGAATCCTAGCCATGAACTGCACTCATGATAATATCTCAGCTTCCTAATATCTCACAGTTTATGGCTGTGACGTACTTAAGGGAATTATTAAAAAATATTCACATCCGGATTATGGCAGAATGGTATTGTGCAACATTCTTAAAGTGATAGTCTAAGTAATTCAACAAAATTGCTGCTGATTAAAGTGCCTCTGCTGCACTAAATTGCTAAGCAATTTGCAATTGCAAGCAGCCTCAAGTGGTGAGCACTTGATATCTGATGCAACAAAAACAACATTTAAGCAGTCGTTTAAATCAAAACGTCTTTCCATTTAATAAAATGGCTCGCGCGATAGTGATACGCTCCTTGAGATTGCGGGATCCTCTCCATTATCAAGATGGTCGGCTACCCACTCGTCTTGCCATAGATGCTCGCGATGCGCCGACTGATTATATATTCAGCGTTGCAACAAAAGCCACGTTTACTCCTCTGAGTCAGATACAGATACAAGATAAAGTAGGCTCAGATGAGAAAATTGACTGCGGCGTCCTGCTAACGGAGGAACGGAGGTGGATCTTCTGCACTGTCACTTCCTGCTATGCAGGACTGCCCACCAGGGTCTTCCTCCTAGACATGCTCACTAAATTTACCATGTGACTTTAGCTCATCAGTGACAAAATCTTCCAGTCCTGGTTTTTCATTTAAAACCCACTGTATGCTGGTAGAATTTGTCATTTTCTTCCTCAGTGTAACAATTTGACCGTGGCATGAGATTGCCATGATGTGTAGAACTGGAATCTGGTTACCCTGATGTCCTGAGTCACCTGGTAACCAAATTCATAGCAGCCACATGCCATAAGAGTCAATTTTGGGCAGTCCTGGCAATGTGGCAAACAACATTTTGGTTTCTGGGGCTTGCAGTTTAACTTTTATAATCATAGGATAGAGCCTGCAAATTCCATCGAGGAGAGTACTGCAGGGTAAATAAAACACGACCTGATAAGGTGACCCTATAGGATATGGTCTCTCGTTACAGACAAACAGTGCTTAATTTGTGTCTGGTGCAGTTGTGAGCTCCAGCACAACTTTTTGGGCCTCAGTACTAGCTTTTCATCATCCTATTTTGGCCCTGAGCAAGAGAGAGAAAGGTAGATAAGGGAGGCACGAGAGATATAGCACAACAGTGACAAAGGAAGAAAGGAGGGATAACAAATCTAAACAATAAAAGTGAGATAAACAGAGAGGAAAGGATGGTCAAGGAAATGAGGTTTGTAGACCAGGCAGCAAAGGTATCTGTAACCCTGGCATTCGGCAGCATCAGCGCTGGGCTTCTAAGAAAACCTATGGGCACATTATGTTTTATGTTTTGTTTTTTCAAAATCAAGCACTGCAGGTGAAGGAGGAGGCACGTGAAAAAGAGTATTCTGTGCCAGCATGTAGCTGCCTTGTTGCTTTTTTCTTTAAAAAAAAATCTCATCTCCTTCTCACAGTGCCACAGACAGATGGTAAACATATGTTTATGCCCACATCAAAGGAGATGTCTCCTCGGAATCACCCGTCTTCAGTCCTTTCTTTCTGCCGCACACCAAAGTCTGAAAAGGCTAAGATTTTACACATTAGTAAATTAATATTTTTTGCACATTAACACTTTTGAAGCAGAAGGGTAGCTAATGATATGCAACAGAACTGGCAGTTTTTATTGATCATAATCAAAGGAGACAAATGCCTCTTGCAGCTGCACATATCTGCTTCAGTGTTCAGCTATCTGTCTTGCAGGTTTAATGACATAATTGGTTGCATTTTTTATGTTGCCTTTGAGTTCAGCACGCCTTGTTGTTTGTTAGCCCTCGCGTGAGATGGAGTGTGTGCCGGGTTCTGCACAGCTTCCTTTTACTGCAGTATATTTACATGCCCAGCACGACTTCTGCCTGCTCTTTTGATGCAATATTTTGGTGTTCACGAAAGAGAAAACAGAATATTATATTCAGTGTACACCGAAGTGTTTGGAGATGCAAACGATGCTGACGGGTCTCTGTATATATTTAAATTTGTCGCTCCTCTTATGACCTAAGAATGGTGTCCAAAATGAATGAATGAATGAATGTGTTATTTATATCGCGCTCGAATGCTCAGGGGCGTCTAGGCGCTACAGCGGAGAGAAACTACCAAGTGAAGAATCAGTGCGAGAAAAGCCAAGTTTTTATTGCCTTCCTGAAAGAGAGAAGAGTTGTGCTGTTCTCTATGGATAACAGCAATCTATTCCAAAGTTTGACAGTGTGGAAAAAGAAACTACTTCCTCCCCAGCGCACCTTTCTGATTTTTGATACCTGAAGTAGTTTGCTCGTAGCAGAAGGTAGTGTTCTGTTTGGGAAATACCATAGGAGATGTTGTTTCAAATATTTAGGTACTATCCCCTGCAGTGCTTTGAAGGTCAAACATAGGGCCTTAAATTCAGCTCTTTTTTTCACCGGCAACCAGTGAAGATGTTTAAGTCCCTGGGACACTGACTGAAACTTAGGGATGTTCAGCAGCATCCTAGCAGCGGAATTTTAAATCCGTTGGAGTTTGGCAAGATGTTGTTTTTGAAGACCCAAATACAGGGCATTGCCATAGTCCAATCTAGCTAAGGCCAAAGATGTCACCAGTGTCTTATCAGTGGATGGCGGAATATAAGGTTTTACCTTCTGAATCAGTTTGAAGGTTAAATGTACCTGAGAAGCAACCTTGTTAACTTGAGATCCAAATGTAAGACCGTCATCAAAAATTACTCCCAAATTTTTAGCCTTTTTTACTGGGATAGGAGGAGTTCCCATCGACTGAGGCCACCGTTTCTCCGACCATATGGAGGGATCTGAGCCTAAAAGAAGCACCTCCGTTTTACTTCCATTCAACCTTTAGCAGATTGTATTCATCCAGTAGTCTACAGATGTCATACATTGATTGAAACGAGCAGCTGTCTCATCTGGATTGCCAGAGATAGAAACCACGATCTGAGTATCGTCAGCATAGGAAACTAACGAAAAACCAAAACTGCCTGATGACATCTGCTAAAGGGGTAGCATATAGATTAAATAGCGTAGGGCTCAAAGATGAGCCCTGCGGAACCCCACACGGAAGTAAGAATTGCTTAGAGAATTGATCGTCCATCTGAACAAACTGGCTTCTGTTATTAAGGTAAGATCTAAGCAAGCTTAATGCCAAACCAGAGACTCCCAGCCCACGTAGCCTCGAGATGAGAATGTCATGGCTCACGGTGTCGAAGGCCGCCGAGAGATCTAAAAGAATCAAGGTGGCCTTCGCACCTGAATCCAACGATGATCGAAGGTCTTCCGCTGCCATGACCAAAGCTGTCTCTGTACCATGCCCCTCCCGGGAGCCATATTGTGTGGGAACCAGCGAGTTCTGTAGGGCAACAAATGACGTAAGCTAGTAATTCATAATCTTCTCCAGCACTTTTGCTGGGAAAGAGATCCTGGCTATAGGTCGATAATTACTATGGACACCAGGATCCAGACCAGGTTTCTTTAACAAGGGTAGGATCGAAGTCCTCCTCCATGTCTCGGGGAAGATACCAGAATCAAAAATCTCTTTAAAAAGAGAATAGAGTAGTTCACTAATCTCCTCTGCAGCATAGTGAAATACTTTTGGGGAGCAGGGATCAAAGGGAGCTCCGGATTTCACCTGTCTAACTGTTTACAAAATCTGCTCTATATTTGGAGGAGCAAAGACAGCCAAGTCATGATCAAACTGTTTCAGAGAAGAAAAAGATTCACTCACTAGAATATTACTATTATTTTCACAAAATGTCTCATAAATCGAGAGCACCTTATCCCTAAAGAAATCTGCCAATTGATTGCAAACTGCAGCATTACTGTTTGATAGGGGTGCAGTAGGAAGTGTCACTAAATCCTTTAGCACTGAGAAGAGTATTTTACTTGATGTGCCTGCCTGCTCAATTTTATTAGAAAAATAGCTAAATTTTTTCTCAGAGATAATTTTTTTGTAGACAGTCAGTGACTGAGTATAGGTTGCTTTTTCTGCATCTCTATAAGTTTTCCTCCAATGCCTCTCAGCCCGTCTATATTTTTGCTTCTGAAGGCGCAGTGCATCGTCGAACCAAGGTTCTGATTTCTTCATCCGTTTACTGGTGAATATTCTT
The DNA here is from genome assembly GCF_964263255.1 of Lissotriton vulgaris. Taxonomy (NCBI): domain Eukaryota; kingdom Metazoa; phylum Chordata; class Amphibia; order Caudata; family Salamandridae; genus Lissotriton; species Lissotriton vulgaris. The sequence goes on along the minus strand of NC_141688.1, from coordinate 189,690,172 downwards.
TCAGGGGCCAGGATATCTACTGCTGATTTTATCCAATTATTAAAGGTGTTAGTAGCTATATTAACTTTAGACATCAGTATTGGTCTGGAGGCAGATAGAGTCGACTGCAATTGCAAGGGGATAATCTACTTCCAATTCCTCCCTATGAAGGACCTAGAGGCATAATTAGGACGAGCAAGATGATGGGATGACGTGAGTGAGAACTGAATAGCTTTATGATCTGACCAGGGAACTTGCTAAATCTCCTGCATTTTCAGATGAGGGTAAGATGTAAATATACTATCTAAGATGTGTCAAGCCTCATGAGTAGGATGTTTAATAATTTGTGTCAGCGAGGCAGTGGCCATCAGCTCTAAAAGTAAATTTGTATATGTATCATCAGTGTTTTCAAGATGATAGTTAAAGTCACCCAAGATGGAACACTCCTGATGGTCAACACTAGCTTCAATAATATGGCTGATTATTTCTAAGAATTTGCTCTTAGTTCCCGGTGGCCTGTAGAGTAATACACCATTAAATATGTAATTTTCACTAATGGTGATTCCAAATGACAGAAGTTCACACTCAGGACTACTTCCTAAGGTTGAACTTTTTATTGTTAGATTATCCTTAACAATAATGGCTACGCCCCCTCCCCGTTTTTGCCTGCCTATCATTCCTAATAATAGATATCCTTTGGGAATAGCCAGTGAGAGCTCTATATCAGATGTATCGTCTGCCCAGGTCTCTGTAACAAATGCCATATCTATATCATGAGCCTCCACTAGTTCCGCAAACACTGTGTTATGTTTGATTAAGGAGCGAGTATTTAAAAGTAAGCCTTGCAAACATTTGCCACTGTATGAGAATTCAAAGTCTGTTGTGCCTCAGTACAGCATCTGGTTTTAGTAAAGAGGAGCTTTAGATTGCACCACTGGCATATCACAGGCTCTTTAGTGAAATCCACTAACGGGCATGATTCCTTTAACTGGACATTAAAATTCAAGAGAGTATTTCTTTAGTATATAATAATTGATTCTAGTCTTGGCAATGAACAGGTAGGGGGGGTGGCCCTAGGCCCAGTCCAGGCGCAGACGGGCGCAGACGGGCTTGCCTGTGGCGCGCCTACGAGGGCAATGCAGCAATATTTCAGTTCCCTGCATTTCTCAGCAACTGGAATTGATGGGTCAGACCCATAACCTTTACCGTAACCACTACCTAGGCAGGAGTACTTGGGGCGGTAGGAAAGCAATGGGTAGTATTAAAAAGTCACATAATGTGGCGGTTTTCTTATTAGGGCGGCAGGGCTCCGCCCTGCTTACATTTCTGCTTCTTAGTGTTTCCTTTTTATTTCGAAGAATTCTGAGTCCATTACACCTGCGACCCTCGCTCTGCGCAATGATCAGGCAAAACCAGGCACATGTGGTGTTAGAGCGCATGTGCCGGGCGTCGCAGGATTTTAAGAGCTGGCCTTATTTCAGCCCCGTCCCGGTGGCTTCCAACAATCGAAGTCGCTGCCCTCTGATGACGTAATGCAGCCTCGCTGATTGCAAGCAGCCTGGGCGCTTTAAGCAGAAGCCCTGGGTTTCAAAGTCTGCTTGTCAATCAGCGAGGGTGCACTACGTACGTCACTGCACCCTACCCATTTTCTATCACGACGTCAGCATGGGGTGGGAGCAAGACTCCATGGCCCCACCCCCTGGGAAGAGCTGGGAAAGGCCTGTGGTGCTCAGGACACGAGGCTGTCTGAGGCGACCTGATCTGCTGCACTCGTGCTCTTCTTAAAACAAGCAGCAAAGTTGCTCGGACCAGAGAGGCTGGCAGTTAGTATCCCAGGCAAGTACGGGTGGGGGCTTAGAGAGGGTTTTAATGGGCTGAATGATTTAGGTTCTAAGAAAAGCGGGCCTTGAAATGTGTCCTTACCAGGCCCATATTTATTTATAATATCCAAAGGGGACCAACCAATTATATCACGCCAGGTTTTGTTGCTCGGCAGGCAGTGTGTGAATCATCAGTTCTTTGACTGAACGTTATTTCTTGAAGTCTGTTAATTGGAAAACGTCACATTGTGCTCATTTGGGTAATAAAAGGTCACGGGCTACTCATCATGGGGAATATGGAAATGTAACGTAAAAGTAAAACTGACAGTATTCAGTAAATAATTGTGCATCTTTCATTAAAAGGCCTAAGCATCTGATGGTTTATTAAACGTTTGCAGTGAGTACCTTGCTCCTAGATGAGCAAAGACAGAAGCCCGTCATAAATCAGCAGCTTGTGATGATGGGGCAGGTTTTAAGGAACTTGATTAGTATTGTGGATGGTTTGTGAGGATTATTTCCTTATCCGGGGGTCTAGATTGAGGGGTGTAGTTAGAAGATAGAAACATTTCATTGTTTAGTGGTGGTGACCTTCATTTCCTGCGATTTCACTTTAGATGATGTTTTTTTCTGTAAAGATAAGACACATCTAGCACGTAAAAAAAGGACTTAATACACCTTTCTGAATTCAACACACTTGGTAACTGCCTCACTGTGAAAAATGTATTTAGTGTCATTCAACTACAGCAAATGTATGAGTATACATTTAAGTTGGGGGAAGAATTGCCTTTTTCTTAAGTGAATCCCACCAATTCATTAACATGTAGTGGTTTTGCTGCAGTCTTCAACAGTTCATTAATTTACAACCTGTTGAAGACTGCAGCAAAACCACTACAGATGATGCCATCAAGCTGTCTTTTCAGTTTTCCACTGTTCTCTTCATAGATCACTGAGCTGAATGTCTGAGCTCTAGATTTTAGTAATACAAATAAATCTGCAAGTCCTTTTTCTATGAATAGACCTTTGGTTGTTATCATTTTAAATGATTCACTGTTCACTGGTTTCTTCTCTTTGCTAAACCTCATCTTGACTTGGGGTTCACTGTTTCTCCCAACTTAACTACAATGTACATTTCAAAGAATCAAAACTAAAGGTTTCATCTTCCTAATGTGAGGTAAACGCAAGCCTAATGCCAGCAGGGCTGTACAGAAGGGCCTTGCTACTCACTTTTAGGCATGCTTTGTAGCTTGAGATCACATACTAGTTTGCACACTTTATGGTAAATATTGACAGACCTCATTCACTTACTTATTAATAGTACTTAATTTAAGCCAGTGGTTGTAGGTGGGGCCCGCCATTCAGTAGCACCAGTCGCTAGGTTCTGAGCAAAACGTTGTGCCTGCCACTTATTCTTTTACAAATTAATCACTGCTAGTTAGCCAAAAGTTTAGCACAAGACATTCATAGAGTAGGTGTGTTGATACGAAAAATACTCATTCTGAGGTGCTGTGTGTTTGACCATTTTGTGTTCACACCCTAAACATAGTCTCTTTGCCAGAAACTATTTTTTAAAGGTGCTTAATAAGATCTTTTTTAATTGAAGCAAACCCTTGGATGATATTCTAATAGTATATCTGCTAAGCTTTGATGACACAAGAATTACTCTTTGTCACAGTGAACAATGGAGGTTGGTAGATGATGTTGCTTCTGTTTGTGCAGGGCTGATGCTGTAGACCATATGAACCCCAAAGAGGAGGAAGTTGGATCATATTAATTATATGAGCTCCAGTGGCGGTTTCTCCCCACGGGCGTCGGGGCTCTGCCCCGGTTCCAAAATGCATCTCAGTCATATTTATTTCATTTGTGACGAGTTGGGAAACGGGTGTGGTAGGGGGGAAGCCGAGGATGTGAGTCTGCGCAGACTTGACCTCAGGCTCAGACTGTTTCCCGCGTGTCTGTCTGCACTGGTGAAAGTTTCTGGAAGGCGCTGCGTCACACAGGACATGGACTCCATCACTGGCTGCAGAGACGACCCTCTCCAACTCGAGTGCCCCCAGAGGAGACAGTCCATCATCTTTATTGCTAGTTGCTGCTTGCTGGCCTTTGCGCCATGACTGACTCGAGTCGACTGCAGGAGGTTAGTAGGACATGATTCGTAATTCCAATTTTGTATGTTATTATTGGTGGCTTGGCTGCCTTATTTATTATTGGTGTTGGCTGCCTTGGTTGTCTTTGTTTTTTTTGGTTATTGGTGTTGTAGTCGACTTGTGTACAATACTGGCTTGGCTGCCTTGTGATTAAGGGCATGTGTCTGTAATTATGCCACCCCGGGTGTGAGACAGTGGACATTGCTCGTCCGCGATGTGGCCTCCCCCACGGACAGGTTTCCCAAATAGTTTTCCTCCATTGGGAATCTGTATATTGCTTCAGACTGGATTGGTAGAAAATCCTTTCATGAGAATAAACGTTTAATAGCTTGCAGATCTTTAGTTCTTTCACATGCTCTCACTCAGCTCCTGGCCAGGCACAGTACCGAAATTAGGCATAATTAAAAACCCACCATCCACCTGCAGTATTATGTTGCGCTTTCTGCTCTGCAAGTCGGCAGGCTCAGGAATCATATTTTATGTGCGCACTCACTCAGCTCCTGGACAGGCACCTGCTCAATGTGACGCTAGTCAGACAAAAATTCCCTTTGGATGAAATGGCAACAGTACATAAGTACTCACAAGCATACAGACAACAATTTACATCGAAGCAATGTAGATAAACGCAATACAACCTCCCTGTGTGAAAACACTCTCAAAACATTTCAAATTATAAAAACAGTTTATTAAAAAACATCACATTAAATAAAAACAGAAATCACATAGGTCTATGACAATTATATGCCTTGTCATGTCTCGTCATTTGCGCTCTACTTTAGACAATATGGTACCCTATCCCTTTGGTTTTGGGGTCCCTCTCTCTTTTATTAGAGACCTGCTCAATGTGGCCTGGGTTTTACCGAAATCGTGCCTAAAATTAAGGCCTAAAACCCCACCATCCACGTGTAACATTAATTTGCGTTTTTTTCTTGGCAGGCTCACAAATCATATTTTATGTACGCAGGTGAAGCAAGATGACACTGGCAGGCCATTCAAATGTTTATTTTGGATAATGCATTCTCAGAAGGGAGACGGGGTACTCTATCTGCTTGGGTTGTGGGTTGAGAACCAAATCTTGCCTTTAAAATTTACTGGGGCCAACATAATTAGACTTTTCTTAAATTGACCCATAGCAACATCATTCGACTTTGCTTGTAAAGTCTAGCATTTAAATACAGTTTAAGACCAACTCACGCAGTGCTATTTGACAGCCGCCTGCCAGCATAAAGGTGCCTGTGTTTGTGTCTACATTGATTGAATATAAAAGAATAAAGGGGTTTTCGAATGCCGTGGCAATTGGTGGCATGTTTCCGTTTTGGCGCCTGGTGGAGTGGAGGCCTGCCACAGGGGAAAGTGGGCCTCTGCTCCCCGAAGCTCTCATTGTCCTCAGCCACCCCCTGCCAGGCCTCCATGCTGGGTCGTTGGCTGCCAGGGGCACAGTGATGTGTGCAGCATGAATGGGTGGGAGGGAAGAGAGCCTGCATAGGTTAATGTGTAATTAAACGATTGGCCTCCCACTGAGGCCTGACTCTCTTGCACTAGTTGTTGCACCCCCATCCCTGTCCCCCTGTCTAGAGGGTATTTACTTAGGAGGTAGCTGGGCTGCTCCAGATAAGACTGCCCCCCTATGGCCCCCGCCCCGACCTCATAGGTTTAACCCTTTAATACCTAAAATGGAAGAATACACAAGTCTAGCAATTTAAAAATGGCATGAACCTTTATTTGCTTCTTTTTTATTTTTTACATGTAAATAGCAATTTTTAGCTTGATATCATCACTGCAATTACTTACATTTTCAGCCATGTGCTTGGGTTTGCTCAACTGACATCAAAAGCAAAGCACTAGGTCAGTTTTATCTAATTGTGCAGCACAGTTTTTTCACCTGTGTACGTTTGTAAATTCATCATTTAAAATATGCCGGAGTGATAGCATGAGAAACAGAGTGAGTCCGATACACTGAGGGATAGATAATTCATATGAGAAATAGGAGATGCGAAAAAGAAGTAGAGATGCAGGAAAGAGAGAAGGAAGAGTTTGAGAAAAGTTATGGCCTCAAAGATTCAGGAGGAAGAGGTTTCTGATAAGGATTAATGAGAGAAAGTTGGATTTATGAGAGGGTGTCTGTAGGCAAAGTTTTGTGAGTTGCTGATGTGAAACAGTCAGTGTGAGTGTGTGTGAGACAGACAGCAAGTTGATAAGAGAAGATGTGGTTACAGTTGAACCTTAGAAGGGGGTGAAAAGCAGTAAAAAAATATGTGGAAAATTAATTTTAAGAAAGTTTTGAGAAAAGTCTGAAGGTGACGATAGTGAGGAAGGGAGTCAGTAAATGTGTATGCCGTAAAGTGGAGGAAGGAAAATAGAGGATGCCAAAGGAAATCGTAAGACTCCCTTTTATGTGCCAACTGGAAGACAATTCATTCTGGGGCTTCTGGGACAGAGGCTGGAAGGCAGGGAAATGAGGGAATTTTCTTACAGGGGCTGAATAGGAGATCTGGAAATCGGGCAACTTCCTCACACTGTCCAATTCAGCATAAGGGAAATCTGTAGACTCTCCGAGGGATGTGGACTAGGAAACAGGGAAATCAGGAGACTTCTTGACAGATGGCAATAAAGAAATCAGAAATCTTCCCGACAGCTGGGCTGTAGGGAAACCAGGTGACTCCCCAACAAATGCTGAATGTCCAAATTTGTCGGATTTGTAATGCGCATAGCTGCCCCAGCGACGAGGAGTCCCAGCGCAACCACAGACTCCTCAGTGAGAACCAGAGAAAGCTAAAGATTACACAGGGAGAAGCCAGGTCTGTATTGCCTCTTCGAAAGGCAAGGTGGTTCTGAATGGCTCGGATGGACACAGGGAGCGAATTCCAGAGTTGCGCAGGACCGACGTGGTCACGAATTGCGTATATGTCTGTGGTTTAGTGTTATAGATACATGCCACAGCATTGGTGTTTTCATTTAAGCTGACCCGGTTTGCTTCAGTTAACATACGAGACACATGTGCCTAGCTGATGCCTGCTGTGGACATGTGATTTGTGCATTCCTCTGGCTCCTTTTGGTGTAGTCAGGTGCACTATACTTCTTTGTGATACTTCTTTGTGTCCAAGTATTAAAACAGTTGAATAGGCCTTACATGACCACAAAGAAAGATCTTTGGGCCTCACAAGAGTTAGGTTACAGAGATATCAGTAAAACACAATTCCCACTTGGCATCTGTTATATAGGGTCTCATATTACATGACGCAATGGCATTTAATGCTGTTCTAGCAGAGACATTCAGATCATAAAAACTTTCCCGCGCAAAAGTTGCTCAGTGCTAGCTCTGCAAGATCTTTGATTATAATCCCACTGAGTGTGCGCTGCTGTAAGCAGTTTGCATCGTGTTCATGCGAAAACATAACGGTTATAGTGATCATATTTGTGATGATTTTTATTTTATGAAGGGATTAAAAACATTAGCAGCCTCATTGCAGGAGCTATTGCAGGCACATTAAGTGAAAAGATCCGCTTGGGCATTGCCATGGCATAACCTACATTTTTGACGTCATCTACCTGAAAGCCCCACAGCACATGAAAGACGCGTGTTGCTTTTAGTGACTTTATGGCCCTCATTTAGTAAAGTTGGCGCACGTGCTTTACTGAGTGGGAATGAAATGGCTAACCTTCGGCCACCCACCGCTCCTAGGTGTCTGGCGCCGTTTTATGCACGCAGTCGCCGGGTAATGTCTTCACTTAAAGTGTTGTTTATTCATCTACACAACACCTGCTTATTTATTTCCCTGCATTTGGCAGACACATGCATCGATCAATGTTAAACTGTCACACAAGGTTATTTTTCTTTTACATAACAGTGCACGCCTACGGTAGTCGTGGCATATTAAATGTAATAACTAATACCTTATGTGGCAATTTTAAGTGTGTATTTAAAGCATGTTGATTCGAAATGAATATGCCTGTGAAATCAGAGGATATATTTTCATATGTTGCTACATTTTTCCTTGTAATATTTGAAGGGGCTGGTGAGAATGGAAGTTTTTGAGACTGATTTGTATCGCTACTGATCCTAGGAATAAGCCTTTTGATGAGTTTATTGCAATATATATTGTCAGATTCATAACGTTTAGATTTTATGTTTGCACATTAAGTGCAACCCTCCTGATCTGTAAATAGTCATCTATTAATGTGCCAGTGGTGAAATGTCTATTTAATTATTACAATAAGTTATTTTCGCAAATTGAATGGCGATATTAATCAGGTTAAGCTGACTCTTTGCATTTTTCAAATTATTAACAGCTCATGGGTTATGTCTGTGCTTTGAGAATGTAATAAAGCAACTGATAAACCGTTCTTCTCGATCCCTTTTGGAAAAAATCCTATTACTCTGTTTTAGAAATGTAAGTGGATGGGTAAGGAGCTAACTAGAGCTGCACCTGTAGACCGACTGCATTTTAGGAATAAAATAATGGCATTGGTTAAATGGCAGGGACAGTTTGAGCTTCTGGAGATATGTTTACTTTCATTCCCCACCATGCCCCAATTTTGAGGATATCACCCTGAGGCTCGTATAATTTTCACTGATGTTATACCCGAGAGCTGACTTTAGGGGGTGTTTGGGCTGGTGCAGTTTACTATACAGGCTCAGCTTTGCACATTAGTTGTATCTCCCTGGTGACAGGTAATGCCATGCTAGTGCCCATATTACTCCTCTATGAAATGCCAACTTATGCCGTGTTTGCACGACGCAAGTACCCTGCAACTTACAATCAGAGCCCTGGTGTCACCTGTTCAAGTAACGTGAAAAAGAGAGCTGCCCCGGACAAATGTAAACACTTGCTGGCTGCATTTGTGTGTTTCATGCTCTGAGACTCTATTATCCCACCATTACCCATTATCCAGCTGTCATTTTACAGTAATCAACCCGAGATGCAGCTTCTCGGAGCCCCATACCGAGCTGTCTCTTCTCAGAGTCTAGTCTACCACCTTTTTGTATAAACCTCCCATTGGCTAGCTGTCAGATAAAATACATCAAGCCCACCTGTTGCTTCTCTGTGCCCCATACCCAGCTGTCTCTTCTCGGCATCTATTCTACCACCTTCTGGTCAAATACTCCAATTGGCTAGCTGTCACTTTAGAGATATCGAGCCCAGCTGTTGCTTGTCTGAGACTGAGCCCCTCACCCAGCTGTCTCTTCTCAGAGTCTATCATCCCACCTAAAAGAGACAGACTTTCCATTCGTCCCTAGTGCAGATATACTGACAAAGAGGCCAAGAACCAGTGGGCACAGAGGCTAATCTCCGACTTTCCCCTAAACCGATCTGTGTACAGAGAAGCCAATTAGTGAATGGTCATGAAAGAAGACTTCCCTCTCAACTTTAGCGGTGATCTGTTGAAAAAGAGGTAACGGGAAAGCCAAAGGACTGTTTTTTTAAACCACAGAGTAGGGCATTTAATAAAGATGATAACTAAACTCAGTTTGATAAGTCTCGAGGCTCCGCAAAAAGTGTTATGGCGCTTTACATGAGCACCAGTTACAAAAGGAAACATTCATTTTTGTTAGGCATGGAGTGATTAAGTGATTTGCCCAGAATCGCAGGATGTTTAGCGTCATTACCGGGGCAAGGGTAGATTGCTGATAGCAGCCTCCTTCTGTGTTTAAATCCACCTCTGTCAAGGCTGACAATTGGTCAAAGGTCAATTTCGTTCTGAGGTTGCCATGCAGTACGCCTATCAAGGGCACTGCCAGTGCCAGGGCATACAGGGGTGCCCTTGATTTTTTGTCCACGCAGTGTATCCAGCACTGCAAGGTGGTGAATTGTAGCAGGGATTGGTGCGTCCTGTTTATTTGTTTGTTATTAAAGTACATCTGTGAGGTACTCAGCAATGCATTGTTTCAAAGTCTGTTATGAAGCTCTGTGGTTATGATGAAGATGAATAAGCAGCTGCCTATGTTATATGACACCACTTTATTAATGTAATAACTGCACTTTCACAATTGCTTTATTAACCTTCCTGCTTTCACAAATTTGCTTGAAAATGCACCATTTGTCCACTCTTTTTTCAAAATTTTCTCGGGGGGAATTCCCCCCGAACCCTCCTTAGGGGGTTCGGGCTCGCTCGCTACGCTCCCTCGCTACGGTGCAGTGTGCTTAGCTTTTTACGCCGCACCACTTTCAAATGTCACCAGCCGCCACTGCCATCCTTTTTCCACATTCAACCTTTTTTGTGAAATCTGAAACATGAATACTTACTGAAAAAGCCCCCACTACATATGCAAAGTAGGACCAGTTACCTACATCTCTGAGGCAATGGCCAGTCACACCACAGGCAGTGGCTTCCAACATCTCACACTTTGTAAGGGCTATAATCTTGTGTGTTAGAAATAGGGGTCTCTAGTTGGCAGGGGCTTGCACACGTTCCAGGTAGGGACCCTTCCTTCTAGTCAGGATCAGGGGAATACATACCTAAAATATTCTTTTCTCAACCACTTGGTGGTTTGGCCTGAGCACAAAGCTGCCAAGGTTTCAAATTGTTTATGTGAGACATGTTCATAAGTTCAGTGTTATTATGAGTGATATTCAACTACTATTGCAAAGTCATCCTGTGCCTTGGGCAACCCCCAACTTTTTGCTGACTGAAACTGGTGGTAAATGACTCTGACTGACCCTGGGCTCTGTTTAACCAGGCCCAGGGCCAGTGCCAAGCTACAAGGAACAGGTTAGAATACAGTTAAGATAACCAACATACACTAGGGTACACTATGGTATGGTGGGGTACCCCTGTAGTTGTCATGACCTACCCAATAAGCCCCTAGTATGTACTAGGGCAGGCGATTGAAACTACCTAGAAGTCTCCAGTATCCTGGGACATGGCAGTTTAGAGGCCAGCAGATTCTCTGCACCAGCATGTGTGCAATGCTGAAGCCGGAGGTCAGTTTAAAAGCTACACTGGTGGCCAGGACAGCTTTTACACCTTAAATTGTGCCCAAACTAGCCTTTGGTGGTAGGGGCCCTTACAAATTAAAAACCTACCTTGTTTCTGCATATTAGGGACCCCCAGGGTCACCCCTAGATATTCCAGGGGTGGGGGGTTAGTTATCTATAAGGAGCACCCTTATAAAATGAGTTTTATAACTCCCCCATTGTATTATAGAGGTGCTCAAATTCGACTTTAATGCTAGAAGAATTGGGTAAGGATAATCTGCAATATTTCTGTAGATTCAGACCCCCTGAAGTCTCCCCTAGTTGCACAGGGGATGGGGGTCCGGTAGAAATTAGGGAAATACTTATAAAATATAGTTTTATAAGCCCTGGTCCTAGAAAAGTGGTGCAAGTCATTTTCCCCATTGCAAACCCCAGGGCCCATAGGTTAACATGGTAGGAAGTTATTGATTAATAAATATTGATAGGAGAGGACTAGCCAGACCATTCAAAGACTTCCCAGAATGGTAGTAGTAAATCCAACAATATGATATTGTTGAATTTTTCCTAAAGTGTACATACAAGAAGTTATGAGACTTTCTTGTTTGTAGATCTAAATTCAGCCTTTCAGTTGTCTGCCCTGATTGGTCAGAGTTAAGTGGATTAGCCAGACTGTTGGGAGGGCAGTGTGCTGGTCTATAGGAATTCCAGGCCAGGAGGTGGCATCGTAAACTATGCTCTTCAAAGGGAGAGGGGAGGCCTGGGTTTTAGCTTCACTCTGACAATCTTGACCCAGAGTCAGGGCTAGGCTTAAGGAAGGTATGTGCAGATGGTAGGGGGAGAGTCCATGGAAATTAGGCAGCCCAGGGGGTGTGTATAGCCAGCTCTTACCTCCTTGCTGGAAAATCAGCCATTATGGATTTGGAAGAATGATGCACTCTGGGACAAAATAATGCTACACTCTACAGGATGTGGTCATAACTATGAGGAGTTGCCCTGCTCTCATTAGTCAGAAGTGACCTGGTGCTTGACCCAGGGAATTTCGTATAAGTATCTGAGAGGGGCAGAGCCCTCCAGATCTGCTGCTTGAAACTGAATGAAGCAAGAAGTGCCCTGCTGAGAAGTTTTGCTGTGCAAGGAACTCCAAGGTCTGACCTATGAAGATTGCACCAAGTGAAACTGCAGCCCTGTGGATTACCTTGCTGCCAAAGGACTCAAGAGTGGAACTCCCTGCAAGCTACAGGTCAACAGAGCTCACCTGGACAGCCCCATAAAGAATTTAAAGCCTGGAGTATCAGTGGATTTGTAAGGGTTTTGTTCAAGTGGATTGCAGAATTGAAGTTTCACACTTTCAAGGACCCTCTTGGGGATTCCAGAACCTTGGACTGTGTGTTGGATACGTTGGGACCCGTAAGCAGAACGCCAGGAACGTGTTCTAACTGGAACCCGCTTGCTGAAGAAGGCGGCCCACTACAGTAGTGAGAATTCTTCAGAACAATTTATAAAGGTGTGTCCCTGACAGAGAAATCAAAATGACTTAAAGGGGCGCTGTTGGTTTCTAAGCACTAGTAAGTGAATAATATTTAAAAATTCATATCTCTGGTTCCCTACAGTGGATTATTTTCATTTTGGTGTCATTTAAAAGATAAAAATATTACCTATTTTTATAAATTGGTGTTGGATTTTTATTTTGTGTTGTGTCTTAATTATTTACTGAAATGGTGTTTTTGAATGCTTTACATACCTGTCTTTGAAGTTAAGCCTGTCTGCTCGCAGCCACGTTACCAAGGGTTGAGCAAAGGAATAATTTTCTAAGACCTATGCTGAGTCCTATCATGTGTTAGTGGCCTTATTGCCAGTGGTAGACCTACATTTACCCCTACCAATATTTCACCTTCCAACAACTACTATGAGTGACACTTTCTCGTGAGCAAAATCAAGCAATGAAGATGAGGGAAACATATATAAATATCAGAAATGACACCCATTTGAGCAACGAGAAATATCAAAAACTGCTGCGCAGTACCAGAAATGGAAGGGCACTGTGGGACCCAACTGAACCAAACAGGATGTGGGAGGCCCCAGCAGGGATGACAGGCAACTATTCCCTCTTCAGGATGCAGAATGAGACATAGCTAAGGACTTTCTCTGCTGCCACGATAAAACACACCTCTCAAGTGCATTAGGTGCATGATCTTATCTTCAACAGTGGAGACACAATACCAGTAATTAGGACAGGCTCTTAGTCCTGGTTTGTTCCAATAGAATTCTGACTCATCACAGTGTGATCATGACATTGCACCAGGTTGCAAGTATTTCCCTTGAGAACCTACTCTTACTTTGCCAGTGGAAGCAGCAAAAGTGTACCCATTTGATTGGCGCTATGCCCTCCTGGGGGCCCTCATTGCCCATTTTCATAACAAACATTAATTTCAGTGGGACATTACCATGTTTTTTGGTGCCTTTTGTGTGCCATTTTAATGGCTTTTGTGTGACAATATGAGTGACACTTCATCATGAGTGGAATAAAGCAGGTACAGTCACATAATAAGATAAAGATCACAAATCATCCACTTAAGTGCAATGTAATAATTTAGAAATTACCATAAAACATAAAACAGATTCAGAATGCAATGTTTTTTGGGATAAAAATCCAGAACTGACCAAAGGTGTCTTTCATATAAGACACAAAGCCACTTGGTAGTTATGTCTTTGGATTGTCAGTCCCCTATAACTCCCCCTACAGAAAGGTACACATATGCACATAATAATTGCTAATTGTTCTCTTTAGTACTTTTTTAATAATGTTTGATCTTCAAGCAATAGCATCAGCAAAATAATGCTTATCAGATAACTTTAGCAAGCCTAGTGTAATAAACCAAAACTGCAATATGGGCCGGGATGCCCGCCACCCCTCCCAACACCAATTCCCCATGGGAGGAGACAGACACAGGTTTGAACTTTTGGAAGGCGGGGGGGGCCTCACCCCCCCCAGCCGTATTTATTAAAATATGAAACAAAATTTAAAACTTTAAATTAAAACGTTTCATGAATCATGTACAATTTCAACTTCAATTACATTTTGATGAAGACAAGTTTTTGGCTAACCTTAACAAATCTCTAATACAAAGGTTTCCTAGCCGAGTCTAGCATCCTGAAAATTCATAACATTCTGAAATTGTACAACCTAGGCAAGGTCTTAACCGGTGACAGATCCCTACTACCAAATTCCCGCCCTCACGGTGTGAGTGGCGCATGCGCAGAGGACTTTACCCTCGCAGCCAACTGTAACTTCCCTTGTCGTGGGGGCCCCCTTTCACTCGATGCCAACTTAAGGTCGTCCGAGTTCCTGTGCGAGGTATCCGTAAGAAGGACAGCGTGGACTCCCCCCCCCTTCCCCACACTCTCTTCCGCCGGAGCGGATATCCGGCCCCCGGGAAATTCGTAAGAGGGGCATATAGCCGTCTCCCCCTGGGAGGGGCCTATGGCTGTCTCCCCCTGGGCGACCCATCCGTAGTGGGCCAATGGCCGCCTCCCCCCGGGCGCTCCCATCCATAATGGGTGGTGCCCCCCCTAGGGACCTTGAAATCACTGCTCACCGATCATGACCTTACCGCCCGACCGAAATAAATACGACAGTTGTTTTACCTACTAAGGAAAGAAAATTATGCCTAAATCTGTAACAGCTTGACAATTCACCAACTTTGACATTGCTACAAAGGGAAAAAGTCCTAAAGCACAAAACAATCTTTATTTAATCCATTCCTCTACGTTTCTACAAAGGAGAAAAGGCCTACAAGCAAATATTCTATCAATGTCATACATTCATGCTGCAAAATTGACTGTATCATTTTATTACATTCAAATACTCACCGAGAGAATTACTTTATTCCACAAAATTTGCAACCAGGGGCTGGTGGGTGGGTCAAAAAAGTGCAGCTTGTTCCCTAGAGGGCTCACGAGCGACGAGTGGTGCAGCCTTCAGAGCACAGGAACAAGAGGAAGCTTCATTGGATTCCCGCTCTATTTATCCATCTGCAGGAGGGCGGGGGCCTGCCTCAGGTACGCCCATCCGTGCACGGACTTCCGGGCGGGTGTCTGGGCCAACCTCTTCTGGGCGGGAGGGGCGTGCTCCGGCTACGCCGCTTCGGGCATACCAGCCGAGACACGCCCCCCGCCCACAATGGTTTCCCGGGGGATCGGGGCACCCATCCATACGTTCGGGGGGACAGAGTGGTCTTCCCTTTCCATATGGGCCGGAATGCCCGCCACCCCTCCCAACACCAATTCCCCATGGGAGGAGACAGACACAGGTTTGAACTTTTGGAAGGCGGGGGGGCCTCACCCCCCGGCCATATTTATTAAAATATGAAACAAAATTTAAAACTTTAAATTAAAACGTTTCATGAATCATGTACAATTTCAACTTCAATTACATTTTGATGAAGACAAGTTTTTGGCTAACCTTAACAAATCTCTAATACAAAGGTTTCCTAGCCGAGTCTAGCATCCTGAAAATGCATAACATTCTGAAATTGTACAACCTAGCATTTAGGGCCAACGGCAAGGTCTTAACCGGTGTCAGATCCCTACTACCAAATTCCCGCCCTCACGGTGTGAGTGGCACATGCGCAGAGGACTTCACCCTCGCAGCCAACTGTAACTTCCCTTGTCGTGGGGGCCCCCTTTCACTCGACGCCATCTTAAGGTCGTCCGAGTTCCCGTGCGAGGTGTCCGTAAGAAGGACAGCGTGGACTCCCCCCCTTCCCCACACTCTCTTCTGCCGGAGCAGATATCCGGCCCCCGGGAAATTCGTAGGAGGGGCATATAGCCGTCTCCCCCTGGGCGACCCATCTGTAGTGGGTACCGCCCCCCCGTGGGAGGGGCCAATGGCCGCCTCCCCCCGGGCGCTCCCATCCATAATGGGTGGCGCCCCCCCCTAGGGACCTTGAAATCACTGCTCACCGATCATGACCTTACCGCCACAGGCCGGATAGTTGACCGACTATCCGGCCCCCCCACACCTCCTAAAGGTCATGTCTCCTCAATCCCACTAGACACACTACGAAGTCTTCTATGAGTAAGTCATTCCTACCCCATCATTCAAATAACAGTGATCTCCCCGAATACACCCATGGGGAATGCTTTGGAGATGAGCAGAGCGAAACAGTTTCTCAATCTTGTTGTTGACCCTCTTTACCGAGTGGTTCAACGCTGACACAGACAAACCCTCCCGCCAAATTCTTCTGGGAATCATGTGGGACCAGGTAATCGTACACCCAGGGAGCCTCTTGGCCAACCAACTGACTGCTTACAATATGTGCTCTACTAACACCCGCCTTCCCAGTCTTACCAAGTCATTGCCTCCCACATGCACTATGATTACAGATGGCGGTGACCTGTGTCGCCCTAAGAGTTCCTCCACAAAGCTCTGAAATTGGTCAAAACAGAGGCCTTCCTTCCCATGGAAGGTCACTCTGAACCCATATTCCTCAGATGCGTGATTCGCGTCACCTGCCTTGAATATGTCCCCGGCACGCCTCACGTATGAGTGGCCCACGACCCATACCACTTGATCTCCAGTCGGTGATCCTTTCCCGCTGGTCCATTGGTGTTGGGCCGATCCCAATTTTCGCCCCGCGTTACAGGCTTGCGAAACTGTAATCCAACAAAAGACAACAAGCGTGAGTGCATTTTATCAGTCTTTTACAACATGTGCAGTCGCACATACCTCTTGAAGCAATTCGAGGACCAACGGCCTAACTGTTTCACCTCCTCTGTACGCAGAACCCGAGCCGTAGCCTCCGTAGCGGCCCCTATTCTGAATGAGTGGGTCCCAAAATCACACGGGTTCAAGCCCGCCGCTGCAATCGTAATTGCCAGCACCCTCCGAAATTGAAATCTTGTCAATGGGGTGCCGTCCTTGTGTCTAAGCAGGGTCCCCCCCCATGTTGTCAACCTCTGTTCCATGTAGGCCTCCAATACCGTACCAGACAACCGGGGTTCCCCCTGGAGCGCTGCAGCACCACACTACTCCCCAAAGCCTCCTGGTCTGTTTTTGACCTGGCTATCGAGATCAGCAGAGAATCGCCCCTTACTTGGACGTGATCCCTGCATAGACCTCCCCCCACATCCTTCTTATTCCTCGCCACGAGTTCACTTACCCTCATTGCCCCATGGAATGCCAATGCGAAAGCCGCTCGGAACAGTATTACCTCACTGGGCGAGGAGCATGTCTCATCCAGTTTCGCTAGTAGCAAGGACAATCTGTCTAACCCAATCGGGTGCCTTTTATCCTGTCTGCGACCCTCCAGGCGCTGCCAGCAGCGGAGAGCCTTCCAGACTAAGATGGAGTCCGTCGGGTCCCGTATCACGTGGAGCTGTGCCATGAATGATATGGCAGCCCTATACCTGTTGGCGGTTGCCGCCGATCGGCCTTCCTTATGAATTGCCACCAGAAATTGGAGCAAGGACTCTTCCCGCCCCCAGCTATGCCCCCCTACCGGCCCTAAAAAGGCGCAGTATGAACGGAACGCTCCTATAAGCTTTCCTCGTCCTGGGCGCTAAACTGGCTGCCACGAGGTCTTGTAGTCCGGGGCACCGATCTGCCATAGTGCTTCGGGGAAAGGTGCCGCCACTAGTTCCGCTGTGGGTAGATAACCCCTGAAAGCCTGCATGTCTCATGCAACCAAGCCCTGCTAAAACCCCCCATCACAAAGAAAACCAGACAAGGAGACAGAGCTTTCTCCTCCGTTGGCCCTGCCCTCTGGAACAATCTTCCCATTGACCTAAGAATAACCATAAATCACCTGTCCTTCAGAAAGGCATTAAAAACCCTTCTCTACCAAGAAGCATTCCTATCCATATAATCTCCCAGGTTGCTCCACTTAACAACTCTTTAGCCGGCAAAGCGCGGAGATACCCTTACGGGATTGATTCCTGCGCTATAGAAGAAATTAAAATAAATAAATAAATAAATGTGTGAACGAGAGAGTGCATCAGCTGCATTATTCAGTACACCCGGCACATGCCTTGCCCTGAATTGTACATTCAATCTCATGCATCGCAATACAATTTCTTTCAACAGTCTTAAGATCCACTTGCAGCGTGCAGCCTGGTGATTAATGCACTCGACTACTGTCATGTTATCTGACCAAAACACCACTGAGCGGTCCTTAAAGTCTTCCGGCCATGCCATCAGAGCCACCCAAATGGGGAATAGCTCCAAGAATACAATGTTACCTGTTAGGCCACTTGAGTGCCACCACGCCGGCCATGTTTGTGCCGACCACCGGTTTCCAAAGATTGCGCCAAATCCCGCGCTCCCCGCCGAGTCGGTCCACAATCCCAGTTCGTCCGACGAGGCTGGGGGTTTGTTCCACACCACTCGACCGTTGAAATCCGCCAGAAATGCCAACCAAATGCGCATGTCCTGGCGAACCTCTGCCGACAGTCTTGTGCGGTGGTGTCCTTCTTTAAGGCCCACCATAGCCTGTGCTATGGAACGCGAGAAAGGGCGAGCCATCGGCATCACTCTTAAGGCAAAATTAAGCTGACCCACTGTCTGTTGCAACTGGTGTAGGGTCACCTTTTTTTTTTGGAGACATTGTACCAAGGAAGCCCTGAACTTGGCCACCTTCTCAACCGGCAGACGGAAACACCCCTCCACCGAGTCTAGTTCAATCCCCAGAAACTCTAGTGAGGTAGATGACCCCACCATCTTACCTGGCGCCAATGGGACCCCAAAACCACGCATGAGTGTGCAGAAGTCCTGCAGCGCTTGGGCACAGTCCCGAGGGCCCGCTGGGCCCAGGAAAAGGAAATCATCCAAATAGTGCATCACCTGTCTAAGCCCTGTGGCCTCGGTGAACACCCATTCCAAAAAGGAGCTAAACATTTCAAAATAGGCACATGAAATTGAACAACCCATGGGCATGCATTTATCCATGTAGTATTTCCCTTGAAACGTGAATCCCAGCAGGCGCTGGTCCTGAGGGTGTACCGGGAGTAACCTGAATACAGATTCAATGTCTGATTTCGCTAACAATGCACCGGGGCCCAGGCGATTCAACAGAACGACTGCATCATCGAATGATGCATACCTCACTGAGCATACCTCGGGGTCAATAGCCTCATTTACCGAGGCCCCCCTAGGGGCCGATAGATTGTGGATGAGTCTATACTCCCCCGGGTCTTTCTTCGGAACCAGTCCTAAAGGAGAACACACAAATTCCGCAACTGGCGGGCCGACAAGTGGACCTGCCACTCGCCCCAAGCTAACTTCTTTCGCTATCTTTCTGGCGGCCACCGCCGGGTTGTGCTGAATAGACAGCTGGTTCTTACAGGAGGGGCTCCCCCGAAAATTGCCCGCCGGGATCCTGAAGCCATATAGAAAGCCATTCCTCAAAGTACTGGCGGACGCATGATCAGGGTATCGGTTCAGCCAAGGGGTCAAAGCCAAGATATCAACGGGCGAAGATGTTTGCTTCCGAGGCACCGCATCAATCCTGCTTGGATCCCCCCTTTCCTCCTGCACCATTGGTTTTAGATCGGCAACTGGTTTCCGGGTGTGAGGAATTCCCACAGCCCGAACAAGCGTGCCGGAACCTACACGTTCCTTGAGGCCTGGTACAGGTTCCTTTGTTGAAAACCCAACAAACCCCCCGCTTGCCTCCATTCCCGCCAGACCTGGGCTGGGGATCCCCCTCGGCACTCGCCCAAAAGGGCTGCGACGGCTTCTGATGGAATGCCCCAGAGCCACTCGTGCTTGGTACCGAAGTACCCGCCGGTCCCGGCAAGAGCTGAGCATGCCATGACACTGTATCCAAACAATCCCAGGTCAAGGCCTCGTTAAACTCCTTTGCTTTTCTAAAGGTAACATCGTAACCCTTCCATTCATTTCCCCCGTACATCGCATGGAAATTCATGATCCTGTTCTGATAACATGCTAAGTCAGTCAACACTTCTGGTTTACGCTCCCCAATAATTGCCGTAAAAATAGAAAAGGCCCTGACCCAGTTCTCCATGGTCTCATCGACCCTGAATTCCGCCATCTTGGCCCGCCATATGCTGGGGTGCCATAGATTTTTCTGGGTCTTTGCATATTCTAACTCACGATGGTCAGTCAAAAGTGAAAACATGTTAATATACTTATCTCCCCACACCATCTCTTTTGTAACCATGGGAATATGTTGCGATAAACTTTCCCGCCTTGAGGGTACTGGACCCTCCCCCACCAATGGCAACGCTCTCTTACCGGCTTCAGCCGTCTTCCCAGCCACGTCCGTTGTCTTCACCCGACCGTCAGCCATGACCCCCATCACCACCTGCGGGGGAATAGAAGGTACATTCGCCGTCCCGGCATCCCTTGACTGCCGCAACTGCTCAATAATTAATCTGGCTTTTTCAGCCGGGTCTCCCGCAGCCGCAGATCCCCCTGCTCCCTTCTTTAGCCATGGTAATACTGCCACTAACTAAAGTGCTAGTTCAGGGGGCATTTGGTCATCCCCCATTGGCGTGATCACCACGGGAATTGGCGAACCCCCATCCGGTCCTGGTACCGGGCTGGCCGCCGGCGCGACGGGAATGTCCGCGCCGGGACTCGATGGAGTTACCCCTGGGACTGGGACCTCACTGGAACCTGCCCTCCCTTTCTTCTTCTTACCCTTATCTCCCGGGGCGACGTTCGGCAAGGCCGGTCCTATGACTCTTTTAGGCCGCCCGAGGGGGCATTCTGGGCCGCCACCTGTTTCCTGACGGCCGCTAAGCCACGACCGAGCTGATCCACTTTACCCAACTTTCGGTCCATCACCGCCACTTGGTTCACCAAGGTGCGCAGCATCCTCTCCATCTTGGAGCTCTTTCCAGATTTCTTGCCAGGCATGACTTAGATCACTCCGTCCGACTTGACCCGCAAGGGTGACTCGATCTTCCACACGCCTGATACTGACAGAGAAAAACAAAGATTACAAGTTTCAAAAAAGTGCAGCTTGTTCCCTAGAGGGCTCACGAGCGACGAGTGGTGCAGCCTTCAGAGCACAGGAACAAGAGGAAGCTTCGTTGGATTCCCGCTCTATTTATCCATCTGCGGGAGGGCGGGGGCCCGCCTCAGGTACGCCCATCCGTGCACGGACTTCCGGGCGGGTGTCTGGGCCAACCTCTTCTGGCCGGGAGGGGCGTGCTCCGGCTACTCCGCTTCGGGCATACCAGCCGGGACACGCCCCCCGCCCACAATGGTTTCCCGGGGGATCGGGGCACCCATCCATACGTTCGGGGGGACCGAGTGGTCTTCCCTTTCCATTCTCAAAATAAATACTGATAAATGTAGTATAAAAAATCCATTCCTCAGTGTGTAATGTATGTTTTGTAGAATGAAGCCCTATATAAACGCTACTTTGGAGTAGCAATATTTGTCTTGAGAGCTATTAGAAATGGGGGTCTGTAGTTGGCAGTGGCTTGCACCTTTGTCCAAGTAGGAACTCTTCTTCCTAGTCAGGATAAGGGGGATACACTTCTAAAATATCCTTTGCTCACCCCTTGATAACTTGGCATGAGCAGACTGGCTTATCTCAGCGGCGGTGTGTGAAGCATTTGTGCACCCATACTGTAACACAGTAAAAATACTACAAATGGACACTACACCAGTTTAGAAAAGTAAGTAATCTTTATCAAAACCACACAAGACCAAAACAACAAAAATCCACAATACAGTAATCAAAATATGACTTTCAAAAAAGTAGAAACAGTTCTGATGAAAGCAAATTGCACTCTTCACACATAGTACCTCAGATGCGTCACATGCACAAACAAAAACTGTTAGAGGGAAGGTGATGCATCAGTACCTTATGCCAAGGTAAGTTGATGTGTTGGTTCCTTACTTCAGGGTAGGCGATGCCTCAGTGCCTTAATGCCACGCAGGTGAGGTAATGTGTCGTTGTACTACTAAAGGGGAGGTGATGCGTCGGTTTCTTACTGGGCAGGGAGGTGATGCATCAGTTACCTATTGCGGCCCCGGCATTCTAGCAGGCGTGGTGCCCAGATGCGATGCGTGAGGATCGGGTATGCATCGGTTTCTCCAACCACGGTGCCACGATGCGTTGGTTCTTACAGCCGCAAGCCGGTACAGCGTTGGAATTGGCGTGGTGATCTTGGACTGCGTAGATCAGTGCACTTGATGCAGCGGCTAGCGATTCCTCGCGGCATTACTTTTCCAGCTCCCTACAGAGGCCCAGAGCAGCTGCAGGCACCTTCTGGCAGGTCAGATCACCCAGCAGGGAAGTTAAGGGGAGCTGGGGTGTGAAGTCTTTGTATCCCTGAGACTGAAAAAACAGGAAGCAAGCTCTACTATTAACCCTTGGAGAACTTCCTCAAGCAGGGGACACAGCACACAGCAAAGTCCTTGTCCTTTCCATGGCAGAAACAGCCACTGCAGGCCAACCCCAGACAGCACACAGCAAAGGGGAAGTACTTCTCATCAGTTTCTCCAGTTCTTTACCTTGGCAAAGATTCCTCTTGAATCCCAGAAGTAATCTAAAGTTCAGGGGCATGGGCCCCCTTTTTTATATCCTTTTTTACAGCCAAAACGAGTCGTGTCCTCTCTGGTGCCCATCAGGAGGTAGAGACAGAATTGTCCCAGGCAGACCAGGCCAATTCAGGTGTAAATCCCATCAGCTCAAACCGAGTCACTTAAATGCTAAGAAATGCAACTGCTATATGAGGACTACAAACACATACTGGTAGCCACATGTGATACAAGTTATGCAATAAACATGCACACTATGAAACCAGCAAAATCAGTGTGTTTGGCCTGGTTTCAAAGTCTTAAGTTATGTGACTCTGACTCCTTATGTTGTTTCTGTCAACAGAACTTTGTAATCTAAGACATGTATTTTTTTTCCTTTTAAATACATGGTCACCTCAGTCCTGACATGCAAGTGGGTGTCTTCAGCTGCCTTGTTTTTGTGCATAGTTGTTTTTGTTTGGATTCATAGCTTCTGGGAACACTTTGCAGTTTGTTGCAAATGGAGATTCATTTTAGGATGAGGGTTATGGGGTACTGAGGTGATGAAAATAAACATTGAAAAATTTGTGCTGTACCAGTGCCCGAAGTGTCAGCAAATAGTTTCCTTACTTGTTGTCTCTTTAGTGAATTATATCCCAGAACTTGCACGTGGTGAAGCATCTAAAATAGACACAACTACAGACTTTATTTTAGGTCTAGGAGCAGGGCTAACATAGCCACAAGTCGAGAGTGTCGCGACAGGGACCTCGGGTGCTGTTCCTTACGTTTTACTGAGAGGAGCTGGGCTAGAGTAATAATTTGTTGGGGACAGTCTTCTCTACTCCGCTCATTACACTGAAACATCATCTACATGTGATGGTTACTTTCGTTAGTACTCCTGCTTATAGCATGGCATCCTCTAATGCCCTGTCAGACTATCTGACTCATTGCATGCGTCAGCATATTTTGCCCAGCCCTCACAAAGCGACTAATTGCATTTAGGTTGTCTCGAAGCGTGTTGACATACAGGCAGGGAGATGTTTTAAATAATGTATGTATATATTACATTTATTTACATTTCTTAGAGTTACAAGGCTCATTGCTATGTACAGTTGAATGAGAGATTTTTTTTCTCATGTATTTAAGAATGTCCATGTAAAAAATTAGGTTATGGTTTCAGGGGAGGGGAAGGCCCACTCGAATAGCAAACACAATTCTTGTCGGGTAAATCACAAAAGTCTCTAAATCTACCCCATGTGGCTTGGCACAAAAGCAGTCAGGCTTAACTTACAGGCAATGTGTAAAGTATATATGCACCACACAAACAGTAATAAAGTGCAAAGACAACACAAGAAAAATACTAACCTAAGTATGAAAAATAGGGTACATTTAATAAATAAAATTATACAAAACCAACACAGATCAGAACAAGAGATAGTTAATTTAAAACATTTAAACACATATAGTTCCTAAAAGCATAAGATACTTTTTCAGATATCTGTTTATGCAAGACTGGTGGAAAATCACAAGTTTAGGCTGACTGCAATAGAGCGAGACTAGGGTGACTATTGCTGACCATTGATAGGGGTTTATTTGTTTAATCCCTAGTCCTCTTTTTTACCACGACCCAGAGGCTAACTGAACAAAGTCTACTCGGACCCCTGGAGATAGTTTTATTTACCGGTTTTTGCACTTCTTTGCACTCTCCCACTCACTGGCCCATTTTCTTCGCTCATCTTTGAAAAACACCTCAGCTCCTCCCCATTGGGGAGTTGTAGCCCACACCATGGACCTTGCAGTCCGGGTGTGAGGAGGGTACCTAATGTAGAAGCATGTCACCCTCGGATGAGTGAGGGTTCTTGTCCTAAACGGATCTTGTTCCTGGCAGCTACATCACATACATACTAGTGACTGCACAGGACATAACTTAGATACATGAGATCTGTCTGTCTTGTTGACAACCAGAAGTAAACATTGCTAACTTTTTATGAATAGGATTAGCACGTTTCTGGTTTAACCTAGCCCAATAGATCCCCTGTGTGGAAACAAGCATGTGAGCAATGACCACTCTGAACAGATTAATATGGCAATTCCATGTGGGGGCATGAAAATGCCTACACTCCATTACTCTTGTTTTAATTAAAGGTGATTGCTGAGCCATGTTCTAGAATGATAGACCAACAGGTAGCGACCCTTGACCTTGCTGGTAGGTCGCTCCCCCACCACACAGCTCAGCCTGTGTGTCCTGACCCTGCCCCAGCTGCCGCTGCTATAGAAGTTGAGGTCCTCCTCCACCCGCAGGCTACCACCTGTGCCTCTTTCCTGGTGGACAGTGGTAGGCCTTAGGTTGGTATCACTGTTGCTGTCTGTCTGTCTTCCCTGTACTGCCCATACTGTCTTCTGATGTCTGTGACCGCTGTTGCCTTTCTACCCCCTGTGCCCGCATTCTTATCTGTGCCCATTCTCTTGCCTTCTGCTCCCCTGATTGCACTCGTTTTTCTTGCCTTCTGCTCCCCTGATTGTACCCGTTTTTCTTTCCTCTGCTCCCCTGATTGTACCCGTTTTTCGTGCCTTCTGCTTCCCTGATTGCTTTTGTTTTTGTGCCTTCTGCTCCCCTGATTGCACTCGTTTTTTCTTGCCTTCTGCTCCCTTGATTGCACTCATTTTTCTTGCCTCTGCTCCCCTGATTGCACCCGTTTTTCGTGCCTTCTGCTCCCCTGATTGCATTCGTTTTTCTTGCATTCTGCTCCCCTGATTGTACCCGTTTATCTTTCCTCTGCTCCCCTGATTGTACCCGTTTTTCGTGCCTTCTGCTCCCCTGATTGCTTTTGTTTTTGTGCCTTCTGCTCCCCTGATTGCACTCGTTTTTTCTTGCCTTCTGCTCCCTTGATTGCACTCATTTTTCTTGCCTCTGCTCCCCTGATTGTACCCGTTTTTCGTGCCTTCTGCTCCCCTGATTGCATTCGTTTTTCTTGCGTTCTGCTCCCCTGATTGTACTCGTTTTTCTTGCCTCTACTCACCTTTGTGCCTCTATGCCACTCGTTTCCCCCGTTTTTTGTGACCTTTTTGCCCTTTCTTGGGACATTTGTGCCTCGGTGCCACTCGTTTCCCCTCTCCCCCTGTTTTTTGTGACCTTTTCTGACCCTTCTTGTGACCTTTCTGCCTCTGTGCCACTCGTTTCCCCCCGTTTTCTGTGACCTTTTCTGCCCTTTCTTGTGACCTTTCTGCCTCTGTGCCACTCGTTTCCCCCCAGTTTTTGTGACCTTTCTGCCCTTTCTTGTGACCTTTCTGCCTCTGTGCCACTCGTTTCCCCCGTTTTCTGGGACCTTTCTGCCCTTTCTTGTGACCTTTCTGCCTCTATGCCACTCATTTCCCCCCATTTTCTGTGACCTTTTCTTTCCTTTCTTGTGACCTTTGTGCCTCTGTGCTGCTTTTTTCCTCCCGTTTTTTGTGACTTTTCTGTGCTTTTTTGTGACCTTTGATCCTGCTTTCAGGCAGGGCGCCCCCACGCAGCTGCTCGTCACCTGACTGCCTGGTTCCTGCCTCCTTGCTGCCTCCTTGTTTCCTGGGTTTTTTCCTCCCCTCTGCCCTGTGCACCAGTTCCCCCCGCCGCTCCCGATCCGACCCTTTCCCGCGGCTGCACACCCATTCGCCTCCCAGCTTCTTCTCCCTCCCAAGCCACCTCAAGCCAAGAAGCAGCCGCGCAGCGGACAAGCGCAGCGGGCGCCCATCCGCATCTGGACCACGCCCATCGCCTGAACCCCTGGACCCAGCGAACGCCACGACACCAGAATCCACTACGACGCCAGCACCCTCCACGCACTCAATGTCGGCCAAAACCACACCTGCTTCCAGGCCGCCCCGAAACGGACCCTTCTCCTACCACACTTGCAGCTACACCTGCAACAGAACCACTAAAGCTCCAAGGACTTGACCCAACCACTGCATACTCCTCAACACCTGCTCCGTACGCAAACACGCCGTCAAGCTCTGGGATCTGCACGACACCTCCGCCCCAGACGTGGCCTTCCTGACTGAGACCTGGTGAATTGATTCCTCGGTGCCCCACATCGCCATAGCCATCCCAGGCGGCTGCAAGATCACCTGCAGGGATCGCGCCAACGGAATCGGAGGAGGAATAGCCATCATCCACAAGTCCACCCTCAAGGTCGCCAACCACGCAGAGGACACCCTCAACACCGCCGAACACTTGCACTTCCGGATCCACACCAACCCCAACACCACCCTCAGAGGAACACTCATCTACAGACCCCCCAGACCCCAGGCTCAGTTCAGCGACTCCATCGCCGACCTCGCCAGAACCCACGCACTCGCCTCCACGGACTACATCCTCCTCGGGGACCTGAACTTCCACCTCGAGAACAACAACAACGCCAATTCCGCCACCCTGTTCGACAACCTCGCCAACCTGGGCCTCAGACAACTCGTCACCGCACCCACCCACACCGCCGGCCACACGCTGGATCCTGTCTTCTCCACAGGCTCCAACGTCGCCTTCGACCACACCACCGAACTCCACTGGACCGACCACCGTTGCATCCATTTCACCTTCAAGAAACCAACCACGCACCACTGCACCCAACAGCAGCCTCGCCGCTGCTGGAGCAAAGTCTCAGAAGCCCACCGACCCCACCGACCCAGACGCTGCAGCCCGAAACCTCAAACAGTGGATCGAGACTGAGCCAACACCATAGCCCCGCTCAAGAAACCCTCCAACAGCCACGCCAACAAGAGAACCACCTGGTTCACCAGCGAGCTCCAGACCTCTAAACGCTCATGCTGGAAACTGGAGAAAACATGGCTCCACGAAGGCACACCGGACAACCACGCAGCCCACAAGAACGCCACCCGCAGACACCACCACCTCATCAGATTAGCCAAGAGATCCTCCTTCAAAGACCGCTCGGATAACAACGCACACAACAACAAAGAGCTCTTCAGCATCGTAAAGGAACTCTCCAACCCCAGCGCCAACGACATCCCGCCCTCACAAGAACTGTGTGACTCACTAGCCATCTTCTACCACCGCAAGATCGCTGACATCCACAACAGCTTCAACACCACGACTGCCCCGACTACGCCAGACTCCCCCTCCCCTGTGAACACCACCGCCGCCAACCGCCTGACCTCCTGGTCCAACGTTAACGACAACGAGACACGCAAGGTCATGAACTCCAATCACTCAGGATCTCCGTCTCACCCGTGCCCACACCACGTATTCAACAAAGCAGACGCAGCCATCGCACCCCAACTATGGAAGGTCATCAACATCTCCTTCAAAACAGCGACATTCCTGGAAAGATGGAAGCACGCCGAAATCAACGCCCTCCGAAAGAATCCAAAGACGGAGGTCCTCATCCTCGAACAGACCCACTCAGCCTGGGACGATTCCTGGTGGCCGACCACACTGGGAACAGCATCAACACCCACCGACCATGCACGCAATGTAGGATTCATTCTTGACTCCTCCCTCTCCATGTCTTAGCAGGTCAACTCCATCTCCTCCTCCTGCTATAACACCCTCTGCATGCTCGGCAGGATCTACAAGTGGACCCCAACCGAAACAAGTAGAACGGTGACACAGGCCCTCGTCAGCAGCAGACTGGACTATGGCAACACACTCTACGC
Source organism: Lissotriton vulgaris (assembly GCF_964263255.1). Taxonomy (NCBI): domain Eukaryota; kingdom Metazoa; phylum Chordata; class Amphibia; order Caudata; family Salamandridae; genus Lissotriton; species Lissotriton vulgaris. The sequence goes on along the minus strand of NC_141688.1, from coordinate 189,662,166 downwards.
AGGAATCCCAGCCAAACACCTACAATGACGACAACGCATCCAAAACGCCCCCGCCCGACTGATCGTCAACGTCCCCCGCCGTAGCCACATCACCCCCCACCTTAGAGACCTACACTGGCTCCCCGTTGACAAGAGGATCACATTCAAGCTCCTCACCCATGCACACAAAGCACTCCACAACGCTGGACCAGCCTACCTGAACAGCAGACCCAGCTTCCACACCCCCATCCGCCAGCTCCGCTCCGCTCCGCTCCCCCAGCCTAGCCCCTGTCCTCCGCATCCAACGAACGACCCCCGGTGGCATATCCTTCTCCTACCTCGCTGCCAAGACCTGGAACACCCTCCCTACCCACATGCGGCAGACCCAAGACCTATTCTTCTTCAGAAGACTCCTCAAGACCTGGCTCTTCGAGCAGTAGCAGCACGGCCCCCCCCCCCCCCCTTCCCCTCAGCGCCTTGGGACCCTCACGGGTTAGTAGCGCGCTTTACAAGTACTCTGATTGATTGATTGATTAATGGGAACAGGTAAGAGCAACTGAGACTACAAGGTTCTACTCTGCCATTGGTAAGCCTGTTTATGAGTGTAATTGTCTGAAACCTGGCAGAATTGTTTAAGAGCTGGAACAGTGAGAAGTTATGCATCCTCTATGGGCCTTTGTGAGAGAGAACCATTGAAAGGAAATGTTTCTGGGAAAGTTGTTCAACAAATAGGCAGACATTAGCTGTGTCTGAGCCACTAGTTGATGGGGTTTCCATGTAGAACCCTGCTCCCACCTCTTCCTTAGTCAAATGGCTTTGGCCACATGGTAGAGGAACATATAGTAGGCAACATGTTTAGCCACCACGTACGACTACCTGCCTCTCCACTTCCCATCTGGAATAAGGTTTTTGGCAAGCACTTGATGTATCCAAGGTGGCTGCTAAACTTAGTCTGGAGGCTTGACAGTTGCATGATAGGGTGAGACTAGAAATCAGATGCTGTAAAAATATTCAAATCAGTCCCACACTACTGGGAGGCTGAGAGCAGAATGGGGTTCTGGGGCTTGAAGTCATGACCACCCACCCTGCTCTGAAAGCAGCCCCTCACCCTCTCCATTATGCAGCCTAATTTGGAAGAGTGGGTTGTCAAGTCCTGGTGGGTATTTAGAAAACTACTCTGGGACCCATAGCAACCCATGTTGTGTATATACCTACTGATAAATTAAAATGACCATTTCTCTACCTATGTAATCCACGATCCTAGATGTTAGTCATGTTGCTACCATCCTTAATATGTGTGTGACTTTCTGGTTCGAGCTGCGTTACAATAAATGAATGAATGAAAAGGCATTTCTAGAGCGCATGGCTACCCGGGGGCATCCCAGCGCTAGTAGCAGTGCAGTTTCAACAACGGGCAGTATTAAGGAAACAGATACGTTTTAAGTTGCTTTCGAAAGGTCAAGTAGTTTCGTTCCAGGTGGATAACAATAGGCAGTAGATTCCACAATTTTACAGCGTTATATGAGAAGCGACGTCCTCTGCTTCTTGTTTTTCTTATTTTTGGGACTACCGCCAGATGTTTATTATCTGACCTTAAAGATCTCTTGGGGCGATCAAGTTGAATAATATCTCTGATAGTGGAAGTGCTTTGTGCATGATATATAAGGCCTTGAAACTGGACTCTCTCTTGGATAGGCAGCCAGTGGAGTGATGCAAGTTCAGGCTTAGCTGAGAGGCGTTTGGATGTGTTCATAAGCAGATGTGCAGCACAGTTTGGTACTATCTGCAATGTTTTAATGGTTGTGAGTGGGGTTCCTAGATATAGGGCATTAGCATAATCCAGCCGTTATAAAATCAAAGCTTGAACCAGTAGTTTTCTAGCCGTGAAAAGTAGCAGGGGAAGGATCTTTCTTAACAATATTAAGATCCCAAAGCAACAAGCAGCCACCTTACCAGCTTGCTCTTTAAAATCCAGCTTGCGGTCTAGCCATACACCTAGATTCTTGATCTGGTCCTTTGGGGGAGGGCGTTGTCCTGAGACAGCTAGGCCAGAAGGACCCTATACTCAGTGAAGTGGAGTTACCCAAGAGCATCAGCTTAGTCTTAGCTCCTTTTAGCTTTAAATAAGAGTCGTCCATCCAGCTTGACACCTTTTCAAGGCATTGGGCTAGTCTCAAGCTTGTGTACTCCTGTTGATTAAGTAAAACTGACAAATTGGCTGTCATCAGCGTAAGTGGTGATCTGAATGCCAAAAGGTATAACTATTTCTGCCAGAGAACTCATGTAGACATTACTAGAGTGGGGCTCAGGGAGGAACCCTGAGGGACCCCACATCTAAGGGGCATTCGCTTAGAGCTAATTTCTTCTTCAAAGACAACTGTCGCCAATTTAATGCTGTTCCTGCCACTCCTATCTTTGGATTAACAAATGGTGATTTACTGTGTCGAACCCATTGAGTTGGATGATGGGATACCGGTCAGGGATAAAGTGGAGCAGCCTACAGAGGGCCTGTCAGAAAGCTTGAGAGCACCCTACCCTATTATATTTATTGCAATGTGAGACTACTGGAATCAAAACAGATGGAAATAACAATTGGTACATTGTTTGGGTGCTAGGTAACATGATGGATTTTCTTTCTTGGGCGCCAAGTTGGACAAATCACACTGAAAGTACCCTATCTTTGTATATTGTCAAAGGACATTGGTCATGTTTAGTAATGTCCATACAATAAAAGGATTGTCACTTGTTAAGAAGCAGGTCATATTTATTTGGTGGCTTTTTGGTTTGTTTGTTCTTAAAAGCAAAGTGGGTGGTCTTTGTTATAGATAAGGCGCCAAATAGACTCTCCAGATAAGGCACAGGTTGCATCACTAATGGATGCTGCAATTGGACTGGAACTTAATGGCGTACTCTTGGACAGATATGGTTGTTAGAAATGGGGGTATGTAGTTGCCAATTGTCTGCATCATTGTGCAAATAGGGACCCTTGCTTCTAGTCAGTGTAAGGGGGATACACTTCTAAAATAACCCCTGCTCACCCCCTTGGTAGCTTGGCATGAGCAGAAAGGCTTATCTCAGAGGCAGTGTGTAAAGCATTTGTGAACACATACAGTAAAACAGTGAAAACAATACAAATGGACACAACACCAGTTTAGAAAAATAAGTAATCTTTATCTAAACCAAAACTAGACAAATGACAAAAATCCACAATAAAGTAAATCAAATATGACTTTCAGATGGTAGAAATAAATCAGCTCAAAGCAAATTGCAGATGCAACACTTTTCACAAAAGTACCTTGGATGCGTCAAAACAAAAAGGGGTGGCAGGGTAGGTGATGAGTTGGTTCCTTACACTCAGGTACGGTAGTACATTAGTTCCTTACTCCGGGGGGGTGTGATGCATTGGTTCCTTACTGCTGTGCAGGGGAGTTGATGTGTTGGTTCCTTACCATAGAGGAGGTGATGCTTTGGTTTCTTACTGCATGGGGAGGTGATGCGTCGGTTTGTAACTGCAGCCCACAGCGATGCGACAGACTTGGCGCCTTAATCCGACGATCCGCAACGATACGTGGGTTCATGCAGCCACACAGTAGGCCTTGCGTCAGGATTGGTGCATTAACCACGGAGGACTGTGCACTCGATGCGGCATGCAGCGATTTCTCGAGCCTCGAGCAGGCCTGCGATGATTTCTTCGGCGAAGCAACGGAAACAGGTGTGGATGAAATGATCCAAAGTTCTGGGGTCTGGACCCCAGTATTTATACAGCAAAATCCTTTGGTCTTTGATGACAAATCAGCTCTATTCCTAGCCATAGCCAGTTCTGTCCTCTCTAGTGCAGCTTCCTGGCAGGAGGTGGAGACAGCATTGTATAAGTCAGACATGGCCTATTCAGGTGCAAGGAAAATCTCCTCCCACCTCTCTAAATGCAGACCGGGCCTATTAAGGTGCTAGTGAGAACTCCTCCCCTTACTCTGAATGCAGCACAGGTCTATTCAGCCCAGCCCTGATTTATTTAGGAAAGGCAGGACACACATCAACAGACCCCCCTCCCGCGATTTCCGTCTGAGAGAATGCACCTCCCCAGCCCCTGTCACTCCAAAGCCAGACTGTCAATAAACTAACCAGCAGTGGCACACAGGATGGCTAAGGAAGAAAATACCTACTTTCTAAAAGTGGTATTTTCAAACCCAGAATGTAAAAATCACCCTCACTAAAAGATGCATCTTAACATTCTAAGTTCAGGCATCTTGTTTCCACCGGCAGTAATACTCATAAGATGTTATGAGCAAATTCCCCATTATATCCTATGGGGACAGATAGCCTTACAATATTGAAGAACTAACTTGGCAGTATTTCACTTTCTGGACATGCCACACACATCAGGGCCTGTCCTATCTTTCACTTACACTGTACCCTGCCCACAAAGGCACAATGGGCCTACCTCAGGAGTGACTAACATGTAAGAAAAGAGAAGGCTAGGGTCTGGCAAGTTGCCAGGTCGATATGGCAGTACCAAACTACGCACAGACCTGCAGTGGCATATCCGAATTACATTTACAGGCTGCTTATGTGTGTGGCACAATCAGTGCTGCAAACAACCCTAGCAGCATTTTGTTTACAGGCCCTGTGTACACACAGTGCACTGTACCAGGGACTGACTAGAAAATCAAATATGCCAATCATGGAATCACCAGTCCATAACACACTTTACGGGGACAGAATATTCACTTTAGCACTGATCAGCAGTGGTAAAGTGCTCAGAGTCATAAAACCAACAAAAACAGGTCAAAAACAGGAGGCCAAAAAGCAAAAAGTCTAGGGATAAACCTGCTGGACATACCAGGTCTAACAATGGTCAATCTAGGATTCCAGCAGTAGCAAGGTCATCATTATCTATTTTGATATTATGAGTATAGCAAAGTCCACTGTATAGAGACAATGCTTTGTATTCAGAGTGTGTCTAAAATTCCCCGCAAAAATAATAACAATGCTGGAAATGGGGAACCGACCTTAACAATTCAGCCGTAAGCACGGCTGCAGTTTACCCGCAAGCGGAACACCACTTGCCTAAACCACACATATGTCTTTATCAGCTTTTTGACCATAGACTCACACATATACAAGCAAATACTCACTCACTCTCTTTTACTCCCCTACACCATTATTATGCGTGATTAAGGCAGTCGGCGTTCTAGCCATGTGAGCTAATGGGAGAGGTACCGCATGGCCTTCGGCAGGTAGGACAAACTGGTACGTGACTGGGTATGTTGGGCTTGGGCCGGGTGAGGTAGGGGTCGGTTTTAGGAATGGGTGCTGGTTTTAAGGCTCTGGGAGTAGGGCTGGGGTCAAGATACTTTTTAAGGGGCTGAGTTTTTGGACTCAGGGCAGGGGATGGGAAAGGGGCAGTTTTAAGGGATGGTGCAGGAGAGGGGGCTGGGGTCTGGGTAGTTTTTTTGGGTAGGAGGTTGGGTTTTAGGCTCGGGGTAAGGGGTCAGGGTAGTTAATGGGTGGAGAGATTACATCGCAGAAGAGCCGATTTTTAGGGGTCAGAGAAAGGGGGCTGGTGTAGGAACTTTACCGCACATATACCTTTACCATACATGCCTTTACAATGAAATTTTTTGTAAAGTCATGTATGGTTTCGGCTTGTGTGGTAAAGACGTAGTCATTGTAAAGGCCGTGTGTTGAAGGCATGTGCGGTCTTGACATTTGTGGTTGCGTCATACAACCTTGAAAACTGGTTGCAAGTTTTCAAAAATGTGCCATTTACCTAGCTACTCAATCTACCTGAGCTAAAATAAAAAATGTCAATGCAAATGCTATACTTCTTGACACTTTTTATTGGACAGAATGAAAATAATTGCAAAGATGGTTCAATGCATTGGCTGGTGAAAAGAGAAGAATACTTTGAGTCTAGCGGATCAGCATGTGGCATTAAGAACTGGGAGATGAGGCCCTATCTCAATGGTGTTGGACATATTGGGAGGAGGGGAAAGATGGCCATTTTACTGAAGCGTCACCTCATTCAACAAAAAAAGATTCACATTTACATTTGCAACTTGAAAAAGTACAATATTTCTTAAATTCTAGTGCTGAGGCTTTTTTTCCCAAGCCAGCTGTATGTAATATGTTATGTGAGACTATGAGAGTATTCTTGAATTCAACTGGGATTTAAAGTACACATTATTGGCCAATAGGCTTTGTTATCCACACAATGGCTTGTTAGAGTTGTGATTGTGTAGTTCACCATTGTTGGTGGGATGACTCTTGGGTGATTGAACCCAAGCCGCCCTCAGTGGTACCTTTACACTGCTGATGGCTTGTGTACGTGGATCCAGGCAGAAAAGAGGACTGAGACTGTTGTACACCTAAACATGCCCTTCTTCTCAATGTGACTGGGCAGTAATTAAACCTGAAGTTCAGGGAGGCTTGTATAAGATTATTTACCGCTTTAGATCGCTCGCACTGGTATTTCCCGAATGACCCACAAGACTGCAAGGAATAATCCAGATGACTGATTAGGAAATCGGTGAACATCAAAATAGCCTGCCCCCTTGAGATCTGGGAAAGATTGGTTCTCTTATTATAGTAATATATCATATTGACCCAGTTCTCAGATCCTGCATGATGTTGGAATGTTGCAGCTAATTCCTTGCACTTCATCATATGCGTGCCGTTTCACGCGATGCACGTAAAGAAGTCCCTGTATAATACAGCAGATGAGCTTTAATGTGCTAATAATTTGGCCAGTTAATATTTCATAAAGTTGAGACTCTTGAAGTTGTAATCCTATAAATGATTCATCGTGTGTTATGTTAGGAGGTTTGATACTGTTCTGCTCCACAGGCAGTGGTGCAGGTCTCTGAATACTGAGCAGAGGTGGTAGGCGAACAAGGAGATGCACATGCCCACAAGTGAAGTGTAGGCAAAACGTGTCCTGGGTACATTTAGCGTGACTTTAGTTCTCTCCTAGTAGTTTATAGGTACAGCGTTACAAGATATGTCCCTGAGGGATGTATGTCAGTGCAAAGCGATCATTTTGATCGCGGTACTTTACAACGCTGTTTTCACAATGGAAGTCGTTACAACGTCTTGCATTGGAGGGCGCTTGATTGAGGATTAAATACATTTTCCATTCCAACTCCAGCCCACGTAACAGTAGGGTAGGTGTTGGAATAGAAAATCAAACTATTCCTTAGCCAAGAGCGCCATCCACCGCAAGTTGTAGTAATGACTTGTGTTGTAATGGCTGCGTCGTAAAGATCGTGCGGTGTAAACACCGCGTTGTTAAGGATGTTTCCCGTCCCTGAGCATGTCTGTAAACTGAGATTGTAAATTAAGACCCCAGGGGTGACAAGTCACGCTTTAGAAGACCCGCTGATTGAATGATTGATTGAATTACTACATGCCTCATGTTTTTCTTATTGGCCGCCGGAAAGGGCTCCTCTGTGGGGTAGGTGGCTGGAGCATCAGGTGCCACACACCTCGGTGGAAGATAACGGCAACTGTTAAAGGAGAGAATTAGTACCTTTAGGAACATTAATCAAATTACAACATTGATTATGAACCTAATTTAAAGTTCAGCATATGGATTGCTCCGTAACAAATGTGACAGATATCCTGTTGTCGTATTATAAGTGCATTATATCCTATGGCCTTGTAATACAGCAGGCAGGATATCTATCACATCTATGATAAAGAAACTCATCTGCCAAACTCTAAATCAGTCACTAGGTTATCAAATTCAACACACATGTTCACCTTCTTGCTGATTAGAATAAGTATGCAGTAGCCTGTTGAACCATTCCAGACCAACACTAACCCTCTACAAATAAAACATTCTTTAATTGTGAAATTAAGAAACATGCTTAATAATTATTGTGCTTTTTGTATGTCACCCAACTTTCTATTTTACAAATGAGATTGAGTTGGGTCTGTGTGTTAAGAATATATCTATTTGCTGGAGCTTTTTGACTGCACACTCACACATATACAAGCACACACTCACTCACTCTCTTTAACTCCCCTACACTTTTATGTGTGCACCTAAACTCCCACACATGCAACTGCATTTATATGCAGTAAAACAAACACATAGATGCTCCTGCATTGGACTGCATACTGCGTACTCATGTACATATACACAACCATGCACCTTCATTTGTATAATATACACACGTGGACTTATGTCCCCATTGAATTCTTTTCCACACCCACCCCTTCTATCTATTATTTGGCAGGTAGCCTTTCCTGTCTTATTAGCATTCATTGACAGAAGTCTCTGCAAAGCCATTTGTTTGGTAAGTGAGGGTTCATGAATGCCGCACTTAGATCACCATCAGACCAGCAGGGCTATTTCTGTTTAGTGGCGTCCGGCACGGATCATGGGTCTTGAGGCGGCAGAGGGGTAAGGGGGTGTAAAAAAAAGCGAAATAAACAGACATTATTGTTGCATCTCTTCACCACCTCGGACCAGAACAGGAAGCACCCAGGCTCCCCTAAGCCAATCATAACGCTGCAATGCAGAGTTATGATCGGTCAGTGGGCCGTGGTTCGGCACGCAGAAAAGGTCTGGACAATGGGCATGATCTTCTGGAGAACATGCAAAGTTCACATGACTGTTTGGCCGGCCCAAGAAAGCTGGCCAATCATCAATTCACACTTACAGAGTGCCCACCAGTCCTTCCCCTGCTCTTTGAGCAGAGTAGCCCACCCCACCCCATGCCACAAATCTGGCACAGCAGGAAAAAATTGAATGATAATAACATTGAGTTATTATCATTTTATGTTTCCTGTACTCTGCTGCAAAGCAGTGGGGTGATGGCCCTCCGCCTTAGCAGAGGAGCCGCCACTGGTTCTGTTAGATTGAGTGCTCCCCTCCGAATTTTAATCAATCACTTTGAAGTTTTGCAAATTCTTTCTAGAGCACTGGTACTCAATACCCACTACCAGTTATTCGCTAATTCTCAGGCCTCTTTCCTTGCTGTTGTGTGCACATTTTCCTCCTTCCCAGGTAGGTCTCAGTGACCTGTCTGTCCTTTTCTGGTCACTCCTTTGCACATCTGACCTTTCACCTGCCTCTTCTTTGGCCGTAGTAAAGCTTTCTCCAGATGCACTGAATATTATTGGGTACAGCCACCTACTTATGTCAAGACCCTTTCACCTGTTCTACATGGGGAACTCATCTGAAAGGTGAATAGGCAGGTATACAGAGCTTGTGTTGATTGTGCTTCAATAATAGCCTGTTCAGATTGTATAGCTTCTGAAGATAACTGCTAATCAGTGGAATGTTTTGAGAAAAATAGGCACTAGAGTTACTGAGTGTATCTCTCTCTCTCTCTCTCACACAAACACTCTCTCTCTAACACACACTCTCTCTATCCCAACAAAGAAGCCACACACTGCTGGCCCCTACTGATTTCATATGTCTGATGCAAACTAATTGTCTTTGATTACTAACTCCACTCCCCTGCCAGTTGTAACTCCTAGACACTAAAAGTGACTTTTGTCTAACACAGATGGGGTCAAAGACCAAGGCTGATGTGCATTGTGAGAGAGGAGAGATGGTCCATGGTCTACTTTGGTGCTGGTGGTTCCCAGTGGGACAATCTTTGTTGGCTCCTCCTCCACGAATTCCCTCACTCCCACGCTCCACCAGTGCCCCTCATCTCTCTATAACCCTTCTCCTGCATGCATTTCATTAGTTTCATAGCTCTACTCATAGCAGTGCAGTTTGTTAGAGCACTGTACATCACACACCCATTATACAGAGCCACTGAATCAGTCTACAGGAAATGTTCCATAAAGCAATGAGTAATACAAGGTGTAGGTATCACATGGTACCATTATTAGTAGGCACTATATTTCAAGAGCATTTAGTCTGTAGAAGCACAAACTTAAAACGTACCACAGTGGTCGGTTTTACTAATAAGAATGTATTTCTACACAAAGTAATAAAAGAATCTCTGTGAAAAAAACAGTAACCCACTGAACTGTCAATATAAAATACTGATCTGTGATCTGCATGGTACAAGCTCTTTGCAGCTCGCATATTAAGGCTCTGCACTACTTTATGATGAGTGGAAACTGCCACAAGACAAATCTCTCATCTCTCTGTAGTAGGAACATTAATCACCAGAGTTATCTTGAGATTGTGATTGTTGCCTGAAAACTGCTGGACACACAAGGACCCTGTTTAAGGTCAGTGCCAGGTGCAACTGAACCGGGCACACTGCCATAGAGCCAGCCCTGGATAGTGTGGTGGCTAAGGGACTCTTTTTTTCTTCTCTAATAATCACTATACTGGTCCTTTGCAATCTTTGACTTCATAGACTATCACAGAAAAGGTAGGTAACACATGTCATGTCGCTGGTTATCCTGGGCGAGATATGCATGAACAGTTTCCAGTATAATATTTTTATAAATTAGATTTTTAGTAATCATACTAACATTTCAAAATGCCATCTATTTATATGGTACAAATGTGTGATTTCACATACATAATTGTCTTCAAAATACATCATTGTAGAACGTTGAAAGTGTAGGACCTTTGTATGGCTATGGGAAAGTGTGTGCAATTGTGTGTGATATACACATTATAATTGAGCAAACATGAAGTGTACACTCACTAACATATTTAGAATTTCTGCTTGTCACCAATTATTTGAACACTGTGGAGAGAGGTGGGTCTGTGTTAGCTCATGGCTACATAATGCTTTTATGGTGTGTGCCTATTCGTCTTGGTTGTTAGCAGGGAGAAATTAATTATATACAATTGTTAAAATATCAAGTTACATTTTAATTTGGCTGCATCAAACACAAGAATAGGGTAAATTAGATCATTGTTGACCTCGATTACAGAACTGGATTGCTGCACATATCGGAACTGGATCTGTGTGGTGGTTTGCAAACAGTTTCTGTGCAAGCCGTGGTTTCATAAACCGTAAAAGCACTGCAGACTGAAATGGAGTGTGTCAAACCTGTCTGCATATCCATAGGATTTCCGCATATTATTCAAATGCCTAAACTGCTGTCCGGGACAAAAGAGTTATCACAGTGTACCGCAAGACTACAAATACGTATTATGTCATTGTTTTTCTTAGTTATTGTTCATTCACATTTGTATAGTGCAAATTGTCCATTGGTAAGGCTTTATAAGTGGTTTTCCCTCACTGGTGGCTATTAAGCCCCAGTTGAATATTTATTATGGTTTCAGAAAATGATTGCACTTAAAATCAGAACATGTGGGAAAAATACTCCAGACAAACGCTTACCAAAATCGAGACACTTGTTCCTATACAAAACATTTTTATCCGTCAACCGTCTTACTGCCATTGGATCAAGGCTCTGATTGGCTGACTGCAAGATGAGAAATAATATTGCAGGTAGCCATTACAGGACTCTGGGACTTAGGGCCAGATGTAGGTGGCTAAATGCCGGTCGTTAACGCCGAAATTCGGTAAATTTCAGCGTTACCGACCGGTATTTAACCATTCCTAATGTAGGTAAGGAATCGGCAAATAAGGAATCGGTAAATACCGATTCCTTATTGCTATTGCATTTAAGGAATCGGAAATACCGATTCCTTAAATGCAGTGTAGGAAGCACATTAAAGAGTGCTTTTAAGCCTTAAGAAATCGGTAATTACCACCAACTTCAAGTTGGTGGTAATTACCGATTTCCTTTAAAAAAATAACTTTTTTGTTTTTTGTTAAGTGCCATGTGGCACACATCCATGCCCTTAGGGCAAGTATGTGCATCACATGTGCACACATGCACATTTCAGGGGTGCAACAGGGTGTCCTTTTGACACCCTGGCACCCTTGAAAGTGCTCCTGCTATTAGTGATGAGGTAATACCGAATCGCTAATAGTGAATGTATTTACATTCATTCCTATGGGCCTCCAAGCCCATAGAGATGAATGGGTAGGTATTCCTTATTACCGAATCTCAATTACCGATTCGGTAATAAGGAATATTAACGATTCAGTATTTTTTACTGAATCCTTACCTACATAGGAAATACCGATTTCTTAATAGTGAATCGGTAAAATTTGCTATTAAGAAATCGGTATTTCAGATTTACTTACATCTGGCCCTTAGTCCTCTGTCCTGAGTTTAGTTTTTAAAAATAATAAAAGGGGGGGGGGGGTGAGCAGAGATAACCTTCCCCATGCCCTGTGGGCCAACTACAAAAAAAAAAAAAAAAACTTTGTAATCTCGCAGGACTCCTGTGGGTAAGCAACATATTTAAAAAACACTCAAAGGCATTTTAAATAAATTACATTTACTATTATGGGGAACAGGCATGAGCGCAGCCCCCTCCCAGAACCCTGTAGAGACACTGTGGACCACATCCTGCAGGACAAAAAATATATATGGGGTGGGAGTCATGGGACCCTCTCCCCATAGGCCCAAGAGACCCCATTACCTGGGGCTAAACACAAATTACAGGGGAGGAGGGTGCACAGTCGCTAAACTTCATAAGGTTCAGATACCCCATACCCTGGGACCAGCTCTTACACTGTGTCCTGGGAAGGCCACCCCTCTCCTAAAAACATAAAAAAGGCCCCAAGTGATGGGGTCCCCAGAGCCGATAGTGGCTTTCAGAGGGGCGGGGGGGAGAGGTCTCATGCCCCCTTCCTTTTACTAAAAATGAAAGCCTGAGGGATGGGACCCCGGGGCCTAAAGAGGCACAGGGAGGGTAGTCTGCATGCCCTCTCCTCTAACATTAAGAATTGCGGCCCCAGGGATGGGGTCCCTGAGACCTTTTAAGGCTCAGGCAGGGGGCAGAATGCCCTCTTCTCCGTTAATGTAACACAGACCCTTAGGGATGGGGAATCACAGGACCTCAATGAGGCTTATGACGTAGCCTGCATTACTCACTCTTCTTTAAAAAAGAAGGCCTTAAGGGGATAGGTGCTCTGAGGCCAATATTGGCTTTGGGAGGTGGGGGAAAAATTAATTAATTAATTTTGGTTTGTAATACACTAGAATCGACTCTCGATGGAGTATCTCTGCGCAGTAGACCGCTGGGGAACCCGTCCTGGCTTTCCCTGTGAGATAGTCCCTACTGGGTATCTCCAAGGTGAAACCAGGCATCCCCGGCATATGTGAGGGGCCGTTGTGGAGATGAGGCAAGCTAATGCCCAGAGTTGCCGAGTGTGATCCCTGGTTAGAGTAGGCACCCAGGTGAGAATTATCGAATCCGCTGACCCTGGTCCACGACCCTGCCGCGTCGGGAATTGAACCCTGGTACCAGGCTGTTCTCTGCTCTCGGGTCTGCCACCTCTAACCAGTGAGCCACGCCACTCCACAAATGCCCTCCTCGCCTTAAGATTCCCTTTATAATGAAAAAAGTACCAAGGGATGTGGTCCCCTGAGGCCAATATTGGCTCAGAGAGGACGCCTATGCCCCCCCTGCCCATTTAGTAACTGTTTAGGACCCAGGGGATGGGATCTCTAGGTCCTCTATTGCCTCAGGACAGGGGGCAATATGGCCCCTCCCATTAAATTAAAAAAGAGTTCCTGGGGATGAGTTAATTCTTATAAGCTGTGCTACACCTCATACCAAATGCATTGTACTTGCTGCTGTCGCAGTACAAAAGTTGCACAGCAGCACACATGGTGGAGCCCTGCTATGTATGCCATGTATGAATGAATGTATGCTTAGGGTGGCACAAGCATGAAGATTCGCATTGCCTCTCGCTTCTTAAAATGTCATACATCATACTGGGATAGTGGTGGAGGGGTTCTTCCTCATTTCAGTCCTACAGATCCAGGGCTAGTACTTTTGCATAGCATCCTTTACACTGTGTTGGTTGGTACCACCTTTAGTTTTTAGGTTGAATCGAAACAGCGCTTGCACTGTAGGCGATCTGTTTTATGTACTTTGTGGAGTATGACTCCTCCCTTGCTTGGGATTGGCTTAGCTGTGTGTCATTTAAAAATGTGAGTGTGTTTTTGGCTGAAGGGCGCTGCATGCCCGGCCTTTTTTTAAAGTTAGCTCCTATGAGGTATTGCTTCGGGAGCGAGCAGCGGCGTGCACGCTGCTCACGCTGCTCTTGGTACTTTAGCTTGTTATCCTAAAAAGCGTGGGTGCAGTAGGCAATCTGTTATATGTACTTTGTGGAGTATGACTATTCCCTTGCTTAGTATTGGCTTAACTGTGTGCCATTTAAAAATGTGAGTGCGTTAATGGCTGAAGGGTGCTGCATGCCGCACCTTTTTAAAAAAGTTAACTCCCATGGAGTATTGATTCGGGAGCGAACAGCGGCACGCGCATGCTGTGCACGTGCCTTCAACTTGTTATTTCCACATTGTCACCAGCCCCACCCTCCAAACCTTCCTGAGCTCGGCCACTTCCTCACTGGCTCCTTGTGTGGAAGTCATTTGTTAACATTCTATCACCCTTAAGCATGGCGTCTGCTATTGGCACATTACTGAGCTGAGTTATCACTTGCGTGCTTCAAAAAAACTGAGCCTGACTCTTCCAGGACGTCCGTTGTTATAGGCCAGGCTGTCATTCGGAACTACACTTCCAGTGAACCCGCATATCTCCTGCGCTCAAGGGAGTATAGCCGGGCACGCAGCCTGGCTGTACTACATTTCCCGTCAGGCACACTGCCTCCAGGGCCAGCTCAATGGTAGCTTCTGGCAGAAGAAGCCGGTGGAGATAGGGTGCACCTCTGTCTGCCCCCATTCATTCCTGCCTCAGGCATGGAGGCGCTGATTCCCATCAACAAAGAGCAGGATGTCTTCAACACAGTGGGGGCTGATGTCATCCAGCTGCCAGAGATGGTGGTGGTGGGGACGCAAGAAAGCGAGGGGATGTTGAGGGAATGTAGCAGAGGATGTTTTTAAGGGCACAGTGGAGGCAAGATGTCTTTGTGGGAGGGAGAGAGGGGGTGTGGTGTTGATAATTATATTTAAACAAAATATGATTGATAGATGTTGTAAACAAGAAACAAACTATGGATATTGGGGGATCTCCAGTTATTGTCTTGCACATAGTTTATACTCAACCCATTGGTGGGAAATGAGATGCTGTAAATTGTAAATTTGTAAATTGATACTTGTATAGCGCACTACTAACCCGCAAGGGTCTCAAGACGCTTGTATGAATACCGCTGTGGAACCCATCCTAGCTTTCCCTGTGAGACGTCCACTCCTGAGCACCGCCAAGGTGGAGGTCAGGCATCCTTAGCGTTGTGGGGGCCGTTGTGGAGATTAAGCAAGCTATTGCCCAGAGTTGCAGAGTGGGACTCCATGATTGGAATAGGCACCGAGGCGAGAATTATCAGGTCTGTGGAATTTTGTGCCCAAGACCCGCCGAGGCAGGGAATTGAACCCTGGTCCCGGACTAGACCTCTGCATTAGGGTCTGACGCTCTAACCATTGAGCCACACTTCTCCACTGGCACTTTCTTTGGTAAGAGAAAAAATAATAGGAGTGAATGTTGACCAGTGGCAACTAAAACCGATAAACACTAGTATGCAGTCACAGATATAGCTGCCTTTATTTTCTCTGCAGTTATAATATAAGCAGACCGACAGTGTATCACGTGCGTCCGCAGTAGCTGTTTGTAACTGTTTGGCGGTGTGGAGCAGTGTCACATTCTCTTAGTCAGTAAAGCAACCGCTGCTGGTAGTGCCTAATAAGATTGTGCTGCTAAGGGGATGCTGCTGTTAAAGGAAATACAACTCGAGGGCGTGCCACTGAGATTTTGGGGCACTGGCCAAGCTGCTGAGGACACGAAGTGGCTGCTGATGTGGAGAAGAAGCCTGTGATATTGAGGGGTTCCTGGTTTGGTGCAATTAATGGCTCCTGCTGATTGTGAGAAAACATAAATAACCTATTTTACCAAGATTTTCTGCGAACGTGTGTGACTTATGAAGCTTTCCTAAATTTGCAATTGTGTCTCACCTACTGATAAAAGAGTGTGTGAAAAGGGCCCTCTTTTGGGACCCTTCAAGCAAAGAACAAGTCCAAATGAGTAGGAGACAGGTTTCGAAGGAAAATGAACTACTTTAGTGAGACCAGTGTTACTATATATATAATTTTTTTTTGCAAAGAATGGCTAGCACAACCAAAGACTAGGATAATGAAATATGTATTAGTAATTGCTGGTGAGACCAAGGGGTGACATGTAGACCTAAGCACCAATCCCATATCCCATTTAAAATCTGTTGTTTCAATGGCTAACCAAAACAAACATTTGTTGGTGCCTCTGATACCGCTATTTCCAGATTGCGTACAGCTTACTTTTTATGCTTTTATATAGTGGCGATTTAACAGCTGTTGATAGCAATGTGTGCCAGTTATGTTTCGAGAAGAGTTTGAAGGAGAGACAGAAGTGGCACACTGCCTCGCCGTTTTCTCATTCGACAGTTCCTGTCTTTCGGATGAGCGCTTCCATTGTATTGTATTTGTGATGTATGCATGACAAAGGACCCGTTGGTGTAAGTGTGTTTTTGCAAATCGGTGCTTCTCTGTTGGCACCTCTGTGTATCTGAGTGGCATGGGCTGATTGACAGCCCCAGGCCATTGAGAGGATCGCAGATGGTCCTGCTACCACACAATAGGCATTGTGTATACGTAACCGGCACCCTGTGATGGCCAACACCTAGGCAAGGGATAATAGACCAGCTTTCTTTTAGTTTTTCTTAAATACTGATAAGGCTAGGAGGTCGTCAGAGCGCTGTACCTTTGGATCGCATGGTTTGCCGGGAGACACATACGTGCAGTTCTGATGAATTAAAGGGCTAGAAAAGTCATCTGTTTTCGTATGAACAAGGGATGAGCATATAGTTACTGAGAAATAATAGTAGAAAACAAATCACACGTTCCTATGTAGAAATAGTCATGTTCAAGCATCCATTGCATATTTACAGCAGATGTGGGTGCGCCACAAAATCAAAAACAACAGCTGATGGATAGAAGGCAGAACAATTTCAAACATTCACCCCAGTACATGTCTATGTGCCGAAATCCATTGCTATTTTGCTCACCATGCCATTCCAGTTTGAACCCAGCCATATGCAAATCAGTCTTGACCCTGTGCCTCATTAGGACAGTCCAGCCCAAACTGCCAAGCCAGGTCCTTTCTGGACTGGAAACAAGTATCCTAGGACCGGTTTCGGGGTTTCACCCCTCTCCAGCCAGGATAGCTTGTTTCCTGTGGCATGGAGAGCATGGAACCCACATCTGGGCATACCTGTCCTACTCGGGGTGACAAATGCAAAAACAACAGTTGATGGACAGAATGCAGAACTATGTCAAACATTCACCCCAGTACAGAGATCTGGGCCTAAATACAATGTTTTTCTGCTCACCATGCCATTCCAGTTTGAACCCCGCCATATTGAGGTAATATAAATTTTATGGTCATGTTGTGTTCCCTAGCGAGTACCCCACCGACTCCATGTACGAGTTAAAAGTGCATGTAACTTCCCTCCTGTACCAGCTATGAAGACGCAAATACATTTGCGTCCAACGTTAACTTGTCCTCTTTCAGACCCACCATGAATGGGTTTGATGGTCCGTTCCTAAGTATGCTATGCCAACGTCTTTTTGAAGTGTACTCCTACGTTTTTCAGCCTGGCTGAAAGTAGGCCCTGAATCTCTGCCACCGAGCCTCTTTTCTGGCTTCTGACTGCGAGGGCCTCTGCCCAAGCAGCCCCCGTACCCGTG
Source organism: Lissotriton vulgaris (assembly GCF_964263255.1). Taxonomy (NCBI): domain Eukaryota; kingdom Metazoa; phylum Chordata; class Amphibia; order Caudata; family Salamandridae; genus Lissotriton; species Lissotriton vulgaris. Next base: position 189,644,496 of record NC_141688.1, on the reverse strand, counting down.
AACTCTGACTTACTTCTAGCGCGGCCCTCCGTGCTCAGCTCAGCCTGCTGCCTGCCAAGATTGACTATAACCTTCGAGTTATCTGTTTTCCTCCCCGAAGATACATTCCAGCCTGCTAGCTTCAGTAAACATCCTTCCTCAGCTACAGGGCTAAAGGGCCGACCTGTCTTTATGCAAGTAATTCATAGCCTCTGTTGCCATGCTTCCATGGAAGGCCCCATGCCCCCACGCTTCTCATACAGACACTCAGGCGCTTATACACGCACTCACAGCAAGTATAGAACAGCTTCTGCTCTAGAGACCTTTCTGCCCAGATAGCTTAGTTCCTAAACATCAGATATCAGATATGATAGAAGCACAAGTTGATCTGACATGCCAGACTTCTGTCTCTTTCCGTCAGTGTAAATGTCAAGTCCCCTGCACCCCGTCTATCACACGTCATGCAGCTGCGCGCGCATCCAAGCTTCCGATTTCCGCTGACATTGCAACATTCTGTTAGCACCACCCCTTGGTGCCACCCACTTGCGTCACCTATCAGTGACGTTTCTAGCACACACGCCTAGTTACGCCTAGTTTACGCCTCTTGATGATGTACTAGCACCACGTGTATACTGTTATCTTGTCTTCTCTCAGCTGTTACGCCTCTTACATTGAACATTATGATGAAAATCAAGTATATAAGCTATGTATTGTCAATAAACGTTGGCGCGCTCATCTATCCCTTCTGACATCCTGTGTGGTGGTCAGAACATGATATCCTGATTCCTTTATGAGGAATAAAACCCTTAGAAACTCTTACACCACGGACTCTGTTTTCCTTCATTCCGATTGAGTTATTATTGATTAAGTACTTACCTGCATAGAAATTAAGAGAGTAAATCAATTATTTACATCATTTTGGCGCCCGAATAGGGACCCCTCCCCCACCTCACGCGCCGGAAGGTGCGTTGCAATCCGTGTCCCCTGCCATCAGTTAGACGGACAACACGTGTACTGGCAGGATTTCCTGCATCCCCCTCTGACACACGGAGGTGACGAAGACTGCGATCAGTGCCCAGACGAGGCGGTGAGGAGTGCGGAGGATCCCGACCAGAGCCCAGCCGAAGGAAGCAAGGTCCGAGGTGTGAAGAGGCCCACCAGTTTTCCGAAGTTTTCCGAAGTTTTCCGAAGTTTTCCGAAGTTCCGAGTCGAGTCCAGTCGAGTTTCCGAGGCCTTCTGTTTTCCGTGCTTCCCGGTGAGTACCATTGCTGGGTCGTATCTAGACGGGTTTGGGTACGCAAGTCCGGTCTGCACTGTTTTTAGGCAGTGTATCTGTACTGTTTAGCAGTATATAAAGTATTCCGAATTTCTGCACTGTTACAGCAGTGTATCTGTATCGTTGAGCGGTACATTTAGAGTAGGGGGAAGTTAGCTATGTCTTTAAATGTTTCATGTGATTAATGTCGTGGTATGAATGTGATTGTTTTTGTGCATTATTGTGTTTTTGTATAAATAGTTACAGTTGACATTAAGTATTAAGGATCAAGCATTTCAGTATCAAGTAGGCACAATGCCGTTTTTCAACAAATTAAAGCAGATAGGAACTAGGAAAGGGATGTTAGAGGAAGAGATTCCAATCCCCCCTAGGGACACTCCAGGTAATTTCATGTATAATAAGCATGGCATAGACGCCATCCTGTATCTAGAGTTATGGACCGATTATACCAAGCACTTAGAGGAAAGATACCGATGGCCAGTTAACGGAACATGGGATGCCGAGTGCATCATAAAGGTAGAAGAAATATTACGGAAAAAGAAAGCTAGACAATCTCAGAAAGACGCCATAGAATTTTGGCGTAAGGAATCACGTAAGCGTGCTGATAGAGCACTCCGTAGAGAAGACAGGCTTAAAGCATCAGAAAAGGCCCAAGAAAACGAATTAGTTACTGAGGGAATTCGAGTAAAAGTAGAACAAATAGATCGTATCCTGAATGGCAAAGTGAACAACATGTATCTTTTGGCCGATGGTACCCCTGACGCCATTTCAGAAATACCGAAAAATTTGCCGTCACCATTAGTTCCAACTAAAGTAATGCATAAGACTACTAAAGACATATTCCTAAATTCATATCTCGAAGATGTAGCGCCAGCTTACACCAATCTGCCTGTTCGTGCCCTGCCTACTGACAGGGCCGGGGGTGGTACTGCCCCCCAAGATCACTCTCAGCCGACACCGAAAAAGACTAGTCCCGTTCCGCCAGCTCCGCCACTTCCCTCACCTAAAACTGATCTGCCGAAACCACTTCAATCAGATCCTACTAAAAGACAAATTCAGATACTGACTACACACAGAGATAATGCCCAAGTTTCCGCTTCAGGAGGTGCGACCGCGGGTCTCCAGACCCCGCCACCGACTCACAGATTAAATCTCAGAGGTATGCAGAGTCCTTTTACGCACAGATCCCCCCGTTCTTCTAATTCATCCCGTCTTGATGCACTAAAAGAAAATATGTCAGTTTGTAGATATGATCCAGAACCTGGACAGGACGACTTAATGGTATTAGCGTCTTTACGGTTAAGATCTGCTACTGATAGTTTGTTATGTTATGCAGGAATGAAGGAGCACCTAGATAGAATATATGAGTTCGTTCAAACGGGAAAGGACCCCGACAGTATTAAGGATGCCCTGGAGAAACAGAAAGTTACCATGCAAGCACTGATACTACGATTTTTCATAAATTGTCTAATAAGAGAACGAGACAGGCCCGGAACAGAGCAGAGTGAATTGGATGCATTGAACAAGTGGGGTCAAAATATAGCCGATGGAAAACATGACAGACAAAATTGCATAGAGGCCATGTATAAAAAGATTAAGAAAGTAGTGATAGCAGTACACGAGAAAGAGAAAGAAAAGGCTCCCTCCGAGGAGGAAGAAGAATCTGAAGAACTAGAACCGACTACAAGCACTATAGCATATGTAGGTAAGGGAACTTATCTTAGGAAGGGTATCCGTCCAGAAAGCAAGAGAGTTTTCTTCTCTGCCTTAACGAATCCGAATTCTGCTGAACATCAGTTCCAGGAAACTGATAAACGGCTTCGAGATCGAGTTGGGTACCATGTACTCAATTCTATGGATGAACAAGAATTAGCCCGATCAGCGGTATCATGGGCCGAAAATGCAAACATATATAATGATGACACCGTAGCACAGACATTTCTGAACCTCTCCCCCGACGAACAGAAATTAGCAGGTATATATATGATTCAGCACCTTCTCATTAAGTACAGAAAACATTATTCCGATCCAGGTCCCTTACATGAGACACTAGAAGCACTACTGATGGATAGATGGAGAGGCCTAAGCACTAAATTAGTTCAAATAATTCTAGAACAACGACGCAGATATGACACCTTTGTAAGTCCTGAATATGTTCCCGCCCCACCTCCAGAAAGGAAAATGTACCATATGCAGTGCGGGGGTGGTATTGAGAGTCAGAACCCCTTACGGGAAGTGCACCCTGTTATGGGTGAGGATAAAATTTTGAAACGCGTGTATGTACACACGCCTCTAACTAAATTAGAACTGTTAGAAATGAAGAAATTAGTACCGTGCCATGACAAAGACCCTGCAGGTTTTCATAGAGAGCTCAAAGACATGTTACTGATGGGGGACTACACATATGATGATATCATGAAAATGTTGAAAGTATTATTGCCTACGGGTATATTCGAGAAATTAAAGGAAAAGGACTGGGAGGTGGGAGACGCAAAGATTGCCTGGGCAGAAATAGAGGATGAAGAAAAGAAACGGGTTCCAGGGTTAGGCCTTGGGGACAAAACTAAAGCATTACCAGGTTTAATAGTACAGGTCCTGCCCAGATTATTGACAACTAGAAAGGAGGATTGGGATGCAATCTCGTCCTGTAAACAGAAACATGATGAAGATACTAGCGACTTTTATTCAAGATTCGAGAAATGTTTTATTATCAATAGTGGCCTCCAGCCAAGTAGCGAGTCGTACCCACATCTTTTTGTATCAAAGTTAGTCGAGAATTCCCTACCGTTAGTTAAAAATAGAGTGTATAAAGTCGAGAGTACATGGCAAGCAAATACGCCATCCCAGATGTTACAAATGTTACAATATCACCAGAATAGAATTAGGGAAGAACAAGATCAGGAACAGAAGCGCATGAAAGACACGAAAATGAAAATGTTAGTAGCCCAGACGGTCCCATCCGACAGTCACAGGAAAGGTACGACCCAGACAAGTCACGCTGCAGCTCCTGTTAAAGGGACATGCAATTATTGCAAGCAGCCAGGTCACTACGTACACGAATGTGCAGTTCTGAAACATAACATAGCGACAGGTAAAACTAAAGAGAGACCGCATCCGCCTAGACAAGACCATAACCAGCATCAGTCTACACAGAATACACAGCCCATGCATGCATCCGCACAGACAGCACAGACCGTAGCAGTACCACAGCCACAGCCCATTGCTGCAACTCAGCAAGTCTCACAACAGATGTATCAGTATGCCCAGTCTGCTTACCCCGAATATTCCCGATATACATGAAACAGCCTAGAGAGGGAAGGTGGCTTGCCTCTTATCGAGATTCCTGTAGATCAAGAAGGTCCTTATGTACACAGTCAAGTATTGGGGAAAGATAGAAAGTTTTTAATTGACACAGGGGCAAGTCGCACTACAATAAGTCATGACGAAGTTCCAGGGGCACCCCTCTCAGGCTCACAAAATGTTTCCCTTGGTTTTTCAGGACAACCTATTGTAAATGAAGTCTCAGAACCAGTTCCCCTGGCTGTGGGTCCGTTATCACGCGTTACAGACCTGTTACTAACAAAATCATGTCCGGAAAATCTGTTAGGAATTAAAACACTGAAGGCTCTAGGGGCTATAATATGCTGCTCCCCGGAGGGAGTTAGACTCTTTCTGCGGGATTTCAAGGGTCATTACGTCCTTCGTGAGTTTGACGTCAGATTGAAAAATGTACCTGATTACTTGTGGGCAAAAGGCCCAACTGATGTAGGATGTATGCACATTACACCATACCGCGTTACCCTCAAGGCAGGTGTTGTATTACCCAGAATCAGACAATATAAGTTACCACCCGATGCTGTAGCGGCTTTACTGGAAATCATTGAAGAGCTCATTGCCCAAGGAGTGGTCGTCGAGACCGACTCCAATATCTGTAACTCACCCATCATTCCGATTCTTAAACGTACTGATCCCAATGCACCGCCAGTATATCGGCTGGTGATTGATCTTCGAGAATTGAATAAATGCATTATCCCACAGTACCCTGTGGTCCCCGATATATCATCTCTCTTGACTGCTATTGATTCAGAAGCAACGTTCTTTACTGTAATTGATCTCAAGAACGCCTTCTTCAGCGTGCCTATTGATCCAGAGAGCCAATATCTCTTCGGATTCTGTTTAAATGGACGCAGTTTCAAATTTTCGCGCGCACCTCAAGGATTCACAGAAAGCCCCAGCATCTATAGTCAAGCACTGAAAAGACAACTAGATTGTATTCAAATGCCAGTTAACACCGCTTTACTACAATACGTCGATGACCTGCTGATCACCGCACGAAGTGAGCCCGAATGTGAAAAAGCATCACTGACAGTTTTACATTTCCTGGCCGACAAGGGACACAAGGTGTCTCCTTCGAAGCTACAATTCTGTGTTCAGCAAGTTGTGTACTTGGGTCACTTGCTGTCCAAAGTGGGGAGACAGCTCACTCCCGATCGCATTCAGTTAATTGTGAACATGCCGCAACCCAAGACACAAAAGGAAGTACGGGCCTTCATAGGCCTCACCTCGTACTGCAGACAATGGATTCCCCAGTATGCATTTCTAGCTAAACCACTCATCCAGTTAACGACACAGGAGGCAGCGACTTCGACTGTCCTCCCTTGGACTCAGGAACACACACAAGCTTTTGAAGAATTAAAGAAAGTTTTATGCCAAGCACCAGTTTTAGCGACACCATGTTACAGCAAACCGTTTACACTTTTTGTTACAGAACGTGATGGCACAGCGTTGTCTGTCCTCACTCAAGACCAAGCAGGTTCACATAAGCCTTGTGCTTATTTTTCTAGTACATTGGATTCGGTAGCTCAAGCACTCCCTGCGTGCTTAAAGTCAGTAGCAGCAACAGCGTTAGCAATAAGACAAAGTGATTCAATTGTTTTAGGTCATCAGTTAACAGTTCAAGTACCACATTCTGTAGAGGTTTTGTTAAACAGAACCCAGACTCAACACTTAACTATAGCACGACTGACAGGTTATGAATTAACACTATTCCAGCCACACATAGAAATCAGACGTTGCAGCATCCTGAACCCCGCAACACTGTTACCTACAGTTATGACAGATCCAGCTCCGCATGATTGTATAGAAATAATTAATGCAGTAACTAAGCCTAGACGAGACTTAACAGATGTCCCATTGACAAATCCAGACCTGACACTTTATGTGGACGGTTCATGCATGAGAACAAGTACAGGAGAATTAGTGGCCGCGTACGCCGTGACCACTGAAACTGAAATTAAAGAAACACATCGTATTGACACCCTGTCTGCTCAAGCAGCAGAGCTCATCGCTCTGACTCGAGCTTGTATTCTAGCCAAGAACAGAAATGTTAACATATACACAGATTCCCGCTATGCCTTCGGAGTTGTACACGACTTCGGAGTCCTCTGGCAAGAACGAGGTTTTCTGACTTCTCATGGGGCCAAGATACAACATGGCCCCCTTATTCAAGCACTGTTAGAAGCAATACATTTGCCCTCGGGCATATCAGTCATGAAGTGTAAGGCACATACTAAAGTCACAGATTCTGTTTCCCAGGGTAACGACCTGGCAGACCAGACAGCAAAACATACAGCATTGACTCACTCCCAGACTACTGATGTGACAAAGACAATAGTACAGACCCAGTGTATGGCAGTTAGAGATCCCACCCTAGATGTAATTGATATCCAGACACATGCTACTCCAGAGGAGATAAAGAAATGGACTGAACTAGGAGGGATTCAGACAGATCAAGGTTGGGTGACGAAGGGAAAATCTATATGGTTTCTCCCCGACTCAATGGTTCAAGTCATGATAAATACAGCACATAGTCCTGCCCATCTTGGAGAGAAAGCCATGTTAGACAGTTTACAGAATCTCTGGTACAACAAACACTTACGAGCAGCAGCAAAACAGAAAGTGCGTACTTGCATGATCTGTTGTCAGTTCAATCCAGGTAAAAGCGTCCCTGTTGAGCAAGGTGGATTTCATCCTCCCGATCACCCTTTTGAAGTCCTCCAGATGGATTATATCCAGATGAATAGCTGTAGAGGATTTAAGTATGTCCTTGTAATTGTTTGTGCTCTGTCCCGCTGGACCGAAGCATACCCAGTCCCAGACTACACTGCTCCGACCACTGCCAGACAGTTGGTTCGTGAATTCTTCCCACGGTACGGTTTGCCCCGTGTCGTGTACTCAGATAACGGACAGCCGTTCTCGTCCGAGCTGATGAAACAAGTTTCCCTCTTGCTAGGATATCAGTGGAGGTTCCACTGTGTCCGACATCCCGAAGCAGCTGGCCTTGTAGAAAGGCATAATCAGACACTAAAAATCCGTCTTGCCAAGATCTGTCAGGAAAAAGGGGTCGACTGGATAGTCGCCCTGCCCGTGGCACTATTCTACATGAGAATGGTCGCCCACTCGAGATCAGGGCTATCCCCGTACGAAGTGGTCTTTGGCAGACCACCGAATATGTGGGGGACGCCCGTTCCGAAAAAGATCACTGATATTGATTGTAACATGTTGACAGATTACCTTGCCTCCTTGATGTCTGCACTCCAATCATGTCGTTCACAGGTTGCCGCAGCCTTCCCTGACAACACCGATGTAAAGGCGCATGAGGTCCGCCCAGGTGACCTGGTAGTCGTCCGGAATTTCGACCGGAAAAGTCCGCTGGAGCCCCGCTGGAAGTCTCCAAAGACCGTTCTGCTTACCACCAGGACCGCCGTGAAAATCGAGGGGAGAAAGGGGTGGGTCCACACGAGTCACATCAAGCTATGCAATGAACTAAAAAACGGACTGAAACAGGACTCTGACTCGTCCACCCCCACCAAAGACTGTGTCGAAGCACAAGACGTTACTGTGCCTAAAAGAGAAAAGACTCCTCAAGAACTTTACCGAATGAAGCTTCGATCTAGCAAGTCAGACAGTTTAATTGTTTAAGTCCTCCCTTAGGTGAATCGGTTAAATAGTTTCTGACATGTATCCCCTAGATCGAGTTAGAGAGAGAGAGGAAAAGAGAAGAACATATTGCAAATCACTTCGTAGTCACTGCATAGTGACACTAATAATCATGTTTATTCTGAGTATTCTAATTATTATTGCCAGCATTCTGCTTCCTATGTACTGGCCTATTTTCAGGCGTGAACAATCTGCTTACAATGTCTCTGCTGAACACACTTTTAGTGAACTTCCCGCACATGAACTCTCTTACAGACTTGCGCTGCGCAACAATACATTCATTAGTATGTTACACCATTCCCATCAGACAAGTAATGCTACAGACTGTTGGATATGTGGCCGACTCCCTCCCTACCAGAATTACAAGGGAGCTCTGCCCCTCTTTCCGTACCCATTCACTCACAATGGCTCCTGTGGAGCATGGTTTAAAATAATTAATTCTTTGGATCCTGATATTGCTGTTTTCGATGGGGGCTGGGTTTGGGGAAACTTGAACTTAGTCCTGCTCAACGTCTGTTATCCTGATCAAGAAGGACTTCCCACTCGAATAGGAACTGATCTAGAAAATGAAGTATATGGATTAGGTAATTACACAATTAGCCTTATGATCCTCACTGTTGAATCTGAAACTGCTCCAGTTCTGCCCCATATGTTAGTATTACCAGTCACAGGTGAATTATGTGTTAGCAAGATAGGTTCAGTACACGTAGGTCATAGTAAATGCACTACTGTGGTCGAGTTCAGTGACCATGGTAAATCGTCTTTTAAAGCTACCAGTCATTCCTACTTTGTTTGTGGTCATACCGCATACATACGTTTGCCTCCAGATTGGGATGGTACCTGTTACATTGCCTTCCTTCTGCCACCTGTTTTCCTAGCTCCTCCTGATTACCATAGAAATACGAATCTAGCACCGAATAGACCCAAAAGAGATATTCCCCTTGTCGACTACACAGAAACGGCATGGGAACAGTACACTGATTTCAATAAAGGATTCTTTTTCTTCCTAGGACCTGTCCAAAACAGTAAATTAATACGCAGATTAACGAGAACACTCGAAGCAGTAGTGAACGAAACTGCCTCCGCTCTAGGTAACTTAACAGAGGAGCAGTCTGCTATACGGACTGTTGTCCTTCAAAATCGTCTTGTGATTGACGTCATCTTGGCAGATAGAGGTGGAGCTTGTAAGGTCATCGGGTCAAGTTGCTGTGTTTTCATTCCACAAAACGCACCATCTGTCTATCAAGCTATCACCCGTTTACATAAAATTGCAAATCAGATACATCAGAATCCAGACACCTGGACTTGGTCCGGTTGGTTCTGGACTACGTTGACAGCTTGGGGATGGAAGATCTTATCGTTCCTAGGCATTGGCCTTGTTATAGTATTCAGTTGTTGCCTGTGCCTGCAGTGTGGGCCAGCGATATGTGGACTGTGTGCCACATCCTGCATTGAGCATTCCAGTTGTCTCTCAAACAGTCAAAGAAAGAAAGACGAACATATAATGTTACAAGAACAAACTGATCGATTTATGAGGATCGATATATCATGAAGGGTCCGTAGGGAACAAGGAGGGAATGAGGTAATATAAATTTTATGGTCATGTTGTGTTCCCTAGCGAGTACCCCACCGACTCCATGTACGAGTTAAAAGTGCATGTAACTTCCCTCCTGTACCAGCTATGAAGACGCAAATACATTTGCGTCCAACGTTAACTTGTCCTCTTTCAGACCCACCATGAATGGGTTTGATGGTCCGTTCCTAAGTATGCTATGCCAACGTCTTTTTGAAGTGTACTCCTACGTTTTTCAGCCTGGCTGAAAGTAGGCCCTGAATCTCTGCCACCGAGCCTCTTTTCTGGCTTCTGACTGCGAGGGCCTCTGCCCAAGCAGCCCCCGTACCCGTGAACTCTGACTTACTTCTAGCGCGGCCCTCCGTGCTCAGCTCAGCCTGCTGCCTGCCAAGATTGACTATAACCTTCGAGTTATCTGTTTTCCTCCCCGAAGATACATTCCAGCCTGCTAGCTTCAGTAAACATCCTTCCTCAGCTACAGGGCTAAAGGGCCGACCTGTCTTTATGCAAGTAATTCATAGCCTCTGTTGCCATGCTTCCATGGAAGGCCCCATGCCCCCACGCTTCTCATACAGACACTCAGGCGCTTATACACGCACTCACAGCAAGTATAGAACAGCTTCTGCTCTAGAGACCTTTCTGCCCAGATAGCTTAGTTCCTAAACATCAGATATCAGATATGATAGAAGCACAAGTTGATCTGACATGCCAGACTTCTGTCTCTTTCCGTCAGTGTAAATGTCAAGTCCCCTGCACCCCGTCTATCACACGTCATGCAGCTGCGCGCGCATCCAAGCTTCCGATTTCCGCTGACATTGCAACATTCTGTTAGCACCACCCCTTGGTGCCACCCACTTGCGTCACCTATCAGTGACGTTTCTAGCACACACGCCTAGTTACGCCTAGTTTACGCCTCTTGATGATGTACTAGCACCACGTGTATACTGTTATCTTGTCTTCTCTCAGCTGTTACGCCTCTTACATTGAACATTATGATGAAAATCAAGTATATAAGCTATGTATTGTCAATAAACGTTGGCGCGCTCATCTATCCCTTCTGACATCCTGTGTGGTGGTCAGAACATGATATCCTGATTCCTTTATGAGGAATAAAACCCTTAGAAACTCTTACACCACGGACTCTGTTTTCCTTCATTCCGATTGAGTTATTATTGATTAAGTACTTACCTGCATAGAAATTAAGAGAGTAAATCAATTATTTACATCAATATGCAAATCAGTCTTCACCCTGTGTCTCATGGGACCAGTCCAGCCCAAACTGCCAAGCCAGGTCCTTCCTGGACTGGAAACAAGCATCCTAGGACCAATTTCGTGTTTTCACCCCTCTTCAGCCATCATAGGTGGATTCCAGTGGCATGGAGAGCACATGACCCACGTCTGGGCATACCCGTCCCACTCGGGGTGACAAATGCAAACACAACATTTGATGGACAGAATGCAGAACAATGTAAAAGATCGGGGCCTAAATCCATCGTTATAAACAAATCACACGATCCTAACTAGAAATAGTCATGCTCATGCATCCATTGCATAATTACAGCAAATGTGGGTTTGACACAAATTCAACAGGACTATTGTCACAACTTAACTATTGAAAGTGCACACATTGTATAGTGAAACGAAATGCTCTGAAGACATTTAAATGAGTGTGAATAAAGGGACCCAGAAATGGAACACAGGTGTATTATTTCTCTGTTACAGTACTGCGCAACACATCCATTTTAAGGGCCGAGTTTAAGAGAAAGGTGCTATTAAATCGTAAATTCTGCTTTATTTAAGGTGCAGCTTAGATGGGAACAGACTTCCAGCGTTTTCATTGTTGTAGATCTCAAGGTGTTGTTAGATTACGTGATTTTTTGCTATGGCAGCTTGGGTAACCCAGGGCCTGATTTTAGAACTCGGCTGATGGGTGAGAGAGATGTCGTCCCCACAATAAAAATCCCATAGGAAATAATGGGATTCATATTTCAACGGACGGAATTTCCGTCACCGTTATGACCAGTCGCCCGTCTGCCAAGTTCTAATTCAGGCCCACAGTTAATTAACTACTTGTGCTGACAAAAATCCAGAGCTGTGCACTTTGGCAGTGCTTTTTAGGTTTCGCCTGGCGATCCGCTGCGCAGCAGCTTTCGCGCAGGCGAAATATTTTGAGAACAGTGTATGTGGCTTTGTCCCGCCTCTCTCTTCCATTGTCTAGCTCCATAAATGGAGGCTAACCATTGGAAGAGAGAGGCGTCCGTCATTGTCCGAGGCGATTCGTGGGCGTTCCGGCGATTTTTTCCCCTCGCCGCCCCCTTGCGATCGTCATTGCGGCGGTGGGCGGATGGTAATTTTTTTTTCTGCCAAGGTTTGTTTTTGGCATTCCTCCGAAGATGGAGCCTGAAGAACAAGCTGGCCAAGGGCTCCCGGCTCTCGCGGGCCCTGGCCTTCCTGGAGGATGAGGAGAAGTCGGTGAAGCTCCGCATCTCCACAGCGGAGCTGCCCCCCTGGGTAAGTCGGTGCCTCCTCCGCCCAGAGTTGATAATAACTGCCGTCTTTGAAGTTGAAATTCCCCATATATGCATGTCAGAGCACTAGGCAAAAGTAAGACTTGTGATTTGAACTGCAAGCGGGGTCAGCATAATCCCATTTGCCCCGAAGCCCAGTAACACGAGTGTGGAAGGAGGAAAAACACACACACACACAACTGGAATACACGCCACAGGGATAACTTTTAGACACTTTTTACGCTCTGTGACACAAACGCCGTTTTAATGTCTCCTTTAAGATAAAGGCAAGTCTCCGACCCTAAATAAGCTGCAGGACGGACAGCGCCGCTCCGGCCAAATGTCCTCTCTAATGTATTCTTTTGTGTCGGGTTTCTGTGTAACCCCAAGTCCATTGTTTGAAGGGTGCCTGCCACGCAGCCCATTGGTCCGGCTCCCTCTGCCCCCCAGACGGTCCCCTCAATACAATAAGCTTGTAGCCATTATTCAGGGAACGGGTCAGCAGCCCGGGCGGCGGTGACATCTGGGTCGTGACCTTTGACATTAAATCTGGGGTTGGCTAAAGTCCTGTCCTAGCAATAGAGCGAGGGCCAGGGAACTTGTGGTGCGTGTGGGGGAAGGGTGGGAACAGGGAGGCAGGGCCCAAAGTTATTCATCCCCCAAAACGGGTTCTAAGGCCACGAACAGGAGCAGGGATAAACATTTGGCAGATACCACGAGAGCCGGTGTACCCATGGGGACGAGCAAGCATCTGCACTGGAAGCAGGAACATGACCAGTGCAGTGCAGCCTGTATTATCTATCTTATCTTGCAGCAAATGAACCAACGGTGCAGTGCGGCCTGTATCATTTATTTAATCTTACAGCCAAGGCTTTAAGTGGGATGCAAAAACTGGTAGGGTGGTCACTCAAAGGGGCGTGACCAATGTAATTAAGGGCGTGGCTTAAAAAACTGAAGCTAAAAATCTGTGCTTCGCATTGTCATTGCATTCAGAAATATGATACAACAAATAACATCATACCTATGCTTGATGGGATATGAATGCACCAGAATTGCCTCACTGAAAGCCCTGACGGAGCTCTTGACCCATAATCCATCTGCTACCTGTTCTACCTTCTATTACCTGCTTTTCTGTGCTCGGCAGTGGTGTATGGATGGGGGTTCCTGTAACTTGATGAAAGCCTCAATAGCTTTGTGTGTTTAGAACTCTTGACCCTGCATTCCTGAGCCCCCTGTTCTTCCTCCTTTGAACTGCTTTTCTGGGCACAAACTCAAGTTGTAGGCACAGCTCTGTGGTGACCTACTGTAATTCTCTTCACATTCAACAGCCCTTATTTTCTATAGCTTCTGCGATCTCATGAGCGTCCATTGCCTACAAATGGTCTCCATTACACTTCTGTCTGCCTTTGTGTGCATGACATTAGGATATGGTTTAAGCTTTTTGATCTTCTCTTCGCTTCATCCTCTGCGTGTGACACTTCTGAGCCTGTAGCTCTCTGTCCAACGTTTTAGCTTTTTTTGTTGTGCTTCATCAGGACTGTGTTATGCAGCTACCTCGTGTCTAGTCACACACATTGTGAGGCTCTGGGTGTGTGTGTGTGTGGCTCTGGGTGGGTGTGTGTGTGTGTGGCTCTGGGTGTGTGTGTGTGTGTCGCTCTGGGTGGGTGGGTGTGTGTGTGTGGCTCTGGGTGGGTGGGTGTGTGTGTGTGGCTCTGGGTGTGTGTATGTGTGTTTGGCTCTGGGTGTGTGTGTGTGGCTGGCTCTGTGTGTGTGTGTGGTAGTAATTGCTGTCTACTGAGCTCGTCCAGTAGGGTACAATAGGTCTTACATTTGCGAGAGATTAATGACCATGCCATTTATTTATCTGTTTTTAAAACCAACACATAAATAAAAATGTTGTCAATTACAATGCCAATAGCTTTAACTTTTGAAAAGGCGAAACTGTTGCATTGTAAATGCTTGTTTTCTTCTTGTTTTGCCACTTTCTTGTAATAAGAGGCCACGTCTGCTTTAATGCAATGAACATTTGGCCTCATTTATGATGTTTTGCCGTAGGGCAGCCCAGCAGGCCTTCCTGCAGCACCTCCCTACTGCAAAAGAAAATGGCAAGAATGCACTGTATTAATAAGATGCAAAATACACAAGATGATGGACAGAATGTTGCACAATGGCAAAAAGTTCACCCCCAGTCACAGATCTGGGTTTAATCCATCGTTATTTTGCTCACCAAGCCACCCCAGTTCTGACATGGCCATATGCAAATCATTCTTGACTCTGTGCCTCATGGGAACAGTCCAGGCCGAACTGCCAAGCCATGTTTTTCCTGGACCGGAATCAAGCATCCTAGGACCGGTTTCTGGCTATCAGCCGTCTTCAGCCAGGATAGCTTGACTCCAGTGGCTTAGTGAGCAAGGGACTCACGTCTCGGCATACCCTTCCCACATAGGGAACACAAGATGATGGACGGAATGTTGCACAATGGCAAAACATTCACCCCCAGTCACAGATCTGGGTTTAATCCATTGTTAGTTTGCTCACCAAGCCACCCCAGTTCAGACATGGGATGGCTGAGTGAGCTAAAGAATGGTGATGGATTTAACTCAGATCAGTTGACTGGGGGTGAGTGTTTGATTTGCTCAAATGCTCCGTCCATCAATCTCTTTTGTATCAAGAAGATGCAGAGCATTCCTATCCTTTTCCCCCGCTCCGGTGAACAATGGGCTGACGTACGCCAACGCAGGCACCTTTGCACCATGGTGCAAGGGTGGTGTTGCAGGGAAGATTATGTTTGTACAGGAAGAGAAACCTTTTTATTCAAAAATAATCACAAGAGGCTTTTCCACTGTCTATGTATGCTGCAGAATGCAGCACACAAAGGAAAAGGTAAAACGAGGAGAAATAAAAATATTTCACCTTGTTGTGCCTCCCTTACACGTACCCTAGGGAGAAGTAAGCTTTTAGCACTGCCTTAGATTTACGATTTCTCGTAGATCTGGGGCAGATTTAAAAGGCCCTGGAAACTTCTGGGAACCCCACAGCAACACCCATTGCACACCCCTAGTGCTGCCTGATAAATATCACGCAGGCTTCTGTGCCACAGAAAGTCACATAAAGTGAAGTTCCGTAGGCGCAAGGAGTCTCATAAATGAGGCCTATTGTTTTCTTTGTATTGCTCAAGTGACTCTGCAGGGCATAACACATTTGTATGCTGAGTCTCCAAGTAAATGTTTTGAAAATGTTAACCTCGGAAGCTGCTAATTAATACTTTGATACTTTAGTTTCTTGCTTCCAGCAATCGATATCCTTGAGGAAATGTTCATGGTGCAAATTCACATTACAGTTTTAAGGTATCAGCCTGAGTTGCACAGGCTGCGAGTTTAGTGGTGGATGACATAAGTTATTGTAGCTGGTAACTAATGAACCATATTGGTAAACTCACATAGTACCCAGTGTGCATTAAAAATCGATATTGTGAACTGTTCGGTTTGCCAGGCAGTAATAGCAATCTGCATGTGCGGCGACAACACCCTTACACATACAGCCAGGAATGTAAACTGAAGGTGACCGATCGCCTTTTCAAGTTTGAAATTTGAATCCAGGGCAAAATATAGAACACGAATTTTACTAGGAATTGACACCTTACACAAGGCAACAATTTTATTTGTCTTAATTGCTGGTATGGTAGTGTTCATCCCCTGTGAGACTTAATCCCACAAATGACTGTATCATTATCATGAATGAAAGCCCAGCCTACTTAGTAAATGCCAGCCTACTCTTTTTTCTGAAATATTTATTTTTTATTGAATACATGCGTAATAAAAAATTAAGCTGCTCCTTCCATGACGCAACGCTATTGTGATAGATAATTATCTAAATAACCACAGGATGGTCTTTGAAACATTTGGAGTAATGTGTGTTTAAAATGGCGAAGTTGGTCAGTTTTCTGTAGCTGTAGTATGTTCACTTATGAGCCTTTGTTCATTAAGTCTCATTGCTTGCTTTCTTAAATGCCACTATAGCTATCTATTCAATTTAGCCACAAAAGATAACAGGAGGTTGCTTGTAATAAGTGGCAATAGCTCAGTGTTGCACTTCAACCCATTGTTCCTTCGCTTACCATACTACCTCAGTTTGCCCCAAAAAAAGTGAGTGCCAGGGCTTTGTGCATTTCTCAGGATGTCACTGCAGTTTGCACCACCCACTGCCCTAACCAGCACTGCCAAAGGTCAGTAACAATACAGTTAGTAATTAACACAATCCTATAAAACTAACAATTTGGACTATTCTCCTCCAGCTGTTGGAATTGCATTGATTCGCTGGCACTATTAATTTTTTAATGCATATTTAATTGTTAAACTCTTCTGAGGTGTTAACCTCAAAAATTGACAATCAGTGCCACTGTATGGTGGACTGTCATAAGTGTCGGTGATGAGAAATAAGTGCTGGTGCCGAGCCATGACAAACACTGACTCAAATTTAGCACTGGTTTGGACCCAACCATATGCAAATCAGTCTTGCCCTGCTCCTCATGGGAACAGTCCAGCCCGAACTGCCAAGCCAGGTCCTCCATGTACCAGATCATAAGCAATCTAGGACTAGTTTCCCCCTAGTTATGGGATCGTCAGCCGGGTACATCTTGGTTACAGTGACACAGTGAGAATGGGACCCTCATCTGGGCATACCCTTGCCACTTAGTGGAACACCAAAAGGGTGATGGGAGGCTGCTTACAATGAGCCTACCTGCTGGCAATAGTTCAGGTTAACACTCCAAACCATCTTTCTTTTGCTCACCATGCCACCTCAGTTTGGACTCAGCCATATACAAATCAGTCATTTTTTAAAAATATATTTTTATTAGAAAAGTAGATTACAGAGGTGCAATATAATCCATACTCGCTATCTATATTAAATAAGGTTTCTTCTTGAGAGAGATTCATCCATAGATCATAAAACACAGTCTAAAAAAATCCTCTACCATGATGAACCCTCATCATTAACACATGCCCAATTGATACAAGATCTTAAAAGATATCTTTAAAAAAAGCATTAAATAAAAATGCTCCACTCTCTCCAACACCCTCCTCCTGGCTTCCCCCCTAAAGTGATTGTACAAACTTGTCATGCTATCTCCTAAAGGAGGCCCTTGTCCCGACTAACAACTCCCTAACTTCTACAAAAAGGGCTTGTGCATACCCGCTTCCCTTCTACGCTAGTGTCTACCCTCCACTGTCCTATTCTTTACTAGCCAAGCATCTCTAGTTTATATGGCATGTAACGTGCATTTTCATCCTGGCATGGAACCAGGCTTTCCATTGACTAACTTTCTTCATTTTCAACACTCATTGCTGAAAGCTGAGCCCAACAACAAACATCCAGATTTTTTAAAAGTGAAAGTCCACCAAACCCAAGTGAGCTGCTGTCAGCGAGGGATAAACATTCTCTTGGATGGCCAGGTTACCACCCCAAAACAAACCACCCCCCCCCCCCAAAAAAAATGAAGAGAATTATAGGATCAGAACTTGTGCATCCAATCTCCTTCAAAGCTAAATTTTGGGCACTTCCCAGGTACTAAAGGGCACATTGTATTCAAAGCCTGTGACATTAGACCATCCACCCGGTAAAAAAAGCCATAAGCTGGAAGTTTGCACCCCTAAAACATTTGGAGCTCAAGCTGAAATACCTCTCCTATTGCCAGTCAAGTGTATCAAACCCTGTACGCTGCATCCATTTACTACTCGCTGCTTCTACTAACCGCATAGGCTTTTGGTTTAGTGCATGATACCAAAATCGAAGAGAAAGATTGACTAAATCTCTCCTGAACAGATCCTTTACTATCTCCTTAGAAGATTCAATGCCAGTCCAGTTAGTATTACCTAGGAACGCTCTTATTTGGGCTTACATAAGAAAGAGATGGTGGCTGTGGAGTGTTTTACCCAAAAACAGCATCTATGAGGACTTAAAACGGAGACCCACTACAATTCCCCAATCTTCATTATCTTTAGATCTGCCTATTTACATCTATCTTTTTTATATAAACCGGATGACAAGAAACTGCAAGACACTAACTGCGTTTCAGTGTTAATACTAGGTATACCTTGACTCTGCTTAAGTGTCACAAATTGGGATAGCATTTGCATCTCACTTTTATCAGACATTTTAGGTTTTGCATACCAGGATGGATCATTGATATTCAGGGCTTGCAACATCTCGAGAACTGAATTATTTAAACTAAGAGACTCCACTGACATACGCGTAGCTGTTTTACTGAGGACATCAAATAATGCCTAAAGTCTGTGAGTCCCAGTCTGCCCTGACTCCTGGGATATTGTAAAATACTCAATTTAACGTGGGCGTTTCTGGTTCTACAAAAACAAACGTAATCTTTGATCCAGTTTGATGAAAAAGGGATTTTTTAAATCTTTTCTCTTTTCCTCCACTCCCCTCTCTCTCCATTAACTTTGAGGATGCTACAGGTATCAGAAAGGGCAAATCCAGATCTTCCAGAAAATCCTCTGTTCGCTGCTCTGTGTCCCCCTCAGTCCTACTAACCTTCTCACCCAGTACAGTATAGAGTAATATTGATAAAATATTTGCCTGATATCCTCAGCCTTATCAGTGAGCTGACTTGTGCACAGATCTCTTACCTGCAAAATCAAGGAATGATTTTTGCTAAAAACCGAACTACTGTCAGAGTGCATCTTCACACTCATTATGCAGTTTGGCATAGGATGCCTCCTAACCATAAGGCAGCTCTTCCTATCTTCTGCAGTCCATCCATTTTGCATGTGTAAATCACCCTGGGCATATTGGAATTATCTGTGACATGCAGTGGCCGTCCTTGTCCATGTTATTCTGATCTGTACACATTCAGGTGAGGTTTGATCATTGCAAATGATGCTGTCCTTTTGAAATGCCCACAGTATATGTCCATATCAGACCATTAAGCAGTTTAATTTGGGAACAGAAGGTGCATAATAGTACATAAAAAGTCAAGTGTTTCAAGGAAAATGTTTCGTTGTTTCAGGCTGGGTCATTTTGAGATGTGGAAACACATTTTTAGTAAAATCTAATATTTGGTCAAATAGATTTGTTCCCATAAAATTAAAGACTTCAGTCTGTGGAAAACTATGGATTTGTACCAAAGTAAGTACAGTAAATGCACATATTGCCATTCGTCCATTAACTACATTACATCACCATTTTGTTAGTGACAAACTCCACAAACCGTCTGTGGCAGTTATTTCATTCCTGTGGTGTAGAGATTTCAGAATCGATGGTGATATGTTTCCATAAAATGAGTACCTCTATATGTAACTGTTTTTCAGGGCCTGTGTTTATGTGATTCTTGTAACTTGAGGGATATGCCTATTGACAGCGGATGGATGTTTTGAAATGTACCTTTTTATTAGGAAGCAGAGGCTTTTGTTTTGAATAATGAGATCTTCCAAATTTCAAAACCAAGTTAATTCAACTGCCTGAGAAAACTATTTTATCTTTTGAATCTTTGTACAGATTCCTGCACAACTAGGAGAGTCGTGCTCACTCAGATAATGATGCATTATTGGAATACTGCGAAAGAACACTTTCTGAGTAGTGGTCTGTAAAACCAAGCACGTTTAGAACTTCTTAAAGTTTGTGTTGCTCAATCCACTAGTAGGCACAATATGTGCAGAATTCTCGTGGCAGGAGAGGAGTAGGACGGTATCACCGGTGTTTCCTTCAAGGTAGGGTCTTCTCGTAGGGGCACATGCATCAACCTATTTAGGAAGTGCAAACGGTAAATTCGGCCGTTTGCGCTTCCTAAATACGTTTTTGGGATGCATGAAACAATTTTTCCAAATTCGCTTTTTATTGCATTTCCTAAAAATGCGAATGCATTTAAGGAATCTCATTTGTGCGATTCCTTAAATGCAATGCATCCATTTTTTTAAAAATGCGAATTTTGAAATTGGAAGTGCAAATTAATACGAGGTTGACCCTCGTGTTAAATTTTGAAATTCTTTAAAAAAAGCATAAAAATGCATTTTGGAAAGTGTCATGTAACAGACACACATGTCCTTAGGACATGTGTGTGAGAAACATGCACTTTAAAATACATTTCAGGGGTGCAGGGGGGGGTCCTTTGGACCCTCCTCTGCACCCTTGCAATGCATCAACAAATTGCGAATTCCCAAAATTAGAAATGCAAAACGGCATTGATTCCTATGGGCCTCTAGGCCCATAGGAATCCATGTAATGCCATTCCTTAATTGCGATTCGCAATTAAGGAATCGCAAATTCCAAAAATTAAGAAATCCTAAAAAAAATTAGGATTTCTTGATGCATAGGATTTTGCAATTCCTAAATTGCGATTCCTTAATTTTCGCAATTTAGGAAATGCAAATTCCTACAATGATGCATGTGCCCAATATTCACTAAGTGCTGGGTGTCACTTTTTTAGATCGAGCTTGGGCAGCGCATTCGCTGCTCTGCAGCATTCTGTATTGGAGTATGAAATTGAAGCACCGTCCACTCTCCGCCCATATTTGTCATTGGCTTGTGTCATTGTCCATCGTAAATGCTGGCTTCTGATTAGTTAATAGGCTTGTTAGTCCCTCCTTAGTACTAACTTGTCTTCATTTATAATCTCTCATTAGAACTGGCTCTTTTACTTTGGTTGTTACACAGTATGTCTTTTTTAGTTTGTACGTATTTTTTTTCTTTAATGGGTTTCTCCTACTACAGGCACTATGTGCTTTCCTGCAACATTCGGCGCGCCATGCGTGCTTTCACTATCCAGGCAGACCAGGACAATGGATGTGATTTCTTTGAAATTAAATAGGTCTCGCATTTACAAGAGTTTGAGCTGTTAGCATTGTAAATGGCAATACTTTTTAATTTATGTGTGAAGTAGCAAAACAGATAAATAACAGGCATTGTTGTTTAGACAATACCAATATCTTAAACTCTCGCAAGTGCGAGATCTATTGCATTGCAAATGCTAGTTTAAATCTGTTACATACAATAGAGCATATCTTAAAAAATATGTGAGTGTTTTAGAGTATTGGAATAGTTCAAACTTCCTCTGATTTTGAGGTAAGTTGGTAATTTTCCCACACACTGAAGAAAGGCCTTTATATGCGAGTCCTGCTCGAGGAATTGTGGTGGATCCGTCCTAAATTTCTATAAATGCAATCTATTAATATTTAATGCAGAAAATGCAAATGAAGAGGAGCCTCTGTTTAATTGTGCTCTGATGTTCAAGAAATCGAACACATGAATGTTAAATGTTGCTCCATCTGCAGGGCTTGCAGGCTTCGCCACGGCATATATTTTATTTATTGATCCGTCAGCTCAATATTCAGCCCCGCGTCATTTCACACTTTAAATGCAATTTTTCAAATTCTGTCATAAAATGACATCTTCGACTGAGGACAGGGAAGTGCAACAAAGAACATGAGATCTGCAATATTTATGTTGCAGGTTTGTCCTTCAGTTTTCCATTGCCTGGGTTTTTTTGTTCACATTGTGCCTATGTTTAAAAAGTCCAGTAACTATTACATTACTTCACAGCTGACAAATTATGAGTTTGACAACGTCCTGCCCGCTCCACAAGTTAATGGGAGTTGCATCTAGGACAGGCGCGAAAACTTAAAAGAAAGGTTTGGCGAATCGGACCCAGAGCTGTAGACAGTCATTTTGGAGCTGAGTGTAAGGTTAGTGTAAATCCAGCTACCACTATGCACAAATCCTCACCCTTGTTAATTGTCATCCAGAGGATTACAACAATCTTCAATGCCTGTAGTATCGTTTCTGGCGCTGTGTAGAGTACGTGACGTTTGCACGTACTCCAGGCACAGCTTTGCGCGGGGTTGAGACTTCACTTTCTAAAAATGCAGAGACTTTACTCCGAATTTCTCTAATCTTGTGCATGCGCTACAGACAGCAGAGCACTCACCAGAGGTCAAATTTCGGGGAGGTGGGGGGGGCTTAAGAAAAAATTTCAGGGGTGGCTGAGTCTTCAAGCAAAAGGCAGAGTGGAGCTGCAGGGGTGAAAAATATCAAAGCTGCATTAACAAGCAAAATGTCTTTTGAAGACCTGTGAAGTACTCAGGTGCGGCTGTGTGTGTGCCTGGGAAGCTGTCTTATCCCGGGCTGCCACACAAGACGAGGGTGGGCTGAAGCCCTTTGAGTCCAATGGGCGTTGCGCGCCTGGCACTCACTGCTCATGTTTCCAAGCCCTGCTATCTGCCATGCTGAGGTTCTGTGAAAACGAACCTTGTCTCGTAAGGTTATGGTTCCGTCACGATTTTGGTGATGTCGAACCGTATTTAGTGAGTTCGGCTAATATGGAATGAATTCGTCACATTAACTAGCGAGTTCATTACGTATTTGGAGACTTTGTCTCGAACATGGGTTCCATTTTGTTTGAGGCTCCATTTTGCATTGCCATCACGCAGGCCGACGAATGTGGTCGAACGAACGAAGCAACCTGGCCTTCCCGTATTGGTATATATTAACAGGGTCTTTCTTGACTCTGAGGTGAATTGCAAGGATCTGATTCTGACCCTGACAAGCCAATTTCCCTGGTTTGATCAGTGTTTGAGATTGCCAATCACTGTTCAGGACATCGTTAACTTTTAGTCTCCTTACACATGCCTTATCTTGCTCGCTATCAGTCATTGTTTCCTTTTCTATGTTCTTTATTACATGCATTGTGCCTTTCAATTATGGGTTTGTTCGGCTTGTGGAGATTGGATTTGGGACATTCCCAAGGATTAACTTTGGGTTGTGATATTGCAGACTGAGCTTTTCGTCATGTGATACTTTCTTTGAGAACGTACCCTATTGGTTAGAAATTTGCGCAATGGGTGTATGTCATAAAGTGAATATTGTGTATAAAAAGAGATGTCTGCTGTACAAAATTTAGCAGTCTCCTGAGAATATACCATGCTGTATTTCTAGGATCACTGTTACTAGCTGCAGCTAATAAACTTGGTCTCTGATGCCATCCAGAAGTATTCCGTGTCTCTGTATACCAAGACAGGTGAATCCGAAGACTTTGGGCGTGCCCCTGGCGCCGCTGGGTTCTAAAAGCCCGGTTCTTCAATGCTGGCTCTCACTCAGAGAACTTCACAGTTAAAGGTATACCTGATAGAAAGTGCACATGTACACAACATGGACCCTGGTATTCCCAAATCATTTCGGGGTAGCAACCAGAAACCTGCACCAGTCGCAGTTTTTCCACATATAATCCTAGAAAATGCTCTATTTATTTAATTTTGCATGCGATAATATACACAACTATATTCTTGCATAAACAACGAGCCAGTGGAAATGAACTTGTTGTTTTTCTTTCCTTTTTAGTGCGAGCATTCGAGACCTCTAGCATATACTTTAGTATATACTTTAGTATACATACTTTAGCATATACTTATATGTGTATGTACTTTGTGGGCTTTGGAGATCAGCCCTAGGACTTGTCTGCTTCCTCTTAGGGACTATTTTTTCTGTTCAACTGCCTCTATTTAACTGTCTTGATAGAAAACGACCAGCAGAGGTCAGTAAAATACCCCAATTGCTTTCTGCTGAGGGGCTTTCTTTTTTATTTTTCTGGCAAATGTCTCTATTTAACTTTCTTGATAGATAACGACCAGCCGACATCAGTAAAATACCAGAATCACTTTAGCGGTCTCTAGATTCCAGTCCATAGAAATTGTTTTCCATGAGTACCCGTAGACAATATTTTTTTCAAATCTTGTATTTTCAGTGGTATGACCACCGGGGGCCCTAATTTTATATTAAAAACAGCTTTGCACTATACCATCATCCACTGAAAGTCAATATTTCTCTCCATGTGTTCCCATACCTGGCGTGTCACTCAGTTTGGTGCTTACTTTCCCTCCATGTTAAAGAACAGTAGATGTTTCAGTACCCATGCTAATGTGCTGCATAGCTAAAAACATATAAGGTCCCAAAGGGAAGACCAATTGCATTGCAAATACTTGTTTACTCAAAGTAACCTCTTGTGTCATACTCCACACAGGTCTAGGAATTGTTAACTTCCCTTTCCGTCCCTGACAAAGAAATGTTGTCTATTACCACATCCAGGTTGTAAAGGGTTTGGAAAATGGCTTGAGAATACCGCCAAATGTATATGTTTGTGGGTGCGCACCACAACCCAGTACAGGCCCACACTGAAACCTCCCTTCACCACTCACAGGAGTAGCTTTACTCCCATAGAAACCTCCGTGGGAGTAAATCTATTTATGAATGCAAAACCATCAGTGGTGGTTTTGCACTCGTAAATCTATCTATTTACATATATAAATATAAATACTTAATATCCAAAAGAATGGAACCCCATACCCTTCCTACACCTCTATATAGTTGAATGAAGATGAAGCCAGTAGGTCCTGATGGTGTATGCACATGCTGCCAGGTGGGACCAGACTCCATTCCAGCTTTCCTGTGTGAGCAGACTCACCACAGGAAGCCTTGTCAACCTCGGGCTCTGCAGTTTCGTTTCTTGGAGCTGGTCTCCAGATGTTTCCTAGGGTCATAAACCACTCTTAGCAGAGTGATCTAAAATCTCCTGGATACGCTCTGATGCTGAAAGACAGAAAAGACCAGCGGCTGTAGCTTCCACTAGTACACCTCCACAGCCGCAGGATGTGCGTTTTATAATATCATTCTTTGCAGACTAACAGCCAGATACATCAAAAGGTTTTGCCCATTCTGTGTCTATGTGAACATGTGTGGATGCACATGGCCCTCAGACCCTATAATAATGACATCCCAATTACCACATCCAGACAGAATCAGTACCTAATGGAGAATTCTTTGCACATGAATTGATTTCCTTAGTGACTTTTTTTATAGGGCACAATAAGTAATCAGTTTGATGCAGGGCCGGACTGGCCGTAGCAGGCACCGGGCATTTTTTCGGTGGGCCGCCAGGGTGAGGGGCGGTTTTGGGCCTCTGTGGGCCGCTTTTGCTACCCGGGCCGACAATAACGGACCCCTGTAACAAAATCGGCCAAACACGGTCCTGGCAAACAGCTCAGCCGCACCCCCCCCTGACCCGCAGGGGTGCCGGCCGAGCAATTTGCCAGGTCCGGGTTCGATTCCCAGTCCGGCCGTGGTTTGATGGCTACTTTTAAAATAGTTTTATTTTTATATTTTTAGCGACAATTGTAATGTTCTAATTACCTGTACAATAAAACCAACCTAACCTAAGATCCCAATAACATTGCTCCAGAGGCCAAACTGATGTCATAGGATGCTGAAAGAAATTTCTTGTCCACCTGTGTCATGATTGTTACAGAACCTACTAACGAGTAACGAAGCAAATGTCTCCCTCCACAGCTACCGCAGCCTGTGCTCCTGTGTAGTTTAAAGATAAGGGAGTTAGGAATTATAGTGTCCAAGCAGGAGTATGTTAATGGAAAATCTCAACTCACCTCTGTGTTTCATAGAAAGATCTCAACTTCATTCGGGAATTCAAGACATGTATGTGATCCAAGGGGATTCTAGTGCCCAAAAGGCCTTCGTGTAGGAAAGCATTTTCAGATAGAAGCTCTTATGTATATCTCTTTGAAACATCAGGCGTCTAGTTCTGGTGCCACTTTCAGAAGGAAATCACAGCAAAACAATTGATGACTGGCTGCCATCCCTGGTACCCATCGCTATCCGGCCTACATTTTCAACATAGGAACGTGCTAGGGTATGTCAGTGTCTGGCAAAGCCCTTTCTGTGGAGTGGCTGATAGGGAGATCATTCAGAAAATACATTTTATTCGTTTTTTAAAAAATGTTCCAACAAATGACAGTCCCTACCAACTCAGAAGTATATCTCTGTCGCAGTGTGCTGGCAAGTGTGCCATGAGTGCTTAAGTAGCTCTAAAGAGACCAAAATCCTTATGAACACCTATGACAGCATAGGTGTTCATAGGGATTTTGGTCTCTTTCCACCTGGACATAATTCTGGTATTTTGAATATGGTTTAGGTAATGTATGTGCCACTGACCTCTTCCTTTTGAGGCTCACCTGTCTTTCACAGTTAAAGGCATGCTCTTTAGAAAGTGCGAGTGCATACAAACAGGCACGCAGAAGGGCCCTATGCAAATGCACAAGTTCACGACATGGCACCTGGAATCATATATTCATTCATTCTGCACACTTGAAGACACCTATTACTAGCTAGCAGTCCACCTGCAGCCTGATTGGGTAAATGGAAACATTTCCTATATTCATATTTCCACGACAGTTCCACTCATCCACTCTCTCGGTCTTTGTTTTCTATTCTATTCCTGAAGCAAGTTTGCCTGACCAGCCAAGCATGCCAGGTTGCCTCCAGCTAAAAGGTTCCTGAGACTCATCATTATTATAAAATATTGATGACTCAAAGGTGTCTGTCTGTTTTCAGATCAACTGAAATACTAGCGCACACCCAAACATGTATAAAACATTCCCATATTGGATAGCAACCGGTTTGCCGCATCCTCTGTCTGAATAATCTTAGACATGGGTTCAAAATGGCCAATCGAGACATCAAGTACTGCCCTGTGGCTGGTCTGACAGGTCAGTGTGTAGACCATTTTTGGGCAGTTTGTGGGCCTGCTTTATAGTCTGCTTGGACGTTTTTTACTTTGGATTTCCCTGATAATATAGCAAACATTGCCTGCAGTAGCTATAATCCATGCAGTCTTCCATACTTAGCAAAACACTTGTATAACGTACCTATATAAGTCCACAACTGCAAACAAGGGACATGTTTTTTTACCTTTCTAATTAACTGTATCTATTGCAATGCATCTAGTAAACACCCATGGTTACACCACATATATATATATGTCTCTCCCCAAAAATATATAAAAAATGTTAATGTAAAATATTCTAGTCGTAAAATCCTTATTTAATCATCGTTTTTTAATAGATGCAATTTATGTTTTCATAGCTAAAAATGGGGTTCCAATGAGACTTTGCAGCAATTGGTCAATGACTTCTTCCCTTCATCAACATCTTAGTCAATGGTCGTAGAAATTCTTCCTCACATATTTGTACCTGAGAGTGTAACACACCTGAGACTTTCGAAAGCATTGTGACGTGCCTTCTGGCTACGAATTCACTGCAGTGCTATTGAAAATATTGGTTTCCCCATATTGAGCCCATAATTGTTGGGATGATAAATCTGTCTATTGCAGAAGCGAAAGCCCAATTGCCCTTAAATGGTTTGATGGTGCCAGTCCAAAAAAACCTAACCTGGCTTCTTTTCTGCTTTGTAATCTGTTACCACACTAGGAGTTCTAGCGAAGGCTCTGGCTTCACAAACGCAGACCCATCCTGTCAAAGCTTCCGTCTCCCTATACACCTAATTCAGACACAAATATGGGGAAAAAAAGAGACCCCACTGCCTTTTGGGACAATACTGTACACATAGCAATGATTGGGGCTTTTAGAGACCTTTGATATGGTGGAATGCTCAGTCCTATTACAAATTTTGTCCACATATAAAATGTTTGTTAGACCTGACATTTTTGAACTGGTATTTCCCTAAACCTTTTACCTTCACCCCCTCTTTGCTGAGTTTTTTTTTGTTTGCTGCTAACCAGTGCTAAAGTGCCTATCTTTAGGACTCAGTTCACATTACCACTAGTAACCAGCACTAAAGTGCTTGTACTCTCTCCGTCAAACATGGATACATTGGCCTACGCCAAATTGACACATTTAAATTACTTATAAGTCCCTAGTAGACAGTATTACATGTACCCAGGACCTGTAATTGAAATGCTACCAATGGGCCTGCAGCACTCATTGTACCAACCACTACAGTACCACCTTTTGCCAGATCTAAAAAACAATTTCCCTTTTAATACTTCTAAACCACCCCTAAGATAAAGTCTAAAGGCTCATTGTACAGCCCTTAGTTTTAAATTGTCCTGGCAGTAAAAAACTTCTTAATGTCGTTTTTCACTGTTGTGTAGACAGTCTCTCACGTTCACTAACTCTGGGTTCCACAATTACATTTAATAAGAAAATGTAGTGTTGTGCGCTATACAATCAAATGAATTGTAATTTAAAATTCTCTTTTACTAGTGAAGTTGAATTTTGAAGTTACAATTCAGACCATGCCATGTTTAGAATTTTGGCCTTTTCTTGTCCCAACCAGTTGTGCCTTCTGCCAGTGTCCTGGGCCACACAGCTGTGAATTGGTGTGCACTTTGGGGTTTGTGCATTGCCTCCAGACAGTAACACACAGATGGCCTAGGTGTCAACAGGATAGTCCATCCTGGCAGGATGACTGGAAGGGATAATACCCAACCCCACTTACGCTCAAAGTGCTTGGCCTCCTGCACGCACAAACACGCCTGACACCAGGCCTGCCCTACCTTTTGTCATCCTCAGACAATTTGGAGCCTTGGCAGGGGAAGACCTTTCCAGAACCTGATCTGGGAGTAGAGCAGGGAGTCCCTCCCCACAAAGGCTGGCACCAGGTATAAATATTGGACCTCCAGGGCCATTCATCAAAACACTCCAGGACCTGTGATTGAAAATGACTGTCCTGCTGCTTGTGGGTCTGCCTTGCTGTCTGAGAAGACAGATTGTACCTGCTTTTCTTCATCCCCAGCTTTCCATACTGACTCCCAGAGTGACCTTCGGTGAGATACAGGTACACAACTAACTACTCAGGTCTCCCTGCAACTGTCCAGCTGACCTACTGTAACTGGATCTGCATGGACCTGCAAATGGAGCAGCCTGAGTCCTGCTACTGGCCTTTGCTGGAGTGAGGTCTGATACCCAAGAGGTGCCTCCTAGGTCTTGGACACTTGGTTGGCATCAGTGATAGCTCCTCCAAAGAAATAATGTATATCCTGTAGTGTGGGCTCCTCGCAGAAGTAAACAGGCCTGTTCACGCAGAGACTGTGCTGCCCGTGACACAGTCGCGGCCAGTACAGGAAAGAGCAGAGGGGCAACGGGAGTCGATATACGATGGGATAGGGAAAATAATAAATAAATAAACAAATAAAACCCCTTGCCCCACCGCGATGGGATGCCTGGCTTTCATCTTGGGAATGCCCAGTAGGGGTTATCTCGCAGGGAAAAGCCAGGACGGGTTCCCAAAGCAAGCGCCTTGAGACCTTACGGTGAAAAGGCGCTATATAAGAACGTATGATTTACGATTTATTTACGATGAAGGACCAGCATTGACCCGAAATGCATTAAGAAATGGATGACTGATATTATTGCCACCAAGGAACCATTGGAAAAATGGCAAAATGGAAACAATAAATCTCAAAATGAAAATGTGATTATAGATTAAGTGTTTATTATTTGACTTAAATGTGGAAAAACGTCAGTTTTCTTTACCCCGCTCCGTGCTCGCGTCGGCCAAGCACTACCTCCCGGGTGCTGTGCACGACCAACGGCCGATGCAGCTCGCCCACTGCGTAGAAAGCCCGCACCGCGGGTGAATGTCCGCTGCGGTAAATGGGTTAATAAGTGCTCCTGTCAGTTGGGCAAGGTTTTTTCTCTCCTGACACTCTTGTTTGTATCGTTCACACAGGGCCTGTGGACATGGCGCAACGACAGGGAAGCAGAGGAAATTTAGCAAACCACCGTCACTAGAAATTTTGCACACTGCGTGCACTGGAGCATTATTGAATAATTGCCCTTGTACTTTTCACCACAGCAACAACTGATTTTGATGACTGCCAACACGAAGCAACAGCAGCGCCTGTCCATTACCCCTGACCGGCTCTAATACAACAATGAGATTTGTGATCGGACTGTACAGGTTATTTCTAGGCACTAAGGGGCAGATTTACAAGCCCCCTGCACCTCTTTTACGCCGCCGTTGCTTCACTTTTTGTGACGCAGCGGCAGCGCAAAAGATGCGCCATGGTGCAGGGTATTTACAACGTGACGCATCTCCCAGATGCATCACGTTGTAAAGCCCTGCGCCAGAAAGAGGCGTTCTATCGCAGGGGGGGCGTTCCGGCTCAGAAATCTACAAGATTTCACTCAGTCACTTTTGGGGCCATGCTGCGTCAAAACCCTGCGCCTGCTTGAAGCAGGTGTAAGGATTGATGCAGCATTGTGGAGATAGGGCCCCCCAGACAACTGCTGGACTCCAGCAATGCACCGCTTTTACGGCACAGATGCGTGACGCATCTGTGCCGTTTTTGCCCCATGGTGCGCCGCATTGTAAATGCGGCGCATCCAGGGTGGCGTAGCTGCGGGGCACAATAACTGGCGCATCCCTGCTGATATGCAGGGATGCGCCAGTTATTGTAAATCTGCCCCTTAGTACCTGGATAAATGTCAGAGTGCCAAAATCAGGCTATGTCTGTAAAATGTAATTATTTTATAGACGTGTTGTACCTAAACGAGGAAGAAGAAAGGCACATTTTACTTCTAAGCACTTTATTATGTGCATCTTTACAACAGCGCATCACACGAGAAGCGTCACTGTGAGCCAACATAAATTGCTCTTGATTGGCTCTTTAACTGTGAAAGAGCTGTACCAATTTGCTATAAGCGGTTGACTTTCCTGCCATACATAGATTCTCGCCTTTGGAAAGGACAAGAGAGACAGCAATCACAAGGACAGCGGTAGAGCTGCCTTCGCCAGCTCTTTCAGGTCACACTGACCCACACTACATTCTAGCGTGCAAAGCTATCCCTTATTATGCTGTTCAGTCAGATCAGAGATACCTGCCAAATTGCTGTACACATATAGCTGTACACAAAAATGTAGATACATAAATAGCGGATTAATTTTCACATGGGCAATTAAATGTGGATTAAATAAAGAATACACTGCCTTACTTTGCATTCTTTGTTGTCGCATCCTTCTGCGTCGAACATTTTTGTAGGGGGGCCTATGAGCAAACCAACTTAGCCCTAGTTAATAAATAAATAACCAGGTTTGAATATCCTTCCTGAAAACCGTTAGTGTAGGCAGCTTCGGTAAGCTATTCCACAGTTTAATGGATCCTGATAAGAACCCCCCCCCCCCCCCCCCCCCCCCCAGTTTGCCCAGCGGCTTCTGAGTAGTTGCATGAGGTTTGCCGCTGCTGAACGAAAGAGTCTGGGGAGTACCATTTCAAGGACTGCTACAAAAACTGCGGGTCTGTTTTAAGAAGCGCCTCATAGGTGATACATAAGGCCTTTACCTTGATGCGAGTTCTTACCGGAAGCTAGTGCAGATTTTGATTTTCCTTAGACACAGATTAGAATTTTGGGCTGCCCAGGAGAAGCCTGGCTGATGCGTTCTGCACAGTAACGGAAAGGAGAACTGGCCGGGGAAGGCAAAGCTGGACCCAATGGGAGCCCAGGACACATGCCACCCGGAGGAGGAAAGCCCCCCCCCTCAAGGTTCAAGCCCGCGAAATGGGGCGACCTGGATTGGTCGCCCCAGGGCAAGCTACGGCCTCCCCAATCAGGGGGCAAGCTGATAAGCGGCAACGGGGGATAAGAAGGGGGCGCAAGGCTCTCCAAGCACACACTCCCCCCTCGTGGTACAGGAAATTAGAATCCCACCCACCCACTCCAGAGAAAAGGCAGGTGTTGCAGCAGTAGAGGTGAAGTGGAAGAAACCCTAGAAAGATAGACACATGAGACACATTACTAGAGGTAGATGTGATGCTCCAGCAGGGTCCTACAGATGCCTCACGGCAGGGGTACCATAGGAGTGAGATGTCGGTACTCAGCCTCAGGTTGGATAGATGAAGTGCTCTCGCAGGGTCCTTGGGATGCCGCACGGCAGGGTCCCGGAGGAGCTGGGAGGGACCAACAAGGGGGCGAAGGCAAGCAGGATGGTACTTGCGGCCCGGTCATGTCTGGACGGTCACCCACCAAGTGTGTTTGTCATAGCTTTGAAATCTTTACTGCTATATTCAGTACAACTACTGCACAAACTAACTTTGAATTACTACCACTCTTTCAAAACTTGAAAAGCATGACATCTCCCAATGTTATGCCACTACTATGTCTTAACAGCATGGACTGTACTTCTGCTACTTAGGGGCAGATCTACAGGAAACTGTCGTAGTGCGGTGCCGCAAGTCATTTTGCGTCGCCGCGCTGCGTTAGTTTTGAAGCACAGGGATTCAACATTTTTTCAACAATCTGTCGCATAACTTCCCCCTGCGCTGGCGCACAAACTGCTGCCATGCGCCAGTACCCTTGCACCATGGTGCAAGGATGCCTGCGTAGTGGGGAGATTGTTTTGTGCAGGAACGGGCACGTTCCTGCACAAAAACAATCAATTGTGGTGATTTCCTCTTCCAATGCGTGCTGTAGAATTCAGCATGCACTGAAAGAGGAAAACACGAGGAGAAATGAAAACATTTCTCTTCGTTGCACCACGCTACGCTATCCCTAGGGTGGCTTAGTATTCTGAGGCATTTCCAGATTTACGAATTCTTATGAATCTGGAAATGCATCAGTGGACATGGGTGTTGAGTGGGAACACCAACAACAACACCCATGTCATGCCACTCACACGCAAAGTGTTGCATGAACAGGGGCGATATTTACAAGCACAGTTTAACCCCTTCGATGCGGCCGCGATTCCCCTGGTGTTCTGTAAACAGCACGAACAGGGGCGGGCCGTGACGAACGCCAGCCGTCATCAGCACACGAGCACCGTAGTGCATGACGGCTGGGGTTCGTCATCAGCATGGAAGGGGTTAAGGCACGCAGGGTGACTTTACCTGTTCTTGTAAATATCACTTAGCAGTCGGCGCCCCTTAGTTTCTCAAAAGTTAACAACCATTCACCCTGTCTGCACACATGAATGTCTTCAGTTCAATAAACTAATGTTAGGTCATGATTGGCATTTACTGCAGCAACTGAGCAGAGCAAGAGAGCAGAGCAGCAGTAGCGAGAGTGCAAGCAGATGGTTTGGTCATATTGCTCTCTGGGAGCATGTTGCACGTGGGAGGTCCTGCTCGCTGCAGCCTCTGAAGGGTACACTTTGTTCACCCGAGCAACAACTGAACACACATTCAGCCAAGTTCGCCTTATTGTGCGGAGATGAGTGATGAATGAGCCAGGAACCATAGTACAATCACTGGTGCTGCAGACTCAAGGCCCTATGCCTCTTTATGTAGGTGGCTTGCTATGTAATGTACACCCCCAATGGGAATGATGAAAGGGGACGACGGAAAACATTTAATGTAGGAGAGACCAGGACCCCTTTTTAAAGCTAAGTATTTGACTCACCATTCTTTGGTGACCATTTTATTACATTTTTTAGGTTTACGATTCTTATGCCAAAATCTGCAAGATATTCAGGATTGCCTCAAGCCATCTGCAGACACTTTCGACACTACGCGCCATGATATCGAGAAGATATCACTCCTCTTATATTTATATCTTCGTCGTAAAACAAAGCCGAAGGCAGGAAAATTCATGTAAAAAGTTATGGTTTGCTGTTATATTCGAAGCTGAACATTGCGAGATAAAACCACAAGTGATCAGATCTGTTGCTTGAATTTAATTGCAATCTGCTCGGAAAAATGTTTCTCAGTTTTTCAATACATCAATTAACGATGTTAATGTTTTTGATTTCAACCAAATACCAGTGGCTGTATCTGGAATTAATATGCTTGCTCAGAGGAGCGCTTGAGTGCCTGTTATCAAGTGCTTCCACTGTTTAAAAGATTCATTTAACTCGGAATTGCTCCGAGATAATGCATGTAGGGCAGACATCCCAAGACACAGTGCACAGTGACTCCCTTTCTCTGCAGTGACGCGTGACTGCCTCTCTCTGCAGTGACGAGTGACTGCCTCTCTCTGCAATGAACAGTGACTGTCTCTCTCTGCAATGAACAGTGACTGTCTCTCTCTGCATGGAACAGTGACTCCCTCTCTTTGCAGTGAACAGTGACTGCCTCTCTCTGCAGTGAACAGTGACTGTCTCTCTCTGCATTGAACAGTGACTCCCTCTCTTTGCAGTGAACAGTGATTGCCCCTCTCTGCAGTGAAGAGTGACTGCCTCTCTCTGCAGTGAACAGTGACTTCCTCTCTTTGCAGTGAACAGTGACTGCCTCTCTCTGCAGTGAACAGTGACTGCTTCTCTCTGCAGTGAACAGTGACTCCATCTCTCTACAGTGTAGAGTGACGGCCTCTCTCTGTAGTGAAGAGTGACTCCCTTTCTCTGCAGCGAACATTGACTGCCTCTCTCTGCTCTCTCTCCAGTGAACAGTGACTCCCTCTCTCTGCAATGAAAAGTGACTGCCTCTCTGCAGTGAAGAGTGACTCCCTCTCTCTGCAGTGAACAGTGACTCCCTCTCTCTGCAGTGAACAGTGACTCCCTCTCTCTGCAGTGAAGAGTGCAGTGAAGAGTGACTGCCTCTCTCTGCAGTGAGCAGTGACGCCCACTCTCTTCAATGAAGAGTGACTCCCTTTCTCTGCAGTGAACAGTGACTCCCTCTCTCTGCAGTGAACAGTGACTCCCTCTCTCTGCAGTGAAGAGTGCAGTGAAGAGTGACTGTCTCTCTCTGCAGTGAGCAGTGACACCAACTCTCTTCAATGTAGAGTGACTCCCTCTCTCTGCAGTGAACAGTTACTCCCTCTCTCTGCAGTGAACAGTGACTCCCTCTCTCTGCAGTGAAGAGTGCAGTGAAGAGTGACTGCCTCTCTCTGCAGTGAGCAGTGACGCCCACGCTCTTCAATGAAGGGTGACTGCCTCTCTCTGCAGTGAACAGTGACTCCCTTTCTCTGCAGTGTACAGTGACTCCCTTTCTCTGCAGTGCAGAGTGACTCCCTTTCTCTGCAGTGAACAGTGACTCCCTGTCTCTGCAGTGAACAGTGACTCCCTTTCCCTGCAGTAAACAGTACTCCCTGTCTCTGCAGTGAACAGTGACTGCCTTTCTCTCCAGTGAAGAGAGAGTGCCTCTCTCTGCAGTGAAGAGTGCAGTGAAGAGTGACTCCCTCTCTCTGCAGTGAACAGTGACTCCCTCTCTCTGCAGTGAAGAGTGCAGTGAAGAGTGACTGCCTCTCTCTGCAGTGAGCAGTGACGGCCACTCTTCAATGAAGAGTGACTCCCTCTCTGTGCAGTGAACAGTGACTCCCTCTCTCTGCAGTGCACAGTGACTCCCTCTCTCTGCAGTGAAGAGTGCAGTGAAGAGTGACTGTCTCTCTCTGCAGTGAGCAGTGACACCAACTCTCTTCAATGTAGAGTGACTCCCTCTCTCTGCAGTGAACAGTTACTCCCTCTCTCTGCAGTGAACAGTGACCCCCTCTCTCTGCAGTGAAGAGTGCAGTGAAGAGTGACTGCCTCTCACTGCAGTGAGCAGTGACGCCCACTCTCTACAATGAAGAGTGACTGCCTCTTTCTTTAGTGAACAGTGACTCCCTTTCTCTGCAGTGAACAGTGACTCCCTTTCTCTGCAGTGAACAGTGACTCCCTTTCCCTGCAGTGAACAGTGACTCCCTTTCTCTGCAGTGAACAGTGACTCCCTGTCTCTGCAGTGAACAGTGACTCCCTTTCCCTGCAGTAAACAGTGACTCCCTGTCTCTGCAGTGAACAGTGACTGCCTTTCCCTCCAGTGAAGAGAAAGTGCCTCTCTCTGCAGTGAAGAGTGCAGTGAAGAGTGACTGCCTCTCTCTGCAGTGAGCAATGACGTAAACTCTCTTCAATGAAGAGTGACTCCCTCTCTCTGCAGTGAACAGTGACTCCCTTTCTCTGCAGTAAACAGTGACTGCCTTTCTCTCCAGTGATGAGAGACTGCCTCTCTCTGCAGTGAAGAGTGCAGTGAAGAGTGATTGCCTCTCTCTGCAGTGAGCAGTGATGCCCACACTCTTCAATGAAGAGTGACTCCCTCCCCCTGCATTGAACAGTGACTCCCTCTCTCTGCAGTGAACTGTGACTGCCTTTCTCTCCAGTGAGGAGAGACTGCCTCTATCTGCAGTGAGCAGTGACACCCACTCTCTTCAATGAAGAGTGACTCCCTCTCTCTGCAGTGAACAGTGACTCCTTCTCTCTGCAGTGAACAGTGACTCCCTCTCTCTGCAGTGAAGAGTGCAGTGAAGAGTGACTGCCTCTCTCTGCAGTGAGCAGTGACGCCCACTCTCTTCAATGAAGAGTGACTCCCTCTCTCTGCAGTGAGCAGTGACTCCCTCTCTCTGCAGTGTACAGTGACTCCCTCTCTCTGTAGTGATCAGTGACTCCCTCTTTCTGCAGTGAACAGTTCATGCATGAACTCTTTTCTCTTATTTCAGAAGTATGTGCTGTAGACACAGCAAGTGCATAAGAACAGGAACAAGGCCCTCTTTTGGACACCATTCATTGTGATACCTCAGTATATGTAACGTTCTCAAGTTCTCTATTTAGGTTGAAAAAACTGCGGTTCTTCTAAAAATGTATCATTTTCTCAAAATGCTTCATTTTCTCTTTGAAGGGTACCATCCAGGATGTGAAGATTATGCTGGTGCCCAATGCATACATCACACAGTGCCCGAATCTGAACCGCAGTAAGTAGAAATTTCTTGAGACAAGCATGCTGATATTGATGCATTTTTGGGCAAGCGCCAGACTACAATTCAAATAAATCATGTGTACAGATAGTTGAGCTAGATCTACCTACCAGCTGGTGTTGTTGATGCTCTACAGGTTACTCTAGCTTCCTTAACAAACAGCTCAATTTTCCATGGCGAGTTAGATACATTGTCCTTTCTCTCTGCATGATGGACATTGGTGTACATAAGGAGATCTGCTTGTACAGGAATGGTTCTGTTTGCTAACAGCGTCAGATCACTATGGGCCAAAGCCTGTTTTAGTCCAGGAGGGTGAAAGCCAAACCAGATTTTCAAGATAACAACTAACTATGTAAAGAGTTCCATTCAGGTTCATTGTTTGTTGTTTCAACTTCCTGAGAACATGCTATTCATCTTGTTCACCTGCACTATCATATGAATCTAAACAACTAAAATACTGATTTGATCTTCAGTGGCAGACGCTTGTTTTGAGCATTGGAGTTAAGTGGGACACAAATACACAACAGTCGCATCCATGCATTCACGTTCAGATACACACAACAGTTCACAACAGGCACTCACAAATACACATACATTCATATATTCACACACACGGACATACACCAATTATTAAAAAACATACAACTTACCAATTGCAGCGCCCGAGGAGGGAAGCCTCGATGGTTCTGGACAATTGGGACTGCCACCTCCCCTCATTGCATGACCTTAGGTGCCAGCGGTCCAATAATAATCACAGAGTGGGATGGCAATCAGTTGCTGACCCCACCCCACTCTGTGATGAGGTGACAGTGATAGACACTCATTCCTGGCTCCTTCAAGGATCAAAAGACAGTCGCAATCCTCCAATATGCAGACAACAAAGTCTTGTTAAGCCAAAGCCCAGTGGGATTACAAAGATCAATAAACCACCTGGCATCCTATCTGGACTCGGAACAGCTAGAGATAAACAAAGAATAAATTCTTCGTCTGGTTGACAGAAGGAATTTAAAGTTCAAATGGAGGGTAAAGGGGGCCCACGTGGAAGAAAAAAGTGCATACAAATATCTGGGCGTGATAATCGGGCAGGGCACAAGTCACAAAGAACACAAAATGTCCCTCAAAGCAAAGACTCAGTCCCTGATCTACGCTTATAGATCCTTGCGTAGACTGCCCTAATCATTCGCACTTCTTAAAAGTAATGGCTGCACAAATCCAACCAAGTTTGTCATACGGCCTTGTTCCCTGGTGTGGCAAAGATTCACATTTCCTGAATGAATTGCAGTCAAAAATCTATAAATCAGTTTTTTGACTTGCCAAAATCTGCCTCGCCCGCCCAGGTACGACTGGATTTTGGGCTTCAGGATCTTAAATACAGGTCAATGAGCAACTTCATTAAATTCTGCCACACCCTCCGGTTATCCGAAGAGGATACTCTAAATAGACTCTGCTGGGATAAAGTAAGGTCACAGAACAAGCAAGAATCTCCAGACTCTTGGGGGAGTTATCCGAGTACATCCTTGGCCACTTTGGAACTCCAACCAGCTTGGGATAACAAGACGGATCGAGCATCCTTTAATAAAACCGTGAACGCCGCAAGCAAAAAGAAATCTTTATTGGAAGATAAATTTGCGCTCACAAAGAGACGGCATGGATGGACAGTCATGAATTCTTACAGGTCTCTAAAGCCACAAGCCTATTTATTTTATCTGCCTATTTCAGTTCCTTTTTAAAGACGTGCTTTCTAAAGTTCAGGATGGGGGTGCACGTCTCCGAGGACTTATCCCCCTCTTGGGCGTCAGATTTTAACTCAGAACGTTGTCACTTATGCGGATTCCAAAAGGAAACTTTGGCCCATTTGCTGTGCGCCTGTCCAACCATGCTAACCCAAAGGAGACAATATCTAAAGACGATTTTTATCAACCAGAACATTCGCTTAAGCAGAAAGCAGTAATAAGCTGGCTGGAGGGCTCGTCATGTATCTTGTCTTGCCGAGGAGTCAAATTCATGAGACTAGTGAACAGCTGCCTATTGCAAGCGGATGATCTCTAATTGATATTGCATGTAATGTAACCCCATACTTTTAATTTGATGGTACATCATTTTTAATCTTTTCTGCTGTAACTTGATTTATAAATAGTTTTAGAATGATTTTTATAATAATAAAATTTTACACACTTGAAATGTACGGGAATCAGAGGACAGATGCAATTATGATTGCTTGCATAATGTCACGCTCAGCTGTTTGTGTAGATGAAGCTCACTTATTTTATGCAGTGGGGTATTGTAATGATTTTAATTAATCAAACAATAAACATTAAACTTGCAACTTGAAACTTGGATCAAAAGCAGACACTCAGGTCTTAGTCTATCTGTGACGCTCCACCTTGTAATGAGGAAGAGGACCTCGAGGCCCTTTGCCAAGCTTATGAGGCCATGCCTACAGGGCTATAACGTCCTCAGCCTGGCAAAGTTCAACCCAAGCAGCTGGTCACCTGCACATTTAGCGCGTGTATAGAACCTGGCTGCCTGATCTGAACAAAGAGAATGTCTACCAGGCTGACCTTTGCTCAGCCCGACACTCTTTATGTTTGCAGAAAAGTGGGAAGTTGGGTCCCATCGGCCCTAAAGGATGGACTGCTGATGAGGATTTCCTCTGGAACATAGAATTAATTTCAGCCACTGGTAATTATTCAGGGCTGCATCCCAGTCCCCATTATTTTGCACACCATGTAACCTCACTCTGTACCAAGACATATGCAAATCAGTCTTTACCTTGCTCCAATAGGAACAGTTCAGCCAGGTATTCCCCGAATAGGAACACCAGCTCCCAAGACCGGTTTCGTAGTGGTTGGGGCTCTTTAGTCAGGTGTATCTTTGTTCCAGTGGCAGAGTAAGAAAGGACCTATGTCTGGGCATACTGTTCATACATTGTGCCTCACACTGTAGTATATAAAAAAAAGTGATGTGTGAAATTCTTTAAATTTATTTTAGCCACTGGTAATTTTAGGGGCACATCCCAGTCCATTGTTATTTTGAACACCATTCCACCTAATTTTTGGATCCAGTCACAGTTGCCTGTGTTCTGTTTCAGGGAGGACCTGGCCTCACAATTCTCGCTAGACTGTTCCTGTTGCAGCAGGGTCATGACTGATTTGCACATAGCTCAGTCAAAACTAAGTTGGCATATTATGTATATATCGATGGACTGGGATTGCGTCCTGAGTAATTACCCAGTATATCACTTTGTTGTGCAAGTTGAATTTTTCCCTAATCAGGCCAATTTATACATATAAACCTATTTTTGCAACATATTTCTGAAAATGGTAAAAATATAACTCAAATATATTTACCACTCATTTTCAAAAATCGCGTGGGGTTTTACCCCCACACCGCGGAATTAGCCCCACGTGGAAGGGGTTAAAGAGCCCAGAAGTTTATATTTTGCGTCCCAGTTAAAAGGAATCATATGGTAACCCATTGTATGGATACACGAACCACAGATGGAATTCTAAATAAACAATTTCCTTGGAATTCCTGATAGATCCTCAACAAGCTGCCATTCCGGTATGGGATGTCCATAGAGCTTTTAAAGCCAGATGAATTCATCACAGATGTCCAGGGTAATCAACATGTATTCACCTATCTTCTGACAATAGTTAACCTAGGACCTTTGGCTAATCCCACAAATATAGCAACTTTAACCACTAGGCATCATTAAACATTATCTCAAGATGCAACCATGCTACACTAAAATTCTTACAGACCATAAGTGCATTGAGGGGAGAAAAATAAACATTGCAGCAACCTTTGATGCTATCCTTATGTAGAGCAGAAGAGTTCAAAATAGGTCCAGAAGAGACCTATTAAAGAAGATGTTCAGGATATCAAATGCAATAATATTACATGTGATGTTCTAAATAAAATTGATTATCAGATAATGAAATGCAGACGGAATATGACCATCTTGGGCCTACTTTTGACATCCCTGGTCCAGAAAGGTCTATTAAAAGGGGAATGTTGACTATATAATGGTAAATTGGTCAAACCTTTTTTAAGATCTAGAATTAATGTTTTAATTGCAAATCAAGAGAAATATTCTCAATAGCTGGATTTTTTAACATTTATATTTATTTTTTTATTGAGCATGCCCCACCTGCAGTGATTTCTTGAGTCTGGTCCAAGGCATCATGGATCTGCAGGAGCTCTTGGCTAAAATGACAGCAAAAGTAGGTACCAAATACAATAATTTCAATTACTGTTAAGTGTTTCCTTTATTAATCAATGCATGAGAATTTGTAAGGACAGATGTGAATTGTATTTAACCTTTCCTTTCTGTTAATATGTTCTCTTTCTTGATACTTAATTGGTCAAGGAAGGAATGTGATAATGAGTATAAGCATTTAGTTTTGATTTGTTATCCAAAACTGTTTTACCTACTTATGTATCTTACTTCACATTCTAAGTACTGTCAGATCCCCTTTCTACTCATTTGTATGCTACTGTTTTAAAATCGCCAGCTGCATTCTGATGACACCTGGATTTGTAATACGGAAACAACACAGTACCCTAGTTTGTGCCAGAGGAAACGTGAAACTGTTTATCTAGGTACTATCCCAAGCATAAGCACAAATGAAAGTGTATGCTCAGTAGAGCATGTAGTACACAAACTTGGAGTATAAGGTCCCCAGCTGCTCTACGTTTGCCTGAAGGTGCTCCCTGAACCCCATCGGAGTGGTCCCTCAGGACCCCCCATGATTTCTCCCTCTCTTGTGGGGGCAACAAAGCTGCTACAGCTGATAGGGGGAATGATGCCCCGGCTGCAAGATAAATATTTGTACATGAGCACCCCCAAATCCAATTTTGAAGGGAGCCTACGAAAGCCTTCACAATGATGGCACTATCTCTGACTCTTTAGAAATGGCAGTTGGGCACTGAATATGCATTAACATAGTATTTTTGCTTTTGTACTTGAAGAGTTTTTTTGTAGGGATTTTGTTTTTGGGCCTTATTGAGATGTTGGTGTATCAGGTCCCGCTGTTGCTTTTTGACGGTCTTCCTGCCCGCCGACTTGGATGTTCGCCCACTTGATTTAGATGTTGGCGTGTCCATGGGCAAAGGAGTGCCACAGTCCCGCTGCCTCCACCAGGAATGTTCGTCCACGCTGATGGCACCATAGACAGAAGTGCCTGGCGTCAGGACTCCTGCCGAGCTGAGAGTGATGTACCTTTCTGTCGTGGCTGTGGCAGTAATCCTGCCTACTTTGAGTTGGAAAAATCAATGAAAATGAGGTAAAAACGTACCTTTTTTCCTGCTTCCATTTCTTTCATGAACCGCATCGTCTAGGGCCCTCCTTTGCTACTCCCACTCCAGCCCAACACCAAATGACTTCGCTGTCCGGAGTTCTATTATAAGGTACTTGGACAGTTGTCCTACTATATGTTGTTTGTTGTCAATTGCTGTAGCCTCGTGTATTTCCGCATTGCTCTTACATACCATATTTTTCTTTGGTGTAATGCAGAAGTGTTTATTTTCCTACTTACCAAGGTAAATGGAACACACCTGTATTTACACTTAATAAAACAAACCTTTGCAATGCAATAGGTCTCACATTATTGAATGTTTGAGCTAATAGCATTGCATGAATATTTACAATGCCAATAGGTCAACTGTTCAGTACTGCAAAACGTATTACATTGCAAAAGCTAGTTAAATTTTGATCTTACCTCCGGATCCCATGATATTCACTCCGGATCTCATGAAGGCCCTACATTTTCCCCATCAAGATAACGACATGAATGGGCGCTACATTTGCATGTGATGGGAGGGGGAAATATGTGCCAGGGAGGAGTCAAGAGATGGAAAAAGCTGGCCAACCCCAAAAAATCAATTGGTGATGTCCGCTGGAAGGGAGCAAGCACTGAAGGCTGGACATATGGACAAGATTAACCAACCAAAGTAAAGGAATTTTAAAAAGCAGCCCAACTAGCCAACCAAAAGCGGTGGGCGTGCTGATAGTCATAGATAACCCATATACCAAATACAGCATGCGTCCCAGAGCAGCACATGAGCTGCCCGGTCTCAACCTTAAAAAATATTTATGTGGGGCTTGGGGGTGTAGTGCTAGTAGTGCCTGTGGGTGGGAATTCAATAGTGTATGTA
Source organism: Lissotriton vulgaris (assembly GCF_964263255.1). Taxonomy (NCBI): domain Eukaryota; kingdom Metazoa; phylum Chordata; class Amphibia; order Caudata; family Salamandridae; genus Lissotriton; species Lissotriton vulgaris. The sequence continues at coordinate 189,601,536 of NC_141688.1, read as the reverse complement.
TGTAGTGTGAGTAGCATTCATTTTGTAACACAAATGGACATAAAACATTGCCTACATATGTTTTTCTAGCAGACATGACGTGTATATACACATTAATACGTTTTACTTACCAGCCACTACTCCACCATAACTCAGTCCATCAGTAGTCCACCGCTAGTATACTGATAGTACAACAGGAACATCTAAATCGGCTCGGCGCAAACCCGCCGGCCTGACTGAGTAGTTAGCCAGCAGAGAAGCCTACTGTCATGGCAGTGTACTGTCTAGTGCTTCACCTCTAAATACAGCGGGCGGACTGCCGTCAGTTTGACGAAGTACTTTGAACCACCGCTGCAGGCGACAAAGGTAGTCCCATCGAGATCTAAAGTAGGCCTTTAGTGTTTTAGATCAAAATGGAAAACTTATCTTCCAATATATGTCTCTTAACTCACTTTTAGCTGCTTTTTTGTTCATTTCAGAGACTTTTTTGATTGAAATTTACACCGGAATGGGAAACTCTTCACTCTACACTCTGAAGCTATGATTCACAAACCATTTGAGGATGAATATTACTAGTGAGAGAAACTGCAGCGAGGCACTATAACTGTTGAGAGGCCTAAGCCCTGACAAAGCTGCAGGTTAACCAAACCACGGCGAAACACGTTGGCACAAGGGATTGGAATGTGTTGAAAATAAAGACAACAACTACAAGAGCCCCACTGTTTATTTTGAGAAAATTTGCTTTGTGTATAATTTTCATAACTTAGACTATATTTGTGCTTGTGTGCTCCAAAAAACCTATTATTTAGACTCAATAGACTTCTTTTAAGAAACATGTGAGAAGTTGGCCTGGTATATAATGCTCACTAATTCTTAGTGATCACTTTGTACCATGCCAAGCAACCGTTATGATGATGGTTGTAATTCAACCTTGTAGACCAGTTATCCTAGTGGAAACGTGGACAAAGCAGTCTTAGGCTAAACTCTGAAAGGCATGTGAAGCCAGCTGTATTACCACACACAACCCCCTTGAATACCAAATGAAAGGGACACCACACAGATATATATTGAAAATATATATTGATTTATTAACTATAAAATCCCCTGGACTTTTTATGAGCACAGAAGCACAAGCGTTTAAATCACAAGACAGTTTAAAATACACAAAAGTTGCACAATATGGATGAGCCCTAGGGGCCACCTAAACCATATACTAAGAAAGTGGTATAAGAGATACCAATTAGAAAGGAAACAGGCCTAGGGCCTTGGGAATCGCTGGAGCTATTTGAGACTAGCAATGATTAAGTCGGGAAAGGCCCGCGGGACTCAGGTGCAGTGTCTAAAGTGCACGCACTTCTCAATGTAAAGTCTATGGTGCGTAAAAGTTACACAAAGTTAGTAAGTTAGGAACCTTGCGAGTGACCTACAGAGCTGAAACTTAAGACACAGGCCCTTGAGATGTGTACCAGTGTAGGAACACCGGCGGAGCTGAGTTACCTCACCCACAGGAAGCGGGTGCACAGGGTCGAAGTAGTGTCGGGTTTCGTCACGCTGGTCAATGGTGCTTGGAGCTGAAGATGCTGCAGGCGGCTTGATGTGAAGAGTTCCGGTGGATCCAAGGGTGAATCTGAAGATGTGAAGACCTGAAAGCAGAGGGGAAAATGTTCAAAGTCACAATCCAGTGACTACCGTGGAACCAGATTGGAACCAGGCGATGTTGGGTGCAAACAGGCGTTGTCGGCTAGCTTCTCTCTGCAGCCATGTGGACACCGGGGGTCGAGGACGTCCAGGAGTCGGTCACGAGCTGTCCCACGCAGGCTTCTCGCTGTTGGCGGTGTCGGCAACTTGATCGGAGCAAACAGGCCTTGGCTAATGCAAGCCACGCAGGAGTTGAAAGATGCTTAACACTCAGACCAGCAAGGTCAGAGCGAGTGCTCCTTTTGACAGGAGCTTGGGTAGGTCTGGAGCAACCAGACCTGCTGTGTAAATCGTCGGTTTCGTCGCCAAGATGGCCGCTGACCACGTGGCTAGTGGCCGGGATGGCGCGTCGAGTGGCACAATGCAAAAGGGCCCCACGCAGATCGTGGAGATGCTGGAGGGCTGATCTTCGGTGCAAGGACTGCTCGGTGGTGGGGGTTCTCAGTCCCTAAAGCACAATGTCGAGGATACCTCAGAAGCTGCGCAGTCAGCTTTTCGAGTGTCTTCCAAGAGGTCCGGTCCCACGTCACTCGGTGCCTCCACGGGTCCCTTCTTTGCAGGGACTGTGGATCGGGCTCTGAGAGGTCTGGGAGTCTGGTTCTTGTTGGGCTTTGGGCTCGGGCTCGGGCGGGAGGCGGCGGCAAAGCAGACGTCGAGTTGCTGGTTGGTACCTGTGTTCACAGGGTGGCCACTCCTAGGCCACAAGGGAGATTCTCTTCAGTCTTCTGAGCAGCAGAATGTCGAAGTCCAGTCGTCTTCTTAGTTTCAAGTTGATTCAGGATGATCTGCTGTGCAATGGCACTGCTCCCACTCTTATTCCCAATCTGAGGGGTTGATCACCTACTAGGTCCCTCCTCTGGGAGGAACCAGGAAGGGGGGCGGTTACACCCCCTTTCCTTTGTCCAGCTCCTCGCCAGGCCTGGGTCTGGAAAGTCCCAGGACCGGTTTGGACTGGCTTATGCACGGGGACACCTTGTGTGCCCCGGGCATGTCTCAATCTATTCAGCCCTGTCCTACCCAATACACAAAACCCTGTCTGGGGTTGTGCTCGCACCTCCCAAGGCAGGAAACCCTTTGTCCAGGCCTTCCTCGCTGGAAGGACTCCCAGCAGCAGGAGGCCAGACTCGTGTCTGTGGTGGCAGCATCCATTTTGTGATGCTGAGGCTCTGGTTAACTTTAACCGGGGTTAAGGCTACACACATGTCGTGTCCCTCTAGAAGGGTGGAATGCTATCCCCGTCGACAGAACTGTTGAGGGGATAGTATTCCAATTCGTATGACACCTTACTCGACATGTTTTGATAAAGCCAAACCAAAGATAGCATATAACCGCGAGGATTATAATGCACTTAAGAGTATATGGTATGGCAATATCCCAGAACAGCTTAGGGAGTGGTTCCCGACAGCTGCAGACAGGCTCAGCTCATGCTAGAGCACCATCTCACATGTAACCACGCACTCTGCCCCCAGGATTGCAGGGGCCTTCCATAGGAATGGCTTACAGGTTAACATGTGTCCAGTTTAAGGTTAGATATAGGGATACTATATCTAAGTAAGAGGTGATTACACCAACTTACCCCAGCTGAGTGATCAGCCAGTTGTGTCAAATCTGGAGGCCAGGCCAGGGGTGGCACAATACGTGCTGCAGCCCCTGGTAGGCCTTGGATGCACCTATGCCCTGGGTACCTAGGGTACACTGTTACAGGGGCCTATAAGGTGAACCAGTTCCAATTATGTTATGCACCTAGGGTTCATGGAGTCCATTTTAAGGAGAGAGCAATCAGCCTGGGGCCCTGAATAGCAGGATCCCAGGCCAACTATGTCAAAAACCAGCTAAACACCAGGCAAAAAGTTTGGGGGTAACCATAGTCAGATATCCACCTTCCTACAAAACAGACTTGAAAAATTCCGAGCCCAACACTAGATGAGTATAAAGTGCATGTGACTCTACAGCACTATACTCTACGAATAAATGCTTGTAAGGTAAGAAGAAGTTTCCTTTGCTACTCTTTTACTATGCCCCCCTTGGCAGATCGTCATAATGCTAAACATAACAACATGATAAATGTCTCCTAAATTTATAATAGCAAATCAAAGATTGTTTACTTCTCTTGCACTTTGCTCTTTTTATCAGATCTTGTTTAAATCTGATACCAGTCATTTGGTCTAACTCAGTTATAGCCTGTGACATGCCATACAGATGCATCAACGTTATGAGCAAATGAATGTCGTTGACCTTCTACAATAAGTGTGGGTCCCCCCATGACGGCTTTACATTCACTCTCTGTATCAAGAGAAAGCTACACATAATTAGTGCCTACCAAGGGTCATTCAACTTCATGAAATTATGAGATTTAGAAAACCAATGACTTAATTGACAGAATTCTATGACAAATGTGATTCTTCTCATTTAAGTCTGCCCCCTTACCAATCTGCACTAGCCTTTACATACCAGCAGAAAACAAAAGAAGCTCATAGACTGCTATATGTCCTGTGATGTCACCTATGAGTGGCACAGTTATAAGTAAATAAACTATTATTTTATATTGTTCTTAATACCATGAGTATACCAACCCACCTAAGCCTGAGATACATTTCTTTCAAATGTGTCAAGGGATGCTAAAGTAAAGGGCAAATCAGATATCGTCTTTGCAACTTTCAACAACTCTCTAAGTTATACTATTTTAATGTCCGGGCAACACATTTTTCAAATACTGATCTCCGAAAGAGTGCTGAAAACATTTACATAAAAAAACAAAAAGAAAGTATTCTGAGTGAAGTTTTTGTGTCATACAAAGTGTGGTATAAACGCGTATAGCGTTTTTGCTGTAGAGATGAGAAAAAATGCCGACGATAACTAAAATAGGAAATGCATCTTTGAGGACTCCCTAACTTTTTCCCCCATTCACGGATCTGCAAAAAACATCACATTCTGAAATGTATCTAGTTTGACGTGGAACATTCCAAATCTCATATGTAGGTTAAGGTTTAAACCAACCATCACCAACACATAATCACAGTTTCTAAAAAAATATAACTTTTAAGGAAAATATTTAAGATGGGATAAAATCAAGAAAACGAATAACCATATAACACAAAAAGAAACCAGTTAACCCCAGGGGGTTTATAGATAAACAGAAAGGGAATCATATTTGAATGTGAACCCTACCGTAAAGTCAACTGGGATATTCTATGAAATCCAGTTTGTGTAAATAAAGCACGCACAATTACCAGAGGGTGTCAAGGTGCTGGGGGCCGCCAGAAAGATTAGGGGCCAGATGTAGGTAATTCCCATTTACCGATTCTAAAATGCCGAATTTTACTGAAACTGTACTTCAGAATCGGTAAATGGGATGTAGATAAAGATGAGGTACATTTTACCAAATCGGTAATAGTCGGTATAACAGATTCGTTAAATATCGATTCGGTTTATCAAATCGGTAATTCCCAATCATGCCTATGTGCCAGTAATCCCATAGGAATGAATGGGAATTACCGATTCGATAAATACAGAATCGGTAAATACTGATACGGTATTTACCAAATCTGTAATAGGGGGACCATTTACAAGAGTGGCACATTGACACCCTGTTGCACCCCTCAATAGTGCATGGGTGGACATGTGGCACACATACATGCCCTAAGGGCATGTATGTCTGCCACATGTCACTTTAAAAAAAGCAAATAATTGCTTTTTTACAGGTGTTCGGTATTTACCACCAACTTGCAGTTTGTGGTAAATAACGAATCCATAAATGACAAATGCACTCACTTGAGTGCTCCCTACATGAAGGTTTCGGTAATGTACCGAATTGGCATTTTAACAATTCGGTAATTTACTGATTCCTTAAATTACCGATTCGGTAAATTACCGAACCCTTAATTATGGCCCCTACAACTCAGATGCCTAATACCGGTCGGCCGTTACTGACTGGTATTGGGTGACCTACATCTGGCCCCAAGCGATCTATTGCTCAGAGTTACATGGTGCTGTGCTAACCTGCCGCCAGGGATCAAACTGTGAGCCCCTGTGGTCCAGAGTCCGGTGCCTGGCTGCTGCGCTACACCTCTTCCCTATGAAGGAGAGATAAAATGTTGCAAAGAAGTTTATTAAGACCAACAAAAATGTTTTTATGACCATCCAGTATACTGTGAGTCATAACTCAATACATCTTTCGCTACTATCGCCGAAATATAAAATAATACAGTGCCAGATGTTTGTTCTCTGCAATATATATATTCACTCTACTGAATACTCACTACCTACTCCATAACATTTATAAAGCCCATGTGTAGAAAGTATGTATTCTGTTAGAAATGGGGTCTCTAGTTGGCAGAGGTATACACCTTGTCCAAGTTGGGACCTTTGCTTCTAGTCATGATAAGGGAATTACACACTAGGTAACCCCTACTCATCCCCATGGTAGCTAGGCATGAGCAGACAGGCTTATCCCAAAAGCAATGTATGAAGTATTTGTACCCAGTAACACAATGAAAACACTACAAATTGACACCAAATTTGAAAAATAAAGTAGCTTTATCTAAACCAAACAAGACCAAAATTACAAAAATCCAACAAACACAATTCAAAATATGACTTTAACAAGGTTTCAAGCTACTCTGCCCGTAGAAGACTATGGAAGCGTTACTTTTACACAAAGTACCTCAAATGTGTCAAAATCCACAAGAAAAAAACAGCTGTAGAAAATGGAAGCGTCGGAAAACACAGTGATGCGTCAGGTCCTGAGTTCTTGGGGAGGAAATGCATTGATACCAATACAGTTCTGGTCTGTGGATAATGCATCAGAAAACTTGCAGCATAGATGCAATGCATGGCAATATGGAGGCGCTGGAGGTCGTGGTGGTGGAAAACAGGTGCTGTGTAGAATTCTTCAGCTACGATCCCACAGTGTGTATTCTTCCAGCCGCACAGTAGGGCCTGCGTAGGAGTCGGTGCTGTGATCTCGGACTTCGGAAATCCATGCACAGGACTTGGCGTGCAGCAGATTTCTTAGCCGCTGGCAGGTGTGTGTTGATTCTTCAGCCGCACGGCGGCAGAGCATGGAAATCTCTCATGCTAGGCAGTGTTGCATTGGGAAAACAAGCACTGGAAGGGTTTTGCATCGGCTTTCTTGGTTTCTTACAGCTTTTTCAGCTTCCAGCAACAGGAACATCCTCCAGAGTCTAGTACTAGCTGCTCCTGACAGTTCAGAACTCCCAGCAGTAGAGTTCAAGGAAATTGTTGGTGAAGTATTTGTGTTCCTAAAACTTCAGAACAGGAGACAAGCATACACAAGCCCTTGGAGATTCTTCACAAGCAGGTGCAAAGCAAAGGTCCAGTCTTTGTCCTCTACTTGGCAGAAGCAACAACTGCAGGCCAACCCATCACAGCAACACACATCAAAGGGGCAGTACTCCTCCTGACAACTCTTACGCTCGTCTTCCTTGCCACAAGCTCCTCTTGACTCCAGAATTGCTCTTACACTCTGGGGTTTTAGGTCTAGTAGTTATAGCCCATTGTGTCTTTGCAGTCTTTGTTGCAAGAGTTTCTGAGCTCAGTAAAAAAACGGTTCTGTCCTCCCTGATGCAGCTTTACTACAGGAGGTAGAGACAACATTGTGCAGAGCAGACACAGCCTATTCAGGTGCTAGTGAAAACTCCTCCCACCGCTCTAAATGCAGAAAGGTCTATTCAGCCTGGCAATGAGTCACACAGGTATGTTAGAGCACACCTCAACCCCTCTTGTGACTGTCTAGCAAGGAAATACACAAACAGGCAGAGGCACACAGGATGTTAAACAAGAAAATGCCCACTTTCTAAAAGTGGCCTTTTCAAACACACAATGTAAAACCCACCTTCACTAAAAGGTGTGTTATTAAATTTTGATTACAGAGAGCCTAAACTCTAAACCTCTAGCTGTTCCCAATTGAGAGTTACACGTATAAAATATTACAGTGCAGCTCCAATGATATCCTCTGAGACTGCCAGCCTTTCAACTGGAACAATGGACATGTAAAAAACATCAGAACATGTCCTACCTGTCACATACACTTCACCCTTCCGATTTGGGTACCTTGAGCCGACCTGAGGGGTGCTTTGCATGTAAGATAAGGGAACATTAGGGCTTGGCAAGGGGGGGCATTTGCCAGGTCAACATGGCAGTTGAACACTGCGCCCATAGACACTGTAGTGGCAGGTCTGAGAGGCTACTGATGTGGGTTACACAGCCACTGCTGTAGACCAACTAGTAGCATGATGTACTGGCCCTCGGCACACACAGTGCACTTTACTAGGGACATACCGCTATACCAAATATGCCAATCATGGATAACCAATCATAATCACAATTTACACAGGTAGCACTCGCACTGCGACACTGATCAGCAGTGGTAATGTTCCCAAAGCATTTAAGCCAGCAAAAACTAAATCCAGTACACGGTTAAAAAATGCAGGAGATAGAGACAAAAGGTCAGGGGAAACCACGCCAAGGATGCCAAGTCTAACATACGCACATATGAATGGATGCCCATATGAAATCAGGAGAGTAGCGGTTAATTGGATACGTCGGTACATGAAAAGACAGCCCAGCCACCCCCATCAAGCTCCCCCCGCCGGTCTGACTTATCGGGCAAACATTCTAAGAAAGCATTGGCAATGCTAGAAGGAGCTGGGGCCAATATTCTTGTAGTGCACATTACCACACCATACTGTAGCAACTGGGCAATGTTTAAAAATGCATTCTTAATCCAATTATGTTTTTACTAATTGCTGAGTGATAATTGGTTATATTGGCCCAGGGAGAATCCATGAATTGTAAGTTTGATTTTACCAAGGCCATGTGGAAGAGGCTCATGTAGTAGCTCATTTTCCCACTGCACATGCCATGAACAGCACCCCTTATCTTATAATTTGTATTTTATCGGCAAACCTTCGAAGACCCAGACAACCAACTTAACATTTCAGTGTGTGCCAGCAGAGAAAATCTGCTGCACTTACATTTAGAGCAAAGCCCAAAATAGGTTATGTTACAGTTACACAGTACCCCAGTCTAGCATTAGGAGCCAACACTAAAAGTTTAGTGTTTTTCTACTTATACTGGAAGATGTATCACTTTTAATGTCATTTGAAATAGATGCGATTTGCACAGCTGCTAACAGATAAACTGTAGTGAATTGTTTGCCCTACTTGGAATTAAAAGGTTAGCATAGACTTAGAGTCATGTTTATGGAAGTACTTAAAGAGCCCTAAAGTTGGCATTCTAAATTCAAATCTATTTGCTAAATTGCATTCAGAACAAGCTTGACATGTTATTTTAACAACTTTCAGGTAATTCAATGAAATTAACTTCAAATAATACATTAGATTGTGACCCCAATAACTGCAAAACTGACTTTTATATGGCAATAACCAGTTGTCTATATGTGGGTTCAGTCTGAACTGATGGCTTAATCTCGTCCCTATAAGTGGTCTCAGGACTGATTGCAGTTTTTCACACCTGATTCCCATTCCAGATCTGGAGCTATGGTCCTCCTGTCACTACATTTCCCTCCCAATCAAATCTGCTCATCAACAGAACACATGGCACGCTTCTCTCTCAGTTGTAAGTCGATGGCAGGCCTGGAGGTTCTTTAAACCAAACTAGGGTGGCAGTTTGTATTTGACACTATGGTGGCTCGTACTGACTGCCTTTAAGAGGAATGAGGAGAGGGAGGGACTGTAACTGGGAAAACTGTAGCACAAGGCACTGAGGGCTCGCTTGCAGTAAGATGGGTCCATATTTCAGTATAGTTTGGAATGTGTGAAAATTAATGCTGGGTTTTCTTAGGAAATGTCACCTTTAAAACAGTTGCAAATGTTCTCAATGGAGTGGTCTGCACAGGTGCAAGAAGACAGAATACTTCCTGCTTTGGAGAAACCAGTCCACCTGATGAAGGACTGTGGAGATACATTTCCATCTAAGGTCAGAGTGTGCGCACCTGGAAATGCCTATGCAGTCTAGGTAAGCTAGACTCCTGGGCATAAAAGTTCCATGTTGGCTGTGGGAAAGTGTGAAAGAACCAGAAGAATGAAGGTAAACAACGAGGAAGATGACTGCCCAGTAAGCAATCAAGTCCAGACTGGTTATTTGGATATGAACCGACTAGAAGTGTCACAGTACCTTTTATTATTTAAGTCTGAGACTTTGTGTCTGAGACAACTTCCTGAAAATGTGTAGACTTCTGGAGCACTTACATAGGCAATGCAGATGCAGTACCGAAGCTCTGGACCGTTTTCATCTGCTACTTTCTTTGAAACAATAAAACATTTTTACTATAAGTTTGCATATGGGTTTTTTAAAAGGACGGTGATTTTCAACAAACAATTCTTTAAAATAGTAGCAATCCTTTGTTTCAGTGTCAAGAATGAATTAGATGCATTGCTGTACCTCAGTGTCCACTTATGAGTTTCACAATGAGGACATTTTTACTACATACTGACTGGTCTTGTGGTTGTAAATGCATCCATATACATGTAACTATTTATCCCTGTATCAGGATTGCTTCCTCCTTGTTATTATCTACTACATGGGTTTGGTAATTGTAACCTGATTTATTTCTGACTTTAGGGTTGCTTTGTTGCTGTTGCTGATTTACCACATGTAATCTTAGATAAGGGGTGCTACTCATGTCAAACTACCAAGGTTAATCTAGAGAACCTTCTGGCTTATTAAGAATGCAGCTCATTCACAGCTCAGTTAAAGATGAAGGCCTTTTTCTTCCTCATAGTTTGGCAATCTGGTTTCCTACAGCTTCCTTTGCAGCCTGCTGGCTATAATAATGTTCTACATTTCATCAATAATTCTTTTGAACAAAATAATTGGTAGTAGAAATGATATAGACAGAAAAATAGAAATGTTGATATAATTGTTTAAAAATCCTCATTGTAAAATAAGAGGAAGTGCATTCTGCCTGAAAAAGATCTAAAGTAGTTCTAATATCCACAGATCCACATCTTTTAAAAATAGAGGTGTTGTAATCAGAGAAACAGATCACATTTCTTTTGTGGTTGTCCTATTTTATCTGATGAGCAGTCTTCATGGAAATTTGATACCCCACAAAGGGATTTAACGTTTTTTCCTACCAGCCTGCTATGAAAGAAAGGGTTAACATTATGAAAATGGAGTTCCAATATTGCCTTTTTAAAATCCATTTAAACACATGACTAGTGTTGCTTGCCCATGTACTGTGTTCAAAATATGGATGAGTATAAGTTGAGAAGACACTATGAGTGTGTCATAAAAGGACTCAGCTGTAAAGCTGCTCAATGGGTACTAAGTAATTTTTAACTGTTTCTCTTAACTTTTTACCCATGTCATGGGCTAAAAATCAATGAAACGGTAAGCTCTGAACGTCTTTGTTGGAAAGTGGAATATTAGTAGTGGCTAATGTATATCTACCACTGGCAATAAGGCCACTAACACAGTATAGGTCTTAAAAAAATATTCTTATTCTCAACCCTTGGTAGCTTGGCTGCGAGCAGGCAGGCTTAACTTCAACAACAGGTATGTAAAGCATTTAAAGCACCATTTCAGTAAATAATTACGACACAATAAAAATTAAACACAAATTTATAAAAATAGGAAATATTTTTATCTTTAAAATGACATCATAAACGACAAAAATCCAATGTAGGGAACCGGATGAATACATTTTCAAAGATTTAGCAATTTCTAGCACATAATACCAATAGCGCCTTATCGGGATAACTTTTCATGATAGACCGGGTAAAAGTCAGAGTTTCAAGGCCCTGCTCAGCTACCCCTTGTGGTAGGTCTCGGTCACAGTTCTTACCTTCGGACTTAGAAACTTTTCTGGCACTTTTCTTACTGGGGTCTCTCGAAACTCTCAGCAAGTCCGGATTCGGTGAAGGTTGGCCGGGTTGCCTTGCGACGAGCTCCCGGTCATACTTATGGAAGCCCGACCTCTGGAGTGTTCGCGCTGGATAAACCAAGTATTCAGGCTGACACGCGGTCGAAGGCAGGCAGCTTGGCTTTCGCAGTTGCTCCCGGTCACCTTTTCTACATTTGGACTTAGAAACTTTTACGGAGCTTTTTCTCAATGGGTCCCTCAATGCTCTTCACTAGGCCAGATTCGGCGAGTGTTCACCGGTCTCGGATTTTGACTAATCCAGGTCAAACTGTAGAAGTAGGATCTACAGAGCTTTTCAGCAGGACCAACCTGGACGGCAGGCCGACTCGCGGTTGGAGGCAGGCGGCTTGGCTGGCCAGGTTGAGTCGGTCCCCTTATGAAACTTTTTTCCAAAGTTGCTCCAAAGTTCTCCAAACTTCTAGAACTTCTTCCTGAAGTTCCCCAAAGGGTCCCAAAAGTGTCTATAACTCACTCCAGGGGGTCTGGAATCTCCAAGATGGTCCTTGAAAATGAGGACTTCAGTTCCCACAATCCACTTGGACAAAACCCTTACAAATCCACTTGTAGTTCTCCAGGTTGAGGTTCCTTGGTGGGGATGTTTCAGGTGAACACTGTTAACCTGTAGCATGCCGGTCCCCTCTTTAGTACTGTTACAGCAAAGTAATCCACAGGCTATAGTTTCAGATGGTGCAGAAGCTGCAGTCTTCAGAGTGCAGGCCCTAAGAAATGGACATTAAAATTCCAGCATGGCACTTCTAACTTTCTTAAGTTTCAAGGAGCAGATCTGTGGGGCTCTGCCCTTCTCAGATACTTATTCCAAATTCTCTGGGGCAAGAAGGATGTCACTCCTGTCCAATGGGCAGCAGGGTACTACCCAAAGGTCTGACCACTTCCTACAGACTACAGAGTGTGGAACTATTTTGTCTCAGAGTGCACCAATTCTTCCAAATTCATAATAGCTTATTTACCAGCAGAGAGAGAAGAGCTTGCTAAACACACCGTAAGAATGCTAATCTTAATAGTCTCTCCCCCTTGCATCTGCTCATTCCTTCCTTAATCCTAGCATCTGGCTGGGTTCGAAAGAGTAGAGTTGTAAATGACACAGGTGTCTTCGCCTACCCTTGAAATCTATTGTTTCTCCCCCTGCTCTGGAATTCCTGTGTAACAGAAAACTGCCCTCTTAGCAGAGCTGGTCAACACCAAGGGATCTTTATTACCTCTTCAAAGCAGCCTGGCTAATCCAGTTTACTTTGACCAATAAGGACAGACCACTGGAAGGCTGAATCTGGGCTTACGAACAAGAGTCTTATTACTTCTTGTATGTACCTATTATGAGAATTCCAACAATATCATATTGTTGAGTTTATTAATGCCATTCCGTGAAGTCTTTAAATTGTACTTTTAGCCTTCTCCTATCAAGGGTTATTAATTAATAACTGCCTGCCATGTTAACCTATGGAGCAGAGGATTTGCAATGGGAAAAATGACGTGGGCCATTTTCCTAGCACCAGGGATTACAAAAACATATTTTATTAGTACTATACATATATCTACAGGACCCCCACCCCAGGAACACCTAGGAGAGACTTTAGGGCTTCTGAATATGTAAACATATAGCAGAGCCTGCCTCAACAGTGCTCCTACCACCATGTTGATTTTGGGCATTACTTTATCACAATGTGGGGAGTGAAATGTACAATTTCACTTACCCCAGGGCATATAAAACTCATTTTATAAGGGTCCTCCTTATAAATACCTGATCATTCACCAATGGGACACCTAGGGGAGACTTTGGGTGTACCTAATATGCCCAAACATTGTAGGCCAAGTATTTGTAAATGCCCCAAACACCATAGTCGAGTTTGTGCACTATTTTTTTTTTTAATCAGTCCTGCAACACAGAGCCAGGCTTTAGCAGTGCACACGTGCAAGTGCAGAAAGGACTGCTGGCTTTTAAACTTCATTGCCCTATTATGTACTAGGGCCTTATAGGGTAGGTCATGCCAATCAAAGGCGCACCCTAACTCAGAGTGTACCCTAGTGTATGTAGGTGTTTTCACTGTATTCTAAATGTGTCTCTTTCAGAAGAGCACTGGCCCTGGGCCTGGTTAGGCAGAGCCAGGGTCAGTCAGAGTCAGTTACCACCAGTCAGTTAAAAGTCGGGGTTGCCCGGGGAACAGGATGACTTTCCAACAGCGTTACAATAACTCATGTCTTAGTAAAAGATTATAAAAAAAGACCATAAAAAATATAAAATTAGCAACATATGTAGAGCAACCTTTTCAGAGTATAGCAGAATCAGTTACAATTCTTACTTTGCTAATAATCCAGATCCATAATACAAAATCAGTATATTAATCATATACTCGCAAACAGTTATGTAATGCAAACATAATGGGCCTCATTAATGAGGCCTTGCGTCAGTTTTGCTCTCCACTTTTTGTGACGCATCTGCGCCGTAGAACATGCCTCCTGTTGCGCACTATTTACATAGTGACGCATCTAAGCGGATGGGTCACTTTGTAAACACCTGCACTACATTATACCTGCGTCGGGTATAATGTATGCAGGGGGGGCGTTACCCTGTAAAAAGCCTCGTAGAAGTGACGCAGTGAAATCTATGAGATTTCACTGCGTCACTTCTAGGATGCCGTTGCTCTAAAATCTTGCGCCTGCCTCACAGCAGACGTAAGACTGACTCAGGCCCCATGTGAAAGGATGCATTGCTGGAGTTGCGTCACTTTTGTGACACACTCCGGCAATGCGTCACTTTTGCGCTTACAGATACGTCAGAAATACTGACGTATATGTACCTCCTTGCGACGTGATGCGTCATACGTTAAATATGACGCATCAGGAATGTCGCAATGAGTGCGCACTGAGAAGTGACGCATTGCTGCTCAATGTGCATACAAGTCCCAGGACCTTGTCTAGATACAAAAAGCAGCCCTTTTTTGTCTGCGTCTTCACATGTACAATAGGTTCAAGAAACAGCAAATACAATGGGTTGACCTGTGTCAGATCTTTATATCCTAGTTGCTGTTCTATAGTCACTAACACCTAAGTTGCGACACAGCGCAGAATCCATGTCCTCCTGTATACTTGATAATAGAGGCAGAAGAATAAGCCTCAGGGCAAAAAGGGCAACTCATCTCTTTTCCGGAAGGGGAAGGCCGCCAGTTAGCAGTGAATGTTTGAAGTGGCACAGTCCATATTTGGAATTTGATATGCAGCATTCTGCCAGCCAGAAGCTTGATTTCATCCATATACCCTACCAAGTCAGGCCCCCACCCTTCCGGACCCTAGCTGGCCACTGTCTACATTGCTCCAGTAGATCCCCTTGAGCATAGACTTAGATACCCAGCATGCTGTCTCTGGGTGGGTCCATAGGTTCTCACACCCAATTTCACAATCTTCACCATACCCCACCCACAGCACCAGGGAGTTTTAGTATTTCATCTAAGCCCATTCGATAAGGTACTAGGCCCAAAGAAGACCAGATCCTCCTACAGTATAGTAAGTGTCTGAGCCTTACTCTTTGTATGAGAGACCTAGATCTGAGCAAAGTGTGACCAATGGGGTACTGGCAGTGAGCTTGGTGAAGAGACGTAGGAAACCATTCTCCACCACATCCATATAATTTACATTTTTATGCCCTCAAAGTTCTCCACCGTAATGAGATATCCCGAGGTCTTGTGAGTTATAGATTTGAACTGCTATTTGAAATGCTGGGGAAATTGGCCTTAACTGTAGCAATTCGAGGCTCTCAAGATGCTTCTGATATAATGCTCCAGCCAAAGTGTACACTTTGGATTTGGGGAGACAAGCCAAAATGCTCGTTGAGGTAGTACCCCAGGTAATCAAAGGTGCAAACCCTCTCCAAGGTAAAGCCTTTTTAGATCGGGTAGGACCGAAAAGTAGGGCATGGATTCAATACCATATGCTTTGTCTTATTGATGTTGATCTCTAGCACTCTCTGTCTGCAGAAGACGCTGAACTGATCAAGCAGATTTTGAATGCCCATGGGGGACTTCGAGATGAGTAGGGTGTCGTCCACAAACAGGAGCGCAGGAACCTTCCTATTGGCCACGCACTGAGCATCATGTTTGCATTGCTCCAACATAGATACAGGATCATTGGTAAATAACAAAACAGGCTTGAAGCTAATACACAACCCTGTCGTACAGCCCTTAGGACTGGAATAGGGGCTGTCAGCTCCACAGACGAACTACATCAAACCTGTGCATAACTATTCAAGGGAAGGCTCCTGAAAATATCTACTGAATATATCGGGACATCCATGTCAATCAATACCCTCCACAAGGCCTCCCTAGGGATCAAATGCCTACCGAAGTTCGACAAAGATTACATAGAGAGTCTGCCTCCTAGCATGACATATTTCCAACAGAAAAGTTGCAATTGGAGTACTCAATCGGTATTACAGGTCCCGGTCCTGAACCCGGCTGCCAAAGGAGTCAGTACTTGTCCATCCTCCATCCAAACCTGTAATCTGTTTAGGAGAATTTTGCAAATTTGCTTTTGCATACTGTCATTAAGACTGATGGGGTGGTAGTAGGATCGTAGGGACCTAAGGCCCTTTTGTAGATTGGTAATTATTAAACCGCAATCATACTCACAGAAAATGGCCAATTGATATATTTTGGTGTCATGAGCTGATGAATATTTGAAAACAAAAAGATGGTGGTGGTATAAATCTCCATTCCTATTTATAGTGATTGTTTCACTACGTGCTTATAAAATATAAGTACTTTACAAGCAGGGTAATAAAGAAAACCAAAACTCAAAGAACGGACACTCAAGAGACTGTTCTTAATTGAGAGTAAGCATTATTGTTGTAGGGAATGTGTTGTAAAGCACTTGGGAACTCGAAACAGTAAGTCCGAAACCGAGTATGTTTCTCACTGACTGTTTCTGTTGGACCTTATTTACAGTTTTGGTGGACAGGGCACCCCATTGCAATGACTTACACTGTTGATCCACCCTATTTTGAGTTGGTGGAACCACCAAGTTTACGTAGATGAAGAAAAATGTACTCTGTTGGAGTAAACCTTACTTAGACTAATTGCCCTATTTAGAGTGGGCCGTCGGTTGGCTTGTCCTGCTGAGTGACAGTAAAAAATAAAAAAATGCCTTACACACCATGGGAGAAAAGTTGTGTTGAGGCCATTAAACGAACACCAACTTTTAAATATCTTTGTATGTACCGCTAAGGGGGCAGTTCATATAAATGCCATGGATTTCAAGGCTGGTCAGCAGTGCACGCTGCTGCAGGTGAAGTAAAGGCAGGGTGGCAGGTGAAAAGTCCTCCATCACACTGACGGCCTTTACTCCATTCAACAATCACTAAATCAGGCCTTTAATACATAGCTCTGATAAGCAAGAAGCAAGATAGGAATACTGCTTAAGTGGATTAAAGGAAAGCATAGGTTGCATATGACAGAAAGCGATCATCACACTAGGAAATTGTGAAGTATGGCATCACATTGTTTGATGGTAGCTGTTCGAAATTGTGTTAGTGTTTTGAGGGTGTAACCCTACTCAAGCAGCAACCACAATTTCTGGCAGGGTGAAACACACACAAACTGCAAATTAACCTTTGCTCATGCCTTTGGTAGCTTTACATGTAAGCAGTCAAGCTTAAACTTAGAGGAAATGTGTAAAGTATTTTTTTAGGACTTCAAACAGTAAAAAAGTAATAAAAACACAAGAAAAAATCCCACACCAGAGTAGAAAAAATAGATTATTTTTTACTAGATTATTTGAGACCAAGACGACAAAAATCTAATCAGTAGAACCGTAGACATGCACTTTCAAAGTTTTTAGTAAATATAGTGTGGTCACCTGGTCATGCCTTACTTAGGCAAAGTCACAAGTTCATGCCTACCGTGATGGAAATCTTGCGAGATGCATGGACTAACTAAGTCCTGATGAACAAAGTACCTTGATTCCTGGTTGTGAAGAATCTGCAGGTCTGCAATGTGAAGTACTGCGTCATCATCAAGAATACTGTAAATGAGGTGCATGTGATGGCCAGTCAACTATCCCTTGGAGTCACTCTGGCGGTCCTGGGTTCAAGATGCAGGTCCACCCCTTTCACTCAGGCAGAAGGACAACAGAGAAACAGTCCTTCTTGCAGGGTACCTCAGCAGTACTTCTGAGTATTCCAGAGGTGCACTGAAGAGTGGGGTCTGAATGTCCAATGTTTATACCTGGTGCCCATTCTGAAGTAGTAGAAGGTTCTGGAGGTTTCCACTCCCAGAGATGCTTGGAATGTCCTGCCTCCTTGCCCTGGACCCATATGGTCAGGGGTCAGAATAAACTAGTGTCAAACTCTTTGTGAGCGTGCTCAGGCAGAGGCTTTGTGATGTACAAGTGCAGGAGGAGACAGCTACTCACTTTCCGGCTCTTCAGGGTCTACCTCTAGGAGTGACATATGTGTATTAAAAAGGAAGGTTTGGGCCTGGAACAAGGTCTATTCTGCGAGGTCGAAATTGCATATTTTAGCTGCGCACACACGCTGCTGTGCCAGGCCTGAGACTTGTTTAATGGCTTCTTAAGTGAGTGGCATAATCAGTTCTGCAGGCTCAATAGTAACATATCATTTACAGGCTCTGGGTATATCTAGTTACACTTTACTAGTGACTTACAAGTAAATTAAATGTGGCAATTGGGTATAAGCCACTTTTACCTTGTTTTAAGGCGCAATCACATGCACTTGCTGGTTAGCAATGGTAAGGTGTACAGAGTCCTAAAAGCCAAGAAAAACTTGTTCAGAAACCCAGAGGGTGAAAGTAAATTTTTTTTGATGACTCTACCGAAAAGGCCACATCAAACAGCCTTAAACCACCCACAGGGCAGGACGCAGTGTATTTAAAATATACTTTTAAGTTCTCTAGGGCAGATTTACAAGCCCCTTGCGCCTCTTTTACACCACTGTCACTTTTGTGAATCAGCAGCAGTGCAAAGCCAGCGCCATGCTGCGGGGTATTTACAATGTGACACATCTGGGAGATGCGTCAAGTTGTAAAGCCCTGCGCCACATGTAGGCGTTCCGGTGCAGGGAGGGGCGTTCTGGTGCAGGAACGCCTCCTAAAAGTGGCTGAGTGACATCAACAAGATTTCACTCAGTCACTTTTAAGGTCATGCTACGTCAAAACCCTGGGCCTGCTTGAAGCAGGCGTAAGGATTGATGCAGCATGTTAGGGATACGGCACCCCCGTGCCTTGCTTCAGCAATGCGCCGCTTTTCCGACGGGGATGCAACACGCATCTGCCCATCGGTGCGCCACGGTGCGCAGCATTGTAAATGCGGCCATCAGTGGTGAGGCACGGGTGGGCAGATGCATCGCAACTCTTCTGGCACCTCCCAGCTGATTATCAGAGATGCGCCAGAAGTAGTACATCTGTCCCTCAATTTTTTACAGGGGTGGCTTTTTCACATTGTTGCTGTTTGCAGTGTTGGGCAAATACTTTATACATTAACTCTAAGGTAAGCCTGACTGCTCTGTTCTGAGTTACTAGGGGGTTGAGCACAGGTTGATTTGGGGTTTGCTTGTGCCTTCACCATGAACTGAAATGATGATTGCTGCTTGAGTAGTGTTCCACCCCCCTCAACAAGTAACCAAATTTCTAACAAGGAATATATAGGATATGCGCCATTCATGAAATAAATACAGTCAGATTAAACTAAGACAGTCTGTTTGCCTTCTAAATGATACTTAACTGTAATTACTGCAATAACAGCTATTTCTCCAAACCGTGCATCCATTGTAGATTTCCATCCAATTGTCTTGCTTCTCCTCGGACATAAGAGGCAGAAGAGTGTCTCTTTAAACATTGAAGAGTCCCTTTTGGTTTAGAAAATAGTCAGGTCTCAGAGCTGCTGATTATATTCTTTGGATTTTCAGACAGAGCTAGGCCGTTCCAGAAAAAGTCAAGCTCTATCTTGCTGTTCTTTCTTAAATCCAGCTGGTAACACTTTAACATTTCATCCCATGTGTAATAGTATTGTGTGGAAAAATGTGTGAATTAATTTAGGACTGAATACTATGTACAGGAAAAATAATGTATCTACAATAAAAACAATGCTGTATGCGTGCCATTTTATCCTGAGAAAGCACACCAGAATACCGTTCAAAGCCACTGAGCAGACGTGTCTCAGAGACTTGAAAGGTTACTTTATTAAGAAGAGCAATACAAGTGGTGCAGAAATTGGATTACGGTATTTTACGGTTATAAGGAAAAAGGACGTCATTGTCATTTTTCATTAAATTTGGCTTAGAAATTAAGTATACTGCACACTTGTAATCCCTGGGCCTCAATTATGAGACTCCTTGCGTCTCTGGAACATCACTTTTTGTGACGTTCCGTGGCGCAGACGCCTGCGTGATATTTATCAGGCAGCACGAAGCCACGTTTTTTGCTTAATGCTGCCTGATAAATATCAGTCCCTGTAAGGCAGTGTTCTGCGATAAAGGGGCGTGTAATGGGTGTTGCGTGCAGCGTTCCCAGCACCAACAATGGCCTTTTGACACTGCCTCAGATTTACGAGAAATCATAAATCTGAGGCAGCACCAAAAGCTTATGTCTCACATATGGGAGGCGTAAGGGAGGTGCAACGAGGACAAATATCTTTATTTCTCCTCGTTTTTCCTTTTTCTATATGTGCTAAGAGGAAAAAGCCTCTTGTGATTATTTTTGTACAGAAAGGTTACCCTTCCTGTACAAAAATATTCGTCCCTGCAACACAGGCACCCTTGCACCATGGTGCAAAGGTGCATTCGTTTGCGCACGGCAGCCCATTGTGCACCAGAGCAGGGGAAAAGGACAGGTATGCACCGTATTTTATAGATATGGCGCATTCTTGCCCTCTTCTTTTTCCGAAGGGAAGCGCAGCAGGACGGCCTGCGGTGCTGCCCTACGGTAAATCCTCATAAATGAGGCCCCCTGTGACTACATACAGCCACTTTCCTCTGGAATTGGCTGAGGCTATCAGAGTGGTGAGAGATGAATCCTCACCTCCCCTCCTAATTTTCTTCTCGGCAGCAACATTTGTGAAGTTTGCTGAGATTAGTGAATTTCAGGAATAGCTGGAATTAAATAATTTATCGCAGTTGTTTTCACATGGCTCTAAGCTACATAAGATACCCAATTTTAGAACATTGTTTCAGAACTAACAAAGCCACTTAGTGAACCGGATAATGGTCTCCAAAGCATAAACATCCGATCTTCTCAGCCGGTCAAGGATTTTTCAGAACCTCTAAAAGTTATCCCTTCCTTCCGGATTTGGTGTGGTTCTGTCCAGTTCTGATTCGTTTTGGCACAGAGCAAAAATTAATATAAGGATCTCATGTGAACCTCTAAAATTTGACAATCCTTTTTACCTTCCTTGAACAATCAGCAAGGCAATTGGCAAAGATATTCTCCCCTGGGCAAAGGTGTGCTTAGCAACATCCACACTTTCAAAACCAATCCAATAAATGTACATAGCATGTAATCACAGAGGTGCCAAGGTGGATGCTGCCTTATGCTTCCCAGCTGGATTACTTGGGTCAAGTTGTTTTTAGAAGTTTTTTTAAACTGCTTTAGGTTGGAATTTTCTCTTAACATTTACGAAAGTCTTACGGTCTGAGGCCTACAGATAGAAGTGCTGTGCCTCCAAAACTGTGTTGCGAGCACTCTTTGTTCCCGCCAAAATTAGCTCCGACTGATCACAGATCTCTGCTGGAGGAATAACAGGACGAAATGCAGGAAAATATGTATAAGTACGACTCCAGTGTACAGGATACAAAACTTTATTGGCAGCCAATGTAAAACCAAAGAATGTGGAATACATGATGGAACCCGAAAATCTCATACAACACTCGTTTAGCCTGATTATGGATCCTGTACAGTCTATTGATTTCACACATACTCCAAAGACCATACTGGTGCAATTATCATTATAAAATCAGAAAATAGATTGGGGGGCAGATTTACAATAACTGGCGCATTCCTGTATATCAGCAGGGATGCAGCAGTTATTGTGCGCCATGCATCCGCCACTATGGATGCGCCGCATGTACAATGCGACGCACAATAGGGCAAAAACGGCACAGATGCGTGACGCATCTTTGCCGTAAAAGCGGCGCATTGCTGGAGTTGCGTCGCAAGCGCGACGCAGCTCCAGCAATGCTCTGGGAGGCCCTATTCTTACAATGTGGCATCAATCCTTACGCCTGCTTCAAGCAGGTGCAGGGTTTTGACGCAGCATGGGCCCAATAGTGACTGAGTGAAATCTTGTAGATTTCGCTCAGCTACTTTTAGGAGGCGTTCCTGCGCCGGAACGCCCCAACCCCCCCCTGTGTAGGAATTACTCCTTCTGGCGCAGGGCTTTACAACAAGGCCCATCTCTCATATGCGTCACGTTGTAAGTACTCCGCACCATGGCACATCTTTTGAGCCGCTGCTGCTTCACAAAATTGATGCAACAGCGGTGTAAAAAGTGCGTAAGAGGCTTGTAAATCTGCCCCTGGGAGCTTACCAAATGGATAATTGAAAAAACTTCAGATTTGGGGGAGAACTTTCACCTTGTTGTCTAAAATCGACTTGTAGTCACAGTAGAAGTCGGCCATCAAAGTAGGGACCTGTGTGCCTCTTACCATACCTGATCTGATTCCAGTTTGTAAATAATTCTAAAGGGAGTGAAATATTGTCAAATATGCTTTAGCTTTAGTCATTTGTTTCTCATCCAGGCTGAGTTATGTCCATCAAACTATTTACTTGCTCAGTTTCCAGAGAGATTTGCTGGAAAGAAGAAATACAGCTGCGAGTGAGTGGCACAGATGTGAAATCACAGCAGCTGGCCAGACAATGCAAGAGTTATTGCAATAACTGAAAATGGAAAATAACAAGACCTGAGTTGGGGAAACCTTATGGAACACTAGGTTACTAGAAGCCATTGGGTAACTCTTCCTAGCACTTACCCTCTGTAATTTGGTTGGTCATGAAAACCATAAAACAAACATTGGCACAATCAGTGACCCCACCCACTCTGGACATTTGACACAATACGGTCTGATAGTTCAGGGTGTCAAATGCAGCACATAGGGCAAATACATTTATGTGGTTCAGTCGTATCTAAGACACGTCACATAGTATTGTTGGTGTGTGAGAATTTTTATTACATCTTTTGGCTAAATTGAAATTGAGTGATGATTCTTGACCCCTTCACCATGCAACTCTTACATGGTGTGTACCATGAAATTACAGGGATTTTTTATGAGCCCTTGTGTCACTTTTTGTGACGCACCAGCAGGGTAAAAAATGTGCCATGTTGCGTCATATTTACAAAGTGAGGCAACTAGGTAAAGGCACCACTTTGTAAACCTCTGCGCCACATTATACCTGCGCCAGGTATAATGTATATTGGATGAACGTTTTCACGCAATTAAGCCTCGTAGAAGTGGCGCAATGAAATCTACCAGATTTCACTATGTCACTTCTAGGACGCAAATGCGTCAAAATCTTACGCCTGCCTCACAGCAGGCATAAGACTGACGCAGGCACATTTTAAATGGGACTTGCCCATGTGGAATGACCCATTGATGGAGTTGCGTCACTTTCGTGACACACTCCAGCAATGTGTCATTTTTGTGCCTGCAGATACGTCAGAAACACTGACGTGTCTGTACCTCCTTGCGACATGATGCGTCATACTATAAATATGATGCATCCAGAAAGTCGCAAGGAGGGCGCAATGAAAAGTGACGCATTGCTGTTTTCACGCAGTGATGTGGAACTTTTCATAAATGAAGCCCTATGGCTTTTTGGCTTTTGTGTTGACTTGTTACAGTACAGCGTACCAATATCTAACCTAGCCTTGTCCACGTTCGAAAGAATGATTAACAGATTCATAATTCAGTACATTTGAAAAGACCACAGGGAAGGCCAATGATGCATGTCTTCTTGATTATTGCAGGCTGAGTAATGACTGCCTTAAAACCCATGAAGAATAAGTACGTGTGGTGACCACACCGCCTCCGACGCCGCGTTGCTAGAAGAATGGAACGGTACCTATGGTCATTCTGTTAACCCTTCCTTGCACATGCGCGACTCATCGCTGATTCAGCCTGTCGCTATAGTCGCAGAAACTGATGTTTAAGAAACTGTTTGCTTTCTTCCTGAAAGGCACCAACTCTCCTGCAACACCACTCACCCCCAAAGCTCACTTTCCTTCTCCGCGGTTGCAAATACTGCTGTTACCCTGGTTTGGGAACTTTGCATAGATACTGCCCCTTTTCAACCATAGTTTGGCACTTCTCACTCACAAAAGATGGTTGGGGAATGGGGGTAGTGTCGTTTATTGTGAATGCAACACCAGCCTTAATCTAATTTTTATTTTGAACTCTGTTATTAACGCGTTCATCGTGAGGAGAATCCTATTTTTTGCGACGGTGATTAATTATCAGGTAGTGGTGTTCGCCCACATGCATAATAGAGTGTGATTATTTTAGATGACTGCCTTGAAGTACAAGGATTTGCATTTGGCCCGGCAGCACTGCACAGTAACAATATTCTACTAAAACACTTAGAATTGTGTTCTAAAGAGACCTGGGTGGCCTTGCTTCTCACTGAAATCCTTGCCATGCCTCCGAGGCGCATAGCTGCTCATCTGCACGTGTGAACTACACTCATGCCCTAGTTTCTAAGTGAATAATTCTTTCAGGAAACAATATTCTCGCTTATATTTCTTCCTAGAACCCTGTCATCAAGAAGCTTTTTGTTTGAGATAAGTATTACAATTCTCCCGGTTCCATAAATTGTATTAATGATGCCTCAGTGGTGTACATTACTTTAATAATGGTAGGACAATCCGAAGGTCAAATGATTGTTCAACTACAGTAAGAACTGATAGGAAGAACTTCAGGAACAGGATGTTTTTAAAGAGACACTGAAGGTGGAATGAGGCGCAAGGATACATTTGCGCACATGGATACATCTGTACACAAGACATGGTAAATAGGGAGGAATAGTTCAAGTTCAAGTTCGGGAATTTGTATAGCGCACTACTCACCCAGAGGTTCTCAAGACGCTTGAGGGAGGGTGTGTGCATTACATTACTTATGGAATAGCCAGGTTTTTAGCTGCTTTCTGATGGAGAGGTGGTTCTGTACAAGGCAGAGGTGAGTGGGGAGAGAATTCCAGGTTTTGGCCGCTAAGTAGGAGAAGGATCTTCCCCCATGGTGGATCTGTGGATGTGCAGAATTGCGGCGAGGGCTTGATTGGATGATCGTAGTTGGCGGGTGGGCGTGTAGAAGGACAGTGGTGTGTTGAGGCATTCGGGTCCTAGGTCGTAGAGGGCTTTGTGTGCATGGGTGAGGAGATGGAAAGTTATGAAGAGTAGATGAGGTCAGATGGAAGAGTCAGTTGGGAAACTGGAGGACACACCAGTAAGAGATGAAGCTACAGCAAAGCTGTGTTATGAAACATGTCTTCCAGAG
Organism: Lissotriton vulgaris; assembly: GCF_964263255.1. Classification (NCBI taxonomy): domain Eukaryota; kingdom Metazoa; phylum Chordata; class Amphibia; order Caudata; family Salamandridae; genus Lissotriton; species Lissotriton vulgaris. Next base: position 189,576,451 of record NC_141688.1, on the reverse strand, counting down.
CAGAGACCTCTTTTTCATTTCAATTTGAAGACATGTTATTGAACATGTAACAAGTGATGGATTGCTATCTCATCAAATGCACATTTCTGGAATTAGCTTTCATTCTGTAAAAATATAATAAATTTGTCTGATAAGCAAGGTCAATAAAAAAACACATTCAGAGATAATTTAGTGACTAAGTAGTCTAGACATTATTCCAAGAATGTCATACATCTTATGACTGTTTCCCTCCATAATTCTATTTCCCTATTTTAATCACTTGCTTTCAGGCTTCTTTCTTTTAGTGTGAGGTTCTTACCACATATAGGACAGGTTTAATTATTAGCTATAACCTCCATTTTAGTTAGCCTGTCCAGTTTGTTTACCTTTGTCTCCGAATCCATCTTAGGTAATGGGTGTCACAATTCTAGCTCATGGAGGTCTTCATTTCAGATCATGGAGGTGTCATTTTAGACTATAGAGGATGCTATCTTTTTCAAATTATACAGAATCAATGTCTTATATGCCATTTGATGCACATGTCATCTGACAATATCTTTCTAATAACTGGGAAAGCATCAGTTCCACTGATGACATTGATTTAAAACCTGATGTGACATGAGTCTGGGTCAAGTGTCTACTTATCACCATCTCTAGGTGAAATAAGAATAAATACAGACATATAGTCAAAATAGTGTAGCCGAAATTGATACTCTCTCATGTTAGATATGCCACTCTTTGATAAGAATTAGTATATAAGGACTACCATTTGACCACTTAAGTGGAGGGAAACTTCACTGAGGATGCAGATTCAGAGGAGCACAGCTTCTAATTCCATCCTGACAGGGGCATAGTGGAGGCCGCCACAGCTCCTGCGTTGCTTGGAGGCCCTTATGGGTTTCTTATTTTGTGGGGGCCTCACACACTTAAGCCATGCCATTGCATGCCTTGCAGAATGCGTGCATTGGCATTGAATAAGAAATAGTAAATGCTTTGAAAGCCACTTAGTTCTACAGACCACCCCCCTGCAGTGTAGGAGGGCCCAACTATTTAGGGGGCCCCCACTGACCCCATTTGGCAGGGGGCCCCATCATTTTGCGTTACATCACTGCATCGCAAAAGAAGTAGCCTCCAGCTAGACTCCCTTAGGCCTTAAGACACTGGTGCCAGGATTCGGTTCTCTCACACAGATGCAATCTCCTATCTCTAGGCCTTGTGCTTCAAATAGCTGACAAGATATTCCAAAAAGACCATAACCCTGTTAGTCCAGGTATGCGCACCACCTCCGAAACTGAGGCTTAATACTTATCTGCTAGAACTAGCATCATGTTTACAGATGGCACAGTAAAATGGTAAACGCTACAAGTTGGGATGCTAGGATTTTTTCCTGTTTTCACTGTTATTGAAAAGTTTAGCTGTTTTTATTATCATCTGTGTTGTTACTGATATTACGTGCACTAGGTCACTGCATTTTAAAATAACTGTTTTTAAAAAACTATGCTATAATACACATTCCGCTTCTAGTGATTTTGAGTGTGGAACTCATTAATGAACACTCGCTTGGATTACCACTGCTCCCTGTTAGTAACCCAAAAGTATTGACATCACCCTATTTATGTACTGGGTGGGGTTCTGTGGGGCTATAATAACCTGTTTTTCTCATTCAGCCTACTGCATTGAATTAAACCTACTCTTGTCACCCATGGATGTGAAAGCAAACCTTGTAGAGCTAAGCCAAAAACTCATGCAACACAGCAACAATAAAGATGTAATCAGTGAACCACATAGGTTCTTGAACACCATTACTGTGGCACCAAAACGCTTCAGTTCTCAGAAAATACCTGTACATATATATGGGGAAGTCTTTTGACTTTTAGTAGTGACATTTAGTTGGCGCACCACACAACCAAGGCTTTCTCAAGGCAGTAGTTATTTTGTAGCTGATCGAATGAGTGCATCAGGTTCTCAAGACCATGGAAATGTGATAAGAAAGTTTAAGTGAGGGATGAAAGATTGTAGTGTATTTTTGTACCTGTAGAATATACAGAGGTAGTTTGCTGGAAGGAAGATAAATGTCACTGGAGAGTAAATGGATGGAGGGATGAAAAAAAGATAATTTGTGTTTTCTAGCTAATTAGATGTATTGTGATGGCTCATTTAGTTTGTTTTTGGATTAAGAGTAAGTTGTTATCTCCATTTAAGGAAGTAGGGAGGTGTTAGAACTGGTGAAACCAGTTTCTTTTGTAGCGTAAGGCTTGAGCTTTTCAGCCAGAGCCTGCCTTTTGTCCCTTCAGAGGTGTTACCCACAATAAGTGGAGGGATACAATTGTGAAGGCTGCTCCCTCGGTGCCAGTATTATATTGTTCTAAGAGATCTCCTTTCAACCCCACTCACCCTTCTGCTGCCACTTGAAAGAGTAGGACTGTATCTGACTTATCTGAAAACCATTGGACCTAATTCTATAACTGCCGAGTTCTAGTTCCAGGGCTGAGGCCTGGAATCAACAAACTGTATGTTCAAAAAAGGCATGAAAAGTGGCTGGGACTTTCCCTTACTGTTCCAAGAGTTCTCATCCACCTGTGTCAGCCTCATCCTGTAGGGTGTGGGAGAATCATTTGTGATCAGGGCTGGTGTATATGCACAGATCAAGAGATTCAGCACAGCAACTGACTGGTCTGCCTCAGCATGACCCAGAGTGTATATCTGGACATGTGATGCAGTGTCTAAGTAGCTGAACATGGCACCTGGAGGCTTGCCTTCCATGCATAGCATTATCATTTGACAAAATAAAAGTGTAATTCTAGAAAAATTACTGTATTTCCTTCTGTCCCAAATTTAGTTATATAAGAAATATTAGTTGTCCAAAGTAAATGTTGCAACTAACGTGTATTCCCCTTACATGCTATTCTGTGTACGAGAATTCATGTTTGTTTCTAGTAATACAAGAAATATCTTTCCTGTAGACCACTCCAATCCGGCTCTGAATTTGGTCGTTGCTATATCGAATAAGTCAAAATGAAATTTAAACTGATGTATTTGCTTCAGTCTTTGTAATCGGTCTTCAGGTTTTTCTTAAAGGCAGGACACAGCGGTTGATCCTTTACTTTCTTGATGGATTGGTAGCCCTTCCAAAGTTGGTAGTAAAATGGGTTGCAGATCAATGCTCCCTGGAAAGTACAACCATGAAGTATTGAATTGAAAATCCACTAAGGCACAGATTGCCTTCTGAGAAGTATTCGTCCTTTTACGACCAGGCTTCCATTGTATGTCTACAAATATACACTCAAGGAACGGAATTGCAGGCTTAGATAAGGATCTTCCGGATTACCTTAAGTGGACAGCATTAGCTGAGCAAGGTTATGACTTTTTATGCTACCAATATTGTACATAATAGGCAAGGAATTTGGGAAAACGTACTAAAGCAAGTCTTTCAATCATAAGTGTAGCTCCTCAGCTCAGAAGAGCACTCTGGAGGAGTTATAACAAAGCTAGCAGCAACTCTGCAAAGAGTAATCAACTTCAGTACAAGGAAACAAAGGCAGGAAGAGGCGGGCATTTGGGAAAATGGTTTATTAAATAATTTTAATTAATTTTAAATTGATTAAAACATTTTAAAATTTACAAATCTAACTCCTTGGGTGTGTAATAGTAGGGTAAATGTTGGATAGTGTAAGGATAAACATTACTATTCTAACTCCAGGGGGGGTGTAATAGTAGGGTAAGTGTTGGATAGTATAGGGGTAAAAATTACTATTCTAACTCCAGGGGGGTGTAATAGTAGGATAAGTGTTGGATAGTGTAGGGATAAAAATTACTATTCTAACTCCAGGGGGGTGTAATAGTAGGGTAAGTGTTGGATAGTGTAGGGGTAAAAAATTACTATTCTAACTCCAGGGGGTGTAATAGTAGGGTAAGTGTTGGAAAGTGTTGGGGTAAATATTACTATTCTAAAATAATTTTAATTAAAAATTAAAAATGTATTAGATAAATTAAATTATCATTTAAAAATATATTACATGTATTTAAAATAATAAAATTAATTAATTTATAGTACAAAAAAGTTACATTAAAAATATAAATATTTAAAAAAATTCTAAAATTAAAAGAAATTAAAATTAAATTAAAAATATTAAAATTAAATACTTATCTATACTTACATTGTAATGGCATGCATTGTAATAGCACCTGCGTTGTAATGGCATGCGTTGTAATAGTTGCATTGTGATGGTGCTGCGTCGTAAAAGTTGTGTTGTTATGGTTGTTCCCCGTCACAAGATGATTTTAAAGAGCAACCATCCAGTGATACATTCAACTCTTAGTCTTCCTATACGCCCCACCAAACCTATGCTGGATCTGCAGATATCTGGTGCTTCATATCTAAATCACAATGAAATCACTTCTCAGCGTTAAGTGTGTTGCAGTTGCACATGCCCTTCCTGTTGCCAGATCTGGTTAGCCAAGAGTTAAATGCTCTCTCCTGTGGTGCACATGTTTTTTTCACCTTCCACATCCTCTAAGAGAAGGTGAAAGTGCGAGCCTAAAAGAGGCAGAAAGGGGAAAAAAGGAGGAGCGTGTTTGTCAATATTGAGGAGTCGTGTTGTATATGATACTGAAATCATGGTGATTTTTAAGGCTAGACCCTAATGTTTATAGAACTTTAAGACAAGAGAGTAAAAATACATGAGATACTAGGACATCTCTGAGGGAGGGGACATATGTTGAACCTAGGGTTACAAGCAGATAGGACAAGAAAAGGCAGGCGTGACTTGTGCCTGAAATGCCAAACCAATTAAATCTGTTTTCTCCTTTGTGATGTAATTATTGAGATTTAACTCCTTCGGTAGATATGCTTGTTTCAATTTTAACCCGTTTGCTGCTTCTGTCGGCCAACGGCCGTCGCGAGCACTACCTCGGTAGTGCTGCCCACGCCGTTGGCCGACGCTGCCCCGCCCCCTTAATAGAATGTTCCGCACTGGCACGGAACGTTCGATGCAGTAAACGGGCCAAGTTACCTTTAAGTTTTGGAAAACAACCATTTAGTGTTAGTTCAATAAACTGCCATAGACCAAAAGATTCATATAGCATGGATATGTGCTCTTAATTATTTAATTCTCTTTCTGAGATTTGAGTCTCCTTCCTTAGGGTATTTTTATTCCATGCTTCATGGGTCAGAGTGAATCCAAGAAGTTATTATTGTGACATAAAAGCAGTTCTAAACTTTTTAGAGACAAATAGGGATTTGTAGGTTTTGGGTTTCTACTGCCAGTGATGAAGGTGGTAGTAGTGTTAAAATTGTTGTGGCACTATTTCCTGATTGCCAGGGCACCTGCTATCCATGTGTGTATGTGGTATTCCAAGATGAGTGATGTTACGGCAAAGATTGCTGCTTCCAAATCGCCGCGTGTCAAGAGGCGCTACTGATGTTTTGGTAGAGAGTGCTGCTTCCAAATCATTGCGTGTCTAGAAGCGTTGCTATTCCAGAACAGCTTGATTGGGAGGACCTGCTGGTTTGTATTGTTCCAGGGAAATAACCCATCCTGATACAAGTGCAGATTGGTCACATGATCCGGGAACAGGGTAGGTTGCTGAGAGTCAGTCCACTTCCCTGTTCTGCTCATTTCTTTGAAGCATGTATTCCTCTGATTGACAGACTTTTGACAAACTGGACTGCCGGAGTAAAACATATGTGGCAACAAACTCTGGTGCATATTACCAAGGCGGGCGATAGGCAATTATCACCGATTTATTGGCCTTTTTCGTCCGCTAAGCAACGATAATTCTATCGCCCTATTAGCAAGCTGTCGCTAACTGATGTTGGCGACAGCTTTTAGGCAATTGCGAGCGGTTTGGGACCCGCTTTGCATGTCAGCGATATTTATCTCTAATGACATGCAAAGTGGGCGTACCCAACCAGTTAGCGACTGAAAGCAGTCACTAACGTCGCTATCGCCTATTAGCAAGGCAGGCGTAGCGTTGGAAGTATTTGCGCTAAGCGTGAATATCTCCAAATACTAACACCTGCCCAGACCAGTTCTTAGCCATGTTATCCAATGGGAGGTGGAAAACATGGCTAAGAGCATTTCGTCGCTAATGCGTGAATATTGCTGTATTCTCAGCGATATTCACGCATTTCGCCGCTATCGCTGGATATTTTAGCATAATGGAGAAAAACGTTGCTAATAACATGTTTTCTCCGCTAACATATCCAGCGATAAAAAAATTGTCGCTAAGCCTATTTAGCGATAAATATTGCTACTTGTTGGTAATATGCCCCTCTATTCCTCTGTCGTGACACCACAACTGTCAGGTCCACACCAGGTACATCCTGTTTCTTTTTGTCCTCTTCAGAGAGGAGTATACTAGCTGCGTGACATTTATCCCCCACTGTCTCTGCTACCGCTGCTTGTTCTCCAGACTCATTCGTTTTGCTGTAACCCAAAGAAGTTAAAAAACCTTCTACAAGTAGAAATCTATCTCCCGTCTTCGGATGATGATGGAGGAAGATACAAGAGGAGTTCTTGGAGACATTCTTCTTCACTTCCTCCTGAATTTGCGTCAGTAAAGGATATTCAGGCAACGTGACTCTTTCTAATGCCCTGGCTGCTGAATGATCATTGCTAAAAGAGAAGATATCACAGTCCTTAAAAGAGGCATGTAGAGGAGAACCTTTTATCCACCTCATCAGATCCAGAGCTGACTATCTCCTAATTAGGCAAGTACATTAGAAAAGAAGAGGTCAGCCAGGTCCTAGACCATGTCAGAGAAAAAATTGGTTTCTCAGAAGTTCTCCATTTGGCAGATTCACAATGTGACATCTCTTTGAATTTCATCTCTTGCACAGCATGAGGAAATTTAAAATTCGCTTTTTAAGAGAGTGGCACCATTACACTTTTTTTAACGAATTATATGTATTCTGTTAAAATTGATTACATTCCAACTACTTGAAGCAGCCGATCCAGAGAACTGCACACACTTAAATTCAGTAGGCAAAAGGTTGGAAAATGTAATGAAAAAATCTTTTGCTGGCAATGTGGTATTCTGAGAAGGTACCTTTGATGTATATATATAGCTCAGTCTCTGTTGAAGGATTTTGGGTACTTGGTAGTATACCATGCAGAGAGGATGGGATTAGTTTGAGTTATTGGTTCAGTTGGAGCACAAAACCAGATTTATTCGTGATACTTCTTGCAATACCCTCAGAGCATCAATAGTAACATTTTACCATCTATTCTGGTCAGGCGACACTGGTTATTTATTTCCTTGGAAATAAGCTATTTGGATACAAACTTTATCAGATACTATCAGGTGCTATCCAAGTACTGAAGGACAGAAACCTGCAGTTTCTTGCAATGGAAAATGTGCATCTTCATAGGGGCATTAAAAGAATAATTATTTCTTGAACAGCAGTTCATAGGATGCTTGTTCAGCTCTGAAAAGTTGGGAAAGATCAAATTCTGCTTCCTAGCTATCAAACCAGAAACCGTGATTATGAAGGAAAGGGAGAGGAGCTTTGCATATTTTAAAAGGGTGATTCCAGCACTTTATGCACCTCTAGGAGAAGCATGCCATGGATCACTAGATGCTGAACATCACTCTCAAAGGATGTCTCGGAGTACAGCTCCATGCATACAGATTCGGGGTGAATACTCATTCCTATTCCCAAGAACAAATGCAGGGTTTAGGCCTTGTGGGAAGGAAGTTCATCTTTGTTAAAGATACAAGCCATAAAAGTAATTCCTCGTGCAGAACAAATACAAGGTTTGTTCTCAATTCTCTTTTTAGGGGAAAAGACACCAGGGGGGTTCTGACCAGTAATCAACCTGAAGAAAAGCAACTCTTGGTTCAAGCACATACATTTTAATGCTGTCTGCTTACAGACACAGCATCGATTCACCAAAATGCCAAGGTTAGCGGAAGTGACATCACATACACATTATACGGAGTTCTCTCTCAGCTAAAGTGTAAGGTGATCAAAATAGCAAAACATTACTAACGCAAGTTAAAAAGAAGGACTAATAACCGGGAGCGTCTATGATATGCCAATGGTGCAGCCATGAAATGCTATGAGCCTATTTCCAAATTAATGTGCTACAGCTTTTTTTGAAAGACCTGTGCTGGTTTGTACCTAGTGTCCAACATTCTATTTTTCAAAGCATAAGTTCATACAATTTTGGCAAGTTTGCTATACTTTAATCTTCTTCCCTTCTACTCATCCCACCTAAAACTAGAAAGAAAAAAACTGCAGATCGATCTTTCACCGGAAGTCCCCGCAAAATCTGGAACTCCATTCCCCCTCATATCAGAACCATTACCTTCTTTGTAGAATTCACAAGATAACTTAAAACCCTGTACCTCAACTGCGCCGTAGGTATTGGATAACGTGGGCCTAATACTAAACATCGACCTCTGCTTGACCTCTAATTCTCCGAAGATCCTGGAAAGCAAAATGTCCGAAAAAACAATGTGTCGCTCTTTTACTTGCCCGACTCTGTTAATATGTTTCCACTATATCCTGTATCTCATGTTTACCGGTGCTGTACCTACTGTAAAGCGCGCCGATACCCCCGATACCCCCGGGTCTGGCCAGCGCTATAGAAAACTTCTAAATAAACAAATAAATAAATAATAAAATAAAAAAAAAATGTAGTTACCTTCTCTGACAATTTGCAAATGTTTCCTTCCACTGTAGTCCTGCAACTCCTGGCAACCCCTAAATGACGTCCTTGTTATAGCCCCCAATCCCACAGATTTCCCCAGAACATTTTTTGATTAGCGTGGTTCTTCATATTATCATCTTCTTGATCATCAAAGCTGTCTGTGATTTGCAGCTGGGGACCATCATGTCCAATTCATAATTTTCCAGTTTGGTCTTACAAAAGTGTTAGCTTCTTTCATGGGCATCTTTTACAAGAAGGTGTTCTTCACCCAAACCTAGAAACCTGGCTGTATCATTCCCATTCAAAGATTCAAGCAATTTGCATAAAAATGCAGTTTTGAAGATATTGATGAACTATGGATTCCCGAAACTTTGTGAAAAGCTTGAATTACGGTCATCTGAGGATATGCATTTTATAGAATTCTGGTTTAGAATGGATGTGGGAATACTATGCTTTCACCAGTACAAAAAAGAAAAATCAAATTTTTCATCCATAATGACTTAGAGAGATCCATCAACAAGATCATGATGGCAAATCTAGGGAGAAATGGCATCAACCCTTTGTTTAGTCCACTGGGCCAGATTTCATACTGATATTCTGGTGAGTCACATTTCCTTAGTGTATGAACTAGAGAGATACATGATTATGACAAGGATGAATTTAGGCATCAAGAACTAAGTGCAATGGTGTGTGAATTGTGTACATCGACTGGAGAGAATTACTCTCTGTTCTGTATTGACGATACAGGTAAGAGCGGACAGAATCTGTAGACGCAGGGATTATCTCTTTACCATTTAATTCAACCTATTTATGGCATCTTTTTAATTACTATTTTCATTTGTGGGTGTTCCTTCTGCAGTCCTATTTACATGTTTTATGTATTTATTTGTATGCTGCTCCCGGGTTATTAGCCTGTTCCCGCTCCTCCCTAATCCACTGCAGCATTTTCGTGCTGATTGAGTAGAGCCGTGGCTCCCAAACTGTGCGCCGCGGCACCCTGGTGCGCCGTTATGAGTTGCCAGGGGCGCCACGGCACGATGTGGGCAACATGGGATGTTTGATGGTTGAATTCGTTATTTCACCCTTATCTCGGCTTGTAGGCGGATGTTAAAGGTCGAGCTCTGTTGTGCCCCTCACTCTTTGTAAGTGCCAAATACTCCTCCTTTTATCCGTCTGCCTGCTGAGTTCACTGTGGACTTCTCCTTGGCTCTCCCTGAAGGACACCTAGAGGCCGGACGAGCAGCGGGGTGTGGGCGATGTTGAAGAAATAGGAAGCGTCATTAACAAAATATCAGCATTGTAACTGGAATATTGAAATTGGCGCAGGCCGTCAGAATACATAGAATGTAACAATGGATCATCTGATATTATTTTCTGCATTTCAAATTAATTAATCGTTTTAAGCAGCAACTTGAAGCAGACAGTCAGTGTCTACCTTTGGTGAAATGTAGGTAAGACATTCATTTCTCTTATCTCCTTCCTTCCATCATTTTTGTAAAGCGCTATGATATCCTTCGGGATCTTGTTCGTGCTATATAAAACTTTATAAATATATAAATAAATAAATGCAGAGTGGAGCTGTAGGGGCTCTTAGAAGGGGTGAAACAACTGCAAGGCCTCATTAACATGCAGATAGGGAATATGCATTTTCAATTACATAAAAAGAAAGTGTATTTTGTTCAAAAAACATCTTCAAGTGTGCGTTTACAGACAGGGCCATCGTCATTTTTCGAAACTATTCTAGACCAAACCCAGTGGAACTCTCGGATGGTCCTTGAAAGGGGAAGGAATTCAAATATTACTGAAACATCAGTATGGTCGCTGGCTTCAATACAGTCCCACGCCTGAGTTCACGACGCACTTACATTCTTGATGAGAGAAAACGTATCAGCACATAAAACAAAAGTTTGTTTTTCCCCTTTTACAACTGTTATCTTTTAATTTTGTTACAAATATGATTAAATACCTTCATTGCATCCCAATTAATTTGAGGAAAACAACAGGAAGTACTCCCGAGGTCGGGCTTACATCCCCACCCACCCGTCCACCAGTATAAAAATGGGGGGGAGTCCCGGCCAACTGCCAATTAGATCAAGGGAGCCACGAGTCAAAAAAGTTTGGGAACCACTGGAGTAGAGGGAGGTGCAGTAGTCTTGCTCTCCTTTCGTCCGTAGGTGCCATTTTGGAGGGAGATGTTCTAGCTCTTCACCTGACCTATTTCCTTCAGTATGAACTGAGGGATGGCGCTGACACGCAGTTGACACATGAACGAAAGCGCCCCAAAGGCAAGCTTGTCTGCACCCATCTCTGCCTGGACCGTGCCCAGGGCCGATCGCCCTGGCTGTCCCCACTCAGATCAGATATTCATCAAAGGCTTTGCTAATCACACGATGCATTGTTCGACTTAAATGCTATTAGTAAGTCAACCATTTGTCCTCCATTAAATTTAGCAGATATGATTGAATCATTACCGATCTCCTACTCTACCTGCAATAGAATTTTTCTGATGGTGCACTCACCTGTGGTGGGCTCTAATCGTAAAAAGAAATTCCAGTAGAGCTGAGCCTCTAGTTGACCAACCAACCATCCTTTGTGGCCTTGTGAAATCCAGATTGTTAATAAAACGGTTTGCAGCCATTATCCCGCATTTTTTATCCCGCGGACTTTCAGTCCGCATACCGTTATCCCGCAAGGTCATTGGCCTCGTATACCATTATCCCGCATTTTTTCAAAACGCATGTGCATTTATCATGCATGCCTTTACTACGAATTACGTTTTACAGGCATAGCTTATATGGTAAATGCATTTGCGTTGTGAAAACCACGATGACGAGAGAGGTAAGTGGGTTTGGGTTAATTTTTTCGTGGGTTAGTGTAGTGTAGAGTTGTGGTGGTTGTTTAGTGTAGGGCTGTGCTGGGGGAAGTGTTATAGGGTTTAGGGTTGTGTTGTAGTATTTGCGTAGTGTAGGGTTATGCTGAGGGTAGTGTTTTAGGGTAGTGTTGTAGTGTTTGTGTAGTCTAGGGTCATGCTGGGGGTAGTGTTTTAGGGTTTAAGGTAGTGTTGTAGTGTTTGTGTAGTGTAGGGTCATGCTGGGGGTAGTGTTTTAGGGTAGTGTTGTAGTGTTTGCATAGTGTAGGGTTATGCTGGTGGTAGTGTTTTAGGGATTAGAGTAGTGTTGTAGTGTTTGCGTAGTGTAGGGTCATGCTGGGGGTAGTGTTTTAGGGTTTAGGGTAGTGTTGTAGTGTTTGTGTAGTGTAGGGTCATGCTGGGGTGTAGTGGTTTAGGGTTTGGGTAGTGTTGTAGTGTAGGGTCATGCTGGGAGTAGTGTTTTAGGGTTTAGGGACTGTAGTGGTTTAGTGTAGTATTGTAGTGTTTGTGTAAGGTCATCCTGGGGGTAGTGTATTAAGGTACTGTTGTAGTGTTTGTGTAGGGAAGTAACGTGCTTTATGGTAGTGTTGGGGGTCGTGTTGGGTATTACATTAGAGTGTAGGGTAGTGTAGAGTAGGGTAGTGCACTTTTACTTACCTTTACAACTTTTACAACGAGTATACCTTTAACATGCATGCCTTTTCGTTGTAAAGGCATGCGTGCTAAAGGCATATTCGTTCTAAAGGTTTTTGTTCTTTTATTTTGCGGCCTAATAGTACATGCGGGATTATTTTTGTGGACTGATGGTATGCGGGATTACGTCATATATTCTAGTAAAACACCATGTGGAGGTTACTGAATTTATCTTTAACCAGCACGTAGACATGTAGTTCGTGACAGGAACATGGCAGGTGATCTATCCGGACCTAAGATTACAGCGGCGACACCTGATAGATATACTATGTTTGTCTTAACATACCAAATAAAAGGGGAGGATGACTTGCAATAATTTATAGAGAACACTTGCAAGTTGTTGTTAACCCAGTGACTGTTGAAAGTATGGAGGCAGTGATATTTAATATTAAAGTCACAAAAACCCAATCATTTAATGGGCTGTTTATCTATCGCCCTCCTGAACCAACATTCGTAGTAAAAATCAGTCAATTACTGGAAGTAATTCTACTAAAAGTTGGCCTTATGTTCATTGGGGATTTTAATTTCGATTTGGAAAACCATACACAGAAACAGAATACCTCTTAGAAACTCTGTCAGGCCTTGGCTCAGCTCAAATAGTGGAGGGGGCCAAGCATCATGGGGGCCACTTGCTAGATTTTCACAAACAACCCTTACATTTATCTATGCCCTGCCATTAATCTGGACAGATCATTAGGCAGTAATATGGAACTTAAAATTCCAAGGCAGCTAGCTCTCTTCCTATGGTATGTAAAGCACACTAGGCTAACTGTGAATTATTAAAATCCAAGCTACCAACCTGGACTATCACAATCATTTTCTACAAATAAGACTAATCCAGACCAGAAGGCAGAGGATTACTATATTTGGATCTGCTCAGCCCTTGATTATATCATTTCTTTTATGGGTCCGACAAAGAATAAAACAAAGAAGTGTCACTATGGTTCGATGATTCTCTTACAACCGTCAAACAGGAATGCTGAAGACAAGAGTGCAAATGGCGCTCAGAATATAAGAATGAGGAGAGGGAAGAGTATCAAACCTGCCTAGGTAGCTATAAAAAAACAATCTGTTGTAACTTGATTACCTCAAATGCATCCTCTCCTTAGCTACTCAGCCAGGATGAATGTGGTGTCTGCGTGGAATGTTGGAATGCCTGATGAGAGAGAGATTGGAATGTTGGTGTGGCTACTTGTGTGGAGAATGACAGTTGGAGAGTGTGGGCTGAGTAGCAAAGATGCTGCTCCTGGTGGGATTCCCTTTGGACCTTCATGGGACCTCCTTGAAACCTGTAACATCTTATCAATAAACCCTGGCTACCTCTGGTCATCTGTACAAGTTTACTTACAACACAATCCTTTCTCGCAAATCAAAAAATTATTTAGTACAAATAAAAACAGCAACCGACGTAACCAACAATCTAGATACTATACAGTACAAATAAAAACAGCTACGGACTTAACCAAAACCATTTTTTAACTATAAAAAAATTGACTACCCCCATGGTAACTGATACAGCAGTCAACAATTAAAAATGTTGTGATTCCCTATCTTGTTCCTTTCGGAAAAAGTTATGATAATCTATACAAATGTCACCAGTAGTTTCTCTGCATATATAAATATACAAAATCTAGCCCCAAGGTAGTCAACTTCGGACATTTTTTGACCCCTCAGTGGCTCAGATTGCCGAACTTATTCCAAAGACTAAAACGGGATCTCCCCACAGCCCAAGAAGATTGCTCATCTGCTCCCAGAAGTCAAAGCACGCCATCTATCTGTTATTTTCTCCACCATGTTTTACACAGGGATTTTCCCCACCTCCTCGAAAGCAGCCTCAGTTTTTCCTCTTGTACAGAAACCTAATCTTAAAATTCTGCATCCAAACAACTATTGACCCAAAGCTCGGCTTCCCTACCCGACTAAACTAGCAGAAAAAAAACATGGATCTCTAACTTTTCTCTTTTATTAAGGCTAATCATTTTTTAATGATATGCAGTTCGGTTTTAGAGCAAATCATAGTACTGAAACTGCTCTGGTTCAATGAGAAATCAGGACATCCCTTGGCAGAGGGGGCAATGCGATGCTTATCTTGCTGAATCTTTCAGCAGCTTTTGATACTGTTAACCATGAGATACTGGTAGACCGTTTGCAGGATTTGGGATCGGAGATACAGTACTGGCCTACTAAAGTCTTTTCTCTCAGTACGCCGACAAGTGGTATCACTTGATGAATTTAACTCAGATGCATACTTTGTTACCTTATGGGGTTCATCAGGGCTGCTCCCTGTCTCCTACCCCGTTTCATTTTTATATTACAATACTTGCCTCCTTGATGAAATCCTTTGGCCTGTCTTTGGCATCATAAATCAATGACACACAAATAATAGTCTCACTCGCGAAAAATGAAAATTATTCGGGTAGCGCGGTCAATTAATGCATGAGTGCAGTTAGTAAATGGATGGATAACATTTGCTTGAAGCTTCACTCTACAAATACAGAGGTCATCCAGTTCTGCAATAATCCGTCCATAGGTTCTTGAACTGGTCACCATCGGATTTAGGCACGGCTCCAACACCAACATCTAAAGCAAAATACCTGGGAATCCTGTTGGATAGGGATATAAAATACAAATATTAAGTCAATAAGGTTACTTCCCCCCCTTCCACTGGGTTAGTATCGTCCCCAAAAATTAAAAAGGTGTTCCGTCTGATCTTCTGAAAGCTGTGGTTATTGCCTTAGTTTTATCAAAACTGGATTAATAGTGATAGTCTTTATGTTGGCCTCCCAAAAGGTCCACTTAGAAGCTGAATACTGTTGGACCCGGCCCTTTGGGCAGGTTCACCCCTAGACTTTTTGCTTTTTCCTAGCCTGTTTCTGGAACCTGGTGTTGGTGATTCTAGGCCTCTGCGCACTTTTTTCACTGTGGTACAGTGTAAAGTGCTTGAGCTCTCTGTATGAAGAGTGAGTGACCTGCCCTCCCATAGGAATGAATGGGGAATATGTATGCCCATGGTAGTTCCTGTTGTGTGGGGAGTGCAGGGGTCGAGTTTGATATGTGTAAACTCGTGAGAATGAATGCTGCAAAATGATGTATGCAGCATGACTGTGTCTAGTCTAGAAGTACCACTTTTGGGAGTTGGCATAATTGTGTAAGTTGGTGCTAGCGTGTGATTGGCTGGTGAGTCTGCCCAGGAGTGCCTGGACCTGCTGGTGGATGGACTGTCCGGTTTGAGTAGGACAGGGTCTGCAGGGTCTGCAAGGCACCAGAGGAGGGGGTCTGAGTCAGCCGTGGATGAAAGGCCCCTCTGCTGTCAGGGATGGGAGGAAAGAGCGTCTGGTGGTGCCGGGCCGTGCCTGTCGCCCACCCTGCTAGCTCTCCATCCTGACGGCCCACTGTCACCTCTGGCCCTGAAGCTGTCAGGAAGACGAAAACCAGAAACGTTCCAGCACTCAGGGTCCCTTGCACGAAGTACTTCAAAGGCATTTCTGGGTATAAGAAGGAGCTGTGTCTCCCTCCAACTTGTTCTTGTTCTAGCTCTTGTGGCTGACTTGGATCTACCAGGGGTGGGCGCTGCCCAGCCCCTGGGTGCCTGGGTTCCTGGACTCCTGGGCGACCCTTCTGCCCTGCCTGGGCTGAAGGGGGGACTTGGCTTTGCCCCTGGAGAAGCTCTGGGACCTTGGCAGCATGTAGAAGCTGCCTTTTCCTGGGGAGAGCGCTGGAGTTGGTTCCTAGCGCCTGGAGGCGCTGTGCTTCGCCTTGAGCACCTGGGAGCGCTCTGCCTGCTGTCTAGCGCTTTGGAGCGCTTCATTTCCCCTAAGCGCTTGAGGGCGCGTTTTCTGGACTTCCTAGCGCTTAGGAGCGCTTTCATGCTCGTTTATAGCGCTGGACGCGCTGAGGAGTCCTGGCCGTATTTACTTCATTAATTACGAGTGCCCACCTCGATCTGCCGCGGAGAGAAACAAACCACGAAGGGGCCGCGACCGGATTGGCCGAGACCCGAGGAGAGTCGTGCTCTGATTGGCCCGTGGAACGTCGCATCATCGGCGAGGCCGCGCTGCCATTGGTTGGCGGCCTCGCGTCATGAGGGGCTCGTCGCAGGAGCCGCGACGCGATTGGATGGGCCGCCCCTGAGGCCGGGGAAGAAAGAAGAAGGCGCGGGAGATGGCGGCCGTTAGCGGGGCCCCTCTCGGCTGAGGGGGCCCCGAGGAGATGAGGCGGCCGGTTAGCAGGGCTCCCGTGTACCGAGGGAGCCCTGCAGAGGGAGAGAAGTTCGACCGCCCCCGCCGCGAACCCAGGCCGCCAGCTGGTGGTGTCTGCGAGGCTCCGGTGCGGTAAAGAGAGCCCCGCCTGCTGCCGCCACAGAGGAAGATGCCGCCTGGAGGTGCTCAGCCTGCAGAAAGCCGGTGAGTGCAGAGCGGAGGGGGCGCGAGGCCCTTGCTGGTGCCTGCCCCTACCGCAGCCGGCAAGAGTGAGCCGCCGCCCGGAGGAGCCCCGCCCCAGAGCCCGGTGAGTAGGAAGGGCTGGGGGGGCTCCGTCCAGCCTCTGATGGTGCCGATGGAGGCACAGAGTCAGGGCGGCCCCAATTGGCAGCGGGTCGCCCCAACGTTTGAGAGCCCCAAGAGGGGCAGGGGGCATTTTATGTTTTTGAGTTCCCCGAGTGGGACTCCAACGAAGGGGGCATATCGGGGCATATTGTCGTTGCCCGTCCCTAAAGTGGCCCAGTTGTGTCCGAAGCCGCGAGGGCTTCAAGGGCGGCCCCAGCTGGCAGTGGGTCGCCCCAACGAGCGTGAGCCTAGAGAGGTTCATGGGGGCATCATTGTTTTTAGAGCCTGAGAACTCCAACGTCTGGGGCATGTGCTATGCCCAGAGCCTGTGTGGCTCCAGCAGTGGCGCAGTTGGCGCCTAAGGGCCAGTGAGGGCCCTGGCGCAGTTTTATTGTTCTCCAGGTGCCCAGCACTTAGTGGGCACCTGCTACGTTTAGGCTTTTTGGTACTTTGAGACCAGCGCTGCATGGCAGCGCACCCTGACACTGAGACTCAGGGCTTCTGAGCCCCAACAAGGCCGTTGGCCTAGGGACTGCCACAGGTAGTGGCTTATGTGAGTTTGCGCAATGGTATGGTTATTGCACCTCTGAATGTGATCTTTTGCATCATGTGTTATTCCTGCACCTCTGAAGGTTTTTAGGCCTCATGTGATATTTGCGCTATGGTATACTCTTGACACCTCTGAATGTTTTATGCATTATGTGTCTTTCTTTTCCTGCGCTGCACCTCTGAATGTTTAGTCATCATGTGTCTTCTTGCGCTGCACCCCTGAATGTATTGTGATTACATCATGTGCTCTGTCCTTAACACCGCTGAATGTGTAGGTCTATACATCATGTGTTTTCTTTCTTTGCTACTCCTCTGAATGTATATTCATGCATCATGGGTAATGTGTTCTGATTTACACCCCTAAGTGGATTTCATCCTTAGGTGGTTGTCCTTTTTAATACAGGGGGTCCTATTGAGGTCCTGGTTCCCTGCGTGACATGCTCCTAAGGTGTTTAGGGTTGCGTAGTGTGTACTTACCTGTTCCCAGTAGTTGCTGGATGTGATTCATAACTGTTACTTTGTGCTACAGTGATTTTATACTCTTTTAGTCTGAGTTCTGATAGTATTTCATTACTACTAAAGTGCTGATTGTGACAGTGGCCCTTGTGGCCCTGTCTTGTGAATAATCCCATGTGAATATTGCCCGTGCCAATTGGCACCATGTATATGTGTGATTTTATCTGATGTGCTTTTACAATACAAAAGGTATTTTTATAATAACCTTGTGTGGAGTCTCTTTTGTGGTGTACCTAGTATGTTGTTGCTATTGTGCGCTGACGCAAATGCTTTACACATTGCCTCCGAGTTTAGCCTAGACTGCTCGTGCCAAGCTACCAAGGGGGTGAGCAGGGGTTATCTTGGCGTGAGACTTCCTTGCCCTGACTAGATTGGTGGTTTCTGCCTGGCTTTGGCATCAGCCTTAGCCTACCAGAAATAGTCAGTTCTAACATTGGTGGCAGCGGTGGGATTTGGACTTGTGTTTGCGAAGTGCCATAGCGACAACTGGCTACATTACAAAACTCTGCAATTGTTTTTTCAGTTAGTCACATGTTTGGGATTATTGTTTTTGATTTTTTTCCTCAAGAGTGTCATTTTCAAATGTGTGTCTGCGCTTTATGTTTAGCGGCAGATGAGAGAAAGTGACAGGGCGGGACGCCAGTAGAGGGGGAGGTTCCCATAGATTAGGAATCCCTTGCTGGGTCCAGTGTCCAATCCCAAATCCTATCCCCATGTGTGTGTGTGGGTAGATAGGAGAGAGAAGGAGTGTGAGGAGAAAAGACTAGCTCAGGGGGGTGGTTATTCCCTGAGTGTAGTGTGTGTGTCTGGATTCCCCAGTGTGGTAGGATCCAGTGGTGGCAGCTTTAAATGTGTCCAGTGTGTTAATTCCCATTCCCCGCTCCCAGAGTTTGGTACCTGTGTCACCTGTGGTCAGGTTGAGTGATCAGGGGTGGTAAAAACTGCCTTACCAGTCCGAGGGGGGGGAGTGTGCGCATGAGTTATGCGCTGAACTGGAGGAGCTGGTGTGAGTTTTTTTTTAAAGGAGCTTGCACGTGAGGTGTACCTCTGGTGGTGTGCAGGAGGTCCTGCAGAGGAACTGGACAAGAAGGTGGATGTCTGGCGGTGTGCTAGATGTCTTGCAGTGGCATTAGGGAGTGATTCTAAAAGCAGTGGCTTGTGTATCTGATGATCCTGTGGAGGAGAAGAGGTTACTGTGTAGCCCAGCTAGATCCCAGTAGTATGGTAGGGGTGTAGGGGCTCACGTCCTGTCTCAGTGGAGGCGGAGTGAGTGTGGGACGGTGTGTCGGCCTGAAACCTTATCTCAGGGCCCGGAGGGTTCCCTAAGGGAGCGCCAGGTCAGGGGCCTAGGCTGTACATACAAGTCATTTGAGGAGGATTTTCCTGTGTCTAGAGGACGGGGAGTGTCTGTAACCAGACCTCCGGCGGTCCTAGTGTTGGGCAGTACCGCTCCTAAGTGGAGGGTGCAGAAGTCCTGGCTCGCTGAGCATTTGACCGTCTAGATTGCTTGACCATTTGTGGGGCCTCTGGAGGTTGTTCCCCGAGGAGGGGGGAAAGCCGGGTTGGGGTTGTGGCCTGACCTGGGAGGAGTACTGGAGGAAAGTGTGTCACTGATACGCCGCTGGCGTGTGCTCTGTCTAGCCTTGGACATACTGAGAATCACCCTGTGATAGGGAGTACTGAAGGAGAGTGTGTCACTGATACGCCGCTGGCGTGTGCTCTGTCTAGCCTGGGACATACTGAGAATCACCCTGTGATAGGGAGTACTGGAGGAGGGTGTGTCGCTGATACGCCGCTGGCGTGTGCTCTTTCTAGCCTGAGACATACTGGGCCTGTAGTCATGGAACTGGAAGGGGGTGCAGAGGGACGGTGTCCTTACTTCTGACCCCGGTGCAACCTGAGGGTTTAGGTCTTAGGTTGGGAGATTAGGAAACTTCTAGGTCAAGAGGAATCTCTGCCCAAGTGGATCAGCTGAAGAGACTGAGGGGGGCTGCCCTAGCTGTGTGATCTGGAGCTCACCTGCAGTTGTTGTTTCCACTAAGGTAGAGGAAAGGGGGCTTTGCTGTGGACTGTGTCCCCCCACCTGCTTGAAGAGGGACTGTGCTGTGTGCTTTGTACCTCCGAAGTGGAATAGTTTCCAGGTGGTAGACCAGTGATGGAGTGAGGTCCTGATCTGGTAGGAGACTGGTGTTCTGGTGAATGCTTCTCTGTGAGGGTGCGGAAACCCAGAAGTAGAGGTAGGGTGGGGCATTCTTGCCCGAGACCTCTGGTCAGCTTGGGGGTGTGGACCCTAGGTTGTTGGATCAGTGGTAGTTGTAGCTACACTGGGAGAGGGAGTGGAGAATGGCTATTGTGTGCCAGGGGTTATTGCCCCCCGCTCTGTGGATTGGTTAGGACCTGTGATTTGGATGGTCTTGGCTGTGGATGACTAGGGAGTACCAGTGGGGTATCCTAGTTTTGTCAGAGAGTTATTGTTTAGAGGTAACCCGGTAGGTTCAGAGTGGCGAAAAACCGGAGGGTGTCCCTGCCGTGCAGGTCCGGGTCCGTGGTTTTTGTCGCCCAAAGCAGTGAAGCCCATCAGTGGAGTGATTGGTCTACCCTGCGTTTTGGCTGGAAGGGGGCTGTGTTGGACCCGGCCCTTTGGGCAGGTTCACCCCTAGACTTTTTGCTTTTTTCCTAGCCTGTTTCTGGAACCTGGTGTTGGTGATTCTAGGCCTCTGCGCACTTTTTTCACTGTGGTACAGTGTAAAGTGCTTGAGCTCTCTGTATGAAGAGTGAGTGACCTGCCCTCCCATAGGAATGAGTGGGGAATATGTATGCCCATGGTAGTTCCTGTTGTGTGGTGGAGTGCAGGGGTCGAGTTTGATATGTGTAAACTCGTGAGAATGAATGCTGCAAAATGATGTATGCAGCATGACTGTGTCTAGTCTAGAAGTACCACTTTTGGGAGTTGGCATAATTGTGTAAGTTGGTGCTAGCGTGTGATTGGCTGGTGAGTCTGCCCAGGAGTGCCTGGACCTGCTGGTGGATGGACTGTCCGGTTTGAGTAGGACAGGGTCTGCAGGGTCTGCAAGGCACCAGAGGAGGGGGTCTGAGTCAGCCGTGGATGAAAGGCCCCTCTGCTGTCAGGGATGGGAGGAAAGAGCGTCTGGTGGTGCCGGGCCGTGCCTGTCGCCCACCCTGCTAGCTCTCCATCCTGACGGCCCACTGTCACCTCTGGCCCTGAAGCTGTCAGGAAGACGAAAACCAGAAACGTTCCAGCACTCAGGGTCCCTTGCACGAAGTACTTCAAAGGCATTTCTGGGTATAAGAAGGAGCTGTGTCTCCTTCCAACTTGTTCTTGTTCTAGCTCTTGTGGCTGACTTGGATCTACCAGGGGTGGGCGCTGCCCAGCCCCTGGGTGCCTGGGTTCCTGGACTCCTGGGGGACCCTTCTGCCCTGCCTGGGCTGAAGGGGGGACTTGGCTTTGCCCCTGGGGAAGCTCTGGGACCTTGGCAGCATGGAGAAGCTGCCTTTTCCTGGGGAGAGCGCTGGAGTTGGTTCCTAGCGCCTGGAGGCGCTGTGCTTCGCCTTGGGCGCCTGGGAGCGCTCTGCCTGCTGTCTAGCGCTTTGGAGCGCTTCATTTCCCCTAAGCGCTTGAGGGCGCGTTTTCTGGACTTCCTAGCGCTTAGGAGCGCTTTCATGCTCGTTTATAGCGCTGGACGCGCTGAGGAGTCCTGGCCGTATTTACTTCATTAATTACGAGTGCCCACCTCGATCTGCCGCGGAGAGAAACAAACCACGAAGGGGCCGCGACCGGATTGGCCGAGACCCGAGGAGAGCCGTGCTCTGATTGGCCCGTGGAACGTCGCATCATCGGCGAGGCCGCGCTGCCATTGGTTGGCGGCCTCGCGTCATGAGGGGCTCGTCGCAGGAGCCGTGACGCGATTGGATGGGCCGCCCCTGAGGCCGGGGAAGAAAGAAGAAGGCGCGGGAGATGGCGGCCGTTAGCGGGGCCCCTCTCGGCTGAGGGGGCCCCGAGGAGATGAGGCGGCCGGTTAGCAGGGCTCCCGTGTACCGAGGGAGCCCTGCAGAGGTAGAGAAGTTCGACCGCCCCCGCCGCGAACCCAGGCCGCCAGCTGGTGGTGTCTGCGAGGCTCCGGTGCGGTAAAGAGAGCCCCGCCTGCTGCCGCCACAGAGGAAGATGCCGCCTGGAGGAGCCCAGCCTTCGGAAAGCCGGTGAGTGCAGAGTGGAGGGGGCGCGAGGCCCTTGCTGGTGCCTGCCCCTACCGCAGCCGGCGAGAGTGAGCCACCGCCCGGAGGAGCCCCGCCCCAGAGCCCGGTGAGTAGGAAGGGCTGGGGGGGCTCCGTCCAGCCTCTGATGGTGCCGATGGAGGCACAGAGTCAGGGCGGCCCCGATTGGCAGCGGGTCGCCCCAACGTTTGAGAGCCCCAAGAGGGGCAGGGGGCATTTTATGTTTTTGAGTTCCCCGAGTGGGACTCCAACGAAGGGGGCATATCGGGCATATTGTCGTTGCCCGTCCCTAAAGTGGCCCAGTTGTGTCCGAAGCCGCGAGGGCTTCAAGGGCGGCCCCAGCTGGCAGTGGGTCGCCCCAACGAGCGTGAGCCTAGAGAGGTTCATGGGGGCATCATTGTTTTTAGAGCCTGAGAACTCCAACGTCTGGGGCATGTGCTATGCCCAGAGCCTGTGTGGCTCCAGCAGTGACGCAGTTGGCGCCTAAGGGCCAGTGAGGGCCCTGGCGCAGTTTTATTGTTCTCCAGGTGCCCAGCACTTAGTGGGCACCTGCTACGTTTAGGCTTTTTGGTACTTTGAGACTGGCGCTGCATGGCAGCGCACCCTGACACTGAGACTCAGGGCGTCTGAGCCCCAACAAGGCCGTTGGCCTAGGGACTGCCACAGGTAGTGGCTTATGTGAGTTTGCGCAATGGTATGGTTATTGCACCTCTGAATGTGATCTTTTGCATCATGTGTTATTCCTGCACCTCTGAAGGTTTTTAGGCCTCATGTGATATTTGCGCTATGGTATACTCTTGACACCTCTGAATGTTTTATGCATTATGTGTCTTTCTTTTCCTGCGCTGCACCTCTGAATGTTTAGTCATCATGTGTCTTCTTGCGCTGCACCCCTGAATGTATTGTGATTACATCATGTGCTCTGTCCTTAACACCGCTGAATGTGTAGGTCTATACATCATGTGTTTTCTTTCTTTGCTACTCCTCTGAATGTATATTCATGCATCATGGGTAATGTGTTCTGATTTACACCCCTAAGTGGATTTCATCCTTAGGTGGTTGTCCTTTTTAATACAGGAGGTCCTAGTGAGGTCCTGGTTCCCTGCGTGACATGCTCCTAAGGTGTTTAGGGTTGCGTAGTGTGTACTTACCTGTTCCCAGTAGTTGCTGGATGTGATTCATAACTGTTACTTTGTGCTACAGTGATTTTATACTCTTTTAGTCTGAGTTCTGATAGTATTTCATTACTACTAAAGTGCTGATTGTGACAGTGGCCCTTGTGGCCCTGTCTTGTGAATAATCCCATGTGAATATTGCCCGTGCCAATTGGCACCATGTATATGTGTGATTTTATCTGATGTGCTTTTACAATACAAAAGGTATTTTTATAATAACCTTGTGTGGAGTCTCTTTTGTGGTGTACCTAGTATGTTGTTGCTATTGTGCGCTGACGCAAATGCTTTACAAATTGCCTTCGAGATTAGCCTAGACTGCTCGTGCCAAGCTACCAAGGGGGTGAGTAGGGGTTATCTTGGCGTGTGACTTCCTTGCCCTGACTAGATTGGTGGTTTCTGCCTGGCTTTGGCATCAGCCTTAGCCTACCAGAAATAGCCAGTTCTAACAAATACCATTCAAAATGCGGCCACACAAATCCTTCCAAACATTTCTAAATCTCAATCAGCTAGGTCAGCCATTAGACAACTGCATTGGCTCCAGGTTAGCCATTGTATCACCTTCAAGCCACTCTGCCTAGCCTATAAAACTCTCAATGGGAAAGCCCCAGCCTATTTTAAGAAAACTCTTGAGTGGTATTTAACAGGTAGAACTATGC
This sequence comes from Lissotriton vulgaris, assembly GCF_964263255.1. Lineage (NCBI taxonomy): Eukaryota > Metazoa > Chordata > Amphibia > Caudata > Salamandridae > Lissotriton > Lissotriton vulgaris. The sequence goes on along the minus strand of NC_141688.1, from coordinate 189,552,580 downwards.
ATTCTGGTGCATCTAGACTCATAAAGGTTGCTACCTTCAAACCTTCAAACTTGCCACCTGTGGGGGAGGAGAAGCCTTTTCACAGTCACCGCTGAACTGAAAACAGCATCCTCACTCCCTGTCTTTAGGAAACAACTCAATACCTGGCTATTTAATCAGTGATTTCCTACAACACTGTTCAGGACATCGTCAGCTCTTCTTTGCTCCAAGATGCCTCTGGGCATTCGTGCGCTTTAAAAGTTACATTGTTCATTCATTCAAGGTGCCAGTAGTGTAGGTTGGGGTGCTTAGATGGAAGAGAGAGCAATTAAATGTAGGATCACTGCAGGATTAGGCTTCAGAGGAACAAGTGTCCGAGAAAAGGGCCATCAAGACTGGGGGTCCATAGCAGGTGGATAGGAGGTCATTGTCAACAAGATAAAACTCTATCTAGTAGCACACCAGATCAAAAGTATTTATGCTTGTTTTTCACCAAGAAGCCTGCTCCAAACTGGGGAGAGCAATCTCACTTTCCTGGGAAGGATGACCGGGAACGTTTGAGGAATCTGAATAATCGTTGTGGCAGAGATATCAGAACTCCACCATACACTGTTAGCAAGGAAAAGGGGGTCAGGCTGGAGTTTTGTAGGCATGGAGAAATGACAGAAAAGGACTAATCGCTGAGGGAGAAGAAGGGCTAAGGGTGGGTTGGAAAGTTCCCACTCGAATGATGATGGAATACGGGGAGTAGGGGAAAGAAGAGGATGGGCCATTGGGCTATAAATGCCATGTTTCTATCAGTAGAGATGGGGGCTGGCTGTGCAGTAAATCCCTTCCTTATCATATGCCCTTATTCTTCTTATTAGGTGGATTGTGCTCGAAAGTTAACAGCAGCAAGAAGAGAAGAGGAAGAGGGGCAATAATGCATTGGCATATCTGTAACTGGCCAGCCCACATGATGTTACATCTTGTCCACTGCCTTACATTTGTTAAACCTTAACATTTTTACATGATGGTCATTCTCAAGATATTTGTGGTATGCAAGTACTTGATATTATGAAGCAATAAGCAGAGGAGTGTTTTTGTTTTTTTCTACAATAAATGTATTTTTGATTTGCTAATGTGCGGCGTGTTGGACCTACGCTCTCTGCAGGGTCACCCCAAACTTTTTGCCATCACCACTCCTGTTTTGCTGAATTTGTTTTTGTTGGCTTTATGACTCTGTGTACTTTACCCTGCTAACCAGTGCTAAACTGCTTGTGTTCTCTCCCTTAAGCATGGTACATTTAGCCTACACCTAATTAGCACATTTTGTTTACTTGAAAATCCCTAGTAAATGATACCTCATGTACCCAAGCCCTGTAATTTAAATGCTACTAGTGGGCCTGCAGCACACATTGTACCACCCACCAAAGTAGCTTTTTAAAACATGGCTTCGGCCTGCTACTTCAGTCTGTAGTGCAGTTTTAAACTGCCATTTCGACCTGGCAAAATAAACCTTTTGCTAGGCCTCCACCCTCGTTTTTAGTATGTACAAGTCACTGCTATGGTAGGCTCTAAAGACTCATATGGAAGGGTGCTTTTTATTTAAAACGAAAGACATGTGAGTTTACGTTTCACATGTTCATGTACAGAAAAAATCCTAAAGTTGTTTTTACTACTGCAATGCCTCCTCTCTCCCATAGGATAACATTGGGATAACATATTACACTTAATAAGCGATAATTTAAGTTTGGGAGCAGATAGGAAAATTATGCCTACATTCGGTTGTAAAACTTTATTTGGCTTTTTGTAGACAGCCATAAAAGTACATTCTAATTAAATATTAATCCAATAAAATTACATCACTATAAAATTAATCATTTATATCCATTAAATAAAAACTATACAGAAGACAATTTGAAATTAAGAGCAATTTAATCTGAAAGTCTTTTCCCTATACAGATGGCATTCAGAATAAAAAGGGCCACATTGTTAAACAGAAAAGGCACACATAGTGCAATCAAACATTTTATAGCAGCTTTGTATGATTGGATGTTGTGTCTAAAAAAGATCAGTTTTAGATAAAAACTCCTTAAATTCTGATCAAATTTACAAAACAATAAAAGGTGTAGCGTACTTCACGTACATTGTCCATCACATGGACATGGAGTCTGATCAGAAGGACATGACTTCATGGTTGGAAAAGCCACCAAGTGAGGTACAATGCCACATTTCAGTTGCAGCAAAATGAAATGGTTTTGCAGACTTGTGACACCATATAGATAATTGTAACCATCCTTTACCTCTTCTGTCTCATATGACATATATAGGATGATCAAGTCTCTTTTATTGTTAGCAGCCAATGGCTGTCCGGATCTGTAATGTAAAAAAGTTTTAATCATTGTCTCAGGCAATGATAGCAGTAGGGCGCATTCTGACCATATGGGCAAGTTAAGCAACATATTAAAATAGGAATTAATATATGATAACTATGGAATACTCAATGCCTTATCCAAGGCTAAACAATCGAAAATAATAGATCTAGTAAAACAAATATCCTCCTAAGCCCATAATGATAGCCATAATAACAAAGGTCTTATAAGAAGTAAATCTTCTAAGTACTGCAGGCCTACCTTCTAATGAATAATCATAGTAGAGACCGTAGTAGGCAAGCAAGTAGCCGTTTAAAAGAAGTATTTTCCTCCACTTGTGGGCAGTGCAATTAGCATAGCCCCAAAGACCAGCCCCATAAGTAGCAGTGGAAACCACTCTAGCCTTATAAATTTCAACCTTTTCCTTCATGGGCCAGCGACCCAATTTAGAAGAAATTTTGAAAATCCATTGAGAAACCCTGCTCTTATTAGCTCTAGTATTTATGATATGTTGACCCCAAGATCCGTTACCTGTAAATAAAACTCCCATATAGCAAAAGAAATTTACTGTAGCAAATGGAGGAGTTTCAAAATAATTCTAGGTTGTTAATGCTGAAGCCCAAAAACCAGAGTGAACATTTTGGATTTAGTAATCACCATTTTGTTAGAAGACATATACTCCCCAAAAACATTCATTAATATTTGTAGGCCGACCGAGGTTCTCGACTGCAGAACAGCATCGTCAGCGTATAACAATACTGGAATAGGACGTCCGTCAGCATGGGGAGCATAGAATTGCACGGCCTGCAAATGGATTTCTACCCCACTAATAAATAAGGAAACCTGTAAGGGGGCTAGCACACATCCTTGTTGAATGCCCCGTCCTACCTGAAACTTAGCTGATCACTCGCTTTGCGGCCCAAGCAAACTTTGCTAGATAGATTTTCATACAAGTGGGACAGAAATATTGGTCTGGGTGCACCTAGGGAAGGCTGTGTTGATCAAAGTAAATTATGGTCAACAAAATCAAAGTGCTGCTTAAATCTGCAAAACGAAGATATCAAACTCCCGAATTAGCCCAATTAGTAGCTCCAATAGTGCCCATCTGCTTTCTAAAATCATACTGCACTTAGATTGTTCTTGTGCCAGTTCCTTCAGCCTATATATGTAAACTCTGTTCATTACCTTCACTGATGAGTCCAATAGAGAAATTGGATGAGAATCTTTCAGGTCACTAGGTGCGAAGACAGAGAAAGAGCAGTATAAGAGTCGTATGGAGGAACTAAGGCTTTCAGAATTAGAGCTAGTTCATAAAATTAAGCATGGCTACAATACAGAGTGTCCACAGGTGGTTGCTATAATAAAAGCGAAATTTTTGGAGTCCTTTGGCCAGGACCTAGCCATTAAATATCTACAATATCGTACAATGATGTTCGAGTATGGTGAAAATTCCGGTAGGGTATGGCTAAGAGGCTCCATCAGAGAAGTGTAGAGTCGTATCACTAAAATTCAAGATGTAATGGGGGTTGTACAGGATACTCAGGAGGGTGTGAGTGGGGTATTTCTAAAATATTATACTGATTTGTACACTGAATATATTACGAATGCCCATGTAGAGTCAGAGATCAAGGATTTTTTATCAGGAGTAGATACTTCCAAGATATCGTCTGAGCAGAGTGAATTATTATACGCTCCTATTCTATAGGAAGACGTGGAGACGACTGTTAAGGCCTTAGCCAATGGGAAAGCTAGTGGCCCAGATGCTGTGCCCTTGGAGTTTTACAAGGTATTTCTATGAGAGATTCAGGATCTCTTGATGATGCTTACGGCCGCACAGAAGGGTATTGTTCTAGACTCAGCGCGACAGGCTACTATTATTCTGGTTAAAAAGAAGGGCAAGCCTTAGCGGAGTCCCTCATCCTTTCGCCCAATCTCACTTATTAATAGTGACTACAAAATGTTTTTAAAAATCCCATTGGTATCTTTGCGTCAACATGGATTCATACCAGGGCGGGACACTACAGATCATGTTCGGCGTGTCATTGCCCTATTAGACTGGGCACAGGTCACAGCCTCTCCCCTCGGGGTGATCCTGTTGGACGCCGAGAAGGCGTTCAACAGGGTCTCCCGTGGGTTCTTGTGGGCCGTGCTTCGGAGGAAGGGATTTAGCACTGAATTTATTCAGGCGCTCCAGGCAATGTACTCCTTTCCAAAAGCGACGCTCAGTATTTCGGGCCAATAGACTAGTTCCTTTAATATAAGTAGGGGGACTCTGCAAGGGTGCCCATGTTCACCGATGCTGTTTGCCCTTTATATTGATCCGTTTTTTAGCAAAATCGAAGGACATCAGAGCATAGCACCTTAGCCTACGCGTACAGTAATGTTGTCTTAACATCACATGTTCTTTCGGCATTCAGGGTACCTAAGGAGTCCGCAGAGCAATTCGGCACAGTATCAGGGTATAAGCTAAATGTCGCTAAAACGCAGGTTGTCCAAACATCAAATATGCCACCATCTGAGGCTCCAGTTGTCACTGAAGCAACGTATCTAGGGGTTAGAATGAGTGCTGCAGTTGAAACTATTCCGGATTTGAATATCCTTCCGGTAGTGGATGTGGTTAATACCAAGCTAGAGCGGCTAGATCATCTTCATCTTTCCCTCTATGGTCGTTGCAGTGTCCTTAAATTGCTAGTACTTCCGAAGTTTTTTTATTTGTTTAGGACGATTCCGTTAGAAATATCACAAAGTAGCCTGATTAAGGCTGATAGGATTTGTCACAGATTTTTGTGGTGGTATAGGCGCTCCCGCAGGGCAGACAAGTGGATGTGCCTTCCTCAGGATCAAGGGGGTTGGCCTGTACTAAATTTGGTATTGTACTACTGGGCAGTGATGTCCCAATCTTTGGGAGTGCCATTGCTAGGGGATAATTTTGAGATGCCATTATGTAATCAACTATTTTTGAGATTGGCTTAGGCACAGCCGCTAAGGGTATTTTGACGGAGATTTTGGAGCCGAGCTACTTCAAAAGAACTAGATTTAAGGTGATCATCGCTATATTTTTGATTTGGCATAAAAAATTAGGCGGGAATTATTTATTTCAAACATTAATATATATACTCCCTTTAAAGCTGCCCGACTCTTACCCAGTATATTTCAGGATCAGACTATGTTCAGGTGGCAAGCGCAGGGTTTGCGGGTGATAGGGGACTTAGCTAGTGACGGGCAATTTTTAACCTATTCCTCTTTGAAGGACACCTTTCAGTTGCTTCCACATAATTTTTTAAAAATATCATTCAGGTTCAAAGCTTTGTCCATAAACATCTAAGTGGGTCATTTTCTTTGTTTGATAAATTACCTATATTTGAATTAATTCAAAAAAGAGCTAGAATAGGAATGTTGTATCGTTACATATTGTCCTGTTTTATTGTTGATTTAGGGGCCCAAAGTGCCAAATGGGAAGATAAATTTGGAAAGCAGAGTATTGATTTAAAATCGTCATTGGAGTTTTTTTTTTTTTTTGTAAAATTTTTATTTTGCAAGTTATACCATAGAGGAAGAAAAGAGAGGAAAAAACAGAGGAAAAGTTAGCAAGAGAGAGAAGAAGGAACAGGCGACATTCTGCCATGTAACCCCACACAGGGGGTGCTTTTTAGGACATGTTTGCAAGAACCTCGTATGACGACTAAACAATGCCAAAGTCTTATGTTTTAACCTCCAGCGATTGCGAGGCACACCCACCGCGCCGCAGATATTCCCAAGTCTCAAAGAGAAGGTGCGGCTCAGGCTCGGTTACAGACCAAAGATAGGCCAAATCGTATGTCCATGTATGCAAAACATATCGCAACAAAAAGATAAACATTCCCAACGTAACAAACTTTCAGCACCGTGCTGGTGGGGGTGCAAATGTACGCATTCCTGGGCCGGTCCGCCTTGGGCTTCCAGGCCAGGTCCCAAATGGACCGTCCCACTACGCTTCGCTCCATGTGGAGCCAATGCTTTTCCGATAGCCGCTGGGACCACTCCACCAGGACTCTCAATTGGGCTGCCTTATAATATAAGTGCATATCCGGAAATCCCACCCCTCCCTCCGACCGTGGACGTCGAAGAACCGCATAGGAAAGCCGTGCCCGTCCCCCTTGCCAAACGAATTTCAGCATGAGAGTCTTGAGTCGGCGGAAGTAATCCACCCCCATCGGGATGGGCAGGGCCTGAAAGAGATATAAGAGTTTGGGAAGAAGGACCATCTTAAGGGCATGAATCCTACCCAGCCATGAGATAAATTTGGGTTTCCACCTCTCCAGCTCCGACCGGATCACAGCTAGCATTGGCGGGAAGTTCGCCTGGAACAGTGCGCCCAAGGTAGAAGTCAGTCGCACCCCCAGATACAACAGGGAAGAGGTCGCCCACGGGAGTGGGGTAAGCAGGCTAACCCGTTGGACCTCCGGGGGCGGAAGGGTCAGGTTCAGAATGCACGATTTGTTGAGGTTCACTCGGAAAACAGCCACCGCTTCGAAGTCCGAGAGTTCCTTGTGGACGTGTGGGAGCGATAGCGCCGGGTCTCGGATAGAGAGCAACACATCGTCCGCAAAGAGCGAAATCTTGTGCTGTTCCCCCGTAAAGGGAAGTCCCATGATCCGTTCATTCTCCCGAATCGCCAAGGCCAGCGGCTCTATGCTGAGGGCGAAAAGAAGCGGCGAGAGCGGGCATCCCTGGCGCGTGCCGCGGGAATGTGAGAATGGCCCAGACCTACAGCCATTAACCAGCACCCGCAATTTAGGGCTGTTGTAATTGGCTTCAAGCATTTTAATAAAGAGAGGTGCAAATCCGAAGGCCTCCAATGTACGGTGTAGAAAGCCCCAATCCACGCGGTCGAACGCTTTTTCCGCGTCGAGTCCTATCAGCACAGCTGGAATGTGAAAACGCTCCGCCTTTTCAATCAGATGTATCACGCGGCGTAGATTGTCATGGGTCTGACGACCCTTGATAAACCCAGACTGGTCCGGGTGGATCAGGGCCGGCATCAAATCCTTCAGTCGACCGGCAAGGATAGACGAATATAACTTAGCATCCAGGTTAAGGAGCGCTATCGGGCGATAAGAGGCACACTCGGAGAGGTCCTTCCCCGACTTGGGGAGAATGGTGATCAGGGCCTCCGCCATAGACTCCGAGGTTCGCCCTTCGGACGCCATCGTATTAAAGAGGGAGACCAAAAAGTCGCATATGTCCGAGGCAAAAGTTTTATAAAACTGGGCTGTGTACCCGTCGGGCCGGGTGCTTTGTGAATCTTCAGGCCCTTGATGGCTTCCAATACTTCCTCCCTGGAAATGGGGGATGAGAGCAAGTCGTTCCATTCCTTGGAGACCTGTGGAATAGGAAGACCCCCCAGATACTCCTCTTGGTCTGCGGATTCCAAGGCATCCGCTGAGTAAAGTTTCGCGTAGAAGCTGCCAAAAATGGCCGCCTTGTCCGCGTCCCTATGCCGGATAGCTCCCGTGTTGTCACGTATGCCCCCAATGTAATCCTTCTCACGCTTATCCCGGAGTTGCCGGGCCAGGTGACGCCCCACCTTATTCCCCTGAGAGTAGGAAGTCCGTCTGAGACGCAAGAGGGTATATTCAGCCCGGTTGTTATAGTGCGCCCTCAGTTTCCCCCGCACCGCCGTGAGAGGTCGAAGGGTCAACCTAGAAGGGTTCGATTTGTGCGCCTGCTCCAGTGTAGCCAACTCCGCCTCCAGGGCCTCTCTTTCAGTTCGCCTGAGCGTATTAAGATTCGCGTTAAGAGCGAGGCACGTACCTCGAATAGAGGCCTTGCACGCATCCCACGTGGTGTATACCGACGTCCCCCCCCACCGCCCAGTGTAGCTCAAGTACCACCAAACTATGGTCAGACAGTGACAGTGGGAAAATACCAGCTAGAGTGATGTCCCCCCTGAGAGCCTGTTTGACGAAGATGTAATCTATGCGGGAATACGTGTGGTGCACATGGGAGAAGAACGTGTAATCCCGTGTGTGTGGGTGCATGAAGCGCCAGCTATCCACTAAACCCAGGTCGCTTATTTGCTGCTGTGTAGCCCCTGAGAAGACCCCAGTGTCTGCCCTGCGTGCACCCGATCCATCCAAATCCCTGTCCCACAACATGTTGAAATCTCCCAATAGTATCAAGTGCCCCTCCACAAAGTCTCCCATTTTGTCCATCAATCCTTGCAAAAACGCATTCTGACCAGTATTCGGAGCATAAACAGCTACAAACGTACATAGGCGATCATACAACAAGCCCTTCACCATGAGCCAGCGGCCCTCCCTATCACTGCTCACCCCCAGTGGCTGGAACTGGAGAGAAGCCCTAAACATGAGGGCCACCCCCCTGTGTTTAGTGGATGCCGATGCCCTGTAGAGAAGGGGAAACTGTCTATGTCGGAGCCTCAGTTCATCCTTTCTGGCCAGATGAGTCTCCTGTATGGCAACTATATCTAGGTGGTGGTCCAGCAAGTATTTCCAGAGTTTCTGGCGTTTCTGTGGGGAGTTAAGACCCTTCACGTTCCAGCTACCTATACTAACAGGCATAAGGACAATAGAGGAATTCGCTCAATACCTGCATGAGGAACATTCAGGGCGTGGTACCGGAACTTCACCCCACACCCAACCACCACCCCCCCAAGCAGAGCCACAGCCAACCAACCCCCTACATATCCCAGGCCATTCCTTCGGGCCAGCCAGACCCAGCTTCCAGACTTCCAAGAGCCCCGCGGATAGGAAGACATCGGGAGATCAGCAATCCCAGAACATATAGACAATGGACTCGGGCTCAGTATCCCGGACACCTCCTACCCGTGGGGAATCCCACTCCTCTCCCCCCAAGGGATCAACCAGCATGACCTGACAAGGTAAACAGAGATTGGACAAATCTCAGCCCAGCTCCCGATGAAGGAAGCGGCAAAGACCATCACAAGCATCAACCACACCCAGCAGTAACTTACCAGGGTCGCCACCACACACCCCCCCCACCCCAACCCCAACATCAACCATCCCCCCTCAACCCAAACCCCCAGAACCCCCCAGAACCAGAGCCCCCCCCGCTCCCCCCCTGCAAAAAAAGACAACAGCAAAAGACTTAAGACATAGGACCTGAGTCGAACAGTCATCAGTTCCAGTAGGTCACGATCCGAGGGACTTCCTCCGGATCGATATGGGGAAGGGGACACCAATTCAGTAGCCCCCTGGACCACGGCCCGGTGTGTCTTCTCCAAAGTACAATAGTACTCCCGGGCCTCGGGGTCAGAGCCCCTCCGACGCCATCAGCGGGAGAAGGGGTCATGCAGCTCCAGAGCTCGTTTGAGAATCAGCCAAAGTGGCGGAGGCCACCGATGCAACCGAAGCATCCCTTTCCTGCACGCTGGTTGCACGATCCGGCCGTCTCCGCTCCCGAGAGGGACTGACTCTATGCCAGGAAGAGGAGCGCCGTCGTCTCCTGGATGGCGAAGAACGACCCCTCTGAGAAGGCGCCACATCCTCCAGGCCCAGCAAATCAACCGCCACCTGCAGAGTGCTTATCTGCGCCAGCCTGTTCTGCCAGCGGAAGATGATCCGGAAGGGATGGCCCCACGAGTAAGAGATGTTATTCTCCCTCAGGAAGGTGGTCACTGGGCGGAATTCCCTCCGTTTCCGAAGGGTCGAAGCAGCCAGGTCCTGGTACAGCTGTGGATGGTGGTCTCGAAACTGCAGAGAGGAGATGGTTCTAGCCTGGCGCAGGATACGTTCCTTCAGTTGAAAATCGTGCACACAGACGAGGATATCAGGAGGAGGGCCCCCTCCCCGTCTGGGCAGCCCCACTCTGTGCACCCTGTCCATCCTTATTTCCTGCACACTCTCATCGTCCAGGATTTGCAAGAACAGGGCCTGAACATATTCACGGAGGTCCCCGGCTTCTCCTTGCCATGGCACTGCCTTGATGCGAATGTTATTCCGCCTGGAGCGGTTCTCCAAATCTTCCGTGTGGGTTTGCAAATCTAAATTTTGTTCCGTGAGACGGATAATGTCCTGCTGCAGCTGATGTACATCATTCGCCAAGCTGAGGTCGCAATCTTCCAGCGTCGCCACACGCTCGCCGATCCCATCTACATCCCTCCTCACCTCCCGCAGGTCCGATGCCAACTGCGATCTGAGTTCCGAGATGTCCTCCTTGATGGAGGCAAAGAGCTCTGTCATGAAGGCTTTAGTGGCAGGCGCCTCATCGTCAGATTGCCTCGATGAGCCACTAGCTCCCGGTGAGGCCGGTTGCTGAGAGGTCTTGGGGGCACCATCCTTCCCCGGCCTCCCCTTGCGCAGTGTGGTGGTCATCCTGAGGGTCCGCTCCAGCTCGCAGCGTGGTGGGCCTTCCGCACCCTGGGGTCCCTGCAGCGGTGGTAGGCTGGGCCCGCAAGCTGTGAAGTTCACTCCTTCAGGCAATCTGTGCAAGGGCACAGCCCTCCCCCGTCAGCATCCGGCACCACCACGGGAAGGCAACAGTCATTAAACGCGGTCCTCAGGGCAGGGCGAGCCGCCGCTCCGGGGACCGACACGATGGGCACCAGGCAAAGGCAATGACCCCGCACGAGGCCCCCAGTACTACAACACCAGCAGTGAGGCAAGATAGGACCCGGTCAGACAGAGAGGCCCCAGATAAAAGATGGCGCCGAGGCTTCCCTCGACGAAAGCTGCACACCAGAAACCCACCGTGTGAGCTCAGATCTCCGCCCTCAAGGGTCGATAGTCCGGTACTGGTGCACTACAGGCCAGGCAGCAGGGAGTCCCATGGGCCAAGTCAGCCGAAGAGATGGGCCCAAGCTCGCCACGAGATCGCCGCCACTCTGGGGATTGTCCCGCCCGCACCAAACAGGGCCGCCTCTGGCCCGCCTCAGTGCGTGTGAGACTCAGCTAGTTCCAAGTGCCGGGTCCGCAGCAACGCCAGCCGTTCCTTCAGCCGCCCCGCATCATCAGGCCTCCATGAGCCGGGGCAGCCTCCTCCCCGTGTGCACGCAGCCCCAAGTTTCTCCGGTGCTGGGCTCCCCCTCCGGGCCCGGTGCGCCGACTCCCGAGTCCCTTCCGAGGCACCAGACGCGCCTCGCCGGCTTCTTTACCAACCGGGCCCCCGACCCATGTACAAGGCTCACCTCAGACCGGTCGGCAAGTCTCGGGGGCGGGGCCCGGCAGCGAGCGCTGAATGCCCCTACGGCACGCCGGCCGCCGCGTCGGGTGTGGCCGGCCCCTTGGGTACTAGAGGCCGGTGCGTCGCAGGCCTCAGCTCGTCCCAGCTCCAATCTCCGCCACCGGTCTCCGGGCAGCTCTCCGACGGCACCGGACGGCACCCTAAGCTTCCAGCGACCTCCGCTGCTCTCGCCACGCCAAAAGGAACGTCCTGGACCCCGCTATTCGCTGCTAAGCAGAGTCGGCGTCGGAGAGGCTCTCAGAAGTGTCCTACTCCGACGCCATCTTGGCCACGCCCCTCGTCATTGGAGTTTTTTAGTGAGGTGTTGGTATCTGGGAGTCTTAAGTCCCAAAGCTACATGGCATTGTTTGATTTATATTATACACCTGCAAAAATTGCGAAATGGGTTAGTAGAAAGGGGGACCATTGCGCAAGGTGTGGGTTGTTAGCTGCGGACGTCATCCATATGTTCTTTTCCTGACCATGTCTTTCTGACTTTTTATCTGATATTGAGCATTTTATTAACGGAGTGCTCAAGATTCAGTGTACTTTGACTCCAGAAATGGTGATAATGGGCTATGATTCAGGGAACATTGGAAATACGTGGTATGTATATCGGCCTTTTTGTATATAGCTATGTCTCAGATCCGGCTGTGTGTCACCTCGCAATGGTTGTCACCTGAAGCACCAACATTTATGAATTGGAGAGCTAGACTGCTTGCTATTTACATGCTTTTCTTTAAAGGGTAGGAGGATGAGGAAATTGGCGTCTAAGATTTGGGCACCAATTGAGGAGTGGATAAAATGATAGGATAATTTTTTTACTAGGTTCTCATTGGTTTATGGTTAATTTCTGCCTCACTGTAGTCTTATGTTCTTTTTTTGTTGGCTTTGTGAAATAATATTTATTATTTTCCTTTGTAGAATTTTTTTTGTATGCTGGTTAGTGAAATGCAATTTGATTTATAAATCTGATGTATTATTGTATTGAATGTCATGCCTGCATTGTTTGGTTCAAATAAAATTTATAAACGGAAAAAAATCAAAATAAAAAAGAGAATCTCTCAGGTCTGTTTGTCACCCTTTTAACAATAATTGAAACTCCCCATGAGGGTGAAATCTTATCGACTACAGCTGCATTGAACACCCGCGTGAGGATAGGCCCCTGGAGCTTGGTAGCCGATTTAAAAACATCTACCGGTGCCCCATTGGGTCTAGGGGCCCGTCCTCCAACACTAGCCTATAAAGCTAGTGTAACTTCATCGTTAATAATCTCAAATAGGGTAATTACTTTACTAAGTTCCATTATTTATCCATTAGTTGCATCATTAGTGCATTTTCCAAAGATATCAGAGAAGTGTGCCACCCAGGCATCGCAAGGCACAAGGAAACGAAGATCTGGGATACTATCCTAAACCTAATCGTTGCATTCACTGTATCCCAAAATAACGTAATGTCCTTAGCTTCAGACGCATAAGCCAGTTTATTTCATTCTACAAACTGCAGGGTATCCTTCCTTACAGTCCTGGTATCTTTATAATGTAGGCGAAGGGATTTAATTACCATAATCTGTCCTAGCTAATTACATAAAGCCTGTTTTTATAAATGGGATGCCTAGGTACAAGTATGGACAAACTATCCTCTATTAGTATCTTGTATATTATTCGGGGGGCACCTAAGGTAAGTTTTAATAGAGCTACTAATATGATTAAAATGTTTCACCAACAAGGTTCGAGAAACATCCTCCTGTAAACAATAAGTTATTTTAGTGGAATTTGCCATTACTATTTTCTGTAACATATTAATGGGATCGATGCCAGCCCTCTTTATTCATACTCCACTGGCCCTATTCGTGGTAATATCATTTACCATAGTAAATGTTTCACATTTCTTACCCGAAAAAGAAGGGCTTAATAATGGGGTTTGGTCACCTAATACAAAAGGGGTAATAATTAGGGGTATCGCGCATGGAGGTTACAGAATCTGACACTAATACGTGGTCAATTAATTGTTGATGAATTTCTTCCCATAAATGATGGGGCACGTTCCCCTTTAGCATCACAGCCACATCTCAGTAACTTTAGAACATATTTATAAAGAATAAAGTTTCATGGCCCCCTGTATTAATTAAACAAAAGCGAGCACTCCCCATCCCTGCCTGATTGGTACATCACAAACCAGTGTAACTGGTAATGCACAAGCCTGAATATTAAAATCACCATCCCATAATACTACAAAATTAAAGCAAATAGGGCGTAAAAAGCACTCGAGGCCATGTTCAAGTGCAGGGGCCACTCTGCTATGAGTAACATCGAATACATTATTCTAAATATTCGCCAATGCCAGGAATCCTCCCCATTCCTTTTAAGCCACAGTAATTGAGTACGCAGCTCCACCAATGTACTCTTCTTAATTTTTACAGAGAGTTTATTAGAAATAAGGATTTGTACGTAGACCCCCTTTCGCCCACCCATATTGAGAGGCTATGGTACCCAAAAATGTGAGGAAAGCCTCTCTATGAATGTCAACGTCGGACACCAAGTTTCTTGTATGCAGATGATATCAAAATTAGATATTGTTTTAGCCCAATCAGCATTTCCTAACTTATTTGTTAGCCTACACACATTGAAATGAATTGTACTTTAAACCCCTCTTTAATGGTAAAATCGGAATTTAAATCACAATTCTATAAATGCCACAGAAAGTTGTGAACACAAGAGGGAAAGCCTGAACCTGTTTTATTTTGGCGTCTTTTAATTCACGCTAGACCAAACCATTTATTTTCGTTTGAGCCGGTACTTTATTCATAATTTTTCTTCAACTTTTTTTAGTTTTTTGCTGTATACTCAAAAACAGAAGGAGACAGTAAAGTCTATATACAGAATGTTCATATGTACATTTGATTCACAAAACATTAAACAACAACAAGGTGTTTTGAAGACACAGTGTGGAGAAACATAAATGAGAAGAAAATCATGAACAAACAAACATCCAAATATGTTGATGGTCTTATGTTACCTTTAGCAACAAAGTCTAAATATTAGTTCATAGACGTCCTAAAGATATTGAGTGCGGCAAAATTTCAATTAGGAAAAATGCGTTTCGAGTCTCTAATATTGAATATACGGACTCTCATCAGGGCTCTTGATTTTGGCAGCAGTATGCTGCTTGTCAACTCGGATGTCTTGTATCTTGTCTTTCAGCCAGAGTCATTTCACTACATGCATCTCTGCCTATTTATTGTTTCAGAAAGCATTCTGAAAGCCGCGTTTGCATCTCAATGCGGTCGATTCTACTTCGAGGTAACCTATTCTCAGGCGCTTCTAATGTGCTTAAATATTTTGTGTGTACGGTCGCATCCTCGCAATATGCTTTTTAAAGAATTCAGCGCGTCTTTCTTATTATACATGTGCTCAATCTCATCTCATTTTTCGAAGTAAGGCAATGGCATTTCCAAGTGGGGACATCTTAAGAATCAAATTTGGCATTTTCTTTTCCAAAGCATTTAATTCTCTTGCATGATTCACATGACTATAAATAGCTTGGCTGTGTGTGTCCTTTCCAGTGAGACAAAGTGGGACTAGTTGTTGGCAGCATGGTCCTGCCAGAATAGGTAGGGCAGAGTTTTTCCCTGTCTCACCGGCTTTGACAACTGCACTTCCTCCCTCCCTGCGTCCAGCTAATAACTGCCTATTATTATTTTTCATAGGTGTGATTCTCACACTAGAAATGTGTGCACTCGTTTTCCAACTGTACTGTGGTGCGGGCAGTTTGAACAAGTCATTTTACTTCAAGAGGGTTTCATGGGAAAGCAGTTTTTACCTACCTTTACTGCAGACTCAGTCTTTCTTTATTCACAGTCACTTAAAGGGTTTTTGTGTCCCAGTAAGATCCCATGTATATGTTTTGTGTGATCCCTTTTCTGAAAAGTTAACCAGTGAATCAATATTGTATGGTAATGTGTTTCCTTGAAATTGCTAAAAATAGATAATAAAATGCAAAGTACTTCATAACATGGGGGCCCAGAAAAAGCCTTGCCAGTGGGCCCCAAAAATCCTTAGGATGACACTGCCAGCAGTACTTGGGCTTCAATCTGTACCTGTGCCTAGGAGTGTTTGCTGCAAGGGCTGGGGTTTAACTAGGCTATGCGCCCAACCTGCTGCGGGCAGGCAGCTCCCGCTGTGCACAGTCTTCAGTCATGCTCAACATGGGTTGAACACAGGGCCTGACATATGGTAAGGACCAGCAACCAATCCACTGTTGGCTCACAACCCCCTCTTGCACAATCTTTGGTAGTTTGCTAGGGGTTGGCTACAACATCACGTACCTTTGTCTAAATCAATTACATCCAACTCCTGCGTCCAACCTGCTGCTGCTGATCAACTGTCACAGTAAACGGGCTCTGCCCCACCAGCAATGAGTGTTGACCGCAGTACCAAGGCCCTGTGCCTACCTGCTGCTAGAGACCTATCAAAGATATTCATATTCTTGGGCTGTACACGGCAGGATAATACAGATTCCAGAATATGGCCAAGCTCTGCACCTACCCGGCCATGGGGAGCCAACCCCCGTAGCGGCTCACCTTTGGCCATGCTCATGTGGGGTTAACCACAGGGCCAAGCATAAGTTCAGGCTTCACACTCAACACCTGCTGTGCAATGTGTTTGGCTCTTCATGAAGGGATTGGTTACAGGGTCTGGCATTGATCTGGTTCTGCATCCATCCCCCAATGGGCAACCAACCCATGTTGCAGATGGTTGAATAAGCTGGTCATGCAAAACATAGAATAGTGGATAACTTTGTTTCACAATATTCTTTTGTTCAGTAATTCTTCTCTTTGTACAGCATTATAATGTCTATAAACCTTAGTTCTTATTGGCTTTGGAACCTGAATGCATACTGTTTTAACAGGTGGTAAAAACAACACACAGTTTGTTAACTGGAGATTCTCAGGAGCATTACTGAAATGTTACAGTCATGAGACTGTTAACAAAAATCATTCTTCAAAGTTGGAAAGACTATCCTTATGTTTCTGAACCTGTGGCAGCACTATTGCTGTTAGCGCTTCAAAGAAGTTTGCGTGCTTGCTTACCCCATCCTGTTTTATTCGCTGACATGCAAACATGTAGTGAATATTACCATAAAGGTGGCATCTGGTCTCTTGGTGGGTGACTCTTTAAGTATTCTTATTACTTCGGAATTACCTTCAGGTGATTGTTGTTTTTGCTTTTAATGGGTTGTACTACATCATGGTCCCATACAACATCTTTTAGCATTTCCCCATTGTTTAACTGATGATCATTTGAAGTGGTGCTTTTTCCCCTCAAGACATTGCATTGCAAATGGTGCCTTTTAATCAGCTTGCATTCATGAACATATGTGCATGCTTTTAAGAGGAAAGTGGGAGATCTTGCAATATATCATTATTCATCTAAGTATTTTGATTTTCCTGTTCAATAGTTATGTTTTCTGTTCCTGAGATCTACACTTTTCTCAGTAGAAACATGTTTTTTGCAAATGGTTAACCTTTGTCCGGCCTTTCTTAATTATTGTGAAACCGATGTAAATAATGGGGCTCATTTTCACAATGCGATGGACTGTGATAAAGGGGAGAGCAGTCATGGCTGTTTCCCCTCAGGCCAATCTCTTTTGAGGGCTTCCTACTGCCCCTGTTTTTTTATTTTGACAATTTTTATTACATTTAGAATTATCCAGAAACTTTTATATATCATAAACGGAGTTTGATTCAATGGAATAGCAATATATAAGACGGAAAGAATTTATAGAATAATGTGAAAGACGAAAGATTTGTGAAGTACCAGACACATAATATATATATTAACCCTGGGCGAAGCACTACGTTACGCTCGCGGAGTTTGCGAAGTTTGTGCAACTTCGCACTATGCGAGCTGCACGTAGCACAGTGCGAACACGCGTAGTGCAGCGTAGCATAGTGCAGCGCTCTTTTTTTGCTTGTTCGCGGTCGTGAACGTCATGTTCGCGACCGCGAGCAAGCAAAATGACATCCCGGCGAGATTCTCAACGCAGGGTGGTAAGGTTTCTCATTGTGAGTGGTTGCGCATGCTCGCGACCGCTCTCAATGAGAAACTACCAGTTCGCGTTGAGAAAGCTGCAGCTCGAGTAATAATCTACACGAGCAGCAAACAACTACAGCTCGCAATGTGCAAGATGCCGTTTTGAATGATTGCACAGTGCCGGATGCTTGTCCACACTGTGCAATCATTGAAAACACATCTTGCACAGTGCGAACATGCTACTATGCAGCTCGCTTAGTGCTAGGTGAAGTTCGCGTAGTGCGAAGTGCACTTCGCGTAGCTTCGCGTAGCGCTACTTCGTGAACTACGCCCACCCTTAACATATATATATATACATATATATGTATATATATACTAGCAGCCCGTCCCGACGTTGTCCGGGTATGAATTGCTGCCGGCCAGTAGTATATTGTTTTGTAGGATTTCGTTTTGATAGCATTTCTTATCTGTGACAGGCCTGTGAAACGCTCCGATTCACAGTGCACTGCTGATGCACTTAAGAGTACGCGTTCGGTAGTGTGAGAACTCGAGTTTCCCTACTTCATTTTTCCTTGCAATATTATATAGAGCGAACTCGACAACATGGCATGAGCACAATTTACATTACAGAAGTACACATTCATTTGTGGTAGGCACGAGTAGACAAAGCAATTTGGCTGGAATCACAGGATGTTGAGCTGATGCCGAGATTCGAACGTAGCTCCCCAGTTCTAAAGTTCGTAATTCTAGAACTTGTGGCGGGAGGTGTGTCTAAAAGTGTATGTCGGTGTTGGCCATCAATGAGAGAGACCTGTGCATTTTTCAAATCGGTGGTGAAAAAATATGAGTATGTTGATGGAGATGTGGGCTGCCGTGCCACCAATAAACTTACCAGGGGAGAGTAAACACCCATTATTCCGCAACTTTCTTTCCGCATACCATCACTCCGCATACTTTCATTACGAAAGTACCATGACTCCGCAATGCCATTATTACGCATGGCATTACATTTTATATGCTTTTACCACGCATACATTTACAACGAAATTCGCCGTAAATGCATGAATGGTAAAAGCATTTTTTTAATGTTTGGATAAGGTAAGTATGGGTATAGGGGTATATGTTTTGGGGTACTGAGGTATATGTTTTGGGGTGTTGGGTGTTTTAAGGGTTCAGATATAGTTTTGGGTTATGTGGTACAGGGGTAGTCTTAGGGTTTAGGGATAGGTATGGGTTTTGGGGTACAGGGGTATTTTCAGGGTTCAGGGCTAGGTTTGGGTTTTGGGGTATAGGGGTATTTTCAGGGTCCAGGGTTAGGTTTGGGTTTTGGGGTACATGAGTATTTTAGGGGTTCAGGGCTAGGTTTGGGTTTTGCGGTACAGGGGTATTTTCTAGCTTCCAGGGCTAGGTTTGGGTTTTAGGCTACAGGGGTATTTTTAGGGTTCAGGGGTAGGTTCGGGTTTTGGGGTACAGGGGTATTTTAGGGTTCAGGAGTAGGTTTGGGTTTTGGGGTACAGGGGTATTTTTAGGGTTCAGGGCTAGGTTTGGATTTTGGGGTACATGGGTATTTTTAGGGTTCAGGGGTAGGTTTGGGTTTTGAGATACTGGGGTATTTATAGGGTTCAGGGCTAGGTTTTGCTTTTGGGGTACAGGGGTACTTTTAGAGTTTAGGGATAGGTTTGGGTTTTGGGGTACAGTATTTATTTATAGGGTTAAGATGGGTTAGTGTTTAAGGGTGTAGGGGTATTTTAAGGAGTAAGGGTGGGTTATGATTATGGGGTGCAGGGGTATTTAAAGGGAGCAGGGTGGACACCCAGAGCTGGAATGTACAGAACCTGGGAAGAAAAAACAATGAAATATTGGGCAGAACGCCTGCTTTTTTTCCCGTAATTCCGTGCCCTGCACACGCCCACGCCCCCAGCAAACGCCAACAGCACACGATATGAGACATGGCAAGAAGGGCGGAACGTACCACACGCCCCCAGCGTATGTCACGCCCACAGCACACGCCCACAGCACAACGCAGACACGCCCACAAGGGACTACTTTGCTGGCGCGGTTCTTTTACCTTTTAAATGTACATGGTGGGCGTCTGCATAGCCTATGTCCTTCTGCTGCAACTGCCCTTTCCAACCCTGTATTGGGTGTTGTGATTGGTGCTGTGGTTCCTGAGATTACCGCCTCAAAGGTTTGGGCTCTCTCTTTATTATATAAGTATAGATATATATTTATATATGTCCAACAGACAGGGTCCTTCCAGGATCAGTCCCGTGGTCAGGTGGTGCGTCAGCCGGCGGTACCCAATGCCAGTAAATTTCAATCAACAATCCAAAAAGGTATCACGCACACTCAGAAGATAGGGTGCTGGAAATAAATTTAAATCCAATAATCGCTACACGTTGCGACACGTAAAACACTTTTACGTGTCGAAACGCGTAGCGGTTATCGGATTAAAATTTATTTCCAGCATCCTATCTTCTGAGTGTGTGTGATACCTTTTTGGATTGTTGATATATATATATATATATTTATATATATATTCACTGAAAAAAAATAGGTTTCACACACGTTATAGTTAGGAATTAGCATTTAAAAAACATTGCAAATTTACTGAAAAAACCATAGGTTTCACACATGTCATAGTTAGCTGGACATTTCACTCATACAAAACCTTTGAAATTCCCCCGTTATAGTTAGTTCCGCTAACTATAACTCGCACGACCGCAATGCACTGCTGATGATGTCACATATTACATCATGAACAGCATGAACTTCGATGGACTTCGATGAAGAACTTTATGTGCACTTAGAATAAAAACAAACTATGGGGCCCCAAGAACTATTGGAGTAGGGTTACCGGGAAAAAATGCATAAGACTTTTTGTACGTATTTTGGAAAAAATTGGTGAGAAAAATGGGTACTATACCGTCCATTTTTACTTTCACTACGATACACATCGAACTCTTGGTAATGCTGTTTTTGTTTTAAGTACTATACTCTAATGAAATGTCATAAATGATTAAATGAAAATCACAATTGACATAACCAAGCAACTGTGCCACAATGAGAAATGACTAAGACCTTGAAATTTGAATATGCACAATTGTACTATATGCATTTATTTTTGGAAATGTGCAGACTAGTAACATCAATAAAATCTATCCCACTTACAATTAGAACAATGTCTAACAAAGGTGAATTCCTGTATAACATGAAAGACTACATGTCCCAGAGGGCAATGGGAGTAGTAGAAATGGAAAACAGTATAAACAGGTGCAGGAGAGTAATTACACCTACCGTGAGCAAGGCCGCTAGGCTGAAACGCGTTGGTGTTAGACTGGGCACTGAATAAACGTACAAACTGGAGTTGCTGAGTGTGGCGTCTTTTGTCATAAAAATTGTTTCTGGCCTCTGGTCTGGCCCAACGCCGGCACCCGCTAGTGAGCGATCCTGTGAGGAGACCACATTGCACCAAAAAAAAAAAAATATATATATATATATATATATATGTATATATATATATATATATATATATATATAAAGAATTTCATGTCACAACTTGATGGAACTCCATTTAGAGCATCATCGCCATATCCATCAGTACCATCCCAACAATGCTCCAATTTAGGAAGAGCTGAAAACTCACCTCTTTGAAAAAACACTACATCAGTATGCATTAACTGTCCACACCCCAGCTTCTTCTCTTTTTACTAATTGATTGACCATGTGGAGCGCTTTACTACCTTTTGCCTAAATTCATGTAATAGAACTACAATATACATGCCTGCAGGTTTATTAGAAATGTTTGTTCTATGAGTTATTAGAACATTGGAATGTAGGGAGCTCCATTGAAGACAATGGAGTGCTCCCTGCTGCTAAGGGCAGGTAAAGGCCCGCAGAGCAACATTCCAATGTTGTACAAAGGCCTTTCGGAGCTCCCCTCGAGCTACGAGAAGCCTTTGTTTTTATTTGTTAGTACATTCTTACCTCTATTGGCAGAATGTTCTAATGGCCTTATAGCCCTTCTCAAAGTCCCTCGCCTTCGGCTCGGGCCTTTAGCACGGGAGCGGGCCTTTAATGGCGGGTGTAGCCATTTTACTCCGGGCTAAAAGGCTATAGTAATTCTATTAAATATTTTTGAAGATAGAAAATTTGAGAATGGAAACCATAATTATCTTTCTTGATTTTACTATTTCCAGCAATTGTTTTGTCAAGTACCATTAAACCATCAGTCATACCATATGTTGCTAAATGCTCCAGCAATAAATAAGACAACCATATCTATATTTTCTTAACCAATGCTATAGAACCTAAGACATAATTTTAAATGAAAGACCAATATTAGTGCCCAGTGTATCATGTCATTTGAACCAAGCAACTTCCACAATGCATAAGTATACCTACAATCAAATAACTAGTAAAGCAAAGTACCTCTGTCAGTCTAACGGGAATGCTATAGATCAGTACACATATTTCCTCAGTTTAGTAGTTCAATCTCTCATTATTAATTACTCATAACTTCTACTGCTTATACATTCAAACAGCTGTAAGTTATTAACATATCTACTTAATCTGTTGTAATAAAGAAAATGCAGAATAAAGTTTTAAATGGAATTTGTAAAATGTATAAACAATATGAGCAAATCATTTGGAATCTATTATTCCTATCCTTCTCAAAAAGATCATTTAAATTTCATTAAATGTGGGTTAACCTCTGATAATGCTACACTTATTCTTGCTTGCTTCCGTTTGTCTCCATAAGAAGGGCAAGATCAGGCTTGCAAGTGAAGTGTGAGTCAATTACCCAAGGCAGATTTATCCCTCACCCTCTTTCAGTAGAAGGCTAATCCGCCCGTATGGGCCTATTGTCTGTAGGGAGTCTTTGACCAACCTGATGGCCATCAGAGTAATTAACTTGGCCCTGAGGTTTGTTCATGGCCTTCATCTCATTAAGGGCTGAATCAAGAAAATATTGGAAAGGAAGGAATGTGGATAGGACCATTATTATTAGATGTGGTCTTGTGACATTCTTAAACATAGTGGAAATTATTTTAATCTCTCATGTTGAGTTAATACAATATTAATATGTTGTCACCACTTTGACCTTGAGTGTGGATACAGTAAAGTATCACAGACGGGAATATGCAATTCTTAGTGATAGTCCCTTCCTCTGCGCTCACTCTGCTGTTTAGCTTGAGCCCTCCAATTAGCTCTGCTAGTTTCATCTTTCCCAGCGTCCTTGCTGCTAGCTTAATGCATATTCTACATCCTCTTGTAAAGGACTGTGTTGCCTTGCAGGTACGTCTGTGCTCTGCAAGTGCACATATAAATATTTGGAAATGTGCAGAAACATTCTAATATCTTCAGGAAAAGGAGGTAAATTCATTAGAAATAGCAGTAAATGTTTCTTAGAACTATGCAAAAATAATGGGAGATGCACTTGAGTTCCAACATTCCTGAATGCAAAGAGGACAAGATAATTGAAATATGTATGGTCATTACAACCCTTACGCACATATGTTTTCGGCTGTAATTTGTGAGTCTATTTATTAAGGTGTCGGTCTCTCCCACACTCCCCATCCGCAAATGTCTCAGCATCCTTCTACGTCCTGATGATAGGTGTCTGCACTCACATACACATTTTATCTCACACCCATTTGCTCTTCACCTAGCATGTCACGTGCTTGCTGCTTTCTGTAAAAGGGAGCTAGAATCAATTGACATTGGTTTAGTACATTCTAGGCAGTGACCTAATATACAGGTGCACACTGCTACCATTCATCCCATTATCGATGCTGTCCTAAATCCATTTAATCATTAGACTTAGACAAGTGAATATGCATATTTTTCTATTGAAGCCACACCCTCTTTATGACTTACAATTTTTGTATTACCACATGGTTGTGGTTTGTTGCCGTTTTTGTTCCATTATACATTAGACTAAATGAGACATTTAGTAGCATCTGATCTGTTAATAATTCAGTGTTATACTAAAATTGAGAGGGCAGTGGTGGAAGCCTGTAAGGCCTCTAGTAGAGACCCCAGGTTACCACAGCTTGCAATGGGGGTTTGCTGGTTTCAGGTTTTTAAAAGGTATGTGAATGTGTTCTTTAAAAAATTCATTTTGGCTTTGATAATTCTTGTTTTGGTGTGAGCACAGCAACAGCAGGCAAAATTATACACCCAAACAGCTAAAAAAAATCTAAAGCAATCCTGAAATAGACAAACACAGCAAGAGGGGTCTGATATCTTTTACCTGAAAGAATGTTTTTTTTTATTTTGGCACTCACAAAGTTGTTAAGCGTTCTCTGGATAATTTGTACAGTGGATCAAATGCAACGGATTGGCGGAGAATGCATTTGCACTTTTAACTTTTCCTTTTATTCACATGAAAAACATTTTTCAATGTGGAAAAAGTACCTTATCCGATAGCCCCTTTTGTTGTATATCGATTTACTGTATTTTCCGGCTTATAAGAGGACTGGGCATATAAGACGACCCCCCTACTTTTCTTGTTAAAATATAGGGTTTGGGCTATACTCGCCGTATAAGACTACCCCTCTTCCAACGCACACCAAATACTGTGCGAAGACAGTGGCCCTCCAGTCAGGTATGGCATACGCTTTAGATCTACAGTCCCCTTTCTATGGCCAATAACTGAAGAGATCACGTACTGACGCTCCTCTCCTTCCGATGAACGAGAGATGTATGCCGACATCGGATACGGAGAGAGAGACGCCAGATTAGCATACTGTTTACGCTGTGTGGATTGTTTCCCGGGTAAGTTACCCTTCCGGACATGGAGTGGGCAGACTTAGTCGATTAGCATGTTAGGCAGGACTTTGGTAGTAATACCGTTATTTGTATTCCCAAACGCCCTCGAGGCAGTGTTGTGGCGGGTGACTCCATCCCCGATACGAATAAGTGTAGTAGTGGATTTTTTCACTGAGGCCAAAGAGGTAAGCAGGGCATTATCGTTGTGATATTCATGGTGGCTGTAGACGCCTAGATTGATTGTGAGACTGTGGGGGACACTAAAAATTAATTGCCAGTGTCCCCCACAGTCTCAGAAGCATCATGGGCGTCACTCAGCACACCAAGTCCGCCTCACTTCTCTCAGCGCAGCAGTCCAGAGCACTGTAGTATCATCTGCAAGGGCTGCCTTCAGTAGCAACTGACCCCTGCCATCGATCTATGGGCGCAGCTCCTCACAACGTTAAGTTGCATGAGACGACACCCGGCGTATAAGACGACCCCTGACTTTCCAGAAGATTTTCAAGGGTTAAAAAGTCATCTTATACGCCGGAAAATACGGTAGATTCCATATGCATTTTCAGATTCATGCCCTTATATAGGTATAATTCCTTTTGCCCTTATATAGGCATAGAAATTCAGTCCTTATTTAGTCATAGTCCATGCTACCCAAATATAGGCATGGCTACTAACATCCTTTCATCTACGTCACAACGATTTCTAGGAAAACCAAACGCTTAAGCCTTCTGCTTGAATATTGATTTCTCCAAAAACTCAGTTAAAATGCGGGAACATCTATTCTTTAGGGGTTCATTGATGATGTTCATATGCCCGACTTTTACGTCAATACTGGCATTCCTAAACACCTTCAAGGTATACTTATACCTGTACTTGCTATGGCAAAGCATGGTGTGGTTCGGTGCAGTTCGACCACCTACTGGCACGACGCAGCTCGCCACAGCAAGTACTGTAGGAAGTCAACTCCCCAGCTGATGTACTGACCAGAAGCTGTCGTCCTCCTGCTGAGAATCCAGCTCCAGTGTTTCTGAAGCCACTTGCGGGGTGTTGGGAAATCGAGTCCCGGGAAAGAGATACCAACCTCTCTCATTCTAATGTATGGAGCTCACTAGAACCCAGAGAAACCTCGGAAATTCTTGGTAGAACTAAACCTATGCTAAAGCACCACCTACTTCTTCCCTCGTACTAGACCTAGGTTAGGTACACTGGGGTAGGCGTATTTTAGAAGCACCAGTTGAGTATTTTAGCATGTGTTATTTATGTATGTATTTTTATATATGTCATAGCAACAGACAATGCTATCACAGTATTATTTTATAGTACTGTTTGCGCTGTACGCATTATACTTCACACTTTGTCTGACTATTGTAGCAGTTCACCTCTCTTGCATGAAAAAGAAGACTGTTCAATAAACCCTTTTTATTGAAATCCCTGTCTTTCTATTTTCTGTGCAAAACTCTGTAGAAACGTGGCATGCACAATTGACTGGGGTGAAATATTTATCTATTGTTTCCAGGACTCTGAAGATATAGTTCATACTCTAAGGGAAACAAAGTTGTCATGTCTATGCGGCTGTCAGAGACTAATCCCTTCTTGTCTATTCGAGAAAGTTTTTAGTGACCTCTGAGTTAACTGGCACACACACATTTAACTTTAATGTACTCGATACAGACATACTGACCTCAATCCTATATCAAATCTATAGTGTATGTTATTCCAAAGCGCAGAGCCTATTAGGGATATAGGAAATACACTACACTGTGTTAGAAATGGGATCTCTTGTTGGCTAAGGCTAGCACCAAAGCCAGGCAGATACCACTACTCTAGTCAAGGCAAGGGAGTTACACGCCAAAGATAACCACTGCTCACCCCCTTGGTAGCTAAGCATGAGCAGTCAGGCTTATCCCGGAGGCAATGTGGAAAGCATTTGCGCAACACACTCACACAGCAGCAACACACTAGGCACACCACAAAAGGAATTCCACACAATGTTGTATAAAAAAATAGCCTTTGGACTGTCATAAACACATTAGAAACATAATCACACATTTACACTGTACCAACTGGCACGGGCAATTTTCACAGGGAATTATATACACCTCGCTGGGCCAATCGGGCCACGGTCAGAATCTTTAGAAATGTACCAGTTAATCATACATAATGCACAACCAGTAACTACTGGTATAATACTGTGCTGATAACTAGATCCTGTAACATAAAACATGGGACACCTCAATTATATCAGGCATGAATTTCATTAGCTTAACCCACCTGTGGTTAGGCATAATTAGCACACAACCACATTCTGCAATAATCATATGAGGCAATAGGCCTCACAAGCAAAAACACCTTGGAAAATAACCAGCCTAAACAGCCTAAACACAGTGGGCCCGATTCACAGAATTCACTTAAGACAAAATCCTAAACTTACTACTTTTGGTATTCACAGAATGCACTTACTACTTTTGGTATTCACAGAATGCACTTACTACTTTTGGTATTCACAGAATGGATTTACGACTACTAACTTTACGTCTGCACTCGGGCCGGAGATTCTGCCCCGGAGGTAGAGTTTCTGGCCCGAAGGCAGAGCTTCCGCTCCGGAGGCGAAGCTTCCCGGACAAAATCTCCTCCTCCAGGCCGGATCTCCGCCTCCAGCCCGGAAGCTCCGCCTCTGGGTCACAAGTTACACCTCCAGGCCGGAATCTCCGGCCCAAGTGCAGACGTAAAGTTAGTAGTCGTAAATCCATTCTGTGAATACCAAAAGTAGTAAGTGTATTCTGTGAATACCAAAAGTAGTAAGTGCATTCGGTGAATACCAAAAGTAGTAAGTTTAGGATTTTGTCTTAAGTTAGTTCTGTGAATCGGGCCCAGTGTACCCCAATTGGTGGCACAACACACTAGAACAGGCCCCAGGTCAACCGGCCTCTCTCAGGGGCTCAAATGCCCTATGTCCCGCAAAGTCAGTACTGGTTGCAAAAGCAGCAAGAGCAAAAGTGCGCAAAATTCTGGGAGCAGGGCAGGTGTGTCTCTCACTTCTTACTCGTCTTCTTAGGAATAAAAAGGCCCCCAAGACGTTGCAGGAGCCTGCATTCCCGCAGGGTAGCTGGGAAGGACAAAACGGCACTGGCACTACACGTGCCTAATCGGGGCCACTGCTAGAACTCCCCCAAGATGCAGTTGCCTGGAAGGGCAGCGCAACTGTGAGGAGCTGAAAACCCTACATGTTGCAGCTGCCCGCTATCAGATGGGGCAGCTGGAAAGAATCAAACACGCACTGGCCCAGGGGGCGGGCACTGACAATGTGCCCCAACACTCCCCCCAACCACCAGGCAGTTGAGCCCCACTCACTGGGCTCCTGTCTGACTGCTCCGGTCTCAGGCAGGCTTCTCCCTCACACAGGGGTGGCTTCCGCAGCTCTCCTTTGATGTGGCTGGAATCCCCTGCGGCGGGGGCAGGCACAGACAGTGTGCCTCGGCCCCTTTCCGCCTCACTCGCTGATGGCAGCTGTAGTTGCTGGGCTCTATCCACTCATGGGAGCCCCACACCAGGAACAGGACTCGCTACACTCGGTCACCCTTCTTGGGACCGGTACTCCATTCTGGCGCCCGCGAGGCTCCTGGACTGCTTCCGCCTCGCGTCATGCGGCCACGCCCACAACCAGGCAAGGCCGCCTGACTTCCGGGTCGCGTCTGCAGCGGCCTGGCAACTTCTTTCACTAGAATCGGGTCGGTGGCGGTGATCTCCTATGAAGTGGGGTGGGCACCCGCTAGTAGCTTAATTCAAGATGAGGCAATAATGCGGGGTAGGCTCCTGTGGATATAATAAATTCAAATGCCGCAATGCTATAAAATCAGCAAAAGCAGAGGAATCCCCATGGCGGGATTCCCTCAAAAATTATTGCAGCTCCACACTGCAAGCTGAAAAAAGAAGCGCTGTGTAAATTAAGGAAAGCGCTCTTAAGGATAAAAGTAAAGCCCTCCCAAAGCGCTAGAATCAAAGTTAAGGGGGGCAAAGCACTGAGCCTAGGCAGGCCAGCTCACAGGGCCCTCCATTAGGGAGGCAGTCCCTAGTGGCGGTTCCTCCTGGGACCCGGCAGCAGCACCCCCACCCCCCCCCCCCCAAGTTAGGAGAACAGAACAACAACCTTTATGGGGTCACAGCCCCTTCCTTTATACCAACATTTTCTTTGTGTTACATAGCACTGGGCTTGGGGATACCACCCAGACCTGGTTCTGGGTGATTTTGGAGCACTTTGTTGTCAAGGCGCCTCTTCCTCTTTGTCAGATGGGGACTCATCATCAGACACACCACAGGGGGGCGGAGCCAGCATTGTACAGGCTGGGCACAGTCCTATTCAGAGTCAAGGGATTAGCCCTCCCGCTACTTCCAACCCAGGTGTCCCATTCAGCCTAGCGCTGACTCAACCTGCACCTCCTGGAGCCACCCACACCATCCAGCCCCTGTCACTCAGAAACCAGACATGCAATTCACATCAGGCAGGCAGACACAAAGAGAAGTGTGGCTCAGGGGTTAGAGGCGGCAGACCCGGAAGCTGAGATCGGTCCTGGACCAGGGTTCAATTCCCCGCCTCGGTGGGTCTTGGGCTCAAAAATTCCACGGACTCGATAATTCTCGTTCCGGTGCCTACTTGACTCACGGGTTCACACTCTGCGACTCTGGGCAATAGCTTGCTTAATCTCCACTACGGCCCCTCGCGGCGGGATGCCTGGCTTTCACCTTGTGGATACCCTGCTGGGGTTATCTCACAGGGGAATACCAGGACGGGTTCCCAAGGCAAGCGCCTTGGTGCCTTCGGGTGATACGTGCGCTATATAAATCGCAATACATTTACATTTACATTTACACAAAGCACACAGAAATGCCGACTTCTAAAAGTGGCATTTGTCCCATAGTCATAATAAATCTGAGCACACCATTGCGCAGCATTTATTCTCACATATTCATACATATCATACTTGACCATACTGCTCCTTTCATATCAGGATTTACCACTGACACACACTTATCAGGGAATCCCCCATGCATTCCTATGGGAGGCAGGCCAATCTCACTTATGTAACACAGAGAGTGCACACACTTTACACTGGACCACAGCGCTAAAGTGCCCAGAGGCCTAAAACCACCAACGCTACACAGGGAAAAGGCTAGGAGACAGGCAAAAAGTTTAGGGGTGAACCAGCCAAAAGGGCAAAGTCCAACACCTTGTGTTTGGCTCACTATGAAAAATGTACCTCATACACCAAAATTTGTAGGTGTAAATTTAAAAGTGTCACTGCGATGGGAAAAGCATTACAAATGTGCGAGCATATCCACTTTCAGTCAGTGCAAGTACAATCTGATGTCTTCCTAAATCATCAGTAGCAACTTTCGGCTTACCAGTACCCAGTGGTGGCTTGCATAGGGCGTGCTGTGAGTTAGTGGGGTGGGGCAGGGCCGGGAGGGGCATGGTGGGGGGTAGTGAACTCGAACATACGATAGTACGGAGAAACGTAATTATTATGTTCCTCCGTTCCGTCGTATGTCCAAGTTTACTACCACCCCAACCTGCCTTTCCCCCGCCACACCGCCCAGCAGTATGCCCTATGCGAGCCGCCACTGCCAGTACCTCAATAGTTTATTGCCACAATTCACAAATAATTGTTTACATCTGTAAGTAGCACCACTTACATCTAACTGATATCCACAAAACAATGCCAGCCAGGTAGGAATAGTTTTACTGCTCTGTAATTCCCTGCCACATGTGAACAGAATTACGAATTGAAGGACGTCCCTAATAGGAGGGGATTGAAGAGAGCAAGGTATGGTTACCAGTTGAAGCACAACCCTGTCCTACCTTGTAAAGGATTAGAGTTTTATTCTAGTTTATTTATACCAGTTGAAGCTTCTGACATACTCCAACAGAGCCCTACAGAACCAGGGACCAGCATAAAACAACCACCGCTTGATTTTCCACTAGACACCTGCACTCCCCCACTCTGGGCTTCGCACAAACCCCTGCATTATACATACTCATAGCGGAGGTCATTCCTTCTTCTACCTTGCCGCCAAGGCCTGGAACGACCTGCCACTTCACATACATCACCCTCCTTGGCGGATTTCAGAAGGGGACTCAAGACCTGGCTGTTCGACTAAGATAGCGAAACCTCAACTCCCGGATACCCTCCAGGTTGAAGAGCAGCACATTATAAATAATTGATTGATTGATTGATTGATTCCAGCAAGGGGCTAGAGTAGCTCTCCTTCCAGGCACCAAAAGGGAATGGATCACCCACAAAGGAGCAGTGGAAGGCAGCTTTTAAGGCGAAAATGTTTTCCCATGGATATAAATATGAACTTGTACATCGGGTACTTTTCAACATTTCTTAATTGTACTATTGTCTACTGGGTAAATGAAAAGTCAGAAATATATTTCAGTACTTTTTCAATAGTATGGCTGGAATCCTGCACCTGGCACAGCATTCCAGGTATTTGTGATTTAAAAAAGAGTTTTAAAGTAAAGTCAAGTCGCAGTGAAAACCTTTCCACTGTTTAGGTATCGGGTGCAGGCGGCTTTTGCTGTCTCTTGGCAACATCTATAGTTTTGAACCTATTATAATTACTTAGAGAAAAATTTGAGTCAGACACTTGCTCGTGGTTGGACGACTTTGTTGTCTATGTAGTGCATCTACACTTTATTTGTTGGCTATATTCCCTATTCTTGTATTTCTCCATTTGTAGGAGCATTTTCATGTCATACTATTCTGATTGGATGAGTTGTCTACTTCCACTGTAGATCTGAAGTGGCTTCTATATTTCTATTTTCTGTTGTGCACTTTAAAGGAGTGCATGTAGTTCCTTGCTCTCTCCTATCGCTTTTATTCCCCCCTTTCATGTTCTTTTTTTACTTCAACTCCACTGTATTCACTAGTTTTACCTTTCCCAGAATCTTTCTAAAGTCACTGCAGACAGGAAAAAAATATAATTTTTGTATCAATGAGACCGTAATTAAAGTACTTGGTATTAAATTTGGTTATTATACCCTGAATACTTCAGAATCACGATTTATTTAACAAATGTGTTCTTTTAAAACATACAAAGGAAAAATGAAATAGGAAAAGGCATAAACATACATCTGCACATTCTGCCAAGTCCCACCCTCACCCACCTGCCAGCAATATGATACATGACTAGTTGTAGAAACCAAATCACTAGGTTACCCTCCCCCCAAACCCATCTGAACCCATAAACATTAGAGAACAGACCGATTCCAACTTAATGCCCCTGTAATCTCCCGACGTCTTCCATATTTTAGGGTGCTTCTGTGGACAACCCCCAACCCTTGTACCCTGCCACCTCCAAGCCCGTGTAATGATCCATCCCCTCCTCCACACCCAGAGTCACTAATCTTGGCAGACCCCTCTCCTTCGAGGATACATTAAAGTTGGAAGTATTCATTAAAGTCTGTAAATTTGAAGGTATGGACACATATGGTATTGTAGAATATTACAAGGGTAGCTATATGGTACGAATGTTTGGGAACAGTCTAGTTGGAGAGGCTGAGGCTGTTGGAAGCTGTTGGTTGATGTGGTCCTCAGGATGGTCTACTCTAATAAAAGTAGCTATCTCTTACGGAGTGCTGTAGTTTTCCCTGGACTCTGGGCGATCTCAGGATGACAAAGAACCTAGGATCAAGGATTCCAACACGCTTTCCTGGTATTTAACTTTTAAACTCTGTGACACCTGTGCACCATCAAGACCTGGTGGGTGCAATGTTATCCTTATCAATCTAGTATTTACTTTTAGGCTGAATTTACCTAAAGCCACGGCACAAGCCCCATTCCTGAGTGCCAGCAGCATTTATGCCATTAAAGCTGCGGCACACGTTTCTACCTCAAGCATCGCCAGGAGCTAGACAGGGGTTTTAGACCTTTTCTTGGGTGCGGGCAGCAGAAGATAGACTGGGTGCCTGGTACTTCCTTTAGGACCCACAAAAGGAACAAGAGGGTTGTGCACATTAGGCTCACTGACACATTGGCTTGCAGTATGACAATTCATCACTGGAAAAGAGCAGCATCACTCATAATGCGACATATGTACTTTAAAGTCTTCAAACTTCTGCTTAAGTGATAATGCACATCACATGACAGGGTCCTTCTTGCTTCTTTAGTGTATGACGTATTTAGGAGCCATTTTGCTTTGGGAAAACTCAGTGATCCTCATCTGGTTGGTCTAGGTGGAGCAAAATACGACTGAAAGTGCAAAAATAACCTCTTTCATAAGGAAACAATTAAATACTATTTTGCTGTGGAATTTTCCTTTAAGCAACTTTTTCATAAACTACCTTTTTAATGCTCTTTAGCTTGTGCAGTAGTGTCCCCCATTTTCTTTTCAGATCTAGAGGACTTTTGGGTACCATCATGGATACCAGTGTGATGTTATTTGAGAAAAAAAATTTGGGTGGTGACATTGTTTTGTTATAATTCGTTTATTTTCTTTTCTCTTTCTTTTCTTCTCTTCTCCCTTTTTTCTCTCCTCGTTTTCTCATTATGCAAAACATTATGGCACCTCCATTTTTAAGTCCAGCATTCGAGACCTCTTGTATATACTTTAGTATATACTTATAAGTATTTTTACTTTGTGGGCTCTGGAGATTAGCCCTAGGACTTGTCTGCTACCGCTTAGGTACTTTTTTTTCTGTTCAACTTCCTCTAGTTAACTGTCTAGATAGAAAACGACAACTAGAGGTCAGTAAAATACCAGAATTGCATCTGCTTAGGGAGTTTCTTATTTAAATTCTTCTTGCAACCTCCTCTATATAACTTTTTTGATAGAAAACGACCAGTAGAGGTCAGTAAAATACCAGAATCACTTTAGCATTCTCTAGACTCCAGTCCATTGAAATTGTCTTCTACAAGCACTTGTATACAATAATATTTTTTTCCAATCTTGTATTTTCAGTGATATGACCACCAAAGGCCCTGATTTTATATTAAAAACAGAGGTTTGGACTATACCATTTCCCGCTGAAAGGCAATATTTCTCTCTGTGTGTTCTTATACCTGGCTTGTCACACAGTTTGGTGTTTACTACCCTCCATTTTAAACAACAATAAATGTTTCAGCACCCAGGCTAATGTGCTGCATAGCTAAATACATATCAGGTCCCAAAGGCGAGATCGATTGCACTGCAAATGCTTGTTTCTTTCTGTTCCTGGTGATCCTCCCATAGACTGGCAAAATTGTCATTAAGCGAGAGTACATGACACTTCACTTTGTGATGAACTAGTGCCACTGGGCAGAGGCCTTGGACCCACTATTCCAGGAAGCCAGACAGCTGGGCCAACTACCGGTCTCTTTGAAAGGTCCATCATTGTGCCCATTTACAAAAGCAGTAAGAAATCCGCCCCAAAAAATTATGGCTTAGTGGAGCTATTAGACAATGAAGCCAAATATTTTGCAGGCACCCTTCTAGTAGAAATTCAGACATGGGCAGCCGAGCAGGAAATTATCCCACCCAACCAAACTGACTTCTCCAAAAACACTGGGACTTTAAGGGACTAACACTGTCACTGCTTATGAACAAGGCAAAATAATCTAAACAGTCACTTCATCTCTGCTTTGTAGACTTCAAGGCTGCCTTTGACAACATAGAGAGAGCTAGCCTCTGGCAAAAGCTGTCAGGCTGTGAAATCCTGGAAGTGCTGTTGGGCGCTCTAATAGCTCTGTACACAGATACCAGGGTGCAGGTCAAATTGGGCGACGGCACATGCTTGTCAAGGCATATTACAACCACAAAGGGGATCAAACAGGGATGTGTGCTTACTCCAACCCTGTTTAATGTTTAAATGGCCGACGTGATGTAGACCTTTGACTTATGCAATGCACACGCTCCAAGGATAGGCAGTAAGACCCTATATAATATCCTTTACGCCGATGTTGTAGAGCTAATCAGCCACACACATGTGGGGATGCAACGCCTTTGGAACACTCTCCACAGTTTCTCACAAGATAACTTCCTGGAAGTAAACTTGGATAAAACCAAGACAATGTCAATAAAAAGTCGTGGGAAACAACCCCACCATTGGCACTTGGGAAAGACCCAAACACAAAATACAACAAATTATAAATACTTAGAAGTAATCCTTGATAAGGGGGGACGAACGTACCTCTCAGCCAGATTCACCCCATACACCACGACCAGGACTCTCAGATCCTCGTCATCAAACCTCCTCAAACCCCCGCTTTAGGTACAAAACCAAGTGAGGAAAAACGGTAGCCGCATTAGGAACTAAAGCCTGGAACCACTTGCCAACATATCTGAGGCTGCTGAAAACAGAGACACAGGTCAGGAAGGCACTGAAAACTTGAATTTTCGGATCCTCAGACAATTCTGCCTATTCCTCATCTAGTGTCCCCGAGGTTTCATCTCAACATTCCTTCAGCTAGTGCCAGGATGCTCCTTTCAGAGTGACAGCCCGCGCTTTATTGATGCAACAATCAAATTAAAATCTCCAGCCAGAAGGAGATGATAAAAAGGAAATGATTGGCTCTTGCTATAACTTTGAGACAAAATTCAAGCGTACATGTCCGAGGATCTCTCCTCTTCTCCAGATAGCGCAAGCCAAAATCTTACCTACGATTACATATGGCAGTGAAGCTTTTAGAGGTAGAGATGCTCAAATACTGGACACCACCCTAAACAGGGCGAGAAGATTTATGTTTAACTTCCCCACATATGCATCAGCAACTCAAATCCGGCTGGCATTTGGCCTGTTAAAACATTAATGGCTACATATCTATCAGCCCATAACCTTACTTCAGTGCAGGAGACTCCCGGAACATCAAGGAGAAGTTCCTAAATAATCCATTAGAAAAACTGCCAGCCATCCAGCTACCTTCATTACTGAGGGGGCAATTGCTCCCAAGCTGCCGCCTGTGCAATTACGGAGTTCAGGACATGGCTCCCCTGATATGTTCTTGCTCCAACCTCTCAGTGGAAAGATCCTGTCTGCTCAAACATCAATTCAACCAGCATGGGATTCGTACCCAGAAACAAGCAATGATAGCCTGTTTTAACCCAAAAGACCGTCAGATGAACTGCAAGTTAGCAAAATTCCTAGCGCCGATAGACGGAAACCTGCCACTTGCAGGAAAAATTACAGTTGAGTGCATGGACTGCCCCCTTAACGGGGAAAACACACATACGCTCTGGAATCCACATGTATTTCTGCTCACACAGGATGCCAAACTATCTGCAAGTGCTTTCAGAGTGAACAGTCAAAGGTCTCAAGGTCGTTAGACTTAATGGCCCTGGTCACTCTTGCCCCAGCTTTTTATCAGCAAATGCTCCTTGTGTTAATTACATGTTTTAGCTCTTATCATGAATCATGTACTTTTATCTCCATTTTCTGTATTAGTTTTATTTAACTTTATACAATAAAGATTAGGTTACTGTACCTTCCCTACCCTACCCTCCCCCCCACAAGCTGCCCCCCACCACCAGGCACTCAGTCTTCAGTCGGCAGTCTTCAGTCTTCACCCACCCAGTGGGTGAAGACTGACTCCATCTTATTCTCCACCCCAGCTGCCGCACATCCCCCCGTAGCCAGAAACATGCCATGCCACTTTGCGAGACAACTGGTGATTTCCCCTTCTCCTCCACACTGAGTCTTCCCCTTCCCACGCCGCACCTGCCCCTGCTCATGTGATGGACGCTCTTTTTAACCCCCCCCCCCCCCACTGCTCCCTGAAACCATAACAGAGCCCAATGCCGACTGTATTGGACGCACTTCAAGCCTCACCATGCTGCATCCAGCAACTAAGCCCCAGCATACTGCAAAGAGAAGAAGGGCCGAACAACTGGCATCTTGTAACAGATCCTCATCATGGACCCACACTAATTGCCCTGTACCCTATCCTTTCCCCCTTCCCACCTCCCCTCCCTTAACCCTACAACTTTACATGTGCTTCCTCTGTCATGGACCAGTCAATTTCACAGTTAACAGTTCACTGTTGTATCATAGCAGTATTTTGTACCCCTGTTGTATATCTCCACTGTATTCATAAAAAATTAACACACAAACAAAAAAGAGGTAGAAAACAAAGTGGCACTCCCTCCTGCAGCACAGCTAGCAGCAGGCCAACACAACTAAGTAGTTAGCAAAGTGGCAGTCCTCCTACAGCACAGCAGCTCTACTTCCTGGCAGATTGTCTTTGGTTCTAGCAAAGTTCTAATCTGGTGGTGTCAGGGGTCCAGTACTTATACCCAGTTGTGCCTTCGAAGTAGGGGAGACTTCAAAGAGGCCTTAGATGATCACAAGGTTCCTGTCTTTCCGGCCCTAGCTCCAGGCTCACAATAGGGGAGTATGCCACTCTTTGTGTTGAGACAGGCACAGCCTTATTGGGGTGCAAGTGCCAGCTCCTCCCTCTCAATCTACCTCAGAAATGCCTATCAGCCTGGTGGTGGGCAATCAGGATGCAAATGTCACACCCAAGATCCCTTTTGTGTGACTGTCTAGAGGGAATGCACAAAGCCCAGCTGTCACACTACCCAGACATGCAGTTAGAGACAAGCATAGCCAAAGAATGATTAACGTATGAAAATGGAAAATGTCTAAATGTAATTGTCAGACTTAAAAATTACAATCCGACTTCACCATACATTGTGATTTTAAATTGTAAATCCAGAGACATCAAAATCCAAATCTGTATCTTTTCCCAGTTGGAACTTTAAAAGTTGATCAATGGCAATCCCAATGCTAACTAATGGGAGAGATAGGCCTTGCAGTAGTGAAATATAAATTTAGAAATGTTTCACTATCAGGACATGTAAAACTCAAAAGTACATGTCCTACCTTTAAAATACCCTGCACCCCACCCATAGGCCTGCCAAGGGCCTGCCTTAGGGATGAAGCTTTTGTAATAAAAGGATAGGTTTGGGCCTGACAACTAAGTTTGGTTAACTTGCAAGGTCGGAATAGCAGCTACCATTGAGGTGCATGCAAGAATTGCCCACCCCTGTTGAGCCACCTCTTACCCAATAGAGAGGTGAGTTACAGCACGATATTAATCGCATTCCCACTAGTTCCTTTAAACTAAGAATAAAATGTACCACTGCACTTGACTACGAGATAACAGATGCACCAACACCATTGGGTGTAACAAACGATAACAAAGCCTGGATGAGAGAGATTGTAAAGTTTTAAAGATTTTACGTTTATTATTGCACTGTAACACTACTGCTTAAAGGAGGTTTGTACCACATGGGATGCCAGTGTGTATAGTTTGGAGCCACATGCGAGACACTCATACCAGTTAACCACCTTTCTCTCCACATTCTTTGTCTCCCTAGGTCCTTGCACAGAGACTACACAAGCTTTGAAATGTAGTTATTACTGAATGGTAGCACATTATTCGCACCCCCATTCAGTGTAGATATCAAACACCACTTTCACTGCTTTTACACATATCGGTCCTGAAGAATTGCCACAGTATTTTATTAACCAACAGGACAAGAAACATATCGACCCAGAGAGTAGAGCATAATAGCAAATGACTACCCCTCCCTAGGGGAATTGCCACTCTATTATATACTTTTAATAAGGTGGATTACCAGCCGTAAAAAAGCTTATTTACTTGGAATATCCAACGTTTTTTAAAACACGCACTCACTGCACCACACCGTATCTACAAACCCACGGGCCATACACCCCCACTTCATCATATGGCAAAGGAACAAAAGATCTCCGACAAAGAGCCCCTTCGCAGGTGCCGTTGGACATTGCAGCGCCGGCCCAACGAGGAGCAGGTCCAAATGATAAAGCATGACACCTAGCATGCTGGGTGTGTAAGGACCCTAGTTCCGCAAAAGCGGGATCCCCCATCCAACTTCCTCCTTTTGCTAGTTCCCCCCACCCCCCTCCACCACCACTAAGTTGCTGGTGGTTGGCGCCAAACCTAGAGGAACAGCTTCCATCTCTTTTGTTCAGTTAAAAACTGCACACACAGCTCTGCAGTGGCCGGCCTGAGACCTGTTTAATGGGCTACTGAAGTGGATGGCACAATCAGTGCTGCAGGCCTACTAGTAGCATTTATTTTACAGGC
Organism: Lissotriton vulgaris; assembly: GCF_964263255.1. NCBI lineage: Eukaryota > Metazoa > Chordata > Amphibia > Caudata > Salamandridae > Lissotriton > Lissotriton vulgaris. The sequence goes on along the minus strand of NC_141688.1, from coordinate 189,514,153 downwards.
CCTGGACCCATATAGTGCATGTTGCTAGGCACTTAAAAAGTAAATAAAAAATGCCAATACTAGGTAAGCTAATGTTACCATGTTTTGGGGAGACAGCAATTGCAATTTAGCACTGATAAAGTGCCCAGAGTCCTCAAACCAACAAAGATGTGGTCAGACAAAAAAAAGAGAGGAAGGAACGTTTGAGGGTACGCTGCAGAAAGGGACAGGTCCAACACCGTCCTAAAGTTTGACTCCAACTAACAGTCTAGAACTTATTGGGCTTTAGGAGAGTGGTGCATTATTTGAGTCCACAAGTGAGTAGCGTGAGGAATAAACATGAAGCAAGCAAATGTCATTTTTTTGGGGGGTGAAAAATGTCTGCTTAGAGTGTGGGTGGGAATTACATTTTTATAAAGGCTAATATTTTTTGCATGACTCATTGTTTATTTTCTTGAGGTCAAATGTGGTTATGGTATGTAGCAGCTTTCAGTGCTCTAGCCCAATAGCTCTGAAGCTATTGGGCCAAAGTTCCAGAAAAGGCTTTTGCTGTGGTATTGCTCTTATGTGGGAGATTTTGGCAAGAGGGTTAAGCTCTTACTTTGCATGAAAAATAAATATATACCACACATTTTGAACACAACAAATAATATTCATTATTTATCAAACTCTGTATACAGAACATCTGACATTGATGTATGATTCCCCTTGTACTACTAGAGTTAAAGAAAGAGATGGAGTTGCTTCTTTGTTTGCTGCACATAAATACCTCACTCTAATACCTACAGAAATTAGCATGAGTTACTTTCTTTTCCAGCTAAATTATGCAGAGACGAGGCTCAGTCAGTTGGAAAACTGCCACTGCGAGAAGACGTGTCAAGTGAACGGTGTGATCTATCGAGACAAAGACTCCTGGGTAGAAGATGATCATTGCAGGAACTGCACGTGCAAAGTAAGACTTGGCAACTGGTTTCAGGGGGTGGAACTTGTCATTACGGCATTGGAATTCTTCCTGCATGCGCAGTGCTAAATCTGAGGACAATGGCCTTCTTATCGTGTAGTTAGATATTAAAATTCTGGGGATATGAACCTTCTTAGCATGCTCTTAGATGCTACATTTCAGGACAATGGACCTCTTAGAATGATCTTGGATACTAAACCTGAGTGCAGCGGCCTTCCTATGAGCCATGAGATACTAAATCTTAGGGGGTCGGTCTATGAAGCGTGCTGTTGCTACCATTGTGAGACGATTTGAAGGAAAAGAAAAATTCAATTATATTCAATGTGACAGCTCAGAAAATAGCATTGTTTCTCCTTGGCAATGCAATCTGATTGCCATTGTATCCTCCAGAAGCACACCTTTGTCTGAGAATATCAACATGCTGGCTGCGCTCACAGCTTTTTGTGATCTCTATTGTCATCTCTGTCTTTTTTAAATTCAATATCCCAATTTTATTCATAGGGAGCTAGACGGGCCCAAGTAAATACAATATACAGATTATATGTTGTGCATTTTACACATAGGAAAACAAAACTGAACGTGGAAGATTTGATATGTAAATCATGTCAGGATGGAATCATTTGATACATATCTAAAGTGGAAACTTTGTGTTTAAAATAGGAACCAGGCTGTAAGTCTCAAGGGTGATTGGCAGGTGCTGCAGAAGTTATTTACATGCAGGTCAGGGAGGGGCAGGTCCAGCTTATTATCATGAAGGGACACCTACCTGAGGATAACTAAATTGTTTCTTAGGGCCAGATGTACGAACTTTTCATTTTGCATGTCATTAATTGCGTTTTTTGTGACTCGCAAAAAGAAATGTACTAATGTGTCTCATATACATTAGCGAGTCCCAAACAGGTCGCAAGGGACCTGCTTCATCAATATTCATGAGGCAGGTCGCAATTTGTGACCCATTGGAAATGGGCAATAACACAGGGATGGTAGCCAGCTGGGGACAGCAGACAACCACGTCTGTGTCTGTGTTTGCTTTTTAAATAAAGCAACTTTTTTTTCAAATGCAGCCCATTTTCCTTTAGGGAAAGCAGGATGCGTTTAAAAGAAAAACGTGAAAAGTTTTCTTTTTCTTTTTTTAAGGGCAAGCAGTGGTCCGTGGGATGACTGTGTACTCTGGAATTTTCTGGGAGCCCCCTATTTACAACGTTTTCGAATGGCTTACCAACAACTTGCGAATGTTTTGCGACCACATTGCCAGTTGTGAAACATTTGTAAATACTAGTGTGACTCACTATTATTGAAGGGACGCCCTTAACATGCCCCTTCCTAATAGCAACTAGAAGACCTTATTTTGCGAGTCGGTAATAAATTACCGACTCGCAAAATAAGGTTGGTACATGCCAAAAACAATTTTACCGGTTGCAAACGGCCAAATGGGCTGGTTGCGACCAGTAAAATGCTACATACATCTGGTTATTAGTCTCTTACCACTGTTGATTGCAACTGCACACGCTGCTTGCACATGGGGATTCGGCGTGTTCATTTTCATTCACTGGTGGTAATCAAGGTGGTAATCAACTGATCTTAAGCGTGTATACATTATTGTATGTGTAGTCGACAAATCTATCAACATTGAGATGAACTGTGTAATACTTATATTCAAGTTGTCTCTTATTTTTTTGTTTTGTTTCTCATATTATTCCACACTCTTTTGTCCATACATACTCTCCTGTTTTCTCAGCATTGTTTTCGCATCCTTTCTCAAACTTTATTTGTTTTTGCGCTGACCTTACTATTGTTTACTGTTTCTCTATAATTTTACTTTCTTTGTCTTTTTTTTCCCTTTTATTTTGTTTTCTTGTTCTATTGGTTTCTAGTATTTTTTGTTCCAGTTTATTTTTTGTCCTCCTTCCTACTTTTCTTTACTTACTCTTGTTTATTCCCATATTTGCTTCTAGTATGTCTTTGCTTTTTTTTTTACCCCTTTCGTCCTCTTTTTTTTGTTGAGATTTTCTTCCTGTTACTAATATTGCTATTAGCCCATATTATACATTTCCGTTGTTTCCATTTTATTTATTCTATTTTGCTTTCTTTATATTCATTCTTTCGTATCTTTCTTATGTCTTGATTTCTTTCGTTAGACTCACTTTTCATTGTACTTTTACTCTCTTTATTTGTGTTACTACTTTCTACTCTTTTGTTTAACCTGCTCTATTTCCTTCTTTAGTCTGTTTCTATCACTTTATTCCCAGATTATTTTGACACCTTCTGCATCTGTTTTGTACTTGGTTTTCTGCTAGGCACAGTCATAACTCCTGCCTTTTTCTCTAAATTTCTTTTCAAATTTAACCCTATAGAATGGAGCAGTGGAATGCAGGAGAATGTTATGTCCTCCTCTGAATTGTTCTCCTAACTCACTCCCAGTGCACCTGCCAGACCAGTGCTGTAAAGTTTGCAGACGTAAGTGCTTTTTAATGATTGTTAGTTATTGCACCTGTTCTCTGCTTTCATTTTCTAACTGCTACCTGTGTGGGATACAACAATTACAGGAGACCTAAGGGATCATTGATTGAGAATATATCAAATTGATGAATGAAACTCATTATGAAATTCTATCATGCTGACTAACATTTGCCTTTAGCAACTTTAATAGAAGATGCTGACATTCTTTGTGATAAGTCTCGCATTTGACCTGTCACTAAAATTGGATGGCATAATCGGCTTGACCAGTGTTCTGGAATACATGCAGGTCTCTGGGTTTTTATAATTAAATTGACCTTTACTTCCATTGGGGCAGGAAAGATGGGGGAGAGGTTGTAGCCTAACGACTAGGGTGGCCGACCTCGTAGCTGGGATCCGGGTTCGAGTCTCAACATCCTGTGATTCTGCACAAATCACTTAATCTCCCTGTGCCTAATAACATGAGTATGTCCATCTATTGCGCAACTGGTGCTCATGTAAAGCGCTCTGATTTCTTTGGGTCCAGTTCGTGCCAAATAAAGCATTTTTTTCTTATGAAACAATTGACACACTAGAGATAACAATCAGTAAATAACTTATCAGGTGAATCTCAAGTGCTGCCTCCCTAACTAGACAAATAACACAACTCATGGTTAATAGTATCCCTATGACTGCTCATCTCACTGTCCGTTGGATACCCACAAGCAATGTGGACTCTATGACAGCTGTTGTTAACCTGGGTTCCGAGGTCCGCTGTAGGTGCAGAATGCCTATTCCGGGGGTCCGCAACAGCTTAGAAAATGTTAATTAAATCATGTTAACAGATTAATTCAGTGTATATAAATAAAGGAGCAAAATTGAAAGTGTTAAAATATTCTGTAAATGTGAAGGGATTAGAAATTGGAGAAAAGAAATTAAATAGCTAAACTCAGATCAATTTATTAGAGCACTGCATGTGCAACAAACAGAATATAGTATAGACAATGGTTGGCCTCAAATGAATCTAGAAAAGTCTGTAACTGCCCAAAAAAATTATTATTACAATATTTTTATATTTTCTTGTGACTCAAATAAAATATTTCATAATTTCTGTATACTTGTTAGGGTTTTTGTGTGTATTATTTTGCAGTTCAAATTTTCGAAAATGCTTAAAGCGGGGGCCCTGGATTCTAATAATGACTCTGTTGATGGTCCCCAAATTCCAGTAATAATTTATTGGGGTCCCTGGTTTTCAGTTAAGATTAAGTTGGGGTCCACAGAAGAATTAAAAAGATTAACCAATGCTGTCTGTCATTTAATTGTACAAGTTGCAGTGGCATAATTTGTGGCATTAAAGATTGTTCCCTTGTTGTGGCCATTTTACCAGGCAGCAGAAAGTACTAAAACTAGAACATAGGTGTGAGAAACTGGGTTGGTGGGGGGTGAAACTCTACTCAAGCAACAGCCACAATCCTTGTCAGGGTGAACCACAAAAAGTAACTACATTTAAATTTGCTTAACTCTCTGGTAGCATAGCACAAAATCAGCCAGGCTTAACTTCGAGGCAATGTATAAAGTAGATATGCAGCACACAAACAGTAACAAAGTTATAACTCAGCATAAGAAAAATTCCATACCAATTTAGAACAGTAGAGTCAAATTTCCTAAACTGTTTGACACCAAAATAACAAAACTCCAATCAGAAGAACTGGAGATATGCAGTTTCAAAGAATCAAGCCAGTATATTGCCTCAAAGCACAAAGCACCTATTAGAAATGGGGTCTCTAGTTGGCAGTGGTTCGCACCCTGTCCAAATAGGGACCCTCACTCTAGTCAGGGTAGGGACACAAGATAACTCCTGCTCTCCCCCTTGGTAGCAAGGAATGAGCAGTCAGGTTTATCTCAGAGTTAATGTGTAAAACATTTGTACACACACAGAGAAAGACAGTGAAAACAGTACAAAAGGAGTCCACACAAGTTTAAACAAATAGCCAATTTAATTCAGCCCTTGCAGGTTCACATCAACGAAATCAGCCCCTGCTCAGCAGCATTCCAAAATGCCCAGTGGCCAGTCCGGCCCTGAGTGTAGTCCTTTCACTCCCACGGCAGAAGCAGAAAGCAGCAGGCCAGCACAGTAAAGTAACAGGCAAAGTGGCAGTCCCACCTAGAAAATCCAGCTCTTCTTCCTGGCAGTATTCCAATCTAAGAATGTTTTCAAGTTGCATCTCTTAAAGGAGCACACAACAATTCATTAACAGGCCACAAACCATGTACCTCTGCTATCGCTCATCGCCTTTTTGCTTGGGTTTAAACCTGTACAGCACTCCACTGGTTTTTGGCTAGATTTACTCACTCACATTCATACATACACAGTTGAGTGCCACGGCATCTAACTTATCTAAATGGCACATATCTTTCTATTTTTGGAGTCCTTTACTTGCAAGCCTTCCACTTTTTTCTGGCTCTTCTGATTTCCACAAACAGTGAGCGCTTTTTGCAACGAATTTGCATATGGGAAGAGCAAGTCTGTAAAAAACAACACACATATCTATGCTATTTTTTAGTCATTGCAATAAATCGTGCAATGAAAGCTTACCTTGTTTTCTTGCACATTGTAGAAGAAAGCTGCTGAAAAATGTCAGCGCTCAAATCATTCAGCTGTGTCATTTGTAGGTCGAATGTTGGAAGGCTGCCCTTTCGTTGTTCTAGCAACAACTAATTCTGAAAAGTGTTTTTTTACTTTACTAATTGGTATTAATTGTATTTTATATCGAATACATTATCGTTAGCATATTTTGCAGTGCGCTGAGCAGTAAGCAGCGTTCTATTCCATCCATACATCATGCTTTTTTTGTACTATAGAAGCGCTCACTTTGGGACGGATGAATCAAAGGGTTTTGCCCATTCTGTGTCTATGGGGAAATGTGTTGATACATATGGCCCTTTGAGACATACTCCATTAAACTGTTTCTGATAAGGGGAGGAGAGCAATGCTATGAATTGTCAGGCTCTTTCTACATCTTTCCGCCCGTGCTTTGCCTGCGGAGGGTGCACGGCTGCTCCATCAAACGATGGATAGCTTGATGTCTCCTTTCAGAGGACACGGATCTGGCCTGCAGCCAGGCTGCAGACGGAAGCAGGAATTTTTCATTGGAATTTCACACTTTCAGATTAGAGGGTTCAGCGAATGCCACATGTGTCTCTCGCTGCAAATTAATATTAAAATGTCACTGTCTTGCGATAGCATCTCCAGGCGGTTTGTCCGTATCTGGCGCGCTCCAGATTCACTGACACCGCTCCGTAATTGACAGATGTCTATCTCGGCTGTCGAGGTCTGGGGAGGAAGCGCAGCTAGCCTGGTCTGCGACAAATGAGGGTTCTTGGAGCTTAATATTTTTTTAAGGCAGCTGGGTCAGGCGCGTTGCTTTTGGCTGGTTTGTAAAAACTCAGGTACAGAAGGTCTGAGGATCTTGCAGCTGTATTACACATCTGCGTAGGTGGTATTTCCTCCAATTCTAGAAGGTTGCTCCCTAGCCATGAAAAGGTGTGGGCGGGGGATTTCGACAGACGACGAAGGAAAATTATTTATTTATTGGGGAAAGATGTACCGGGCCGGACTGTGAACTGAAACCGGCCCTGGCATATTGTTCATAGTGTGGAAAGATCAGTAAGAGAATTAGTAAACACATGTAGCTAAGCTGTACAGCAGATGCCACCAAATTAGCATGCAGGAAGTTCAAATTAGCACAGATCACATTATAGATTCTAGACTTGAGCATCCACTGCCATGCAATATGCATAGGGGTAATTAGGGTGAGGATGTAGCCTTAGGGCTAGAACGGTCGACCTCGAAGCTGGGGAACTGGGTTCGAGTCTCGGCAACAAAACTAAACATCCGATGATACTGGGCAAATCACTTAATCTGTCTGTGCCTCACAAAAATAAATGTGTCCTCATGGAACGAAACTGGTTCTTGTGTAAAGTGCTTTGATACCCTATGTCTCGGTTCTAGTTTGCGCTATATAAATAAAGTCTAAAAAAAAAAACATAACGTGCCAAAAAAAGTGTAAGACACAAACAGGCATCTACCACCAACACATGCTGAAAGATAACCATGTACTTTTGTTATACATAGGTGTACTAATATTAGCACACCACGTATGCACATATAAGCTTCATGACATTGTGGTGGGTGTATTTTTTTACTTTTGAATTAAGGTTCCTAAATGGCAGGTGCTCATCTTGTACCGGTAAATTAAATGAGAAAATAAAAGTGTAACATCACGTTATAGATTATAAAGATGTATCCCATTAGCACATTGCAGTTTCCAGGGTGTCCCAAAAAATGGTTGGTGTTGTTTATGTCTTTTTTCTGCGCTGGCTGCATGATAGCGCTTTTTTGCAACACAACACGGGAGGGGGGTTGTGAGAAGGTACAAGAAGGGCGCTATGATACTGCTGCCAGCCGTATCTGGTCCATAGCGCCTTGGAACTGATGGTAGTTTGAGGGGAGGCAGTGGCCTGTTTCTGTTTAGCACAGTGGCTTCTGAAAGTCTTGAAAATGCACCATATGCCCACTCATTTAAAAAAAAATTCTCCGTGGAGAACCCACCCGAACCCCCCTTTAGGTCATTTGTGCTCACTCGATACGTCAGCTCGCCGCGATGTGCTCCACCACAAATTTTACGCCTCGCCTCTTTCAAATGTCACCAGCCGCCACTGCTAAATGGTGCAGTTAAAGCACATTACTTCAGTAATTCTTTCGTTTGTATGAATTCCCAATTATCTGCAGGATAGGATGTTAGTAGAGCCAGTGGTGTAGCCCCTGCTTTGCAGGGTGCCTGGTCCCCAGTTTCAGGGGCCCCACTGGCACTGTGACCAGATGGCAAGCCCCATGACTGAGAGCTCGTGACTGGGTGCAAGAGATGGGGGGGGGGCGGTTCTCCATATTTTTTTTTAAGGCAGCTGGGTCAGGCGCTTTGCTTTTGGCTTGTTTATAAGAACGGAAGTACTGAAGGTCTGAGGATCTCGCAGCTGTATACCACATCTGTGTAGGTGGTATTTCCTCTATTTCTATAAGATTGCTCCCTAGCCATGAAAAGGTGTTGGGGGGGATTTCGATAGACGATGAAGGAAAATAAATTATTTATTGGGGAAAGATGTCCAGGGCCGGACTGTGAACTGAAACTTGCCCTGGCTAACGGCTCGCCCCCCTCCCCCTCCCCCAGGGTGAAAGGGGGGTGCAGCAGAGTGGTTTGTGAGGGCCAGTTTCAGATGATTTTGTTTCAGGGTGCTGATTGCTGACCCCTGGTTACAAAAACGGCCTCCTAGGGTCCCAAAACCGGCCCCCACCCTAGCGGCCCACCAGGGAAACGTCCGGTACCTGCTATGGCCAGTCCTGGCCTGAAGATGTAGTCTTAAGTCTAGCGCAGTCGACCTCAAAACTGGGGAACCGGGTTCAAGTCTTAGCAGGGACGCTCAACATCCTGTGAATCCGGGAAAATCACTTACTCTCCCTGCGCCTAACAACAATGAATGCGTCCATCTGTAACGAAACTGGTGCTCATGTAAAGTGCTTTGATACCTGATATTTTTTGGCCAGGTGCCCCACTGGCACTGTGACCAGATGGCAAGCCCCTGGCCTTACAGCTTGTGACTGGGTACAAGAGATGGGGGGGTTATCCATTTACTTTGTAGGGTGGGGCCTCAAGTTTCCATATGCCACTGAGTAGACCACGCTGGTGCTGTCTGGAGAAGTTGCTTGATGTCTAGATTCTATCACACAATGCATTTTGAAGCTGTGCTATATAGTGACCCTTAATCCCAAATTAAAATTTTCATGGTTTTGATATGCTTGGACTCTCAATTAGCTTGAAAGGCGACTCATGTTTGGCAACACAGTGGCACTAATAGCACAAAAAGCACAGGATCAGAGTACAAAGGGTGATTATCCATGACCTACATCGACTCAATTTACTCAACTTAATTTAGTGGTATCCAGGGCTAGCACCTGCTACACTAGCTTGTTGGTTGCCAGTGAACTACCATTGCTACCCATGGTCTCAGGGTTCATGTACACAGTTGCAGTATAGGAAAGTGCACATCTTTAAAAGTTCTGTCCTTGTTAAATGTATGCTCCTTTTGCCATCAGTTAATTCTGAGCAGGAAATGGAAGCATGGTCAAGGGTCCAAGAAGGTGTTCAACCATGTGTTGCTGCTGGTGGTTAAAGGGTGGTAGAAGTCACTTCAGGTCTGCCGGCATTTTAGTGAATTGATATCCACGACCGCACAGAGCTGATACCCATACTTACACCATGCCCATGAACGCCAGTTACTGCGGAAAAGTACTGAGTAATGCGCACTGTTAGCCATGCAATGTAAACCATGCAAAACGAATAACTGTTACTTATTAAGTCTGTGGGATTTCAACATATGGCTTCACAGAGTACATGGTAAGTATATTTAAGTGTGTGTCTGGGTCTTTCCCTCTCCCTCTCCCTCTGTTTGCTCTTTTTTAGACACTTTCTTCAAGTATCTCTCCGTCTAAGAAGTCCTATGCTGGCTTTTATTTTCCTTCACTCCCTTGCTGTCACATTTTCTCTTGCCCCCACTTCTCGCTTCCTCCCTCCTTCTTGTTCCCTCTCTCATCAATCTTTTCATTCTGGTTTACATCTTTCTCCTTCTAACCTCCACTCTATGCAGCCTTCTCACATTTTCTGTCCTTCACCATTTTTCCTGCTACCTTCTTCCTTTGTCTTTTTTGCCATGTCATGCTTTTTCTGTCCTACTACATCTTTTCTTTTCATCTCTCCTATTTTCCGGGCTTCAAGTGTGGTATGATGTGAGTGTGGCGTGGGAGGTTGAAAGTATTACTGGCCAGGGAGTACTCAGTGGTTTGCAGCCTTCTGGTGAGTTTTTGGTTGATCTTGGCACAGAGAGTGCTCCTGTAGTTCATCTTGTTTGTGACTAGAGTGTGCATGATGTCGTTCTGGGTAATAATTGGGAGCCATTTAAAAAGCTTCCTCAACATCTTCAGTTTGTGGATGCATGTGGTGGTAATGGCTTTGACTTGGTTAGTCGTGTCGAGTTAGCTGACGATGATGTTGCCAAGGTTCTTGGCATGGTTGGTAGAGGCGGATGATAGTCCTAGCTCTGTCGGCCACCAGGTGGGGGAAATTTGTTCTATCCAAAGATCATGATTTATGGTGTTGTTGGTAAGTAAACAAAGTGGAATCCACTCAAGGTGGTGATCCCTAAAGTGATGGGGAGACACACAGTGGTGTTTAAATGCCCCTCACACACCAACAGGCCCCTTGGTGTCATGCTTCATCATCGGGGCCTTCGCACCCCTCTACGGGATGCGGCGTGCTACGACTCGCGGGTACGCAGGAGCACTTTGAAGTGAACTATGTGTGGGGGTGTGTGTGTATATAACCAAGGTGTGAGTGAGGTGAGGTGAAAAAAAGTGAAAAAGTTAAAAAATACCTTGCACGTGGGAGAAAAACAGGATTTTATTAATCCCCGGCTGGTATTATTAAAAGAAGTGCAGAGCGTGGTTAAGTAGATACGAGTTAAGGTATCAAAAACCACTGTGAAAGTGTCAACATGTTTCGGAGGGCACAGCCTCCTTCTTCAGGACAAGGGTTATGCACTTACCCTCACCTTACTCACATGTAGAATGTAAAAGTGTTTCATTAAAAAATTACCACTATGTGTAATATTCCTAACAATGTTATTTAGTGTTAGTGAATGTCGTTGCGCCCAGTTGGCGAGAGAACCTGCAAAAAGAAATGCATACTTAAATACATGCCAGCAGATTCATGGAGAAGAAGAAACAAACCTTCTCAAAATATCACAAGGTCAAACCAAAAAATGCTGGGACCTTTGTGATGAAAAACACACAAAAGGACATCACTGTACTGACACACACAAATACAAAACACATAATTACTCTCAGCTCTGATGGAAAGAGAGCATACAATCATAAGGAGAAAGTCTTACTTAGAGTTCTAATATGTAAAACCTCATGAGCCTAAGCGTATATTGGGGATCCCTCCTTCCTGCTCAGAAAGACCTAAAACAACATTAGTAATCCGGGTTCAGTTGGAAAAAAAGGAAAGTATAGAGTCTACCATACTTGTGGAAAAAACGTTCGTCTGCTGTCACCCATTAACTCACGGTTACTGCACACGCCATTCGCCTGCCTTCCCTCAACGCGGCTCCGATGAAGTGAGCCTCTCTAGAATCAGGGCCTTTATATACACTGCCCCTCGTGATAATTAGTGATGGCTAATTAGTTGATGAGAGTCGGTATATGCCCAAATACGGAGAACGCCATCGCCGGAGATCCGGTAATGCGCTCCCGTGAAACACTGCCTGCACGCATGCGCAGAGCCGCCTGTCTATTGCGCATGCGCGGTCTGATAAACCGATCGCGCATGCTCCGAAAGGGGAACGCTTAACATTAGGACCGCGGAGAGGTGATATCTCCGTTTGAAATAACAGGCTAAAACTTGAAAAAGGGCAATCAATCAGATTCCTAAACCGGGATCTAAATCGATATGAGTTATTGCACATTACTGTTAATTGTAAATGTGTACTGTTTACAAACAAGGGGGCGGGAGGCAGGGGGGCACTGGCGGGCTTACATTATCCCTCGCTTTTTTAAGAAACTGGAATGAATTAGCTATAGGGCACCGATGGATCTGGAGTGCCATGCGAGGTAGTCACGTACATACACACATGTGGTGGCATTATGTTTGAAGGCTAGGAAACCAAAGTGATGTTTTTGCAAAACTTTTTTACGGGCAAAACAGCCTAGGTGATTTTTTCAGACAAAGTTATCTCAAGAGGTTCCACGGGATGGAGTCATTCAACCCCGTTACGTCAGTTCCCAACCTGAACACCCACCGTTGTTCCTTTTCCAAAAGGCCCACCTCTGAGGGTAATTGTTCAATAACTGTCCACTGCAGTTCATTCACGCAGTGTTGATGTTCAATGAAATGGGTACACATTTTGGTGGTGAGTTTTTTGCATCTAATGTTACTTTTGTGTTCGTTGATTCTCGTTTTGACAGGTCTTGTTGTCATACCAACGTATTCTTTTCCACAGGGGCACGTGATTAAATATACAACGTTCTTGCTGTTGCAATTTGTGAACATACGTTGCTCCCACTGTGTCCCATTTGAGAAAGTCAAGTTTAGGCTTTTTTTAGTGAGGTGGCAATTGTTACAGTTACCACATGGGTAGTGACCATGTAAGCCCTGAAGTCTTGTTTGATCATTTTTCGTGGGGGGCGGTCTTGTATGGACAAGCATGTCTCTCAGGTTCCTGCCCCTTCTGTGGGCAAACAAAGGTTTCTCCAAAGATAGACCACTACTCGTTAGAGTGCGCCAGTGTTTGTTTACCAACTTGGTCACTTGGTTGGTTACCGGGCTGTATGTGGTAACACATACTGTTCTTTTTTCAGCTTCCTCCCTACGAGGATTGTCCTCTAGGAGGGCTTCACGATTATTGTTCCTGGCCCTTTTTGATGCTTTTCTGATTACAGGTTCAGGGTATTTCCTCTGTCTTAGTTTTATACTAAGGTCCTTGGCCTGAGATTTATATTTAACAATATCACTGCAGTTCCGCCGTAGGCACAGGAACTGTCCATAGGGAAGGTTCTCCCTCAGATGACGTGGATGAAAGCTGTCAAATCTGAGGAGGCAGTTCCTGGCCGTTGATTTGAAATGTGTTTCAGTTTTTAGGGTTCCTGCTTCATGATAAATGTTTAAATCCAGGAATACCATGCTCTGGTTGGACACCTGGTGGGTAAACTTCAAGAAAGCATTCTGGTTGTTAAGCCAACCAGTAAAGTCAGTTACCGTGGTCATGTCTCCTTCCCAGATAACCAGGATGTCATCTATATATCTCCGCCAGGTACGTATCTTCGTCCTGTATGGGTTATCTGGGTGTAGAATTTTTGTAGACTCAAGATGATGGACATATAGTCCAGCCAAGCTCGGGGCAAAAGTACTGCCCATACTGGTCCCATGTTTTTGCCAGAAGAGGGTGCCTTCGTACTCAAAGAAATTTTTAGTAAGGGCCAATGAGATACATTCAAGCACTACATTCCGTGGGGTGTGGTATTCCCAGTTTTTTGAGTGTAGGACCTCCTCAATGATTTGTAAGGTCTCCTCATGTGGGAGGCTCGTATAGAGACTCTCCACATCGAGACTGAGGAGCATCTGGGAGCTAGGGTCAAATGTCTGGTCTTTCAGCAATTGGAGTACCGCCTTAGTATCCTTCAGATATGTGTCAGTGGCCTGCACAATTGGTCTAAGAAAGGCATCCGCAAATTTGGACAGAGGTTCCAGAATGGATGAGATGCCTGAAACGATGGGGCGACCGGGAGGGTTGTCAAGGTTTTTGTGCACCTTGGGTATAGTGTAAAAATAAGGAGTTCGTGGGTTCTTTTGTATCAGGAACTCCGACTCCTTCTGATTTAAACACTAGTTTTTCATTCAGTGGGTGAATTTTGTCATGCAGCTAGTGGGAATTGGTTGGAAGCTGTGACGCTCCAGGGTTCTATGAGGCTGGATACCTTTTCAAGGAGCTACTGCTGAATTAATTTTCAGTGATGGTAGAAGCTCATAGTGCACTTGGTTTTCTTCCCACCTCACGTGCATTCTCCCTATGCATGCTTCACCACGGTGTACGCATCCTCCAGAACTGTAAGAAAATATATTTCTGGTCACTCCTGCAGCCACTAAGTCTTCATGAAGACCTTCATGCATTTAGGAGCCCTTATGCTTTTTGTGTCACTGTAGTAGATGAGAAGGAGGCCAGCCACAGACTTCTTGGTGAGAAATTTTAGTCCCTGAGTATCATCAGGAGTGTGAAGTCTTTGAGTATTTCGGTCATCTAGAAGGGCCCTCTTCTTTAGGTGTTAGCTTCCCAGTTTCAGGATCTCTCCCAGGATCCTGCCATTTTTCAGTCCTGATGATGATCCTCTCTACTTAAGTAATCAAAACGCCATCAACTTTGTTCTTTCTGAACCCTAGCATTAATTACTTTGTGTTGCCAGAGTCGGATGTTATGAACGCTTTATATGTTGCACTAGTATTACAATATCACATTGAGTATCATGTTTGAGCATCAAGCAAGCTGCCTCAGCCGCATAAACCTAAGAGTTATTGTTTTTTTCTATAATATATATAATAGCGTTGGACTTGGCCATTTGTATAGGGTCACTCCCAAACTTTTTACCTTCACTCCTCCTATTTCCCGAACCCATTTTGTTGGGTTTTAGGACTCTGGACACTTTGTAACTGCTAACCAGTGCTAAACTGTTGTTCTCTCTCCTTTAAAAATGCTGAAATTGGCTTACACAATTAGCAGAATTAATTTGCTTTTAAGTCCTTAGTGAAGTGGCGCTACATATGCCCAGGGTCTGTAAATTAATAGCTAACAGCATACATTGTGCCATCCACTTTAGTGACATTTTTAAAGATTTGTCAGGCCTGTCATTGCAGCCTGTGAAGTTTAAACTGCAATTTTTATCTGACAAAATAAACCTTTTGACTGGCCAAAACCTTTCTTTTTAAGTCACCCCTGTGGTAGGCCCTAAACAGCTCATGGGGAAAGGTGAATTGTAATTAAAATGTTGAACATGTACTTTTTAGTTTTATATGTCCTAATAGTGAAAAACTACTACATTCTTTTTTCACTACTGTAAGGTCTACTCCTCCTATAGGACAACACTGGTTACCTTATTACAATTAATAAGTGATACATTTTGTTTGGAAGCAAGTAGGAATGTCATGTTTGGTATCTGAGGAATTCTAATTTAAAACCTCTTTATGTGTAAAGTCAGATTTTAAGGTCAGAATTCTGAAAATGCTGCTATTAGAAAAATTGCATTTTCTAAACTCAACCATTTAATGCCTGCAGCCTGCTCCTGAGTCACATGTCTAGGTGAAGTTGGCAGATGATTTTTCCATCAGTCAAACAATTGGTACTTGTATAGCACAGCTTATCACCTGTGAGGGTATCCAGGCGCTGAGTTGCTGGCTTAGTCAAAGTGCCAGGTCTTGAGGTTCTTGCTGTAGTCCATCAACGAGGGTGATGTTCGGATGTGGAGGGGGAAAGTGTTCCGGCACTTGGCGGCGAGGTGAGAGAAGGAGCGTCCTCCACTGTGGCTATGGCTACAGGTTATTTCTCTCCAGGTGTTCGGTGTGTTGATAGTTGATAGCCTTCTTCAGGACTTTGGCTGGAAAAGCAGCGAGGAGCAGCGAGATGAGGCGATAGTTCTGGAGATCACTGGGCTTTCCAGAGGGTTTCTTGAGGAGAGGTCTGACCTCAGTGAGTTTCCATGCATCGGAAAAGGTGGCTGTGGCGATGGATGTGTAGAGGATGGTGGTGGTGAGTAGGTGGATGATCTTGTTGCTTCCTAGGTGGAAGAAGCGATGGGGGCATGCATCGGTGGGTGCTCTCTTAGTAGATGGAGTCCATTATGGCTGTGTTGTCCGGTGTGTTGAGCTGTTCCCATGCAGTGGGATTGTGGTCAGGGGAGGTTTCCATAGGAGTAATGAGGCTGAGGAGGTCTGTGGGTTGAAGGTCAAAGTTCCGGTGTATATCTTGTAATGGAAGTGATTTGGTAGAGCAATGCAAAGTTCCTGTGATGGAGGTAATGAGTTATCTGTGGCTGCTGGGCAGGAGATCTGTCTGATGATGGTGAAGAGTTTCTTAGTATGGTCGGCGCTAGCTTCGATGCAGTCTTTTTTGCATCTTTGACTTGATGGTGGTATTTGTTTTGGGCTGACTTGAAGGTGGCTCGGTCTGTGTCATCTCTGCTGATGCACCATCTACTTTCTAGTTGTTTACAGCTGCGTTTCATTGCACTGAGCTCCTGCATGTACCAGCTGGCTTGTTTGGTTTATCTGCAAATTTTGGTTGGTTTGGTGGGGCAACTCAGTGTATGGCTTTGGAGATCCAGGTGTTGAAGTTCTCAACCGCCTCTTTTATGTTGGTTGCGGCATTGAGTTGGGTGGTATTGAAGGCGTTTGTACATTGGCTCTGTGACACTTTGCTCCAGCTGCAGAAGGAGTTGTTGGGAGTTTTTTTTTTGGGGGGGGTGTGAGCTGGTCCAGGGGTGGTCAAGTGGACAATGGAATGATTGTTCCAAGTGAGTTTTGTGGTATGGCTGTGTTTGGCTCTGTTGCTGGACAGGAGGTTATGGTCTAGTCTAGTGTGTGTTCAACTCTGTGTGTGGAGTCTATGATCATCTGGGTGAGGCTGATGTTATCCATTTGATCCAGGATATTGGCACAGCTTGTGTCTATTGAGTCGTCCAGGTGGAAGTTGAGATCTCCGAGGAAGATGTAGTGCTTGGATTTGATGCCGAATAGGGCGCTGAAGTCTGTTATGGTGTCACAGAGGCTGGTTCTGTGTCTGTAGGTGAGGGTGCCTTTGATGGTAGTTTTATCATTGGTGTGCAGTTGGAAATGTAAGTGTTCTATAATCAGTGTGGTTTTGTCTTTGGTGGTGGTGCAGTGGATTGAGTCTTTGTGGATGATGGTGATGCCACCTCTATGTTTGTTGGAGCTGTTCCGGTGTTTCATTATATAGTTGGTGGCCATCACAGTGGGGATGTGAGGTCCCATAGCTGGGTGGAGACAAGTCTCTGTGATGTAGGTCACGTCAAGGGCAAGGGTGGAGTTGGTGTCGTAGACTTTGGTGGCATGTTAACAGAGCAATCTGGCATAGATCAGTATGTATTGTAAAAGTCGTGGGGGTTTTGGCCTGTGGGTTGCAGTATTCTACGAGGGCTGGCGGTCCTAGGTTGCAGGTAAACTGCCATTGGTGTCAGGAGAATGGGCCTGCTGAGAAGCGAGGAGATGCGAGACAGGAGTTGTTGCGGCAACCGGCATCCAAGGCTCTGAGATCTGAAATGGAGTACCTGTGGGTGTCCGGAAAGCCAGTGTTTCCAGATGCTGGGTGCAGTCACGACACGGACAGGCACACACAAGCTTGCCTTTGGCAAGCCTTTGGTGTGAGGCCACCATTAATTAGGTCCTAGGAGGGGCATTGGGGGAGGCGGGTGGAGGGAAGCGGATGGGGGTAAAACAGGAGCCAAAATGGCACCATGGTGCCAATGGGTTGTGGGAGCCCAAAACCCAAGCGTTGCTAAAAATGTTTGTGTATTCCTCTGAGACAGCATCAAAGTAAAGGGTCTAGATATTGGCATTGTGGGCTATCCTGGCTTCATGAGGGGGGCAGAGTTGACATCTATCACACTTGCACTTAAAGGAACTGGCCCAGTTACCACACAAAGGACTGTCCTATCACGCCCCCAGACAAACTGGTACCAGGGCAGGGAGGCAGGAATTTCAAGACACTTCTGCAAGGCGAAAGCCCATGCAGTCTCTCCCACTTCAAAGTAGGCATCAGGTATAAAAATTGGACCCCCAGACCCACTTTTCAGTACACTACTGGACCTGAGGATACTACAGAAGTAGAAATGCACTGCTTCCAGAGGACTGACCATGTGTTTGAGACATGCCCTGCTCTCTGTGAAGGAAGACTTGACCTGCACCCTTCATCCTAGGCTGACGTGACTCCAAGAGTCAGCTGACTGACCTCCTCTTTTGAGCAACACAGACACAACAAGTTCCAGAGGCCTCCCTGCAACTGCCCAGCTGTCCTGCAGCACTGGACATGCACCTGTACCTACCTGAGCCCTACTGGCCTCTGCTGGAGTGGGCTCCTGATATAGAGGAGCCCCTCAGGTACTGGACTGTTGGTGTGGCATTAGTTTAGCTTCTGGAAAAAAAGAAGAAGTCTGAAGTTTTGAGCTCTTGCGGACACCAAGATCTTGCGACATATGCCGACCAGTAATGCGAAGCTCCTTGGCGTTACAGCGACCGCCGTCAACTCGAAATTTGCACTTTGTACTACAGCATCGACAGCGTGCAGTGACTGCTAATGTGAATTATCAGCAACGATTATCCGCATCGCCTAACAGGATCTTTGTGCTATAGTGAGAACCGTCTCCTATGCCGTGCATGTTCTTTGCGCTACAGAGACCACCATCCACAACACACTATTTGCTTCTGACAGCCTCCCACACTGCGAACAGAACTCTTTGCACCAGACTTTAGTAGTTAACTTTTTCAACAGGACTAACCTGGTCCTTGTTTCCAACGTGGATGCCCTGAAGGTGTGATTTTTACCCGGTCTCTCACAACCAGATAACCGTGAGTGTCACTTTGTGATTTAGGTGCTATACTTACCTTAAGAAATTGCATATCTCCATTTCTATTAATTGGATTTTTGTAGTTTAGGTTGTCATTTTACTTACTATATTTTACTCTATTTTTGTATGTGGGAGTGGAAAGAGATGGTGGTGGTCGCACCACACCTTCTGATGTTAGGGGTACCATTCTTACCCTACCTCAACAACTCACTTTAAAAGGCAGGCTCACCGCAGGCAGTTGTCAACCAACTCCAAACAAGGGCAACCCTTCTAAAATTGTTGGTGTTTAGTATTAATTAGCCAAAATCGCACAAGACTCCTTCGCAGATGCAACTGTTCATTGAAGCCATTCTTGATACGTGTTAGACCTGACATCATTGGCTTGAGTCTCTCCTCCATTTTTTCTGTTTGCCTCTACTGTTTTACGATGGTTTGCTGGTATATGCTTTGGGCGCGGTGCCACTGCTGATCAGTGCCACAGCGCAAGTGCTCCCTATGTTAAATTGATGTATCTATTGTATCCATGTTTGGCTTATTTGGTTTACTATCAGTCCCTAGTCTAGTGCACCAGGAGTGCCGGGGCTTGTAAATACAAATGTCGCTCGTGGGCTTGCAGCACGTGTTGTGCCACCCACAGGAGCGGCCTCGTAAAAGAATGTCTACGGGTCGGTCATTGCGAGACCCACGTGCAGTCTGGTACTGTCACGCCGGCTGCGCAAGTATACCTACTTGCCAGCCCCCCAAACCTTCCCTTGGCTTCATGTTAGTCACCCCTATGGTAGGCCCGCGGGCAGGGTGCATTGGAAGTCTAAGGTAGGACACGCCTGACCAAGTTGGCATGTCCTGATAGTGAATTACCGCCATCTTCGTTCTTCACTATTGCAAGGTAGCCTGCTCTCCATTAGTTAGAATGGGCCGCCGGGATTATTAATGCTATGATCCTAGCTGGCTCGGGGAGCATGGTGCAATGTCGAGTTTGGTATCCCTGAACTCGGGGTTTAATTACGCATCCGTTGGTGTGGATGGTTTTTGGACTCTGGGTTCGAAAATAGCACTTTTAGAAAGTGTCTATTTTCTTGTCTAACCATATCTGGTTTCTGCTGGTCTTGCGTGTGTGTGACAGGAGCTGGGTGGCTCCACAGGTCTGGATAAGTCAGTGTGGGATGAGTGGGACATTTACGTTGAGAGTAGGGGGAGAGTAGTTGTTGATAGCCTGCCTTGCCTGATACAATGCTGGCTCCACCTCCTGCCAAGCGGCTGATGGCTCTGTGCCTGCCATGGACGATCCTAGCCCCACCTCCCGCCAGGACGCCGATAGCTCTGCTCCTGCCAGTGTCAATGCTGGCTCCACCTCCTGCTGGGCGTCTGAGGACCCAGCCCTGCTCAGTGAATAGGCCAGGTGCTTCTGCCTGGCTCCGCCCACAACAGACCCAGGATGTTGGGAAATCTCCGGCATGGACAAAGGGATCAAAGCCGAAAAGGGGTATAAGAGAAGGACCCCTGAACCAAGAATTTAGATCACTTCTGACAAGGAACCCTGTAACCAAGGACAAGAGGCCTGCTGATCTAATGACTGCCTACCCCTTCTGCCAGTGTGCTGTTGTTGGGGGAATCCTGCAGTGCTTCTTTATTTTCGCCAAGGAACCAGGAGAGAGGAACTGTGTGTGTACTCTCACGCTTGCTAAGAAAATCTCCAAGGACTGGAAGAGTGCCAGTCTCCTGCCGAAGTCACAGGGCTAAAGGACTTCATCTGCTAAAGTGCTCTTTGCTGGAAGCGTGCATCCAGCACCTCTGAAAGAACCAGCAATCACGACGACCGGACGCCGGGCCCGACCGACGCCAGCAGCAACGCCAGTGAGTGGGAGTACGGCTCTAGCTCCAGAGGACCTCGTGTCTGCACCGCTGCTGATCGCATCACCTGTGTGCCCCCTCGACGCCGTGAGCGCTGCTCACTCTGTGCAACCGCATCATCGACGACGCCTGCTGAGGCCTGATCGACACCGAAGACGCGACGCCGGATTGCTCGACGCCGCTGATCATCGTGTGCTTCATTTTCCTAAAGGTACTGTGTTGTTGGGGGTCCGTGTGACTCCAGGCTCGACGTAGCGCTCCTCGCGGTCGACGCCGAATCTTTGGATTAACTTTGCCTCGACGTCGTGTAGCCCCCGTGTGGGTTACCCTGTTGCTAAGAACTGTATTGCCAAGAAGAAGATTTGCTTTGATACTAAAGACTTTTGTGCTAAAGAAGAAACTACCTTTGAACTATCCTTTTTCCTTCCCAACGTATTTATTCCGATTGTGTACAGTTTTGTCGTTATCTGGTCTTGTGCTAAGCCTTATATAAACATACTTATTTTTATAATACTACTGTGTCGTGTCCATTCGTAGTGTATTCACGGTATTACTGTATGTGGTCATAATTGCTTAACACACAGCCTCTGAGATAAGCCTGTTCTGCTCTGCCAAGCTACCAAGGAGGTGAGCAGGGGTTATCGAAGGGTGTGATCCCCTTGCCCTGACTAGAAAAGGAGTATCCCTATTTGTCAGAAGTGTATACCTCTGCCAACTAGAGACAGCCGGTTCTAACATTGGTGGCAGCGGTGGGATTTGGACCTTGCATTTATGACCCATGTACAGTGATTAGTGTGCGCTACATAGTGAAAGCAGACCATAACGCAGTCACAATCTAATTGGGGAGGATCCTATTTTTTGTTCTCCGCTTTTCTGAAACTTTATTTTTTGAACACTGCCAATTTTGACCATGAGTGACAACGGAGTCACTACCCCTGTCGTTGTTGTGGAGGAGTTTGAGAGGAATAAGCTTAAGAAATACAAAAAGGATGAGCTGAAACACTTTTGCGACCAGTTTAAAGTTCCTACCACAGGCCTCTCGAGAAAAGATGATTTTCGTAAAGCATTACAGGCCTGGTGGGAGTCCAGAGATCCCTCTGATGTGGTGGTGGTACCCACAGAGGAAGGGGATGAGGAGGTGCCAGTGAATGGGCCTGTGTCCTCTCCCGGTAGCAGTGTTTCCTCCAAAGGTCTTTCCCCTGAAGAAAGAGAAGAAAGGGCGAAAGAGCAAGCTTACAACATGGAAATGGCAAGGCTAAAGATAAATGGGCAGTTGGAGTTAGAAAATGCAAGAGGTAGAAGAGAAGCTGATTTGGAGATCAAAAAGTTAGAGTTTGAACGAGAGAAGTTAGCTTTGGAGCGTGAAGCCAGGTTGAGGGAGCTGGATATCCAAGCTAAAAAGTTAGAGTTGAATCCCTCTGGTGGCAGCATTCCATCTGAGCCTGCAGAAAGTAAGTTTTACTTTCCGAAAGATGTGATCAAAGATTACAATAGGAATGAAGATATTGGTCAATGGTTTAAAGCATATGAGTTAGCATTGTTGGCCCACCAGGTCCCTGAGAAGAATTGGGGAGCGGGGTTGTGGGGTCGCTTTGTGAATGAAGGAAGAGATACCCTGTTAGACATGCCTGTTGCGGATAGGATGTCGTATGCTCATATGAAAGATGCTTTAATGTTGCGGTATGGCCTAACCCCCGAGAAGTACAGACAAGCTTTTAGAGAATGTAAGAAGTTGCCTGGTACGACGTGGGTTGAATATGTGTCTTATTTCTGCAGAGCCATGGATGGTTGGGTAAAGGGCAGCAAAGTGGAAAGTTATGAAGCTCTTTATGATTTGTTTGCTTGGGAGCACTTGTCTAATAACTGTTTTCCAGAGCTGCGCCAGCACCTGATTGATAGCAAGATATCTAACCCTAGAAAACTTGCTGAGGAGGCGGACCGCTGGGTCAGTACCAGGGTCCACAAGGGTCCAGTGGGAGACTCAGCCAAAGGTGGGCAGGGTCCCCAGCAGAAGAGTGGGGGGGACAAGGGTAAACAGAAGGAGTCTCAGAAAGGGCCCCAAAGTAATCCCCAAGGGAACCAAGGGAAAGGTTCCCAGCCTCCCCCTGAGAAGAAGCCAGGGGCCCCGACGGGTAAACCTGTTCATAGGGTCCCCCTAACCTGCTACGGTTGTGGGCAGGTGGGACACCGGTTTTACGACCCCCAGTGTCCCAAGAAGGATTCGAATGCACCGCCGCGTGCACCCCCCGTCAGTTGGCGAGCGTAGCCTTGGGAGGGGAGGAGATGGTTGTCCATGGTGGGAGGGGTCCCGCAGAGATGTCCCTGGTCTCGCTAGGAGACATGCAAATGGTCCCTCCACCCCCTCTGCCTAGTAACACTAGTAAATATAGGCAGTGGGTGACCATTAATGGCCATAGAGTGGAAGCTCTCAGAGACACCGGAGCAAGTGTGACAGCTGTCAAGTGTCACTTAGTGTCCAGAGAGCAGGTGGTTCCCCACGGATTCTACCCCGTGATAGCTGCCGACAACTCCCAGAAAGAGTGTGAGATAGCTCAGGTTTCCTTTGAATGGGGGGGAGTTTCAGGTACTCTTCAGGTTGCTGTGAGGCCCACCATGCCTGTCTATTGTCTCCTGGGCAATGATTTAGAAGACTCCCCTTGGGCTAAGGTGGAGAGAGCGGCGCACTTGAAAATGTTGGGTGTGCCAGAGTGGGTGTGTGCAACCACTCGATCCATGACAGCGAGTAAGGGTGTTGATGGGGTCCCGGAGCCTGAAAGTACGGCCCAGGACCCAGCTGTGAAGAGAAGAGGCAGGAGGCGCGGGAAACCGGCCCCCGTAGTTCCCGTGGTCCAGGAGGAGGTAGACCCTGAGGGGGATGCCCTGGAGCCCACAGGGGAACAAATTGCCGAACTGGGAGACCTGCCCGAGCTGACCCACTGGCAGCAGGATGGTGGTCCCTCCAGGGAGGAATTCTGTGCGGAGCAGAAAGTGTGCCCTTCTCTCGTGGGCATGAGGCAGCAGGCCTCAGCCCAATCCTCAGGTGATCAGTCAGGGTCACATTTTGTATACTGGGAGAACGACCTCCTGTATAGCGAGCCTAAGGCTGCTGAGCCTGGGTCAGCCCGTGTGCTGGTGGTACCCCAGCGCTTCAGAGCCTTCCTACTGGGGTTGGCTCATGACGTTCCGTTAGCTGGACATCTGGGGCAGGACAAGACCTATGACAGGCTGGTCACCCATTTTTATTGGCCTCAGATGCATAGGGATGTAGACATCCATTGCAAGACTTGTCGCACTTGCCAGGCAAGTGGGAAAAGCGGGAGGAAGCAGAAGGCTCCCCTCCAACCTTTTCCGGTGGTCAGCACCCCCTTTGACCGGGTGGGTATTGACATTGTTGGGCCCCTGGACCCCAAGACAGCCCTGGGCAACAGGTTCATCCTGGTCTTGGTGGACCATGTCACAAGGTACCCGGAAGCCATCCCTCTCAGAACAGTGACGGCCCCCGTGGTGGGACGGGCACTGATGGGTGTTTTCTCCCGGATGGGGTTCCCCAGAGAGGTGGTGTAAGACCGAAGCACCAACTTCATTTCGAACTATATGAAGTCTCTGTGGAAGGAGTGTGGGGTAACCTACAAGTTCACCACTCCTTACCACCCTCAAGGAAACGGGCTGGTTGAGAGATTCAACCGGACCCTGAAAGGCATGATTATGGGTCTTGAAGAACCAATGAGGCGGAAATGGGACGTCCTCTTGCCATGCCTGTTGTTTGCTTACCGTGAGGTGCCGCAGAAGGCTCTAGGGTTCAGCCCCTTTGAGCTCCTATACGGTCACCCGGTAAGAGGACCTTTGAGTCTGGTCAAGGAAGGCTGGGAGCAATCTCCCAGGAAACCTCCCCAGGATGTATACAGCTACATGCTGGCCTTTCGGAACCAGACTCGGCGCTTCAGAGAACTTGCTCAGGCAAATCTGGAGGCCAGCCAGGAGGAGATGAAGCGTTGGTACGACCGGAATGCCACTCTGGTAGAGCTTCAGCCTGGTCAGGAAGTGTGGGTCATGTCCCCTGTGGAACCTTGTGCGCTCAAGGACAGGTGGACTGGACCGTTTAAGGTTGTGGAGAAGAAGAGCGATGTCACCTACCTGGTAGACTGGAAATCTCCCAGGAACCCCTTGCTGGTCCTGCATGTCAACCGTTTGAAGCCCCACTTAGAAAGGTCCGAAGTGGGCATGCTCCTAGCTACAGATGATGGAACGGAGGAGGAGAGTGAGCCTCTTCCTGACCTCCTGTGTGCTAAAGAGAAAGATGGGTCGGTGGATGGTGTGGTCCTCTCTGACATACTGACCCTTGAGCAGAAACAGGATTGTCGCCAACTGTTGGGACAATTCCCGGATCTGTTTTCCTTGGTTCCGGGTGTAACTCATTGGTGTGTCCATGACGTTGACACCGGAGACAGCCCTCCTGTGAAGCACAAGGCTTACAGGGTGACTGACAAGGTCAGAGCATACATTAAGGAGGAGGTCTCCAAAATGTTCGCGTTAGGGGTGATTGAGTCCTCTAGCAGTCCTTGGGCCAGCCCAGTGGTCTTGGTCCCGAAGGCTGCAGCGCCTGGTGCTTCATCAGAACTCCGGTTCTGCGTGGATTACCGAGGACTCAATTCGGTCACGAAGACTGACGCGCACGCCATCCCCAGAGCTGATGAGCTCATCGATCGGTTGGGGGCTGCCCGGTACCTTAGTACGTTTGATTTAACGTCTGGGTACTGGCAGATCGCCTTGACTGATGGGGCAAAGGAGAGGTCAGCATTCTCCACACCAGATGGGCTATACCAGTTCCGGGTGATGCCCTTTGGGATGAAGAATGCCCCTGCCACCTTCCAGAGGTTGGTCAACCAGGTCTTGGCTGGACTGGAGGATTTCAGTGCCGCCTACCTGGACGACATCGCAGTGTTCAGCGCCAGCTGGGAGGAACACTTGCGCCACCTCCAGGAAGTGTTGTTGGCCCTGCGCGGAGCAGGCCTCACAATCAAAGCCAGTAAGTGCCAGATTGGGCAGGGTTCGGTGGTGTACTTGGGGCACCAAGTAGGGAGCGGCAAGGTTGCCCCCCTGCAACCCAGGATTGATACCATCCTGGCTTGGGCGCCGCCCAAAACCCAAACTCAGGTGAGAGCCTTCTTAGGACTCACGGGTTATTACAGGAGGTTTGTCAAGGATTATGGTAACCTTGTGCACCCCTTGACTTCGCTGACTTCCAGGAAGCAGCCACGAAATGTGATCTGGACTGATGCCTGTCAAACGGCCTTTGACACCCTGAAAACTGCAATGTGCACAGCACCTATACTCCAGGCACCCGACTTTTCGAAAGAATTCATTGTTCAGACGGACGTTTCAGAGCATGGCGTGGGGGCTGTTCTAGCTCGGGTGAATGAAGAGGGCCGAGACTTGCCTGTAGCCTTCATCAGTAGGAGGTTACTTCCCAGGGAAACGAGGTGGAGTGCGATAGAGAGAGAAGCATTTGCTGTGGTCTGGG
The DNA here is from genome assembly GCF_964263255.1 of Lissotriton vulgaris. Taxonomy (NCBI): domain Eukaryota; kingdom Metazoa; phylum Chordata; class Amphibia; order Caudata; family Salamandridae; genus Lissotriton; species Lissotriton vulgaris. The sequence goes on along the minus strand of NC_141688.1, from coordinate 189,488,167 downwards.
CGCTGAAGAAGCTAAGACCCTACCTGTTTGGGACTCACTTCCGGGTTCAGACAGACCACAGGCCCCTCAGATGGTTGATGCAGATGAGGGGTGAGAATCCGAAACTGTTGAGGTGGTCCATTTCTCTACAGGGGATGGACTTTACGGTGGAACACCGCCCTGGTACAGATCACGCCAATGCTGATGGTCTGTCCAGATTTTTCCGCCTTAGTGATGAGGACTCCCTAGGTCAAGGGTAGTTCTCCCCACATTTCAGCTGGAGGGGACACGTGTTAGACCTGACATCATTGGCTTGAGTCTCTCCTCCATTTTTTCTGTTTGCCTCTACTGTTTTACGATGTTTTGCTGGTATATGCTTTGGGCGCGGTGCCACTGCTGATCAGTGCCACAGCGCAAGTGCTCCCTATGTTAAATTGATGTATCTATTGTATCCATGTTTGGCTTATTTGGTTTACTATCAGTCCCTAGTCTAGTGCACCAGGAGTGCCGGGGCTTGTAAATACAAATATCGCTCGTGGGCTTGCAGCACGTGTTGTGCCACCCACAGGAGCGGCCTCGTAAAAGAATGTCTACGGGTCGGTCATTGCGAGACCCACGTGCAGTCTGGTACTGTCACACCGGCTGCGCAAGTATACCTACTTGTCAGCCCCCCAAACCTTCCCTTGGCTTCATGTTAGTCACCCCTATGGTAGGCCCGCGGGCAGGGTGGATTGGAAGTCTAAGGTAGGACACGCCTGACCAAGTTGGCATGTCCTGATAGTGAATTACCGCCATCTTCGTTCTTCACTATTGCAAGGTAGCCTGCTCTCCATTAGTTAGAATGGGCCGCCGGGATTATTAATGCTATGATCCTAGCTGGCTCGGGGAGCATGGTGCAATGTCGAGTTTGGTATCCCTGAACTCGGGGTTTAATTACGCATCTGTTGGTGTGGATGGTTTTTGGACTCTGGGTTCGAAAATAGCACTTTTAGAAAGTGTCTATTTTCTTGTCTAACCATATCTGGTTTCTGCTGGTCTTGCGTGTGTGTGACAGGAGCTGGGTGGCTCCACAGGTCTGGATGAGTCAGTGTGGGATGAGTGGGACATTTACGTTGAGAGTAGGGGGAGAGTAGTTGTTGATAGCCTGCCTTGCCGTATACAATGCTGGCTCCACCTCCTGCCAAGCGGCTGATGGCTCTGTGCCTGCCATGGACGATCCTAGCCCCACCTCCCGCCAGGAGGCCGATAGCTCTGCTCCTGCCAGTGTCAATGCTGGCTCCACCTCCTGCTGGGCGTCTGAGGACCCAGCCCTGCTCAGTGAATAGGCCAGGTGCTTCTGCCTGGCTCCGCCCACAACAGACCCAGGATGTTGGGAAATCCCCGGCATGGACAAAGGGATCAAAGCCGGAAAGGGGTATAAGAGAAGGACCCCTGAACCAAGAATTTAGATCACTTCTGACAAGGAACCCTGTAACCAAGGACAAGAGGCCTGCTGATCTAAGGACTTCCTACCCCTTCTGCCAGTGTGCTGTTGTTGGGGGAATCCTGCAGTGCTTCTTTATTTTCGCCAAGGAACCAGGAGAGAGGAACTGTGTGTGTACTCTCACGCTTGCTAAGAAAATCTCCAAGGACTGGAAGAGTGCCAGTCTCCTGCCGAAGTCACAGGGCTAAAGGACTTCATCGGCTAAAGTGCTCTTTGCTGGAAGCGTGCATCCAGCACCTCTGAAAGAACCAGCAATCACAACGACCGGACGCCGGGCCCGACCGACGCCAGCAGCAACGCCAGTGAGTGGGAGTACGGCTCTAGCTCCAGAGGACCTCGTGTCTGCACCGCTGCTGATCGCATCACCTGTGTGCCCCCTCGACGCCGTGAGCGCTGCTCACTCTGTGCAACCGCATCATCGACGACGCCTGCTGAGGCCTGATCGACACCGAAGACGCGACGCCGGATTGCTCGACGCCGCTGATCATCGTGTGCTTCATTTTCCTAAAGGTACTGTGTTGTTGGGGGTCCGTGTGACTCCGGGCTCGACGTAGCGCTCCTCGCGGTCGACGCCGAACCTTTGGATTAACTTTGCCTCGACGTCGTGTAGCCCCCGTGTGGGTTACCCTGTTGCTAAGAACTGTATTGCCAAGAAGAAGATTTGCTTTGATACTAAAGACTTTTGTGCTAAAGAAGAAACTACCTTTGAACTATCCTTTTTCCTTCCCAACGTATTTATTCCGATTGTGTACAGTTTTGTCGTTATCTGGTCTTGTGCTAAGCCTTATATAAACATACTTATTTTTATAATACTACTGTGTCGTGTCCATTCGTAGTGTATTCACGGTATTACTGTATGTGGTCATAATTGCTTAACACACAGCCTCTGAGATAAGCCTATTCTGCTCTGCCAAGCTACCAAGGGGGTGAGCAGGGGTTATCGAAGGGTGTGATCCCCTTGCCCTGACTAGAAAAGGAGTGTCCCTATTTGTCAGAAGTCTATACCTCTGCCAACTAGAGACAGCCGGTTCTAACAATACGGTACAGTTTCATGCCTTTCACCTTTAGCACAGAGTTAAGAAACTTTGCAAAATGATCCTGATATTCCAGACTCTGTACTGGATCTCTGTCTAGATGACTCCGTGGATACTGGGATTACTGGCCTCCTGCATCCTGCTGGTGAAACATGCCAGATGGCATATATGCAGGTTCAGCAATGAGGCCAAAAGCCCCAGTGGGTACAGCACCAGGGAAATATGTCAGAGTTCAAAGGTTCTACATCCATGGTGTTTAGTACAGTGGCATACCCCTGTCTTTACCCCAACCAGATTTGTCAGTGGTGATTAATGCATTACTTCTAGGTTGGGGAGGCCATCTTGAGCAAGGTGATCAGAAGACTCAGATTATTTTCTGGTGGTCAACCACAGCCACAGATGCTTAGCTCAAGCATGTGTTGTGATGCATGCAAAATTGCATGTGGTGAAATATGGGTACACATGTACCATGACGTACAATGGTCATTTTTACCTTTCAGTTTTTACAAGACCGAGGGTCATGTTAGAACAGTAAACTAGTAGGGAAAAAACTGTGCATTACAGCAGGTAAAACGAGAGGGCAAGTAGCAATGTACAGCTGCTGGACTCTCAAAACTAAGTATGTACATAAAAACAAATGAAAATGAGCAGAAGAATGTAGAGCAGGGAAGTAAAAAACAGAAGCATGCAGGGACCAATATGCAGCTGCTTAGCCCTTGTAAAAAATAAAATAATAATAATAATAATTCTAAAAACAAAATTATATTGTCGAGGGAGGAAGCAAAACTTGCACTCCGATGAAGTGCTGATAAATATATAAAAAAATAGGTAATGGACCGAGGAAATACGTGCACACCCATCAAGCTCCGCAACCAAAAGGAAAAAGAGAGTCACTTCAAGTAAACAGTGGAAGGATTCCCCTCATGCAGTCAGAACACCTTGAGACTGAAGTGTACCTTGGAAGAACAATTATAAAGATAGGACAGAAAGCCATTGAATAAATAGCAGACACCTGAGATAAACCAGTTACAGAGGAAAATGGCACAGGAAATCTTCCATCAGTAGGGAGAACCCTGGCCCAATCTTTTCCCCACTGCCAAGACTGTGCAATATCAACACTTTTGCTTGTTGGAGTTCCATTTGAAACTCTCTCTTGCTAAGGACACCTGTATGCATTCCTGCCACTGCATTCCCTGTACTGAGTCCTGATGTTCGGATGATTGGGATCACATCATCCTACTGGCACGAGATTGCGCCAGGAGATTGGGGTACCCTGTACTGCAAGGAATGAACTACTGTCCTATGATGAAGTTGCAGCTTCTGGATGGTCTTCTGTCACAGACGGGTGCCTCACTGAGCCCTGAACCGTATGCAGCCCCATGGTTGGATATTGAGTGACAGCAGTTGAACTTCCTCCTGAGGTTGTTAATGTAATCTTGGTGGTTAGGCATCCCTCCATGAAATCAGTTTATGTAACTCATTAAGACAAATTTGGTTTGCTGTGGTTTGGTGTGGCACTCGCTAGAATGACCCTATCCAGGCCACGTAGGCTGATATTTTGCTTGCTTTGTCCCTGGCTCACCGAGGAATTTCTTTGGGCACTGTTAAAGGCTATGTTGTTCGTTTTTTTTGGGGTTTTTTGGATCAGCTTTCATTGTGTAAATCACAGGTTGTTATGAGATTTTTGAAGGCTTGCAACATTTGTTTTCACTAAAGCCCTCTGTAATGCCACAATGGGATTTAAATTAGGTTCTGACTTTTTTATTGTGTGCTCTCTTTGATCCAATACACAATTGTCCAATATATCTCATGACCTACAAAATGGTCTACCTCTTTGCCATGACTTCGGCTTGGAGTGTGACCGGGTTTCAGACTCTTTCTGTCCAAGTACCTTATGCTATGTTATTTTCAGATTAGGTGGTGCTGAGGGCCAGAATTTCACATCAGACAGGCTATCCCCCCTCTGGTGTTATTTTCTTTCTCTCATCCACCAGGTCTTCCTGGTCCTCAAGAAAAGTCATGACCCATTATGGACTGTAAAAGGCATGAAACATGTTGACTTCGCTATGCACTACTTTCTGTAGCTAAATAGATCATTAAGTCTATTTTATGCTTACATCACGCTTTTACCTAGTCAAAGTGACTAGAATATTAAAACTTTGCTTCATGTCTGGATCACTTTAGCCAATTTCAACACACATATCACTCACCCAATCTACTCACTTTTTATCACTTATTCATGTCAACATACATCGGCAAAAGAGAAAAGACCTCCGGTAAAGAGCCCCATCAAGGGGCCTGTTGGGCATTGCAGTGCCGGTCCAACAAGGAGCTGCACGATGATAAAAGTATGACACCCCTTAGTGTGTGTGAGGGACCTTGCTCCTAAAAGGAGCACTCCCGCTCTCCATTAGACCTAGTCCCTCCACTCAGGAACAGCACACTCTATACTCTTTCACATCCTCCTTCTCTTCAACTCACTACTGACATGTCCTCCTCAATATGACTAAATGGCAGTAGCATCCACAGCACTAAGTCCCTAGCAAAGGGAGGTCACTTACATACCCTAATGACCACTTGTTCCCACACCTCATCCACCTGACAGATCAGGTAGGGTGTTCTGGGCAGCTCACGCTTTGCTCGCATCAGTAGCGCCATCAAGGAGTATCCGCCATACGTGCCACACATTAGCAGTATTTCCCAGTTTTCTTCCAATGGGTGCCAACTTTGCAGCATGCTGAAATTTGAACACATAGTATTATAATTCTACATGCAGAAGATACATTCTGCCCTCCGACTGACACAGCTGTAATGGTGCCACCCGTCTTTTCTGCACAAGGGAAACCATCAGGCTATTCAATGTCTTGAACATGCCGCACAGCTGCATGTTGAGAACATTCTGAAGTACATACAAGCATCTGTGTAGGAACACCATCTTTGATACTAGGACCTTCCCTGCCATTGACAGTGGCAGTGTGATCCAGAATTGTATGGACTTCATCAGTTCATTGACCAATGGCTCGACACAGAACTGATACTGGTCATCTATAGTATGTCCCACTATAATACCTAGATAGCGGACTGAGGTATTTTACCAATTCTATCTTAGTGTGGGCAAATCGTCCTTGTGGGACCCTACCAGAGCCCGAAGAGGAAATCTTTAAGCCCATATTTAACCTCCCACATGTAATACACACATATTTCTGCCAGGTGGACCTCTATGCACTGGTTAGGCTGCAGTTGCAATTCACTGCAGTGACACTTGGCCTTTCCAATGTATGAAAACACAGTGTTGATATATTTGTAAGTTACTAATAAAGTATGCCTAGTAAGCCCATAGGGCAGGGTGCTAACAAAAACAAATTTGTTTTATAGTCCAGCGAAGGGTTGTTGGTATTCAGAAATGAATGGCGCACAACTTATAGTGGTTGAGTAGTAATGAAATAGTATTGTTGTTTGGTGCTGCTTCTTCAGAGAGAACCCTGTAAACTCTGAAAGCAAAGGGTGAGAAGGCTGACCCTTATGTTTATGTTAAATAAACTGCCCAGTCAAGCGCACACAACTAGTATACTGATTTGAGTAATCAAGGTAAAGTGTTTCAAGGATAAGATCGCACACAAGTGTTCTTTCTATTTCTTTTTTAATTGTTTATGTGATTGGTTCTCCTATTCAAAGGAATCCATAAAGAAAGAAACCAGCCAACACGTGTTTCGTCAATAAGGGCGTTAACCCAATGACTCTTCAGGGCTGGAGGTGATACAAGGAGAGAGGTTGTGGGAATGTTGTCAATTCAAAATTGAAAGAACACATTTGAGGATAAGGAATTTAAAGAAAGAAAAACTTGTGTGTGTGGAAACCATGAGAGGAAAGTGGTGTAAAAGACATGAGCAGTGACTGGCACTTCTATATAGAAAATACCTAAAGTGGGAAATAAACATAATTTGTGAATATTAAGGTGACTTGTGTGTGGAAGAAAACATGAGGTTTTAAATATGAAATGCAAAGAAATGAAAGCGAATAGTAGGAAGCCTGGAAGGGAGAAACACAATGGACCATAATTAGAGGTTCAGAAGAGGACCACGGTTCTGGTGGGCTACCTGTAAATAAGGAAATGAAACAAGCTAACCGATAAACAGGAAGCATGAGAGCGAACATTACATGTGTGATGTGAGGTGATTACCAGTGACATAATCTACCACTCCTAAACATATCAAAAATTATAAATCTATTGGTTAGCCATGCCATCTTATCGAAATTGTCCTGCCGCCTTAGGGAGAAAAAATATATAAACATAAGTGTATATCCCTCTGTATATATACTTAAACATTTAAAATGACAAGGAAAACCTATCTAGGCAAGTGTTCAGCCTGTTCAGGGAGAAAAGAAAGTGTAATGCTCCTGAACAAAAACTTTGGGTAACACTATTTGTTAGCTAACAAAAACAAATTAGCACATACTACACATTATCATTAGTGTGGCCTCACAATGGTTGTGCTCTCTTGGCTGTAAGTATACCCCACAGGAGTCAATAACAATATGTCTTTTTGAGATTTGATGTAAGACGCTCTCTCCTACATTATATCTGTGGATTTTGAGCTTATGTATTGATTATATGTTTGTAATAACTATATTTTATTACGGAGGAGTAATTATGAAATCTGCATCATATTTTTTATATCTTATACTTACAGATTTTTTATTTTATCTTGTAAAGATGTCTGTTGAGGTCTTTGTTTTTGTTTGAATGTTATAGTACAGGTGCTTGAATATTGTCTGTTTAAAACATCTTTTGTTAATGTAACATTTTTGTAAAATAATCTAGCAATTTTATTCTATCTTTATTCTATTTTAAACTATACAGTGTTTTTGGTTGTTTTAAATTATGCTGCCAGTAGAGGTGTTTCCAATAAATCTCTGTTCCTTTTAATTGAGGTATTTATTGTAATAAGAAAGCCTCATTTTAAAAAGGGAGGTATTTCTCTGCGTTATTGGGTGAAAATTCGGATACATTTTTTTGCTGTGCTGATGCTGCTTTATTAAATTCTGTGGTTCACAATCAAAACTAGGCCTGCATGAAATTTTAATTAAGCCAGAGTACTTTCAGTAATTATGCAATTCCCTTGTGATACGGATTTACTGAAAGTACTCACTTATGCCAGTGTGAACTTGCTGAGCACAGGAACAGCTTAGGCCCTAATTACGAGTCTTGCAATCTGGGGCCCTCCAGATTTGCAGGAAGCTGCAGTGGCAGTCCAACCCCCGCTTCACTGGCAGTCCGATCTCCACATTACGAGTTGGGCTGTAGGACTGCCCTGGGACTGCCGCCACGAGGGAACCACAGTGCCCTGGAGGTGGAGTGGAGGCCAGGAGGCTTCAATATGCTTGGTGGGACCGCCACGGTCCTGCCAAGCATGTTACGGGTTTCCTCTCCGCTAGCGTTGTCATGGAGGTTTCTCCTCCATGTACACCGTGGAGAAGAGGCTATGCCTCCTACACTGGTGGAATAACCAGGGGGGCATATGTTATGCCCCCCAGTGTGCATGCACATCAGTACCTGCATTGCATGGACTATCGAGTACGTGCCATTCAGAAACCTTGTGAGGCGTTCCCATTGCAGTGCGTTTTTCAAAGGCACCACCGCCTTTCAAAGAGGCACTGCTCTGAGACTGCCACTCCGCCAGACCACTTTAAAGTTGTAATATTGTGGGCAGGCGACGGAGAGTCTTGGCGGTATGTGGCGATTGTGTACCGCCTGCCCCTGCACCGCAGAAACTCGTAATCAGTCCCTAAGAGATAGAGAGCAGCCTCCGGCTTCTACTGTTTGTGTCCAAGAGCATTTAGTGCTATTTTCCTAGTGCAAAAGGCACCCTGGGTCCATTTTGGAATCAAGGATTCATTTTTCACTATAAAAATAGTGCTAAATACTGGTTTATGCTTCTCACGTATTTAAACATAGTTACAAGTAAGTTTGCAGAAATTATGCAAGAGAGACTTATGCTAGCTACAGCCACTCCTAATCAAGACTGAATGTTATTTTAATTAGAAAGGATTATATGCCTGTTTATGTTTAATTTAAAAGTTTGGCAGTTTGCGTTATTGATGTTATATTTAATTTAGTTTATAGAACTTACTTTTGGACTTGGCTTTATTTTTTGTTGGTTTATTTATTTTCTTCACTTCAGTAGTGTTGCTTTCTTGTTGTTGGTATTTTTGCTGTAAACTGATATATGTTTTTGTGTCCTATTATTAATAGTGATTTAATTTGTTAAGTGTTTTTGTTACTTTGTTTGAAGTTTATTTTCATTGGTTGTTTTATTTGATATTTGAATGTATTCTGTTAGTGTTTATGTTAATGTAACAAATATATTTATTTTAAATTTCTACTTACTAAATGTTAGTACATAAAATGTTTTTTTGAATAAACAAATATTTTTGTAGGTATTGTATTAATTGGTTTATTTGCATACTTTTTAGTTTAATGTTGGTTTAATAATATTTATTTCATTTATGTAATGTTATATTGTATTTATTATTTGAATATATTTTATTTTTTGTTTATCTTAAAGATTTTTTTTAACATTTTATTGTGTTATTTAGTAGATGCTTGTGTTTAGTTGAAGTTATTGTTATAGTTTAGTTGTCGATTTTTACAGTTCCTGTATTTGTTCTCAATGTTTAATGTGTTCACAAAATATATATTTTTTTCAATAATTGGGTAGTTTAGATATTTTTAATTCTGATATTGTTGTCAGCGATATGACTTTATCTATTATTGGAATCTAGGTTGGCCGAATTTTTGTGATCAACATTTTTCTGGTGATATTACTGTATTTCAATATTATTGTTCTTGATAGATATTGTGTCATACAGCTATTTTAATGGCTCTAGAATGTTTTGTGATTCTTTTGGATGCACAAATACTGTGTAAACAAACAATGCACTTGGATGTACTCAGATCCACAGTCAACTCTGAGGCACATATACACCCGAAAAATATGTAGACAACAGACATAGAGGAACATGCAGACACAGGTGAATATTGGATTGATTAAATTGTGCATGGCAGGTGAGTATATATTGGGTAAATAGATGTTTGGGAGGTTGTTGGTGCATTTAACTGCTGCAGATTTGGTAGATCAAGAAGCATCACAGGATGGATGCAGGTTTGAGTGAAAGAATGGATTAGGCTTGGTATGTCTAAATGGGAGAATGCAGGGGGATTGGCCAGCAAGTCGCACCTTTATGAAGGGCCAGCAACTCTGCCCAATAGATTATGTGTTAACCCATGCTTGGCATTTTGGGCCAATCAAAAATTGTGAGGTGGTGAATTAGGCTTGGTATGTCTAAATGGAAAATTTTATTTATTTATTTATTTTATTCATTTAGAAGCTTGTAAAGCGCACGGCTACCTCCGGCGGAGGTGTCCCGATGCTAAGATTACATGAGAGTTCCCAAAGAGAGTAACCAGGATCAAATCCGACTGAGGGAGAGGAAAATACTGAAGACCTAACGTTTAGTGAATAACCAGGTCTTAAGTTTGCGTCGAAAGGCTGGCTCGGATTCAGTGAACCTGAGGTCAAGAGGAAGGCTATTCCTGAGCTTGGCAGCAGTGACGGTGAAAGATCTGCCGCCACTACGAGAAAGCCTAAATCTAGGCACCATCAGAAGACGGAGACTGTTGGATCTCAGGTGTCTAACTGAAGAAGAAATCTTGAGGCGTTTTCTCAGATAGAGCGGGCCAATTCCATGGATTGCACGGAATGTCAGGGTCAAAATTTTAAAATCGATGCGTCGGGATATGGGGAGCCAGTGAAGCTCATCCCGGTAGGCTCTAACCGAGGTGCGGGCAGGGATATTACCAATGAGCCGGGCTGCCGCGTTCTGGACCATTTGCAGGCGGTCAATTAGGTATAGGGGGGCACCTGCATATAGACAATTAGCATAGTCTAGATGGGTGGTGATAAGTGCCTGGACAACTGTTTTGCGAGATGATTGAGGGAGGTAGGGGAAAATCTTCCTAATCATACGTAGTTTGGAAAAACAAGCCCCTACAACTTTGTTGACTTGGGCACTTCCAGACAAAGAGTTGTCAAAGGTAAAGCCAAGATTGCGGGCGGCCTGAACAGGGGTGGGTGGAGGATTCAAAATGGTAGGCCACCAAAGAATTGCAGGGGGAGGAGATTTCTTGCTGAAAAAGAGAACCTCCGTTTTGTCGGTATTGAGGGCAAGGTGATTGTCTGACATCCAAGTGCAGATATTGCCAAGGCAGTTTCTAAAGTTGGAAAAGAGGGAGTCAGAATGGTCTCTAAAAGAAAAAACAAGCTGAGTATCGTCAGCGTAAGAGACCACCCTGACACCCCAGGACTCTACTACCTTGGCAAGAGGAGCCACATAGGCGTTAAACAATAAAGGGCTCAAAGCAGAGTCCTGGGGCACTCCGCACAGGAGGGGTTTGTCCTCAGATACAAATGGGTGCATCGTAACCCTCTGAGACCGACTGGACAGGAAAGATTTAGTCCAGGCCAGCACTGTCCCACCGACCCCTAGCTGTTGTAAACGGGTGGCAAGTATATTATGGGATACAGTATCAAATGCAGCGGATAGGTCGAGGAGGACCAACATGGCCTCCTCGCCCCTATCCACTGATTCCCTGATGATCTCAGAGACTTCTAGCAGCGCCGTCTCAGTGCTGTAGCCGGTTCTAAAGCCGGGAATGCAGGGGGATTGGCCTGCAAGTCGCACCTTTATGAAGGGCCAGCAACTCTGCCCAATAGATTATGTGTTTACCCATGCTTGGCATTTTGGGCTAATCAAAAATTGTGAGGTGGTGAATTAGGCTTGGTATGTCTAAATGGGAGAATGCAGGGGGATTGGCCTGCAAGTCGCACCTTTATGAAGGGCCAGCAACTCTGCCCAATAGATTATGTGTTTACCCATGCTTGGCATTTTGGGCTAATCAAAAATTTTGAGGTGGTGAAAATGAAAGGTAGCGATCATTACTCCTTGAGAACTGGATTATATTTACCAAACAGTAAAAAGAGAGAACGGGCTCTACAGGTTCATGTGGATCACCCTAAACGGTTGACAACCAGGATAACAGAGGAACACATTGAGAAATTAAAACAAACTCAGCTGGCAATCCCAGTAGAAGAAAACCACTCTAGGAATGGAAGTATCTGGGTCGAAACCACCACAAGTAAGCTAGTAGACACCCTAAGGATAACATTTAAATCAATCGAATCAGGGCCCGGAAGCCAGAGAGTTATTAAAAATATGCACGCCTGGTTTAACGATGAATGCCGGGTTACAAAGGCTCAGATCAGGCAAAAGGAAAGAAGGTTAAGGGCTAGGTTTAAAGTGGAACTGTCTGAGTCCCTTCAATCACTTAGGGTAAAATATAAAACATTAATTAAGAATAAAAAAAGACAATCTTCCAGCAGTAATAATAAAGACTGAACCAGAATGGTGGGCATAGTTTTTTGCAAAGATGTTTCAAGTGATTTTGTTGACTGGAATTGTACCAGAAAGTTGGAGGGGTGCAATTATAAGACCAATCCACAAGAAGGGTGATCGAAATCTACCAAAGAACTGCAAGTTAATAAATCTCCTAGATATAAGGGAGAAAGTCTTTGCAAAATCATTTTGGGACTACTTACAGAGTGGGGGGAAGAAAATCAGATTATACCCCCAGAACAGGGGGGGATATAAGGCAGGTCATTCCACAATTGACCACTGTTTTGCTCTCTGGGCCATAGTGCGGAAATCGATCGAACTTGAAAGAATGAATGATTGCATTGGTGATAGTTGGTGGATATATGCATGGGTGTCAGTGGATGATGCATGAGTGTGGATGTGGGTGTGGATGGGGATATGTATACCTGGTGGGAAGAATCAACAGACGAGCAGCTGGGGTGATAAATGTAAGTAGGCGTTTGAGTACATGGGTCTTGAGAGAAAGAAGCAATTGGTAGAAAAAAAAGCATGCATGTAATGCGTTAGTAAATACATAGAAAAAGGAAGACGCCAGACACCATCTGTTATTATTGCTGCCTCACTCCATCCAATTTATAGAGTAGGTGGGGAAAGTTGGTTTCTTTGTAGTCAAGTAGAATTCAGTTGCATTTTCTCTCTTTAGACAAGTATGTATTTTAGTTCAGGTTCAGGTTTTAAAGTCTTTATTTCGATAATAAAATCATAAAAGACATTTTTTTTAAACGTGATGTTCTGAACATACAGATTATTATAAAGAGTTGGTATTACAGCAAACACAATTATAGTTTTAATTACTGTATACAAATTCGAATTTCATGAAATTCATACATATAGAATATAACATTATTTTAAAATTACAATTAAACAGCCTGACAATACAAAGACAACCCTGACCTAAAAATTAAAAAAGATTAAAAAGGTTGGAATTAAAGATGTTGGAATTAAAAAAGAGACAGGATCTTAATCATTTCTGCTTACTTCTCGTTCTGATCACCCATGCCCACCCCAAGAATTTGGCTACGCTCACAACAATCACATCAGAGGTGTTAGTTCTAAGTACCCAAATAGCCTCAGCACACCCTTTGTATTTAAGTCGCTGGCAAAGGGGTTTTATCCATTTACTTTGAGGGGCTTGATAAATCGAACAGGCAAATAGAAGATGACCCACACTCTCCTTGTGTCCCGGGCACCAAGGGCAATATTCACTCACTCCATTAGACCAGTTTTTAGTGAACGAATTCAGGGGCAAGGATCCCACACGAAACTGGTGGTAAAGTTTCTTGTCAAGTGGCCTAGTGATAAGGTCCCAATAGTTCTCTAGGAAGGGATCCAACTTGTGAGTCAGGAACCTTCCTGTTAAACAAGCGGAGCCAGAAGCAGTGACCAAAGCTTGACGAACAGAAGCCCAATAAAGAGCCTTGTACTCCTGTTTTGATGGAAAAATATTAGATCCCGGGGAAACTCACAACTGTTCAAGGCCCATTTCAACCAGGATCTATTTTACTGCACGCAGCCATGGAATACCACCGGACCCCCAAATTCATCTTACTTCTGCAAGCTCATTAGCAAAAAAGCTAAGGTCAGGAGATGTCCAAATCCGTCTCCTAAAAGCCACCAGTCTGTACCTTGCCATTTCGTTTATTGGGTTACAACCCATATCCAGACAAAGTGGTTTAGATGGAGAGGATTGGGGTAGACCTACAAGTTTCCACATGAACTTGCACTGCGTTTTCACCAGGGTAGAGAGGTCCATATGTCCCCAAAGATCTGCCCCATACAAAATTGCGATTTAGAAAAAGGGGTGGTGATGAAAAATTGCAGCGTTAACCTTGGTGGTATAGATCCGAAGTGCAGGTTTAACTCATTTAGTAAGGGACCTTTTTTGCTCTTGTAGGAGACAACCCATGAGACGCGCACATTTTAAATGTAATGTGTCCACCTGCGCTTTCCAACGGAGACGATAGTCCAAGGTTACTCCCAAATAGGTCATAACCTCGACTTGTTCCAAACTCTCTCCATTCATAGACACTGCACTCCTTAGGGGATGACTCTTAGTGAGCACCATAAATTTCGTTTTGCTCACATTAATCTTGAGATCATTGATGCGACAGAACTCCTCAAAGCGGTCCAGTGCTGACTGTAAACCGCTACGGGTCTTAGAGAGGAGTAATGTGTCATCAGCGAAGATGAGCATAGGAAACCTGGTCCCCCCCAGAGTGGGTGCATCAGTGGGGGTATTAGCAAAAAACTTAACCACTTGATCGATGAACAATAGAAAGAGCGTGGGTGCCAGTACGCACCCCTGACGGACGCCCCGTGTTACGGGGAAGCAGTCCGTCACCTGTCCTTGGCCTCCCCACCTAACCCTTGCAAAATTGCCCTCGTGTAATCTGACAATCAGATCTAATAATTCTATCGGCAATCCCAGGTCTCTAAGAACGGACCAAAGTTTGGCCCTTGGCACCAAGTCGAAGGCCGACTTCAGATCGATAAACGCGGCATAGATAGTTCCACCGCCAAGCAGCACCACCTTCCAGTAGATCAGACAAAATCTGAAAACCTGATCGATGGTACTTGTACCAGATCTGAAGCCGGCCTGCATTGGGGACAAAATACCCTCTAGCTCCATCCAGCCCTGAACTCTTGCAAGGACCATCCTTGCTATAACCTTTTGGAATGAGTCTATAAGGCTAATTGGGCGGTAATTCCCTGGGTTCGAGCGGTCACCTTTTTTAAAAATTAGGAGAATCTCAGCCCCCTTCCATGACACGTGGATCCTGGCCCCCTTAGCAATAGTATTTGTGATCCTGGTTATGTAGGGAACCCAAAGTTGGGGATTGTTTTTATATAGATCAGCTGGGATTAGATCCATCCCCGGTGCTTTCCCCCGCTGGGTCAGGCCAAGTGCAATCTCGGTCTCCTGTTCTGTAAAAGTCAGCTCTTCTGTATGGACAAACATAGTTTGTAACCTGGGTAAGCATGTAGTGGATTCTAAATTCGAATCCTTGAATTGACCGGAGTAGAACTCCACCCAGGCTTCTGCGGATACATGGTTAGTGGGTGTTTGGGAGTCGGGGTTTCTGCCCCACTTTACAATTTCCCAGAACTTAATCTGGTTATTGGAAGTGCAATCGTCCAGAAGGTCAGACCAATATTTATCTTCCCACTCTCTTTTTGCTTCCCACTGGATTTTTTTATACTGTGCCCTGGTTTCCTTTATGTCACTCAAAATCCTGGACTTAACTGCTTTCACTAATCTCTGTGGGCTTCCCTACATTGCTTGTTATACCATTTCTGCCGGGAGGCATGCACCTTTAGGGTGCCTTTGGTTGGCGGCAGCGTTAGAAGGCCCTTGAGCTGGACGAAGCATTGTTCATGAAGTTCACAAATATTATCAATATCACCCCTAGTGGTGACAAGGGTCGAAATGTCGTTAGCAGTCCTGGAAACCACATTCATAATGCTATCCAGAATAGTCTCATCCCCCACAATCCTTGTCCATTTAAGCCTTCTTCTATCGTCGGTCAGGATAGTGTCCCCTGTCGAGTGAACAACGGGTGGAATCCTTCCACATGCACCCGGAAGTCTCAGGCTAAGTGACAGAGGATTATGATCGCTTTCAGGTCGTGGTACTACCTCCATATCTATCAGAAGTGGCCAATATTCCATCTTCAACAAGATAAAATCTATACAGCCTTTCCTTAGCCCATTAACAAAGGTGGAATTGCCTCCCTGATCAGAGGCAGTACGGCCATTTGTAGCTCTTAGCCCCCAATTCAGGCACAAGCCCATCCAATGTAGAGCTGCCTCAGTCCCTTTTGTGATTTTATCAACGGACACTTCTGGGATCTTCCAAACCACATCCTCTGCTAACCCCCAATTATCCCCTACAGCATAAAGGGGCTCAAAGGTACAGTTGAGCTCCCCAGCTAGAACAAGTATCTTGTCTCTCCCTATCCCTTCAAGATATGTGTCCACAAAGTCTACAATGCTAGGGCAGCGGCCACCCGGTTGGCCTCGTGCATAGATATTAATGACTATGAGATCCTGGTAGCCGTCCTTGCTTAATTTAATACCCAAGAGGTCTGGGTGATCCGCAAGTATTTCAGTTGGATGGTATCCTATTGCCTGCTTAACCCATGTCACTAGCCCTCCTGATGCCCGGCCCTTGCTGCCCCTTATAGCTGGTTTGTAAAAAATTTAAAACCCGGCCCTATGAATTGGATCCGGTGCCCAGGTTTCTTGAAATAATAAAACATCAAATGTATCAATGTGTTCTAACGAATTCTCGGAATCCATCTGCCCCTTAATCCCTGCCACATTCCAAGAGGCTAATTTGAGTGTTTCCTGTATTGTTGTTATGCTACGTGGCCCACTCCGGTCCACTGCCATGGGTGCAGCTAAGCTCACTTGATGACTCTCCACCCTAGTCGCATCTCGAGCCATTACCACCTTGCTAGTGTCCCCCTGCTCGAACCCCACCCCACCAGCACCTTCTATCACACCCCCTGTGGGTATTTCAGAACTCTCCCCTGAATCCAGCACCTCCATTCTCTCTTTCCCAACAACCCCCTGAGGCATCTCCAAACCAGCTCCGTCTGCCTCGCTCACCCGATTCTCCATAACCTTTTCATTCCCTGCAACCGGGTAGAGTCAATCAATGGCCTCCAGGCCAGAGAGGGGCTCAAAGCGGTTAAACAATAATGGGTACTGCGGGAGGTAGGGTGTTCTATCAACTTGGTGCCTCCTGACTGGCAATCTTGCGGGTAGATGTCTCGGGGGAAACTCACAGAATCTTCTTGGATAAAAATAGCCAAGACCTAAGGTCTGCACATCCCCCAATCTTGCAAACCTTGCTTCCCTACGTAAGAAATCTACCACCAAGGGATCTTTAAAAGATATAATAATACAATCCCCCTCTAAGTCCTTACTGCCGTGACCCACCCATTCAACTCTCGTCACAAACAGAATTTAAGTCGAGGATGATGGGGGAAGGGGGCGATTTTTGTTTAACCAGAATACCACTTTGTTACGAAGGTCCCCATAAGATTCGTTGGCACCCTCTCTAAGTTGTGCTACACCAGTTAAAACTATTGTGTGACGGGTTGCTTCAGGGGGCAGGTCTGTGCGAGGGTGAGCCCGCTTGTTAGGTTTCCCTAAGGGGGTGGTAGAGTTCATGCTCCCTTTAGCTGCCTGCCCTGGGGTAGGCTGAGACTATGTACTAGGAGCACCCTTTGCACGGTCTTGCGGCCGTATCGCCGGTGTTCGTTGGGGATTAGATTTGGAGGTGGCCTTCTTTGGCACCTGCAACAAAGAGCCTACAACCGGAGTACAATCCTTAACCCTAGAGGATCCCCCCGCCACTGAATCTTTATTTGTTTTAGGGTCAGGATAATTTAATGCTAAACCAGTGGTCACGGAGGTTACTGTTTTACCAGTTAATGCAATTTTCTGGCCCTTTGTGTTGATCGTAGAGGAATAAGGATTCCCCATGACATTTTTGGGGCCAGTAAACTTATGTAGTAAACCAGTATTAGTATTTACAATGGACTCAAGTACATCCAATTTAGAGGTCATCAGCCTTGTTCTCTCAAGTACAGGAAGTAAAAGAGTTTTAATCATGGCCTCCATTTTTACCAATAAGCTTTCATCGCTACTAAAACAGGTTGGGCATAGGTCAGAGGAACCAAAGGGGATATGGGAGGGGCGTAATGGATCTATTGGTACCAGGGCAGGACAAAGGGTAGGAAGGGCCTCGGGGTTTGGGGCACTAGTGTGGGCCAGGTCAATAGTCTTTGGTATCTTGTAAGCCCCCCCCCCCCCCCCCCCCTGGTGGCCCAAGCGCCTTTTCCTTTTGCGAGGTGCAATTTTGAACGGGTCCTCGTCACCTGGTGAGTCCGACTCAGAATTGCTGACCAAGAGCACACTTTCATTTTCATTTTAATTTCCCCTGCTATCTTGGGTATCATCCAGATACGAATTGGTTTCCCCCACGGAGGGTGGGATGCCCTCCCCTTCCCCCTCGCGGTGCACAACCACCTCTGCTGTAACCAAATGTAGACTGCTACTCAGGGCTTGTGCAACGGGGCTGGGTAGTATTGCCAACCTACCCAGAGAGGAACGCTTTCCACTAACTAGATCAATAGAGAGCCTTTTCTCGGCCATCGCTATCTCTTTTTCTAAGATCCCAGTAGCTCGAGTAATGAATGCGTCTAATGAACCGGAGACCACCCCCTTAGCAGTCTGAAATTGTACTGTACGTTCCTTACCAGAGCGTAGAGGCATTGCAGTTTTAATTAGTACTATAACAATATCAAAATTATACTAACACCAACAATAATGTTACAAAATTGACCAGGGGGAATGGCCCAACCCAACCTCGCCCGACCACGGACGGCCACAGACGGTCCCACCCTTGTCCCGGACTTCTCCCGGGACGCTCGCAAGCGCTCCCGCGCTGCGGAAGTAGACACCACTATTATAGGTTAGGTGTGACGCACAGGGGGCGGGGCTAACCGGGAGAGCGGGCTAGGTGATCTAAATTGGCCAGGCAGGGACTCCTGGGAGATGTAGTCCCTGCAGAACGCTCGCAGCCCTGAGCAGATGCCCCAACACTCCTCTGTCAGCACAGCAGCTCCACAGATTCCCCGGCGGCTTCCCCTGCGAAGCGGGACCAGCGAAGCGGGTCCGGCGAGCACTGGTGTAGAAGCAGGTCAGCAGCCCAGAACCAGGAATCCAAGAGCAAAGGTCCCAGTAGCACGAAGTCCAATCCAGCAAAGGGTCCCCAGTCCAATCCAGCAAAGGGTGTATTTTAGTTACACTTAGTCATAGGAAGGTAAACACCAGTGTGCTGTACTGAGGAGCAACAACACAGTGAGTCAAACACAGACGCCCTCTAGATGCCGGTTCTAGGATTGCAATTACTTCCACTTTTTTCCCACATTGCCAATGGGCCTTTCGACACCTACAACTGCAGTGCTGTTTAATTAGGCAGCACAAACTCTGCATACCCAACAAAACATATTACAAGACCAAATTAAATCATTCATGTGGGAAAGGACAAGGGTAGACTCACAAATCACCCTACTTTGGGAGGGGAAAGTCGGGAAAAAAAGAACAGGCTTATCACATACTAAGATTTTCAATCTTCAATTTGTTGTGCAGGCTGTTCTGTGCAGCGAACACAAAGTGAATGTGTGCTAGAGGCGCTGAATGTAACGACTGGGAGAGGACACAGACACTAAATAGGGGCTGGGCAGTAGGAAATGGTGAGTGGGCTTCATTTTAGATTTCAGTGCAGTGATTGCTTCTGGGACTAATGCAAAAATCAGTTTATTTAACTGCAACAACCACTGTCTTTATCACCACAACTCTTGCTGCAGCCTCTCTGTGGAGAGCTTAGTCAGTGTTCTAGCCCTCCTTCTGGTTCTGACAGTGTCGGTGTTTCCAAAATTTAAAGAGGTCCTTAAATCATACATTAAGACTACAGTGTTTTTAGATCTCTTTGGAAAGCAGGTTGGTCTTTTTTGAAATACAGTGCTTCCCACACTGTCAGACATAGAAGAAGGATTACACACGAGCTGGGGAAGCGGCAGAGGAAAGCCACTCGGAGAAACTGCAGCAACATAGATTATAGGAAAGCTAGGGCTGTCTGCTGTAGAATTTATTTTACAAGAAATGAATCCTTCATTTCACTGTATTTTTGTGCCTTGGTTATTATGAGAGAATTTTGTAAGATTTGCCCTGCTTTTGGTCTTCCTTTCAGAGTTCATTGACCATGATCCGATTTAAGACCTGCTTACAATGACACACAAAGATGTAGGACTATCACATGGACAGGCTCTTGCTAAGTAGAGTTACTCGCAGGAAAACAGCAGAAAGAAAGAGGATGAATAATAGAAAAGTACTTTTGAAAGAGAAATGCCACACATTAACCCAGCTGTCCCTAGCACTGGAGGGGACTATTTTTTGTCTGTCGTGCACTTTGTAGTCAAGGAAAATGCCATCACCTATTCAGCTGGGCTATTAGCGGAAGAAGACTCGCCCCTTGCTATATGCTGCTGTGGATGGAAGCAAAGTGAGAATGACACTACAACAGCCCAGGGCTGACTCAAAGCCCCTGTATGCATGTATATGGGCGTATTTTGGAAAAACAAAATACCTTGGTTAATGCCAGACCAAAACTAATATGACTCTGATGTGTGGGTGTATTCTTAACTCCTTTTAAATGCAAGTCTTGTAAGTAACAAATGCACATATGCTCATACATACTGTCTATAGGTACTGTTGTTGTTTTTGTTTAATGTTTAGATCATAAATCATAACTGGTTTTGATGTTGTATTTGCCACTGCAGATATCACGTCGTCATAGCATTGTAAATATTAGTTGTTGCAGTCACACACCAGAATGTACTCTATTGTCTGTCTAGTGAAGATGAGTTGGACTGCTGTCATTCAGGCTTCTAACCTGTAGTTCACATTACAAATATAAAATCAGCAGTTGCATGTTAGCCCTACGCCAGAGCAGTGTTCTGGATATGAGACACCATGCACGCTTCTTTAATTAAGGCTGATATAGGTTTTTTAATTAGTAAGACAATATGTGGATGTAGCAGTCGCCTATAGGCAGTTATTGTTGGGACCTAGTTCCCATAGAAAAGCATTTTTTGTTTTCACAATAACTTTGTTGCCAATGAGCAAATCTTCACAACATTTTCAAAACTAGTTTGGCACTCCCTCACCTGCTGTCTGGAAGGTGTCAGGGGGATTATTCAAGTGGGATTTGAGAAAAGGGGGGGGCACCAAAATGCGTTTCCCCATGCATGAATTTGAATTTGAATTTGAAGGGATTTATATAGCGCTCGTACACCTGGCGGTTTCTTGGCGCTAACCTGGCAACTGCTACTCGGCGAGTAGGAGAGGGGGAAAGGAAGCATTCAAGATGGGAAGGCTTGGGTGAAGAGGAAGGTCTTGAGGTCTCTACGAAAGAGGGGGTACTGAGTGCAGGATCTGAGAGAAATTGGGAGAGAGTTCCAAAAGGCTGGGCCCGCTGTAGCAAACTTGGAACCACCCCACTTCTTCCGTTTGAAGCGGGGAACCACAAGAAGGTGGTGGGAGGAGGATCGGAGGTTTCGTGAGGGAGTGTAGGTTTGAATGGCCGAGTTGATGAAAGAGGGGGCAGAACCTGAGCGGGCTTTAAAGATGGTGCAGCCGAGCTTGAATAAGACGCGCTGCCGGACAGGGAGCCAGTGCAGGGAGAAGAGGAGGGGAGTTACATGATGTGATTTAGAGAGGTTAAAAAGCAGCCGAGCGGCCTGGTTTTGAACCAATTGGAGGCGCCTCTTAAGGTAGTCGGGCATGCCATGGTAGAGGGCGTTGCCATAGTCTAGGCGAGATGTTACCATGGCCAGAAGAATTAGTTTGAGCGCATCTGGGGCAAAGAATCGTGAGACTCTGCGGATTGTCCTGAGAGAGAGGAAGGCTGAGGAAACCACAGCAGAGACTTGGGAATGTAGGGAGAGCTGGTTATTGATTTTGAATCCAAGGGTTTTAACTGAAGAGACAGGAGTGGGAGGGGGACCTAATGAAAGGGGCCAGAAAGAGGAGGACCAGGGACTGGAGCAACCACCTGTCAACACCAACTCCGTTTTATCGGGGTTGAGTTTCAGGTGGTTGAAGTTCATCCAGTCCTGGATGAAAGTCATGATGGACTGAACATTGGACATGGACTCAGGGGAAGAGGAAAGGGAGAAAATGAGCTGCAGATCGTCTGCGTAGTTGTACACAGAGACCTCCAGTTGCTGTAAAGCAAAGATAAGGGGGGCGATGTAAAGGTTAAATAAAAGGGGGGATAAAGAGGAACCCTGGGGGACACCGCACTGGATGGGTTGAAATTCCGCAGAGAACTCTCCCAGGCGAACCGCCTGAGTCCGACCGCTCAAGAAAGAGGATAACCATAGTAGGGCTGTTCCTCCGACTCCCGCCGCCTCGACACGTGACAGTAAGATGGTGTGGTCCACCGTGTCGAATGCGGCGGAAAGATCTAAGAGGATCAGGGCCTGATGTTGATTGGTGTCTATTCCTTGTCGGAGGTTATCCAGAACCGATGTTATAACGCACTCAGTTGAGTGGGCTGGGCGGAAGCCGGCCTGTCTTGAGGCCAAAACACCATGACTCTCCACGAACTCACTCAGGGTTTTTACCACGTGTCGTTCCAACACCTTTGCCAGGAAAGGCAAAAGGGATATGGGGCGGTAGTTGACTGGGTCGGAGGGATCCGCTCCAGGTTTTTTTAGGATCGGAACGATCACTGCCGATTTGAGAGCAGGGGTAACAATGCCCTGAGCCAGCGAGCTGTTAAGGAGCATTAAAGGTGGTGAGGGGCTGTAGGTGTAGATTTGCTTTAGAATGTAGGCAGGGCAGGGGTCCAGCGGGGAGCCGGACTTGAGCAACGGAAGAATGGAGAGAAATGAGTCGGTCGAGATGGGGGGGGAAAGAATCCAGATGTGCAGTAGCTGGAGGACGGCGGGGGTCAGTGAAGGCCGGGGATGGAGGAGGAATTTTAATTTTAATTTTGCTGATTTTGTCTAGGAAGAAGTGATTAAGGGAGTCGCATAGTGGTTGAGAAGGTGATGGTTTGAGTGAGGCTCTGTCGGAAAAGGCAAGGTCTTGGATAATAGAGAAGATTTCTCTTGGCTGGGTCTCCGCGAGTTGGATTTTGGAGGAGAAGTAGGTTTTCTTAGTGTCTAGTATGGCTTTCTTATATTGAGTAAGAAGTTCAATATACCGGGTTTTAGCAGTAAGGCAGTAGTTCCGTCTCCATTGTCGTTCAGCTTGGCGAAGAGTGAGTTTTTGGATCTTTAGGTCATCTGAGAACCATCGGTTTGCATCTGTAGGGCGTTTGGTTGCGATGCGTTTTAGAGGAGCGATAGTATCCATTAGGATTTTAGACAGAACTACAGCCCATATTGCTGAATGAATTACTCAAAATTTGGCAGAAAGCTAGATGTTGTATCTGTGCATAATTTTCCCTTGCCCCTTTACCTTTAAGGTTCTGTATATATATCTGATTCTGGCTCATGCCAGCTGTAGGGTGGATTATCATAATATACAGTACTATGCCAAATCACTTTACTGCTGGCTGCAGTAAGGTATTGTGCCATCAAAGATTACAACTTATTTGGACTCTGCTTATCATTTTGGGGATGTAAAACTAGATCTTGATCCAGAAAGAGTGCTTTGTATAATTTGCTGTAAATCTGTTGAGTAGTTTGGGGTAATTCAAGTACAAAAATGTATCTGAATCTAGAGGCGCCAACTGCAATGCTGCATTTGGCTGAGCTCAACCTCAGAAGAAAGTTGCTGCTGTGAATTTATGAATTGGGACTCTGGCCCCAGTGGAGGAAAAATAAGTAGAAAATGATATAAGGGGCCAGGGTCGCAGTACCTTGACCCTATGGCACTAAAGGAGGGATCTGAGAGGGATTCCTCATGGGCAAGAAATTGTGAAAAAAACGTGTTTTACTTCGTGCATGAGGATACGTGGGCCCACTCAATGTGGCACCCCGTGTGAATCTGTGGTGCATCTGCAGATCCAGACCCCAAATAAAACAGCACATACACACACTCACAGAACCACTCAAACATATTCAAACACATCCACAAAACCAATCACAACCACACTCACACATCCATACAGATTACACCCACCCACTCACACACCAATGCAAGTGCTCACACACCACTCAAAGTACCACACAGCCACTTTTACACCCACTTATACACCCACCACACACTCACACACCCACTTTCACACCCACACAACGACTCACATACCCACGCACATGCTCCTACAGCCATTCACACACTCAGAGACCCACAAAGGCACTCATACACCCAGTCGGAGACCCAGAAAACCACTCACCACACCCAGTCACACGCTCATACAGCCACTCATACATCCACTCAGAGACCCACTCACACACCCACTCACAGATCCACATAGGAACTCACACACCCATACAATCAATCACACATCCACTCAAACACCCATACAGCCATTCAGAGGCCCATAAAACCACTCACACACCCACTCTGACAACCATACAGTCACTCACACACTCAGTCAGAGACCCAGAAACCACTAACACATCCATTCACACACTCATACAGCCACTTACACACCCTTCAGATCCAGAGTCCACTCATGTATCCAATCACAGACCCACACCGGAACCTCACACCCACTCACACACCCTTGTACATGCTCATACAGCTAGTGTAACACCCACTCAATTTTTTTTCGGAGTCGCTCACCCAATGCGTACACATCACGGTGGGTGTGCGGATTCTAGTCACCATTTTAGAAAAGTTGTGAAGGGTCTGCGTACGGTGTGCGACGGCTGTGTGTTTTTTAGTTACATCATAACATTTAATATTACGTGATGTGCGGGATTGGTATGGGACCAGTCCGTGACTCCTGTGCCTGCGCATTAGCGACACATGCACATTACGGTACGCAATGCTTGCGCGGTGGCGGCGGGTTCCGCGTCACGTCCTATATGTGCTGGGGCGCAACTCCCTCAAAAAAACGTATGTTCTAAAATTATATGTATGTGTCTTTGATATACATATTAGGGCAATAGATTATCTAAGATATTCATAAAAATAATATATTTGTACTTATAATAAACGTATATTATTTTAAAATATATTTTCACGAAGTCGCGTCGGTTGCGTGCTTCATGCGCGCAGAGTGCGCGACTCCCATGTGACCTCAAAAAAAAGATTTCATTGGATCATAACATTTCCCACTGTAACTATTGAAGGAAGCCACCCATTTTAATCATTCTTGTTGGGAAATCTTTAGAGGGACATCTCTTTTCCTACAAGACCCTTTTTGCTTGGTTGTTTTTAGTGTTTTTCAAAAAATATCAAACAAAATAGCATCTGGACAGCAGCAGCAGCAGGAGGAAGTATCTTCTGAAGAAGAATTCTTGCAGGAGGAACCACGTCCACAGAGGCCGGAATCTGTAGTGTGGAAATTCTTCACATTTTCACCTGGAGAGAAGAAAGTAAATGCGAGAAAGGTGACGTGCAAAATTTGTGGCCAAGTCCTGTCAAGAGGCAGTGAAAATAAATACTCTTGTGGCACTACTTCTATGTACAAGCATCTCCGGACCACACATCCTCTCAATTTTGCTCATGAGGCCAGCTGCTTTGAACCCCTCACCTGCTGTGGCAAGTATGTATGGAGCATCCTCAGAAGCACCTGCAATGGACATTAGGCCAGAATTCGCCTTTCTCAAGCAACACTGCGTGAAGTGTAAGAAACTTATATGCTTTGGTAGCAGTAGGTGGATGAAGTTTGCGCTGCGCAACACAAACATCGTTGTTAATTTTTTTGTTTTTTTTGTTTTTGGAATGATTAGTAATTCCAAAAATTTCCTGTTTTATTCGTTCTTTTTTTTTATGTTCATTGTTTGGAAAAAACACCCCAAAAAATAAAAAATTGTTAAAAAAAATACAAAAGAAAAAAGAAGAAAAAAAAAGTACCTTTCAGAACTACCTTATCTGGTGAAAGAAAGAACTATAATTGCAAGGTAATGTGTGAAAGTTTGATTGAATACATGTATACTGCATGATTGACTGAAAGAATGCATTAGTAGTGTATGGTGAATTTATAGGTGAAGATTTATGAGGAAGTACTGCAGCGTGACACTGCAAGCTCTTTAGCTGCACTGCACTGTGGCATTTCTGAAGCCCAGGGATATAAAATATATACATGAATATGTTGCAACTCTGTGCTTCCCTCTGCACTGCTGCACAAACTGCAGCCATGCGGTGACACAGGAACCCTTGCACCATGTAGCAAGGATGTCTGTGAAGTGCAGAGATTGTTTTTGTGCAGGAAGGGAGACCTACCTGCACAAAAACAATCAGTGAACGCATTTTCCTCTTTCAATGTATGCTGTGGAATGCAGCATGCATTGAAAGAGGAAAAAATGAGGAGAAATGGAAACAATTCCCCTCATTACACCTTGCTACACCAACTCTAGGATGGCGCAGCATTAACACACATCTCCAGATTTACAATTTCTCATAAATCTGGAGATGTGTCTTGTTCTATGGGTGTTGTGTGGGAGAACCCACAGCAACACCTATGAAACGCCCCTTCAACACAAAGTTCTGTGTATGAAGGGGTCGTAGTTACAAGATAAGGAAAAACCACGCAGGGTGGCTTTTCCTCTCATTGTAAATATGAAGGAGTGCCTGGCGCCATCACTACGTTACAAAAAGTGATGTACTGGTGGCGCAGGGTGCTAGTAAATCTGCCCCCTACATGTTTAGGTATTGGTAGACTGATACAATAAGAACATAGTGCTGGATGGGTAATTGAAGAATTGTATGAGACTGACAGGAGGTATCCTACGCTGCATGGGTTCAGTATTTAATGGAGTGGACCAATAATATGTATCTGCTTGGAGATTTGTAGGAATTATGCACAGAATATTTTATGTGTACTTGTATTGGTGCCTAGGTCATTTTATAAGAATACCACTAGTAACTGGTATGATGACAGTGCTGCAAACAGAGTGAACTCGTATTGTTGGAGTGATAGGATAAGTAGAAATTGGTAGATAAGTGATCAAAGAAGTGCATGGGACAGACCGGACTATTCCTACACTGCATGAGTACTAACTGGGTATTTAGAAGAGTGTATCAATAGTATGTAGCTAGTGAGAGGTTTGCTTGGATAGTGCACAAAATATTATAGCTGTCCTTGTGTTGGTAGCTGGGCCATTCCATAAGTTCATGACTAGTAACTAGAATAATTACAGTATTACAAACAGAGTGTATAGTGAATTTATAAATGCGTAGGTTATGGTGGAGTAATAGGATAAGTAGCTAGTGCTGGATGGGTGATTGGAGAACTGCATGGGACAGACAGGAGGATTCCTACACTGCATAGTTACTAACTGGGTATTTAGAATAGGGTATCAATAGTTTGTAGCTGATTAGAGGTGTGCATGCATAGTGTACAAAATATTGTACCTGCACTTGTGTTAGTGACTACGCCATTCCTTAAGTATACGACTAATAACTGGAGTAATTTCAGTGTTGCAAAGAAAGTGCATGCTGAATTTATAAGTGCTTATGTATTGGTGGAGTGATAGGATACGTAGATAGTGCTGGATGGATGAATGGAGAAGTGCATGGGACAGACAGTAGGATTCCTAGACTGCATCGGTAATAACTGAGTATTTAAAAGACTGTATCAGTGCTATATAGCTGTTTAGAGGTCTGCATGCATAGTGGATAGAATATTGTAGACATACTAGTATTGGTGTGTTTATGGTTTCGAGAATGGTAGTCTGTATTTTAGGGTGTGAGTAGATGCATCAGATGATCACGTGGATGATGTTATCAGTGATGTCATTTGAGATGTCATCAGTGATGTCATTGACCATGTCATGAGTGATGTAATATGTGACGTCATCAGCAGTGCATTGCAGGGGAGCGAGTTCTAGTTAGCACAACTAACTATAATGGCCGAAGTTCTCTTGTTTTGTACGAGTGAAATTTCCAACTAACTATGTTATGTCCATGAACCCTGTGTTTTTTTTCAGTGAATTTCTGAGGTTTTTTAAATGCTAATGTCTAACTATAATGCCCCTGAAACAGGTTATAGTATGGAAGTACTTAATCTGCAAAGGACCTGATCCACGCGTTTCGGCTCGTTCGAAGCTTGATACCGATACAAGACGTCATTGTAGCATCCTTATTTAAATGTACAAATGCCTCCAGTTGCCAACATTAACAGAGGACTGCATATTAATTTAATCCAAGAAGCTGGTGGCCATATTGGCCTGGTCACGATGTGAAAATTTAGGAATTGATACAATAAAGAAAAGAAAACAAGTGCTAATATGCACAAAATGTCATTTCAGCATATCTTGCCCCGTGACCGCCATACCTGTATGTTCGTCAACGTGACTTATTCATAATAAACCTACTTAGGATTGCAAACATCAACATCAACAATGGGCTACACATTACTCTAAAGTGAAAGTCTATTGGCCATATTAATCTGACCATGTTGCGTATTATAATGGTTCTTAACAAAAGAAAAGAAAAAAAAGGGGTCTTAATATACACACACTATCCCTAAATAAAGTTCTAGCGAATATAGTTCCATTCTATTCACAGCTCATTTGAGATGTCATGAATGATGTAATGAGTGATGTAACTGACCATGTCATGAATGATGTATTGTCTGAGATCATTAGCAGTACATTGCGGGGACATAAGTTATAGTTTGCTCAGGTTACTATAACTGCTGAATTTCACTGGTTGTGTATGAGTGAAATCTGAGTCTAAATATACCCTCCTTGTAATCTTTGTTTTTTTCAGCAATGTGCTAGTTTGTATTTACGTTTAGTAAGATGCATATCACAATGGATGGTGGGGGATTGGTAGCAGGGCCTGCATTGTGCTGCCCCACCCAAGCTTGCTGCTCCTGCCTTCCCTCCTCCTAGCCATCCGATGTCCAAGTTCGTGTACCTGCTCCCTTATTACAGCCCTGTGTGGCCGTTGTTCTGCCACTGGCCTTCCCGCCTTCTCTGAAGAGTTAGCTTAGTGCCCCATCCACCTCCTCCCTATCCTCTATTGTCTGAATCCATGGACTAGCCTCCTTTGTCCTGCCATGCATGGTCTGATGTGCTGCCAATGCCCTCCATTTAGCATGATGTTCCAGTCCACTCCCCCTGCCCTCCTTTGCCCAATTCTATCCCCATCAATGACCTCCTGCTTAGTCTCTGTGCTTAGCTTGCTGCCCCTATTCTCCTTCCCCCTGCCCTTCGATTTCTGCTCCATCATTTTTGCCCACCATCTTCCATGGTCCTGCCACTTCTATCTACTCTGTGTTTGTTTTCTGTTGAGTTGCTACTCCCCTCCCTCCTGCCTAGCATTGTCAGATGACTGTAACCTGTCCCTGCCACCTCGACCCTGTCTGTCCACATTCCATGCCCCTATCCACTACCTTCTGTACTCCATGGTCCATTTTACTGCCACACCCTTCTGCCCTCCCTGGTCTATTATGCTGCAACTGCTCCTCCTGCCTTCCCCGCGTGGTCTGTTGTGAGGCCCCTTCCCCTAAACTCTTTTGTCTGTGCCCAGGTCCTGACCCTCCCATCTATCCTCCATGGTCATTTGTGCATGCTCCTTCTTTCCCATCATAGCCATTGTGCTGCCACTAACCCTCCCGCTTGCCATGCATAGTCTTCTGTGTTACACGGCCCCTCCCACCTTCCCTGTGTGGTCATCTAGCTGCCCCTGACCCCCTCCCACCTTCCCTCCATGGTCTGTGTGTATGCCATTATTGTCTCACTGTTGCTCACTATGGTGTGTCTTGCTTCTAGTGCCCATCTTGCCTGACCTCCATGGTCATCTTGCTGCTCCTGCCCTGCCCCCTTTCCCCCAGCTGTCTGTTTCCATGTGCGGACCCCTATTCCCTCCCTCCTGGCTTGTCTGTTCCATTGTAATGCCCCTGATCCGTCCCTCCTGCCTTTTATGGTCCGTTATGCTGCAGCTTTCTTTCATGTCTGTCCATTATGGTCAGCTAGCTACCATTGCCTCTTTCCCCTCTGTTCTTTGTTGTCCATGTGCATGGTCCAGTTCCCTTCCTATTGCTTTCTATGGATTGTTGTGCTGCACTCCCGTCCCGCATGCCCTGTGTGGTGTATTGTGCTGCTGCAAACCCTGATGCCTGCCCTGTCAGTTTGGTGCACCTCTCCATGTTCCTCCTGTCCTCTGTTATCCGAGTCCATGTCCCTACCCCAATTACTCCTGCCTTCCATGATCCAATGTACCAAGTCAGGTCAAGTTTAGTTTATTATGTTTTGGCTCTCAACTGAGGGCCACATAAAACACATACAATTATACAATAATAGTGACAAATGAAAACATAGGTTACAGAGTTAAGAAACCACAGCTTATTCACTGGTTGAGCAGTCATCTAACACTTCTCCATGAAACATTTAATACATTTCTAAAACCCCCCTGAAGAAGTTAAAAATTCTAAAACAGAACATTTCATTTGGCGGACAGTAAAGTGCATGGAAAAAAGTTGTAACATTTAAAATTCCCAGTTGTAAACAAATTGGTTTTAGCCACTTAGAACGCAAGGGGCGCAATGCCGGACAAATGAACAAGACATGATTACGATCCTGTATGGCATTACTACAAAGGTTGCATATCGGGGATACGCCATACCATTTCGCAATGAGGTAATTAAGGGGGAGCAGATCATGTCTAAGAAGGAACCACAATCTACGGACTCTGTGGGGAATATTCCAGGTAAGATATTGTTGGGCAAGTTTTGGTGTATATGTACTTAACAGTAATTGCCTTTCTTTATTCCCTTGTTTAGCGATCATATCCATCTTAAAACTGAGCTCCCATGAAGCGCATTTTAATTTAGACTTTAGTTCAGCAGGAGTAAGTGAAAACAATGAGCTTTCATCCAGTTCTAACAAAACTACAGCTTTTCTAAAGTTCTTAACCAGCATGGAGAACTCATTAAAGTGGCCCAGAAGTTCTTTTTTGATAGCTTCCCGTAAGGTATCCTGGTTACTTCTCGCTAAACAGGCCACCCACCTTACAAGGGCAATCAGCCCCTGTACCCAACAACTTCGAAGTCCAAATTCTAGTCTGCATGCGGAGACTGAACAAGCTGTATTTAGAGAGGAAATTCTTCTTAGTATCTTTCCTTCTATTTTTTGCAGGAATCCCCAATAATTTAGCTCCACTAGTTCTAATCCATAAAGTAATGTGGCGGGGATCTTTGCTCTAAATACCTCTAGAAATGGTGTAAAGTGTCTCTTCCCTGTAGCATTATACAGGGAACTTAACCCCATACCATGAGCCAATGCTTTATGTGCATTGTGTTCAATGTGTGGTTTCTCACTTAAATTAGCTGAAATAATTTTGCCCAAAAACGTATAAGTTTTAACCACCTCGAGCTTTTGTCTTCCTATGGCCCAACAATAGTTTACAGATCTACATTTTTTCTTTCCAAAAATGCACATTATTTTACTTTTAGAGACGTTAATCTTCATATAATGTGCTTCTGCAAATTGATTCAATGCCTGCAGACGGTTGGACAAGCCCTTTGGTGTTAGATCTAGGACAAGAATATCGTCTGCATACATTAAAACCGATACCGCAATTTTTTCTCCAATTTTTGGGGCTTGCCCCTCACAAGCAGAAATAAACTTAGGAAGGTCTGCCGTATATAAAGAGAATAATGTAGGGGCCAATATACACCCTTGTTTCAAACCATTTGGGGAAGGTATGGATTGGGAGAGTCCTCTCTCTCCACCATATAACACCTTGCACCATGTGTTCGAGTGAAGGGCCTTCACAAGCTCAAGAAGCTGTATTGGCATACCTAAAGCTACAAGCTTTCTCCACAGCGTTGGACGATCTACTTTGTCGAACGCTGTGGAGAAGTCTATAAATGCCACGTAAATTCCACCACCTCGAACACGTACATATTTATCGGTAATCACCTGCAGTGCTGTCAAATTATCTAATGTTCCATGATCTTTACGAAATCCGGTTTGTTCCAAAGGTAGAATACAATTAAGTTCTATCCAATCATTAATCAAAGTTAAAAGATATTTAGCGAACACTTTTCCTATTGCATCCAATAAAGCTATTAGATGGTAGTTTGCTGGATTCTCCCGTCCTCCCTTTTTAAATAGGGGAATTAATATACTTCCTCTCCATGAATCAGGGACAGATCTTGAAAGGAGACATGCATGAAATATTGGAAGAAGGATCTTACTCCAGGAGGTGACATCTTGTTTCAATAGGGACATGGGTAGTTCATCAGGACCCAAGGTACCATACTTGATAACATTTTGAACTTGGTACGAGGAAGATTTGGAGAAACAAATCTGGGATATTGATTTTCCCCCTTGACTTAAAATGAAAAAGAGTAGATTGTAGACAGGAGACTGATCAAATAAAGCCCATTTGGGCGTAATAAACATTGGGTGTTCCCTGTCTGAATCTGATCTGTTAGCATGTATGGTTATACTACCACTGCCTCTTCCTTTTGCCCACAATGGTTTATTATATTGCCACAGCCTCTCTTGCCAGTCCTGTATTATTGGTCTGTTGCACCTGCCCCCCTTTCCACTGCCCTCCATTGTCTGTTGTGCTGCCACTGCCCTTCTTTACCTGCCCAGTGTGGTCAAATTGTTGCCTCTGCACCCTGCTACCTGCCTTCAATTTTCAGAGTCCGTGACTCTGGACTCTGCCTCTCAACAGTATCCTAATGAACAACTAGATTGCTCACATACTATATTTATTTACAAAAATGTGTGGAAGCCTGACTCCATCTTGATGTAATCAAAACTATAATACAGAGAGCATTTCCTTTAGAAAATACATATATGAGAGGGTCTTATTTGCATCAAAATTATGGTTAGTGCTCTAAAAAACTAAAATGAGGACAAATTTTCTGAGTTTTCAAATAGCGTCAAAGCACTTTTAAATTATTTGTTATCTTGTTTTTTTATCCAGTTGACCACTTGATTAAATGTTGCACTTAGGGGCGAGGATGTGGTGTTACTTCCAGAGCTGCAGATTTTGAAACTAGGGAACCAGGTTGGAGTTTCTGCTTCAGCTCGACATTCTGTAATTCTGGTCAATCACTTACTCTCCCCATGTCTACAACCAAAATGAATTTGTTCATGTGTGATGTAACCAATGCTCACTTAAAGCCCTCCAATACCTGACATTTCTGCACTATACAATACTGCAAAACACAACAAAATAAAAAGTGTTTTGCACACTACTGCCATTGGGCTACATGTGGGCTACATCTGGGTGATATTTGTGCTACATTTGGGCTCTTTTTTCTCTGGTGGCCAACTTGGGGGATACATTTATTATGAAGTATCCTAATTTCATCATTTACTGCAGTCTCCTCAGTAGGAAATACTTTCAGTTTGTTACTTTGATTACATCAAGAAGGTATTCAGATATGTCACACATTTGCCATCAATTCTGAATGTTAGCAATCTAGTTGCTCATTAGAGCACTGTAGTAAAGCTACTGCTCACCACGGAAGTCTGCTGCTGGTAGTAAAAGTGTATTTTTCAGTCTGCATGTCAGAATTGTTTAATGAAATAGAAGAGGATTTGACAAGTCACTCAAAATGTGCCCTAATATTTCTTTCTTCAGGACTAATCATAATTTCTATGGCAAAATGAACCCCCTCATTGTGTTCCTTTTTAAATTAAATGTTTTAAGTGTTACCACTTTATTCTAATCAAGTTGGCTTCAGGTGTGCCCTACTTTTGTCATAAGTAAGACTGTTACCGCTCTAGTTGTTCTTTAGAACACTCTGGGACATTCTGTCATTGGGCTACACTAGGTGTACATCTGGATGATATTTGTGCTAAATGTGGGCTCTTTTGTCCCTGGTGGCCATCTTGGGAGACTTATTTGTTATGAAGTTTTCCAAATTTCCTCATTTACTGCAGTCTCCTCAGTAGGAAATACTTTCAGTTTTTTACTTTGGTTCCAACAAGAAGGCATTCAGATGTGTCACACATTTGCCATAAATTCTGTATGTTAGCACTATAGTTGCTCATTAGATCACTGTGGTAACGCTAGTGCTCACCAGGGAAGTCTGCTGCTAGTATTCATAGTGCATGTTTCAGTCTGCTGTGGTAAATAAAAAGCTAGTTATTTACGCCGTGTCGGAATTTCTATAATTACCCAAGAAAATGGTAATGCATAAAAATGAGGAGCAGAGTCCGTGGTCTTCGAGTTGAAAGGGTTTTATTCCAGAACTCGAGTTAAGGGAGAGCTCCTTCACCAAGCGGGTTCAGGAGTAGTCTACTTTACTTGAAACAGATCAGCATTTTTATACAATACGAGTACAATCGAAAAGAAGGAGTTTCCCTCAGACTTGATTCAATCAAAGATATGGCATACTTGTTCTCGTTTGAAGAATAACCTGAATAGCATATAAACAACATATTGCATCGTGGTGATTGTGGGGCAAGTTACAGAGTTGCTGGTATCTGAGGACAGAGAATCGAGGCATTGTTACAGGGTCATTGCTGTCGGAAAGGCAAAGAGGACGAGGCATTGTGCGTTCTTTACTTCGTACACAAGGGTGGTGATGTTTCACAATGGTATGTGTGTGCAGCGGGGAAGAAGGAGAATGGGCTGTAGTAAACTATTCTTCTTCGTGGCTGTCTCATGTGTGTGATTAGGTTTTCCCTTGGTTGTTAACCCAACCCGTGGCTGTCCTCGCAAACTAGGAAATCATTGACGAGCGAGAGCTGCTCGTTCAGTGACAGAGTCAGGGAAGGGGTTTTCGAGTCAGCCATCTGACTGACTTTGTTCTTGTCTAAGGGAAAATATCGAACGGGACGGAAACCCGCAGGTTACATGATAGCTGGACATTATTCTTGGCATGTGTCAGTTTTATGAAAAAGAGAGCAGGCAAGAGGGGGTACAACGGGGTTTGTGCTTGACATAGGAGGATCGGCTTGCCTGGTCGATGTCAGGGTGGATAGGGTGCATGATGGGACACCAGAGAAAAAGGGAGCTTTTTAGTCAAATTCCACATTCCCTCCTTGTCCCATAGAAACCCTATTACAGAAATTCTTAGTCAATTTCTATATTCATCAGATCGTATACTTGCTCCTGTAGCATGATCATTTCATTTTTCTTTCCTTTATTTCGTGGACGAGGAGTACAGGAAGTGGCACACAGTCCACAAAGGGCGGGCCACACTGGACACAGAGGCAACATGTGAAGATAGTGGCCAAAACGAGGCCCAGGACTATTAGTGCCTTCCACCCCCAGGTGGACAGGAGGTCCCAAAACCAGCCGGTCAGGGACCATGTGCCCATATCCAATTTGTCGGATAGAACATGGAGGCGGAAGATAGCAGAATAGACTGAGGGGGCGTTGTCGGGAATAAATACACAACAACTGGACCCTATTACCTTACACACACCACCACGGTCGGCTAACAGGACATCTAAAACTATACGGTGCTGTAGTGTCATGAGTCTATCTGCAGCAACCTCAGCTGTAATGTTATTTAAGGCCCCAGTTGTTTCGTCTATGGCGGCCTGAACTACACGGGTTAGTTGCCGGATGTGGCGACTATTTGCCATAGGTCCCCAGAAAGGGAGAAAACCTTTAAAGAAGTCTCCTACTTCTTGTCCCGTAGTATCTTCTGCATCTATGACCCCCCTTCGTTGTCTTCTAACTTGGGTCAGAGGGTCAATCAGGTGGTAATTGGCGGGGGCTGTGTAAGTCGGTGGTAATAGGAATGCGATGTAGCACTTTCCAGACCAGCCTTGGGGCAACCAGGTGCGCGCATGGGGTCCACAAATGAAATAGGTCTTTGGGGCAGTTACTATGGTCGGAAAATCGGGAGCGGGCAGTGTGTATGTCCTATCACACTCGCTGTTCCCCATTACTTCCCCTTTTCCCTTCCCCCTTAGGCAAAACCGGCCCTTTTGCGGTACTACCCAACCTCCTTTATCTGTCCGTCTTTGGTCGACGGAAAACATTTCCCTGAAGGAAGCAATGTCATGGAACTGGGAGTAACTGATATTTTCGTGATCTTCGGCCCTTCCCCAGGTGACAGTGAGATCCACCATTTTAGAAACAGCCTTTACTATTTTGGTCTTTACCTCGTTCCAATTACTTTCGTTTTTCAATTTGGTCGGGGGAATGTTTCTGACGGAAGCAGAGAATATCATGGCTAAGGCATAGGCAGATCCTGAATAACCGAACGGGAGGGAGAAAAAGGGCATTCCCTTATGCACGGAATGTGGCATCAAGCCACAAACCCAACAGTTGGTCTTGTTGACTATGTGCTGGTGTTTATGGAGGGTGGAAATGAATGTATTATTTATAAATTCCTTTCTTCTGTCCTCGGGGTGTGGGGGAAGATCTACATGGGAATGCATAGTAGTATTCTGTGGTGTTGTTGTGTCATGCCTGGAATCAGGAACACTGCTGTGTTCCGGATTCCATGGGATGACAGTTACGACCCAGGTTTCTGATATGGACTGACTTTATTTGCTCGACAATAAATCACCTTTAAACTGCATGCCTGACTCTGGAATCAACTTCATTACACTGGCGATGATTGGGCAAGAACCTTTAAACAAACCTGGAGTCCCTACCTGCATCGTTGCTTCTCGTCAGATGCGGAGGATCACGAACTGTCAAGAAGAGCTGTCGGAGTTGTCTGCGGAGCGTCACGGTCTGTGGCAGGATCAAGAAGGTGAAACCGCCACAGTTTTATGCCTTTGTATGACGAATATTTATCATTTTGGGCACTTTCATGATTTGAATCCTGGTGATTAAAACTACGCGAGTCTAGTAACTCGAGCCGGTGCGCATGCGCGTGAGGTCACGACGTCTTTTCACGCATTTTGACGCACGGCGGCCATCTTTTGGGACCAAATTCAATGAAAAGCAATGACAATGTGCTAACTTCGCGTATTAGCCTCATTGATCGTCTAAAAAATTTGATTTTGGCATTAACTCTTGAATTTCGCATTAACTCTGCGAGAAAGTTTAATTTTGCTTTACAATTTATATAAAAAAAAAAAGAAAATATATAAAGCAAAACAAACCTGATCTATAAGGAACACTACATTTTACCTATCAAATTGTTTTAGGTTTTTGCTTTATTAAAATGGAAAGCTTTTCAGCTCCACCACCATTTCTACCAAACCCAGGTGAACCTATCCTTGAATGGAAAAGATGGAAAGAAGGTTTTTATGCTTACATTGAAGCTATTGGTGGAGATGACTACACCGATAAACGGAAACTTGCCATCTTAAAACACTGTCTAGGTGCTGAAGGAAGACATGTCTTAAGTCATTTACCTTTGTCTGCAGGTAGTGTAACATCTTCTGAAGAAGCGATTGATGTTTTCGAGGAAGCACAAACAGTTGGATAAACAATATATTAAGAAAGTCAACGTTGTGGTTGCCCGTCATAAATTTTTAAGTAGGGGTCAATTACCAAGTGAATCTGTTGACTCATTTATGAATGACTTAAGAGTTTTGGCATCTAAGTGCAATTATTCAACCTTTCATGATCAAATGTTGCGTGATCAAATGGTCCACAAAATTGCTGATATCAAGCTTCAAGGAAAAC
The DNA here is from genome assembly GCF_964263255.1 of Lissotriton vulgaris. Taxonomy (NCBI): domain Eukaryota; kingdom Metazoa; phylum Chordata; class Amphibia; order Caudata; family Salamandridae; genus Lissotriton; species Lissotriton vulgaris. Next base: position 189,450,958 of record NC_141688.1, on the reverse strand, counting down.
TTTTAGACACTGAGGATCTGACTTTAGACAAAGCGTTAGATATTGCACATCGTTTTGAAAACATGAAACTTGGTGTGAAGGAACTTGCAGAAAAAAGTATTGCTGAAGTCAATATTGTAAAGAAATCTAACTTTGAGGAAAGATCTTCCTTTAGAAACAGAAACCAACAATTCCAAGAGAGGAGAGAATTTGCATGTTTTAAATGTGGTAGTCCGGATCACCTAGCAAATGATAGAAAGTGTCCGGCAATTGGTCAAGTGTGCAGATATTGCAAATTGAAGGGTCATCTTAGCAAAATGTGTAAGAATAAGAACAAGTTTAAAAGTAAGGGTTTTAATCAAAAAAGAAGTTCAGATGAGCATGTCAATGAAATTGATGACGATTACTTAGAAGAAGAATTTCTTTTTGCAGTGTACGAAGTCAATGCATGTGATAAAGAGTCTCCCTACTGCACTGTAAATGTTGGAGGGAAGGATATCAATGTTATGGCAGATTCTGGGGCAAAACGTACTCTCATTGGTGAAGAATGGGTAAAAGAGTTTCCGGGTTTAAAATTATCTCCTCCAGACATAAAGTTGCTTGGGTATGGGAGGAAACCCATTGATATTCTTGGGTTTTTTACGACATCCCTAAGTTTCAAAGGTAAAACTATTAATTCCAAGGTTTATGTGGCTAAAGATGGCTCTTGTTTATTGGGATGGCCTCAACAGAGGGACTTAATGATAAATTTGGATCCCAATCATCCTGAACAAGTGCTTGGGTATTCTGATCTGGTCATGAGTGTAGAGTCTGATCTCGGCTCTGAATGTGAAAAGAAATTTCCTTCTGTTTTTTCTACGTCCGCATTAGGTCTTTTGAAAAACTTTGAACACAAAATCATTCTTAGAGAAGATGCTGTACCAAAAGTCCATAAAGTTAGGAATGTCCCTTTACATTTAAGAGATGCTGTAAAATCTGAACTCAAAAGGTTATGTGATTTAGATGTCATTGAGGAGATAGAATCTTCTGTTTGGTTATCCCCAGTCGTTATCGCTCACAAGCCCAACTGCAAAGTGAGACTTTGTGTGGATTTAAGAGATTTAAACGGGAACGTATTGGTGGATAGACATCCGCTCCCTAATATTAATGAAATGCTCACTAAATTGAAGGGGGCATCCATTTTTTCTACTTTAGACCTGTCTAATGCTTATCACCAGGTAGCGTTACACAAGGATAGTAAGCATTTGACATCTTTCATCACTTCAGAGGGTGCTTTCAGGTACTAAAGGATGCCTTTTGGTCTAATATCAGCATCTTCTGTCTTTCAAAGGGTGATGCACAACCTTTTTAAGGATTTTGATAATGTCTTGTACTTCCAAGACGACATTTTGATCTTTGCATCTAATCCATCTGATCATTCTGAAATTTTGTATAAAGTATTATGTGTGTTGCAAGATAGTGGTCTAACACTGACAAAGGAAAAATTTAAATTTGGTGTATCTTCCGTTGACTATTTGGGACATACTATTAGTAAGGAAGGCATTTCCCCGAAAATGAATTTAGTCAAGGCCATAGAATTAGCTCCAGACCCTGTGAACAAAGATCAGCTCAGATCTTTCTTGGGGCTTGCCGAATACTATTCCAAATTCATTCCCCTGTTCTCTGATAAGACTGTGAGCATGAGGAACTTGATGAAAAAAAAATGTTCAATTTCTTTGGGATGAAAATTGCAAAAAAGAGTTCTTGTTGTTGAAACAAAACATCGCATCTGCACCTGCTTTAGCAACGTTTAATACTGCACATCACTGATGCAAGTAATGTAGGTGTTGGTGCGGTTTTAATGCAGCGTCAAAAGGGTCAATTGGTAACAATTGGATTCGCATCTAGACCTTTAAGGGATGCTGAGTGCAAATATTCTACTTTAGAAAAGGAAGCTCTTGCTTGCTGGTGGGGCATAGAATATTTCCGCAAGTATGTGTACGGTACTGTTTTCAAGCTCTGGTCTGACCATCGTCCTTTAGTGGATTTATTTACTATGAAAGGTTGTGGAAAAGCGACTTCAAGGATTGCTAGATGGCAATACAAGCTTCAGGATTTTCATTTTAAAGTGGAGTATATCCCTGGTATTAGGAATGTGTTAGCTGACTGTTTGTCTAGATTGCCCATTCCTGATGACAATGTTGTTGAAGAAGATAAGGATGATGATAATGTTGTGTCAATTTGTGAAATCTCCAAAGGTTGTATTGATGAGGATGCATGGAAATTGGCGTGTGGTAGTGATTCTGTTCTTGGTGATATTTGTAATTTTGTAAAAACCCAGTGGCCACGCAAAGAGTTGTTGTCTGATGAGTTTCTTCCTTTCTTTCATGTTGCTCAGGAGTTGTCGGTTGTTGAAGGAGTTTTGTTTAGGGGTCTGCAATTAGTGGTCCCTCGTGAATTACAACCTAAGATTTTAGAAATGGCTCACGAAGGACATCCTGGAATGACATCTATGAAAAGAAGGATTAGAAGTGAATTCTGGTGGCCAGCAATGGATAAGTGCATAGAACGGCATGTCAGAGACTGTTTGGATTGCTGTTTGAGTGATTAGTCTCAAAAGCATATTCCATATGAACGGTTTCCCATTTCCAGACCTTCACAGGTTTGGGAAAGTGTATCATTGGATATTGCTGGTCCTTTGTCATTTAACAAGAGTGTGATGTATGCTATAATTTTGATAGATCAGTTGTCTCAATGGCCTGAGGTAAAAATGGTTTCTAACATAACATCTAGTGTGGTGATCAAGTTTTTGAATGAAGTGTTTGAAAGGGAGAGTTTTCCAGAATCTATTACAACTGACAATGGTGTGCAATTTGTATCCCTGGAGATGAGGGAGTTTTTGGAGCGTCATGGTATCAAACATAAACGTGTGTCAGTTTATTATCCCAAAAGTAATGGCATCGTTGAGAGGTGGATCAGGGTGTTTAAGGAAGGCCTTCAACTTGCCTTGCAGAATGCTAGAGATTGTAAACAAACCATTAGTGAAGTCCTGTGGTGTTACAGAAACACACCTAGGAGTATGGGTGATCTGTCTCCTTTTGAGAAGATGAGAGGGAGGAGGAGTGGCTCCAACATGACTCAACCTTGGATGAGAATGCTTGGTACTAGTAGGGCTGTTGAGGTTGATCGTGCTCCATGTAGTGGTTCTTCCCAGTTCTGTGTCAATGATTGGGTCCGTGTCAAGAAGTGTAGAAATGTCAAGTCTGGTGAGTCACGGTATTCTAGTCCTTTGATGGTCACGCGTGTTGGAAGACAAGTTGAACTTTCAGATGGTAACGTGTGGAATTTGTCTAAGGTGGTTAAGGTTCCTAGGTGGTTGTGGCCCAAGGATGTGTCACCAGAGTCTAGAGTTCCATTCGGCTTGAGGTCTTGCAATGGTGCTAGCAATTGGAGGAAATTCTCTGGTTCTACAACCCTTCACAGTTTCCCTGAAAATAAGTCTTCCTGTTTTTCTGATGACAATGTGCCTGTCCAACGAGCACAGAGGAAATGTCATGTTCCTATGTGGTCTAAAGACTATCATCTTTATAGGTGATTTAATTTGTGTATTATGTAATTTGTTCTCCAGGTATTCATACTCATGTCTTTTCTTTTCAGAATTCATATTGTATATTGTTTGTTTGTTCTTGTTCTTTATCTATTGCTTATGTCGCTGTATTTTCCCTTACGAAGGGGAATGTGTGGTGTTGTTGTGTCATGCCTGGAATCAGGAACACTGCTGTGTTCCGTATTCCATGGGATGACAGTTACGACCCAGGTTTCTGATATGGACTGACTCTATTTGCTTGACAATAAATCACCTTTAAACTGCTTGCCTGACTCTGGAATCAACTTCATTACATATTCTTTACAAACGTGGAAGAATGTGGAGGGAAAACTGTACATAAGATCCATCCCAGGCAGGCTGCTACACAGCAAACAAGTAACATTATGAACAGAAAAATCGAGAACCTGCTATGCAGTAATTTTACATAATTAGTCTTTTTCCATTGACGCACTGCGTAATTTCTCCTCATCATGTCTATGGATTTAATATCAAGATGTCTCTGGACAGGAGACCAAAAACGTCCCCCAGCAGCTGCTTCACCAAGAGCTTGTTCCTGGTCTTAATTAGCCACCGGTGCGTTATGATCAGGTGCAATGTCTTTAGTCTGTTTTTGGTGAGATCGCAGCCGCGATCTGTATTCCTGTTGAGGAGTGAGTTCTGGAATTGGTGAAATTACATCCGTGGCATTGGTAGCCGTTGAACAAGGTACAGTGTCTGTGGGTGTAGGTCCAAAAAATTTCCGACAGTGGCTAGCGTGGAGCCATCCTTTGCGTCCTTCCACTTTGACGGCGGTCCTCGTAGTCAGCAGGACCAGTTTAGGAGCTGTCCATCTCTTCTCCAGGGAGCTGGTACGATCAAAATTTCTGACTAGGATCCAATCCCCGGGCCTGATGGCGTGCTCTCCAGGCGTGGTGAGGTCTGGAAATGCTGCTGTAACCTGTGAACGACAAGATTGGAGTGCAGACATCAAGGAAGCCAGGTAATCTGTCAGCATATTGGAGGGCAGTGACCCAGTCTATCCCTTTTTCTGCACATACTTTGGCTAGTTTCGTTTTCAAGGTCTGGTTGTGCCTTTCGACTAGGCCAGCTGCTTGGGGGTTTCGGACACAATGGAATCTCCAGGAATATCCCAATAAAAGAGAAACAGCCTCCATCAATTTGGAGGAGAAGGGCTGTCCATTGTCTGAATAGATGACCCTTGGTAACCCGTATCTGGGGAAGAATTCTCTCACTAATTGTTAGGCTGTTGTCTGGGCACCATAGTCTGGGACGGGATATGCTTCAGTCCATCGTGTCAGTGTACACACTACCACTAGCACATATTTGTACCCTCTACATCTGTCCATCTGGATATAATCCATTTGGAGGACTTCGAAGGGATGATCAGGAGGCTGGAATCCACCTTGTTCTACTGATACACCTTTACCAGGATTAAATTGGCAACATATCATGCAAGTTTTTACTTTCTGTTTGGCTGCAGCTCTCAGATGTTTGTTAAACCAGATATTCCGTAAACTGTCCAGCATACCTTTCTCGCCTAAGTGAGCGGGGCTATGGGCTGTGTCAATTATAACTTGTACCATGGAATCAGGGAGAAACCACACTGTTCGGTCTTTGGTCATCCAACCTTGATCTGTCTGGACCCCTCCTTGTTCAGCCCATTTCTTTATTTCGTCTGAGGTGGCATGAGTCTGTATGTCTAGCACATCTTTCAAGGGGTCTCTCACTACCATAGTGATCGTCTGTATTGGTACCTGAGTGTCTGATGTGTTCACTGGATTCTGAGCTGTCTGTTTAGCAGTTCGGTCCACTAAGTCATTTCCTTTGGATATGGTGTCTGTAGCTTTGGTATGCGCTTTACATTTCAGAATAGCTATGGCTGTAGGTAGGTGTATGGCATCTAGTAGGGCTTGAATCAGGGGACCATGCTGTATTTTGGCCCCATGTGAGGTAAAGAAACCTCGTTCCTGCCACAACACCCCAAAATTGTGAACTACACCGAATGCATATTGGGAAACGGTATAGATGTTCACTTTCAATTGTTTTGCCCATATGCAGGCCTGTGTCAGAGTGATGAGCTCTGCTGCTTGAGCTGACAAAATATCAATCCTTTGGGTTTCTATAACTTTACAGTCTGTTACTGTTATAGGCTGCTACTAACTCGCCAGCACCTGTCCTCATGCACGACCCATCCACATAGAGAGTTACATCAGGATCTGGGAGTGCAACATCTGTTAGGTCCTGTCTTGGTTTTGTCACTACGTCGATCATTTCTACACAGTCATGTTGTGTCGTGTCATCTGAGCTTGAGGGCAAAAGGGTAGCAGGATTCAACACGTTGCATCGTCTGATCTCTATGTGTGGCTGAAAGAGCGTTAGTTCATATCCTGTCAGTCTTGCTACAGTCAGGTGTTGGGTCTGTGTTCTGTTCAGAAGGACTTCTACAGCATGTGGTACTTGTACTATCAGGGGATGTCCTAACACTATTGAGTCACTTTGTCTTATGGCCAGGGCTGTAGCCGCAACAGATTTCAGACATGCAGGTAAAGCTTGTGCTACGGGGTCTAATGTGCTAGAAAAATAAGCACAGGGTCTGTTTCTTCCTGCTTGGTCTTGTGTGAGGACGGATAGTGCTGTTCCGTCACGTTCTGTCACGAACAGGGTAAAAGGCTTGCTATAGTTCGGGGTGGCCAGAACTGGTGCTTGACGCAGAGCTAGTTTTAGAGCTTCAAATGCTTGGGAGTGTTCTGATGTCCAAGGGAGAGTTGTATGAGTGGCTGCTTCCATGTGGTTAACTGTATGAGTGGCTTGACTATGTGGGCATACTGTGGGATCCATTGTCTGCAATATGCTTCTCAACCGCCTAGGCGAGGTGGGTGTGGAGGGAGAGGCTCTGGCATGGATGAAGAGCTTTCTGATTGGTCGTTACCAAGAAGTTAGGCTGGGCTCCCACAAATCCACTCTTAGGGAGCTCAATAAGGGAGTGCCACAAGGCTCGTGCCTAAGTCCTACACTCTTTAATGTGTATGTGGCCCCCTTAGCCAACTTAGCAAGATCTTTCGGTTTCACCCCGGTGTCGTATGCCGACGACACCCAACTCCTTTTTCCCTTCAAAAACCTTACACCTGCAATAAAAAGATCTTTTGCAGATGGCATGAGAGCCATTGCAGAATGGATGTCATCAAACTGTCTGCAGTGTAATGTGGGGAAAACGGAGGTCATGTGTTTTGGGCAAGCGGCGACACACTGGGCATCTGACTGGTGGCCCTTAGAGCTGGGCCCTGTCCCTATTCCCAAGAGTACAGTCAGGAATTTGGGAGTGCTTTTTGATCAGCAACTTACTTTCAAAGGCCACGTAAATCGAGTTGCTGGAACCTGCTTTCGGGCTATTGGGATGTTAAGACGTGTCTTCCCCTACATACCGGACCATCACAGAAAGACGCTTGTACAGGCTCTTGTCATCAGCAGGGTTGATTACTGCAATGGAGCTAACGAGGAGCAACTTAGCAAACTACAGGTAATCCAAAACACAGCAGCAAGGATTATCCTGAATGCTCCTCCAAGGACACCCTCATGTCCCCTGCTGATGAGACTCCACTGGCTTCCAGTGAGGAAACGAGTCCAGTTTAAAACTCTATGTACAATCCACAAGAGTATGATAGGGGAGGGCCCAAAATACATGACCAAAATCTTCCAGCCCTACATTCCAGGGCGCCTTTTGCGCTCTAGTCATCAGCAGTTACTGCAGGTACCCAGAGTAAAAAAGACCAGACAAGGCGGCCGTGCACTAGCCTATGCCGGACCAGCACTCTGGAATTCTCTGCCCCCAGAACTAAGATCTCTCTCTAGTCACCTGACTTTCCGGAAAATTCTAAAAACCTATCTGTATCCTGGTAAATAATGTCCTGTAGCTTTTATCTTCTGTCTGGACACACAATCAAAATCAGAACACTCTTTGTTGCAGCAATAGCGCGGAGATACCCCTTCGGGGGTCTAGTCTGGCGCTTTATAAGAATATAAAATAAATAAATAAATAAATAAATAAATAAATATGAAGTGAGACCAATGAATGCGCAGACTTCTTTCTGTGACTTTGGCTGTGAAATTGTCGAAATCAGTTGGATTCGTTCTTGTGTTAGTTGCCTACCCTCTTTCGACAGCAGATGTCCTAAGTAAGCTACTTGCTGTGCGCAGAACTGTAATTTTGAGGGAGACACCTTGTGACCTTTGTCTGTCAGGAAATGTAAGACTGTGAGAGATGCTTTTTCACATTCTGGTTCTGTCCTAGCTGTGACGAGGATGTTGTCGACATACTGTATCAACGCTGTGTTGGCAGGCATATTGATACTGTCAAGTTGTCTTTTTAGTGCTTGGCTGTAGATGCTCGGGCTTTCTGTAAAGCCTTGGGGAGCTCTAGTGAACCTGAAGCTTCGTCCTTTCAAACTGAATCCGAACAGATATTGACTGTCTGGATGTATTGGAATGCTGAAAAACGCATTCTTCAAGTCGATGACTGTGAAAAATGCAGCTTCGGGATCTATGGCAGTCAATAGTGAGGAAATATCTGGGACCACCGGATATTGTGGGATCACACATTTGTTCAGTTCTCGGAGATCAACCACCAGTCGGTAGACCGGGGGTGCCTGAGGATCAGTCCTTTTGAGGACTGGAAGAACTGGAGAATTGCAAACATTTGAATCAGTCTCAATCACCACACCATGCTCTATGAGTTCTTGGATTATTTTTAGTAAGGCTTGTTCAGCCTCGGGTGGAATCTTATATTGTCGTATACGGGGTTGGACTACACCAGGGGTACTCATAGTACGGCCCGCGGGCCGCTGGCGGCCCGGCAAGCCTTTCCTGGCGGCCCGCGGACCTTGCACACATCGTACCAGTGTTTAACTTTTTTTTTTAAAAGAGTGTCTGCAAAGTGCAAACACAAGATGCAGCAGCGCGCATCGGAGACTCTGCTGCTCCGTGGGGGCCGGCTGGGCGATAGTTAGGGTGGAAACAGCAGGGGCGCTAAGAGGTGAACAACACAGCCTCATTAACATGCTAATGGTCTTTTAAAGACCTGTTAACGCGCTCGGTGTGGCTGTGTGTGTGTGTGCTCCGAAGCTGTCTCGGCCCAGAAAGAAACAGAGGCAGGGTGATAATGCAGAGGGAGAGGGAGGGAAAGGGAGGGGGAGGAAAAGAACGGGAGACAAAGTGATGGAGGGAAAGGGAGACCGGGTGAGGGAGTGAGAGAGGGAAGGAGGTGTATACTCCCTGCAACATACTGCTAGAATGGGTATTGGGTCATTTATTTAAAAAACGTGTTAATAATCAGCTACAAGAACATGTGGGCAAGTCCTCACTGCCTGTCCCTTAAATCGAGAGTTTTAGTTAGACCAGGGCTGTTAAGTATAACAGATAATCTCCACCAGTCACTAAAAGGAGAATACCTTGATATTGTAGTTTTCTGTGACCTGTCTGCAGCCTTAGAACCGGTTGATCATTGCAGCAGTTAAAAAGACTGCAGGAAGTGGGGGACGGAGGGGCGTGGTCTCTTTGGCGTGGTTACGCTCTCTTCTGACTGTTTGGGCCACCACAGTTCGATCAGGGAAGTACCAATCACTGGCCAAAAAGTTAACTCACGAGGTGCCCAAGGACTCAGTCGGATGACCTTGCTTATCCGCCCCTTAGCTTTTCCGCTTTAACAGAGTCTTTGTCTGCCAATAAGGAGACACCCAAATGATGATACTTTAAACACAGGCTGTAGACAGCTAGAAACATTGACCAACAGGGATGTTAATTTCTGGATGAATAATAATCGCCTCCACCTTAATCTGGACAAAAAACATGTCATATTCTTTGTTAACGGGGGAAAGTTGGGGAGTTTGCCGACTACTACAGGTATAACGCATTTTATGAGCAACCAACGTGGGATTCCCCACTAACAAGAAGAAACCACAGATCGAATCAGTATGCAAAAAAAAAATGTTTCTACTTATATCTCTGTAGGATACAAGCCACGTCTGCCACTTATTATTGACATCCGAGTACATTCCAAGCTTCACTACACCAACTCTTGGATCTGGAAGATTCCAACAAAATGCAACTATATTTTCTTTGCCATGTGAATGGGCACCTCGTTTATTGTTATTTTTAGATGTGACCTTGTTATGTTTTACGGGCCTACTCAGAGAGCTGAGTGAGGGAGGGAAAGGGAGACAGAGTGAGGGAGTGAGAGAGGGAAAGGGAGACGGAGTGAGGGAGTGAGAGGGGGAAAGGGAGGGAGGGAAAGGAAGGGAGGGAAAGGGAGTGACAGAGAGAAAGGGAGACAGAGTGAGGGAGTGAGAAAGAGAAAGGGAGACAGAGTGAGGGAGGGGAAGGAAGGGAGGGAAAGGCAGACAGAGTGAGGGAGTGAGAGAGGGAAAGGGAGACAGAGTGAGGGAGTGAGAGAGGGAAAGGGAGACAGAGTGAGGGAGTGATGGAGGGAAAGGGAGACAGAGGGAGAGAGACAGGGAGGGGGGCAGAGTATGGGAGAGTGAGAGAGGGAGGGAGAGTGAGGGAGGGAGACAGAGAGAGAAAGAGAGAGAGAGAGAGAGAGATGTGTGTATCCCGGGTCTGGTGGCTCAGTGGACGAAGGTGTCCGCTGCAGGGACCAGTTATCAACCTCATGGTCAGTTTTTTTTGGTGTTGCTCTAGCCCCGCCCCCTCCCCCACTGACCCCGCCCCCACTGGTGCGGCCCTCGGACACAAACCACAGTGTAAATTTGGCCCCCGAGAGAAAGTTTGTGAGTACCCATGGACTACACCCTCCTTGAGCGTGACTTGATGTGGGGTGATGTCCATGTAACCGACATCAGTCGAGCTTTTTGCCCATAAATGTGGTGGGATGTCTTTTAGTCTGTGGTCGAATTCTTTGACTGTGAAATGTCCTTTGAAATCTCGCAGGAACAATTTTACTCCTCCCGGTGAACAGCATATTACTGCTACTAGTTCTTTGAGTGTCTTGATACCTAATAAATTCTCTGGGCACGTTTCTGTAAGGACCAAATCAGTAGTGCGTGTCAGAGGACCCACTCCTAAAGAGACTTGTTCAGATACTTTATTTATGATCGGTTTTCCTGAAAAGCCCAGAGATATATTATGTGAGCCAGAGAGAGGAACCTCTGGGACTTCCTTATGACTTATGGTAGTCCTACTCGCCCCCGTGTCTATGAGGAATTTTCTGTCTTGTCCCAGTAAGTGAGCTCGTACATATGGACCTTTCTGATCTACTGGAACTGGAATAAGGGGCAAGTCACTTTCTCTCTCAAGGCTGTCTCATGCACACGGTTCAAACTCGGGATAATCTGACTGTGCGTACTGGTACATCTGTGTGGCAGCAGTAGCGGGTTTCTGAACCTGTGGCGGCGTAATGGTCTGAGGCTGCTGAGTGTTACCTGGTCTAGGAGTATGTGGGCGTTCTTTCGTCTTTCCTGTCGCTATATTATGTTTCAGAACTGGACATTCTTTCACAAAATGGCCCTGCTGCTTGCAGTAGTTACAGGTACCTCTATTGGCCCCTACATTACCTTTGGGGCCCGTATTCACTGGTGCCGTTTGTGCCACCAGTACCTTCATTTTTGTGTCTTTTACCCTCTTCTTTTCCTGTTCCTGTTCTTCCCTTATTCTGTTGTGGTGGTACTGTAACATCCGTAACATTTGTGAAGGACTATTTGCTTGCCAGGTACTCTCAACTTTCAGCACTCTATTCCGGATGGAAGGTAAGGCGTTGTCCACCAATTTGGACACAAAGAGATGAGGATATGCCTCGCTGCTATGTGCAAGACCACTATTTATAGAAAAACATTTCTCTAATCTGGTGCAGTAATCACCTGTATCCTCGACTGGTTTTTGTTTACAGGCAGAAATGGCATCCCGATCTTCCTTTTTCGTTGTCAACAACAGAGGCAAGACCTGTATGAGGAGACTAGGCAGTTCTCTTATGCGCTCACCTAAACCTTCACCTGGTTTTCTGGCTGTCTCTTCTTGTTCTGGGGCAGTCCACGTGATCTTTTTACCACCCACTTCCCAATCTTTTTCCTTCAACTTGTCGAATACGCCTGTAGGTAGAATTACTTTAAGGAGTATTATGATATCTGGATATGTAAAACTACCCATTTGGAGGATATCTTTCAATTCCCTATGAAATCCTCCGGGATCTTTTTCGTGAGAGGGCACCATCTTTTTCATTCCCATAATTTCTAACTTGGTTAGGGGAGTATACACGTGTACTCGTTGCAGTGTTCCATCTGGTTGGGGTATGGGGTGGACTTCTCGTAAAGGATATTGGCCTATACCGTAAGGTTCATTATCTGATGAGGCTAAGGTAAGTTGCAGGAAACGGAGGCGCAGGTCCAGAATGATGTTGATCAATTCCGGTCCCTGAGACCTCCATTTTTCTGTCACTACTTCTTGTAACAATTTGTATAGCTTGTCTGGTCGGTGGGAGTTATTCTCGTATAAGGTAGCCAGGTGTTGGACCATATAAATACCTGCTAGTCGTTGTTCTGCTCGGGGGAGAGCCAAGAACATTTGCGCTACTATATCTGGGCCATACACTCGGTGCTGTGACATCCAACAGGTGGCAGACCGAGCCAATTCTTTTTCTTGCTGTGTAAGGGGAGGCTCATTGTCCATCCATTCATCTAGGGCTTTTTCCGTGGACTGAAAAAGATCTTCTGAAGAAGGATCTAATCTTTTAATTTTCAGTGACATTCGTGGGGTTCGCCACTTGGAGCCAGGACAATGTCGCGCTACACCCAGGAAATTCATTCTATCTAGTGCTGGACTATCATCCTCCTCTGAGTCGTCCTCTTGTGTGACTTTCTGAGAGTGAATAGTGACAATTTTCTGAACCAGTCTTTTAGTTATTTTGTCGATCTGATGTCCCAGATCGTGTGCTCCTCGGTGTATCTGATCGCTGAGATCTATTAACTCAGAGTCTACGCTTTCATTACCCGGGTCTAGTTCCCGGATCAGACAATTTATGATGAACCGCAGGAGCAGTCCTCTGATGGGAACTTTTCTGTTCTTCATGACCTGGGCCAGAGTATCTGGACCTTCACCTGTCCGTATGAATTCGTAAACTCTATCCAAATGTTTCATTATATCAGGGACCTTTTGGAGTTGACCCACAGCCAATCTTAATCTCTCTGGTATCGTGGTCATTGGGCCACTACCGGGTTCGGGGTCGTAAGGACACTCAAGAGGCGGGACATCGTCTTTATCCTCAGCCCCGTTCCCGGACACTCCTAAATCAGAGGTAGAACCACCGGCTACTAGTTCAGGAGCACGTGCAGCCGGGCGTGTTCTAGGCATGTTTACATAAGAGGGGGGTGGTTCGGACAGATAGGCAGGAAGGAAATTTTCGGGAGCAGTGGGAATTACTTTCACTGGGGACTTGGGGTGTTCTTCCACAATTTCTTCAGGAAGAACGGGATAAATACCAGTAACACAGGCGTTTTTCTCTCTCTTCACCTGTTCAGCTAAGACTTTCTCACCTTCTACCTGTAATTGCTTTTTTTAGCCTGTTCCGACATTCTCTTACTTTTCTCGACTTGCCCTAGTTCTTTCTGGGCCCTCCTATGCACTTCCTTACGCCATAACTCAATGGCTTCTGTCTGTGAGGGCCTCGCCTTTCTTTTCCATAACTCTTCCTTCACTCTCAAAATGCATTCTACATCCCATGTACCTGTGACAGGCCACCTATACGACATCTCTAATTTCTCGGTATATTCTACCCAAAGGTCTAAAAACAATATGGCACTCAACCCATGCTTGTTGTACATAAAATATCCAGGAGTGTCCCTAGGCGGGACTTTAACTGGTTTTTCTAACAGATTCTTTTTGGTGCCAATTGTACGTAATTTGGAAAACAGAGGCATTCTTAAACTCAACAAATTACGATTTAGAAGGTTTGGAATATACAAAAACAAAACGAACACTTTATACACTAGAATATAGTGCAACCATACCGGTTTCACGAATGAAACACGTCTTTACCGTTTTCCAAAAAATGGAACCTGTCTTTATACTATCTCAGTGGTACTCACCAAGAAGCAAAACTTGAAGACCTGGTCATCGGACTCTTGACGCTTGCGCAGGAATTCGGGGCTCCAAAGACCTTGGACTCGGCACTCTCACTGGTCAGGCTCTGGGTTGGGACGCTCCGCAATCTTCTTCACCGCCTCGTGTGGATGATCAGTCGCAGTCTGTCTCCTCCTCGTCTCAAGGGAGTTAGCGGGAACACCCCGCTGTTGTGCACTTGAAGTCCGTCGAAAGTATGGAAGGGACAAGGACCCGACTTACATCGCCGGCGCGTAGGGGAGAGGGAGCGTCCCTGTTCAGGCGCCAATTAATGTGGTAAATAAAAAGCTAGTTATTTACGCCGTGTCGGAATTTCTATAATTACCCAAGAAAATGGTAATGCATAAAAATGAGGAGCAGAGTCCGTGGTCTTCGAGTTGAAAGGGTTTTATTCCAGAACTCGAGTTAAGGGAGAGCTCCTTCACCAAGCGGGTTCAGGAGTAGTCTACTTTACTTGAAACAGATCAGCATTTTTATACAATATGAGTACAATTGAAAAGAAGGAGTTTCCCTCAGACTTGATTCAATCAAAGACATGGCATACTTGTTCTCGTTTGAAGAATAACCTGAATAGCATATAAACAAACATATTGCACCGTGGTGATTGTGGGGCAAGTTACAGAGTTGCTGGTATCTGAGGACAGAGAATCGAGGCATTGTTACAGGGTCATTGCTGTCGGAAAGGCAAAGAGGACGAGACATTGTGCGTTCTTTACTTCGTACACAAGGGTGGTGATGTTTCACAGTGGTATGTGTGTGCAGCGGGGAAGAAGGAGAATGGGCTGTAGTAAACTATTCTTCTTCGTGGCTGTCTCGTGTGTGTGATTAGGTTTTCCCTTGGTTGTTAACCCAACCCGTGGCTGTCCTCACAAACTAGGAAATCATTGACGAGCGAGAGCTGCTCGTTCGGTGACAGAGTCAGGGAAGGGGGTTTTCGAGTCAGCCATCTGACTGACTTTGTTCTTGTCTAAGGGAAAATATCGAACGGGACGGAAACCCGCAGGTTACATGATAGCGGGACATTATTCTTGGCATGTGTCAGCTTTATGAAAAAGAGAGCAGGCAAGAGGGGGTACAACGGGGTTTGTGCTTGCAATAGGAGGATCGGCTTGCCTGGTCGATGTCAGGGTGGAAAGGGTGCATGATGGGACACCAGAGAAAAAGGGAGCTTTTTAGTCAAATTCCACACTGCATGTCAGAATTTTTTAATGAAATAGAAGAGGATTTGAGAAGTCAAAATGTGCCCTAGTTTTTGTTTCTGCAGCACTAATCATAATTTCTAAGGCAAAATTAACCCTCTCATTTTGTACCTTTGCAAAATAAAAATTTTAAGTGTTACCACTTTATTCTTATCAAGTTGGCTACAGGTGTGCCTTACTTTTGTCATAAGTAAGACTGTTACCGCTCTAGTTGTCCT
Source organism: Lissotriton vulgaris (assembly GCF_964263255.1). Lineage (NCBI taxonomy): Eukaryota > Metazoa > Chordata > Amphibia > Caudata > Salamandridae > Lissotriton > Lissotriton vulgaris. The sequence goes on along the minus strand of NC_141688.1, from coordinate 189,435,857 downwards.
TTAGAACACTCTGGAACATTCTGTCATTGGGCTATACTAGGGCTACATCTGTCTAATATTTGTGCTACATTTGGGCTCTTTTGTCTCTAGTGGCCATCATGGGAGACTTATTTGTTATGAAGTCTCCTAATTTCCTCATTTACTGAAGTCTCCTCAAAATGTGCCATAATTTTTCTTTCTTCAGCACTAATCATAATTTCTATGGCAAAATAACCCCCTCATTGTGTTCCTTTTTAATTAAATGTTTTAAGTGTTACCAGTTTATTCCAATGAAGATGGCTCCAGGTGTGCCATACTTTTGTCATAAGTAAGACAGTAAGCGCTCTAGTTGTTCTGTAGAACACTCTGGGAAGCTGCAGTAGAACACAAAGGAATCCACCGAAAGTCTCTGCCCTTGCTGGAGAAAGATAATGAGAATTTACAGAAAATATGCTCTCAGTTTAGCTTATAGGTCACCTTCCAAACCTCTGGGGGAAAAACATGAGAAAATAGTTTTCTCGCTATTATGATTCATGATATTCCAGCAGAAGGCTTTTTTTACATGGTAAAATCACCTAAGAACACACCACAAGTCCTTAAATGAGTATGGTACCATCAACAAATGATTTATAATCTAACTAATGTCTTAAAACTTTCTATTAACTACAATGGTTTTTAATGAGGTGCTATCATCTATATTGGTCCCAAGATGGCTCCCAACACTTCTTGGATGAAGTGCTGACAGCCAATCAGATATCACGATGAGATGTGATTAGGCTCCACCCAGATATATATAGATTTCTTTTTCCATTAATATTTAAAAAACTACTGAACGGATTTACACCATTTAACAAAAAGAGTTCTTTCTGAAACAAGGGCCACCTTGGTGTAATTCCGTTCTTCCGTTCAGCAGTTTGGGCTGTAGCCGGGTCTAAAGTTTCTTGTGGGAATTTACATGGAGAAAACACGTGTTGGGACCCCCCTTTTTTCTCGGCACCCGCTTACCAAATCACCCCAAAACTTTTAGGATAGGAGCGTACAGGAGCACCCCACAAGTTTTGAAAATTTTGCGAAGATTCGTCACCCGGCGCCAAAGTTATTGGGAATAGGTTGTTGCCATTTTCCTATTGTAACTAGGTCCTACCTATAACTACCTACTGGCGACCGCCATAAGGTAATATATATATATATATATATATATATATATATATATATATATATATATATATATATATATATAGATAGATAGATAGATAGATAGATAGATAGATAGATAGATAGATAGATAGATAGATAGATAGAGATATGTACAGGTAAAAATGATTATGGACAGACTTAAAAAGTGTTGCATACTATGAAAAACAGAACCGAATATTGTGTTTAAGGAGGCTATTCAAAATGTTGGTAGTTAGTACTATTGCTAGTGATACCAGATAGCATGTTTGGCAGCAATGATGGGCCTCCACTTTGGTTTTTCTTAAGTAAATTTCTGTATTGTGGTAGTTGTGGTATAGGGCCTTCATTTCTGTTTTCACCTTTCACCTCCAGGTTTTCTTTGGCCTCTCTCTCTCTTCCATTCGCCTTTTGCGGTCAGTGTAGAGGTAATCTTATGATGGGGTCTTGTTCTCTTCTCATGGTAATTCCTATTCATCCCCATTTTCTCATAATGATGGTGGACATTTTCTCTGTCTTGCATCAGGTGAGAACTTCCTGGTTGGTTTTCTGACAGAAAATGTGCAAGATTCTTCTCAGGTTAATGGTGTGGTAAGCTGACAGTTTGAAGAGGAAGCTTGTTGTTATTTGCCAGTATTCTGTCCCATACAAAAGCAAAAAGAATGCTGCTCTTGTAAAACCTTGGACTAGAGGTAGGTTTTTTACTGAGAAAATCTCCACACATTCATCTGTATCCTGAAGGCGTTCCTTGCTTTTTTCAGTCTGCTCTTGATATCACTGCCTACTTCTCTATAGTACTGCATAGGCATATGAACTCTTCATTCATGGCTAGTTCCCATCCATCCATCTTGATTGGTGAAGAGTTTGGGATGTTGAGTTGCATAACTTCTGATTTCTTCTTGTTGATCTTCAGGCCCACTTGCTGTGTATAGATGTTGAGGCAAGATGTATTTTCCTGCATATGCTGGTGTGTGACAGTGCAAGGTGTAGTAATAATGCACTACTCGACGTGAGTTCCAAAGTAAGTTTATTATAGTACAATCATACAGGTGCTCCCAGCTTGGCGGCAGTCTCTCACATCAACATTCTATTCTGCGCTCCCAGAGGCAGAGCGGACTGTACCAAGTGCAGAGGAGAGGAAGGGGTGTGATACGGGGAAGTAATGGCTAGAGAGGTTACAACACACCTTCCCCCCTAAAGGGAACAATGGAAAAGGGGAGGCTGAGCTCCCCAGAGAGAGACAGGGGAGAGCAGAGGAAGGGAGGGTGGGGAAGAAGAGAGAGAGAGAGATCACCGACTAGGCAGCGGAAACAGGGAGACGTGATAGAGGAGGGTAATGGGAAAGAGGGGAAGAAAACACAGCATGTGAAGGGGAAGGATGGAAAAGGCGAACCCCCAGCGCCTGGGACGGCCAGAAGGGAAACGCTCAAGGCCTCCGCACCAGCTCGAGGAGAGCCCCCCCCCCCCCCCCCCTTGATACATGCCAACTATCTACACCAGGACGAGGAGGGAGAAACCAGTGTAGGGTGGGGGGATCCTAGAGCCCTATCTAATCTGCCTACTCCCCCCCCCTAAATTCCTAACAACCGTAAAGAGACTATAGGGCCCCTTTTCCCCCTCCTGGTCATACAATTGCAAAAAAATGAAGTCAGGACTGAACACCCCAACTGCCCGACCATACCCAGCAACCCCTACAAATTATTACAGGGAACTGTAGACAACATGCTACCCAATGTTCAAGAGTCGGACCTCCCGGAATTCCTGACAGGATGGGTAAGAGGTAACTACCCCTGTGTCGCTTAAGTCAGTTCGAGGAATGGCCAAGGTGTCACTGAAAAGATTACAATCCTCAAAGTCTTTATCTGCGCTTAGCTAAACCACTTCCGTTAGGCTATAACCTCTTCCTCCTTCTTCCATGGTGTAGCTGAGAACCCCGTTGGGTTGTACCCTGTGGGCCTCGGCGCCAATCAGTCTCTTGCTCGAGATGGATGAAATGACTAACCAATGATATACGATTTGTGATTTTTGAAACCGGGGCTAAGCTCCCCCCCTTTAGCACCCATCTCTGGTACCGCATCTTCCTCCCTGAGAGTGACAACCACCATGGGATTTTTTTTTTTTTTTTTCTCGGAAATTTCCTGAACCAAGTTACATTGCTTCCAACCCTGCTTATGTGACCAGCTTTCTTCTCCTCAGCCTCAAAAGTATTGGGTCCTGCAAAGTTTCTCTTGTTACATTCAGTGCCTGAGCCACTCGAACCACCTTCTGTACATGCCTCTTCGGGTACTAGACTTTCCCCTGACTTCTTCAAACAGGTTCCACCTAAGAACGTGGCTGTGTCCCCAAAGTCTTCAAACACATATTCTTTCCAGCCTTCAGTGAGCATCCTATGCCTTCCTTCCTGGCCTTTGGAGCGCTGACCTGGTAAGTCTCTGAGAGAATCTTCACTTTCCTTCTCCGACTCTACACTAAATACCCCATCCCAGTACTCTCCTTGCTTGTTATTCTTAGACTTGATCATACCCTGGCTGACCTCTACTTCCTGGTACATGTCCTCCACATATTTTCCACTTGGCCTAGATCTAGGTTCAACCAGTGCCGTTATGCTCCATGCTTTCTCATCTTTTATTCGGATAAGCTTACAAAGTTCCTCCATAGCCATGGTGGATTGTTCAACCGCACGCATTTCCTCGTAGGCTAATTCTGGTACTTCCAGAATATACTGTTCACTGATCATTTTCCTTATTTCTTTCCTTACATTGTCTCCTACAACGTTTCCCAACAACGCATTCTGTTTTTCCTCAAATTTGACAAAGGCTGCTATTTTTTTCTTCTTGTACTTCCAAACCCCTTTAGTCACTGCTTCAATGACCTTAGATGGAGGCGTCTTTCCTCTCACAATCTCCAGCAAGGTAAATTGACTCCTGTAGTTTACAGCCAACCCTCTCCTGGGTTCAGAACTTTTGAAATTTCGCAATGTCCTTAATTTCCAACGTTCCTCCCCTTTAAGTACAGCTAGCTCTTCTTCCACATTATAAATCTTATTACTTTTCTTCACTTGACTCCACACTATCTCTCCTCCTCCACTCACGATGCTGTATTCACCCGTTTCTTCTTCTTCTAATTAATTTCCTAGAGTTATATATAATTCACTCTTACTAAAGTTCTTGTCTACCACAGTACTCTGTGACCCTGAGACAGCGATGAGGCTCTTACATGCTCCCCCTATCATGATGGTATGCCTCTGCTTTGCTTCGCTCTTGTTCCTCACCATTACGTTATCTCCCTCTTCTCTGTGCATTTTGTTCACTTGTAGATTGGCACTCCCTTCCTGCTGCCAGTGTTCATTAGATTCCTGCACAGTCTCTTCCCCGGCGTTTCTGTCTGTTCTTCTTATGTCTCTCTTCTCTCTGTTATTATTCATTTTCCTGGTACCTGCTCCCGATCTGTGTAAAAATGTTCCCGTTTTTCTTTCAAGTTTCCTTTAGGCCTTTAGTTATTTCACAAAATGTTAGTTTCTCCCAAATTTCCCTCCTATATTCACGAACATCTAATGCTTCTTTTGTTTTGAATATGTTCCTCTGACATCAAGGTTACACTCTTCCTCGTTCGACTCAGCTCACACTTTACCTTATTTTCACCGGGTGGTGGTTATTAACTTGCTACTTTTCTTCACTCACTTCAGGAGGCTATAGTAATCACCAAACCTTCTCCCCCTCACGTTAAAGCACTGAAGAGATACGCATCACACTCACTACGTGATGACTCCGATCAATTTCAGATGCTGCACCAGGGGTTTGCTGAACACTCTGTTCTTCTCGAATCTCCTCACGCAGCTCACACACGCTGCCAAAGATCAGTTTCAGACGCGGACACCCAGTCCTGACCCGTTTGCCCTGACGGTATCAAAGGCTCCTCACACGCACCTGCTCCAACTCTGTGCTTTCCGCCATGGGTTCAGCCTTTGGGTACTTTTCATCCCAAACTCCTCAACGAACATGCCTGAACTCTCAGAGGCTGTTCTCTACTCGCCATCCAATTCAACTTTGTGTTTGGAAACAACACTTCCTCATGCCGTCTCCTACAATTGCTTCAATCGCTTGGAGCCCAGCCTCGGGTCAGTTTCAAATGCGCTGTCGGGGTTTTGACTAAATTCCTGCTCCGTACCTTTCCCCAAGGACAGCTTCAATGGCTCATCTCAATCCCTTGTGCAGATCCACTAGAAATCCGGCCGTGGTCTTGCTTTCCTTCACTATAGCAATTTCAAAGATGCGCCAATCACTGCACCTCAAATCCAAAAGTCCAAGGAATATGTTTAACTCACTCTTGCTTCAGCTGTCAAACTCCTTGGCACTTTATTTCAATAATTCCACACGCGGGTAGTTTTCCGATGTACCATTCTACACACTGTTCAAACTTCATTTACTGGAACAGTGGCTCGCTACACACACTGTTTCCCTAGTTTTATTATTGTATTTTCCACCTTTATTTTCACACTGCTGCAATGCACCACCTCTATGCAGTGTCACGAGGCTTCAGCACCAAAGATTACGCTCCACGCGTCTCTCAGAATTTCAGGGGCTCAACACATTGATGCAGTCCAGCCCGGGTCCCCCACGGTTAATCTCCTTCACCCAAATGAATGCGTGAAACCTAGTGGATTCCCCGAGACTTTCCACACCTCCTTCAATTCTGGGAGTCAGGGGCAAGTATCTTCCCAACGCTGTCATTAACTCATGCCTCGAATAATTTTCCGCTCACCTCAAATCAGTTCCTTTCGCGATGCTTCAAATGCGTCTTTAATGCACGCTCAGCTCCTTTCAAACGTCGCTCACCACAAAACAGTTCTTTTTGTGTTACTTAAAATGCGACTATAATACGCGCACCGCTCACTTCACCTCACGCAGCTTCAAGGTCTCACAACAAGGACCTACGTAGATCTACGGCAAATGGAGAACTATGCCTTACTTCATTGTCTCCTGCAACTTCGCACCACTGGCTCCGGTATCACAGTGCGCAGAGCGTCGCACGTCACTTTCACTGAGGAGTGTCTGCCGCTTGATAGATTGCGACAGGAGAGGGTAGGTTCTGCTCACTGACGCCGTCCTTGCCTTCGCACTCCGCCTTTGCCCTCCTGTGCCCGGCGTGACACTCGATTAGCACCCTATCGTGATGGGAGGGATAGTGCTTCTGAATCCTACTTCTCACCCCCGATGGCAGAACCGGAACTTCCTGTCAACGACTCGACGGTTCCTCGGGGCAAGACTCTCCGTCTTGTCACACTCTGAATTCCTTTCTACGCAGACAGCCTGACAGCCTTCCGCTCCACAGAGGAGACTTATTACGGTGCCAAGAGACGCCCCTTCAACGCCAGAAATGGAACGCTTTCGCTACAAGTCGTCCGCTTCTTTCTATAACGTCTGCTTTGTGCTTTCATTACCAGCCAACTGCTGTGCCGACTTTTCCTTCACCTCCGGGTAAGTCTTCCTTTCCCGATTTTCCTCCGCCCAAGCATAAATTTGTCCAGGGGAGAGACACCAGCTGACCCTGGCTCAGCTCCACGTCCTCGTCGCCAAAGAATGTAGTAATAATGCACTACTCGACGTGAGTTCCAAAGTAAGTTTATTATAGTACAATCATACAGGTGCTCCCAGCTTGGCGGCAGTCTCTCACATCAACATTCTATTCTGTGCTCCCAGAGGCAGAGCGGACTGTACCAAGTGCAGAGGAGAGGAAGGGGTGTGATACGGGGAAGTAATGGCTAAAGAGGTTACAACACAAGGCTAGGTCATCAACATCACCAACATCGTCCAGTGTAGAGAATAAGGTCCACCTGAAGCTTCAGGCTTGCTTTTTGTTTCGTGTTACATCATCCAGTCGATGACTAGGTTGAAGAGCAACTCTACAGTACGCATTCCTATCTCACATCTGTCTCAACTGCGAGTATATTCTTACTAATTTCTACCTGGCATGTAAAATTATTATAGAAGCTCTTGATGAGGTGAACTTTCTGTTGTGCTATGCCATAGGCTCACAGTATACCAGAGTCTGGCATAGTGTAGTGTAGTGTATACTGTCAAAAGCTTTCTCAAAATGAATAACGGTTAAGCATAGATAGCTGTCTCTGCCACTCCAACCACTGTTCTATGCTGTTACATGGAGGAATGACCGTATACTCCTGCGAATATAACCCGTTCTTTTTTAAACTGTTTATCCATCACATCCAAAATGTGCTGTATAACAACTTTTCCTAGAATTTTACTCTGAATTAGCAGTAGGATGAACCCACTCTAGTTGTTATAGTTGGTTAATGCTTCCTTCTTTGGAGCAAGAAGATGAGGCATTGGCTGCAGTCGTCAGGTACCTGCTATCCCTCCTAAATCAATGTAAATAGTTGTTGCAGTAGCTTAGATGATGTCTTCTTGTATGCCTTTCACATTTCTGCCTTCAGGTTGTCTTGGCCAGGAACCTTTTGAGAATTTGGATGCCAGTAAAAATGTTTGTAAGCATTGGGCAAAAATGGCAAAGTTATGTGTAAATTAGGTTGTGAATATCCAACTGGAAACACAATGCAACTGTACCTGTTGTTGCACTGTGACACCAGTATATGGTCCGGGTTCGCAGTCTTGAGATCAACCATGAGGTTGTTTGAGGTTTCTATGTCACTAGTTGTTGGAGCAAAGTTATAGTGCATTTTATGTTACTTGGTTACATTGATTATTAACACAGAATATGCTTATTGTTATTATACTGTTGGTCTGTCTTTATTAAATAGTGCTGTAGAGGCACTGTTTTTCCTGTTTTAGTACCCTATTTCATCTCGAGGAGTTGAGGTGTTTTGAACCAGTTACTTGAAATATTCATCTAACAACAGGCAGCTGATTGGTTCACAGAATGTTCAGTGGTGTGTGTTTTAGGGCTTGCCCCAGCCTTTTACTCCCTGACGAGAGTTTTTGCCATCACTCAGAATAAACATAGATATCTCTAGAGCAAGGGCAGGTTAATGTGCTTCAGTTAATGAGGGGTGTTACCTTGAAACTGGTCCTAGGTCGTTTGTTTCCGGTCCAGGGAAGACATGACTTGGCAGTTCGGGGTGGACTGTTAGCATGCGGCACAGAGTCAAGACTAATTGCATATGGCTGGGTCTGAACTGGGGTGGCGAAGGGAGCGAAAGAACGATGTTGTGTTCAACCCAGATCTGTGACTGGGAGTAAGAGTCTGAAAAGATTCAGCGCTCCATCCATCTTCTCCTGGTGTTTTTTCAGAGGGAAATCGGCATTGTTATCAGCTCACATCATTCCTCAGATGTAAAGACTTGAAAAATAATGCCTCTCCTGAGAGTGGTTGCCAATGACCCCTTTTCCCTTTTTGGGGATATACACAATGATAGAAGCCATTAGAGTTAATATAGACCTTGCCTTTAACTACCTCCTGCTTGACCTCAATGCCAGAGCACAATTGGAGGGTTAACAGGTCTTCATGACTGTAGATGTGGTAACCCTTTGAGTTTCATTAGAACTTGGCATGATACTGCACTTAAAGGAAGGGTTGACCCTCCCATTCCCTCTGCCATCATAGACAGCAAAAAAGTGAATTAAAAAAACGGAAGGTTGCAGTGCTTAATTTGAGCCGATGTGTTTCGGTGGTCTGCAACAGCAGTTAATTGTCAACACTGCCACTTATTAAAGTCTGCCACATGGTGGTGTTGTTTGTCTAATTTAGAGACGAGCACAGCAACAGTTTATTTTTTTAATAATTCAAAATACCTTAAAAAGAATTAATACCTGCCATTCAAGCTGCTCCTATAGCTTTGGGGACTTGAAATAATTTGGTTTGCCACACTTGTAGGAGTGTGATGGTTAGTGGTTATGTTGCATTTTTACTGTCACTGGCAGAGCTGGTAGGGGCAATAGGTGGTGCAAGTAGCAGTGACCTCCCGACCTTGCCTTGGCTTTTTTTTAAACAAATTAAACACTAGGATGATGAAACCAAAGCTAACAGACTAGCGAACCCCTGCTACTCAGCACCCACATTACCTAGAGAATTAAACAGGAGGACCACAAATAAATTAAGTAAAGTCTAATTAAAGTAACACTCTTTTCCATGTGAGCCTGCACCTAAATAAAAACAAACATTTAAAAGTGACACACGGGCCTACACTCTTAAAAATAAAAGAGAATTAAGAGGGAAACATTATACTTTATCTTTCTAAAAGTCATTTGCCTTTGAGAGGCCAGTATAGTTGATGCTCCAGTGTCCTCGTGTGTGCAAGGCTGAGTGGGCCTTTTGTTCAGCTGTTATCAAAAGTGAATATATACAAGGTATCATTGCAGATGGTAATCCTGATGTTAAAAAGAAAAAAACTTTCAGCATGTTCTTGGCCTAGCACCCACATGGGTGCTTACTTTTTCACTCCAATACATTTCATTTTTTTTATTATTATTTTGCAGTTTTGAAATGTCTATTGATTATTTTTAGGACCGTAAAATCAAAATAAAACAAATAATGCGCGCTTGAGTGCAACTCGGAAGCGAGCTGCCCCGCGGCAAGCCGATGTGTTAGTACGTGCCTCTAACTGTCAAGGCATGTTGGCTTTGCCAATGTTTGTTTTGTGCTAATCACAAGGTCAGTGGCGAGCTGTCTCTAGCAAGCCTAAAAATGTGGCTAATCATACTTGCCTTTCTTCGGTACGAGGATCCTCGCGGGAGTGACGTTGCGTGAATTCACAGATGCTGGAAGCTTACTGTAAATAGTAGGTCCTTGACAGCGCGAGGTGCCAGAGCACGGGACAGGCATCTCTCGGTTTACAGGCAGCCGCTGATGCTGTCCGCAGTGTCCCCAGCTGGATGAGAGTAGTGGGTGGGGCTACACCAGTGTTTCCAGCAATCATCGGATTGGGAAGTGTCCTGGGGTGTGTTTGTCCTTCCCCCACCCTCAGCAAGGCTGTCGGGACCAGTCACAGTTAATTTGCAACCCGCCGTGGGGCATCTGCTGTGCCATGCTGATGCTGAGAATATCTTTTGTTTCTCATCAGCAGGACAGAAAGCAATTCTCACATCAGAGTTCTCTGAGTGACATTTTAGGGACGGGATAGGTGTTCTTATGTCTGCTTTTGATTTTAATGTGCAATCTATATGCTCGCCTTAAACCTCCACCCTCAATGTTCTCTCCTCCCGCAATGCACACACATTTATATTATTCTGGCAGATAATACAGTGGAAGGACATTCATTTCTGGCTAGGGAGCATTTTGCACAGTGTGACAAAAAGCTAGCGCCGTCATCTTATCAGCGTGTTGAAGGTTTCCTACTGCAATACATGCACTTTTTGGGCAAAGTCCTGAATTTTGAAAAGTGTCTGCGCGGTTCATGGGGCTTCAATATAAACGTTCTAAGAGATTCCACAATAAATAGCTGACAATGCCGGTTGCACACGCACTCCACAGAGCATCCTATCGTGACCTGCTGAAGGCCTTGGGGAGATGGGGTGAAGCGTTGCTTTCTTGGTGGCCACCAACTCCGACGTGTTATGTTGGGTTGGAATGTGAAAAAGGTTGGGTGGAGGTTGCTGGGAGTTTCTTGCTCAACAAAGGATGTGTGTCCTCCCCACGTTAAGCCGACAATGACCTATTAAAGTTACTCAAGCTGCTAAAACTCTTGCTGTTGGCTTGGCCCTCCGGTCGCTGCATACGAAGAATCCATTGTGCTATGCATGCAGGGGCATACATGCCAACATTTCAGAAGAGCAAAGAGGGAGAATTAAAAAAAAAATCGGGAGAATGGGGCATTGAATCGGGTTAACGGCATGTATGGGCTTTGGAAGTGTGCTGCTGCAGGATCGGACATTTGAAACGTAAAAGCACATGTTTTTTTAAACTTTCAGATGCACGGAGCGCAATGGCAGGCAGAGAGAGGGTGATGCAAGTGTTGTGTACTGGCCTCGCGGGTTGCTGGCAGTGCATGCACGCCTCCTCCCCCTCCTGTGTGGCAGCCCGGGCTGTAACAGCTTCCCGGTGCGCACACAGCTGCCCCAGTACTTCACACGTCTTTAAAAGACCATTGCCTTGTTAATGACGCTTTGTTGCTTTTCCACCCCTTCTAGAGCCCCTGCTTCGCCACTCTGAATATTGCTGGAAGAATTCGCACCTTACACAATACCAAACCCTGTCAGCTAAAACCCTCGAGGAATCGGGTTTTTGCTTGCAGGAATCGGGAGGCGGGAGACTAACCTTGAAATCGGTAGTCTCACGCCTGAATCGGGAGGGTTGGCATGTCTGTGCAGGGGTTCGAAACCCTTCCTCGCCGTCAAAATTGTTGTAACAGAAGAGGACCAGACATGTACATTTAATATAAGAAGCAGAGAGCTCAAACCCCCACACCACAGTTCTGCCAGGCACAGCGAGCAACTGAACTGTCGAGGTTCAAACCCCAGCACTCCCTGCATGACATAATGGAATGCCAGGCTAAAGCTGCCAAAGCAGATTATAACACCGAGCCTCCTTCCTCTAGCATCAAGAAAGCTAAGCAGGTGCTGTCACGTCTGTTAACGCACCTTAACTGAAAAGGGTGTGGCCTAACGGCTAGGGCGGTCAACCTCAAACCTGCAGAACCGGATTCGATTCTCGGCAGCGACGCTCAGCATCTTGTGATTCTGAGCAAATGACTTAATCTCCCCGTGCCTACAAATAAATGTGTCCCGGTGTAGCTCAAGTGGTGCTCATGTAGAGCGCTCTGATACCCAATACCTTTGGGTCAAGTTTGCGCAATAAAAAACTCCGGAAAAAAAGTTGTGAGACTTCCTGCTTAAATTAAATGATTACCAGATTCTGAGTCTTTTGACACAAGCAGCAGTCTCAATGATAGCTCCCTTGCTAACTCTGTTTCCATACTATTTGTGGAATAGAGCAGCAGTAGAGGGGATTGCATTGAGCAACGGTAGAATGCAATTTGACCCCTTTAAGGCATTCTTTCTCCAAGAGACTGTATTGTTGTCTTGCCTAACATAGCGGTTAAGTTTGTGAGAGGAAGACCGATGGGGGGGAAGTGTGGGGGGGGGGGGGGGTTGTATACTACCAGATGCAGGCTTGATTGGGCCAGTGGTACCTTATGTGCAATTGTATTTTAATCATGGTTTGGCCATTAGTCTGTAAAGAACACCCCAGTTAGGAGGACGAGGATTATCAGATGCTCTCTGTCCATGTATGTGCAATAGTGAGCATTTTATTAAACAGATATGGAAGGGCTTAGATAGTATATATCATTGAACTTTACGAACGAGCGAATTAACAATATCTTCAGGTTCTGGAAGCATGTGGAAGAAGGAATGACAGAGCGAACGACAAGGGATCATGAGTATACTTCATGCTTCATATGATTGGACATGAACTGGTCCATCCATATTGAAGTTGTTGATAAGATTTGAAGATGGTATTGTACTGTGCTGACAAACATGTCTAGTTTATTTATGCCCACTAGAAGGTGGGAGTTAAGATCAGTTCTAAGCAAATAACTGGTCAGTTGGGATAACCTGTTGAAGTGCTGTCTCTTGAAGAGCACGTGTTTCTCTTAATCAAATCCAGAAGGAACCAAGTGGATCTTCAATAACTTTGCTGTTTTAGATATCATCATCAAGTTAGACACTTGCTGCTGTCAAAAAGACCCACTGTATCTAATATCTCGCTTCCTTTCACCATTGGCTTTTTTTGACCAGCCTCTTTCAGCCATTAGCTTGAGACTTTGTCAAGTGTGTTTTGACTTATGACATTGGAATATTTCTCACACATGATGCAAATGGGCGGTTGGGTGTATTGTTTCTTGTCCAGTCGACGGCTTGAATGGAACTGCATGAAGGATGATATTACCACTGGAGACCTCCCTGTAGGCTTCTCGTTCCCCCTGGTGTCCACTCTACTGGCTCACTTCCACACATTCCATGCTGATGATTTAGTGCTTTTCAGTCTTACTTGTGTAGGTTTACAAAGGCTTCTGGCTACACTATATAATTACACCACTGTAAACCAGTTAGAGGTTAACCTGAAGAAAGCCAAAGCGGTCATCTTTGGGGAAAAAAGAAAAGTCGGGGGAGAATGGACCTATAACAACATGAGTGTTGCTGTAGGAAGTGCATACAAATACTTAGGGGTCAATGTTGACTCAAGGGAAATTTTGTGAAACAGCGTAAGGAGATATCAGCCACAGCTGTGACCTTACAGGTGACCCTCTCCAAGCTCTCAAAAAGCTGTCTGGCCCAAGTCTAACACCTTTATTGGAGGTTATGAAAGCAAAAATTGGTCCGACATTGTCATATGGTATTGAGATCTTTAGGGGTAAACTAAATATGAACCTAAATCAACACCTGACTAAAATTTATAAAAAAGTCATTCGCTTGCCCAAAAATGCCTCTACTGCCCAGATTAGGTTGGAACTGGGCCTGTTAAACCATGAAGTCTCCAGCATTGGCACATACCTAAATCTGTGCCATAAACTCCGACAAGAAGACACAGGCTCATTAGAGTCACTAGTTTGGCTAGACATCACCGAGAAAAACCCAGGGGGCTCGTATGGTCGCCTCTTTAAAGACTCCATCCAAGAACTTCCAGCGGGTGACCTATGAGACCTCAACCCCAGTACAACAGCATTTAAAACTACCATTAAGAAATGTGTCCGAACGAGTTCCCTCATCACTGATAAAAACCACCTTGCCAAACGCAGACACGCATGGGCTATCATGAATTTGTACGGAAGTTTAGCTCCCGCAACCTATCAATCAATCAATCACAGACATTTATAGAGCGCACTACTTACCCGGAGGGTCTCAAGGCGCTTAGGGGGGAGTGCTGCTACTGCTCGAATAGCCAGGTCTTGAGCTTCTTCCTGAAGGAGAGGTGGTCTTGGGTCAGGCGCAGGTCGGTCGGGAGGGAGTTCCAGGTCTTGGCGGCCAGGTGGGAGAAGGATCTTCCTCCTGTTGTCGTTCTTCGGATGCGGGGGACGGCGGCGAGGGCGTGGCTGGCTGATCGGAGATGTCGTTTGGGAGCGTAGAAGTTGATGCGGTTGTTGAGGTAGCTCGGGCCTTGATCGTGTAGGGCTTTGTGTGCGTGGGTGAGGAGGCGGAAGGTGATTCTTTTGTTGACGGGGAGCCAATGCTGGTCTCTCAGATGTCCGGAGATATGGCTGTGTCGTGGGATGTCGAGGATGAGTCTGGCTGAGGCGTTCTGGATCCGCTGGAGTCTCTTCTGGAGCTTGGCGGTGGTTCCGGCGTAGAGGGTGTTGCCGTAGTCCAGTCGGCTGGTGACGAGGGCCTGGGTGACCGTCTTCCTGGTCTCGGTGGGGATCCACCGGAAGATCTTCCGTAGCATGCGCAGGATGTTGAAGCATGACGAGGAGACGGCGTTGACTTGTCTGGTCATGGTGAGGGAGGAGTCCAAGATGAAGCCCAGGTTGCGTGCGTGGTCTGTCGGTTTGGGTGCGCTGCCCAGGGCGGGGGGCCACCAGGAGTCGTCCCAGGCGGAGGGCGAGGAGCCCAGGATGAGGACTTCCGTCTTGTCTGAGTTCAGTTTCAGGCGGCTGGTCGTCATCCACTCGGCTACGTGTTTCATCCCTTCGTGAAGGTTGGCTCTGGCGGCGGCGGGGTCGTTGGTCAGGGAGAGGATCAGCTGGGTGTCGTCAGCGTAGGAGATGATGTTGAGGTTGTGTTGGCGTGCGATGGCCGCGAGGGGGCTCATGTTGACGTTGAAGAGGGTGGGGCTCAGCGAGGATCCTTGAGGGACGCAGCAGATGACTTCGGTGGCCTCTGACTTGTACGGTGGTAGACGGACTCTCTGTGTTCTTCCGTCGAGGAAGGAGATGATCCATTCCAGTGCCTTCTCCAGGATTCCGACGTTGCTGAGGCGCTGCACTAGGGTGCGGTGGCAGACAGTGTCGAATGCCGCGGAGAGGTCTAGGAGGATGAGGGCCGCTGTTTCTCAGTTGTCCATCAGGGCTCGGATGTCATCGGTGGCAGCGATGAGGGCGGTGTCGGTGCTGTGGTTGGCTCGGAAGCCAGACTGTGAGGGGTCGAGGGATCCATTCGTCTCGAGGAAGGCGGCCAGCTGATTGTTGACGGTCTTCTCGATGACTTTGGCTGGGAACGGGAGGAGCGAGATGGGGCGGTAATTCTTGAGTTTGGTGGGGTCCGCTGTAGGTTTCTTTAGTAGGGCGCTGAGTTCGGCGTGCTTCCAGCTCTCCGGGAAGGTGGCGGTGTTGAAGGAGGTGTTGATGATGTCCCGCAGGTGGGGTGCGATGACAGCGTCGGCCTTGTTGAAGACGTGGTAAGGGCAGGGGTCGGTCGGAGATCCGGAGTGGATGGAGTTCATCATGCGGATGGTGTCTTCGGTGCTGATCGGTGTCCAGGCGCGGAGGGTGGTGGTGGGGGGCGGTGGTTCGGTTGTGGCGTGCGTCGGTTGAGTGCTGAAGCTGTTGTGTATGTCCGCGATCTTGTTGTGGAAGTAGGAGGCGAGGGAATTGCAGAGGTCTTGCGATGGGGTGATGTCGTTGTTTCCGGCGTTGGGGTTGGAGAGCTCTTTGACGATGTTGAAGAGTTCCTTGCAATTGTGTGCGTTGTTGTCCAGCCGGTCCTTGAATGCAGTTTTCTTGGTGGCGCGGATCAGTTGGTGGTGCTTCCGGGTGGCAAGCTTGAGGGCGGTCATGTTGTCCGGTGTTGGTTCCCTTCTCCAGGCTTTCTCGAGGGCTCGGCAGTTCTTCTTGGAGCTCTTGAGTTCGTCGGTGAACCATGGGGCCTTCTTGCTGCCGGGTCTGCTGTGCGGGGTCCTCAGTGGGGCGAGTTCGTCCGCGCAGTTGTTGATCCACTTTGTGAGGTTGTCGGCGGCCTGGCTGGGGTTCGCTGAGCTGGCGGGGGGGTGCTGGCTCAGGGAAGCGGCGAGCTGGTCGGCTGTGATCTTGTTCCAGCTTCTTCGAGCAACTGGTTGCTGGTGGTGGTGGATCGTCGTTTTTCTGACGGTGAAGTGGACGCAGCTGTGGCTGTGGTCAACCTATCTGTCATGCACCTACTCCCTGCATTTAAAACTTAGTTTTATGGCCATTAGACTAGGTGACTGGCAATTTTTAAAAGATCTGCCAGGCTGGCGTCGCACGTCACATGTATTATGGTGCAGAGGGTGCGGCAGGACGGCTGAAATTTTGGAGCACGTGGTCGGTCTTTGCCCAGGACTTATGTCACAGCGTAGACGCATATTGAAAGCGGAGTGGAACAGGCTGGGAATCCGGTCTTGCAGACAGGCAATCATCGCGGCCCGAAGCCCAGAAAATACAGCTTTAAATATAGGCCTCACAACCTACATACGCCTTGCATATCGCAATTTTTCGCACGCACCCCCCCTGTCGGCAACAGCCTAAATTAAATTGCACCATTTTTTAAGCTGCTAAAAATTTCTCTTTTAATTTCTGTATTTTCCTATAATTCGCTGCTATTGAACTGTTGCTGCTATTTTTTATCTGAACCCACTTTTAAAACATGTAATTATTCGTCAACGGTTGGTTAGTTTACAAGTCCAATACTGCTAAAAATCCTTACCTTTTAAAGTTAGTTTAATGCCATGTGGACTGTTTATAATAGGGAGTTGCAGAATGCCATGTGGAAAACTTGTACCTACCCACAGTTGGTTATTTGATGTCAGTTTTTAGCTTTCACAATGTGTATTGTTACTGGTGCTCCTTTTAAGGATGTTATTTTATATCCAAATAAAGACATGTGTTACTACCCTGCAGTAGCATCTTAATTATATAGGTGTTATGGACCCAGCACAATGATAGTGTTTGACTGACAGACAGTAGTAACTTAATAGTGCCATGTGGTATAACACATACTATCTCAGTTACCTTTTTTCCTTTTCTTTTTTACATGGTGGTAGTGATCCAAGAAGCATATAGGCATAGGATGGAATGACAGGTGTACTGGTCATTCCGCAATAGCATTTTTCAAAGCATTTTTCAATGCATTTCCATGGTTTTTTCAGACTACACACTAGAGCCGAGGCAGGAGAAGAAGTAATTTGTCTCTGCCTTTCTACCAGTCACTCTTTGTCTGACTCCATCGTTTTCTGTATTGTCACTGGTTGAGGAGCGATTAGGTAGGCTTGTGGGTCCCGCCATTGCTCCTATAAAAATAGAGAAGGTGTGTTGTGGAGAGCATTCATCAGTAATCCAATCCTCTTCCAGTACCAAGTAAAAATGGAAGACAGCGCGATAGGCAGGATTGAGCTTGGAAGTATGCTATGAAAGTGGAGACAACCAGTAGCGGATGCTCTTCATTGCTAGTGGTGTGGCGAGGGGTGGGGAGGTGTGGTAGGCGTGGGTGTGTAGGTAAATAACACAGAAAAAGAAAATAAAAAAGCACTTACCTACGGCTGCTGGCTGTGGCATTGGTGGTATTGGTGGTGGTGGTATTGGTATTGGTGGTATTGGTATTGGTGGTGGTGGTATTGGTGGTGGTATTGATGGTATTGGTGGTGGGGTATTGGTCATGGTAGTATTGGTCGTGGTGGTGGTGGTAGTGGTATTGGTATTGGTGGTGGTAGTGGTAGTATTTGTATTGGTGGTGGTACTGGTACTGGTGGTGGTGGTATTGGTGGTGGTGATATTGGTGGTGTTTGTATTAGTGGTAATGGTATTAGTAGTGGTGGTATTGGTGGTGGTAAATGTAAATGTACAGGAATTTATATAGCGCAAATCACCGAGCGGTTTCTAAGCGCTTGCTTAGGGAACCCGTCCTGGTATTCCCCTGTGAGATAACCCCGGCAGGGTATCCACAAGGAGAAAGCCAAACATCCCGCCGCGAGGGGCCGTTGTGGAGATTAAGCAAGCTATTACCCAGAGTCGCAGAGTGTGAACCCGTGAATCGAGTAGGCACCGGAGCGAGAATTGTCGAGTCCATGGACATTTTTAGGACTCAAGACCCCGCCGAGCCGGGAATTGAACCCTGGTCCCGGGCTGACCCCTGCTTCCAGGTCTGCCTCCTCTAACCAGTGAGCCACACTTCTGGTGGTGGTGGTATTGGTGTTGACGGTGGTGCAGGGTGTGGTGGTGGTTTTATTGTTGGTGGTGGTATTGGTGGGGTTATTGATGGTGGTATTGATGCAGGTGGAGGCGGTGGCATTGATGGATGGTGTTGGTGGTGGTATTCGTCTTGGTAGTTGTGGTGGCGGTATTGTTGGTGGTGTTATAGGTAGTGGTATTTGTGGTGGTGTTGGCATTGGCGGTGGTAGTGGTATTGGTGGTGGTGGTATTGACAGTGGTGGTGTTAATAAAAAATGCTTTTGAAAGCAACCTATCAGGTGGCTTTAGTACTGATGACATGTGACACAGATGTGCTGTTGTCCGCTTCAGCCTGTTAGCACACAATTTTGTGCTACCTGGAATTCACATGACTAAATTCGCAAATCATTTCTAAATCCATTTTTCTTGGGGGCTTGAAACAGACATGAGATAATGCTGGGTTAAAGTGATTGAAAGCAGGTGCCCGTGTTGTGTGGGTGTCTGTGCTGCTTAAAAAACCACAAGTGGCTTCAGCTACAGCAGTGCATGTAAGGCCTGCTGTAAGAGAAACACAATAAAGTAAATAGTGCTTACAGACTAAATAACAGGTCCCGTGTAACAACCAAACTAAAAGGGCCAGTCGCCATGGTAGGGTACAAATGAAGACAAGGCAGTACTAAGGAGGGACTAACAAGTCTATTAACGAATCCAAAGGCAGCATTTACGAAAGATAATAACACAAGCCAATAAAAAATATGGAAGGAGAGTGGGTGAGACTTCTCTCCCATACTCTACTATAGCAGTCTCGCAGAGCACGCAGTGCATGTGTGCTGCCGCTAGGCTCGACCTAAAAAAAAGTATGAGTCTGAAGTGAGCCTTTCAATCTAAACTTCATACCAGTAACTCAAAAAAGTACACATTCTAGCATGTATATTTTTTCCTAAGAACTTGCAGCTTGCAACATTTTAAACTTGTACTTTTGTTTACCGGTTGTCTCCTGGAAGAGGGGAGGAGATGCCTCAGGGCACAAGAGGCAGTGAGTGACCCCATCAAAGTACAGAGTGTGGCAGATGTGTGTGTTCCCACTTGTGATGCTTCATGTTAGTGCCAGACTCGCTGTGTTGGCAGTAAAGAGCAGTCAAACTTAGGCATCTATTTGTGTCCTAACTTTCGCACTTGCGTCCTTCTACAATTCCCTTGTTCCACTGTCGAGTAAATAAACTATCCTAAGTTCTTATAGAGAACCCCCATATTTTACAGCTATTTTGGGGGTGCTGCCTGTTTCCCCAGCACACATCGAGCTCTGTGTGTAGTATTACAGTGAATTATTCGGATTGCGGTGATATTCAAGGGCACATCCACAAGAGAGGGAAAGATTTCCAAGCCTAACTATGTCTAACTGCTATTAAATATATCACTGAGGCTGGAACGACAAATTTTTTTTTGACTTGCGACCTTGTTAACATAAGTGACATCTACAGCAAATTCTTTACAGCAGTGTGAAGCCATTTGATAGAGGAAGTAAGTGTTACCCAAAAATTATGTTTATCTTTGAGGGTGCATTTTCGTAAGACACAGGAGACAAAAAAGGTACCCTCAGCACTGTTGCTGTATCTATTAGAACCCTTCTGAGAGTTTCTGTGACTTGCCTTCCCCCACATTGTGCCCTCCGTAATTCTCCTATTAAAAGATACTGCAAGTAGAACAGACATCTTAAGTGCCACAAGTAGAGTCTGGCTTTGCTAAGGAGACTGTTCACGGCTGTTTGTGATGGAGAATTGGCTAAAGAATTCCATGCTGTGTTAGCATTTTAGGTGAAATCTGGGGACATTCGTGGAATAGCGCTCAAGATGGTCCATCTGTCTATAACACAGCTACACTGTCACTAAGTACGAGGGTAATAGCAACAAACATGTGCGTATGCATGTAATTGGGACTGAGCAAATCTTAACCCCTTGTGCGCGGCCGCGATTCTGCGCCTGTGCGGCACATTTTGATCGCGGGTGCGGTCATGACGGCCGGAAGCCGTCATCAGCACACGAGCACTGTGTGCCATGACGGCTCCTGGCCGTCATCAGCATGGAAGGGGTTAAATAAATGAGATGCTTTCTATGCACATGTTAGCCTGAGGGGCGTGTAAGGTATCGGGGACACACCTTGTGGTATTTTGACATGTGTAATAGCTACAGTCGTATCGAGTCATCATTGCACATCCTTTGGGAAGCTTCTGTTAGAGAATCTTTTTTAAGTTATCACTTTCATGTTCTCAACCTGCAGTTCCCACTGTCTTGTCTTTTGTGTTAGAAGGGCGCATAATTGTAATTGTAAATGGTATTTATATAGCACTTACTAACCCCTAATGAGGCATGGTAATGCTTTGCGGCAGTAGCACACTATTTTGAACCCAAAATTAGAAGTTAATAGACCAGCAAAGTTTATTTGTTGGCATCAGTTGTGTGAGCTTTGTGCTCTTGAAATTATTGTGTGTTTAGTAGAGTTTACAGTAGAAATAGAAGGATGGGAATAGATTTGAAATGAGTAGTAAGGAGGTGAACGTAGAAGGATGTTTGTGAGTTAATTGTAGTCAGGAAGGTAGAACGAGTTAGAGAGAAGGGATGAGACAAAGGTTGAAAGAAGGAATAAAAAACAATAGCAAAATGTCATCTTATACATGTATGTATATGCATGACAATGGGTAGGGTTTTATTGGCTTGAGACAATCTCTACATATAAACACCTATATGTGCATAGAAGCAGCAATATTTACATGGTCTGATGTGCATGTTTATCTTGTGGTGTAGCAAGCACATTAATAATGACATTTCTTAAAGTTTGGCCGCAGGCATAAACTCCTCCAGCTACACGTACCCAGAAGCAGCAACTATGACACTGTCTTAAATACACATGTATCTTTTGTGGCAATATATATTTTTTCCTCTAATATAAATGTATCTCCTTATAACATGTAGCATATTTAATGTACAATGACATTTGTGTAATGACAACTTTGTCTCTGTGCCGTGAGTAGCATAGTTAGTCATATCCAATAATACTGTTGCGGTGCACTGCCGTGTTGTGAGTAGTTGTCATGTGGGGAACAGCCAGCTCTTGCTTAGTCTTCCATGGGGTAACATGGTTGTCAGTGGATCATATGTGCGTGTGTCGTGAATTCCATAGTTTGGCTGCTTGATCAGGGAAAGATGATCCACCCAATGTCATTTCATTGTATGTAGAGATTATGAGACGTAGGTTTGTTTTTTGTATGTATTTGTTGATTTGTGGATCTATGCCATGTATTGCTGTGAGTGTAATACAAAGCAGCTTGTATGTGAATCTTCTAGCATATGGTAACCAGTGTAGGGCCCTCAAGGCAGGGGAGATGTGTGCTTGTGGCTTTATATATATAGGATGAGTCTTCTCATAGTTGACAAAGGTGAGCTGTGATACAGACCATGTGCAATGCAGTTTAGACACGACAACAGAGTTAGTAGTATGTACCATCCTGGGTGTGGGTATGTGTTGCAGTGTTTTCATTGATGGAAAGCTTAATTTGGCTGCCTTATCTACTTGTGCATTAATTGATAGCATGTCATCCATGGTACTGTTCCTGTTTTTGGCCGTAGAGCCCATGCGAGAGAGGGTCATAGGTTTTCTAGTTATCACAGATGAGTATTTTGTTTTTGGCCGCATTGAAGTCGAGGTGGCTCCATGGCAATCTTTGGTAAATGGTTGGGAGAAAACTAGAGATTTTGGTTGTTCCAATGTCCTTAGGGATTTCCAGTTTCATAAGCGTCTGCATCTCATCTATGTAGTTATAGCAGGTGACTTTAAAGGTATTATCCAGATCTGGTGATGATTTTATATAGATGTTGGGAAAATGGAATAAAGTGAATGTATTTCAGAAGGAAAATTCTTTCTATTGTTGAAAAGTGATACAAAACCCTTTCAGATTACATACAAATGTTATTTGAAAATGGGTTTTAGTTAATTTATTTGGACAATTGTGCTGTAGAACACAAACTTGTCCCTTCTATAATTTTCTTGTAAGCAGGACCCAATTACTACAGTGTAGAGCCGAATGTACTGGTAGAATAGTGTATGATTTGCTCTAAGCTGCTTGTAAAGCCAATTTATTTGTAAAGAACTTCATTGAGAATGTGTAATGCCAAATGTGCCAATATGTTCCCCCCAGGATCACAGGACAACCCACCCTGAGTTCACCAGCTACCACTGCTCCCTTATGTGTCACTGCTCATCCCTCTTCACACCTTCATCTTTGCAGTGGCCATGCTCCCTGCTTTTAACACCCCTCTGTTTGTTTCGTGCCCCCCCTGCCTACACTCACATGTGACTCTTTATTCCTCCTTCCATTATTTTTCCTGTGTCTTGCCACTTACGCCCACTCTTTCTCTTGCCACACTCCCGCAGCCTTCGCGGTTGCGTGGGGGCCCAATGTGCTCAGGGGCCCCACTTAGAGAGAAAAAAAGGAAAACTCTGTAAAGAAACATAATCTTTACAAATAATGTAAACGAAGGCTAACTATCTTTTCACGGGATCCATGGAAGGTGAGGCCCTCTGGACAGGGGTGTAACACAGGCCCCCGCAGCCATGCGGTGTGAAGGGGCCCCTAGCTCCAAGAGGCCCCCTCGGCACTGAACTCTGGCCGGAAGAGCTCCTGATTGAGCTCCGAGGGGGCCCCCTAAGTAACGTGCAGGGAGGCCCCCTCACTTTTCGTTACGCCAGTGCCTCTGGAATGGGGGCGTGGGGCTCCTCCTATGTGTGGTACAGGAGCCCATCTCTGCTGACAGAGAGCGCCCTGCAGTCCTGTCCGGTGCTCTCCAGGAGCAGCAGTAGAGTTGGTTTCACTTTCTCTGCTGCTGAATTCTCGCGTGCCTCCCTGAGCTTCGCCCAAGTCTCTCATTAGGTTTCGCCTGTCGAAAGCTGTGCAGCTTTTCGGCGCAGGCGAAATCTTATGTGTACAGTATGTGTGTGTTGTCCCGCCCCTCTGTTCTATTGGCTAGCTCCATAAATGGAGGCTAGCCATTGGAACAGAGATCTGTCCGTCAATGCCGGAGCAGATTTGTGGGCGTTCCCGAGAATTGTAGGCTTTTGCCCACGTCATGCGGCTGTGGGCGTGTTTTTTTTAGTTTTTTTTTAAAGCTTTGTTTTCGCCATTTCAGAAGTGTCCTTTGCAGGGGTGGGTTGCGCGATGTCCCGCTGTCCGTTCCCGCCCCCACTCCCCCTGTCCGTGTGCCTGTTCCTGCCCCCCTCCCGCTGTCTGTGTGCCCGTTAACCCGCCCCCCCTCCCGCTGTCCGTTTGCCCGTTACTGCCCCCCCCGCTGTCTGTGTGCCCGTGCTTAATGCCCTCCTTCCCCGCCAAGCAATACATATTGCTTTCGATGGCTCTCTTTTCCTTTGCTGGCCTAGCGCCTGACAGGGTGGGTGGGCGGTGCTGGCACGGGCAGCCTGAATGCGCGCTGATGAGGTAGCTGAGCGGGTTAAGGTTTTCCCGGAGAGATCTACTGATCACTTGGTCGAATCACTGGGAAAGTGTGTCCGGGAGGCAATATAATTAGCGTTTTGTTAGTTGGCTTATTGTAGCCATTGTTGTTAACAGCGTTTAGAGGCACGGTGACAGCTTTACATATGGTGTGTTTGCATATTGATAAATCTTCAGAAATATACACGCGCCTCTTTCTGCACCCTTCCACGCAGTAACTTCCTTTGCGGCACCCAATAAGCTGGTGTCCCTTCTGACTGGATCTACCCAGGTGGAGTTAGGGTTTACGAATGTTTTGCCTAGTGGGGCGGAGTAAAACTCGTCATCTACCCTGCACTCCTTTCCGCCTCTCTTGTTAGCTTACACTTCGCCAACAGTTTATTCTGAACCCAGTGGCCTCTGTTCATTAATTCCATCCCCTCCCTTTACTGTCCTCTCTTCTTTCCCTGGTGATCCTTTCCTGCCTGTCTTCACTCCGTCCCCATCCTCTGCCCGCCGTTGGCTCTCTTCTCTCGTCCTCTTTCCTATCTGTCCCTCGCGTCTTCTTCACCCATAAGATTCCCTCCCCAGCTCCTCCCCCATTCATCAGTCCCGTTCACACTTTTTTAAATGTCCCCCTACTTTCCCTCTCCTCTGCCCTCACTCACCCCTCTGCCCCAGCCGTCCCCTCTCGCGTTTCCCCTCTATTTCCTCGTTGGCTCCTCGCTCTGCCTTTCCCTCTCTTTCTTCTCCTCGCACCCTGACCAGCTCAACCTCCTCCATTCGCCGTCCCTCCTGCCCGCTCACCGTTGTCCTCACACACCCCTCTCCATTTCGCATGCACCCTCCTTTCCTTTCTCCCTCCCATCCTCTCACATCCTCCATTGATACATTGTACTCGCCCTATCTTTCTTTTGCTTTCCTCTTCCAAATCTACCTCTTGCCCTCTCGGCTCATTCCATGACCCGCCGCTACCCCTTTACTCCGTCCCCTTTCTCTCTCTCTCTCCCTCTCTCTTGTGCTTTCTCCACATCTTTCCCTCTCAGCTTTCTTTCTTCCCTCTTACAGTTTCGGTTTCTCTCGTTCTCTCACTCTCTCTCCCCTCCTGCCGTCTCTTTTCCTCTCACCCCTCCTCTTTCCTCGCTCAATCTGTGCCCCTCGTGTCTGCTCTCTCGGGTCACCAGAAGAGACAGTGCCTCCCACCGCCGCAAAAACGCCCGCCATAGAAAGAGCGCAAGGGACAGGAAACAAATAAGCAAGGAAAGGAAAGACACACAACCAAGAGTGGAACACTTAAAGCTGCTCCAGAGAGGGGGAGCCGAGCAGGTCCGCCTGGAAATGTACATATGTAGAGACACTTCCCCGGGAAGGCCCCCCCCCTGATCAGACCCTTTCAATTATTCAATAGCTAGAGCAGACCAAGTGACTGCCAGGTGCAATACATCAGGCTTAGGAAGGGCTTTCATTAGATTCGAAGAGATTCACGCTGCTCTCTCCCTCCATCCCTCCGCCCTCACTCCTGTGTGGGTGACTCTGTGTGTGTGTGTGGGTGGCTCTGTGTGTGTGTGGGTGGCTCTCTGTGTGTGTGTGTGCGTGTGGGTGCAAATGCAATAGGTCTCGCATTTGCGAGAGATTAAGCTATTGGCATTGTAAATGACAATGCCATTTACTTATCTGTTTTCAAAACCAACACATAAATAAAACATTTGTCATTTACGATGACAATAGCTCTAACTTTTACAAAGGCGAAACCGTTGCATTGTAAATGCTTGTTTAGAGTTTGGCAGAGCCTTCGGCGGATTGCTCCCTGATCTGGTCGAGACCCCTGGCACACTTCTTTGCACACTACTTCCTAGGCGTATGTTATTTTCAAATGACATTTAAATGACGACCTTCAAGGGTCGACCTGGGAAAGAAACTGTCTCTGGCACCAAATTAAAAGTAGCTATTTTAGGGATACAGGCTTTTAAAAAGGCATGAGAGATTGAATTTAGAGGTGCAGCTTTGGGAGGACAGTGGGGTATTGCACCCACCAATAAATGTATTTTCTGGTACATCGTTGGGTACTGGTGCTTTCAGTCTGTTATTGTGACATATCTGTAGGATTTCATCTGGAATATTTACATAAACACTGACAAAATCACACACGATCTCTATCACTCTCTCTGTTTTGAAAGTCTTTCAAAATGTTTATTTTACCAAATATTATAGTATCTCTCACTTAGGACCACAACCAATCTGCATTCCTCACCCTTTCAAGTGCCTCTTAAGCCTCTCTCATGCGCTGTGCATGTCGCAAAATGTATTGTGATATTATATGGGCACCTTACTGCACAAAACCAATCTTGGGCGACATATTTCTTTTTCTAAGTGTGCTGAGGAACAAACCAGAAGAAATAGATATTTCCCCTCGATACGCCTCCCCTGGGAAGGTGTACGTTTTTGGCACATCTCCAGTTCCTGTATATCTGGGGATGCTTCAAAATCCATGGAGGTTGAGTAGGAACACCCACGTAACGCCCATAGAACGCCTACCCAGGGCAGAGTATCGCATAGCAGCAATTTGCGCAGCATTGCGCTACTCCCGAATTTTGTAACCACTCAGAGCCACGCAAAGTGGCTTTGCGTAGCTTAAAAAATCCGACTTAAAGGTTTGCGTCACGCACGTACCATGCTGAGTGGTACGAACGTGACACACACCTCTCTTAAGTATTAGAAAGGCAGAGGTATTGTCAGCTAATGTCTGCTTAGTAATGAGGTGGTTTGGCATGGTAATGTGTTAGATCCTATAACTGGAATACCAAGGAGCCCTGCAGGTTACAAAAGAGGTGCCATGAACACTTTGTGGGGCACCAGTGATGTTAGAATTGAGGAGCGCAAAGATAAAGAGCCCGTTTCTGCACCATCTCCTTGTGCAGAACTGCTCTGAGTGTTCTAGACAACCAGATACTTGATAACGTCACTGGTTTATTCTTTAGCCTACTGATTTATTTTTGGCAATGCTACAGTACTATATTATTTTACTCTCCCTTTGTAAACCTATTGATTAAACCTGGTTAATGGCAGCTTTAGGGTACGGACATGAATAGCTAACAACAGAAGATCACAGTGTTTGAAAGACACGCCTGATAACTGCTGTCGGAAATGTTGACAGACACTGTGTCGGGAAGGTACATCTGGCCAGTCATCAATAGGCTAATTTTTGTATTGTTAGTTGTTTCTCGTTATGTCATCATGGTTACATGCCCCGCAGTCATTTCCTCTGGTCAGTAGTCCATTTCATCTAATTTCCTGTAATATAAATGTCTTATTAAAGATCATGTGATATCATTTCAGGTGATGCCTTTAATTGGCAAATTAGTGCATTATATGTTTTCTATGAGGGAGAGGTATGGCTCTTTTCTGTACTGCACACATTTTGTGGTGGAGGCCTGGACTGATGTCTACCATGAAGTATCAACAGTATTTTGTGAAATGGAGATCTCCGCAGCATATTTCTGCTTTGTGTGCTCCGTTTGAGACGGTGGCTAGCACAGCGCCTTTCCATGCAATACCTGTTTGAGAGCGGGGAAAACACTGCCACTAATCCCGGCCATGTATGATTTGTCCAATGTTTGTTTTCACAATTACTTATTTTGTCTTTTCTGTGAGGAGGAAGCTTGCAGAACTCATTTATGTGCTGAGTCTACTCTGAGAAGCAAATTTCTCTGATGATGCTACAAGTGTTCTGTGTGAGAGAATGTATTTATAAATCACACAAGCCTAGCTTTAAATCAAAGGATTACTGAAAGTGGCCCAAGGAGATTATGTGATTAGCCCAGAATCACACAATGTTTAGTTAATTGCCAACGCCAGGTTTCGAACCTAGGTCCTCAAGTTCCAAGGGCGGCAACTGAGCTGTGGAATTTAGAAAGAACAAGGTGAACATCACAGTCTTGCGTGTGCGTTCTTTCTAGCTACGATATGGTATGTTTCTGGGTATATATATAGATTACCTACAGGTGATGGCCTAAAAGTGATAGAAAAAGTAGATCTTTGCTAAATGAGATGATTACGAGAAATGATGAGACTGTAAGTGCTGGGTGAGCAGGATTTCGTTGTTGTAGAAACTGTAAGGCATGCAGTAATAGTGTTGACTGTGCAAAATTCCAAATACCCCACTCAAAAAGAGAATTTGTGATAAAAAAATCTTTGACTTGTAACACCACATGCTGCGTACATGGTTTATTTTGCCCACGTAACAAGATGTACATTGGGAGCACAATACATCGAGCTAAGAAGCGAGTTTTTGAACATGTCCGAGCCATTAGGCATAATGATAAACACTATCCAGTGGCACAACATTTCTTTGAGTCTCATTACCAAAATGAAAAGCTACTTAGAATGATTGTTTTTGATGCAGTAGGAGTCAATGTGAGGGGTGGAGACTGCGAATTAGAGTTGCGGAAGTTGGAATCCAAGTTCATTGTGGATTTTGAAGCTCTGATACCTCAGGGCCTGAATTCAAGAGAGGAACCAGACAGCCATCTGGGCTGAGAACTAATGTAGATGTTGATATATTTAAGCAGTTTTTCTGATTGTTTTAACAGTTTTATTGCAATATTTTTATATTTCTATTTTCATAAAGGGGCAGGTACTTTTTTATAGAGATTAGCATGGAATTGTCTGTCTTCACACACCTCAAGAACTGATCATTGAAGTATAATAACTATCAATAATATATTATTGATAATTACAATCCTGAGACAAAGTGAAGGGAACTAAGAGTCAATCACGGAATGTCTTTTTGTATGGTTTGCCCACTTGGGCGTGATGGGGTTTTGAGCCATTGCATGTTGATATTTTATCAATGAACATGAATTTATTGATATTTACGATACATGTAAGGGTAGTAGCATAAGCTTGGCAAAGATGGTTATTGGATGTTTGCCTCTTGTTACCATGCATTTAAGGTTTCTAAACAAATGTGTCCGGTGAGATAGAACAGAGATGTTCTCTCTCGCTAAACATGGAGTATTAATTGTTAAACACATTGTAGCAATTTATTACATGTATTTGAGTGTTTAAATTATTTATTTTCACTTGAAACTGCAATTTGTGAAGTAACATTAGACTGTGTTAAGATGGCTGATTCATTTTCCCAGTCAGTGCATGGTAATGTGGGGTGAAGTCTGTTTTACTTTCTGTAATTTAATACGGAAGTTTGTGGTGTGGAGCTGCTGACTGTGAGCAAGGTGTAATGCCATAACGCGTCTTTTTGCCATTAAATTAAATATTTAGCATGCAGGAGAGTCTGAGTATTTCTTGCTCTTTGCGAGGAGAATCTTGTGCATACATATATATATATATATATATATATATATATATATATATATATATATATATATATAGATATATATATATATATTACCTACTGGCGGTCGCCAGTAGGTATATATAGTTAGGATTTTTTCCCTATGGGATTTCTGAAAATTCTATGTCTAATAACTTTGGCGTTTGTGGACGGAATCGGCTGAAATTTTCAGGAAAATGGCACATTTTGTTTCTGAGCAGCTCCTGGAAATTTGGGGGGGATTCATCAAGGGGGGGCCGAGAAAAAAGGGGGGTCCCAAAACACGTTTTTCCCATGTTAATTTCCATAGGGCGGTTGGACTCACTTCTAGCCCGAACGGCTGGATGGATTTCCACGAAACTTGGCAAAATTGTAGGGACTGTTAGCCCGATGTGCCTTTGCTAGGTCTCAATATATGTGCTTCAGTGGATTTTGAGAAATTAACGTTTAAATCAAGATATATATCTGTAACAGCGCTCCGGGCAGCGATCCGGTTAGCGAACTTTTCGCGTATCGGAACTTTGCGATGCGAAGCTGATTGGCCCTCCGGTGTCTGTCAACATTCTAAACAGTCCGGAGCGGCCGCCATCTTGTCTCTCGGTAGGATCGAGAGACAAGAGGATGTTAAAACAAAGGGGGAAATGAAGGAAAGGGGGCAAAGTAGACCCCTTCTGACCCCCTAGGATTGATGAGGGAGATATTATAGAGCCACGCGGGGCCCCCCAAAAAAAAAAAAATCTGATTTTTTCGCCGTAGAGACGCGTCTTGGTAAGTGAACCGGGCAGCTAACCGGGCAGCTAACCGGGAAGCTAACCGGCAGTGTAACGGGAGTCTGAGGAGTAGCTGATTGGCTGTCAACATTGTAAGCAGTCCGGAGCGGCCGCCATCTTGTCTCTCGGTAGGATCAAGAGACAAGAGGAGACCAAAACAAAGGGGGAAATGAAGGAAAGAGGGCAAGGTAGACCCCTTCTGACCCCATAGGATTGATGAGGGGGATATTATAAAACTACGCGGGGCCCAAAAAAAAAAAAATCCTGAGGAGTAGCTGATTGGCTGTCAACATTGTAAACAGTCCAGAGCGGCCGCCATCTTGTCTCTCGGTAGGATCGAGAGACAAGAGGTGGAAAAAAAAAGGTGTAAATGAATGAAAGGGGTAAGGCAGACCCCTCCTGAACCCCTAGGATTGATGAGGGGGCTATTAAAGTTCCCTGCGGGGCAAAAGAAAAAAAAAATTGCGATTTTTCGCGGTAAAGGTGCTTCCTGGTACGTTAACCGGGCAGCTAACCGGCAGCGTAACGGGAGTCCGACATATTGTGTTTTTTGAAGGTTTGTGATATGTGCACGTTTGGATTTTGTCTAATTAAGGTTAAAAATATATATATATATCTTTAAGCGTGTTCTGGCGCGCTTACGTTTTGGGTTTGGTTTGCGCTGCAGAGACGATACGTCACGGTTATGCGATGCATCATGAGGCGTCTCACGGGCTACGTGATACGTCACTTAATAAAGAATATATTTTACAGCTATAGATATTAGCTTTTAAAAAACCAATGAAATTCACAGAAAAAACCATAGGTTATAGACCATATATAGTTAGGAATTTGCATTTACAAAACCTTGAAAATTCACTGAAAAAACCATAGGTTATAGACCATATATAGTTAGGGATTAGCATTTAAAAAACCTTATTTTATTTTTACAAAACCATTGAAATTCCATATATAGTTAGTTGCACTAACTATATATCGCGGACCCGCAATCCACTGCTAATGATGTCACATATTACATCATTCATGACATGGTCAGTGACATCACTGATGACATCACTGATGACATCTCAAATGACATCACTGATGACATCACTGATGACATCTCAAATGACATCACTGATTACATCACTGACATCTCATTTGACATTACTGATTACATCACTGATGATATCATTTATGTGATAATACATCTTCAGACTCTAATATAACCTTAGATACACTCAGTGTAAACAGGCACTCACAGACTGTCACACATCCATGGAGTTACTCACACACCTAGTCAGTCATGCAAAGAATCAATCACATCTCCATTTCCTCAACTATACAGTTATACACACCTTACTTATTCAAACATATAGTAACACATATTTACTCTCTTATACAATCCTTGATACAAGTTCACAATGATTCATACAGCCACTCACACATTCACTGGCTCTTATGTTCAGTTATTTATATATGTCAACTCTCACATGGAGTGTGTTTTACATATGTACTTACTTTGACATGTAGCACTGAGATATCCATTCACTCACCAATATACTCATGCACACAGTCAACTGTCCATACAGCTGTTTCTACATGCACTTTTGAACCCATAAACCTAGGGAATCAACTGCTCACACATCTATGCACAGAGTTATACACCTCCCAGCCACCCACACACATACTCAGTCTCCCATACAAATACTTGGGCAACCATTCAATAACCCATATAGTTACTGATACAGCTACTGATTTAAACATGCAGCAGTTTACAGAACAACATAAATAATGATTGCCAAATTAAGACACTTTAATCACTAACTCATACACTCAGTGAGACACATTTAATCATTCTCTCATACAGTCAGTCATGCACCTACTAAATCCTTCATCCAGACACTTATACATCCACTCATTCTTCAATATGTAAGACATATTTTAACTTTACAGAAACATACAGTCACTGGGTGTTGTCATCAGTAATGTCATCAGTGATGTCATCAGTGATGGCATCAGTGATGTCATCAGTGATGTCATCAGTGATGTCACTGACCATGTCATGAATGATGTAATATGTGACATCATTAGCAGTGGATTGCGGGTCCGCGATATATAGCTAGTGCAACTAACTATATATGGAATTTCAATGGTTTTGTGCAAATAAAATAAGGTTTTTTAAATGCTAATCCCTAACTATATATGGTCTATAACCTATGGTTTTTTCAGTGAATTTTCAAGGTTTTGTAAATGCAAATTCCTAACTATATATGGTCTATAACCTATGGTTTTTTCTGTGAATATATATATATATATATCTATATATATATATATATATACACACACACACACACACACACACACAAATATGTGTATTTGTGTATTTATATAGGTATATATTTATATACAGTATTAAATATTAGAGGAATATGTTGAATTTACATTTTGCAGTGTTTTATACAGAGCACACTTGCCCCGAAGGTATCGGGTATCAGAGCACTTTAAACGAGCTCCAGCTGCATTACATGAGGACACATTTTTTTAATGATGTTGGTGTCAGCAATAATTTTTTCCAATATTTTTGTAGTTACTTTTATGAGTATAGGAGCACAATATTATGGGAAAGAATTTTTTGGACACAATATTTTTATCAACTATATTATTGTTTAGCACGATATTGTGTGAGTGATTCGCTATGTGTCTATGAATAGTTATATATAGATATATGTGTGTGTAATTGACATTATTATGTATATACTGCTACTTTTCAATAAAAAATAATGTAAAAAAAAATATTCAAACTCATACCGATAAATACAGGCATGTTGCACGGGTCATCACAGGTCCATGATGGGTGTTAGAATTAACTTTATTGAGGGGCCCCATAAGCATACCTTGCAGGGGTGGGGGGCCCTAAGGTTTTGTTACGCCACTGCTCTCACCATCTCTCTCCCCCTGTACCCTACCAGATCTCCCAATGCCACTGCAACATGCACAGAGTACTGGATGACACCCCCATTCTCTCAGTGCTTGTTGCCCATAGAAACAAAAGGCAGTGTGTATTTGTCTCATTTGCCTCCATTCCCCTGCTCCTTTTGTTTCTATGTAAACTATAGCTCGATTCTTAGGGGCTCTTTTAATGAAGGCACACTCACCACTGGAATTTTAGTTCACATAAAAACTGAGGAATATACTCTAAGAGACTGTTTTAATGAAGGTGCCTCACCACTGGAGTTTTAGTGCACATACAAAGAGAAGACTGTCGTCAAAATAAGGGAGAATTTAATAGACTGCCTTTCACTGTTAGAACATTTACCAAACGAATTGTCGGTGCTTCATTTTGTAATTTTTTAAAAATATAAATTGTACATTTATTAATTATAAATTATAAGGCCTCATGCAATCACAACGTTTTTTTAATTTCTGCATATGTTAAAGTATTTATATTCATTCATTATCAAGGCTTCATCGAATTACACATGTTTAAAACAGTTCTTATTGTAGCCCTAACTTATTCAGAAATCCAATGATGGAAACAAACTCGTTTGAGGAACTCGGATCTCGCATTTCTGAACTTTTTTCCGTCGGCTCTTTTTAATTATGTCCCATTCCATCATAGAAGTGTCGGTACACCACTTCAACCCTACTGCCGGAAAAGCTGAGAGCACATTTCTTTCACCGAGTCCACTTTTAACAAGGCTGATGATAGAAATGAGATTCTTCTGCGGCTCAGACTCTACAAAGCGCTGAGGGAGAGTTTTTCCTCTGTTCCGTGTTATAAGAAAATTGTTCAACGAAATAAATAAATTATGGTTAGATTCGCCCTGCAGCATTTTCACACATTTTCCAAGGGGCTCAGCAGTCTGTGCTGTGCTGGTAACATGGAGCCATATTACGGAATGCTTAGGAAAGTATTTTGTAAATGAGTTAGTCCCCACTTCTCAGCTGATGAATTCCCAGCAGCATGCAAACGTCCTGTGCCCCATTGCATAAGCAGATCCATATGTGTAGGCGATATATTTGTATCTTTCGCTGAAGTTAACCAAACCATCTGTGGGCGAAGGAATACATTATCACAAGCAGGGGGAGGCAGAATGTGTTTAAATTCTGTGGATTGGAATCCTTTATGTATTTGCTTTTTATTTGCATAAGGTGCTACACGTATTTCACCAAATGTGTTTCTATTACATTTGCAGCTAAATGCATTCATGGAGGGAAAGTGTTTGCAGAAGGCCAGCGTACTCTGATGAAAAGCTGCAGAGAATGTCGAGTAAGTGCTCATTGTGGAAACTGTGTGTCAACTAATCTGTGTACAGATGAATTCGTCGACATGGAGTGAAATATTGTACCCACTATGTTCATTAAGGGTGATGGGCGGCCAGGAGTCAAACTGCAGATGGGGAAGTGACGTTGCCTCTTGCCCTTCCTGTTGTCTTGGGCCTGAGTACTCGCAAACATTTTCCGAAGGGACAAATAATTTGGGGCATATTATCAAGAATGGCGTTATAATTATCGCCGCTTTAGCGGCAGGAATGAGCCGCTAAAGCGGCGATAATGGGCTCGATAATAGGCCCTTGAGAATTCCTATAGAAGCCCATGTTCACACCAGAACATGGGCTTCTATGCGAATTCACAAGGGCATATTATAAAACCCATTATCGCCGCTTTAGCTGCAGTTTCCTGCCGCTAAAGTGGCGATAATTTTAACGCCGTTTCTCGATAATATGACCCTCGGTCTGTTGAGAGATGCTAGAAGGGAGGCGATCAGGGGCGTAGAGGGAGTGGCGCATGTACATCTAGTCATTGAATTGCACCTGGGATCAATCCCGGCGTCTGGACTTGACCAAATGTGATCCTGGGCGATTGTTTCATTTCTGTTTGCTTCTTTTTCTTCAATATCATATATAAAAATCCTCTAAATACATGACTGTAGGATGTGCCCTACAAAATATTCTCTTGTGTTTGATTCAATAAAGTATCATATTGTCCATATATAGTAGCAACCAGGCCAGCCAGTGGGTGCAGCTAACAGCTGCTTACCTCCTAGTTCAATATGGCATTGTTGTCAGGGTGGGCGGAGGCATGAATGTTTCAAAATTCATGTTTGAAAACTGTCAATGTAAAAAAAAAAAAAAAAACGTCTCAATGCACTGATTTACATCTGATGTACTAAGTTGAAAAACTTTTGCATGTTAATTAAAGCACTTTTTTGAACTTTAAAGGAACATTATGATATTTTTACATGTTTGCTGCAAGGTGGTTTTAATAATGAAAATGTTCTTAATGGTAATTGGTACTCGAAACCTTCTGCGCATCTTTTTGTTTTGTTTTTTAACTAAAGTTTACCTGGATTTAAGATCTTTATGAATGTTTGTAAAGTAAACATCAACCTAGATCTGCTGTTCAACCGCGGGTCACGTGTCAAGGTCAGCAGGGCCGAATGTGTCCCCTACAGTGTACTTTTAGGAGGTAGCACCACTTACCATTGAAACAGGTGGTAAACGTAGACAATGTGGTAGGTGTGAAGCAAAAGACGAGGAGGGTGGCAGAGGGAAGGGGAAAATGTAGCCTGGCAGGGGGCTCACCCAGTGCCATCGGAGGCAGTCAGGTGAGAACTGAATGTGAGCCTCAAGTGATTTTAAAGGCTGGATTTCCCAGCTGAAAAAATCAGTTTTGGTGTTCCCACACCAAATATATCTAGTTTGGACACCCTAGGTCAGTTATAATTGGGAGGAGCACTAGCCCTACCAGAGTTACCATTTCTCATAAAGGTTTCCTCTGCCTCTATGTTGGCTTCTGCAAGTTTTCACTAAGCTCAATTCTTGAAATAACTTTTTACTTTAGAGGTAGACATGTCCCACTTGAAAATGTACTTTTTACTTAAGAGGTAGACGTGTACAATTATTCTTACTGTGATCTCAAATTTCCCTGCTACAAAAGAAAGAGTGGCTCAGGGTGAATGGGTGAGATGACCAAGGTTCAGGATTGGTTGTTTTCATGAGGAGTAGGATCATTTAGAGTGGACTGAAGGTAGGTGTCA
The DNA here is from genome assembly GCF_964263255.1 of Lissotriton vulgaris. NCBI lineage: Eukaryota > Metazoa > Chordata > Amphibia > Caudata > Salamandridae > Lissotriton > Lissotriton vulgaris. Next base: position 189,400,076 of record NC_141688.1, on the reverse strand, counting down.
GAAATAGGGTTGTTGTTTGAGGGGGTGACACCCTACTTTAGCAACAGCTAAAATCCATGTCAGGGTGAACCACATAAAGTAATTAAATTAACCTGTGCTCAACCGTCTGGTAGCTTGTCACAAAAGCAGTCACACGTTTTTTTGAGGCAACAAATAAAATATTTATGCAGCACACAAACTGTAATAAAGTGAAAACACAGCACGAGATAAATCCCACACCAATTAAGAGAAATAGAGTACGTTTTAAAAAAGTATTTGAAACCAAAATGACAAAAATACAATTGGTAGAATTGAGGATATTCAGGTAGATTCATCAATGTCCCGATTTGCGAGTCCTTAATAGCGATTATTAAGGAATCGCTATTAAGGACTTGCAAATCGGGATTCATGTAGAAATCGCTAAATAAATTGTGATTCCTACAGCCTCCTTATTTGCGATGGGCCTAAAGGCCTAAAGGCTAAAGGGCCATAGGAATGAATGGGGAGTCATTCCTTATTTGCGATTAGCAATTTGCTAATCGCAAATAAGGATGCGATTTCAAGGGTGCCAGGGGTGTCCAAAGGACACCCTGTAGCACCCCTGAAATGTAATCTACATTGGTGTTGCGCACACACATGTCCAAAGGACATGTGTGTGTGTAACATGCAACTTAGAAAAATGCATTTAAATGCATTTTTCTAAGTTTTCGCTATTTACCACGAGGTTTGACCTGGGGTTAAATAGCGGCACAAAATTGCGTTTTCGCAATTTTAAAATAGTTCATGAATTGCATTTAAGGAATCTCAAATAGAGATTCCTTAAATGCAAATCCTCGCAAATGTGCGAATTCTTTAATAGCGAATTTTGCATTTGGGATAATGAATCCCAAATGCAAAAATTGCACTCGCAAAGGGCCAGATTCTCAGAATCTGGCCCTTTGCGAGCGCAATTAAGCTTGATGAATCTGGACGATTGACTTTTAAAGGTTTAATTAAAAGTAGCACCAAAAGGCGCGCCAACTAAGAATATCTGGTCGTGCTGGACCAGGACAAATTTACAAGTTCAGGCCAACCACAATGGAGTCAATGGCCGGCACAGGACCGAGTATTCCTCGCTGAAGATTGTACCTAATGACTCTAGTGGGTAGTCAGCGTGACGCTGCTTTGAGCGGCTACGAGTTGTCCGGCATAAGTTCTGATTAAGCTATGCAGAAAGGCTTTGCGTCGCTCTGCGTTGGTTCTGATGAGCTGTGCAGTGCAGCTTTACGATGTCTGTTGCGTTTTAGCTGGCAGCTGTGCAGTGAGGCTTTGCAGAAGAAACTTGTGGATTTCCCCCTACATATGGTTCTGGAATTTCATTCCTTCCCCTGCCCTGCCTGCAAGAGGTCTAGGGTGACAATAGACTAGTGTGAAGTCCTTTGAGAGTGTGCCAGGTCAGTGCCTTTGAAGTGCAAGTGAGGTCAGTGACAGCTTTACCCCTCCATCTACTGAAGATGGTCCATCTCACCAACATCCAATCCCCCCTCTTTGTGATACTGTGTGGGAGAAATACACAAAGGCCAACTACACAACGTCAACTGATGGAGGCCTGCTAACAGGCACTCCCCGTTCAACAGAGACTAGGAGATCCTCCTCAAATGGCCTACTAGCACTTTCTAGGCCTCCAACCTGGTGTTCCCTTAAGGACATGAAAAAACAGTGAAGAGAGGGTCCAAGGGTATATTTAAAGACCTGGCACAGCTACGACCCCTAGAGAAGACAGCATGAGCAGACAAAAAGTAACTGTGGGTCTATAGAATCTGCTGACTATCTACGTATCTGACAAAAAAAAGGAAGGAGAACACCCAACAACTAAAGACTAAGTGTGGGGAAAGAAAATATATCTAAAAGTGTAATACAAGGTCAACACGATACTTTCCAGATGTGAAAAATACCCATCAGTTATCGACAGATACCGCCCTTGTCATCATCTGGGACCCTTCACACAAAGAAGAGTAAACATTGCAGCCACTTGTAGCTTGATCAAAATGTGGATGCCCCAGTAGGCTGTGAATATATGGACGTGTACTGATAACTGAGAAGCAGTGCGTGAAAAAAGTGCAAACAGATCTAAAATTGGAGGGACATGAGGAAAATGAATTTAATAAGTATCTCCTAGTCTTCCAAAAGATAAAATCAGTGCGAAAATGTAGTAGTTTCAACAAATAGCTACTATTTATAACAACTAGGTCAACATGTTTATGCAGTCTGTGGACCCAAGTAGGTGTTCGCTGCTTTCATCAGGACCGGAGGTCGCTACTGCTTATAAAAAGTGGTGAACAACAAATAAGTGGTAAAAATATCACCTGAGCTGCTGGTAGTTGTCCAAAGTAAGAGAATGGTTGAGTCAGATACATAGAAAGATAAACAAAAACAGACAAATATTGGCGTCAGGCAAATAAAGTGTCAAGTACAGCCAATAATAGGTATCAGAAAATATTTATAACACCTCGGGTGTCAATCAAATGTACACCATGTGCCCCTTATTGGGCCAAACATCCTGCTTACCTATTGGTAGGAGAAAAACGCTCCGCCTCACCTGGCTGCGGCGCAGGTAAACAGAGCACCGCTCTAGTAAAGGAGAGTAAAAAAGTACAGGTCAGTGAACAATCACTGACTTCACATAATCATTATACCGAGAGAGTGAATAACCCTGGTGTTAATGGGACAAATACTACTTTGTAGTGTGCAGCAGAGATCTGCAAACGAAGGATGCAACGTCTTCAGGCAGCGGTGACAGGCGCTGCGACCATCTCGGTCTTCGTAGCGGTGGGTATTTTCTCGCTATGCCAGGGATGCGATAAAACTTGCAGAAAGTTCCTTAAAGCTTGGTTTCCACCTTCCCAACACAGGTACAACTTCCAGAGGCACCACACATGGGCCAAGCATTCCAGGTAAGGACAGAACTCTTTCAGTACAGTTCAGGGAAGTGGGGGGTGAAGTTCTTTTGTTCCTGGAACTTCTTAACAGGGAGCCAGTTCTTTTCTGGCGCTTGGAGATTCCTACAAGCAAGGGGACCCAGCACAAAGCAAAGTCCTTCCCCTCTCCTTGGCAGCAAAGCAACAGCAGGTCTGTCCAGCAGAGCAACAGCAGGACAGTCTTCCTTCTTCAGTTTCAGCTTTCTCCTTGGCAGAGGTTCCTTCTTGATTTCAGGATGATCTAATTTTCTGTAGTCAGGGGTCCTGTACTTATACCCCTTAAAGTCTTTGTTCCCTTTGTGCAGGAGGGCTCTGAGCCCGGTCTGAACCAGTTCTGGGTGTTCCTTGAGCACTTTGTTTTCCTGGCTTCTCCCTTCCTTTCAGAGTGAGGGGCAGGGTCGTCAGCCACCCAGCAGGAGGTGGAGCCAGCATTGTGGAAGGCAGGCACAGCCCTATTCAGGCCCAGGTGCTATCCCCTTCCACCACTCTAGATGCAGATGGGGCTATTCAGCCCAGGGATGACCCACTCAGCCTCTGGCAGCCACCCAGCCCCTGCCACTCACAAACCAGGGCTACTCATATGGATGGCACAAGCAGTGCTGCAGGCCCACTAGTAGCATTTGAATCACCAGCCCTGGCACACTCAGTTCACTTTACTAGGGACTTCTTGGTAATACAAATATGCCAGTCATGGATAACCAATTACAAAAACAATTTACACAGAGAGCATATGCATTTTAGCACTGCCAGCAGTGGGAAAGTGCCCAGAGTCCTATTGCCAACAACCACAGGTCAGGAAAAACAAGGGAGGAAGAAGCAAAATGTTTGGGGCTAACCCTTCAAAAAGGGCCATTTCCAACACATGTTACCAAGGAAACAGGCTGCAGGCACCAAATGGTTAGAGCAAAAAAAAGAATTGTTGCTTGTAATCCAACTTTACTATTCAAAAGGGTTTTAAATTACATTTCATTAGAGACCAAACTCGAAATTCCTACCTATGAAACTAACTAATCAAAAGTTATCACTTATTAAATGTAAGAAGGTAACAAAATGTTATCCTTTGGGAGACCTAACCTCACGGTAGTGAAAAATGAATTTGTGAGTTTTTCACTATCAGGATGTGATGTGGTGGAGGGTGTAAACATCTTGGCCCTTTGGCCGTTCCCCACTGCCTCCGTATCACCAAATGTACTTTTGCTTACATCATAGGCCCCTTGGGATCTCTATCCCTTTAAGCACACCTCAAAGGTAGCGTAAAAACGCACCCATGACCTGTAGCCTGATAATATGTCCATGCTTGAAGACCAGTCAGGAGAGAAGACAGCATTCTAGCCCCCGGAAGCGTAGATGGTGAGAAAAGAACTAGCTGCGTTAGAATTCACATAAGCACAGACCAAGAGGAGACAGCAAGGACTGTAGGAGTCCGGGTGGCAGCATTTACCTGAGAAGACGGGGAAAAGGGAAGTCCTCACTGAAGACAGATTGAAGCCAGGAGATAACCAGTCACACGCACCTCCCTGCCATATTCCTGGAGGAACGTGGTAGCCCAGGTTCGTACTTAGGTACTTGGACAGATCAGGAGTCAGGAGTAAGTGGGAAGACTCAGGAGCAGAGAAAGTAGAAGGCTCTACATTGTAACCTAATTCCAAATATCTAGACAAAGTGCCTATACTGAAATAGGAGGTCATATGCGAGTTCTTGAGCTCATTTCTTGGTCTAGAAGTGGAGAGTAAATTTTCTCAGCCAATTATATTTGTTCCTGTTGCTTTTCTACCTTTTGGAATTAAATAAGTCATCAAAATCAATAAACAGTGTCAGGAAATTAAAATAGGAATTAAATTCAACAGGTGATGGGTTAGGACTACAGTGGTATCTTCCCTCACATACTCTTCCAAACAGCATAAAAGCACGACAGCCTAAATACTTACCTGTGACTTTTTTTTTTGAGGGGCAGCTTTTCTCCACAGTGGTGCAGGTTTGCTCAATTCAGACCTAAGAAGAGAGAAAGAGAGAAGGAATGTATAAAACATTTGTTGTTCAACCAGAACTGGAATAAATAGCACCATATAAACATTTTTGGTTCCCCGACTTGTGTATCTCGTAAAACCTTAATACTCTTATCTTTAATCAACATCACTACAGAAGCCTATAAAGGACATGTGAAACTTAAAAGTACATGTCCACATTTAATACAACCACCTTCCCCAATGGGTTGTTTAGGGACTACTTTAGGGCTGACATATATGGAATAAAAAGGGGGTTTCATGCTTTGCAAACAGTTTATTTTGCCAAGTCTAATTTGCAGCTTAAATCTGCTCGCAGAATTCAATGTTGCATCTGGAACATCTTTTAAGAGGCTACTTAGGTGGGTGGCACAATAAGTGCTGAAGGCCCACTAGTAGCATTTAATTTACCAACCCAGGCTTTATTATATACCACTAAGGATTTAAAAGTAAATTAAATATGCCAATCAAGTGTATGCAAAATTGACCATGTTTAACGGAGTGAAAACAAGCACTTTAACCCTAGTTAGCATTTCTAAAAACAACGAAAATGAATTCAGCAAAATAGGAGGGGAAAAGGTAAAAAGGTTTGGGGGTGACCCTGGAAGAAGTGCCAAGTCCAACAGAAGGATTTTCTCTTTCCATCAATACCAGATAGATCCTGTTGGTGAGGGACAGTAAAACAGAAAATTACCTGCACTCCATGTGTGAAAGGTCAGTAGGTTGTTTTTTCATTCAAAACCAAACTCCCTCTTTGGGTATTTGTTTTTGCAAAATAAAGAAAACTTTAGGAAAGTTTGATGGTCATCCATCATGTTTGACAGAGCCGTCTGTCAAACAATTCCCTCTATTGATGCGATTTACCTCAATAGTAAACCATTCTCTGTATATACTTAAGTTCCTGATTAAAAAAAATGGAAAAGTTAAAACCTTAGCAAAATCTAGATGATGAGGAAAAACCAAGCCCCGCCATTGCCTATGACCTATATCACATTTCCTTTTCTCTGCTAAGCTGCTGGAGAAAGCACATCGGACTGGGACAGAAATAGGTCTGGCAGCAGTCACTCATCATCAGCATATCGTGTAGCTAAAAAAGTGGCTTTAATTTGCAAATTGGGGCAGTTTTCAACTTAAGAAGACCCACTTCATAAGGAATTTGTAAGTTATGGAGGACTGACTGTGTTTGTTAATGCTGTAGACAATGTGGTAATATCAGATAAACTGCAGACAATGTGGTACTATCACAGGACTCAACAGTAAAACAGCGGCCTACCCAAACCATGAAAGAAGCCCACAAACAGCCACAGACACTGACCTATCAGGCAAGTCCTTCCGGCACTGCTAGATTGCTCTATAGGCCAGTCTGACCTTGGAAAGTAGTACTGTTCAAGTACGGTGCTACATAGAAAACAACCTCCTACTTCATCCATTCCAGGCTGGTTTCTGACCTAGGTTCAGTACTGAGAATGTGGCCCATTCATTTGTTGGTCAGCTTCTGTGTCTGGTGGACAGCTGTGATTCTACTACATTTATCAGCAGAGTTTGATATAATCGATCACAACATTCGATCAACAAACTATGCAACCTCCACATTTGAGGCAGTGCTCTTGGCTATATTTCTTATCTCTTGATAGAAAGACGCAAGTGTTTCAGACTGCTTCTTATATCTCTGAACACCGGTTGATTAATTGGGATGTTCCCCGGGGATCAGCCCTATATACGTTACTATTTAACATATTTATTTTTCCTCTTACTAATCTTCATCATGGTAAGGGCTGTACTCTCGTCTCGTGATACATACTGGAGATATCTAGATTTTTATTGACATCCAACAGGAAGACTTTCTGGAGTCTCAGTTCCCTCTGCAGTTCTAGATCTTAGTAGACGCTGGATATGCACACACTTTTTAAAGCAAAATCCTTTAAAGTCCAAAATCTTCCTCACTGCCAATTCTCCCCATTGAAGGAACTCTAGAGATCGGCATGCCACCATTGATACCTGTCCTGCACCAACTACAATTTGTGAAATTTAGGAGTCTTACATGAGTCCTCACTCTTTCTTGAATCTCTGGTCACTGCCACCCTCAAATCCTGCTTTCATCACTTCTCCATTCTTAGATGAATATTTCCCTTTATTTACATAGAGTTTTGTTGTGAATGGCTTCATACATTCTCAACGAAATTACAGTAATTCTGTGTATTTTAGCTACCGGGACAGGTTTCTCTAAATTACAGTACATCCAGAATTTTGCTGCTTACCTCATTTTTGGAAATCCTATGATGACTCCTGTTGGAAGCCGGAGTCCCTGTCCCGCACCACTGTCATCAAATGCGAGACCCTGGTCTTTCTGTTGATTGAATATCTAGCTAAACGTGACGTAGCCCTGTGGTCGGTATCATTAAATAACACCTCACAGAATTAGATGTTTGCTTGTGATAATTGGATATAAATTGCACATTGTATATAGATGTACTGTGGAACTGTATTGTATTTATGTGGAATTGTATTGTATTTATGTGTAAAGAGTCTAGTGTTTTTTTCATACATGGATAGAAATCAAAATAATGAAAAAACAATAAAATAAAGAGGTATGAATAAAGGGTAACTAACAAACAAAAATAATACTAGTTTGTTTCACTCAATTTTGAGGTAAAAAGAAATGTGTAGTTGGTAATCTTGTATATTATTGAGAATTTGATATTCCAACCAACTGCAAGTCCCAGTACCTAACTCCTTAATTTAGCAAAGGCTTCATAAGATAGGCAGTTCATTATCAGCAATGTGTATTACGACAGTTAGCCCTTTCAATAACAGTTGCCCCCCACACGTATCAACAATGACATAAAGTACAGCTTCTCACTCTGGCCCCAGTACTGCCGCTCCTTTGGTCAGTACGGGCCCCAATATGAGCCAAAGCAAAGGCTCACGTCGCCAGAAGGACTGAGAGGCCGAGAGAGTGTCCCTCCAAGTCTTCTCCTCTTTCAGCGAACTGGGTCTTCTGTGCAGAACTTTCTCAAAGGGCTTCAGCGGCTTGGCCTGGCAGCTTAGCTCCCCCAAGGCTGCTGTTCCGGGCCGCCACTTTTAGGAATGTCTCGGGTGGCCGCAGGACACACGTTGCCCACGCCTCTGAGATTACTTTACTCCGGAAGCACGTTCACAACAGGTCTCCTCTGGCACGAAGCCACATACACAATGCTGATGGGACTTCACTTCGACTCCGAGTGCATGTTCACCCGGCACTCCTTCCTGCGGTTTCTGTTGGCACCATGACACGCACACCGTGCTGCAGAGACTCACTTTCTTCTGGTGCACACAATGATCTGCCAATCACCTCCACAGTCCCAGGTTGCACCATAGCAAGCACACTGCTTCACTGAGACTTACTCCAATTCTTTTGCCCCAATCTCCAGGCGCTCGTTACCAATGCCTACGGCCGCACCACGACACGCTCACCTTGTCTGAGCCTCACTTCTCCTTAGGTGCGCTCGATGACCAGGCGCTCCTTACCAACACCTCCAGTGCACCCTGACAAGTACCCAGCGTGTCTGAGACTCACTTCACTTCCGCTGCACACTTTGATCAGGCGCTCCTCACCAACGCCTCCTCTGCACCACGACACACACCCTGTGCATCTGAGACTCACTCTACCTCCGATGCACACGCCGACCAGGTGCTCTTCACCAGTGCCTGTGGTGCACCATGACACACACCATGTGTGTCTGAGTCTCACTTCAACTTCGGTGCACACGCTGACCAGGTGCTCTGCACTAATGCCTGTGGTGCACCACAACATGCACCCAGCATGTCCTAGGCTCACTTCACCTGTGATGCACATGTTGACCAAGCGCTCTTCACCAACACCTCCGGTGCACCATGAAACGCACACAGAACGTCTGAGAGACACTCCTCCTCCGTGTGTCCAAGATCACAGGGCACACCCTGCGAGGGTGTGAAGTTGCCACAACACACACCCACCCCTGCGCTTGAAACTTCTCTGGAAACTTTTATGTTCCTGTTTTTCTAAATAGGGAGCCAGCTCGGACCCTTTGGGTAACAAGACACAGCACAAAGCACAGTCTTCGTCAAAAAAGGGGGCTGAGCGCACCAAGCACAGTCCCAACAGCCTTTTCCATAGTGAAAACAGCAAACTGCAGACATGCTCCAGATCACAAATAAAAGGTTGGTCCTTCCCCAGCAGTCTCTTCAGTTGTTTCTTCCTTAGCAGTTGGTTCCTCTTGACCACAAAATGGATCCAAGCCTTTTCAGTGTCAATCCATTTCTGTTCCATTCCAACTTTTAGGGATCTGAGCTCTCATAGTTATACCCCTAAATGTCTTTGAAGTTTGTTGTGCTCAGAGGTCCCTGACCCCTACCTAAATCAGTTCTGGGTGTCTCCTTCCCAGTGTCACCTTTCTCCCTCTGATACTGGGGTCTGGACTTAATCTTTCAGCAGAAGACGGGTCACTTATTTTATAGCAGCAACCCAGGCCCTTTCATGTCCTGGGGCTTCTTCTCGCCTACTCTCCAGATGCAGGTCAATTTGATGACATCTTTGGGTCAAGACCTCCCCAAGCTCCTCTCACCTCTCAGATCCAGACAGTCAACCCACCCTCAGTAGAGACACACAGAAATGCTTAAAGCACAAAACTCAGCCACTTTCTAAAAGAGTGGTTTCTGAACACACAGTGACAAAACCACTTTCATAGAAAGATGTGTTATGACACTGTCAGTTCATATGTACTAAACTTCACCTCTCCATTTTAAACTTATAGGAAACTAGGCTATCAAAACACAATACCCAGCCTCCCACATGCTCTTATATGGGCAGGATGGCCTTTCACCAGTGAAGAAGAAATGAAGGCTGTTTCTCTATCAGAACATAGCACACACCTCAGTATATGTCCTGCCTTTTATTTACACTGCACCCTGCCCAGAGGTTACCCGTGACCTACCACAGGGTTGCCCACTGTGTATGCAAAAGGGAAAGTAAGGTCTGACAAGTGGTTGCACTTGTCAGGACCACATGCTAACTTAGCAATCTACGCGCAGGCTCTACACTGCAGGCCTGAGTTCCCTTCTCCACACTCCTTTGCATTACTAACCCTGGCACACACAGTGCACATCACTAGGTACTGTACTAGTAAGGCAAACATACCGATCATGGCCAACCAATTACCATTACACTTTACACTTGTACTTTGACACTGATCAGCAGTGGCACAGTACCCACAGCATCTAAATTAGCAACTCTATGTCAGGAAAATGGTCTAGGGGAAAGCAAAAAGTTTAGTGTACTTTTGCCAAAAAGGTCAAGTCCTACATCTCCGAAAAAAATCCTTTCCCTCCATGTTCAATTCAACAGCCCTAATATTCAAGACCTTCTACTTTTCTGTCCAATCTTTTTCATCAAGTAGCCTTTGTCATTGAGCCTCACAGCATACCCTCAAATCTTCCACATTTTGCCCTTTTTTAAGACACCCCAGTCCAAAAAAACAGATTGGGCAGCAACTCTTTTACCAACCCTGGGGAAAAAAACTCTGGAATTCCCACCACCCTCTTTGTGAAAAATTAGTTGAACCTGGTCAGATAATGAAAACAGCTGGAACTCTTTTTATTGGATGTTGATCCCAACTGTTGGTCCTAGCTCCTCTTTTCTTCCTCTTTCAGTTTCTCCAGTCTTGCCATAAGACCTTCCCCAGCGATGCAGTACGCAAGCGCTCTACAAATGCCTGAATGAAATAGAATGGAATGCAGTTCAGTCGCGTAGCAACAGTGGTATAGCTCTAGTGCAAGCAAGTAAATGGCCTCCCGATTACTGGTCAAATAGTAAAATACAGAGTTAACGAGGGTTCTGTGGCCCCCCCTCAGGTCACTGGGCCCCGGTGCCACTGCACCTGCTACACTACTGATAACTGTGCCGGATCCAATTCTGTTTGAACTAATGAACCCAAGACTCACAGTGGACATTGCCAAATCTCAGAACAAAAAAATTACAAATCACTGTACTACGATCAGCTAGTAACCTTTGATTCGTTCTAGCCCCTCCCAAGACGTAATCTGTCCCGTATTCAGAAATCATTACACATACATCTTCAGTAGGGAAATAGACAGAATTGCTCCAAAGATGTAAACATCCATGACATGAGGTGGTTCTTCCTGAGACTCAATATGTAAAAGAAAATACCACGCAATTAGAAAGCAGATGTGTAAAAAACAAATCTTGAAAACAATGGCAGAGTCAGATATTAACATCTAGCAGGTATAATCTGAATTCTGGCAAAATAAGATGTTGCCCGGAAAAACCGATAAGAAGAATTTGCAGTTAAAAGAATAAACACAAAAACTCTATATCGAATCAAATTTATCATCACATTTTCATTCCATAATCAATCCAAATGCAAACCCATCTTTTCTAAAAAAAAATTATAATTCTGATGCTGGCACGCCATAGGCCACCCAGTTCCAGTTTTTGGATCCATTACCAGCTGAGTTTTGTCCCTACCATTAGTAATGGTAATAAGTTGCTGAACTTGTCCAATTAGAATATTCGTCATATGCAAAATATTTCAGACCTCTCTCCCTCGCTTACTATTGTGGATCACCTATTGTCTATCCACTGATAGCCTCAACTGTCTAGTAACTCTGAATCCTCGTCTGGTTTATAATAATATGTTGGTCCCTTTTTCCGTCAGAGACTCCTGATTTATCCTGAGGCATTTACCAGAGGCTCTCTCTTTTCCCTTTCTATTTTATATGTATGTCATATCACTCAAGGAATGATGATTGCTAGCAAACTACTGTAAAAAGGACTAATGTGGGATACTTGTAAAGCGCACTGTTACTCTACCCGAGTGTCCTGGCGCTGTAGACCGCTGGGGAACCCGTCCTGGTTTTCCCTGTGAGATGGTCCCTTTCTGGGTATCTCCAGGGTGAAACCAGGCATCCCCAGCGTCTGTGGGGGGCCGTTGTAGAGATGAGGCAAGCTTAATGCCCAGAGTTACCGAGTGTGTTCCCTGGTTAGAGTAGGCACTGAGGCGAGAATTATCGAGTCCGTTGACCCCTGGTCCACGACCCTGCCGCGTTGGGAATTGAACCCTGGTCCCGGGCTGTTCTCTGCTTACAGGTCTGCCGCGTCTAACCAGTGAGCCACACCTCTCCACTAAAGACAACAATTTCAGCTTACTTAGCGATTATGAGCAAATTCAAAATTAATGACTAATATTCTAAATGTGACACTACACTTAAAATGATTAAACTCACATTTGGTGAATAACTCTACTTGAACCTATAAATAGCCATGGAGCAGCTGAGAATTATTGTTCTTCACTCCACATCGAGGTACCTCAAGATATTTATTTTGCCAAGCTATGTATATATGTGGATTTAAAGAATAGTAAATCTATATTGTAAGAAATTAGGTTATGTTATTGGTTAGGGGGGTAAACCCTACTGAAGCAACAACCACAATCCATGTCAGGGTGAACCACAAAAGTCACTAAATTAAGCTGTGTTTACCCCTCTGCTAGCTCAGCACAAAAGCAGTCTGGTTTATCTTAGAGGCACTGTGTTATGTTAAGTATTTCTTCAGCACACAAACTGTAATAAAGTAAAAACAAAACACAGAAATAATCCTAACCAATTTCGAAAATTATTGTAAATTTTAATAAATAAAATGTGACCAGACCAACAAAAATCCAATCACTAGAACCATAGGTATACAGTTTCAAAGTTTTAGATAGGTATATTGTGTAATAGGACAAAGCAACACTCTCAGGTCATGCTAATACAGGGAAAAATCATGAGATGGAAGGGACATGTTGGTCAAGATGAAAAAGTTACTTTCTCAAAGTCTAGCTCAATGAGTCCCGAACTTATAGATTCCTCCTTTTCTTGAGGAGTAGTGCACTTTGATGCCAGCCTAGGGCCAGGACCTGGGAAGGCACCTCTTGAGGCGCAGGGACTCTAACATCTAGCATGGCTAAAGCCGGTCCAATTGCGTGTTCAGGAAGATCTAGTTGCAGAAGATCAGTTGGTAGTTGCAGCAAATTAGCAGGGCAGCAGCAGCTGGGTAGTTGCGGGGAGGCCTCTGGAGCTTGTTGTGTCCTTGTAGCTCAGAACAGGAAGTGACCCAACTGACCCTTCTAGTTACTCTGGTAGCCTGAAAGGAGCATGTCCAGTCTTCCTTCTCAGATAAAAAGGTAGGCCTCATGCAGCAGGGCAGTGCTCTGATGAACAATCAAGGCCTCATGCAGCAGGGCAGTTCTCTGGGACTCTGTGGAACAAGGCAAGTCTCAAGCAGCAAAAGCAGTCCTCTGGTACAGAAGGGAAATCCTCTAAGGAACAGAGAAGGCCTCAAGCAGCAGGGAGGTTGTCTGGGGAAAAAGGCGGCCTCAAGAATCAGGGCAGTCCTCTGGGAAACAACTTGGTCTTTTTCTGTAATGTCTGCAGTTCCAGGAGTGTATTAGAGGTCTAATATTTATAGCTGATGCCTTCTTTTGAAGTGGGGGAATTTTCTACTCTACCCTCACATCTGGTCCTGGAAAGGACTTACCTTCCCTTGCCAAAGCTTCTAGAAGTGTTGGGTGACAAAGAACTAGTATCATGCTCCTTCAGGAAATAGCAACTTTCTAACAATTATATTTTGAAAATTGTAGTTCAAAATATAAAATGGATTTGAAATTGCAATTCATTTGAGTGCAAACGTGACAATTATTCCTGCTCCCAATCAAACGTTACACAATGTTATCCTATGAAAGAGTTGGTATTAGAATAGAAATAAATAAAATTAGCAGTATTTCACTACCAGGACATGTACAACTTACATGACCTTCTTTTTATATACAATGCCTCCTGCCCTGTGTGCTTTCTATGACCTACCTTAGGTGTGACACCTGTATTAAAAGATGTTTTAGACCTGGCATAAGGTTTATTTTGTTAGGGCGAACTGACAGTTCAAAGAAGGTTAAAATGTCAGATCTGAGATGTGCTGCTGTAGGGGGTGGTACAAGGAGTGCTGTAGGCCTTCTAGTAACATTTAATTTAAAGGCCTGGGTAAATGTGGTAATATATACCAGAGACCTACAAGTAAATTAAATGTGCCAATCAGGTGTGGACCAATTTTACCATGTTTTAGGTAGAGAATACAAACACTGTAACACTGTTTAGCAATGGTAAAGTGCATAGAGTCCTAATGTCAACAAACATGTAATTCAGAAAGCTGGAGAGGTGAAGACAAAAAGGTTTGGGGGTAACCCTCCAGAGCGGGCCTGGTCCAACGTATACTTACCTCTGTGATATTGTTATTGATGATATTCTAATGAAAACTCAGTAGTCGGGTAAAATACCACATTGTACTTATCTGCTGTGCTTGATTTGTAGCCCAGCAACTGGAGGAACTAGAAGTACTTGGGTGCTGCGGTGCATCATATTATAGCTCATTTATGTTGCATTGCCTCAGTGTAAATGTAAGAGTTATGTTACATGTATATCAATGTGCATGTAAAGTAAATACATAGTTACAACACAGCCTCTAACAAGACATGTGGGAGGAGACAGTTGAGGGTCATTTTGCCTCATATCAGCATTAATGCAAACACTCTATGATGCAGAGTCTCCAAATAAGGGCCATGTTGTCCATATCTCTCTGTGATGAAGGTTGATTTCTGTTCCAATAGGATAAAATACATGGGAAACCGGGGAGAGAAAGAGGTGAAAGAGCTGAATCTTGCTGTTCATGATTTGAAAGCTAGCTGGAACAGAAAAACATGAAAAATTCTCTACAGGATTTTAGAAAATAACATCTGCCTGTTAACCCCTTGCATGCAGTCGTGATTCTGCGCCTGTGTGGCAAAATCTCAAGTGAGCGGGTTCATGACAGCCCCCAGCCGTCATCAGCACACAAGCACCGTGGTGCATGACGGACAAGGGCCGTCATCAGCATGCAAGGGGTTAAAGGACTGGAGAAGGCTACGGCTGTACTCTGTGGAGCTGGGATCTGAAAAAGGACTAAGTGAGATGACCTCTTGCTGGCCACCACAACTTGGAGCTGGAAACTGCAAAGGGGCTTTGTGAGGTGGCCTCTTGCTGGCCCCACAAGAACAGAGGAGGTTTTAAAGGGCCTGCTTGCTCTGAAATATCTGTGGGTGTTCCGGAAAATCTGGGAAGATCTAAGAGACAGTGTAAATAAACCAGACTGGAAGAAACCAGCAAACCAGTAGTGACTGGAAGTTTGCCTGTGTATATGAGTGAAGTGAGGAAAGGGCTTCGCTCTACTTGAACCAAATGTTTTATGTCCAAAATGCCTGTTGCAATACTTTGGGGGACTTTTGGAGCACCATCAAAGAAATTATAGATGTTGTCCTAAATATTGGTACTTCAGGAGTTCTTGTCTCAAATAGGATTAAACAAGGTTGTAAGTTTACCCAACAACGAGGCACCCTCAGCACCTGTGTTTTATTCAGTTATCCCATTTAGGGGTCTTATATTGAAAGGTGGACTATGGTACCACAAAAGAAGCTATCAAACCTCGGGGCTCTGTTCTGTATATGTGTTGTGCAAGGTATCTAGGACTGCATAGATTTTTGCTTGCTGCAGGCAATATTTGTTTTACTGCGAGGGAAATCTACATTAAAAACCAGCTCAGCAGACCATGAAATAGGCCCATAAGGAGCCAAAATAACCAGACACAGACTTACCTGTCAGACCAGCCCATCGGGCAGTGCCTGATAGCCCCACAGACTAGTCCGACCCTGGCTTTCTCACCAGTCATGCTTAGATAGTCCCTAGGTTTTGATCGTGTGCACCCTATTGATTTATGTTCCTGTTGATTTTGATAGGAGGGTTTTTCATACTCTACCTCCTGATCCCTATATACTAGTTAAATAATTCTAGTGTTTTTTTAATACTACTTATTTCTCTCTTTCTAAATTAGTTTGAGGATTTAAGTCTTTTTTTCTTTTCACTGTATTGTTCAGGGTTTGCAGTGTAGTTTTATCTGAGGATGGTCCTGCCTTTGGTGCCCGCTACCAAGAGGATGATGTGGACAACTGTGAGAGTCAGATGTTACCTGCATTACTCTCACTGCTACAGGTCACTTGTTTAAGCACTCAGCCAGATATGTAATGTAATGTAAGAACTCATTTATATAGCGCTATTACCACTCCATGGAGCATCTTGGCACTCATGCCAACCCAGCTCAAAAGGGTTGGTGGACTAAGAGCAACACAAAACACATTACACACTCCACACTCTACACTAGAGCCCTACATGCAGTATCAGTAACGGAAACAATCCATCTCTTCAAGGATTTCCTAAATTGGCTCTCCTTGGACATGAGTCGAAGCTGAAGTGGCAATTTGTTCCAGGCCCTAGAACCCTGGACAAAAAGAGATTTTCCACCTTTAGTGGCCAGTCTAAATCTGGGAATTACCAGGAGATTTTGGTTAGCCGACCTCAGACAACGTGCTGGCTGATAATGTTTAAAGCCCTTGACCAAGTATCTGGGTCCTTGTGACTGGAAGGCTCGAAAAGTGATTACAAGCACCTTAAACAATACACGCTTGTGTATTGGTAGCCAGTGGAGAGTTTTTAGTGCGCCCGAGGCAGATGACTTTCTAGACCACCGAAGTACTAAACGGGCAGTGGCGTGCTGGACTAACTGTAACCTGTAAAGCACTGTTTTGTTGGTCCCTGCATACAGGCTATTGCAGTAGTCCAGTCTAAATGTTATCAAGGCCACTGCCACTGTTTTCCTAGCTGTAAGAGGAAGAAGATCAAAAAACTTCCTAAGTGATCTAATAATGTGAAAGCACATGCCAGCCACAGCTACCGCTTGCTGCTTGAACGACAAATGGTCATCAAACTTGATGCCCAGATTACGGGCAGATAAGATGGTATTTGGCGGAGCTTCAGCATCCTCGGGCCACCATTGTTTGGGGGAAAACAGATTTTGAGAGCCGAACGGCCATATTTCCGTCTTTCCGGAATTACTTTTGAGGTGATTGTTATTCATCCATTCAAATGTAGCCGAGAGGCAGTTTTTAAGGTTTTCCTCTGCTCCAGGCAGCTCCCTGTCCAGTAACAGAATCAGCTGCGTGTCATCGTTGTATGATATTGCGCTGATCTGGTAGGAGGTGATTAGATCCATCAGGGGAGCCATATAAATGTTAAAAAGTACAGGGCTCAAGCTAGAGCCCTGAGGGACCCCTGAACTGATGATTTTTTCTCCAGATTTGAATTCGCCTAATACGGTTACTTGGCGTCTCTAGTTAAGGAAATTCCTGAACCACGTCAAAACCATTCCTCCTATACCAGCGCTACCAAGACGGTCAATCAAGATGGAATGCGAGACCGTATCGAAAGCCGCCGATAGGTCGAGTAAAATCAAGACAGCCTTTTTCCCTTGGTCCATAGCCATTCGCAGAGTCTCCGCCTTGAACAAGAGGGCAGATTCAGTCGAATGTTTGGACCTAAACCCTGATTGATTTGTGTGCACGATGTTATTCTCCTCGAGAAAATTCGTAAGTTGGACATTAACAAATTTTTCGGTCAGCTTAAACACCACAGGGAGCAGGGAAATGAGGCGCAGGTTGGAGAGCATGGTTGGATCCGATAGAGCCTTTTTCTGGAGTGGAGTAACCGCAGCGAGCTTCCAGTCGCAAGGGATTTCAGCAGTAGCAAGAGATGAATTGATAATATTATTAATGATTGGATTTACATCCTCTACCAGCGTCCTTAGGACCATAGGTGGGCAAGGGTCAAATGGGGACCCTGATTTACTTGCCAAGATGGCTTGATGAGACTCCTCTAGGGAAATGGACGTAAATGAATCAAAATGGATGGTATTAACCGCCCAGCCTCTCAACTAGTTATGCCGCTCTTGCCTCCAGCTCAGGTATTTACAGTGGTCCTGTTGCCTAATCACTTCTGTATTCATTCCCGAAAAGAATTTTATATTTTGTAGATTTATTCAAAGAGCAGATTAATGCAGGATTGGACGAAGGCGCTGGTATACCGAAGCCTACCAGTCTATGTTGTGCAAAAAGACGCCAAGAGTGCAAGCAGTGATGTGTTCTTGATGGAGCGGTAATTTCTTCTGGTAGTTTCTCAATGCAAAACCTTCATGCTACCTCTAATTTACAGCTCAAAAGGTGTTGGGCCCTTCACACCATGTATTACCTTCAGGAGACTTTAAATAAAGATGAACAGTCAAAAATGCAATTATTATTTTAAGCCAATAAAGAGATTTGTTGAGTATTTAAAGGGTTTTATTTTCTAGTCAAAAGTTAATTTTTCTCTGACCCTTTATTAATTAGTAAAATATCAATCAGGTTACAGAATTTGGGAAACAGGAAAAATAGCATTAATACAGAACATATTACCGTCTGCATTTAAGCATTACATATAGGAATGTGGCGCAAAATGTCATTCAAAACTCTTAAAGAGTTTCTAAGAAAAATATAGTCTTGCAAGGCTAATCAAAAATCAAATAGTTTGCAAAAATATCCCATTTAGAGAAATAAAAGCATAAGTCAAATACATATTTTCAGACCTAATTAATTAGTCAAAGCATAACTGAAAGTTTAGCATATAAATCTAAAAAAACCTTTCTATCTGTTCGGTGCCCTGTGCATCTCTGTGTCTAAAAATCAAAAAGGAGCGAGACAGCCCGCCCTTCACCAGACCTCAAAGGTGGCCTGCAGTGCCAAGATATGACGTGGAAGCAAGAAACCTCCCCCTGACACTCCTCGGACGCCACTCCTCCCTTCAGCAATCTCCCGGGACGTTTCTCGTACCTAACCCATAGAATGGAGCAAAGCCTAAGCCAAAATGAGCAAGAAGCCAGCTGAGCTAAGAAAGCCAGCCCCTCCTCCGGAGAGGTCAGAATTTATACACAAAATTTTGGCAGACTACACAAAATGTTTCAAATTCAGGAAAACCTGTATGTGATTGGTTAGTCATGATGGCATGAGTTCTCACAACCCTGACTCATTCTAAAAAGACTTGACTTTATCAGTTTTAACAAAAGAAGCATACATGAATAACTACATTTTATAAGTTTGCAACAATTGCTAGGGAAAATGTTTCTATAGTTCCTTCCTTCCTTTCAAAGCGCAGTAGGACGGATACTTTAGTTAGCTGGTACATTGGCACAATCACAAGAATGTACAGTTCAAGCTGTCCTTGACTCCTTCCGTAGTTTGAGTCAAGCTGCCACAGTCTGCGCATGCTCTCTTCTCTTTCAAAGCAAGCCATAGCCTTGCTGGTTTCACAGGCAGCCATTTAATGGTAGGCCCCAAAATAAAACAAACACAAAGATAATATTAATTTCATGTAAATCAAAGCTAAAAAGGCCACTTTTCTCTACATTGCAAAAACACATGTTAATTCAGCAAAAGCAACTCAGACTGAATAGGCCTCACTTTCATGTTTTTTCATGTGCCATGTTTTTAACTTGCACCAAAAGGTGCGTGGCAATTTAAATGCAGTCTGTCTGAAGCACAAAAAATAAAACCATGCCTGACTGCAGATGAAATCTGCACCATCAATCCACCCTTCTGATAATTCAAATCATAATAAAATGATTTATAATTCATCACACATATTTCATTTTCAAAAGTGACATTTTTTTGTTTTTGTTTTTTAATTGCAAAAGCTGAGCATATAACAATTGTACTTCTATTTCTAAGGCAAACACAAGTCTATCTGTAATCAGATCATATATAGCTAAGCTCAATTGTTTCAGTACAGAGTTCTGTAAGTAGCTTCTTGGAACAGTTAGTCTTCTTTAAAATAAGTAACTAAAATAATAAAAAAAGGAAAATTAAACAGGACAGTTTCAGCATTTCTTTTCTCTTTGTCATCAGCTTGCCATCAGAATGGCTCATTGGCATTCTGTACCTTTTTCAATGCAAATTAGACTACTTAGGTGCTGAGAAACTCTGACAGAGCACCATCAATCCTTTGCACTTTTTCAACCAATGCCTTTCACTCTTATTTTCACTTTGATCAGATTCAGATGTTTCACCACAGCATCTCTCAGATCAAAGCCGTTGCACCATCCATTATGCAGATCTTGTGTAGCAGCTGCAATCTGGTGAGAAACTGCACACTGTACATCAACCAGACCTACACAGCCATGGCTGGTGTTCACATCATTGTTTTCCACAAGTGCATTTGCATATGCATTTTCAAGCCACTTTGGTGTTGGTGAGACACAGTCTTTTGCAAAAGGTAACTCTGTGCTGCCATTGTGTTTCTTTATTATGCTTCACACTTCAGGCAGATAGCTACAATCCATTCCTTGTCCAATCTGTTGTTCTGCACTCATTATCTTTGAGACCTCATTATAATCTGATTTCAGAGAAACTGGCAATCTATACCTGGGCATCAGTCTTTGCAATAACACTTTTACCACTTTGCATTTGTCACTTTTTCCAAAAACAATTCTGATACAACCCTGTAGTGCTGCTTCAAAAACATTTTCTTGAGCCTCTTTTAATTCAACTGTGAAGATTCCATATAATGTACATGCTAATAGAACACAAATGTGTGCAACTGAATAAGCATTTCTCTCTCCCATGACAACAGTGACACTCATTTGAGCAGATATACTGCAGGTTATGGTAAGGGCAATCAATTTCGAATTTTGGGCTGAGGTAACTACTGAAAGCCATGAAGCTTTGACAACATAATGTATAAGGAGCACAGCATGTGCTGCTTTTAATGTGTCACCTTTCAAAAATGGGCCATCTACAAAATGGACATTGTTGGGCTCACTCAGACATTCATCATTAAAGTCTGATTTTGGCTTTATGCATATTTTCATGATATTTAGGCACTCATATTCAGTTTCATCACAATCCAATTCATTTGCTGACATTTCTGTGAAGTTAGGGTCAAAGGTCATTGGGCAATACATCACAGACCTTTGAACACAGTCATCTTTTTGAATAGGCAATGAGAGAGCGCAGCCCTCCCTCTCACTGCAAATTGGTGTATTTTCTTTCAAATAAACTTTCATTCCTAGTGCTGGGGCGCAACATTCTTTCTCTTTCAACTCTAGGAATGCTTTTGTGCAATTGTTGTCCAATGGAAGCGGATCAGACACATCCTCATGTGTCAGCCTCAGTAAAGGCTTAGCCACTAGGGAAAGGTTTAGTAACCACTCTCTACAGCAGCTAACCATTCTCAAAAATTTCCTGACTTCTTTCTTAATTTGAGGTGGATTCATCTGGTGAATTATTTCCACCCTCTCTGGTGACACCTTTCTACCTCCCTTTCCAATTTTGTGTCCCAGGTATTCATCTTCTTTTTGACAGTACTCCTGACTATTCTCATGCAATGGCACTGTTACATGGACTTTGCAAAAATCAATAAAAGTAAGCCATTCTTCCGCACATGGAATGTGAAAAAACATATTGGCTGGATTCGGTACCACAGGACAACATGGAAAAATTATGCTTTTAATCTCCTGCACTATTCTGTTCTTTTCATTTATTTTCTGTGAACCTGTGATCAGAAAGTTACATAAACTTCCAATCAATTCCATCAAAAATCCTTTTATTGATAACATTTCTGCAACTGATGGTGATCCTGAATACATGTATTTTAGTTCTAATTTTAATAAGACATGTTCTGCACGTTTTATTAATCTGGCATCCTTCTCTGTGAACTCTCTTATTTCTGTGTTTATTATTTTTTCAAAATCAGAAGGTAATTTTTCAACTGTCTTTTCTGAAAATAATGCTACAGCTGTTTCTTGTTGGGCCATTTTAAAATGTACATCCTCATCAAGAAAATGAAAAATAACATTATCTGATGTACAGTAATCTGTGCTGCTTAATTTGCAAAACAATTGTTTTCCTGCTAGGCCTGAGTCACAGAAAACAGTTTTGTAATTTTCCTCAAATGGGCCTAAATTTGGTTCAAATTTTTCTAAAACTGGGTTTGTAATTTCTTTGTTTAAAACTCCTGCAACTAAATTTGGACTTTCCTCTGCCTTCACAATGCACTTGGTAAATTCTGAATTGTGAGGGTTAAAACTCTCATTTTCAAACACAGCAACCTGTTGGACTGGGTTCTGATTTTGTCTCTGGAAATAATTTACATTTGCTCTGGACATCTTATTTAAATTAATTTTAGCATTTTCTATATTTTGTGGGACCATCTTTGCTTGGAAAATTCCTGCCAAAGGTACCTGTTTCTGAACTGACATTTGCATTTGCTTAGCTGGTATATTTTGCATCTGCATTTCTCCATGTTTTTGTACATCATGTTTAAAGTTATTTTCCTTCTTCCAATGCTCAAATATGCTATAAAGATGGCAAAAGGACACATTTTCCAGCAGTACAACATCCACACCTGAATTTTCACAAACCAAAACACCTTTACTTCCATCCTGTGTTCTTTTAATCTGTACCAAATCAACATCCTTTGCTGGCACTCCACCCTTCAGGGAAGTAATCACTGCTATATTTTCCTCCATAACAACAGAAAATGATGGTGCATTCATGCAAACCCTTTTCATTGTCTCCTCACCTGGCCCTTGAACAACTTTAGATTCAAACCATATTTTAGTCTGCATGGCAATGTAAAAGAACATTTCCAAATTAATGCACAGCTCTTTTAAAATCTCAACAAATCCATCAACTTGTGGGTACCACAGCATAATTCTGTCTCTCAATTGTGGGAATGTGTTCAGAAATGCTGCAAGTTCACTTTTATTCTGTGGCATAGGAACATGTACTTCTCCCACCTTTTCTATCAATGAGTAAGCAAAAGCTTCTCCCTCATTCTGCTTATTATTTTTCTCAAGTAAATCTGGTGGCTTCTTTTCCTTATCCAGTTTCATTGCAAGGTCTGGTGGTTTCTTTTTCTTCTCATGTTTTCTTGCCCATTTGTCTCCTAATTTCTCAAATCTATTGCATTTAAAAATATATTTTATTTCTGCAACGTGCAATTGCATTTCTGAAGAACACATTTTCTCATTTGCTTCATCATCCATATGTACCCTAAAACTTTTCTGAGATGGAAAACTTCCTGAACGTCAGTTTCATATTTTTTAGCCAAATCTGGCAGGCCATTATGTGTAGTTAATGCACATGCAACTGTTTCCTTACTCAGGGAAATTAATTCTTTTTCCTGACACTTGTTCACATTTTCATTATTTAAACAGCATGGACAGTTATTTTCTCCATGTTCAAGTGCTGAATTTAAAACACTAAGCTGTTTCTCTTTTTCAGGGCCTGTGTTAATATGTTCTCCCATGTTTTCTATGTTTTTAATCACTGCTGCTTCCTCTAAGCAGGTTTGAAAAATCACATTAATTACATTTATTTTATTCTGGGCTGCAGATGTTGTAAATACCATTTTCCCCTCACCTTTCATTGCTTGGGGTAATTTCTGTTCAATAATCTGTGAATTCTGAGTTTCTGAAATAAACTCTGCCATAATCACTCCTTCTGCAGCTCTTTGAACCTTTTCAGTAGGGACCATATTATTTGGGCCAGTCATAATTTTTCTATGCATTATCTGTGCATCTGCAGTTAGCAATTCTTGGACTGAATCAGGCACATTTGAATCAGTAACACCTGGAGGTATCACTGTCAGTGCCGAATCAACAGGTACTGGGTCAATATAAAATGTCTGTACAGTTTTCTCAATCTGTGTTTTTCTCTGTTCAACAGAAGCAGTAGCCACTGTAGTGCTTACTGGTACACTATTTTCAGTATTTTTAATGGGAACCACATAAAGTGGTGGACACTCAGTTAACAAGGCATCCATTATTTTATCCCCTGAATCATTATTTATTTGAAGCTCTTTATCATCATTAATTCTCTTCTCCTGCATTTGGTGCTTTACCTTTTTATCCTCACTTGCTTTCTCTCTTGCTACATTTTCCCACAAGCTTAAGGCATCAAATTGTGCAGCTTTAGATGGTGTCTTTATTTCACATAAGACTTCCCTTAATTTGTCAATAATTTGCAATTCAAAAGTACCATCTTTTGGAAACCTCAAAGCACCCTCTTTTTCAGTAATCTTGCACCATTGGTTAACCCACATACATGTATTTTGTCCCAAACTAGTAGACATAAAATGCACAGGTGTTCCTTCAGGAGCATCACCAATAAAAAACGAATTTTTCACTTTACCTCCTAACAGCTTCTTTAAACCTTCAAACATTTTCATTTTTGCAATAGTTCCATGCAATTTCTTTTTTCCAAAGCTGTCAGTCTCAATTTTAGTCAGTTTTACTCCTACCACTGACCCTCCAAAAAATCTTACTGCAATATTTCTCTTAATTAATAACTCTGTTAGTAACAACATAAATACATTTGCTACTCTGTCTGTTGTGCTAAATAAAGGATAGATTTATATTCACTGCGAGTAACACATTCCGCTTACCCTTCACAAAGTAAGACCTTCCGTTTACTCTTCAAATACTACAGGTAAATCCCTTCCGCTTACCTTTCACACAAGCTCAGAAGAACCTGCTACTCCTTTGGCCTTATCTTTCGGGATATATCTTAGGCCAAAGTTTCACCAGCGATCCCTTTTGCTATCAATCAAGCTCAGAAGAACCTGCTACTCCTTTAGTGTGACCCTTTCTAGGTGATATCAGCCCAAAGTTTTACCAGCGAACTCTTTGCTACAATCACTCACACAGAAAATAGTCCCTAATTTAACACTGCCAGCCCTACCCAGCTTCTCAGTGTTATTCCAACAGACGAGTAACCTCAGTGCAGTGTGGCTTTCATTTACCACCGGCTATTCCTTCCCGGGATTCCACAGGTGTGCATACCTGCGTGTTCAGACAACATTGAGCAAGACACTAACTTAACATAAAGAGTTAAAACATGTAATCAATAACCAAAAATTATATCCTATGAAATTACCAATATAATCAATAACACCATCAATTCAAAATGAGCAAAATGTCACCAACAGTAAAAATCCTTACTATTTTCAACACTTCAAAAATACATCCTAGCATATTAACAACATTTCACAACCCTATTCATACTCACAAAACTTCTTGCATCACCTTCCAGTACTGCTTTGCCAGTCTTCAGGTACTGAGCATTGGAGTCAGGAATCAGGACATGGACATTTATCTAACTTGGGCAATTATTTTACTTCCCTCTTAAGGTCAATGATCCATTAGTTGAGTAGTTGATGGTGAAATCAATAATCATTAATCACCAAACAAATCAATAATGACCATCCTCTGATTACCAAAAACTGATGGAGCGGTAATTTCTTCTGGTAGTTTCTCAATGCAAAACCTTCATGCTACCTCTAATTTACCGCTCAAAAGGTGTTGGGTCCTTCACACCATGTATTACCTTCAGGAGACTTTAAATAAAGATGAACAGTCAAAAATGCAATTATTATTTTAAGCCAATAAAGAGATTTGTTGAGTATTTAAAGGGTTTTATTTTCTAGTCAAAAGTTAATTTTTCTCTGACCCTTTATTAATTAGTAAAATATCAATCAGGTTACAGAATTTGGAAAACATGAAAAATAGCATTAATACAGAACATATTACTGTCTGCATATAAGCATTACATATAGGAATGTGGCGCAAAATGTCATTCAAAACTCTTAAAGAGTTTCTAAGAAAAATATAGTCTTGCAAGGCTAATCAAAAATCAAATAGTCTGCAAAAATATCCCATTTAGAGAAATAAATGCATAAGTCAAATACATCTTTTCAGACCTAATTAATTAGTCAAAGCATAACTGAAAGTTTAGCATCTAAATCTAAAAAAACTTTCTATCTGTTTGGTGCCCTGTGCATCTCTGTGTCTAAAAATCAAAAAGGAGCGAGACAGCCCGCCCTTCACCAGGCCTCAAAGGTGGCCTGCAGTGCCAAGATATGACGTGGAAGCAAGAAACCTCCCCCTGACACTCCTCGGACGCCACTCCTCCCTTCAGCAATCTCCCGGAACGTTTCTCGTACCTAACCCATAGAATGTAGCAAAGCCTAAGCCAAAATGAGCAAGAAGCCAGTTGAGCTAAGAAAGCCAGCCCCTCCTCCGGAGAGGTCAGAATTTATACACAAAATTTTGGCAGACTACACAAAATGTTTCAAATTCAGGAAGACCTGTATGTGATTGGTCAGTCATGATGGCATGAGTTCTCACAACCCTGACTCATTCTAAAAAAACTTGACTTTATCATTTTTAACAAAAGAAGCATACATGAATAACTACATTTTATGAGTTTGCAACCATTGCTAGGGAAAATGTTTCTATAGTTCCTTCCTTCCTTTTAAAGCGTGTAGGACGGATACTTTAGTTAGCTGGTACATTGGCACAATCACAAGAATGTACAGTTCAAGCTGTCCTTGACTCCTTCCGCAGTTTGAGTCAAGCTGCCACAGTCTGCGCATGCTCTCTTCTCTTTCAAAGCAAGCCATAGCCTTGCTGGTTTCACAGGCAGCCATTTAATGGTAGGCCCCAAAATAAAACAAACACAAAGATAATATTAATTTCATGTAAATCAAAGCTAAAAAGGTCACTTTTCTCTACATTGCAAAAACACATGTTAATTCAGCAAAAGCAACTCAGACTGAATAGGCCTCACTTTCATGTTTTTTCATGTGCCATGTTTTTAACTTGCACCAAAAGGTGCGTGGCAATTTAAATGCAGTCTGTCTGAAGCACAAAAAATAAAACCATGCCTGACTGCAGATGAAATCTGCTCCATCATTCTGACCTCATTTTATTTTATCCTATCTTTGGATTTATTTTTTATCTTAAAAAACATGTATACATGTGAACATGTGTAGCGCAGGTTTGGTATTCTTGTACTTGTAGCCCTGATTTAATGACATAACGTGTATTTGTAAAGCTCACTTTCACCCAGAAAGGTATCTTGGCACTGAATAACAGACGTTTATTGTTACCCAGCTCAATGTAACTCCTTTTATCGACCTTAGATGGATGAGTGGCTGAGTTGACTCACCAGGATTTGAACCTGACCATGAGATCCAACACGGGCCCCAATGGTGGACACGTTATTCTGCTAAGCCACCAGACCCAGCTTCCTTAATAAAGGGATACAGAGGACTGCAAGCCTTAGAATGCAGAGAAAACACCTGAACTGGATGAGCTACTCACCCATGAACCAGAAGAGCTTTATTTTCTAGCAGTGCATGAATCTTGTGCATCGAAAATGTAAAGATAGGTTTCGAGCTGTGCGCTTCCTAAACATCTGATATCCTCCGATCACGTTAGCAATAGGGGAAAACCCTGATTAATCATAACAGAACCTGAGACAAAGACCATTCGTGGTTATTGCATTTTAGTTTAAACCCATCACATATTACATTTAAAGCATGTCCAGAAAATACATGTAGAGTTGGCATACAGAGAGGCCAGCACAGTACTTTAGCATCTTTGCACTGGGGTCTTACAACGTTCTTGTTTTTTGTCTACAACAGTTAATTGAGCCCCTAGTTCAGCATCTGAGCCCAACACCCTTTAGCAATGATGGATTATTGGCAAAACCATATTCTAAAACAAAAGTAGGACCCGCTCTTCTGAGAATGTCTCCCAGTGACATGGGTTCAGTGTGGACGCACACCTGTGTCGAGTCCACCCCGACAGGTGATGACTATACCAAGTATCTTACCCAGGAACTGCCGCACTGGCTGACAAATACTCTGGTGAATCAACTATTCACAGCCTACTGCCAGAGCCTGTCCAACTGATGAGTCTGCAGTCAAGCTCCAGATTGGATGTATGACGTTACAACGCATACTTTTATAACGCATACCTTTACAACGCAACATCTGTTACAACGCATTCCATTACAACGCATACTTCCTTTACAACGCATACCATTACAACGCATACCATTACATTGCATGTATGGTAAGTATTAGATAGTGTAGTGGTAAAAATTACTATTCTAACTCAAGGGGGGTGCAACATTAGGGTAAGTGTTGGATAGTGTAGCGGTCAAAATTACTATTCTAACCCCAGGGGGTGCAACAGTAGGGTAAGTGTTGGATAGTGTAGCGGTAAAAATTACTGTTCTAACTCCAGGGGGTGCAACACTAGGGTAAGTGTTGGATGGTGTAGGGGTAAAAATTACTATTCTAACTCCAGGGGGTGCAATAGTTGGGTAAGTGTTGGATAGTGTAAGGGTACTATGCGTTGTGATGGTATGGGTTGTAATGGAATGCGTTGTAATGACTGTGTTGTAATGACATGTGTTGTAGTGGTATGCGTTGTAGTGTCATGCGTTGTAATGGTTGCGTTGTAATGGCTTGCGATGTTATGGTTGTTGCATTGTAAAATTATTGTTGTAATGGTAGTGCGTTGTAAAAGTTGCATTGTAAAGGTTGTTTCACTCCAGATCTAACCCTTGTGCTCTTCCAGAGTGCACCCTACTGGTAGGACCCGCACAAGTGCATCAACTTGTAGGAGCCATCCCATTTAGGGGATATTATTGTGCTTAACCCATGCCCCGATGGTTCATCGAGTGTGTCCAACCGTTTGAGGTGCTTGTTGCTGCTAAACCAGTTCCCCAGTCTTCTTCCTCTGGCAGAAAATACTCTAGGGCGCACCTATGACCAGTCGGCTGCAGGGGACCATCGTACTAATGGGCATATTCTAGTGGTGAACCTTATGCTTAGTGATCGAATAGAGGGTGTCCTAGTATCACGTTCCACTGTTAGGGCTGACCATACTGTGAGCATCACCGACATACATCACACTGTTTGGGCAATGCTTTAGTGCCACACAGTGGGTAATTTGTGAAAAAAGCAAATGCTGGGGCTCTCGTCAGGAGGCAGCTTGCACCAGCCTATTGTAATTGTCCATTGCTCTGATTAGCGCATCTATAACAAAACTAACAACTGACCATGAACCCTACAAGTAGGGAGAGGGTGTGGCGTAACACCCAGAACTGCCAACTTTGGAGCTGGGGAACCAGAATCGAGTCTCAACATCCTGTGATTCTAGGCAAATCACTTAATCTCCCTTTGTCTACAAAAAATTAATGTGTCCTTAACTGGTGCTCATGAAAAGCGGTGCAATACCTTTGGGTCGTGTTTGCGCTATAAGCGCCGGTGTTGACAGTTAAGTGCCAGTGCCGACCACTGGATCAAATAAAGCACTGGTATCACACTTGTGTTCTGCTGCCTTTATTAATCTCATTGACAGCTGAATATATTGCACAGTAGCACCTGTCTAGATTATCTTTGATACAATCCAGCCAACACTTAGGATATTCCCATAGTGCATTGCAGTAACATCACATCTCTAATACCCCTGTTAACTAGTCTGGTTCAATATAAAAGCATTGGAAGCAACATTTCTACATACTACTACTTTGCAAGTCTCATCCAGAACTGTGCTGCCTACACAACAAACAACCACATAGTCTTGAAAAAGAACAGGGTGATTTTAATCACACCAGCCCTAGGGAGCTCAGCTTCCCAATAAGACACCGGTGGCGGGGGATGCAAAAACCAGAGATTGAAAACTTCTCCAACTAAACGTAGGAAGATAGTCATCATTCACAAGCATGTAAGACCTGTATGGCCTGTTGAAGACATTGATGATTACGGTTATACAACCCAGAGGTGTCCTGTTTGACAATCACACTGATGATCATAATGGTATGTACTTTGTCAGGTACATCATTTTTTCCCTGGGACATGGAAATCAAGAGACACTGCCAACGAGGAAAAAAAGACCAATGAACTTCATAATCTGCACCCTCTAGTCTGCTCCCCTCCCAACTACCCAGTGAAGGACGACTGAAGACGCGAAGGATCATGGCCAAAAATAGGTCATTATACCTTGCAAAACTTAAGAATCATGAATATTAATATCATATTGGAATGAATTTAATGCTGCTTACTAAATTATTCACCAAAGTGTAATTTAGGTAGCCTTGATTATTACCTCATGATTTGCACTGCATATGTCTCTGCTGCATACTGTGCTGCAGGACTAAGTTTGACCCGAATGCATTAAGTAATCTCTTTCAAAGGGTAGTTTTGATGATCATAGATTTGAGGCATATCATTTATATGGGGTAGTCGGCCATATGGAAGCATCACGTAACATGTGAAATAGATGCATCCATCAGATGTGCCTCGTGGCCAGGAGTCAGATTGTAAAAAAGTCTTCAGGCTCTTGAATAAAGTAAAATAAAGAAGTACCCCGATGCTAGCAGAAGATGGGAAAGCACAGTCTCATTATTGTGGGAGCATGCCCTGAGAATATGCTGTGGGCACCGGCACTCGTTTGTTTTGGGGGGGCACTGAAATGTTTTAATTGCCATTTTATGTTGAACACTTAGCGTGGCTCACAGTAGCCACCACCCTTCCCCCGAGATAGGAACATAAGGGGGGGGGGGGTGTCCTCTGCTGCCGATTGGCAGCATAGAGGATTGGCCAGACACTGCAAAGTACACATGTCAGTTTGGCCAGCTGTCTTACGCAGGCCAAAGTGACATGCGCACTTTGCAGCTCTCCACTCAGCGGTCTTAGGCAGCTGGGTGGAGAGCCAGCACAGGCCTCTAATGATGCAACCCGCTCCATCCACTTCTGTTGCTCCTCTCATGATGGTCACCAGCATGAGAGCAGCATTTGAGTTGACTAGGGGAGCACTTCCTGCCACAGACTGCAGGAGAACACAGAGGAAGATGCATCGTAGCACCTGGGTATGTACAATTTACTTTTATTTTTTATATATTAAATCTGTAATGCATGTAATTAGTTTGTTTGGTTTTGGGATTTTAGAGGGAGGTGTTAATTTTATTTGGGTTTCAAGAGGGAGAGGTTGTCTAATTTTGCTTCTTTGGAAGTGGTGGGGCACTTTGCTCACCCCGCCGCTTCAAGGGCACCAGCCTCCCCTGACGAGTATGCATACTAATGAGAGCAGGCACCCATAGAGAAGCACCGGAGCCTGGCAGTGCCTGTTGGTTGCGCTGCCCTGTAAAAAGCATTTGATGAGTACAGGCCTATGGAAGGGCGGGCCACCACAGAGCACCATGTGGCATTGCATTTCAATGAATATAGTTTGCAGTGGTGGCTCATCAACAAGGGTGTTTGAATAATGTGCTCGCCCTCTGAGCTGCCACAAATTCATTCAAACAAAAATGTGTGTTTTCATAAAAACTGCCAAACAAAATAAACAGCAGTGCAGAGGCTAGGGTCATTACTCTAGCCTCTGAACTGCTGTTTATTTTGTTTAACAGTTTTTATGAAAACACACATCTTTGTTTCAATGAATACTGCTCGTGCACAGGCCATCCCATCATGACAGGAGCAGACGGGGACTGAGGGGACTGATCCATGACCCATCTGAAAGTGCTGATTAAAAAGATTGCACTCAGCAAATGGATGTTTAGAATATGCATTTTTGAGCGACCTAACTCAACTATGGTGCTAATCAGTGCATCCCTGTGCCCAACGAGTGTAAACATAGAGCCACGAGGATACATCCCTGCTTCATAGAGGATTGACCTTTCAGCCCTGGAATACTTAAGGCAGAGGCCTGCCTTAAGCATTCTAGGGCTGAAAGGTCAATCCTGTTGCCCACAAGCATCATGTTTGTTGGTTCATATTAGTCATATATTCATCACGGTTCCTGCCCTAATGCTGCCTTTGGAAGAGTAGCCAGAAGAGTGTGTTAGGTGAGTAAACAAAAACAAGTCCAGTGTAGCTGTTCTGTCTTGTGTGAGTGATAGCGCTATGATGTGTGAGTGTGCGTGAATGAAACTGAGTGTGAATCAGTGAAAGAGTGAGGGTGTTTCTCAGTGAGTGAAAGTGAGTATGATTGAGACCAAGGGAGTAAGAGTGAGGGATTTTGATAAAGGGAGTGCAAATAAGTGAGTCTGTGTATGAAAGCAAGCATGAATGAGTGAGAATCAGTGAATGGGAGAGAGTATGTGTAAGTGTGGACGAGTGAGAGAGTTTCAATGAAGGAGTATGCTAAAGGGTGGAGTCACTGCAAGTTAGTGTTTGATTGACAATGAGTGAACACCTGTGGCAGTCTTGAGGCCCTTGCGTGTTGGAGGTAATTCTTGGCATAACGGAGGGAGCCTATGTCAAAATCCGGGCCCTGAAATACTGCAGACAATTCTTGGTATATTGGGCACCCATGACAAAATGATGGTGCTGGCATTTTGGAGAAAGTAATTGTCCTAATAGAGGATAACTGAGGCATCTGATAGGGCAAACTATTAGAAAAGGAGACCCCAACATGCTGAAGGTAATTCTTAACATATGGATTACCCATGGCATAAGGTAACATTGATAGAAACATTATAATTCTGGCATACTAGATGTATTTCTTGTCATCAGGGGCCAACAACGACATAGTGGTGGCACCCAGAAGTACACAATGCTGACAAGAGCACATTTGACATAATTATCATATGGGGGAAGAGGTGGCATGGAACATTTTGAAAAAAGTAGGGTTAACATAAGCATTGCAATTCATTTGCACCTGATTATTTTTATTTTCTAGGGCAGAACCGCCCAAATTTCCTAGTAGAAGTGTCGCTCATTTCACTTGCTTACTCGAATTCGGGGAAAGTATTATGCTCTGCACTTTCAGCGATTACCATTCGCCGTTGATATTATGCCAAAAATTGAATCTGGGGCAGACATGGGGATTTACATGGAGGACCAATGTGGATATTGCACGGGGATTTCCAGTTGTGTATTGATGATGTCATGGCATTGGTAGGGTATAAAACTAATCGCTGTGAGGTGTGGCTTGGCCATGGATGGGGATGCACATTAGGGCAATGTAGATCCTGGTATGGAAATGGTACTTTCTGCGCAGAGAAGGATAATGCGGAAACTGGCATGGCTAAGGCATTTTGACGTGTGACACTAAAATCAAGGGCAATGTATCGCATTGTGCTTATCATACCAGAGTGACGTAACTTATGGCATGGTAATGAATTATGTGGCTTTTGCCAAGTCAGTGGCTCTTTAGATACAGGGTATATATGGCATGGTGCCTTCTATAGAAGAATATTGTAGTCATGGAATGGGATGGCTGCTTTACACACAGGAGTGAATGCCAGTGAGGCAGTGTGGCTTTGCGTATCTTGGTAATGATCATTTAATCATAGCTATAGTGTTTATGTACATGTTATGATGAGCAATAGCCCTACTACTGGCATCTAGAATAGTGACCGGACACAATGAGCAGCTGTGACCGATTTGAGCATCTGTGGGTGCCACCCTCAGTGTAATGTGGTGCCAGTATGAACATGTGTGCCAAGGCTGCTATGGGTTCTCTATCCAGCCCTGCATGTCAGGCATCCTTAAGGAGGTGTTGGCAAACGGTCAGAATCATTAGAGTGCCTACTTGCAGCAAGACGTAAACGTATGCACAGTTAACCTTACACGTGAATGCACGGTGTTGGCATCTGCTGGTATATAGCGCTGTGCCCTTGATTCAAGGGATGGGCCTTAAAGGATTTGACCTCAGATAATTATTTTTATGCTGGCCTCTCCTAATAGAGGAGTAGAGAGAGAAGCGTGCAGCAGGCTGGGCATGAACGTGGCTCTAAGGGGCTCTGCAATACAGTCAGGGGGCTTATCTGTTTCTGTGATTGGACTACACCTGCTCTGGCCAGGCTTAGGGGAATGAAGACTGGCAGCATGCATATCTGTGTGCAGATGGATTCCTTGCCAAGGCCATTGTCCAAACCCATACAAGTGCAAGTGGTCAAGCAATTCATACCTGCCTGGGCCAACCTCCACGCGCAGGTGCTCTTAATTAACAGTGGGTATCACGGTCTGCTCTTTTTGTTTCAGATGAGCAGTGCACCTGCAAGCTAAAGCAAAGATTTGGAAAAGTGAATAGGCATGGCCTTAGCAAGCTGGTCTAAATGTAATTTTAAGGTGTTTTAATGCACACATGCTAAAGAAATAAAAGTAAAACAAAAAAGTATGGCCAACCTATATGTGGCTCCTATGTCTGCAAAACAATATTCACTTGTGCGGCTGCATTACTAGAGATGTTTTAAAATAACAAGCATATCAATTGTGATATGCATTTCACTATGATTTGTGAAGGCGACCACAATAAATGACCACCAATTCAAATTGAAGGCTACCCAACGCAGGCAGCTACAAAATTACAATGCCAATTAAACACTATAACACCAACACTAAAATGTAAATAGAATGTAAATCACCATCTAACTGGGTACCCAAATGCTGGCAAAATAAGATGCCAGTTAATATAAAAAATACATAAAACAAAGTAAGCACCCTAGGAACCAACATCACTGAAAAACATTTTATGTGGATGTGAATGTTATTTGCATTTGTATATTATGTTATCTGTATTTGTATAGCGCTCTATCATCCACTAAGGCGTCCTTGCACTGCACAGACATATGTACCTAAAGCTGGCCATGGCAAGGCAGATATTTGCATTGCCAGCTTCTCTGGGTCTATCTGAATTCAAGACGAGAGGACGAGGCTGTGCAGTGAAGTGGTTGGTTGTTCCACGCTTTAGGAGTGATGTCACAGATGGCCCATCCCCGGGATCTGATGCTGTGTATGCGCGGGATGTGTGCGAGTAGGAGTCCTCAGTGCGCAGGTGGAAGGAGACACCATCGTTCAGGTAGATAGGGCTTAATTTGTGTAGTCCCTTTAGCGTGTGAGTGAGGAGTTTGAACTGGCGTTTGTTTATTGGGAGCCTGTGGTACTCCCTGCGGTGCAGTGTGTTGGGAGTTCTGGGAGGTTGAGGGAAGTGCGTGGGTGCTTGAGTATGGGCCTAGCTGCTGCTTTCTGTATGGGTTGTAGCAGAGGCGCAACTAGAGTCAAATTTCGGGGGGGCTAAGCAAAAATTTCGGGGGGGGGGGGGGGGGCTGCATCTTTAGGCAATCGGCAGAGTCCATCTGCAGGGGCTCTTCGTAGGGGTGAAACAACAACAACGAAGACCCATTAATAAACACAAGGTCTTTTAAAGACCTGTGAAGTGCTCGGGTGCGGCTGTGAGCGGGTCCGGGAAGTGTCTCATCCTGGGCAGACACACACGACGTGGGGGGTGGGGGTGTGGGGGGAGCTGAAGCCCTTTGAGGCCAATGGGTGTTGCGCGCCTGGGTTGTAGCCTTCTTTGGAGTTGCTTGGTGATGCCCGCATAGAGGGTGTTCCCATAGTTCAACTTGCTGGCAACTAGGGTGCGAGTCACGGTTTTTGTCATGTGCACATACTTTGTGAAAGCACTCAGAGTGAAGTGGGCCAATGATGAAAGAGGGCTGTCCCATGCTGTATTCTGTGGTGGGTGGAAGCAAATTAGGAATAACAACTGAAGCGGCTGATGGATAAAAGCTGCCGACCAGAATCGTTTTAATGTATGTACATTATGTACAAGACTTGGAAACGCATTTAATCTCACTGTGCATAAACAAATGTAACTTATTCCGACTTTGCTGTAAAGCACTGTAGTGCTCTCGGGCCAGCTTTGCGTTATAACAATATAGGTAAAAAAATATATATATTATTTCATCACCACGCTTCAGAGGCATTGATTAACGCTCTTGCTGGTTGGCACATGTTACCATACGCCCACCACCCACTTAACATGCGTGAGTGCACCGCAATCCCAGGGATGAACATATCAAGTTCTTTAATCCTTTTCGGAAAGAGTTTTCTCTCAGTGCCCTTTGTTACATATTCATGAAGTGATTAATTAGTTCAAAAGAGCAATTATTCCTAAGACATTTTACTCACAATGTGAATTGATGTTGAGAACTGTTGATCCTTTCACTTGGATCTCAATACATATTTAATAAGCCTGATAATTGTTTTTTTTCTAACAAGAGTCGCCCTTCAAATCTGTTTGACGAACTCTCCAGGCATGTTTGATATATATTTTTTTAAGATCTTGCCAACTGTGAAGTAAAACGCATGAGCATGATAAAGGCAGATGAGTGGTTAGTACACTGTAGTGGAGGTGGATGGGTCCTTCTTCTAGACATACTCGAGGGACTTTTTATCAGCCATAAATCATCAGTGCCTTATCTGTAACAGAATAAGTGCCAAGATCCATAGTTTAGCTCAGAAACCTGCAGTTGGCGCTATCGAGTAGTATGCGGGGTGCTGAATACTAAGGCTCTGACGTCTTCTTTCCACCTCATACCTTTTTCATCCACCGTCTTACAATCCATTCCCCTTTCTCTCACTCTTTTGTGTTACTTTTCTTCCCTGCTCTCTGCCATTTGTCACTATTTTTCTTCCTCCCTTTTTCCC
This sequence comes from Lissotriton vulgaris, assembly GCF_964263255.1. Classification (NCBI taxonomy): domain Eukaryota; kingdom Metazoa; phylum Chordata; class Amphibia; order Caudata; family Salamandridae; genus Lissotriton; species Lissotriton vulgaris. Next base: position 189,363,886 of record NC_141688.1, on the reverse strand, counting down.
CATTTTATATTTTTTCTCTCTCTTGCTTGGGTCAAAGAAGTCTGAAAAGGAAACATGTGTAGCAGTGCCGGTGAGCCCCAGGTACAAGTACTGGCTCAAATAAAGCACTTGTCATGATATTGCTTGTCTGCCTTGGTGGCACATAACACTGCACATCATTATTGATGTGTTTTTATTCAGAGTTGCCGAATACGTTTAGTGTCTTTCATACAGACATTCTGGTTCACAAAGGTAAACGTACACTGTTGTGTAAGCTTACGATTATTTACTATACACAAACACGTATCTTTACCTATCTTTTAATCTGCACTCGTAAATCCCTTTGTGAATAGTAAACAATTGTTAACGTACACAAAAGTGTGTCTTTCTGAATCAGACCTTTGTGATTCCAGGGATTGTAGGGGAGATACAGATCAGTCATAACCTACAGTAGAATCGAACTACTTACAGACCTACAATCTCAAACCGAAAGATATTACCCAGAAGGAAAGTGAGCAGTGGGTGGAACCTACCTTATGACATACACAACTGGGACAGATATTTTAGAGGCCTTTCCAAAATGAAAATTGTCCCCTGCCTTCTCCCAAGTTTTGCCCTACTGATATCCTTTTCCAAAGTTATTTTCCCCAACCTGCTGCCCCGCCACAGCCCCCACGCCAGTCCCTGGGGTCTCTGCGCTGGGACAATATCCAGCCAGTCAGGTCTTTATTTCGGCAAATTATCATAAAACTACTTAGTAAAATCGACATGGTTCCTCGTAACGTTCCTCAACCCGGATTTTAAGGTACTTTATTCAGCGATTCTAAATGGGTTCCTTTAGCCGGCCTGCACTCCATCGCGGTCTGCCTTAACCCTACGACTTTACCTGAGTTCGGTGTAACCAGAAATCCACCGATGGGGCTTTGTGCTTTCTGACACGTCTTTCACTAATATCTTAAAAATCCATAACTCTGGTTCTACTGATTGGATTTTTTGGCATTTTGGTCATGTTGTTGTATAGTTCCCACTAATCCATAGGACCTGTGAGTTTGTTGGACAACATAAACTTTGGGTGAGGTGCCTAGACTGATTCAGGGCACCCAACAGGAAATGCTGGCCTGAAGACCAACTAGCGCACAGTACCACCTTAAACCCCCCTAACCTGACCAGGGAGCGAATAGTTTTGGGCAACTACTGATCTTGGCAACCCTGATCAGATGTCAGACCACTGTGTGGTGAAGTCTCATCATGCCGTGACCCTCAGTGTCAGCTGAAGTGGCTCTTCTGATAATCTTTTGGGATGCTCTTTATTTAAAAAAGAAAACAGCCTAATGGTGTGTGTATAGATCTAAATATATACAAGTGACTCTCCACTTGAGTACTGGATAACCAGCAGTGTTACAGTATTTCAAATCATCAAAGAGGAGAAAATACACAATCAACAATATAGAGTCACAACAAGATTGGTTAGACATTAAACACAAACATCTAGAAATGGCACACTGACATTGTAGCCTTTATTTGGCTCAAACTGCTGATGCATTTAAAATTTTGTGCAAAGTCATCATATGCGATAGAAACAAATGCTAAATTATAAGAACATGACAATTATGATTCAATCAACATAAATGTGCAGTTTCCATTTGGTGATTAGCCTATAAAATAAAAATCAGGATCACTAAACATAAAAGCATTATCAGAACAAAAAGCATGAAATTCAACTTATTCACACATTGGTTAGACAATCACCACCCCACAGCGCAATTGAGATTCACCATTTTAAAAGTGTGGCAGCTTAAACCTGGTAGCGACAATGACAAATTGTTATCCCAGCGAGAAGTGTGGTGTATCCAGTCACTTCAAACTATGACCCTAGCAGGTTTGAACGACACAATTGATATGTCTTGCTTTCTATAAGGCACTGTCCTATTCAGTTCACTCACCATCATCTGCAGACATTGTTGGTCATTATGTGACATGTTCTTGAGTTTATGGAATTTCCAGTTTGTTCTTGTTGTCCATGTTTTTGTACAATGTGCTAACCCATGGCAAAGTAACACCACTTTCAACATTGTTTTTTATTCTACACCACTCTTTAATAATATATATCTCACTTCATGCATTTTCAGTTTTAATTTTAACTTTCTAATTGTTATTTTCTATTCCACTTCTGTTCCACACCTTGTACACTTTTATTCTACCTATTTATTGTTCGTCATTTTCCTTGTTCCATTCTCCTCTGATGTCTTTTTCATTTCTAGGAGCTCATTTCTATTTATCACTCAGTAGCAGCCTGTCTTGGGTGTCCGACATCATTCTACATGCCTCTCTTCCTCTAATCCAGCATGGCTGCAACATTACATAAGCTCGGCACATACATCTTGTACTCATACCATCCGTTCCTTCATGGCTATTCCCCCAACCACTATTTAACTTACCACCAGCAGTTGGGTGTCATTTGTGTTGCATCCAGAGTCAAAGGGGTACATGGTGCGCTTTTTCAGCACTTTATGTCTACACCCCGTCGCTTCCAAGGTGACTTTGCCTTCTCCAACTGTTTACGCCTCGTTCATCATTCATTTTGATGATAGCCCCATGTTCCGGCTTCCGCTTGTTGCCGAATAGTGGGAACGTGCTATTTGTTTCGGGACAGGAGTCTTCATTTGATATCGGTGAGTAGCTGGATTCATTGGATTACATTCACTGGAGTCTAGGCATTATATTCACATAGTTCACATCATATTTTTGTGATTGTTTTTAGTGACTTGTGAGACTAGTGGTGATCACAACTTCAATCTCTTTTTGAATGACGAACTTCATTGTTCCTTTTTCACAGAGTTTGTTATTGGATCCTCACCTTCTATTGAGGACTATCTTGTTTTGCTCCATGTAAGTCACCAGTTTTCATAGTGGATTAATCTCTAGTTTTTCATTCGAAATTGGTGTAGCAATACTCAACCACTCGTTTGCACACCTGGTTGTCTATTTGGTGCTTGCTCTCATTTTCACATGTCACGTTGCACGGTGTGTTCGTTTCCAATTTCATATCACGTTATCTTTTCTCGTGAACTTTCAGGGTGTACTATGCTTTACTCTGTTAGTTTGTATTACAATGCATACGTGCATTCATGGTGTATCATTCACCAGTTCATCCCTGTACGTTGTACACTTGATAACTGTTTGCTTTCAATACTATCAGTTTTGATTGCTTACATTGTTTACAGTGTCCCCTGAAGAAGGGATGTGTCGATTCCAAAATGCATTGGGTTAATCACCAAATGGAAACTGCACATTTATCTTGATTTAAGCATAATTGTCATGTTCTTATAATTTAGCATTTTGTGTTATCGTATATAAAGACTTTGTTCAAAAAAGTTTAATGCATCAGCAGTTTGAGCCAAATAAGGGCTACGTCAGTGTGCCATTCCTAGATGTTTGTGTTTAATTTCTAACCAATCTCCTTGTGACTCTATATTGTTTATTGTGTATTTTCTCCTCTTTGATGATCTGAAATACGGTAACACAGCTGGGCATCCAGTACTCAAGTGAAGAGTCACTTGTATATACTTTGTTCATTGAGAGTCTGGCTACCTCTGTCTGGTTGGCACGCAAAAGAGTCTAATTGTGGATTTCATTGTTTTTTTTTAGTTTATGCTGAATAGGTGTGCGCTAACTCCATCAATTTGTGTGTATAGAATGTTTTGTATATGTAGATATCCCTTGTTGCCCCATGGAGGAAGATAGAACAACATTTGTGCATAAAGCGTAGAATGGCCTTGTACATGATGTTCGAGCCATCGTGATAATGATGTGTGAAGCCAGATGTGTAAACAAAGTAGTTTCAGAGATACTAATCCAACATTGTCGTGCATGCAAATATGTGCAAAAGCTCTCAGCAGAAATGTTTTTGCGCAAAAGAGGATAATATAAGAAATGAGTCGCTGTCCAACATGGACCTGACACAGGCACATAACAATATTTTCCTTATTAAAAATAACTCTATTTTCCTAATTCTGTTGTGGGATCCTTTTGTGGTGTGTTTTCACTGTGTTACGGTTTGAAGTGTTGCACAAATGCTTTACCCATTGCCTCTGAGTAGGGCCTGAATGGTCCGTGCCAAGCTACCAGGGGGTTGAGAACATATTAATTTTGAGTTTGTTTGTGCTTTACCCTGACAAAAATTAGGCTTGTTGCTTGACCAGGGCTCACACCCTAGTCAATTAATAACCCAATTTCTTACACTCACAAGAAAGCGCTGGGGTGCCTTAGGGTAGCTATGCGCTCAATAAATGCTGTTAATAACAATAATAGCAGTGAGAGTTGGTGTCCTACTACATGGGAGGAAAAGCTAATTAAGATATTCCTTAGTATTCAAAATGCTTGGATTACCAGTGCGGTACAATTCACTAGTTTGGAATTTGTTCCTGATCTTTGAAAATAATAACATTTCAGATCATGTCATTAGAAGAAAAATTTCTTTTTTCTCTCAGGGCAATTTATCTTCAGAAAAGGGATAACTTTTGACAGGCAATCTGAGCATGGGTGCCTCTTGCTTCCACAAATGTATGTTATCATTATTCCAGGAAAGGTGTCAAAGATTTGGTTTTCCAGTGGTGGACCTTTTGTTAGTCGTAAGACCCAATTCTTTTCCTGTTTTCTGGATTAGTTACCAATAGGCTTTCATTACAGATTGACCCTCACCCAGGGCTCAGTATTAAATATTTGAACTTCTGCTAGGTAAATACGTGCCTTAACACTACTATGATATTTTTGTATTACGGAGTCCTGGTAACCGATACGAAGTTTGTTGAGTGGTTCATGACTCTTAGCTATAATTGTTGTCCTGGAGATTAGTTGCAAAGAAGGCATTCTGCTTGGGCGTGCTATTTTTTTGTTAAATAAAGAATCGGATGGGGAATTGAGCTGAGGTTACGTCTGGATTACTTACCAGTAATGCTCATTACTCAGATTCTCTGTTCTCATTGCCGTATTTACCAGCAGCGGCCTGTGCAGGTAAGTGCGGTGGGTTGGGGGATTTTTTCAAATGACGAGTAAAAATTAATTATTTACTTGATTTTCCCTCATGGTCGTCTGTTGAAGCCTCCTGCCCACGAACCCGCTCCCTCTGCTCTTACTTACCAGCAGGGGCTGCTGCTGGCCCTTACTATCCACCCCTCTCCTCTTGGAAATTCTTTGCAAATATTGTTGTGGGTGGGTAAACCGTGAGGAGGTTTGGGATTTCACTCCCTTTGCATGGGATAAAGGAGGAGGGTATTTATTGACAAATAGAGGAAAATAAATTAATAGATTAGGTAGGGGAAAGCCAGATTGAAGAGGCGGGACCTCTCACATTTAGTAAGTGCTGGGAAATGGAATAGAGGTTTGGAGTGAGGAAGATTACTGGGACCTAATCCAGATATTTAAGATCCTGGGTTGCATTTGTGGGCATCTAAACTATTATTATTAGGTGTAATTGGTTGCAGAAAGTAGCAACTGAACTCCGAACATATGATTGAGCAAAGTTGATGAATACTGGAAGGGATGTGATTGTGCACAGCATGAAAGAATCTGCTGGCTGTCAGTTGATTACATTTGCTATTCCGGAGCGGTATATTGGAAATTGTTTGACTCCTGTCTATTGTCTAAATGTGTGATATATGCCTTTGTGCTGGTTTCATTTTCTTTGCTTCATTTGCTTACAGAATGGAGTTTTAGTCAAAGTAACAGAGACGTGCCCGCCTTTGAACTGCACCGAAAACAATCACATTCTGCCAGAACACCAGTGTTGCAGTGTATGCAAAGGTAAGCAGCATTCAGATTTGTGATTTTTTTATTCAAACAAAAGATTAACCTTCGGTTTTGCTGCAGACATACTTAAATATTTATTCCTGGGAAGGTGGTTTCAATGCATCTCTGGTTTCCTCAGGGCAGCCTTTTTTTTATTTAAAATATGCATGTGATTAACGAACCCAACATGGAATACATTTGATGGAAAATAAAAGAATGCTTTGGAGAGGAATATGCACAGAATAATCCATGTACCAGTACAAACCAGTCAGGGAGGATCAGAATAAATGTGAAGGCCGTTGTTGTCAGATGATAAAACCCACCTCGCAATTTATTAAAAAAAAAAAATCTTGAAAATAGTTCTTGTTGGTGACGGACAGTCAGTTCCATCTTCTCTTTGTATTGGGACATAGAACCCCGCTACTTACCTTGAGGTGTACCTCGGGAACGTGTTCTATCACTAATTAGTTGTGCTGTCATTTCAATCACAATAAGTATTGTAAACCAAATTACTTCGAGGAGCTTTATGGCTGAACTAATAGGGCCCAATTCACAGAACTAACCTAAGACAAAATCCTAAACTTACTACTTTTGGTATTCACAGAAGTTAGGATTTTGTCTTAAGACAAATTTAAGACAGATTTAAGACAGACTTAAGACAGACTTAAGTTAGGATTTTGTCTTCAGTCTGTCTTAAGTTTGTTTTAAGACAAACTTAAGACAAAATCCTAACTTCTGTGAATACCAAAAGTAGTAAGTTTAGGACTTTGTCTTGTTAGTTCTGTGAATCAGCCCCATAGTGACCTAGGTTTGATATATTATCCATGGGTCAAGCGTAGTTTCTGAACAGCTGTTGCCCTGAGTGTTTGAAGAGCGCAGGCAGTTCCTCTGTGCTGGGCCTGAAGCTGAAAAGCAGGGGCCACAATTTAAATCTGCTACATAGAACTACTCCAGAGCCTCTAATGCAAGAAAAACTGGCTGGATCTTTCAATGTATTCCTACAGTCGGTCCATAATTGCTTCATTCAGAAGCCTTATCAGTGGAAGAATAGGTTTAAGATGTGTCAGTAACCCCTGGATGTATTGTGGTAAGGCTTTTTAAGCAATGTGAATAAGAGTGCTGGGCAGCTTAGGCAGCGTTCAGCTATACTACGCCTGTAGCTGTCGTTTGTAAAGCACCGGAGAATTTCACCCATAAGCGAGTAGGTTTAAAATAGCTTCAAACAACAGGGTGTGAGAGCCAGCAGTACTGGTGACAAGAGGGACCCACTTGTCAAATCCCACAGCCTTCTCTGTTGGTAACATCACTCTATTGCCTTCTGAGATATTGTTATGAATAGTTTCGCTCTTGTCTTATACTGATTTTCTTCTCACATAGATCTTGAGGTGGTGTTGTACAGCGCAAGTGCTTGTTGGATGGAAGAGGGTCACTGGAGGCCATTAAGCCCTTGGCTCAACTTTTGGTAGTAATGTTTTGCAGATTCTTAATAATGAACGCATAGCGTTCAGTGTAGCATTTATTTCCAGCAGTCGCGTTGGGTTGTAAACAGAGTAACACTGTGTTTCCAAAAGGTTTTCCATTTTACTTTCTAAAATTCCAGCTGACCCTACTTGAATTGTATTAGTTATAGAAACTTTAAACAGCTGTCAGGTTTCATAATAACCTAATTTACTTAGGTTTTTTGTTCCAGTCCCTACATGCACCCAAAGACACATTTTGTGCATTGCCGCAGCTTCAAAAACAATTTTCAAGTGTTCAAACTGAGCTGTATTAGGGCCTCTAAGGTACTGTGCACAAAGGCTTGCCAACTGCAAACATGCACTTGGGGGTGAACCTGGCGTGTTGCAGGTTCGGAGTATTCAATCATTGTGACTGGGGACACATATCTTGCCTGCCTGTTTTGAAGAAACACACACAAGCGCTTAGAACATGAATGAACATTGGCTTTCGCAGTCTTTTCTGATCCTGCATTTGGGATATAAATGAAATATTAAAATTTCCCGGTAAATGCGTTTTCAGGTCCACAATGTAAAATTCACATCCTGAACCTCAAATGTGGAGGACTGGGGGGTTGCTGGTGTAATTAGCCTGCCTCTGACCAGGTGAAGTATGGGCGGCACTCAAAACTCCAGAAATCGACACGCACCAGCAGTATTATCATTGTTCTTCATGTGCATTAAGAGTGCACCTTCAAATTTGTGCAAATGTTAAATGCACTCTAAGAGAATATCCAAAAATGTGTTGATTTTGGGGCTGCCTATGAGCCTCAAAGCTGCCTGAAATACTGAAGGCAGCGCATGAAACATGGTTGCCCTGTATGGCCAGCTCCCTTGCACCCATCTGTCTCTTCCACCACGCCGGCCAAAGGACAATATTAATTTGTTAGTGGCAGGTCAGCTAGTGTAGCTGTAGTGGAAAACCAGAAGGAAGAGCACACTTGTAGCATGTAGTACTCCCTTTCTTATAGTAATTATATATAATAAATATTATGATATGTGATTTAATAATATATAATATAATATAATTTTATAATTTATAATATTATACATATATTCATAGTTGGTGACCTGATAACTAAACAGGGTAATACTTTAAGGAAATTAGTTGTGTTTAATATAATTTTATAATTTATAGTATTATAAATATATTTTATAATGTACAGTATTATAAATATATTCATACTTGGTAACCTCATACCTGAACAGGGAAATACTGGTTTTGAACATTAAACAGATGTATAAAGAATAAGTTTATTTATTTTTAATGCAACATTTCAACACCTTTCAAAGGGAGTTTTTTGTCTGCAGGTGTATATCAGATATGTCAGACTATCATTACAGATGTTTGTTTTATTTTTGATTTTGACTGTCAGCAGGCTTGGATGAAACAAATTACACCTGTCAACGAGAGATGTCCTTGGAGCAAGAAATTGCTTGTTTCACTCTGAGGTTATTCTTTGTGATGTGTACAGGGAATTACTCGGCTTCTGAGCTGTATCTAACTCTCACTAGCGGTCCCCACACCTCCATTAGCTGTGCACTTCCATAGCGCAGAGAAAGCAGTCGTCTAGACTTTGTGGTGGCTGCAGCTGCCTCCTAGGCAACTCATCGTTGAGCTTGTCATGGACCTAATTCCATAATTTTGTAAATTGGTTTGGGAATAAAGTCTTCACGGTAGTTGGTTTTGACCTTTCCTATAACCTCCAAGGAAAGGTTACAATTTTTCAGTTTAATGTGGTTGCTACTGGTTTCCTTGTCAACCATTCTTTATCCATCTTCTGGAATTTAGGGCACTCGGGTTTCTTTAGGGGCACAATCGGCACTTATACACGACATGGTGCACACATTGATGTATGAGCAACTGCTCATACATGGAGAGGACGTCAAACACAGGCTGTCCTGCAAATTGTCCTGTCTGCCTCTGACAATAGCAGATGGAGGGCCGGGAGACTGGTTCTGTATTGCTTCAAAGAATCCAGCTACAATAAAATGCCTCTCCTTCGATTCCACTATAATAAAATAATCATTCGAGAGCAGACCATTGCGAAGAATTCTACTAAATCGAACAAGCTAGGCCCAAACCCAAATTATCCTAATACCTAAATTCATAGGTTGAAGCTCAATGTAGTGCAACAACCCTCCAGTTAACCCTTACCCTAACGCTAACACTGAGCCTAACGCTACATTTTACAATAACCTTCATTTTAGTCTTAATCCTAAACCCAACGGTAAACTTACAGCATGACTACAGCATAACCCAAACCGTGACCCTATATCTCTTCCTTCCGCGTTCTATAGGTACGGCTTAAGAGTTTGTCACTACCAGGGCATTTAATACTTAAAATTATATGTTCCAGAATTTTAAATACACTGCACCCAGGCCTGTTTAGGACCGACACTAGAGGTGACATGTCTATTAAGAAGAAAGGTTTAAGCCTGGCAAAAGGTTTTTTTTGACAAGTCGAAGTGACAGTTTAAAACTGCACCCGCAGGCTGCAGTGGCAGGCCTGAGACATGTTTAAAGGCACAATCAGTGCTGCAGATCCACTAGTTGTATTTCATTTACAGTCCCTTAGTATATGTACTACCACTTTACTAGGGACTTACAAGTAAATTTATTGTGCCAATTGATTAAAGCACTGGTTAGCAGTGGTGAAGTGTGCAGAGTCCTTAAAGCCAACAAAGCAGGTTGCGAAAACAGGAGGTTGAAGGCAAAAAGTTTGAGGATGATCTTGGAGAGAGCCAAATCCAACAAACGTAATATTTTAGCCTTTGGGAGATGAACCAAGTAATCGAGGCAGAGGAGAGCAGGCTTCATCTTAGGTCCATTGCAAAGTGCTCTCATATTGTGTTAAATGTTTTTGATGAAGTGATAGGAATGATTCTGCAAGTTAGGGAGCAGGTACACACTTGGCTAATATGGACACCGTGAGCTGTATAAGATTGCACATGGCATCAACAGTGTACAGGAGCTTGGGAAATGGCCCAATCTTTGATCTTTGCAGCGCACAGATAATACATATGTGTTTAGTGGAATTGGATTAAAGCTGCCTTGTGAGTTTGTTAGCACCGTAGCTCTATATTATATTTTCTGAACATATAGAAGAAATAAGTCTGCATTGATTTTTAAAGAATGGTATCTAATTATAACAGATACATTTTGGATTTAAGATAGATAATGCCAGACCACTTAGCTGTGGTTTACGGAACCATTCCCAACAAAAGATTATCTTTAGGAGTAAGCATGTTGTGACTTGTGACCTCATCGGTTTCAGGAGATATGGCAGAAGAGCTTACTGCAGTCTTTGTGTAAATACTGTAGGTACCATATACATATTTAAGTTAGTGTATGTTCCTACATTAACCAATTTACTTTCTGGGACTTCCATCTTGATACAGGTCATGAAAATTTGATCATGGGCACAAGAAAAGAACGTTTAACGCGCCATAGAGGATACCTTTTGTTGGCAGTCTTGGGTGGTTTGCCAAAATGTTCAGGCTCAAATATTTGAAAAGGCCTTTGGGTAAAGGGCATCTACTATGAAGATACAGGGGGCTAGATGTACGATGCACAAAAAAGTGCCTCGTAAATTGCGAGTCTTTTGCAATAATTTGTGACGCACTATTTTGCATGTGCAACAGTCAACCAGGGAATTGTAAGTGCGCTACCCACCCGTGAGGGTCTCAAGGCGCTGAGGGGGGGGTCCGCAGATCTGTTTAGCCAAGGAGCCAGGTCTTGAGGGTTTTCCTGAAGGTGTTCAGGGAGGGAACACGTCGATGTCTGCCGGCCGCTCGTTCCAGGTTTTGGCTGTAATGTGAGAGAAGGATCATCCACCTGCTTTGGCTCTGAGGATGCACAGGGTTTCAGAAAGTGGCAGGTTAGAAGATCGGAGGTTTCTTTTGGGTATGTGGAAGTTGATTCTGTCATTGAGGTATTTGGGTCCATGAGGATTTCGAAAGTGAGTCTTTTCTTCACGGCGAGCCAGTGGGGACTACGTAGGTGTCGCCTGATGTGTTTGTGTTGGGTGAAGCCGAGGACGAGTCTGGCGGCGGTGTTCTGTATTGTCTAGAGTTTGAGGAGTAGGGACTTGTTGATGCTGGCGTAGAGTGCGTTTCCATAGTCCAGTCTGCTGGTGATGAGTGCGTGGGTGACTGTCTTCCGTGACTCAGGGGGGATCCACATGAAGGTCTTGCAGAGTATGCGAGGGTGTTGTAGCAGCTGGAGGTGATGGTGTTGACCTTTTGGTTCATGGTGAGTGATGAGTCGAGTACGATGCTGAGGTTCTTGACATGGTCTGAGAGGGTAGGTGGGCTTCCGAGGGCAGTCGACCACCAGGTGCTGTCCCATGCAGAAGGGGTGGTACCAAGGACGAGGACTTCTGTCTTCTCAGCATTGAGCTACAGGCAGCTGTTGATCATCCAGACTGCGATGTCTTGCATTCTTTTCTCGAAGTTGAGTATGGCAGTGGTGGGGTCTTTGGTGAGGGAGAGGATGAGCTAGGTGTCATCGGCATAGGATACGAGGTTGAGGCCGTGTTGTCGGACAATGGCCGCGACGGGGGCCATGTAGATGTTGAAGATGGTGGGGCTCAGAGGTAAATTCTGTGGAACTCTGCATTTTCGTGGGGTCGGAGAGGCAGGGTGGGAGTTTGATTCTTTGGTTTCTTCCAAGGAGGAAAAATCGGATCCAGTCTAGAGCTGTTCCTTATATGCCTGCGTTGTGGTGTCTGGCGACTAGTGTGCTGTGGATGACAGTGTCGGAGGCCACTGATAGGTCAAGTAGGATGAGGGCTGCGGAGTGGCCTTGGTCCAGGAGGGTGTAGCTGTCGTCTGTGGCAGCGAGTAGGGTGGTCTCTGTGCTGTGGTTGCTCGGAATACGGATTGGGACGGGTTGATGATGGTGTTTTCTTCAATGAATCGTGTCAGTTTCCTGTTGACTGTTTTCTCTGATACTTTGGCTGCAAAGGGGTGGAGCGAGATGGGCCAATAGTTCTTGAGGTCGGTGGGGTCAGATGTGGGCTTCCTGAGCAGGGATTCTGAGTTCTACGCGCTTCCAGTCGTCTAGGAAGGTGCCTGTTTTGTAGGTGGTGTTGATGGTGCTTTGTAGTTTGGGTGCGATGGCGGCCATGCTATGTGGTAGATGTGAGGGGGCAGGTGTCGATAGGGGCCCCTGAGTGAATGCTTTTCATGGTCGTGGCGGTGTGTTCGGCCGTGATGGGTGTCCAGTTGGAGATGGTGGGATGGCTGGTGTTTCTGGGGGGCAGGGGCTGTCTGTGGTGCCAGGCAGATGGTCGATGAAGCTGTCGTAGAGGTTTTTTGATCTTGAGGTAGAAATAGGTTCCAAGCTTGTCGCAGAGGTTTTGGGATGGGGTAATGTCTGTGGTTTCGCTGGGTGAGTTGGTGAATTCTTGACTGCCTGTTCCTTGGAGTTGGTATAGTTGGCCAGGATTTTGTTGTGGATGTAGTTCCTCATTGGTGGCTTTACTCTGATTGTGGCAGTCCGTCTTGGCATCCTTGTAATTGGTTCGTTTCCGGTTGTCCTGGTGTTTCTCTAGTTCTTCTCAAGGCTTCTGCAGGTGCGTCTGGCTTCTTGGAGAGCAGTGGTGAACTAGGCGGCTTTGCTGTTGCGTTGTCTGTCGGGGTTGTGTAGCGTGGCGAGCTAATGTACGCAGTTGGAGATACAGGTGTGGTGTTCTCTGGCTGCGTCGTTTGCTCTGGGTGCCCAGGTGTGGATGTCTCTGGTGAGAGTGGAGTTAAGTTGCTTGTCTGTAACCTTGCTCCAGTTCCTTTTTGGTGGGCGTGTGGCTGGTGTGGGTGCCTTGGGTTTGTTGATGGCAAAGTGTACGCAGTAGTGGTTGGTCCATGGCGGCGTCTTTTGACCACTGTTTGCGATTCCCAATGGGGTCAAAATTGCAAAGCTCATTATTATTAATGAGCCTCTTGCAATGTGGAGCCTATAGGTAATGACATGCCCTCCCAGGTATGGTGGCCTGCTAGGCATAGCAGATCACAATGTCAGGGACTGCTTTTAAATAGATCAGTTTTTTAAAAAAAAGACAGCCATTTTTCCGTAATGGAAAGCGGGATGCATTTAAAAAAAAATGAAATGTTTTCGTTTAATTTTTTGAGGGCTGGGACCACTGCCTGCCCTAAAAATTCTATTAGAGACAGTCCCAAAGTGGAAGGGATCCCATGGGACCTTTCCAAATTGCAACTGCATTATCACCCTATTGAAGAGGGTGGTAATTTGCGAGTTTTTTGTGACTGCAATTGCGGTCACAAAATATTCGTACATTGGTTTGCGGATGCAATTAGGAAGGAAACGCCCCGTTCCTAAGTGCGATTCTCAATTCCTAAATAGCGAGTCGCAAATAAATTGGAACTCGCTATTTAGGAATTGTACTTGGCCCTGTAGGTTTTTTCATGCGCAAACGAGTTGCAATCCCGTTTGCGGTTGCAAAAACAGGTTGTACATCTGGCCCAGAGTCCCTCACCTACCTAGGTGGTATGCTTTATCATTGAGACCTGCTTCTTGTCACTCTGGGTTTGCAGTACGTAATGGGCATTCTTACAGAGCTACTTTTCCCAAAGTTCAAACAAATATAGCTACTTGAACTCCTCTACGTGAAAATAATTGTTTTGTGTTTTGAAGGATTGCTGTGAAAGAGAAGTCACAAAAGGATTTAGGGCGTAATTAAAATTGCCTATGGAAGTACGTGATGTAAAACATTCAGTACAAAAGAACATCCATGGTAAGATTAAAAAACAAGGGCCGATTCAAAGGACCTAATCATCAGTAGTATCTAGTTAGGTCAACATGTTTTTGCCTCTAAGTTTCAAAAGGGTCTATGGCTTTCACCAGGACCAGTGTGAAATTGCATTACAATATACAATAATCTAACAATATTTGATTGAAATTATTAAAGTGTTTCGAATCTTAATGTGAAGGCACAAAGAACTACTTGAGTATCTGTTTGTATTTGAAAACCTGGTTGACAGAACATAGGCATGATGATAAATATAACTGATATATCATGTGCTTGACTGTCCAGAGTCAGTCGGTACATACATGTAGAAGCTTTGCAAAGCCACGGCACGACAAACTGCAAGATCATGCACTAGTATCTGTTACTGTTTTATGCAATAATATGTGTGACGAGTGATACAATATCTCAAGTTATCAAAAATAATTTAAGGCTTCATGGTGGACGTTGGACCTGCAATATCCAATCATGGAATTTCTGAAAAGAAAGTAGATCATGGCAGTTGTCAATCCCTACATCTAAATTATCTCCTACCTGGTGAATTACGAGTGTACTACTCATACTTTTCCAGTGGTATAAAATGGTGATAGCCCCTGGTCATGAGTCTCCACGTCCCAAACGGTGAGGAGACCCATCTCTCTCCTGATTTTTAGCACCATCATGATGCAGCTGCAAACTGTTTTCAGGTGTACCATTCTATGCTGGCTTTTGTGGGAAGCACCTCTTACATCACCACGGCACAACCATGCACGAACCACTAGTCACGTGACGTGGTCTAAACGAATAGCAGCCCTCTTGCCACAGTCTGTTTTTAGTAAAAAAATCAGATAGAAAAAAGAATGATCAGCCCGGGTTTGGATTGATAAATTATTTTAAAAAACACACCTAAAGGCACAAACTGATAGTTTGATTGTCTATGAGACCTATTTGTTGCCAATTCTGATGACTTGGGAAAAGCGCATTGTGCCATGCTGGCAGGCACGACACAGTGGAAAGGTGTGCTGTTCTTAAGTAATCGATTTACCTCTACAGGACCGTATAAGGAATCGAGTGGCCCATTTTGCATTGTTGGCTTTGCCTAGAAATATTCTTGTATATTGTTGACCACTTTTTCCACACAATATAAAGGTGTACTTCTCCCAAATAATTTGTTTACCCCACTGGAACTGTCCGTCTGTCTGAGTGGCTCGATACACATTGTAGACTCTATCTTAAAGTAGTCTTGTACATGCTCCTTATAGGATACCTTATTGAAGGTCCCAAGATTCCACGGTTTATACAGATTTTTAATCAGATTACATTTGTCCTGATGAGACCTGTAGACTTACTACAAGATTAACTACAGCTTGAAACATTGACATTCCACACCTAAGTTGCTTCGAAAAGGTTATGATTCACCAGGAGGTGATATATATGGAAAGACAGAATGGATCTCTGCTTATGTTTGCGGGATATACATTCCTATGCAACCTTGGGATCTGCTCTGTGTCATAGCTGTGCGCTATATAAGCTCAAATACATTTACATTTACATTTACATCTTCTATGTTATTGTATACATATTAGTTTAGTAGTTTGGCAGTTAGTTGGCAAGCAAACAGGAGTGGGATTTTTTTGAGCTTCTTGCAAACAAGCTCCTGTGCGAATTCTTTGTGGCAACAACAAACTGTACCGCACCACAGTATAAGCTTTGTACAGGTCACTGAACACCTCTGCTCCCGTATAGTAGTTGTCCACATAAAAGTTTTTACCTTTGTGAAAGAGTAGCTGGACAAGCTCTCATACAATCTACTCCTAGTGTGAGAGGGAAACTACTTGGTTTAAAGTGGAGTCCTACCCTGTATACACTCTCATGCTGTACACATAGCCTGTAGAGCTCTCACACAGCATGTACAACTTGATGCCACAGCAAGCTCTTTTGCCCGCAATATACTGCCTGAACACCATTTACCCTTTTTACTGAATCAAGGTCTTCTTAATCATCATATTCTTTCAAGGAGCTTAAATCTCTAGAAACCTGACATTTACATGTTCCACCACAGGCTGAATTTTGAGAAATCTGTCAAGCTCCGGAGGGTCTCGAAGTAATGCAGCATAATTGTTAGTGAATTGCGGCATATGCTGCAATAGTAAAAAACTCTGCTCAAGTATGGTGCGAAGATGGGTATTACCCAGACCATGAGAGTAGACCAGTTGGACTGCAAGCTTAGTTTGTGCACTAACCCCTTTTTAAGCATAATGCCCAAAAATATCTTCCACTCCTCAAGTGAAGTGGGAGTCCACAGTTGTGCCCCAGAAGTGGCCCTATAGTGCACCATGCTCACTCAGTAACGATTTGGCACGTACATTTGTTTGCTGCAATTGGCAAAACAATTGGCTGTATCGACTTTACATCCAGGGTCGCCAGTGAATAGCAGATTTTGGGACTGAACTAAATTGGAGGACTGCAAAGAGAGCATTCCATCAGCGCTTGCCATCGCACATGCCCGCTCTCTGTGTTTGTCTACCTGCTTTGGTCGCTCCGCTGCGTGTGCTTGTGAAGGAACTACCATCATGTCCATCAAAATCACTGGAAGATGAGTCATCGGAAGAAGCTCCGCCAACTGATATATCACATTCAGATTCTACTACATTTACCTGCCCCTCAGTTGCTGTCTCGGTATCTGCTGTCTATATATCTGTACCTGCCTCAGAGCTGTCCTCCATAACCCGAGTTAGGACAAGGGCAGCAATCAACCACCAAGATGCCATCCCTGCTTATTATCTAACACCTTCCATCTAAAACACTGTCCTTTGTAAAAAGTATTGTTCTAAATCAGTCAGTGGGTGTGTGCATGTCTGAATAGTAAATAGTAAATAAACACAAACAAATTTACCTTGTTCTCTGAATCTGCAGGTTCTCCAAAGACACTAAAAAATAAACCCACAATATTACTTCACCTTGCCACATTCCCAATATCATGGGTTACATTGGTCATGCCTTATGAAAAACGTAATTGTTGTTGTAAAATGGCTGCCTTTTCGAGTAACATTACCATCACACCAAGCCTATTGCCGCTACAGTATCTTTTGATGAAATTGTAATAAAAAGTTTTGTTATCTTTAGGTAAAGATGGTTTGATTTACTACTTTTATAATTTAAAAGCAGATGTAACCTATTTTCCCGTGATCTGCCCTACTCTTCCCTCTTGTTCCCTGTAAGTCTTCCACCCCTTTCATTATACAATCATCCCTTGTTATACACCTGATTCCCATATGCAGAACACACATCGGTAGTGCTGTGTAAAGAGCCCCGCTGTCTCTTGACGCCAGGATCATGGTCTATTGCCCCCTTGCGGCCAGGCAATAATCCCAGATATTCCATACTGCTTACCTGAGACAAATGGAATGTATCGGAGTAATACAAACCGCAAGCGATGGACATCCATGTGTGGGAGCAAGGCCTGCTCCAAATGTTAACAAGCATTGCACAATGGATAAATGCATTCAAAAGGAGTTTGCTGTGCCAGCAAAATGCAATTAATCACCAGGCATTCAGCAGTTTTCCCAATGAAATCTGCTTTGCAGGGCTGTTGTTGAAGAGATCAGTTTTTGTAATGTTTTACTCTAGTAATGAAATCTCGCCCCAGCTAGAATGCAGAAATGTGTATTTACTTGTATTGCAGAATTCATATAGCGCTTACTACCCCTTTGTGGGTGGCGCTGAAGCGCTTGCTTACATGTGGAGCACGCCACACCATGTAGGGTGTGTGGTTGGAAGGTTGTTGTCTTTGTTTTGACCCTATGTACAAAGTGTGTGGGTGATGACCACCGAGGTGTGGTATTATGCTTTGTGTCACAGCTGGTAGCAGTGTGCTGGATGGTGAGGTGTGAGAGCCATACAAACCTAAACAGGTGCAAACCTATTTCACACAAAACAATGACTGGTTGGTTCCTTTTTATGGCAGAACCCAAGTCAATGTGATGGATACCTATCTGGAATGGCACCTATAATATGAAAAAAGACTGATTCTACCCAGATTAGTTATCATTTGTACTGATAGGATCAATCTTTTTCAATTCATCTCTGTATTTCCAGCCGTAGGAAAAGCATGCCAAATGTGGCTAACCCTTTCTCTGTCCCATCGACACCCAAACCTCACCTCACGAGTCCTGCAAAGAGGGCTACAACACTTCCGCGGATGCAAACTTTTCCATTAACATAGGAGAGGTTTCAGCAGTTGAAACTGAACTAATGATGCTCTGGGTGGGGCAAAGATGAATTTGCTAGTAGACGGTCCTAATGGGTAATAATACATGTGAGCAGAAAAACAATGGAATGGTTACTGAGTTGATTTTACAAGGGATGAGCTTGATTGGTCAGTTTTCTTGCATAGCCTTACTTCTGTAATGATAGAATGTCTCCTTAGTTTGGCATTAGGATACGGCATCTTGTTCAGCGATGAAAAGGTCGTTGAAGTCTACTGCCCCTCATCTTTCTGTCCGCCAAAACGACCTTTTCAATGCATATGACCCAGCGTCGCTGGCGCCCACCCTACTCAGAAGCAAATGCATGAGACAGACCAGTTATCCGAATGTGGACAGCTCATGCAGTGTCTCTGCCTAGGCACAATCAGCTGCCAGGGCACAGGATTAGGGAGAGAAATGGGGATTGTTATGGAACAGATTGATACAGAGACAGCAGGATGCTAACATGATGGGTGTATGGCATCAACAGGTGGATGTGTATTGCCAGATGTGGCCTTCGGGCAACAGCTGCCAGTGCACAGAACCTTTCTTCTAAGATGCTTACAACTGCATTACTTCGTCATATAGAAGGAATATATAGTCAGCAAATAGTCGTATATAGTCTATACCTCTACCAAAGTTGAAGAGCAAGGGTATTTGGAACCTGAGGTAAGACGCTATTTTGCAATTTGCATTTTGACGTCCTCACCAGGCAATATATCTATTTTCTGACCATTTGTTGCAACCCGTCATGCTTTTGTGTCTATTTGTGGTGGTCTGTATGGAAGCTGAGGACGATGGCCTTAAATTGGCACAGCCCCGGATGCCAAAAGCAGCTCTAAAGGACCCGTGAACTCTTTTTCCTTACTGCTCGGTGTATTGTAATCAAATAAGTGCCCTTTGCTACATCTGCACACTGTTTTCAGCCACCCCGATAACAACCTTCCACAAACAATATACAAATATAAAGTGGGAATGAGTGCAACAAATCCCATATCTATGCAAAGCAGGTTTTTTCATTCGCTGCTCGGTAATGCAGTTTTTTTTCAAGGGTTCGAATTCAGTGATTACCTGCTGACGTGGGTTCTTGGACACATCCTCTTGATAGATTAAACTTGCATTTTATCAAAGAAAACAGTGATTGGAAAGTACGACTTCTGTCCCCTTTGTTTACCGGTTGCCAGTACTGGCACATTCATTCTTTTCTATCTCAGACTGCATCCAAATTGGAAATGCACATTATTTATAAACAAGCTACTTTACTTTTGTTCATGTACGCAGAGGGCAATCTGATTTATTATATTTTATAGCTAGACAGCAAACCAGTCAAAAACCATTAACAATGAAGCGAAGGACAGAAAGAAGAGAACATGGAACCAAAACAAAAAATCCATTTAAACCTATAATAACCCAATTATAAAGTAGACAGAAGAATATGGATAGTGAGGACAAAGAGTGTGGGAGAGGCTGCAAAATATAGTACAATCCCTGTTAGCGTGAATGAATGCCATATAGGGATACACCTCAATAAATGTACCCAAAATCCGATGAAATATCTGTTTCTGGACACAAGACGTGTCCTTGATTTTCCTTTATCAAGAGTTGAGTCTGCTCCTGTGTCCAATCATGGCCGTATGTTAACAAGTAATAGTTTTGTTTTGCTATTCTGTTTGAAAAGTAGAGAGTTCAGCATTAGTCTCACTCTCTTGAGATCAGAGTGTGCCAGTGTTGCTTTGTACTGAGCAGAGAAATATTTAGAGAATAAGATATGTAACTTTACGATTATACACCTAAAAAAATAAGAAAAAAATGCCACTTTACAAAAACAATAATTATTGAAAAACAAAAACATTACAATGTGTATTTTACCCCTCAAGCCAATTCAGAGGAACATGGGGAGTTTTAAAAAAAAGAATCTGGTCGTCTACTAACCTATGTAAGAGCAGAGAGCTAGAGGCTGAAGAGCATAGCGCCCAGGGACTCTGTGGGACTCTTACTGAAACCATAAACATGGGATTGAGGTGGGATAAAAGCATGGATTTCTCACTTAAAAAACAGTGGGGCATATTATCAAGAAAGGGCGTTACATTGAAGACATCTAACATGGTCACTCAATTGGAATTCCATAGAGCATATTATCAAGCCCATTATCGCCGCTTTATCGGCAGTTTCCTACCGATAAAAGCGGCGACCATGTAACGCCCTTTCTTGATAATATGCCCCAGTATTTGTACTGCCTGGCGATATTTGCCATCAGTGGATGACTCCTTTCTTAGATAACCACCAAAAACATATTACTTATGGCCAGCGCCGGGATACCGTCACAGGTGATTAGCCTTGCTATACAAATCAGAGTGTTTTTATTTCTGCAATACATCACTCTGCATGCGCTTAGAAGACAAGTAATACATTACCAGAAATATGAACGGGATCATAGGATGACCAACACGGTATCCCAGGTACCTGTTTTGATAGACTCTTTAGCTGCACGACAGTTATGGGTGAGTGTCAACCCCCTAATGGACAGTGTGTTTCTGGGATAACTTGTCGGTATTAAGGCCTGTCTGTCCCACAGAGTCTACAGACTTGACTCCATGAGAATCAACTTGTCTTTTTAAATTTGTGAATATCCTTTACACTATATTCATCTTCTTTGCAATGCAATTTTTCGCTTTTAATTACTGCCAGTTTGTCATTGATCATCCAAGAAACAATGCACTTCATCATTATTGTCATACTCTGAAAGGCAGCTTCAGTACGATCATCGGAGCCGAGCCTTTATCTTACCTGTTTGCATGTCATCAATGTGATACCCCAAAAAAATCTTGCTCTCTGATTGAACTCTTTAAACAGAAAGAATACTATAGCAAGGAATGGATTTCTGTTTTAGGCAAAGCACTACAGGAAGTTTCCAGATTCTCTCTTACAGTGATTGTTAGACCTGCCATCCTTAGGGTAGTCTTCCGCCAAACATTTTGCCTGCTTCCCTCCTCTTTTTGCTGTATCCTTTGTTGGCCTTCGGACTATGAGCACTTTATCACTGCTTACCACTGCTAAAGCGCATGTATTTCCCCCTTAACATGGTAACATTACTGTATAAACAATTGGCATATTTAGTTTACTTATAAGTCCCTTGTAAAGTGGTATACCATATACACAGGGCCTGTGGTAAGCCTGCAGCACTGGTTGTGCCACCCACACAAGTAGCATTTCAAACCTGCCACAGGCCTGACATTGCAAGACCTCTGTGTGCAGTTTACTGCCACTTCGGCTTGGCATTTACAATCAAGTGCCAAGCATTAAACTACCCTTATATGACATATAGACTACTTCTAATGTAGGACAGTAGTCATGGTGCCTTGTTACTAAAAGGTACATGTACTTTTACATTTTACATGCCCTGGTAGATACAAACTCCCAAAGTAGTTTTTCACTACTGTGAGGCTTTCTCATCTTATAGGCTAGCATAGGGAAGTCCTTAATACCCTTTTAAGCTGTAGTTCCTGATTAGAAAGGAGAAACTGCATCATGTTTCACATCTTTGGAAGGGTAATGATAAATCCTAATGACTGGTATTGTGATATTGTGGTATCAGGATACACCCTTTCACTTTCACACTAATTTTCGTCCACAATAAAAAAAACAAAAGGCAAAAAGGAAGTTTAGAATATTTATTCATACTATTGTGTCCTAAAATGTAGTATTCATGTCACAATTTGGAAGCAAGTGCATATCATAAATACTATTAGCATGGCCAATGAACCATATACTAAAAGTACCCTATCATGATATAACATTTAAATAATTATAGATCAAAGATCCCTGAGATTAGTGGTGGACTCCATACCTTAGCATACACAGATGGATGTTCTACATCTCAACTACCACAGTGCTCTTGTCTCAGAACTCTTTCTCCAACTGTTTTCTTACACTCTTGTGCTCAGTTACATGACAAGGCATGTGTGCACCTAAACAGCAGCTGCATTCTTGTATTGTGTCTAGGTGCTGGTGTCTGACCTTATAGAATAACAAGGCAATTGATTTTTTACATTTTCTAGGGTACTCAGACGAAATCCCATGAAAAGAACAGAACGCAAAAACATATGCAGGTTCCATGGGAAAGTACAGTGTGGCACAAAGCAAATATGTTTTTATAGCAACATTTGCAAATGAGAATGCATCCTACACAGTGCTATTAGAAGACCTGCAATTTAAAAACCAACTTCACTCAAAGGTATATTTTAAAATTTTGAGTCAAGAAACAATAAACTACAAATCTTTATCAGCCCCCAATTGGTAGATACACTTGTAAGATGTCACTGGGCAGTTTCAATACTTTCAGCTGGAAGACTTAGGCCTCTCTGAAGTGAAACACAAAATTAGCAATATTTAACTACCAGGACATGTAAAACACAACAGTACATGTCCTACCTTTTAAAAAGACTGCACCCTCCCCTTGGGGCTACCTTGAGCCTACCTTAGGGCTGCCTTACATGTAATAAAAGGGACGGTTTGGGCCTGTCAAATGGGTGCACTTGCCAGGTCAATGGAACAGTTTAAAACTGCACCCACAGACACTGAAGGTGCAGGTCTGAGACATGTTTGCAGGGCTTCTCAAGTGGGTGGCACAATCAGTGCTGCAAGCCCACTAGTAGTATTTGACTTACATGCCCTGGGCACACCTGGTGCACTGTACTAGGGACTTACTAGTACATCAAATATACCAATCATTGAGAAACCAAATACCATTACACTTTAGACAAAGACACATGCACTTCAGCACTGGCCAGCAGTGGTAAAGTGCCCCTAGTCCTAAAGCCAGCAAAAACGAAATCCAACACACTGTCAAAAACCGGAGGACAAAGGCATGAAGTCAGGGAAAACCACGCCAAAAGATGCCATATCTAACCGTTTTCTTGAAATCTTGACATTTATTGAGAGATTTTAAGTAGTAGTAGTAGCCACCTTGGATAGATTGCCTTTTCCAAACTCAAATATGAGTTGAATTTCATCTTTGAGACTGTAATCTGACATGCCCCATCCCTTCCCAAACTGATTTGCAGGTTACAGACATAGTTGCATTTATATCCCAGAGACCTCCGCGGCTTCTACTCTTACCCTTTTGTTTCTCGTCTGTGTTTCCCTCTGAGCTCCTTCCTTTGATGTTCTGCTTAGAACTTTTTATTTTTATCTCCCTGATTCTGCTTACAGGGGCAGAGGACCCTCAGGCCTGCTGGCCATTTGCTCATCAATATTTTCTGATCTTGCACGATTTTTCCAGGAAAGCTTGAAATGGTTGATAATTCCAGGGGATACATGAATCACCGGTATTCATAAATGTTTAGTCAAATTTTGATCATTTTCTGTGCAACGAGAAAGCTAAAATGTCTTAATTGATTTTGGAAATACCTCATTTCATTTAATATACTACTTCTCAAAACAAGCATTTTCTTTAGTGTAGCTCAACATATATCTATGTTACACACATCTCAAATCTGAAATTAAATTTTAGTTGGTGCATGTTTTTTTTATGGATAATATGAAGGATGATTTGGAGTGATGCTTACAAACCATGAAAATGTCTCTGTGCCAAAACAAATTAAATTAAATTAAAACAAATTAGTGAAGTATCAAACTATAACAAGTTACAGTCAGCTGGGAGGAATTATGAACAACCAAGATTACATTCTCCCCTTCAGTACACATGCAAAGAGATGGGTGATCCCTCCTGTGTTTGTTTAGCTAATGCATGGAAATGTGGTGCTAGAGCTGAACTCATCACACACTTGTATAAAATAAACAAGCATTTTACATGTGCTAGAGTCTATGCAATTGGCATTGTAAATGACAATGCCTTTTATTTATGTGTTTTAAAAACCTGCAAGCAATGTGTAAGCATGCACTTTGTACTTGTAATCATTGCTTTGAAGAAGCAATGTTAGCAGACACTGCACCTCTTTTTACTACCAGCCTTGCTTCTCGTAAGCAAGAGCTGCAAGTACATAGTGGGTGATTATAATGGCGAACAGACTTAAATTAAGTCAGTCTGCCATTGTCCTGGGAATTGGGACCGCCTGCCTATATGACGGTGGTCCCGCACTTGAAATTACACTGCGCCCACCACTGTGCAGTCGCATTACGCATGTTAACCATTGCGGCAGGTGCTGCTGGCTGCAGCACCCGCCGCAAAGGTAAAAATGCATGTTGTACATTTCCCTGCACTACGTGGCAGGCACCACAAGGTGCCTACCACCTGGTGCAGGGAGCTGTAGGGGGGCACCATAGGAGCCCCAAGTGCAAAATGAACATGCCATTGCATAAGGGGGGCCTGCAACGGGCCCCAAAAGTACTTCCCTGCCAGTCTTTCAATGGTGGTTGAACCACAATAGACAGGCTGGTAGGAATGCAGCGTCTAAATCTGGCAGTCCATGGCTGCTAGGCACAGCCACCATTTTGTGGATGTGGGGTGGGTCCGAAAGGCAATCGTAAAAATTGCCTGTGTCGGAACCTTGGGGGACGGGCTTTCCACCCACCACGCATACCACCCACCATCCTGATCTGGCCGGCAGGAATTGGCCACACGATGGTGGTGAACTCGCCCCCCAAGTGCGTGTTTACACACCGCTTGCTAGTTTTATACAGTTCTTTCAGGGGCGCTCTTTATATGTTTATCCATAATATTTCTATAATGACTGATATAGCTTTCCAGTCCAAATCGACTTCTGCAAGATGACAACTGTCTCGTTATGCTATTGTACTTTCCCTGGTGATAAACTGCGCCTTAGTAAAGCCTACTGCCACACAAGGGTGTCACTCCCCTGATGCTCCGACCCTCCCTGCAAGCCACACCCCAGCTACCCTCATCTCCTGTCAAGGAAATAGTGAAAAATACCTTCTGTGTATCCTGCAGTGACATCAAGTATCAGACAGCCGGTTCAATAAAGCAGCTAATGTAGTGACTGACACGTTCTTGAGAGGACACGAGTTTTAAAACTGAACTAATGCCATTACTGAATACATCTGTATACAGTTAACTCCCAAAATATAAATTTTAATCCAGATGGGTTAACTCAGTATTTAATCGTTCTGAGGATGATACAAGGAGAAGTGTCTGTTCCCTGCGAGTTGGCCGCACATTTCAAACTCAAGAACCGGTTTAGAAGGGCAGTGATGACATCCATGGTGTGGATAGAGTAACTGGTTAAAGCACAGGTCTCCGCGTATGAAGGAGCCCCTCCATGGCAGTATATGACCGAGTAGCCCCCACCGATATCTAGGGTTCCAGGGACCAACACTCTCTATGGCGTGAAAGCTGACAGTCTGCAGGTGCTGCATGACCACATCAAAGGCAGAGACAAACACAAAATGGTGTGCGTGGTGGGCATTCCTTACCAAGGATTCCGCCACAGGCCCTTATGTCCCGCCTCTGCCCCTCCTGCTGGCGCTTGACCTGTGAGCGGTGGTTTGCTGGAGAATTGGCAGGTCAGTAGCCCGCCATCACTGCATGAGTCATGGGCGTTGTAACGCTCTCCTTCCGCAGTATCAAGCATCGTTCAATAGAGCTTCTCCTACTCTTGTATTTTTTTACAGTGGGGAGTGAGTTGTGTCAAGCAAGTGTTTCAGGTTTGACTGTGGGGGAGAGTTACTCGTGGCAGCCCTTCAAGATAGGAAGAGGGTCGAGTGGGAACATTTCGCTCGCAGTTTGGGGGGAGGAATCAGAGCATCTCATACCCAAGGGCGAAGTGTTATGACACCCAGCCCTGCACTTCACCCTTTGAGGCTGTTACATTTTCACTTTAGGCATCGCCGTAGTTGTGGTTGTTACAGTCCGCGCTTTAGGGTTGCAGCATCGTGTGGTAAATATTTAATTACCGTCCTAATTTCTATGCAGGTAAGTACTAAAAACAAAATAACTCAATCGGAAAGAAAGACGCAGAGTCCGTGGTGTTAGAGTTCTTAGGGGTTTTATTCCTTAAAAAGGAATGGTTCTTGAACCGGATATCGGGTTCCTGACACCACTGGGGTTCAGGAAGGGATAGAGCATACTTTATTGACAAGACATAACTTTTATACTTAAATCATATAATGGAAACCAATACAGTAGGCGTAACAGCTGAGAGAAACAAGATAAGAGTACACACGTGTTAGCAATACGTAATCAGAAGGCGTGAACTAGGCGTGAACATAGAGGTGTGTGCTAGAAACGACACATGAAAGTGTCACAAGTGGGTGGGTACATAGCAGAATCTTGCAATGTCAGCAGAAATCTGAGATTTGGATGCGCGCGCAGCTGCATGACGTGTGATTGACGTGGAGCTGGAGGGTGCAGGGGACTTGACATTTACACTAGAGGAAAGAGACAGAAGTCTGGCGTGTCAGATCAACTCGTACCTATATCATATCTGATATCTGATGTTTGGGAACCATATTATCTAGAGGGAAAGGTCTCTTGGGCAGAGGCTATTCTATACTGACTGTGAGTGCATGTATAAGCGTCTACGTGTCTGCATGAGATGGGAGGGGGCATGGGCCTTCCATGGTAACAGGAGCTATGAATTACTTGCACGGAGACAGTGAGGCCGGGCCCTTTGCTCTGCAGCTGGAAGGATGTTTACTTGAACTAGTAGGCAGGAATGTATTTTTGAGGAGCGGAGCAGATAATTCGAAGGTTGAATACAGTCTTGGCAGGCAACAGGCTGAGCTAGGCGCCGTTAGCCGCGCAGGGAGTAAGGTAGAGGTCACGGGTACAGAGGCAGGCCCAGGCTGAGGCATTCAGAGTCAGAAGGCAGGAAAAGGCTCGATGGCAGAATTCAGGGCCTACTTCGCCAGAGCTGAAAAACGTGTAAAGTACACCACAAAAAGACGTTGGCAAGGCATACTTAGGAACGGAATATTCAACCCATTTAGGGTGGATCTGAAAGAGGACATGTTAACGTTGGACGCAAATGTATTTGCGTCTTCATAGCTGGCACAGGAGGGAAGTTACATGCACTTTAAGCTTGTACATGGAGACGGTGGGGTACACGTTAGGGAACATATCTTGACCATAAAATTTATATTTCCTCATTCGAACACTGGGAATCGTAGGAGCGGAATGACACAAGACATCCCTGGGAATGAAGGAATGTTACTGCCCAGTACTTAGAGCAGGTGGATTAGTGGGTTGTCACAGACCGGTGCTCAAGCATTGGGACAGTACAGACCAGTAGAGTCTGTACTGTTGCATGGAGGATTGTTATATCCCAGAACTCAGCAGGGGGATGAAGGGTTCATTGTTGTCAACAGGGCTCGAGTCGGGATATCACGCGCTGGACGGCGTGCCCCCATTTATTTTACTGGGTGGATGCCGTCCCCCCTGCCAAACAGCTGGACTTCACTCTGTGGCCTCTCTGGGGCGAGGAGTTTGCCACTCCAATGGTGCAAGCCACCTGTTGTGATGTCACTTCCTGTCATGACGTTACTTCCAGTGACAGTGTCCCCACACTTCTTTTTTTAGGACTCGTGCCCTGGGTCTTGATCACTACACACCTGGTCTTTACAACTGGCAGTAACTTTCTAGTGCTGTCTGTGCACTGGTACTATGACATCGCGATTGACTTGCTACCACAGTTTGAGGGCTATTAGAACAGCTCCACATGGCTGGCGACGACCGCTGCCTGCCACTGCACCAATGAAGACCACCACAGGACGACACAGCCGTCCACTCCTCCACTGGCAAATGGCCCTATGATCAGCACCCCAAAATGATTCCAACATTCCATGCTGCCCCCTTAAACAAATGCCTCCTCACCCCTGAAACACTCTCTCAACAGGCCCTCCTCAATTGGTTGAAAGAAAGGAAATATCATTTTTTTTCTTTTTTTTTTCTTTACCTTTGAAACAATCGCGCACTTGCACTTTAGCTTTAGATGTTTAAAGCTACAGTGCAGGCGCCGCCATTGTAACGGAAAGTAAACCAATTTTAAAAATGGCGGCCGCACGCTTTTTTATTTTTTATAATAGCATCACCCACGCCTAGGCATTTAACATCTGAAGCTATACCACGGTGCCGAGATTGCTCCAAAAGTAAAGAAATAGAAAAAAACATATGTACTTCTTAACTTTTGAAACAATTGTGGCACCCGTGCCTTAGCTTCATATGTGTAAAGCTAAAGCACAGGTGCCGCCATTGTAACAAAAAGTTTATAAACAGAAAAAAAAGGCATGTGGCTGCTTCGGCAATTGAAATTAACAAAAAATAAAGGAGCAGGCACCATTATTCCAGGTGAGGTGTGCTGCGCTGGTTAAGTTAAAAAAAACATTGTATTAAAGCATGTCCTGCCTGCAACAGCAGGCAGCAGAAAGGCATTTCAGTAAATAGTGCTCTCAAGGCTATAATTTACATGTACTGAGTAGCAATACATGTAACATGGGGTGTTATTGGAAAGGTACACTTGTTACCACACCATCCTCCATGGAATCGCAAACCAGCTCTTCACCCTCCCAGCAGCAGTTATTTTGTACTTCATTTTAGGATTTTCTTTAGAAAGCATAAGGCCACTAAGTAAAAAAAACTCTTGCAACCAGTGCTGTGTGTAGCCTAGGTGTTAGTTGATTTAATCATGGTCCTACCGTGTTACTTTGGCAGTTGTAAATTTGCAAGATTTGTGCATGGACCTGAAAAAATACCTTGCACTGATCAGAGGTCCAGTGCTGTCTTGTGTAACTGGGTGTCGGTAATAAATGATATTGGGTATCACCCTTTTTCCGATTATCACTCGTGATCTTTAATTGTGTCGTCGGGCAGCACGAGTGTGGCCAGGACTGTTTTATTTCTACAGACCATCATAGCAAAGTGTGTGTCGTTCGGAATGATATTTCATTCATGAGAAAGAGATAGGCCGGTCAAGGAGTCTTCTTAACATTGGGTCATTGATGTAAGGTGATGGGGCAGAGCTCTTGGGTCTAATCTCATTGCAGTGTAAGGAGTGGCTGTTCCATAATTACAACACTGTAGAAGGCTGCCTCCGTTGAAATTGTTTTGTGACTGGATATCCGCCATTCCTTACCAGAATGGCAGCACATTTGTGTTGCAATTTCACGACAAGATCCTTGATTGTGTTACGAAATTGGTCAGACTGTACATCCAGCATATGTGTCCCTAATGGAGAGAGTTTAGAATGAGCATATGTAATGTAATTGTCAGCCACTCTTTTGAATACTGTTGCAATTTGTAAAGTTTGGTGTGACAAATCTTTGTTTTCAGTAGGTAGAATGAGTGGTCTAGCAATGCTCCTATTCAATAGGGCCTCGTCCTTGTACTTTTAGACTATTAACTGTCCAGGCTCCTGTGATCTTTTTGCTCATCTCGGTCCATGCTGCGCCACTCTAGCACTTTTTTTCTGAGTCGAATCAGCAGGGGCGTCAAACCCTATTCAGCTCCATGAGTGGCAGGGGAGGAAGAGTGTCCTACAACCTCAAGTGGATATCATTCATGATAATTCAACCGCTGTGGGTGTACAGCAATCTACTGCTAGTGTGCCTTGATCTATGTTGTCTCCAGAAAACCACAGATAATGAGAGCATTGCAATGAATTGAGAATCGCAGTGTGGTATCTTCATCTTTGCCACACATTGTCTGCTCAGTGTTATGCACCCTTCTGCTCAGTCTGAGTGACTGTGATGTAATTAGAATGCTGGTGGGTGCATGGTTTGAGAGAGTGTCAGTTGAATGTGTGGGCTGAGCAGCAAGGAACCTGCTCCTGGTGGGGCTTTCCTGGTACTTTCTTACCATTTTCTACCTATAAACTGAGACTCTTCACTTAAAGCACAAAGCATCTTGTTATCACTTGTACTACTGGCTACATTGCATCTTCATTTTACACAATTGCGACGAGTGTAAAAAGAACCCAGTGTGCAGAAAAGGCTACTTCTGGAACAGCAGATGAATACAGATTGTAATTGAAGAATAAACCGAACCTCAAAAACTAAACTAAAGGTAATAGAAATTGCAGCCCCAAGGGAGAGGAGCGCCATTGAACCCCACCAGTGTCTCTTTTCATCAGTCAGCCTTCAGTTTATTCCAGTTAGAAGGGTGTGCCATCTTCTCTTTATTGCAGGTACCAAAGTAATGGCCTGCTGACTTTTAGTTGAACACCGTTAAGCCCTGAAGCCATCTGCAGCTCTTCACGAAGAGATATCCTGCTTAATTAATGCTGACTGTTGACCGCGTTATTACTGTTTCCTAGCCCTGCTAATGATGAATCAACCTGCAGTGTTTTGCAGTCAATTTCCTGAAGACAACACTTTAAACATGAGTGTTGCACCATGCTGGTTAAGAGCTGAACCTGTGGGAAGTGAGCATTTCACTCTGAAACTTGACATCTCAATCTCTTTTGAAGAAGTAACAGGCAATGTTCACGATTAGGTAAGCTAGGCAATGCAGCAAGCACACTTTGTGACCAACAGGGTGTGCAATCGGTATATGCGATTAAGAATCTTTACGGCAACCAGGCAGTGAGTACTTTTTCTGTTAATATGTATGTACGGGAAAGAAATTATGCTATGCTTACAAGGGTTAGATTCCCTGTTAGGGTGTTTTGACTTAAAAGTTTACAGGGCCTCATTTATGAGAAGTGACGCATCGCTGCGTGAAAGCAGCGATGCGTCACTTCTCAGTGCACTCCTTACGACATTCCTGATGCGTCATATTTAATGTATGACGCATCATGTCGCAAGGAGTTACAGATACGTCAGTATTTCTGACGTATCTGTAAGCGCAAAAGTGACGCACTCCTGGAGTGTGTCACAAAAGTGACGCAACTCCAGCAATGCGTCCTTTCACATGGGGCAAGCCCCTTGTCAAAGAGCCTGCGCCAGTCTTACGCCTGCTGTGAGCCAGGCGCAAGATTTTGACCCAACGGCGTCCTAAAAGTGACGCAGTGAAATCTCATAGATTTCACTGCGTCACTTCTACGACCCTTCCTTGCGTCAAAAAGCCCCCCTTGCAAACATTATACCTGGCGCAGTTATAATGTGGTGCAAGGGTTTACAAAGTGACGCATCTACCTAGATGCGTCACTTTGTAAATATGGCACAACAAGGTGCATTTTTTACGCCTCTGGTGCGTCACAAAAAGTGACGCACCAGCGGCGTAAAAGTGACGCACAGCCTCATAAATGAGGCCCACAGTTTCTTTTACGCCGAGCGAGCGCGTGGGAGATTACTCTGGAATCCTAACCTCCATACTGGTGGATTCCTAACGTGACTGCAGCTGCGTGGCAATCTATGCAGCTGTGCGCTGGCCGTTTTGTGGATTTCATGATGTGCAGCAGAAGAGCCCGCAGCCGCGGTCGGTAATGGGTGTACCTGCAGGCGGTGACGCGGGGAGGGGCAGGGTGAGAGGTAGGGGGTAGTAATCTATGGATTACAGAGCTTTACAGGTAAGTAAACATTTAAATCAATAAAATGAATTTCGTTGTGTGCACTGCATCCCCAAATGCGATGCAGAGCGCCCAACGAAATTCGTTTTATTGATTTAAATGTTAACTTACCTGTAAAGCTCCGTGATCCATAGATTACTACCCCCCACCCTGCCACTCCCCCTCCCCACGTCACCGCCCTGCAGGTACACCCATTACTGACCGCGGCTGAGTGCCCGTCCTGGCGCGTGGGGGTAGGTGCTGGGCACAGGTCAGATGCTGGAGAGCGCTTTGCTGCTTTAAAGCGGAAACAGGAAGTAGTATTCTACGTGCTTTGGAACCTAATTTCAATGGAGTCTTTGAGGTGCTTTACAGCTCACGCTAAGGTAAAGTGCAGCCTTGTGAGGACACTGGAAATATTGTGAGTTGATTACCACCTTGTTGACATGCTGACGTTTCAGCATTCTTTTCAGAGGTTTAATGGCTACTGGTGCTATGCTCTTCCTGTCTTCCCTGTTCCATAAAGTCTGATCTATTGACTCAAAAGGTACTACTCAGGCCCCATTTGTACGTCATCTCACTACACTTTGTTGAGTTCAAGTTCAAGTTCAGGAATTTGTATAGCGCACTACTCACCCAGAGGGTCTCAAGGGCTAGAGGGAGAGTGGGAGCATTACTTATCAAATAGCCAGGTTTTTAGCTGCTTTCTGAAGGAGAGGTGGTTCTGTGTAAGGCGGAGGTGAGTGGGGAGAAAATTCCAGGTTTTGGCCGCTAAGTAAGAGAAGGATCTTCCTCCCATGGTGGATCTATGGATGTGCGGAATTGCGGCGAGGGCTTGATTGGATGATCGTAGTTGGCGGGTGGGTGTGTAGAAGGACAGTCTTGTGTTGATGCATTTGGGTCCTAGGTCGTAGAGGGGCTTGTGTGCGTGGGTGAGGAGACGGAACGTTATTCTCTTGTTGACGGGGAGCCAGTGGAGGTCTTTCAGGTGACCGGAGATGTGAGCTTGACGGGGGATGTCCAGTATGAGTCTGGCTGAGGCGTTTTGGATGCGTTGGAGTTTTTTCTGTAGTTTGGCTGTGGTTCCGGCGTAAAGTGTATTTCCATAATCCAGTCGGCTAGTGACCAGTGCGTGGGTGACTGTCTTTCTTGTTTCGGTGGGGATCCAACGGAAGATTTTTTTGAGCAAGCGTAGGATGTTGAAGCATGAAGATGAGACGGCATTGACTTGTCTGGTCATCGATAGGGAGGAGTCTAGGATGAAGCCCAAGTTACGTGCGTGGTCTGTAGGTATGGGTGCTGTACCCAGGGCCGGTGGCTACCATGAGTCGTCCCAGGAAGAGGGGGATGAACCTAAAATGAGGACTTCCGTTTTGTCCGAGTTTAGTTTTAAACGGCTGCTCTTCATCCATTCGGCTACTTCTTTCATTCCTTCATGCAGATTGGTTTTGGCTGTGTTTGGGTCTTTGGTGAGGGAGAGGATCAACTGGGTGTCGTCTGCGCAGGAGATGAAGTTGAGGTAGTGTTGTCGCGCGATGGATGCGAGGGGACTCATGTAAACGTTGAAGAGGGTGGGACTGAGAGATGATCCTTGTGGTACGCCGCAGATTACGTTGGTGGCATCTGATTTGAATGGGGGGAGAAATGAGATGATCCAGTCCAGAGCTTTTTCTTGTATTCCAACGTTGCTGAGGCGTTGTATAAGGGTGCTATGACAGACTGTGTCGAAGGCAGCGGAGAGGTCAAGTAGGATGAGGGTAACTGTTTCTCCGTTGTCCAGTAACGTTCGGATGTCGTCTATAGCTGCGATGAGGGCGGTTTCGGTGCTGTGTTTGGCTCGGAATCCGGACTGTGATGGGTCGAGGGAGTTGTTGGATTCAAGGAAAGCGGCGAGTTGACTATTAACGGCTTTTTCGATGACTTTGGCCGGGAAGGGGAGGAGTGAGATGGGGCGGTAGTTCTTAAGTTCAGAGGGGTCTGCTGTGGGTTTCTTCAGAAGGGCGCTGAGTTCGGCAAGTTTCCAGCTTTCCGGGAAGGTAGCGGTGTTGAAGGAACAGTTGATGACATCGCGGAGATGGGGGTGCGATGATGGAGTCAGCTTTGTTGAAGATGTGGTGGGGACATGGGTCGGTTGGTGAGCCTGAGTGGATGGAGTTCATCAGGCGGATGGTGTCTTCAGTGGTGATTGGGTTCCAGGCGCAAAGGTTGTGAGAGTGCTGTTTTAGTTCGGAGGTGAGTGAAGTGGACTGGTCTTCGGATTGGTTTTCAAAGCTGTTATGTATTTCGGCGATTTTGTTGTGGAAGAAAGAGGATAAAGAGTCGCAGAGGAATTGGGAGGGAGTGATGTCGTTGGTGCCGGCGGTGGGGTTGGTAAATTCTCTGACGATGTTGAATAGTTCCTTTCTGTTGTGGGGGTTGTTGTCGAGTCGATCCTTGAATGCTGATTTCTTGGTGGATCGGATCAATTGGTGATGTTTGCGGGTGGCGTCCTTGAAGGTGGACAGGTTGTCGGTGGTTGGGTTTTTTGAGCTGTGCCTGAGTCGTCCTGTAGGAGCGCTAAAATGACTACAACTTTGATAGAAGAGTACAGTTGCTAAACTTAGCACGCGGACAGAGTCCTCATGCTGCTGTGCACAGCTTGGACGTCTTGCTTATTTTGAATGCCAGTGCCTTAACGTATCATATGTAGTGCTCAGCAACAACTTTTATTGCTATTTCTGGATATTGTGCTGTGTCATCCGGAGACTGTGTGAAGTACTATTTGGACATACTTTTAAGGAATAGGCCATGTAACAATGCCTGTGCTTACAAAGCATGCCATTACAAAGAGTGCATTACAACGACCACGTTGTTACATTGCATACTATTACAATGCAAGTCGTTACTACGACTTGCTGTAGGGTGGGTGCTGGATTTTGGAATAGTATAATTTAATATTCCGACTCCAGTCTGTGCAACAGAAGGGAAGGTGTTGAATTTTAAATTGTATTTTGAATCCAACACTACCTGCCCCCTACATCATGTAGTTGTTACGACTTGCGTTGTAATGGTGTGCGATGTAACAACGCAGCCATTGTAATGACCGCATTGTAATGGCAAGCGATGTATCTTATGCGTGGTAAGTGATGTTTCCCATTTTTGAGTTCTTTTCTTCCTTTTTTACCAAAAGGGTCTGACTGTCAACATTTCTTGTTATTGCGTGGTATGTATCTATACCATCTTGAAATAATTTGTGATGCCTTATTAACTTGTTTCGGAGTGCTATTAATGAGTTAATGCTTAATTATTTATGCTATGCTGACTGTGTTTGAAAGGGCGAGTTAGCATATTTATTTTGCCACGTTGAATTGCTGCCTGCATGTGTTGTTAATGCCATGTTAGCATATTTTAATTGCTATTCTTGGATTCAGACCGTATAGGGTGTGGGTGTTGCACCTTCTGCAAATGTTACCTGTTGTTGCTTGTTGTGAGGGTTATGTTATTTAAACATATATTATTAACTTTTACTTAAGCTGGAGCATAGTTAGTGCATCCCAATCAATTCTTACAGTTTTGGAGATGTGACAGGCATCTTGCGACCCATACCATACTTATAGTTATGTTTCATGATGGTGAGGCAGGAATTCTTGCATTTACCTGTTAGGGGGCATTTTGTTTATGACCCCAAACTGTACTATGTTTCATGGTGTTGGGGCAGAAATCTTGCAACCCAAACCGTACTTATAGTTACGTTTTATGGTAGTGTGCTTTTGCATTATGCTCAAACTGTGCTTACAGTTACATTTTGGGGCACTCGTGTTGTACCCGCAGGGGTATATGCTTTGCACTTTAATATGGGGCAAGTGTATGGCAGAAAACAATAAGTGCGGTGCACAACAAAATTGTAGTACTATTATTGAATAGTTTGTTTGAAAAAATTAATTCATATGTGGGTGCTCCTGCTGGTAGCGTAACCGTCCATTTGCGCTAGTGAAATAAATTGTCAATAGGTGTGCTCATAGGTTATGTGCACATCCCAGCTGTGGGCACTCCGTTAAGGTTCGTCATAGAAGACAGACTCCTCTGTATTTTAGATCGAATTTATTTGTTATTCATTTAATGTTAACGAAGTAGATTCAATTAATCACATTCATTAATATTTCATATAGTTCATAAACTCCAACATTCGAATGATTTCAAAAATGGTGCTCCGATGCATTTCGGGAAAGGGTCGCCCTTTCTCAAGGAGCCCTGAAATTCAGAACGGCAATGATTTGCTACAAAGCCCATCATAAAAACGATATGCATTCATAAACAGTGGTATTCAACATTTACACAAAACAATGCAATGTAACCCATTGTGTAAATGATCAAGTCAGTTATACTCAAACTTGGTGTGCTCAGGTGAAATCAGTGAAAAAAGGTAAAAAAGAGGGTGGTTTCCGACGAGTGCATAAAAGTGTGTGGGGGATCGAGGAGTTCCTAACGTCTAAAGTAAAATAATGTGAAAATTTGTATCTAAAGACATAGTTCAACAAACGATATACAATGGAAAAAGACCCTGTCTTAACTGCAACAGTTGCAACAACATCATTAAGGGCAACAAAATAAACCATCCTATAAAGGGCACTGAAATCAAGATCAATGTAAACGCAACATGTG
Organism: Lissotriton vulgaris; assembly: GCF_964263255.1. NCBI lineage: Eukaryota > Metazoa > Chordata > Amphibia > Caudata > Salamandridae > Lissotriton > Lissotriton vulgaris. The sequence goes on along the minus strand of NC_141688.1, from coordinate 189,327,590 downwards.
ATTCTTCCAATTTAATCTATTTTCTTAAATGCCCTTGCGGGAAAATTTATATTGGAAAGACTGAGAGGAAAATAAAAACCCGCCTAAATGAACATAAGTCAAATATACGGACCAAACAAGAGAGATATAGCGTGGCTATGCATTTCATGGAACATAACCATAATGTGGCACAACTTAAATTCATGGTGCTAGAAATGATTGAAAAGAGAGAAGGAAAAGACAACAATAAAGTTCTCCTATAGAAAGAAACTGCATGGATATATCGTTTGCAATCCCTAAAACCATTTGGTCTGAATGACCGTATTGAACTCAGTTGTTTTCTATGAGTACCCAATGAGGTACAGATGGACACGAATCTCTTGTGCAACTGTAAATACATGTTTACATTTACCCCGTTCTTATATTTTGCATATCTCATTTGCATTTATTACTCAATTCAACATGACCATTGTATGACACTTAGCACATTTCTATGACACCCCCCTTTTCACCATAGTGAGAACACATCCAATATCCCTTTTTGTCTGCACTGCATGGTTACTTGCACCTTCCCATTTACCCCTTTATGATGGCTGATGCAATCGGTCGTAAGTCCATCATTTATGTTATTAGCGCGCTTGGACGCCATACCCGGGGCATTTACGCTTCGCATCATGTTAGTCCTCTTTTTACTTTCATGAAACCGCCGCTGCGTTAAAAAACCACCCACAGGCTGAGTCTGACCACTGCCTTGCTGACTGCGATCGGATGGAGTAAACGGAGACCACGCGTACCCTTCAACAAACTTCAGTAAGTCGGGCTCCGCCTGCATGCCAACTCGTGTTATCTATAGGATAACGTGTGTCATTCACGCTGACCATGTATTGTTCTTCGTTGCAGCTTTCGTGAAACTCCCTTGAACTTCAAGACCATGTGAGCTTTTTCACATTATTATACTTTAGACGTTAGGAACTCCTCGATCCCCCACACACTTTTATGCACTCATCGGAAACCACCCTCTTTTTTACCTTTTTTCACTGATTTCACCTGGGCACACCAAGTTTGAGTATAACTGACTTGATCATTTACCATGGTTTACATTGCATTGTTTTTGTGTAAATGTTGAATACCACTGTTTATGAATGCATGTCGTTTGTATGATGGGCTTTGTAGCAAATCATTGCAGTTCTGAATTTCAGGGCTCCTTGAGAAAGGGCGACCCTTGCCCGAAATGCATCCGAGCACCATTTTTGAAATCATTCGAATGTTGGAGTTTATGAACTATATGGAATATTAATGAATGTGATGAATTGAATCTACTTCGTTAACATTAAATGAATAACAAATAAATTCGATCTAAAATACAGAGGAGTCTGTCTTCTATGACGAACCTTAACGGAGTGCCCACAGCTGGGATGTGCACATAACCTATGAGCACACTTATTGGCAAGTGTATGGCACCCATAGAGGCAGAAATATTTTTAACTCTTATGTATGGTTCCTATGAGTTGCACACTTGTTTGTTTGTTTTTAAGTACTACGTGATTGAATTTGTACTTTGTTTCTTTGTTTTTATTTTTATAGATGAAGTGTATTACTGTCCTATTTACATATATATATTATCTATTATTTCCATAAATAAGGAGAGTGTGTGGTATCTTTATCTTGGCCATGCATTCTTCTCTTAGTGTTATGTCTCCTGCTGCTCAGCCAGAGTGACTGTGATGTTATTCAAAATCTGATATGTGCATGGCTTGAAAGATTGTCAGTTGAGCATGTGGACTGAGCAGTAAGGAGGCTGCTCCCAATGGGGCTTTCCTGGTATCTCCATCCAGGTTATAGACCAGGGTCTAACAGAAGCTGGTTTACCATCTGGATTCACTGGAAGATTGATGCTGAGGAAAGAAAACTTACTATTCCTCCTCCAGTTAGTGCAACAGTAGGGAAAGTGTTGGATTGCGTAGGAGTAAAAATCAGTATTCCCACTCTAATGAGTGCAACAGTAGGGAAAGTGTTGGATAGCGAAGCGGTAAAACTTACTTTTACCACTCCAGTGATTACAACAGAAGGGAAAGAGTTCGACAGCGGAGGGGAAATACTTAGTATTCCCACTCCAGTGACTGTAACAGTAGGGAAAGTGTTAGATAGCAGAGGGGTAAAAATTACTATTCCCACTCCAATGACTGCAACAGTAGGGCAAGAGTTGGATAGCTGAGGGGTAAAACTTACTATTTCCACTCCAGTCAGTGCAACTGTAGGGAAAGGGTTGGATTGTGGAGAGGTAAAAATTACTATTCCCACTCCAATGAGTGCAACAGTAGGGAAAATGTTGGATTACGGAGGGATAAAACTTACTATGCCTACTCCAGTTAGTACAACAGTAGGGAAAGTGTTCGACAGCCAAGGGGAAAAACTTACTATTCCACTCCAAGTGAGTGTACCAGTAGGGAAAGTGTTGGATAGCAGAGGGGTAAAAATTACTATTCCCACTACAATGAGTGCAACAGTAGGGAAAGTGTTGGTTAGCGTTGGGATAACAGTTACTATGCCCTCTCGAATGAGTGCAACAGTAGGGAAAGTGCTTGACAGCGAACAGTTAAAACTTACAAATCCGACTCCAGTGAGTGCAACAGTAGGTAAGTGTTGGATTGCTTAGGGGTAAAAATTACTGTTCCCACTCCAGTGAGTTCAACAGTAGGGAAAGTGTTGGATACCGGAGGGGGTAAAACTTACTATTCCCACTGCAGTGAGTGCAACAGTAAGGAAAGTGTTGGATAGCAGAGGGGTAAAACTTACTGTTCCTACTCCAATGATTGCAACAGGAAGGAAAGTGTTAGATTGCGTAGGGGTAAACATTAGTATTCCCATTTCAATGAGTGCAACAATAGGGAAAGTGTTGAATAGGGAAGGGTTAAAACGTACTATTTCCACTCCAGTCAGTGCAATAGTAGGGAAAGATTTGGATTGCATAGGGATAAACATTACAATTCCCACTCCAATGAGTACAACAGTAGGGAAAGTGCCGGATAGCGAACAGGTAAAACTTACTATTCCCATTCTAGTGAGTGTAACAGTAGGGAAAGTGTTGGATAGCAGAGGGGTAAAACTTACTGTTCCTACTCCAATGATTGCAACAGGAGGGAAAGTGTTGGATTGCGTAGGGGTAAACATTAGTATTCCCATTTCAATGAGTGCAACAATAGGGAAAGTGTTGGATAGCGTAGGGGTAACAATTACTATTCCAACTCCAGAGCGTGCAACTGTAGGGAAAGTGTTGGATTGCGTAGGGTAAAAAATTACTATTCCCACTCCAATGAATGCAACAGTAGGGAAAGTGTTGGATAGCCGAGAGGTAAAACTTACTGTTCACTCTCCAGTGAGTGCAACAGTAGGGAATGTGTTGGATAGCAGAGGGGTAAAAATTACTATACCCACTCCAATGAGTGGAATAGTAAGGAAAGTGTTGGATAGCAGAGAGGTAAAACTTACTATTCCCACTCCAGTCAGTTCAATAGTAGGGAAAGTGTTGGATTGCATAGGGATAAACATTACAATTCCCACTCCAATCAGTGCAACAGTAGGGAAAGTGCCAGATAGCGAACAGGTAAAACTTACTTTTCCCACTCCAGTGAGTGTAACAGTAGGGAAAGTTTTGGATTGCGTAGGGGTAAACATTACTATTCCCACTCCAGTGAGTGCAAGGGTAGGGAAAGTGTTGAATAGCGGAGGGGCAAAACTTACAAATCCCACTGCAGTGAGTTCAACAGAAGGGAAAATGTTAGATAGTGGCAGGATATAATTTAGTATTCCCAATTCAATCAGTGCAACAGTAGGGAAATGTTGGATTGTAAAGGGGTAGCAATTAATATTCTCACTCCAGTCAGTTCAAAAATAAAAAACAACAAATTATTAACAACACAAATATTTAAAAACAAACTAAATAAAAAAATATAAATATATAAGAAATGAAAATATAAATATATTTTCTACCCTATAACACCACATAATTCACATCCCACATCTAAATTTTATTTAAGAAATGAACTTACATAATTATTATAATTATTTACCAATTAAAGAAATATTATTAATTAAAAACCAAACTAAAACTCATAAAAATGAAAAAACGTTCCACACTTTACCCTATTAATCCCCACAGACCACTGGTAAAATTAAACTGTAAAAAAAATAATTACACAGTTAAGACTTGTAAATAAAAAAGCTAATAGTATATAAAACTAAATTATAAAGTAAGTAAAATTAATTTACTCCCCACCTTAACCCATAAAAAAGTAAAACCCACACACACAAAATATAAACAACCACCCTAATTAAATTTCAATTAATTATTTAACATTAATGATCAACCAATTATTAATTCATTACCCATAAGTTACTACCCTAACTTTACCCCTATAATCCCAGTAGCCCACACCTCAAATAATTACACACATTCCATATTTAATTTTCAATTAGTTGATATAAATTAACAACTAATTATTCAATAATTAAAAAATAAATGACTTCCCACCCTTTACCCCTAACAATCTCCACAACTCCACCTAAAACTAATTAAACAATATGCATGATTAATTTCCAATCAACTAATTAATATAAGTTAGCAATTAGTTATAAATTAATGGAAAATAAATCACTTTCCACCTGTTGCCCCTATAAACCCAACAACCTACACCTAAAACAAATTACACAATTATCATAATTAATTAGCAATTAATTAATAATAATTAACAACCAATTAATAATTAATTACAAATAAATTACTACCTGCTATAAACACTATAAAATCTAAATTAAATAAATAGAAAACATTATTTCCCATCCTATTCCCCTATAAACCCACAACCTACTACAGAACTAAAAAAACGCAAAATTTAATAAAAATAAAATTGATAAGTACTAAACATTTAGCACATGTATTAAAAAACATAAAAATATATTAATATGAAAAAAAACATCACAAACATTTAAAATATAAACTAAAATACATAACACTAATAAAAAAAATCGATATTTTAAACAACTATATTTTTGCAAACAATATTAATGACCTGTATATTCTAAAAATATTTCCTACCTTAAATTCGATATTGTTGATCACGATATTCTTGCTGTCGATATTTCTGAATCACGATATTTTCAAGTCGATATTTCCTACTCTATATTCTGTCTCAACACCGCTGCCAGTTGTGGCCAAAACATCCATATTCTTGAGATAAGAAAACTTATGATGCAATGCAAATGACACAATGACACTGACTTGTGGATTTATAGGAAACATGTGTGCATTCCTTTCTGTAATATGGAATTTTCTGGCGGTCCCCTTGTGCCAGATTTGATATAATCTGCGAGGGAGTATGTCTCATTCAAATGAGAAAATCTCCTTTGTCCTGGCATATGTTGCCAATTGGAAAGCAAAACTGGCCACAAAGCCATTGCCACTAAGATTTATATATGTAGACCATGACCTTTGGGGAGCTGTGGGTCTCCATTGTACCTATCAATCTTGACAACTTTAAGATCATTCTCCAAGGTCAGTTAGTCCTACTATATACCATTATGAGCACATTCACCTCTCTGTAACTGTCTGCTGGAATATCTTCCGTGCAGCTGTAGGAATGTGTTGTTAAACTAGCTAGGGTGCACATTTTTTGCAGTCCCATGAAAACCTAGTAGCAGTGGTTCGCATGGGCAGTATATCCCTGTGTATGTGTACAAATCGTAGTTCTCATTACAATACATTTGCATAATATGGGGATAGACTTACTAATGCATTTTGCAGATTTACACCCGTGGTTTACAAAAACATAAGGTACTCTGCGCTAAAGGAGTTATGCAACTTATTCCATGTCACAATGAAGATATTGTAAAAAATAAATAAAAGCAACTACCCTCCTATTTGCGACTTGCTAGGAAATGCACCAATGGTTCGTGAAAATAATTGGGCTGGCAAACCATCGAAAAGTTACAAATTCATGTACGGAGATGGCTACTCATTCATGTGATCTCAATGTGTTCCCAAACAGGAGCTATTACTTTAAACAACTCAACATTGTTTTTTAGTATCACTGTGCTCCATTAGGTGGCGTTGATTGGCTCTGCCCGGGGTCATTAGCCATGTTAGGAGTGACGTCTGCGTCACCTATACAGGCGCCACTTCTGCGCACAGTTTTTGAAAGGATTTTTGCAAAATATTGTCGTTCTTTTTGACGTTTCAACCTGGTGTGTCGAGGATGTAATCAAGGAAGACGATTTTAAATGCTGTGGCACCTGTCACTGTGCCATGTCGTAGGTGGACCCGCAACTAATGTGTTTGCGGTGATGTCAGCAAACTACCTCCAATTAAACGCCGGCAAAACGGAGGTTCTGCTTCTAAGCAAAGACACAACGGCATGGGGCAACAATTGGTGGCCTGAAACCCTAGACCAACCGCCCGTCCCCAAGAATGTGGTATAAAACCTAGGAGTCTGGGTGGACTCTGCTTTGAACTTTACCCACCACACAAAAAAAGTTGCTGCCACATGTTTCGGGATCCTTCGAAACCTTCGGCCCATTCTAAAATTTTTCGACCACCAAACCCGCCAAGTGATAATACAGTCGGCTATTTTACCACGGCTGGACTACGCTAGCTCACTATTGCTGGGAACTAACGTAGCCGAGAAAGTTAGACTACAAAGAGTCCAAAATGCCGCTGCAAGAGCTCTTACAGGTCTACCCCGGCACAAAGCGGTTTCCTCCACCATCAGGAACCTACACTGGCTACCTGTTGAAAAGAGATCCATTTTAAAGCTCTTTGTCTTGCTTTTAAAATTCTGAAACTCTCCTCCCCACCAATGCTATGCCCACTGCTCTCACCCTACGTCCCTCGGCGCTCTCTTCGGTCAGAAGGTCAGAACTTGGTCACTATCCCCCGCATCAAGTTAAGCAGAATGGGCGTCCGCTCGTTTGGATACTTAGCCGCCAAACTTTCCCAGCCCAAATCAGCGCAATGAATGACCTTTTATCCTTTCGCAAAGCCATAAAAACCCACCTTTTTAACTAGTTATGTTATGTACACTTCTGGACCTCCCATAATTCCATAATTCCATCTCGCTGTCCCTTGGACATGGGCAGCTAGCGCCGGGACGCCCCTTGGCTGGGGCAGCCGTGCGCTATACAAACACCTCTAACATAACATAACATAACATAACGTTTGGAGTGCTAACAGAACTTCAAGTCGTGCTTCGACTGCAGGTCATTGGCACTGAAGGTATGAGGGAGCGGTGCATGAAGCTGGTAGGGGCCTGGCATATGACTCCAAGGAAGCTGCAGTCCCACTGGGTAGGAAGGTCTAGGGACCGTTCCAGAAGTCTGAGATCCTCTTCATCCTACTCCAAATTGTCAGGCGACAAGAGGCACAAGAAGTCGTAGCGTGGTTCGACTTCTCATCAGTAGGCCGACGCAACGAAGGAACATTGGCGTTTGAGACCTGGTACTTTGTAGCTGGAGCCTGGGCCAACTCCAAATGTCCTCAGTTTTACTAGAGCAGCCCGCTCAAACTAAAAAGTTTTATGAGGCCACGCGGAGTCGGAGGTTGTTCCCGTCTGGTACCGTGCCAGCAGCTCCCACCCCTGCTTCGATGGGCCCCCTTGGATCCAGTGATGGATCTGTACTGTGCTGTTCATGCCACTACGGCCTATTCCAGCACCAGCCTGGACGCTGATGCTCCCAATTCCGGCGGTGCCCACCGGCAGTGCCAGACCCATTTTGATGCCAGATGACACGTAGATGGAGGAGATCTGTTTGTTCGATATTGGCCCTGAACGTCACACCTGACCAAGAACATCTGGCTTTCAGGGGTGTCCAGGCGTCCCTCACCAACCCACCCATCCTCTCTGCTCTCCAGACAAGGTTCTAGGGTCAGGACTGATTCCTGTCAGGGCCTAATTTGGGCACAGCCGTGTCAGTGCACTTCATGCCTCTGCGCTTCTGGCATGGAAAGGCATGAATAGTAACTGACATCAGTGTGCTAAAGTGGTGGCTATATAGCTCACTTCACTTATGGCGTGATGACGCCACGTTGAGCAGATCCACACCAACCACCATTGCACAGAGGTACTGTCCATGAAAAATCTTCTAGTTCCGGGTCTGGGGCAATTCAAATGTAAGGAATCTGTGGCTAGATATTGTCTCTACCAGATAAGACATAACCAAAGGTATGTAATTGTTTTTTAAGGAGATAGACTGAAAAAAATTGTTTTCTTATTTGCAAATCTGTACACAAGCATAGTAGTCTGCTCTTCTTTACAGGTCACTATTTTTGCAACCAATTGCAGGGGGTGTCACAGCAATATGCCTAATTAATATTCATTAGACAGGTTGCTCTGTGTCCACTTGTGAACTGGAAAAAATAGACAGCTTGCTAAACCTTGGTGACACTGTACCCAACATTTGCCACATACTGTTTAGTAAATATGTCCCACGGTCCTAGGACCAAAACAATTGAGCACCATTTTTGTGCCCCTCTGAGAAGGAATACGATTTTATTGACTTGCAATGCTCAAAGGTATTTCTATCCACACATTTCCACATAGTAGGAATATTCTTTATTATTTTTTGTTGTTAAGTTATTCTTTATTATTGAGGTTAGGTCGGAGAGAAACGTGGAACTTTGGTACGAGGCAGAGTATGATTTTGCCGGATTTCATGACAATTGCCCAAATATAAGTAGCTTGTTACTCCCAAAGAGATTAATTTTAAAGCGGGAAATGGCTATGGATGTTTGTCTGTCACCCACTGCGGAAAGAAACACATGCTTCAGCAATCAAAACAGCTAAGAGCAACTTTTCCAAATAAAACTTTCTAAATGACTGCATTTTCCCTGCCTATTGAAAACACAGCAACATTTGTGTTCGAAAAGTTGTAAATACCACTCAGAAATTTTTATCTGACCTCAAAACCATCCTTATAAAAACACACTATTAACGCTCAATGAATATTTCCCTAAAATAACAATCTTGTTGATATCTGTGGAAAGAAGAAAGGTCACTGAAGACATTAAAACTACTTTTTCGGACTCTGTTCCCCTCACGCTGGCAAGGCATCATAATGTGACTGTCCTAAATGACTCTGCAGACCCCTGCTTAGATTTTGCCTGAACAAAATTATTCCTGGCATCTGCTCTTAATGTGTTTTTCTTTCATTTCAGTTCTGCTCCCTTCCCATTGGCATCGGACGTAAATTAGTGGACATTATCTGTACTATTTAAGATGTTAAACTTAGTTAAATACATTCTCGGCAGACTTTTTGTTTTAAATGTTGAACTCATGGAACTGTTTGTAAATAGCATATTTACAATAACTGGCGCATCCCTGCAAATCAGCAGGGATGCGCCAGTTATTGTGCGCCACAGCTCCGTCATCATGGATGCACCGCATTTACAATGCAGCGCACCAGGGTGCAAAAACGGCACAGATGCGTGACGCATCTGTGCCGTAAAAGTGACGCATTGCTGGAGTTGCCTCGCAAGCGCGACGCAGCTCCAGCAATGCTCTGGGGGCCCTATCTAGTTAATGCTGCGTCAATCCTTATGTCTGCTTCAGGCAGGCTCAGGGTTTTGAAGCAGCATGGGACTAAAAGTGACTGAGTGAAATCTTGTAAATTTCACTCAGCCACTTTAAGGAGGCGTTTCTGCGCCGGAACGCCCCCCCCTCCCCCCCCCCCCCCCGGCCACCCCCTGGCACAGGAACACCTGCATGTGGCGCAGGGCATTACAATGTGACACATGTCCCAGATGCGTCACCTTGTTAGTACGCCTGCACCATGGACCAGGATTTACGCCGCCGCTGCGTCACAAAAGTGACTCAACGGTGGCGTAAATGAGGCGCAAGGGGCTTGTAAATCTGCCCCTATATGTATATGACCCTTTAAAGAGAGACTGACATTTATTGTGTTAATAGTATGCTACTTCTCTTCCTTAGGCATTGATCTCTAGGCGTTGGGAAGCTGCCCATTTCAACACTAAGCACTTTGTAAATCACATTAAAGTAATATATCTAAGGAAGTGGTTCCGGTTTGAATGTCTCGATAAGATACAACTGCCATCTTTGTAAAGTACATCTGAATTAAACACTGCTAAGTAATGCTTTACTTTAAGGAGTTTCTTTATTTAGCAGTCTCTGTTCCACAATCAAGGCGTGAATCTACGTCTCACATACGTGCTGCTGGCATCAGGACCATACATGGCCTGGCCAGTTATACTCCTCGGTACAAGAATGCATAAATAGCACTGCTCTGTACACTTAAACCACAGGTTTCTTGTGAGTTATTTAGCCATGGAGCTCTGCCAACATCACCCTGAAGTCTGACATCTACCAAGATTGTGTACATTCCATAAGACTAAACATCAGCCCTCGTGCCCAGAGACATCTTTGAAACCCCAAGTCTCTATGGAGTGGTCCACGAGCCAATCCATCTGCATGACATCTGCTCCTCCATTGACAATGCCCCCCTGAGCTTCAATGCTATCTCGGGGTACTTTCAATTATACACTAATGGCTGCAATTCAGGGCCTTCCTGTTTTGAACTCTGCTGTATCTAGCTCTTTGTGCTACTATCAACAGCTATCATCCCCTTCTAGCTCTCATGTGCTAACACCCCACACATAAGTGTCCTTGGTCTGTGTGATTTGTACTAATGAATATCCACCCCAGAGTAACTTGATACGACAATATCAAGGACAGACTATTGAGGAGAACATATGTCGCAAGGTAAGCGCATATAGGTAACATAGCACGACTATTTCTAATTTTACATTGCTGTGCCTTGAAGATATACATATCGATTCCACCAATAGTACATATATGTGGAGTTAGGTATAGAAAATCTAGATTTCACCCAAGGTGAAGAGTACCCCTTAAAACACAATGTGTGTAATGATTTCATACCATAGGATGTTCTATAGACAAACATCACATGGCAGGAAATCGTGGTGGCCTCCAACCTTGTCCGTGCTTACCCTGAAGAGTTCTGAAGTGAGTGTTGTATGTGAGCAGACTGTGATGGATGTAAGGCCATAGGATGGGCCAACATGGAGGAGAGGGATTTAAAGGGCAGGCAGGGTACAGTGGCGCAATGTTAGGCCTCAGAAAGAATGAGAGTAGTGGCGGCAGTGCTTCCAATGCCTTGAACGCCCTTTAGACCCAGTATTAGGGACATTTTCCTTGTAGACTGAAGGGCTGCTTAGCTACTTCTTCCTTAAAAAGACAGATGGGTAAGCTACAGATTTCACAGAGGCTATGATGCTCTCAATTTAAATAATGTTATGACATTGTGATACTAGAGAAGGGTTCCTAGTTGATTTTTGTAAGAAATCCAGCTATCAGATTCTCGGGGTAGCTCCTACGTAATGGAAGCAGAGCATTGCCCCACTCATCAGAGTCAGTGACAGAAGAATAACATGATAATAAAACTACATCTTTTTCTTTTTTTTTTAACTGTTTTAGGCATGCGTGTAGGGTTGGGCTATGAGGAATGGTGGGTACTTAGAAGTACGCATGTGAGTTTGACTGACTGTCTTTAGCCAGCAAAACAGAGTACCGCATTTCAATTTCGCCAACCTAGCTGTGTTCACAGCCTGGTTGTAGATAATCAGCAGGCTTCCAAGGTCTGTCTGAGCAGCAGACCAGGCCGCTCAAAACAATTCTGGTGCTGCTCTCATAGGATGAGAACAGAGTCTGGATTGGGTAGGTGGTCTACTTTACCAGAGACTGATGGGAGAGCACCAAGGTGGGTGTCGGAGGCAGCAAAAGGAATAGAAAGTTTTTTAAAATGATTATTTTCCTCGTCCCCCAGCCCTTCAACCCACCTCTATCCATCCCCCAACCCCACCTTCCTTTTATGGCAGCCGCCACTGTCAGAGTCAAGGGGAGCAGTACCATGTGTTCTGTGAATATGCTCCCACACAATTTGCTCTGGTACCTGATTGGTGGTAAACCAGGCTTCCTTTAAGAGTATTCTCAGGCTCATGATTTGACAGCAGGGCTTGGCACAAAACCATCTGTGGAAATATTTGATGGATGTGTTGTAACATAACATCAAATAATCCAGTCAAACAAAATGAGCCTTCAAAACACTTTTAAATAAAAAATGGAAATAATGATTAGCTAAAAGCCACCCAATTTTGATAATAAATTGGGTATATGAGGTGTGGTGCAGTGGACAGGGTGGCTGGATCCGGACCTCGTGGGCTCACGGTACGATCGCCGGCGTCAGGTTAGCCCAGCACCTTGTGACACTGGGCAATAGCTTGCTTAATTTTCCCGACGGCCCGCAGCGCTGGGACGCCTCGCCTGAGGTAGCTGCGCGCTTTACAAAATACTGGTATTATATGGAAAGTAGAAGAAAGTAGTCCTTGAACTGATATTGATCCCTTAACCCATGTGGAAGACACATGGGTTAGTGATAAAAAAAATATATCCTAAAGTAATATAAAAAAAATTTTTTGCAGCATGAATAATATTCACCTCTTCTCTAGCATCGACATACATATTACAGAATGAGAATTGGTAAATATTTAATGCCAAAAGTAACTATTACGAAACAGTTCCAACTAGTCAGCAACAGCGCACCACAATTCTTCCCTAGAGGAACTAGCACGTCATCAGTGGTAGTAGAAGCATTTAGGGTTGGGATTAAATTTATTATATCGGACCATGCACTCTTTTTCTACAAGGTGATGCTGCAGTTTTTGCCAGCTCTGCCTAAGGATGGGTATTCTTTAATCTATTCAGATCTTTACAAACAAAAACAGCATTACAGGAATACTTTATGCAGGTTGGAGATTCCTCTGTCTACCTTTCCAGGTCTGCAAGTACTGTTATGATGTATTGGGACTCTAACCAGGACTTTACTTGGCCTGGGAGTAAAGTTAGAAAATTCACTACTGTAGTCATGGTGGAAAATCTTAGTCCAACAGAGAATACAGCAGAGTTAAAAATATATCTCTGACATCTTCATCCAGTCATATCTTTTAGCTACCTACTCACTGTTGGAAATAGCCCTTTTTGCAGGGTTATCTCCATACGTTTTGCTTCTCCCTCCTATTTTTCCTGACCTGTTTTTGTTGGATTTTGGACCATGGGCACTTTACCTCTGCTAGTCAGTGCTAAAGTGCATTTGCTCTCTGTGTAAATTATGATTATCATTGATTATCCATGACTGAGTGTGCCAGGGCTTGTAAATCAATTGCTACTGGTGGGCTTGACACACTGGTTGTGCCACCTACAAGGGTAGCCCTGTAAATGTGTCTCGGACTAAGCACTGTAGTGTCTGCCCAAGCAGTTGTAAACTGCCATGATGACCTGGTTAGTTCACCTGGTTAGTGTCTGCTCGTGCCTAGCTACCAATGGGATGAGAAGTGTGTATCCCCCTTACCCTGACTAAAAGCAAAGATCCCTACTTGGACAAAGGTACATACCTCTGCCAATTAGATACCCCCATTTCCAACAACTACCTTTGCATGATACAGTGTTGAGCCCATATACCTAAACTAAAAGCCCAGGCATGCAAGAAATCTGTTATATAAAAAAGCCAGAATTTACTACTTGCACTACAGCAAAGCTAGCTCATAGATGAAAGGTTTAGCAAAGCAAGATAAAGGGGAACTCTGGCGTCCAATGGGTGGGTGCCCCAAACAAATCCGTAGCTGTTTCTTCATATTACTTCTTTTCAGGTTTTTCTTACTGACTACTTTCCTCCTCCAAGAGAGAAAAATCATTCTTGGAAAGTAAAAACGTCTTCTATTACTTCTTTCACACTTGAAGCTACTAGGGCTTTCCCAACCACTCAGGTGAGCAGCTGACAGAAACACCCACAATCCGTGGTACTTGTGACTCCAGCAAGGCCTGAATGCACATATTAGGACACCAGGGTACAGATATTTGCTATGTCACAACAGATGGTCACATGCTCCCCTCACAGTGTTTACATTGCACCAGTGTTTGTAGGTGGTGGGCACCGACCCTCATTTTCAGGAGACTAGTACACATTTTTCGTCCTCAGATGTTAACCCAGAGGAAGAGAGTCAAAGACAAAACATTGAGAAGGAAAAGATGAGTAGAAAAACAATGACAAAGAACGAACAAGAGTCGGATAACAACACAGGAATTGAAGGGGTGAAATATGCCTGAGGTGGAATGAGGACTAGGCCGCCATGTGGTTCGGCCATTCAACCTCACTGGTGGCTGGGCTTCCAACAAATACTTTGGGCTATTGCACTTCTATTTAATTTGTTTGTATATTTTTGTGAGAATTAATCATTTCTATCTGTCTTGTAAATGTATTTTTTACCCTAGACACTGATTTGACATGGATTATACCTGTAAGGTATCTCAGAATGGGTTTAGCTTTTTTTTGGGGCCATTAGCGTTTTGACTGAGGAAAGTGATCTGGAGACATTGATGGCTATACACATTCACCAGAAGATTTATGAACAGGCAGAGCTGATTCTCTCGGATAGTAGGTCAGCTTACACTGAGTGAAAGGGTTCTAAGAGGTGAATGTAATGGGTGATTTTTCTTTACCGTATGACACACGGGTGCTGGCATCCAAGGAGATACCACTCACTTGTTAGATTCGGTGACTGTAGATACAGTTCTGATGGATACTTCTTACTGCTGATTCTTCACCTTTATAATATTCCCTAGGAGCCAGCGTGGATAGGTATGTTTTCACAGCAGTCCTTTCATTGCCACTTAGTGCCATTGTGTGACTTCTCGATAAACGTCTTCCACCCCGGAAGTGACAGACTGGAGCAACAAGTCGACACTACTCCTGTACACTGACCCCAGTTCCTTCATTTCCCAGCACTCAGATGCACAAAGTACAAAATAGACCTCTGAACCAGTGTGCAGATTTATAATTAGGAACCTTTTTAGATTGTTTGAAGAGACCGCCCAAAGAACGGAGTGGAGCATTGAGGGATATCTGGTTAGATAGACTAGAAATAGTGCTACATTGCTCTTCTGATGGATACTTCTGAGCGCAGACTCTTCACCTTTAGAGTAGATACCAAACAAGTTCCTCTGAAGATGGAGAGTTGTGTGTGAGCTAGGGAAGTAGTGTGGCTCACTGGTTAGAGGTGGCAGACCCGAGAGCAGAGGACGGCCCGGGACCAGGGTTCGATTCCCGGCGCGGCAGGTTTCTGGACCAGGGTCAGCGGACTCGATAATTCTCTCGCCTCGGTGCCCACTCTGATCAGCGGTCACACTCGGCAACTCTGGGCATTAGCTTGCCTCATCTTCACTAACGGCCCCCCAGACCGCCGGGGATGCCTGGTCGCACCCTGGAGATACCCATTAAGGGACCATCTCTCAGGGAAGCCAGGAAGGGTTTCGCAGCGGTCGAAGCGCCAGGACGCCTACGGGTAGCAGTGCGCTATATAAATGCCAACACACACACACACACATCGCGGCCTCGTAGAGTTTAACCTCTTGGCTGCTAATGACAAGGGTAACTCGTCATGCACTTTTCATTGATTTCAATGGAAATTAGATGAGAATAGGTAAATGGCCTTAGCAGTAAAGGGGTTAAGAAGAGGCACTTCAAATACCAATGCAGCGACTGCAGCGGTGACTCTAGTGGAATGACCTCTCAGTCCTTCCTGAGGCTGCTCCCCAGCCAGTGCACCACAGATCCAAATGCAGAGCACTATCCATCTCAGCAGAGTCCTTTTCTTCTGCACTCCCCTACCTTTTTTAAGCCCCAGAGAATCCCACACTCCATCAACTGTTCTTTTATGCAATTGATGTAAGAGCTCACTGCTCTTTTGGGGTCCAGTGTAGTGGGCCAGTACTCCTGTATTGAGGAGTGAAGCAAAGCAGGGAACATTGGGTGGGTGACAGACTGCCGAACATGAGAACGCATCACAACTATAGGCAAAAAGGCTGTCCTGGTCCTCAGCACCAACTTGCCATGGAATAAGAGGAAGTAGCATGTTGTAAATAGATGGTAATAGATGACAAGATACTTCTAGTTGATTACATTTAGATTTATTGTAGGACACAGCTGAGTACAAAACCTCGCTAGCTGACCAGACCATCAACTGACACTGGTAGAACACACTGGTACAGGTGGGAACACACACAGGTATACAGGAAGGCTGAGAAGGTGAAAACGCTAAGGAAGGACTAAACACACTTCACTTTTACACTCTTTGCCCCATTATGCTCTTTTGCCTTCATGAACTAACAAATTAGTTCAAGTCGTCTTAGACCTCCTTTATGTTGTTATTATTATTATTGTTGTCTCCCATGCATCTAGCTTTATTTTTATGTTCGTTTCCTTTCTTTTCTGTAAGGAGGGAGATGTGTTGTACATTGATTCTTTTGTAATATGGCTGACTGTAGTATTTAGTCCTTCCTTAGTGTTTTCACCTTCCTAGCCTTAATGTATACCTGTGTGTGTTCTAACCTGTACCAGTGTGTTCTACCAGTGTTAGTTGATGGTCTGGTCAGCGGGCGAGGTTTTGTACTCAGCTGTGTCCTACAATAAATCTGCATGTAATCAACTAGAAGTATCTTGTCATCTATTGCCATCTATTTACAACATAGCACAGCTGCACTGAAAAGAGCCAGGAGTTAAATCGCATGGCAAGCTAAAGTGATCACAATTAGGAAGACCGTTTTTTAGGTTAAAAGATGCAATAATCAACTCTTTATTCACCTTCAGAAGGGTACACGTGAGTACAGTTGGAACCAATTTAAGATCCCATTGTGGCATCACAAACGGTTTGGGGAGAAATGTGTCAAACATTTTATAAACTGCATCACAGTAGGTGATTTAAATAAGTATGATTGGTCTGGCAAATGCAAAAAGTCTGAAAGTACAGACAATTATCGTTTAATGGTGCCCAGCGCAAAAACGTACTTGCCCTCAGATAGAACAAGCAACAATACATCAAGCAGTGTGTATTGTAGGGGTGGTCTGTGTTGCAGATTCCACACTAGACAACACATATTTGTTCCCACAGCCTGCATTAATAGAATGTATTGCTGGCTGCGAGGATAATCTCAACATCCTCAGGCAGTACATAGAATGTAGCTGTTCAATGGCACCTACAGGTGCGCGGAAGCACTGTTGTAAAAACATATCCACTTTGGCACCTGAGGAATATTCTAAAGGTGAGGCAGTTTGAGTAGCCACCAGAAAGAGAGCTATCAAAGTAAGTTGTTATTTTATAGCATACAGTCTACCATTAGAGTGGCCTGTCTGTATGATGTGCTTTATTGGATGTTTGTGGTTGGCTATGTTGGTAGCAAGTGGGATTGAGAGCAATGTGGTAAATCCCTATATAACAAAACAGTGCTGTGTTGGATGTAAATGAGATGTCTGATGGGTATTTATGTAGGGTGTTTCATTGTGGTCAGTGGCTGGGGTTTCTTCCATTGAATTCCTTCACATTGCACATCCAAAGCCAGACGTATACTTAAAGAGCATAATCCACATGATAACATGAACAGAAACCTAAAGTAGGTCTTAAAGGTAAGGCTCTTTCCTACTTCTGTATATTTTCACCAAATCTACGTGATCACAGCATATATATCAATCACAGTTGACTGACTTGAGTAGACCATATACAACCTTTAATAATGCGGATCTCTCCTACTCCCACTGGTCTTAGAGGGGCTTATTTTGAGCAGAAGTTTGAGTCCCAAACATGGTGCTTGCTCTGAGTGATCCTAATCCTTTCATGCCTAGCCCTGTCATGTCTAACCCCCAGACTATGATCACACACTGTATTTGCAAAAGAAAGGCAAAATGGATAGAAGCCTACTAAAAGTCTAAAGCACCACAGTCCTATACTTCCTCTTATCATTATACTTTCCTCATGTTGCCATAAAAATCCACACCTTTCTAGATTCCATTGGCTTTTGCAGTGTAAATAATGTGGCTTCCTCCTTAACCTTTTTCCAAGACATGTTTCACTTTCAGTTTTAGCAGGACACGATTTTCAGTGCAGGAGAGCATACACATTTAACAAAGGGCTAGCAGTGCGGTGGCAAGGACCATATGCCATTGATTATGTTGAACGATTATTTTTTCATCCTTATCATTTAGCTTTCTGACCGCATCCATCCATTCACCCATCTAGCCTCCCTCTAATGTAGGCACGAATAGACATTCAACCATGCATTCATCATTGTATACAATTATGTATCTCGCCAACATCCTCCTGTCTCAATTTGCCTTTATATCTGTTGTTTGTTTGTGGTGTGTGTGTATATATATCCATATGTATGCAGATAGGTGCTTGTCGGCGTGATGTCTGTTAGGTATGTGCATATGTGTGATATTTTTTAATATCCTATCACACATATACCCATTAGAGCATAGAACATATGAGATTAGAGCAGGCCAGACCTCTTTGTCTTTGCTAGTTTAGAAGTACAGTTATATTAATGGAAAAAACTATGAAAGTTTAAATATATTATGTGCGCAACCTTACAGGATGTCTGTGTTTCCAAAGTTTCAATTTCATTTATCATCACACAGTGAAGTCCTCTCTAAACTTTAAAATAACAGGTGCACAAAATTGTGTAATATTTTTAATGAAATGAAATTAGGTGAAATAATATTTTTGTTAATTCAATTTATTTTGTTGGTACTTTGCATGACCTTGCATGATTATTTTGATCTCAAGAAGTACTGTTCACTAATAGGCATTCAAGGAGCCACTTTCACTGCTTTCCTCACCAGGTGAATGCAAAAAGTATGCCTTCCCCCTTCACTTCTGAACCACAAGGAATACATCTTTGAAGTACACCTAGAATCCTCACTCAACCCCACCCTCTTCATCAGTTATATGACATCTCTGGCTAACAGTACCAAAACCCGCGGACTCAACATCATATCCTATGCTGATGACACAAAACTCCTGCTTTGCCACTCCAAAGACACAACATACACCAAGATCAACTTCCACAATTACATGACAGACTTCGTCAACTGGATGAAGGGTAACAGCCTGCAGCTCAACTTAGACAAGAGAGTGGCATTGACTTTTCGAAACAAAAGCTTCCATTGGCATGCATTCTGGTGGCCCGCAGCACTTGTACCTACTCCTACCCTCGCTGACCACACTGTTCCTTTTGATTTTGTCAACCTAAATGGCAAGGGTATGCCCAGACATGGGTACAGTGCTCACTGCAGCACTGGATTCAAGCTAGTGTGGCTGATGAGGGCTGATGCCCCGAAACTGGTGCCAGGATACTAGTTTCCACTCTAGGGAGGACCTGGCTTTGCAGTTCTGGCTGGGTATTCCCATAAGGAGCAGGGACAAGACTAATTTGGCTAGATCCAAACTGGGGTGGCGTAGTGAGCAAAATAACAATGGATAAAACCCAGATCTTTGTGATTGGGGGGTGAATGTTTGCAATGTTCAGCATTCCATCCATCATTTGTTCCTTTTGCACTAGGATCATAGGCATCATAGGCATCATTCTGGACAACACGCTAGCCATGATGACACAGCGCAACTCTATCTACTCCTCCTTGTTGTAACTTAATGCATCCTCCTGAGTGTTCCAAGTCCCTGCTGCTCAGACAGCATGAATATGATGTAGCGGAATGCTGGAGTGCTTTGTGATATAAGGGAATGCTTTAGGGTCAGATGAGTTTGATAGTGTCAGTTAGAGCATGTGGGCTGAGCAGCAAGGAGGCTGCTTGTCGTGGGACTTGCATAACAACTTACTTAACTGCTATACTTGAGCTTAGCTATATACTTACCATCTTGAAACTAAGATCTAATAAACCTTCTTAAAACGTGCACTACAAACATTGGAATTCCTGTCCTTTCCAGCACTGGTGATGATCTAGGAGAAGACACCACATGTGAGGAACTAGCAATTAGTTTTTGGAGATCTGAGAACTACAGAAGAAACAAAAAAACCTGAAAGAAACTGTATTGCAGTATTATACCTCTACTGGTACTTTGTACGCTTTTGCAACCTGCACACGTCACTTTTTCCTCCTGTAATGCACCATTTGCTACCTCTTGTATTTTGTTTGCTCATGATTGTCACTGTTGCTTCATATAATGTAACGTTTGCTTTTGTAATTTGTTCACTTGTAATGTTCTCATGTATCAGTTCTGTTTCTATTGTGTAGCGCTCTGACACCTACAGGTAAAGTCCGCTCTATATAAAATTGCATAAATAAATAATAAATAAAAATACACATCCCCATCAGTGTCTATTTGCAGCAGACAGCCAGCAGTCCATGGCATTTTCACAGGCCAGCCTACTGTATGTAGCAGATGGAGAGGCCGACTGCTAAGTTGAACTGGTGAAGCATTCGACCTGCGGGAGGTCTGTACTACTTGGTGAACTGATGTCGCAAGAAGCTTGTGAACTGCGGTGAGAGTGCACTTAGTGTTGGAGTTGTGATATTTGGAGAAGATGCTGGATTTGACTTTTTATGTTTGATGCTGGCACGATGTGAACTGGTGGTGAGCAGGCAGCAGTATAAGGCACATACCAGAGAGGATTAATTGGCAGCTTAGAATCGCTGTGGTGAGGGTATTTTGTGCTTACTGTTAGTAGCGCAATGGAGTTGTGGTATTCGAACCAAGCCTACGAAGGCTGTCCTGCTCTACTCCCCAGGTATATGGGAAGTGCAGCTGGAGTCGGAGGAGCCGCATGAAGCCACAAGCGGGTTTAGTGCTGTGAACCCTATACTGGCGGACGGCTTGAGTACCCTTACCCCTCCAAGGCCAACAGTTGATGCGTCCTTGGAATGGGCTGCTGCAGCATTTGAATTCGCCGCGAGCATTGTGCTTTGATTCCAGTCTCCCATGGTTCTATTTTTGATGTGATGACTTTCTCCTCTGTAAATTCTTGGCTCTTCACTGGATTGTTAGCTCGCATATACGTCACGTCCGTCATTGTTGTGCGTGCCTCTACACCGGTCCCAGGACGTCTTACCCGCATGTTTTCAGACGTTGAATAGCAGACACCTCGAGCAAACTAAGCCTTTATTCTTCGCACTGTTGGAAAATGCTTTTGCAGCGTTTCAACAGTGTGTTTACAGACAATTGTTTATTCCCCTCTTACAAAAGGAACATTCACAGTTGGTGGGTGTATCCGTAATGTTCCTGCTTTCTGACTGGCTCCACTGTGTGTTCTATGAGCCGCTTTCTTTCAGGGCCTTGAGTGTTTGCAGGTGCTCTGTACTAACTGTGCTGAATCTACGATTATGCAGAGTAATTTGGTACATACAGTTGGCCATTTGACTGTTCTCCAGAAGAGCTGAGTCGCTATGTTTATGAACTTGTGGGAAGTTGGGCTCAGAGGTTGCTCATCCAGGACTTTGTTTTATTACTAGATATAGTTCTGAGTTCTTTCCTTAATTTGGTGCCATGTTTTGATTTATATGCCTAGAGTAATTAGCTGCCTAATGGTATTTTGTTGTATTCAAGTCTTGATTGGCTGCATGAGAATGTTTTTTATAATGATCAGTATTTGCTTGAGTGGTTATTTTTGGATGCTATTCTTAATGTGCTGACCACATGTATTATGCCATTCATGTATTGAGGTTAACGTTTTTTTACTCTGTTTATGTGCATTGTGGGGTCGTGTACCCGGCAGTTTAGACTTTGGTCCCATCAGGTGTTCAAGAAGTTATGTGCATTGTGAGGTTGTGTACCCTGGAGTGTTTTAACTGAGACTTTCGTCCTGTCGGTTGTGTGCATGAAGTTGTGTGCATTGTGAGGTTGTGTACCCTGGAGTGGTTTTAACTGAGACTTTGGTACCTTCAAGTGTGCAAGAAGTTGTGTGCGTTGCGGGGTGGTGTACCCTAGAGTGTTTAACCTGAGACCTTTTTGTCTCGTCAGGTGTGCAAAATGTTGTGTGTGCAGCAGGAGGTCAGTGAGGGTGTTAGTGTTTCACTGTGTTGTACCCCTGTTGTGGTTTCAGTTCTCCAACTCCTGCACAGGATTATATTACTTTCAGAATTATATCGTTGTGATTTTTAAGTGCTGTGATTTTAATTGCATTCAATGTCACAGGACTGTTTCATCATTTACCATCTCACTTCCTGTGATATTTTCAATTCTCATTTTTATAAAGAGGGGAGATGTGCTGTAACGTAATGCATCCTCTCCAGTGTTCCAAGTCCCTGCTGCTCAGCCAGTATGAAAGTGATGTAGTGGAATGCTGAAGTGCTTGCTGATGTAATGGAGTGCTTCAGTGTCTGGTGAGGTTGAGAGTGTCAGTTGGAGTGTTTGAGCTGAGCAGCAAGGAGGCTGTCCTGGTGGGCTTACATAACAAATTACTTAACTGCTATACTTGGGCTTATCTATATACTAACCTACTTGAAACTAAGATCTACTAAACCTTCTTAAAACAAACCCTACTGCCATTGGACTTCCTTCCTTTACATCACTCCTGCTTCTACATGCTCTGCATGCTTTGTAAGACATTCAAATTGCTACCCCAAAGCTCAAGACGCACCATCAGCCAGGCCCTCATCTTCAGCTGACTGGACCACAGCATCCCTCTCTATGCAGTGATTGCAGCTCACCTCCTCTGACGGTTACAAACCAGACAGAACACCGCAGTCAACCTTGTCAGGTATCTTCGTACATGAACCCAAATCACCCCTTACCTCAGGGATCTCCATTTGCTCCCTGTACCAAAACTAATGCCACTTTAAGCACCTAACCCATGCATACAAGGTATGACTTAACTGCGAACCCACCTTCTTGCTCTACTGCCTGAACTTCCATCAGCCCACCAAACACCTCAATTATGTGTGCCTTTCTCTACTCCTCACCCCCAGCATCTGCCATAGCAGATGCAGAGGAAGCTCCTCCTCCCACCTAGAAGCAAAGACATGGAACAAGCTACCCTTTCATCTACGGACCTCCTAATCTCTTTCAGAGTTCCAAAAGTCCTGCCTATTCGGCTAATAAACGGGACCCTCCCAGCGCCTGATACCCACACAGGTTATAAGCTCTACAAGTGTCATAAAAAAGCATATAAAATATCGGCACCTTGATGTTACTGACACAAAAACATGGATTTTCTTTCAAAGAAAATAAACCACCCCGAAGGGAGTACAGACCTTCTAAGCAGTTAGGGAAGATTCGGATATGTTCTCCCCGAACATGAAACTTCAAAACAATAGAGTATCCGCCTGCCCATACACATGTAAACCTACATAGCTGTACTAACAGTATTAACATGCGTCCTCATCTAGTTCATCCTGACTGCTAAAAGCCAGGATGGGGTCGACCATATTCCAGGGAGCTCTTTGTATATATCTTTTCTGTGACCAGGGATTAATATTACTATTCAAACTGACTCATCCACACCCAAGTATCCCTTTATTCACGGGGTGTATAAGCACTATAAAAACAATTATACTATATTATCATGAGGAGGGACAACAAAGGAGTATAATGGTCCTATGACACTCAGTGTGCCAACATGTTTCTGCCCTATTCTTATGGCCAAAATTAGTCATAGGCGTTCATCAGGACAAAGAGATGTCGGTGCCCCAGTGCGATTCTAAGGCTCATTACACACACATGGCATGCGCATATACTTTAATGCAACGGAAAATGTTACTTGCCTGTCCAGGGACTGGTACAAAAGTACCAGCAACACCGCACCTGTGAACAAATACAAACACTTTAGCATGTAGTCACAACATGATGGACATATATGAAGCGTGTTATATGCAGGATTTCCTACATGCTATTCACATCTGGTCTGTTTAAAATAAATGGTCAAATGTTTGGTCTTATGTGCACTCTGAGACAAACGAAAGATCAAAGTGAAAACATACAATTATGATACTGTAAAATAAGTGGTAACTGCAAACCATGCATCTGTTTAAAAACGGTGTGCCGCGATAAAGCAGCTGGCATCTAAAAAACAAAATGGGCATGCACATATCTCCGTTACCAATGCATGACTTACCCCAATGGGTATACAATGCTCGAGCCCTATTGGGTGAGAATGCTGGAGTGGCCCTGTATATACCGACACTATGGTCCACAGGGTATAACAATTCGTACATAAAATAAACAAAGACAAACAAAACATACATATATTGTTAGCAAACCCGCTATGCGCAGCTGGTCAAGAGCGCTGCAGTGGGTGGTAGCCAAGGTCTAGCTAGACCAAACAGTAATCAATACTATCGACTAGAACCAGCTTACCCTCTTTCAGGGCTCAGAATCGAGAGTATGCGGATTCCGGGCCTGACGATGGCATACTGTCATGCTGCAGCGCTACTTTTTACTGTATGCTGAGAACATGTTCCTGCTCAGCCTCGGTAAAGTATGCAATCTATCTTTTAAACTCATTATTGGAATATCCCCTATTCACCTTGCGGAACTTCTTCCTTTAGTATTTATCGCGCCAGAGCCTTCGCTCAGTAAAACAGACCTTCTTTCATGTTTTTAAATTCGCCTTTTTCTAACTTACCAAGACAAAATAGCAGGAACCCACTTTACTGTTGCCTCTCTCCCAATGTTTCAAACTGCTTTAAAGAATACTTTGTCAAACTTTAAAACCTTACTCTCTCATACCAGGGGAAGGCATTGATCCCATTGTTTATCCCCATTCCATGTCCACGTGTATTGAGGTACATTGTAAGATATACTATGTTGTGTCTCATCGTGTATGTAATAGCATACAACAACACTGACCTATCACCAACAGCCACACTCCTCCATTTCTATTCTACCACCAAGCCTGTTGCTTTGTTTAGCATTTTTTGCTGAAATGCTCTTGCTATTGTTCAGTAAATAAATAAATACAAATCATTGCAGGAAATATGTTGAACTACTCTTTCTACCGCTGCATAAAGTAGTGTATAGTGGCAGCTCTGAGACGCAGTGCCTGATTAGTAGTTCTGCCAAATCGTGATTTACCATGCATGACAATTTGACTGTCATCTCTATTACAAAACAGTAAAAATTACAATTTTCACTTTTTATTTTAGTAACTTTTATATTTTATAATTAAAATGGTTCAATTCAAAAAGATAAACATCTCTAGGCAACTATAGGTACAAAGAGCACTACCCCTACTGAAGTCAGTTTAAAACAATCTCTTGAATGTATTGAACATTGTATACTAAAGTGGATTTAGGATCGGAATCGCAGATTTAATTCACAGAAGAATTTTCAAACCCTAAATCCCACTTGTTGCCTGCAGAACGTCCATCGGTATGGAACTTTAGTCATAATATAGGGTTAGTTGTAGAAACAGTGGTGTCCAAAGATGGAGAAAGACTCTGGTGGTGGATTCCTATTGTCTGTTCATTTTCCACATGCAACTTTACTGGCATTAACACTTGATTTCTTTTACAGATTTGGGAATAAATCGCCTGTAACGGTACCCAAATGCAGCCATGTTTTCATTGGGAGAGTGAACGATGGAAAGATGTTTTCTATGTTACTACATGCTTAATCCTGATGAGTGTCCACAACAGGGAAGCTCAGGCGATATCCCAGTATCAAATCCCAGATAATGCACGGATGTCCTGATTTTCATGTGAATCAGGCTATTTGGTTTACATTCCAGGCCTTAAGGTTAGGGGCCATATACGACCTGGGGTTAGGTCTAAGAATCTCCATGGCTGCAGAGTTTTTCACCACTTGTAGGCATTGGAGGAGGTGACCAGGTAGGGCCAGGTACAAGATATTGGCGTAGTCCAGTTTAGAAGTCTCCAGAGCCTGTTTCCTACTGTCAGGTGCAAGCAGTTGGAGGAAGTTTTTTAACATTTGAAGCATGCCAAAACATGTGCCTTCCAGTGCCTGTACCTGGGACCTCATGGAGAGGGCACTATCTATGCAAATGCCAAGATTTTTTACTGCGATTTGGCTTGAGGGGGGAGGGGGGGGAAACTCCTCAGGCCATCATAGGCTACAATTGTTCACTATGGTCTGACCGAAAAAGGTATTATCAGATTCGTCAGGGTTGCATTTCAGCTGACTAGCCCTGAACCAGTTAACCACCTTCGTGTGACTAGATCTGAATATATCCCCCGTCAATGTCCGTTCCACTGATGCAGGTGAAAATCAGCTGAGTGTCATCAGCGTATTATATGATTTTGGCACCAATGGCCTCTCCTAAGGGTTCAAGGGAGAATATATATAAATGAAAGAGGGTAGGGCGAAGGATATAGCCCTGAGGTTCTCCTACATTCATGCTAGGCATGGGGGATGAAAATTGGGGCGCCCATATTTCCTGAGCGCTATCTTTCAGAAACGAGGTAATCCAGGCTAGTGCTGTCCGGCAAAGGCCCCTGTAAAACTAGTGAGAGAGCAGAGGGTTGCTACGGGACCTCAGGCAGTCGAACCACAGAGGCCACACAGCTGTGCAAGATTCTGTAGTAATACGACTTGTGACAAAAGATTGTGTAATAGTGGGAGGGCAGAGGGTTACTATGGGACCTCAGGCCGTGGGACCACAGGGGCCAGAGAGCTGTGCAAGCCAGTCTAATAGACACTTGTGACATCAGATTATGTAATAGTGAGAGAGCAGAGGGTTTCTACGGGACCTCAGGCAGTGGGACCACAGGGGCCACACAGCTGTGCATGCCGCTGTAATAATGAGACTTGTGACATCATATTGTGCAATAGTGGGAGAGCAGAGGGTTGCTACGGGACCTCAGGCCATTGGACCGCAGGGCCCAGAGAGCTGTGCAGGCTGCTGTGATAATGAGACGTGTGACATCAGATTGTGTAATAGTAAGAGAGCAGAGTGTTGCTACGGGACCTCAGGCCAGAGAGCTCTGCAGGCCGCTGTAATAATGAGACTTGTGACATCAGATTGTGTAATAGTGAGAGAGCAGAGGGTTTCTACGGGACCTCAGGCCGTGGGACCACAGGGCCCAAAGAGCTGTGCAGGCCGATATGATAATGAGACGTGTGACATCAGATTGTGTAATAGTGGGAGAGCAGAGTGTTGCTATGGGACCTCTGGCGGTGCGACCACAGGGGCCAAAGAGCTGAGCAGGCTGCTGTAATAATGAGACTTGTGACATCAGATTGTGTAATAGTGGGAGAGCAGAGGGTTGCTACGAGACCTTAGGCCGTGGGACCACAGGGGCCAGAGAGCTGTGCAGGCCGCTGTAATAATGAGAGTTATGACATCAGATTGTGTAATAGTGGGAGAGCAGAGGGTTGCTACGACACCTCAGGCCGTGGGACCATAGGGGGCAGAGACTTGTGCAGGCTGCTGCAATAATGAGACTTGTGACATCAGATTGTGTAATTGTAGGAGAGCAGAGGAATGCTACGGGACCTCAGGCTTTGGGACCACTGGGGCCAGAGAGCTGTGCCGGCTGCTGAAATAATGAGACTTGTGACATCAGATTGTGTAATAGTGGTAGAGTCGAAGGTTGCTGTTGGACTTGATGCAATGGTACCACAGGGGCCAGAGAGCTGTGAATGCCGCTGTAATTTTGAGACTTGTGACATCAGATTGTGTAATAGTGGGAGAGCAGAGGGATGCTACGGGACCTCAGGCCGTTGGGCCACAGGGGCCAGAGAGCTGTGCAGGCCGCTGTAATAATGAGAATTGTGACATCAGATTGTGTAATAGTGGGAGAGCAGAGTGTTGTTACGGGACCTCAGGCAGTGCGACCACAAGGGTCAAAGAGCTGTGCAGGACGCTGTAATAATTAGAGTTGTGAAATCAGATTGTGTAATAGTAGCAGAGCAGAGAGATGCTACGGGACCTCAGGCCGTGGGACCACAGGGGCCAGAGAGCTGTGCAGACCCCTGTAATAATGAGACTTGTGACATCAGATTGTGTAATAGTGGGAGAGCAGAGTGTTGCTATGGGACCTAAGGGGCCAGAGAGCTGTGCTGGCCGCTGTAATAATGAGACTTGTGACATCAGATTGTGTAATAGTGGAAGAGCAGAGGGATGCTACAGGATCTCAGGTTGTGGGACCACAGGGATCAGAGAGCTGTGCAGGGTACTGTAATAATGAGACGTTGTTATATATTCACTTTAAGTGCACTTGCCTTCTGTATGTTTATTTATTAAGGGTCTCGTGGTTGCAACCACGAGACTTGTTCTTTGTACTGTGTTCCAGAACCCTGCCTTTCAGTTGTGTAGATTCCTTGAACGTCACTCTGGACGTTGGCCTCTTCACGACTGGACGGCTCTGGTTGTGGGTGTTACTGATTTAATTGGATTACAAATAAACCCACTTCTGAATCACCTTCAAGCATCCGGTGCTTCATTTAACATATTGGCGACGATCGGGATCTTTTCCACGCCCACCGCCAGAAGGACAACCTCTTCGGGAATTGACAGACTCACCGAGACTCTTCTGCTTTTCTCTCAACTTGTCCTGCCTCCGGTCCCTCCGCCTTTGAAAGCAGGTCGTATTTTCATTTTCATTTACAATTTTGGCGGATTTTGTGGCTGTTCTCCACGCATTCACTGACTTTCAGGCTCGCGCTTCCACGCGCATTCACCAACGCCTTCTGCCTCGTGCTGCATCTCGCGCAGTCACCAACGCCTCTCAGCTCGCGCTACACCATGCGCGCTACGTAACAATACGTAAATTCAAGCCCACTGCCTGTCAAAACCCACACTTACCGGTAACCTTGACAACAGCGTCCTCGGCCATTTCCAAGTCCTTTTTCACAATTTTCAGCGATAAGCACGCTTTACTGCCTGTCACTTTACCATTTTCAAAACAAAGCTTCTTCTCAGCGATAGGCACGCTTCACTGCCTACCTCGTTCATTTCACAGCATTATTATACATTTATACATACAACGTTTATCTTCAGCGATAGACACGCTTTATTGCCTACCATGAACTTTTACATTAACTACCAAGCATTTATAAAGGCACAATTGCTTCTCAGCGATAGACACGCTTTATTGTCTATCACTTTCATTTACAATTCACCAAGCATTTATAAATTCAAGCCTTTTTCTTCAGCCATGAGCATTTTTTTTTGCCTACCACATTGACTTATATTACGGCCAAGCGTTCATCAATGCAAAGCCTCTCTTCTTTTATTTAATTACAACCCTAAACAAAGAAAGTTGTTTTCACCATGGCTTCTTTTCAACAGTTTCAAATGCCAGCTCCATTTTTACAGACTCCGGGAAAACCTCCTCTCATTTGGCGCAACTGGCTCAAAGGTTTTGAGAACTATTTGGTAGCTATTGACGCTACTAAATATGATCCTCCTCGCAAGGTTGCTATTCTTTATGGTTGCCTAGGAGTTGCTGCTCAACAAATTTTTGAAAACCTTCCTCATATTCCTTCTCCTTCTGGTGAATCTGGTGACAATTGGAATGTCTATCAAGAAGCCATTGCTCGTCTCAATAAACAATATGACGATGAACCTAGTATCGTTTTGGAACGTCATAATTTTTTCAAGCGCAAACAAAGTATTGATGAGAGCGTAGAAGACTATATTGCTCAACTCAGAATTCTGGCATCCACCTGTGACTTTGGCGCTAGTACAGATGCTTCTATCAGAGACCAGTTCATTTTTGCTTGTTTTTCGAAAAAAATCCAGGAACGTTTGTTGAGTTGTAAAAATCCTTCTTTATCAGAAACAATTGATATCGCAAAAGGGATTGAGCGAGCAACTTATTCCTCTAAAATTTTGCAAGAAAGCATCTCTCAACCTTGTGTTCATTTGGTTGATCAAGCTTCAAATTTTACTTCTATTGACCTTGTTAACAATTCTTCAAGACAACAAAACAAGAATTTTTTTTTTTTTTTTTTTGACCAGGTGCCGCGAGCGTGAGGGGTAGGTGTTCCGCCGTGCCAGTGTTCCCTTCGAGGTGAACTGTACCTTATAACGCTGGCCTCACGGGAGCATGCTGCGAGGCCCCATTTTAATCCATTTAGGGTCGCCTAAATAGAGCAGGACCCCTTGGCCCTCTTCTCCTCCGACCCAGTGAGGTTGTATTCTCTTTCTTCATAGAGATTGAGTATTGAGTTCACATTTTGTTTTTGTTTTTGTTCTTGTGTAGTACTTCTTTTGAGGTCCTGACGAATCGCCTCTTGGCGAGAAACATGTTGACCATACTAGGGGGTTGAGTTATTGTTCTGTATATCTTTACGGTCTCTAAACTCCCCTCCCACCCCTTTTAACTAAGGAATCAGCCACGTTATTAAAGTTGAAAGTGGACTGCTTACCTTTTTTATCACTTTCACTCACTATTACACTGACTACACCCTTCTTCATCCTCACCTACACCAACCATCGGCAAGGAACAAAAGAACCCTGCCAAAAGAGTACCTTCGGGGACTCCGTCAGACATTGCAGCGCCGGTCTGACGAGGGGCAGTGAGTCGATGATGACACCGGACACCCTCCAGTAAGGGTGTGTTTCACGCCTATTACTTTGGGTGTGTGAGGCTCTCTAAGTTCCGACAAGGGAACCCTTTAGTGATATCCACGGTATTGTCAATACCTACTCCTTGCTCCACACTGTTACACGCTCCCTGGGGAACTTTGTACTCTGCTGTTAACAAAACAAGAAACCCCTCATTTGCTATAGATGTGGTTCAATAAACCATCTTGGCAATTCTCCTTCTTGTCCTGCATCTGGAAAAAAATGTTCTTCTTGCAAGAAAATTGGTCATTTTCCATCTGTGTGCAGGGGTCGCATAAAATTTACTAGAGTCAATAATATTGAATTTCAAGAGAATTTAGAATCTTGCTCAACCAGACTCAACGATGTTATGTTGTCTATTGAATGTGATTCTGTTGAATTTTCTAACATTAAGAGTCCCTTGTGCGAATTAATGGTTGGTACAGTCCCAATTAATGTCAAAGCTGATTCTGGTTCTCCTATCACCATTTTGTCAGATCTCACATTTTATTCTAATTGGGGTGAAAAAGTTGTTCTTTCCAAATCTGACGTCAATCCAAAGGCCTTTGGTGAGAAGGACATTGACATGCTGGGTTTCTTTTATTCAAACATTGCTTGTCTTGGCAGATACACCTTTACGAAAGTCTATGTTGCTCTTAAAGGCAGAGATATTTTGGGTTGGTTTGACTTAGCCAGAATGGGTTTGATCCTCAAACCCGGCTCAGATCAACCTATTGCTTTAGGTGATATCCCTCATGACTACTACACTAGTCATGATTGTGGGAACTTTAATATTTCAGATCTTTCTTTTCCTATAGTAAAAATGGACAATTTACTAAGTTCTTTTCCAAACTTATTTAAAGATAAGGTTGGTACAGTTCTTGGTTTTAAGCATGAAATCAGACTCAAACCTAATGCTCAACCTGTCATTCACAAGGTTCGTTCTCTTCCTTTGAGCGCAAAAGATGAACTAAAAGGTGTTTTGAAAAATGTATGCGATGAAGGAATCATTGCACCCTGTGATTCATCAGAATGGGTTTCTCCAATAGTTTTAGTTCGAAAAAAAACTGGGGAGGTGAGATTGTGTGCTGATTTACGCTCACTGAATAATAATATCATCGTGGATTGTCATCCACTTCCCAAAATTCATGATCTATTGGCTAACTTGGGTGGTGCTAAATTGTTCTCCCTCCTGGAACTTAGATCTGCTTATCACCAAATTCCCTTATCTCTCAAATCCCAAGAATTAACAACCTTTATCACTCCCTTTGGTGCTTTTAAGTACCTTAGGCTTCCCTTCGGTTTGGCCTCGGCAGCCAGCATTTTTCAAAAACTGATGGACAAATTATTCCAAGACATTCCTGGCGTGCAAGCGTATCAGGACATTTCTCAACATAATCACACTCTCAACACTGTCTTACAAGTGTTGGAAAAAGCTGGTATGACTGTCAGGCATGACAAATGTAAGTTTGGGGTTCAAGAGTTAGATTACTTGGGCCATTCTCTTTCTCCCAATGGCATTAAACCCAAATTCTCCTTAATAAAAGCAATCAGAGACGCCATACCTCCTAAGGACAGAGATGCCCTTCGCTCCTTTCTGGGTTTATCATAATATTACGTAATACGCTAGGTTTGTGCATGGCTATGCACAGATTGTTGAACCGTTGAGAGCACTCTCAAGGAAGGGAGTGAAATTCGTTTGGGCTGAAGACTTGCAAAAAGTTTTTGATCAAGTTAAAAAGATCATTGAGGACTCACCTGCTTTGCATCCTTTTTCAGAGCGCTCAAAGTGTTTTATCACTGTTGATGCCAGTCTTACTGGTTTGGGTGCCGTTTTGGGACAATGGGTTGAGGGCAAAGAACATACGGTTGCCTTTGCATCCAGAACACTTCTTTCTGCTGAAACTAGATACAGTACGATTGAAAGAGAAGCTCTGGCTTGCGTTTGGGCTATTCAAAAATTCAAATCTTACATTTGGGGTCGTGAGTTTGAGATTTACCCAGATCACAAGCCCCTTATGCACATGCTTTCCAACAGTACTTCCAATAAGGCTTCTGCCAGACTTGTTCGCCTTCTTTCCAAACTTCACGAATTTCATTTCGTTATCAAGCATATCTCTGGGGGCAAGAATTTCAGGGCAGATTGCCTCTCAAGAATGTCTTTGACTGTTGATTCTGTTGTTGATGATGACATTGAGTGTGTTGTTGCTACCATTGATGCCATTGCTGAATGTCAACCCATTTCTGAGGCTCAATGGAATTTAGCTTATAAAGATGATGTTGTTCTCTCTAAAGTTAAAGAGTTTATTGTCAACAAATGGCCGAACGCAGAACCCTCTCTTCTGATTTAAAAGGTTTTGCAAATGTGTCTGAGGAACTTTCTTTAGTTAATAATATGGTCATGCGTAATGATTTATTTGTTCCTCCTCAGTCAGTACGTGATCATATTATTCGTTCTGCTCATCAAGGTCACCTTGGTATTGTAAAGACTTGTCAACGCATCAAACAATTTTACTGGTGGCCTTCCATGGATTCTCACATTAGAAGGCTGATCGATAATTGTACTCAATGTTTACTTTCTGACAAACATTGGAAAACTCTTTCCACTCCTTTATGTCCTGTTCCCCTTCCATCTGGTCCATGGGACAAAGTGGCTTTGGATTTTTCTGGTCCATATGTTGTTTTAACAATTGAGAACAAGTTTTTAATACTTCTTGTTGATTACTATACCAAATGGCTCTATTACTCCTTTTGCAACTCTGCTTCTACTGACAATGCTTTTAAATTTTTACAATCTGTGTGTGATATTGAAGGCTTTCCTAAAACTATCGTTACCGACAACGGTACTCATTTTGTTTCACAAAAAAATGTGCTCTTTTCTCAAAAGTCATGATATTTCTCACTACAGAGTTGCTTTGTTTGCACCCTCTTCCAATGGTTTGGTTGAGAGGTGTAATCGTATTATTAAGGAGGGTATTCAAACCGCCATTTCCTCTAGGCTTGATCCTTTGCCTTTTGTTCATGACAAAGTGTGGGCTTACAATACTTCTCCCCACTCTACAACTGGTGTATCACCATTTACCTTACTTAGGAAAAGAAAAGTTCATTCGCTTCTCAATCCTAGATGGTTACATAAGGATTGTAATTTGTCTGATAATTCTTTTCCTGTTCAGGAACATGTGAATGCTAAACAATTTTCCATGAAATCTCATTTTGATGAAGGCAAACATTCTGTTGATCAGCCTTTGCAAAAGAGGGAAATGGTGCTCATTAAGAATCGCAAAAGAGTTTTAAAAGGGAAATCTAAATTCTCTTCTCCAAATTTGGTCACACAAGTCAGCAAAGCTTCAGCTCTTCTTGATGATAAGGGATGGTGGAACAAGCGGGCTCTTGTTAAGGTTTCTCCATTTCAGGCCCATGTCATCAAGGAACATGCCACCTCAGAGTCTGAGCACTGTGATTGGTTTGATTTGACTTATGCTCAACCTTCCTCTTCCAATCCCATTTTTGAAACCACCACTTCTTCCCAATCCGTGGCTCCTGTGCTCTCATCTTTGCCCTCGGAAGCGTTTCCCGCTTCTTCTGCAGCTTCACAATCTGCAGTCCCTGTCAATTTGTCATTACCTCACGATTCTGTTTTTAAAGAGACTTCTGAAGTGGCAACCAAAAGAGCTTTTCGTTTGAAGCAGTTATCTTGCAGATTGAGAGACTATGTTTTGGAGTAGAACTGCATTTCTAAATGTCTGTTTTTTTTGTTACCCTTTCAAGAGGGGAAGATGTTATATATTCACTTTAAGTACACTTGCCTTCTGTATGTTTATTTATTAAGGGTCTCGTGGTTGCAACCACGAGACTTGTTCTTTGTACTGTGTTCCAGAACCCTGCCTTTCAGTCGTGTAGATTCCTTGAACGTCACTCTGGACGTTGGCCTCTTCACGACTGGACGGCTCTGGTTGTGGGTGTTACTGATTTATTTGGATTACAAATAAACCCACTTCTGAATCACCTTCAAGCATCCGGTGCTTCATTTAACAGACGTGTGACATCAGATTGTGTAATAGTGGGAGAGCAGAGGGTTGCCACGGACCTCAGTCTGTAGGACTACAGGGGCCAGAGAGCTGTGCAGGCCGCTGTAATAACGAGACTTGTGACATCAGATTGTATAATAGTGGGAGAGCAGAGGGTTGCTACGGGTCCTCAGGCCGTCGAACCACAGGTGCCACACAGCTGTGCAAGCCACTGTAATAATGGACTTGTGACATCAGATTGTGTAATAGTGAGAAACCAGAGGGTTGCTACGGGTTCTCAGGCCGTCAAACCAAAGAGGCCACACAGCTGTACAAGCCACTGTAATAATACGACTTGTGACAAAAGATTGTGTAATATTGGGAGAGCAGAGGGTTGCTACGGGACCTCAGGCCGTGGGACCACAGGGGCTAGAGAGCTGTGCAGGCCACTGTAATAATGAGACTTGTGACATCAGATTGTGTAATAGTGAGAGATCAGAGGGTTGCTACGCGACCTCAGGCGGTGGGACCACAGGGGCCACACAGCTATGCATTCCGCTGTAATAATGAGACTTGTGACATCATATTGTGTAATAGTGGGAGAGCAGAGGGTTGCTACAGGTTCTCAGGCAGTGGGACCACAGGGGCCAGAGAGCTGTGCGGGCACCTGTAATAATGAGACTTGTGACATCAGATTGTGTAATAGTGAGAGATCCGAGGGTAGCTATGGGACCTCAGGTGGTGGGACCTCAGGGGCCAGAGAGCTGTACTGGCAGCTGTAATAATGAGACTTGTGACATCAGATTGAGTAATAGTGGTAGAGCAGAGTGTTGCTACGGGACCTCAGGCCGTGGGACCACAGGGGCTAGAGAGCTGTGCAGGCCTCTGTAATAATGACAGGTGTGACATCAGATTGTGTAATAGTGGGAGAGCAGAAGGTTGCTACGGGACCTCAGGCAGTGGGACCACAGTGGCCAGAGAGCTGTGCAGGCCGCTGTAATAATGAGACTTGGAAATCAGATTATGTAATAGTGGGAGACCAGAGGGTTGCTACGGGACCTCAGGTCGTGGGACCACAGTGGCCAGAGAGCTGTGCAGGCCTCTGTAATAATGAGACTTGTGACATCAGATTGTGTAATAGTGGGAGACCAGAGGGTTGCTACGGGACCTCAGGTCGTGGGACCACAGTGGCCAGAGAGCTGTGCAGGCCGCTGTAATAATGAGACTTGGAAATCAGATTATGTAATAGTGGGAGAGCAGAGTGTTTATATGGGACCTCAGGCCGTGGGACCACAGGAACAAGAGACCTGTGCAGGCCACTGTAATAATTAGACTTGTGACATCAGATTGTGTAATAGTGGGAGAGCAGAGGGTTGCTACGGGACCTCAGGCCGTAGGACCACAGGGGCCAGAGAGCTATGCAGTCCTCTGTAATAATGAGACTTGGACATCAGATTATGTAATAGTGGGAGAGCAGAGGGTTGCTGCTGGACCTCAGGCCATCAAACCACAGGGGCCACACAGCTGTGCATGCTGCTGTAATAATGAGACTTGTAACATCAGTTTGTGTAATAGTGGGAGAGCAGAGTGTTTATATGGGACCTCAGGCCGTGGGACCACAGGAACAAGAGACCTGTGCAGGCCGCTGTAATAATTAGACTTGTGACATCAAATTGTGTAAAAGTGGGAGAGCAGAGAGTTGCTACGGGACCTCAGGCCGTGAGACCACAGGGGCCAGAGAGCTGTGCATGCCACTGTAATAATGAGACTTGTGACATCAGATTGTGTAATAGTGGGAGAGCAGAGGGTTGCTACGGGACCTCAGGACCTCGAACCACAGCTGACACACAATTGTGCTGCTGCTGTAATAATGAGACTTGTGACATCAGATTGTGTAATAGTGGGAGAGCAGAGGGTTGCTACGAGATCTCAGGCCGTGGGACCACAGGGCCCAGAGAGCTGTGCTGGTCACTGTAATAATGAGACTTGTGACATCAGATTGTGTAATAGTGGGAGAGCAGAGTGTTGCTATGGGACCTCAGACCATGGGACCACAGGGCCCAGAGAGCTGTGCTGGTCACTGTAATAATGAGACTTGTGACATCAGATTGTGTAATAGTGGCAGAGCAGAGGGTTGCTACGGGACCTCAGGCTGTGGGACCAGAGGGGCCACAGAGCTGTGCAGGCCACTGTAATAATGAGATTGTGTAATAGTGGGAGAGCAGAGGGTTGTTAAGGGACCTCAGGCCCTCTAACCACAGCTGTGCTGCTGCTGTAATAATGAGACTTGTGACATCAGATTGTGTGATAGTGGGAGAGCAGAGTGTTGCTACGGGACCTCAGGCCATGGGACCACAGGGGCCAGACAGCTGTGTAGACCCCTGTAATAATGAGACTTGTGATATCAGATTGTGTAATAGTGGGAGAGCAGAGTGTTGCTATGGGACCTCAGGGGCCAGAGAGCTGTGCTGGCTGATGTAATAATGAGACTTGTGACATTAGATTGTGTAATAGTGGGAGAGCAGAGGTTTGCTACGGGACCTCAGGCCTTCGTACCACCGGTGCCACACAGCTGTGCTGCTGCTGTAATAATGAGACTTGTGACATCAGATTGTGTAATAGTGGGAGAGAAGAGGGTTGCTACGAGACCTCAGCCATGGGACCACAGTGGCCAGAGAGCTGTGCAGGCCGCTGTAATAATGAGAGTTGTGACATCAGATTGTGTAATAGTGGAAGAGCAGAAGGTTGCTACGACACCTCAGGCTGTGGGACCAGAGGGGCCAGAGAGCTGTGCAGGCCACTGTAATAATGAGACTTGTGACATCAGATTGTGTAATAGTGGGAGAGAAGAGGGTTGCTACGAGACCTCAGCCATGGGATCACAGAGGCCAGAGAGCTGTGCAGGCCGCTGTAATAATGAGACTTGTGACATCAGATTGTGTAATAGTGGGAGAGCCGAAGGTTGCTACGGGACCTGATGCAATGGTACCACAGGGGCCAGAGAGCTGTGAATGCCGCTGTAATAATGAGACTTGTGACATTAGATTGTGTAATAGTGGGAGAGCAGAGGGTTGCGATTGGACCTCAGGCCGTGGGACCACAGGGGCCAGAGAGCTGTGCAGGCCGCTGTAATAATGAAACATGTGACATCAAATTGTGTAATAGTGGGAAAGCAGAAGGTTGCTACGGGACCTCAGGCCGTCGAACCACAGGTGAGAAACAGCTGTGCTGCTGCTGTAATAATGAGACTTGTGACATCAGATTGTGTAATAGTGGGAGAGCAGAGGGTTGCTACGAGACCTCAGGCCGTGGGACCACAGGGGCCAGAGATCTGTGCAGGCCGCTGTAATAATGAGAGTTGTGACATCAGATTGTGTAATAGTGGCAGAGCAGAGGGTTGCGATGGGACCTCAGGTGGTGGGATCACAGAGGCCAGAGAGCTGTGCAGGCCGCTGTAATAATGAGACTTGTGACATTAGATTGTGTAATAGTGGCAGAGCAGAGAGATGCTACAGGACCTCAGGTCATGGGACCACAGGGGCCAGAGAGCTGTGCAAGCCGCTGTAATAATGAGACTTGTGACATCAGATTGTGTAATAGTGGGAGAGCAGAGGGTTGCTACGGGACCTCAGGCGGTGGGACCACAGGGGCCAGAGAGCTGTGCAGGCCGCTGTAATAATGAGACTTGTGACATCAGATTGTGTAATAGTGGGAGAGCAGAGGTTTGCTACGGGACCTCAGGCCTTCGTACCACCGGTGCCACACAGCTGTGCTGCTGCTGTAATAATGAGACTTGTGACATCAGATTGTGTAATAGTGGGAGAGCAGAGTGTTGCTATGGGACCTCTGGCGGTGCGACCACAGGGGCCAAAGAGCTGTGCAGGCCGCTGTAATAATTAGAGTTGTGAAATCAGATTGTGTAATAGTGGCACATCAGAGAGATGCTACGGGACCTCAGGCCATGGGACCACAGGGGCCAGACAGCTGTGTAGGCCGCTGTAATAATGAGACTTGTGACATCAGATTGTGTAATAGAGGGAGAGCAGAGTGTTTCTATGGGACCTCAGGGGCCAGAGAGCTGTGCTGGCTGCTGTAATAATGAGACTTGTGACATCAGATTGTGTAATAGTGGGAGAGCAGAGTGTTGCTACGGGACCTCTGGCGGTGCTACCACAGGGGCCAAAGATCTGTGCAGGCCGCTGTAATAATGAGACATGTGATATCAGATTGTGTAATAGTGGGAAAGCAGAGGGTTTCTACTGGACCTCAGGCCAGAGAGCTGTGCAGGTAGCTGTAATAATGAGACTTGTGACATCAGAATGTGTAATAGTGGTGGAGAGCAGAGGGTTGCAACAAGATCTCAGGCCTTGGGACCAGAGGGGCCAGAGGGCTGTGCAGACTGCTGTAATGATCAGGCTTGTGACATCAGATTGTGTAATAGTGGGAGAGCAGAGGGTTGCTACGAAACCTCAGGCCGTGGGACCACAGGGGCCAGAGAGCTGTGCAGGACGCTGTAATAATGAGACTTGTGACATCAGATTGTGTAATAGTGGGAGAGCAGAGGGTTGCTACGGGACCTCAGGTCGTGGGACCAGAGGGGCCACAGAGCTGTGCAGGCCACTGTAATAATGAGACTTGTGACATCAGATTGTGTAATAGTGGGAGAGCAGAGGGTTGCTACGGGACCTCAGGCCTTCGTACCACCGGTGCCACACAGCTGTGCTGCTGCTGTAATAATGAGACTTGTGACATCAGATTGTGTAATAGTGGGAGAGCAGAGGGTTGCTACGAGACCTCAGGCCATGGGACCACTGGGGCCAGAGAGCTGTGCAGGCCGCTGTAATAATGAGACTTGTGACATCAGATTGTGTAATAGTGGGAGAGCAGAGTGTTTATATGGGACCTCAGGCCGTGGGACCACAGGAACAAGAGACCTGTGCAGGCCGCTGTAATAATGAGACTTGTGACATCAGATTGTGTAATAGTGGGAGAGCAGAGGGTTGCTACGGGACCTCAGGCAGTGGGACCACAGGGGGCAAAGAGCTGTGCAGGCCGCTGTAATAATGAGACCAGTGACATCAGATTGTGTAATAGTGGGAGAGCAGAGTGTTGCTATGGGACCTCAGGCAGTGGGACCACAGGGGGCAAAGAGCTGTGCAGGCCGCTGTAATAATGAGACTTGTGACATCAGATTGTGTAATAGTGGGAGAGCAGAGTGTTGCTATGGGACCTCAGGCAGTGGGACCACAGGGGGCAAAGAGCTGTGCAGGCCGCTGTAATAATGAGACCAGTGACATCAGATTGTGTAATAGTGGGAGAGCCGAAGGTTGCTACGGGACCTGATGCAATGGTACCACTGGGGCCAGAGAGCTGTGCAGGCCACTGTAATAATGAGATTTGTGACATCAGATTGTGTAATAGTGGGAGAGCAGAGTGTTGCTACGGGACCTCTGGCGGTGCGACTACAGGGGCCAAAGAGCTATGCAGGCCGCTGTAATAATTAGAGTGGTGAAATCAGAGTGTGTAATAGTGGCAGAGCAGAGAGATGCTACGGGACCTCAGGCCATGGGACCACAGGGGCCAGACAGCTGTGTAGGCCCCTGTAATATGAGACTTGTGACATCAGATTGTGTAATAGTGGGAGAGCAGAGTGTTGCTACTGAGCCTCAGACCGTGGCACCACAGGGGCCAGAGAGCTGTGCAGGCCGCTGTAATAATGAGACATGTGACATCATATTGTGTAATAGTGGGAAAGCAGAGGGTTTCTACTGGACGTCTGGCCAGAGAGCTGTGCAGGTAGCTGTATAAATGAGACTTGTGACATCAGATTGTGTAATAGTGGTGGAGAGCAGAGGGTTGCTACGGGACCTCAGGCCGTGGGACCAGAGAGGCCACAGAGCTGTGCAGGCCACTGTAATAATGAGAGTTGTGACATCAGATTGTGTAATAGTGGGAGAGCAGAGGGTTGCTACGACACCTCAGGCCGTGGGACCACAGGGGCCTTAGAGCTGTGCAGGCCGCTATAATGATCAGACTTGTGACATCAGATTGTGTAATAGTGGGAGATCCGAGGGTTGATAAGGACCTCAGGCCGTGTGACCAGAGGGGCTAGAGAGCTGTGCATGCCACTGTAATAATGATACTTGGACATCAGATTGGGTAATAGTGGGAGGGCAGAGGGTTGCTACGAGACCTCAGGCCGTGGGACCATAGGGGGCAGAGAGCTGTGCAGGCCGCTGTAATAATGATACTTGGACATCAGATTGTGTAATAGTGGGAGAGCAGAGGGTTGCTACGGGACCTCAGGCCTTGGGACCAGAGGGGCCAGAGAGCTGTGCAGGCCGCTGTAATAATGAGACTTGTGATATCAGTTTATGTAATAGTGGGAGAGCAGAGGGTTGCTACGGGACCTCAGGCAGTGGGACCACAGGGACCACACAGCTGTGCATGCCACTGTAATAATGAGACTTGTGCCTTCAGATTGGGTAATAGTGGGAGGGCAGAGGGTTGCTACGAGACCTCAGGCCGTGGGACCATAGGGTGCAGAGAGCTGTGCAGGCCGCTGTAATAATGAGACATGTCACATCAGATTGTGTAATAGTGGGAGGGCAGAGGGTTGCTACGAGACCTCAGGCCGTGGGACCATAGGGGGCAGAGAGCTGTGCTGGTCACTGTAATAATGAGACTTTTGACATAAGATTGTGTGATAGTGGGAGATCCGAGGGTTGCTATGGGACCTCAGGCCGTGGGACCACATGGGCCAGATTTCTGTGCAGGCCGCTGAAGTAATGAGACTTGTGACATCAGATTATGTAATAGTGGGAGAGCAGAGTGTTGCTACGGGACCTCTGGCGGTGCGACCACAGGGGCCAAAGAGCTGTGCAGGCCGCTGTAATAATTAGAGTTGTGAAATCAGATTGTGTAATAGTGGCAGAGCAGAGAGATGCTACGGGATCTCAGGCCATGGGACCACAGGGGCCAGACAGCTGTGTAGGCCCCTGTAATAATGAGACTTGTGACAACAGATTGTGTAATAGTGGGAGAGAAGAGTGTTGCTATGGGACCTCAGGGGCCAGAGAGCTGTGCTGGCTGCGGTAATAATGAGACTTCTGACATTAGATTGTGTAATAGTGGGAGAGCAGAGTGTTGCTACGGGACCTCAGGCCGTGGCACCACAGGAGCCAGAGAGCTGTGCAGGCCGCTGTAATAATGAGAGTTGTGACATCAGATTGTGTAATAGTGGGAGAGCAGAGGGATGCTACGGGACCTCAGGCTTTGGGACCACAAGGGCCAGAGAGCTGTGCAGGCCGCTGTAATAATGAGACATGTGACATCAGATTGTGTAATAGTGGGAGAGCAGAGGGTTGATAAGGACCTCAGGCCGTGGGACCACAGGGACCACACAGCTGTGCATGCCACTGTAATAATGAGACTTGTGACATCAGATTGTGTAATAGTGGGAGAGCAGAGGGTTGATAAGGACCTCAGGCCGTGGGACCACAGGGACCACACAGCTGTGCATGCCACTGTAATAATGAGACTTGTGACATCAGATTGTGTAATAGTGGGAGAGCAGAGTGTTACTATGGGACCTCAGGCAGTGGGACCACAGGGACCAGAGACCTATGCAGGCCGCTGTAATAATTAGACTTGTGACTTCAAATTGTGTAATAGTGGGAGAGCAGAGGGTTGCTACGACACCTCAGGTCGTGGGGCCATAGGGGGCAGAGAGCTGTGCAGGCCGCTGTAATATTGAGACTTGTGACATCAGATTGTGTAATAGTGGGAGAGCCGAAGGTTGCTACGGGACCTCAGGCAGTGGGACCACAGGGGCCAGAGAGCTGTGCAGGCCGCTGTAATAATGAGACTTTTGACATAAGATTGTGTGATAGTGGGAGAGCAGAGGGATGCTACGGGACCTCAGGCCGTGGGACCACATGGGCCAGATTTCTGTGCAGGCCGCTGAAGTAATGAGACTAGTGACATCAGATTATGTAATAGTGGGAGAGCAGAGTGTTGCTACGGGACCTCTGGCGGTGCGACCACAGGGGCCAAAGAGCTGTGCAGGCCGCTGTAATAATTAGAGTTGTGAAATCAGATTGTGTAATAGTGGCAGAGCAGAGAGATGCTACGGGATCTCAGGCCATGGGACCACAGGGGCCAGACAGCTGTGTAGGCCCCTGTAATAATGAGACTTGTGACAACAGATTGTGTAATAGTGGGAGAGAAGAGTGTTGCTATGGGACCTCAGGGGCCAGAGAGCTGTGCAGGTCGCTGTATAAATGAGACTTGTGACATCAGATTGTGTAATAGTCGGAGAGCAGAGGGTTGCAACGAGACCTCAGGCCGTGGGACCACAGGGGTCAGAGAGCTTTGCTTGCCACTGTAATAATGAGACTTGTGACATCAGATTGTGTAATAGTCGGAGAGCAGAGTGTTGCTACGGGACCTCAGGGGCCAGAGAGCTGTGCTGGCTGCTTTAATAATGAGACTTGTGACATTAGATTGTGTAATAGTGGGAGAGCAGAGTGTTGCTACGTGACCTCAGGCCATGGGACCAGAGGGGCCAGAGAGCTGTGCAGGCCACTGTAATATGAACACGTGTGACATAAGATTGTGTAATAGTGGGAGAGCAGAGGGTTGCGATGGGACCTCAGGCCGTGGGACCTCAGGGGTCAGAGAGCTGTGCAGGCCGTTGTAATAATGACACTTGTGACATCAGATTGTGTAATAGTGGGAGAGCAGAGAGATGCTACGGGACCTCAGGCCATGGGACCAAAGGGGCCACACAGCTGTGCAGGCTGCTGCAATAATGAGACTTGTGACATCAGATTGTGTAATAGTGGTGGAGAGCATAGTGTTGCAACGAGACCTCAAAGTTGTGGGACCACAGAGGCCACTGTAATAATGACACTTTTGACATCAGATTGTGTAATAGTGGGAGAGCAGAGGGTTGCTACAGGACTTCAGGCAGTGGGACCTGAGACTTGTGACATCAGATTGTGTAATAGTTGGAGAGCAGAGGGTTTCTATGGGACCTCAGGCAGTCGAACCACATGGACCACACTGCTGTGCAAGCCGCTGTAATAATGAGAGTTGTGACATCAGATTGTGTAATAGTGAGAGAGCAGAGGGTTGCTACGGTACCTCAGGCAGTCGAACCACATGGACCACACTGCTGTGCAAGCCGCTGTAATAATTAGACTTGTGACATCAGTTTGTGTAATAGCCGGAGAGCAGAGGGTTGCCTCAGTCCCTCAGGCCGTGTGACCCGGCCCCAAACCATACTGTTATTTTGGCCCCCGAGAGAAAGTTTGTGAGTAACCATGCTCTAGAACCTTAGAGAGTGCCGGGAGGAGGGAGATAGGGCTTTAGTTCGCTAGATCGTTTGGGTCGGCAGTTCGTTTTTTAAGGAGCGGCTGTGTTGGGCCTCTGGAGGTTGTTCCTGCTTTTAAGAGCTGGAAAAGCAACCAAACTAAAAGAAAATCAATGTATCGCTCTTATTGCTGCTGTTTTTCCAACTCATCATTGCTGTGCGAAAAGAATCTCCACGCATCGCCACGCCGCTGCCGAAACCGACGTAGCGCCTGTCGCTGCTGCAAGAGCGAAAGCATCAAGGAATCACGGCTGAAGAAACCAACGCAGCACCGTACGTCTTCGCTGCATCGATCGCTGGCGCATCCTGGATTCCATGTATCATACCTGTGCAGCAAGTTTTTCCGACGCATAAACCGCGGACGACCACCGTCTCGGAGTCGATGCATCACTTCCCCCTACAGCCCTAATTTGACGTATCACTTCTGTTGCATCGCCTCCCCATGGTCTCAGGTTCTGACGCATATCTTTGTTTTTCAATGCTCTCCATCTCTGCTGTGGTTTGGCCTTGTGAATTTTTTCGCAATTACAGGTACTTTGAGAGACATCACAAATCCATAGTTTTCTCGAAGGGCCAAGTTGTTTGATACAATTTTAAAGTCATATTCTTATTACATGTATGTTGGATTTTTGTCATTTTGGTCTCGTTGAGTTTAGATAAAGATACTTTATTTTTCCTAAACTTCGTGTGGCTTCCATTTTTGTTGATATCACTCTATTACTGAGTGTTTTGAGTACAAATACTTTACATATTGCCTTTGGGATACGTCTGTCTGGTAGTACCAAGCTACCCAGGGGTGAGCAGGGGTTATCCAAAGTGTGTATCCCCCGATGCTGACTAGAAGCAAGGGTCCCTATTTGGACAAAGGTTGCAAAAACCACAGTTGATGGACAGAATGTAGAACAATGTCTTACATTCACCCCAGTACAAAGATCTTGGCCTAAATCCATCGATGTTTGCACTCCACACCACCCTAGGTCAGACAATGGCTATATGCAAATCAGCCTTGACCCTGTGCCTCATGGGAACAGTCTAGCCCGAACTACCAAGCCATGTCTTTCCTAGACCGGAATCAAGCATCCAAGGACCGGTTTCTGGCTATCAGCCTTCTTCAGCCTGGATAGCTTGACTCCAGTGATGTTGAGAGCCTGGGACTCACGTCTGAGCATACCCAGCCCACTCGGGGTGAAAATTGCAAAAACCACAGTA
Source organism: Lissotriton vulgaris (assembly GCF_964263255.1). NCBI lineage: Eukaryota > Metazoa > Chordata > Amphibia > Caudata > Salamandridae > Lissotriton > Lissotriton vulgaris. The sequence continues at coordinate 189,282,645 of NC_141688.1, read as the reverse complement.
GATGGACAGAATGTAGAACAGTGTCTTACATTCACCCCAGTACAAAGATCTGGGCCTAAATACATTGTTTTTCCCTATTTGGACAAAGGTACTACCTCTGCCAACTAGAGACCCTAATTTCTCACAAGGGTCAAGAATGATTTTCAAATGGCTGGTTCTAAACTAAGATGCTATTTTGTGTATAATAACAATTGACTTTGAAATGGCCAGAGTAATTACCAGTTATTTCAAGCATTCAAACCATCACTTTTTTGCATACTTCAGTGTTTGTAGTTAGGTCATTGTTCACAGAGCAGAGATAAAAAAGAGAACAAACACCAGGTAGACTCAGATAAAAAAAATGCTTTTTTATTACCTAGACATGGCCACTTTCTCTGATTGGCAAATTTGTTTACCTTACAAAAGCACAAAAACACCACAGATTTCATGTGAAGGATAATAACATTCACTCAGTAGTCACTCTTGTAGTCATTTACTTATGACTCATTATTACTGTGATTGACGTCTATTTGAAATGTGTCTAGGTAAGTGTTGCAGGTAAGGGACTCTAGGAAACAGAGAACTAATATATCTTTGATTGGTGCAGAGGAGTCCTTTTGCCATGTTTCTGTTAGGAAACAGTGGATAGGAGAAGTTACGAGGGACATGGCCATGGTGTACCCTTACCTTGGCCACTAACCATTGCCATGAACCCACACTGAGAGCCTTGCCGTAACTCCAGAGAAATAAATAAGTTCATAATTAAGCACATCCCTATTGTAACGAGAACCTCAGCTGAAATGTATCCTTCTAAATTGTAAATCAGCCATGAAACACGCAGTGGACATTGCTGACCTCATCCTTGCCCACAAGCTTGACGTCTTGCTCCAAACAGAAACATGGCGAAAGGACTCCTCTGCACCAATCCTAGACATATTAGTCCCACATAGTTATGATATTATAAGCTCAATAGACTGAATGGACTGGGTCGAGGCATTGCCTGCATACACCACAGTGACCGCACGGTGAATCAGTTACAAACCGTCGAGTTATCCGCTTGTTACCTTTGCATAAACATTGCAAGTAACAATAAACCCCTATGTATGCTATAGGTGATCTAACACCCTCCACAAAACAACCTCTTGTTCATCGGACAAATCATGGAAATCATCTCTACCAATGTAGGACAGCACTGCTCCCAGATCTTCCTAGAAGATTTCAATCTTCTAGGAAGAACCCCTTCAGTTAACAGTCTAATTGGAACAACCCCTTCAGTTAACAGGCTAAAATTCTTTCTAGTGGACCTTATCCTGAAACAAAACAACCTGGGTGCGACCCTGGCCCTAATCATTGCTAATGCAAACTTCATTCAACTTGAATCTATCATCCCATGCACTGAATCAGTGAGGACACATAAACCACAACCTAAGAAACCCAGACAATGGAAAAGGATCACTTACGACAAAGACCTTAAGGATTGGACATCTCTCAGCCATAATGCCTTACCTCCACTACATCAATTACATGATGCCCGTTTGTGACACAGTTGCTCCATTACAGCTAAAACTAGAGACTCCAAACCATGGTATCCTAAATGAAGAAAGACGAAATTTGAGACTAGCCAAATGCCAAGAAAACTGTTCGAAAGTATCAACCATCAACCTTCTCAAAATCCCAACCACTACGCAATCGGAAGCCCTTCTGCTGCCAAACTGCAACATATTTGCCTCCTTCTTTCTTGAAAAGTCTAAAAAGATTGAAAGTGATCTTCAAACAGCAATTTAGCTCCTCCCAATGATAATCCAGGCGAGGCCAGCATATGATAGTTCAACACTCAGACCTACATGGACTCTCCCTCAAAAACAACGCGTTGTGGAACACTTTCAAAACTATTGTTGAAAATGCCATTCTTAATATCTTAACAACACTTAAACCATCAAACCACTTCTGCAACCCTCAACTAGCTAACATCTTCAGTGAGAATAAAACATATTTAGTCCCTCTCTGGACTAAGATAGTGAATGCTTCACTACTCCAAGGGGCTTTACCAGACTGCCTAAAATCAGGGCAGGTAATCCCCATTCTAAAAAAATCCACAGCGGATCATACAAACCCCGATAACTTCCATTCTATCTCCACCATTCCCTCTGGCAAATCTCCTTGAGAAATATGTACATACCCAGCCATGGAATCACATTGATAAGTTCCACCTTATTGACCAATTCCAATACGGTTTCTGTCAGGGTCACAGCACGGAAATAGTCCTTACCCACATAGTTGTTGATGCGCTTAAAATGCTAGATCAGAACAAATCTTGTCTCCTAATCCACCTAGACCTATCCTCAGCCTCCATAAAAGCCTCCTCGAATTACTTGAACACAGAATCGGATTATCAGGTGTTGTCCTAAATTGGTTTGCCTTATTTCTACATAACAGAACTCAAGGAAATAAGGTTAAGCAATCCTTTTCCACTACCATCCTGTCACTTTAGTGGTCCCTCAGGGGTCTACCTTATCACCTACTCTCTTTAACCTGTTCAAGGAGCCTCTAACTGAAATTCAGAAATTCAGAAATGTTCATAAAAATCTTCTCCCCTGAGGATATCCGTCAACAGAACACAACTCTGCAAAAGAAAACTGACTAACCAGAAACCACCTTAAACTCAACTCGCTCAAAACCGAATTCCTCTTAATTGCCCCACCAAAAACATCGCTCGACATCAAAGATTGAATAAAACACTTAACAGTCTTCAACTGCCTTCCACACATTGTAGATTCCACAAGATCACTAGGAATTACACCTGACAAGAATCTCAACATCCAAGCACACATCAGCTCAGCCACCAGAGGTGCAAATTTTCAAATGAGCATTTTATGAAAAATAAAACAATTCCTCCCCTTTGACAACCTGAAATTAGCAGTGCAAGCACTAGTTATCCCCAGATTAGACTATGGGAGTGCTACCCTATGTGTTCTGCCAAGATCCAAGTTGGCTCAACCACGGGCATACCTTAACTCTGCTGCAAGGCTCATCACTGGTTCGAAAAAGTACAGCCACATCACTCCAAATCTGACAGCACTAAACTGGCTATCTTATGAGGCAAGGATTCAGATGAAAATTGCTTGCATGACCAACAGAACCCTACACTTCAATACACTGAAGTACCTAGCTGACAAACTGGAACTATCCGGTGGTGGCAGATCATCTCGGAGCACCAGCAACTTACTGTTAAAACCTCAAAAATTTTAAAAAAAGAAAACCTACAACGGAGCCGTCTCCCGATTGGCCACTAGAATCTGGAACTTCCTGCCCCTTGAAATCAATCAGACTGATCCCTTCAATCACTTCATTTAAACAAGAAGTCACACTTCTTTTAATGGAAACAACTCTACCCTGAACCCACAAACTCATTCTCTGGATGCTGATCTGATGCTGTTCTGCAACCAGGGCATGCTAGCCATCTGAGTACTGGTTTATAAATCACTGTTCCACTCCTGATTTGCAACTGGCATTGTCAGCATTTATGTTTCTTGGTTATCTATTTTCTACTGATTATACTATCTGTAAAGCGCTCTGAAACACTTTTAGGGTCAAGTTTGCACTATATAAAACTTTAGTTTACAGATTGGCCAATGGGGGGATCTGTCCAGTGGAGTGCTATCTGTTGCTTTCTGTATTATCTCTCCCAAAAGCAATGTTTTAGATGCTGCTCTCAGTTATGGTTTTGAAGCTTACTGAATATCCATATGGCGGGTTCCATTGGGCAATTCAAAACTGAAACAAACATTTAATCCGAAGTTAACATTGTCAAAACTTGGATAAATGTTACATTTTTTTTACCATAGACAATTAAGCTAGCAAGCAAGTACACAGTCCTCTCTGCCAAAGTCAACGGGTTTGCATTGATGTATCAGTGAGTACAGCAGAAAGATACCTTTTCAACAAACCTTTATACAATTTCCACACCTGCCATGAGCTGTGCTACAGAAGAGAACTACCATGGTCAAAATCACATGCCGACAGTAACAGCATGAAGACAGCAACATGGGCCAACAATAAAGTAGCTGGTTGAAAAGAGTCCAGAAAATCTCATGGACACATGGTGCACAGACAGGCACATGTGCAAATATTTTACTGATAGAGCCAGAGGTAAAGATAAGTGCACCACCTGAATTGGCAACAGAAAATGTCATACTATCAGTCAACAATCACAAAATATTGAGCTTCATTTATAACATGGGGGGGTTTATAAATGACTAGAACCACCCACAATAGGGATTACTGCCAATGCAATTTTCTGTTTGGTGCAGGGCTTTGTCATTATGATGCAACGCTGCACTAAACAGTATTCAATTTACTTACTTTAAAAAAAGATCACCCTAAAACTGGATTTTCTTTTAAAAACAAAAAAAATCTAATACTTCCCTAGCCAATGTAGTCATCTCCAATGGCGAGCGAGGGGGCATTTTTTTTTTTTGTACTGCCCGTCACCGGCAGGCGGCAAACAGTAAAAAATGAACAATAAACTAATGGCCAAATGTCTGCCCATCCGGATTGGGTGGGCGGACATATAGCCTCACTGCATCGGGTCGTAGGAGACGTTTGGCTATGGCGGTGACACAGTACTCACTGACATAGCCAAACCAAAGTTCTGTCCGCATGTAAATTGGGCAGTCAGACCCTCATGTTTGCAGTATATATACTTCTTGCCACTAACATATAAATAGGGTCCTTTGTCATAACATACAAAATAATTAAAATGTTTGATCAGTGTGGATACCAGTAGTAGGTTTAGGGTTCCAAAGGGCTCAGGCCATAAATGCTCCAGAAAGACCTAAAGCTTGAACAAGAAAGATTCTGTATTAAGTTTATGATTTTGACATTGTAAGAATTACCTGCTGTCTGTTCCGGGATATAATAATGGAAAATAACTTTAGACCTGAAAAATTAGTACTACTTTGTAAGGATCAGACATTTGTTGAGTGTTAGGTAAATTGATAATAGTTAAGCTAAAAAAGTAAAACATGTTCTGGCATACATCTCCTGAGTAGAATTAGATGGCTATATCAGCAATTTTGGATGGTGTTTATTTCAAGTGCACATTTTAGGCATCGACTTGAAAGCTGTGAGAATTCTAACGATGTACAGTGGTGAAAAGTTTAAAAGAAGTCTATCGCTGGCTGTTGCTCTAAGTGACAGTCAGTGTTACTGAGGTTGATATACAATATTGTCTTCAGGCATACTTTATGCAATTTAGATTAAACTGGGTACTCTAAATATTATAATGTCAAAAGACCATCTTATTTTATGTATTTTCTATAACAGACAGACCTAGCAGTTTTCGCACACTTAATGGTATTACTTTGTTTTATTTATCGATGTGGTTTTATATAGTGCAGGTAATGTCTGAAGGAATAGCACGAGTCGGGGTTACACGCGGGTGGACGTCGTCCACTCACTATTTTCATGGAGTGAACACCGTTCACCCTGCCAAGAATATGTGCCCCACTGAATAATGTGCTGAACTCATCCTAGTATAATTTCCAAACACCAAGACACTTTCAGCAGCACCTGCACGTTGTCTGCTGTCCATCTGCAACAAGCAACAACGTGCAGGCGGGGACCGGGCTTTCTTATTTAAGACTCCTGCTGGGCCCATAACAAAGTCCGAATTTGAGGGGTCTTCAGGCCTCCTTTTGTGCGAGTCCTGTGGCTGGGAGCAGTCAGGAGCCTCACACCTGATGCAAATGAAGCGGAGAGGAAACAAAGGCTCACACACCTTGTGAGCACATCACAAATACTTTAACCCCTTCCATGCTCCCGTCGGCCGTTGGCCGTCGCGAGCACTACCTGGCTGGTGCTGCGAACAGCTATCAGCCGACGCGGCCCCGCCCACTCCTTAGAACGCCCGCACTGCGCCGAAATAACGGCCGCGGTAAACAGGTTGAAGAGGCAGCTTTTCACCTTGTTCAGTCCCTGTTTAGGAAATATGCATTCACTGTATTATTGTCAGATTTGTTGGTCTTTCCCAGTATTTGCACAAAGCAAATTGCATTTATATAGATCTTACTATAACTGAGGAGGCATTGAAATAATTTAAGTACCACTACTTTTCCCTGTATAGGCCTGCTCATCCCAATGAGGGTGTGAGAGCACTTTACATCAACACGTGCATAGTACATGTTCAATAAATTATATAAGTTTGTACATAATTGTACAGGATGTGTTACATGAAACTGGGGGATTGCAAGATGTAGAAGTCACATATTATCTTCCATAGCTCACTGTGCTATTATCTTCGCAAGACGATCAAACGCACACATGATAGACCTGCTAAACATATATGTGAGGGCTTTAGATCTGATGTCACTTCTTGTGATGCCACTTCCTGTAAAGTTGTGGTTTGGGATGCCACTTGCTCTGATATCAAATCCTGTGATGGCATGTGTGATGTCATGTGCTGGGATGTCGCGCACTGTGACGTCGCACGCGATAATGTCTGGCGCTGTGATGTCACTTGGATACTGCCTAACTAGGTTAGACCCCTACTTTTCTTTTTAGGACTTGTGCCCTGTCTGAAGGGAATCAGACCACTTTGCAAAGCAGTGAGTTACAAGTCGACGACAGATGCTGTAATAACTGATTGTAGATATGCTTTATAGCCTGCTGCTGTTAATAACAGTTATTAAAAGCCCCAAACTGGAGTATTTTTGCCTGTAATGTGGGTGAGGGCATTTAGCAAAGGTTATAGCCCAAGTCAGAATAGCCATGAGACTATTATGACATTCCAATATTATAAATATAAAAATAAGAAATAGAAAGACAAGCATTGGATTGTTGGTGCAGAAGATCATTATCAGCCGTTGGGGGTACAGACTCAGCCCGTTGTTTTAAGTGGAGCACTCTGCGTTCCAATGCTCCAATATACTATACAAATGAGAAATAGGTAAAAAATGAATAAAGCATTAGTGATTAATTACAAAGTATAACTAACCAATTCAGTCAGTAGAACCGAGGATATGCAATGTTAAAGATTTAAATGAAAATATCTCTAAAAAGCACAAAGTACCACTCGCTGCTGTGTCGTCATAATAGACCGGGAGAAGTTACAAGTTCAGGCTGAACGTGATGGATGGTCAGATACAGGGACCATGTTAGTCCCACTGAAAATTTACCTTCCCAGCCCAGCATAAAGAGTCCCGTTAGCGGTGCACGCGGGCCAGAAGGAGCAGGGAAGCGTCATAGATGGTCATTGATGTTTCGCGTAGAGCAAGCCTGGCATCACAGACTGGCATCTCTGCATGTGAACATCCTGTTTTTGTCATGAATGGTCTGTCCAGTCCTTTGCGACGGTGCTCACCATGAGCAGTCAGTGTTGTAGCACAAAGGGTTGGATGACAGAACTTTGCGTTGGCGGGCTGCACGAGTGACAATGCTTCAGCGCCAATTGCCCCATTCATGATTCTAAAGAGCCTAAAACCTTTAGCATATCCTCTTTGAGGTCACACGTCTAGGATGTGATGGGCACAACTTGGGGGCAGGGAATTGCTACAGCTGCATCTGGATGCTAGTCCAGTGGTTGGGAGCCTGTTTTGCAGTTCTGAAGAGGAGGCCAGCAGACAAGCCATTGGAATCATTCTAGAAGTCCTGGTTTCAGGTGCAGGTTCAGATCCCTCTTACTCCGGCAGGAGGGCAGCAATCCAGCAGAGCAGTAAGCCAGCAATCCAACAGGGTAGCAGTCTAGCTCAGTGGCATAGTGGCAGTCTTTTCAGCAGCACAGCAGTCCTCCTGCTTTCAATTGGAAGTCATCACTTATTAAATGTAATAAGATAACCAAGTGTTATCCTATGGGAGAGGTAGGCCTTGCAGCAGTGAAAAGCATTACAAGGACTTGTAAAAAGTTAGTGTACATGTCCACCTCTTTTAAATGCACTGCACCCTGCCCTCTGGACTGTTCAGGGCCTACCTAATGGGTGACTTATATGAATTAATAAAAAAGCTAGGTTTATTTTACCATGTCGACATTTCAGAGTAACAACTGCACAGACTGGCTGCAATTGCAGGCTTGGAAATATTAAAAGGGCTACTTAAGTGAGTAAAATGTGAGTGAAATTTACAGGCCCTGGGCACATGTAGTACCAATTTACTAGGGATTTACACATAAATTAAATATGTCAATTGGGTGTAAGTCAATTCTACCATGTTTAAAAGAGAGAGCACAAGTACTTTAGCACTAGGTAGCATTGGTAGAGTGCACAGAGTTCAACAAACATCTCAAAATTGTATTGGCATGACATTGATATATCCCAACCACCAACAACCTTATGTGAAATAATAGGCCCTAACTTGACCGTCTAATAAGTTAAAGTCCTCTCATTCATCATCAAAGTAACCTCAACCCCCCAGGAACTCAGATATAGAATCGTGTTAGGGCCTAGAAATAAACTATTATGCTGTCAAACACACATGATTAAGAAAAGTAGTTCATTTGGAAAACTCAGTCAGCGTGGTTTTGACATTCATATTACCATCAAATTCGGATTAGAAAACCTGAGGTGTACCAGAAAAGATTGCACATTGATATTGCTTCTCTAGTGCAGACAGCAAAATAGGATTTTTTAAAGCCATGAATAAAATTGGTCTATAAAATTAATGAAAAACAGACTCTGCAGGAATTACATAAGACTACTTTTGAAATTGGCTTCTATTGTGTGTTAAAAGGGAAAAACATAATCATTACTTTTCATTTAAAAATAAAAAGACGCAGTTGATGAAATAGCTTAATATAATAAGATTTCTTACGAAATTGAATTTGCTCAGCACACCACACCTGCACATTTTACTTTTGAAACACAACAGGTCTGGTTTACGCTTGCCATGGAAATTAAAGCCAGTGTTTTGTGCACCAAGTGCAGTTCTAAATTTGCAGCAGTATCCCCTCTTACAACACAGACGGGCTTCTACCAGTGTATTTCACAGCTCGTCGCAGCATGTGTGCGCATGTGCGGATACTGAATGCTAAATTGGTTTACAGTCTTTATTCCCACCCCTTTGCTAGATATGTTAAAGAAATCTATATAAATAATATTTTATTTGGCTCATAACACAAAACAAATTGACTTTTGGCATTTGAAAAAAGGTGCTAATGTCTAACACAGTTGTCTGTATATTGTAGATCTAGCAGTATATAAGACTAAGTAACACATTCTTACAGCAATTTGCAAGTTTTTACTTAGATGAACACGTGAAACAACGACACGACGAGAATTCCCCAGTGACCAAGGTGTCATTTCTTCCTTTCCAACAGGGTATCTAGATCTGAAAGCAGAGAGACAACTCTTGTAATTGTAAGTCATATGTTTGAACCCCAGCAGCGCTACTGCACCCTTCAATCCCTCTAAGGTCACTAAATAAAATACCAGTAGTTCTTTAAGGCATAATAGACTGAGTTTGTTATCAATGTCTGCAGTTTTTTCTGTTTTTTATTGTGAAGGTGCAGCAAACTACATAACATATATACAGTACACAACATCAAATTCCTAAATATTTCAGGGATAATAAGTAAAAACAGGTTTCTAGTGCCTGGGCATAGACACATAGAGTATAAACATCACAAACAAAAAAACTTTCAGCTGCTATTTTAGTCCTAAAATGGAATTATGATCAGGAACCAGAAAATGACCCCACAACTCACTGAATTGTTTTGACTGCCCCGCCCGCTTCACATACAACCTCTACATGCCCCTTACTCTCTGCATATTCCAGAGCCAAATCAAAAAGCAAGGCACTAATTTAGACCTCCAGATTTCTACAAGTATTGATCTATGTCACTCAAGCATGCTGAAGTCAAAATAAATCCATTACGGGTTTTGACTCCAAGCTCTAAGTCATTACAAGATTTGTGAGAAGTCATCTCACCCTCGACTTATCGAGTCATGCTTCATCATTTGATCAACTCTCACAAAGGGGTAGGAACAATTCCACCCCGGCGGACTCAACAGAGGGAAGTTAATCTGTCCCTGGGCATTCTATGCTCAGGACAGTTTTTTAGGATCCTGTGTTTTTGTGTATGAAATATAACTAGAGGTATACTCAAAGTATTCTATATTCAGCGATACCTCTGGTATGTTTATTAACACTAAAAAAGTCAGTCATCTAGTGAAATACAATGAATCATTGGACCATAAAGAGTAATATAGTTGTGCATAGTTCTATGATTACCAACATGTTTCAACCATTATATAAGCTTAAAGAGGTCAAGGGTCTTGTTCAGAGTAACACAATTTCAAGGCAATGGTGTATACTCAGTCCATGCAGTTGTGTAAGTATTAAAACCCTACCAGTCCTTCTGTTAGATCAGCAAACTCGTATAGAGTGCTTTGGCTGCCAGATTCAGGAGCAGTTGGTTGTCTGGATAAAACTGAATATGGCTCAGGACTTTAAGCATATCTTTAGTATTCTGCACATAAGATAGCATTCTCTTTACTATGGGCTGTAGGATGTGGTCCACAAGTTTCGACAGGGGTCCGAATGCTGAACCTATTCCAGACACAATAGGAGGGCCTGATAGAAGTGTTCTTACTTTATGTATTTTAGGCAAGATATAGAAATATGGCACTGTTGGTCTAGCCCGTAACTAAAATATCAGCCTCCTGTTTACTGATCCAATCTTCTTCTTCAGCCCTTTTGACCATGTATGTGATGTCTTCCATGATGTTATTAGTGGGTTCTCGTATGAGTTTCTTATAGTTTCTGCAGTCATTAAGTAGTTTTGTGCACTCTTGCCTGTACTTGCCTATTGGTAGGATGACAACAGCACCACCTTTGTTAGCTGGCTTGATTATGATTTCAGTATTTTTTGCCTAGTCGTTTAGTGCCTCTCTCTCCGACTTTGAAGTATTGTGAAAATACTAACTCTGTGTATCCCTTAGAGCACCTATCTCTCTTCTGACAGGTTTCTCAAATGCTAGTACATCAATGGCTAAACTATTGATGGAAGGATTAAAGGTAGATTTTCTCCGTAGGCCTGTGTTCATCTCTTAGTTGTCTGCCGGATCCTTTAGAAAGAAGGTTTTTAGACATATAATGCGAAAGAACTTTGCCATCTCTATTCTCAAGGTGAATGTATCATGTTTTGAGTTGATACAAAACCTAAGTCTTTATTCAGGACTTTCAATTGTAGCTCAATCTGTCTTGCTTAGATTTACTACTCCATTCTGTCCCTATCTGCCTCTGGTTGCAGGAAATAGTCCCTTTGTTCCCTTTGTCCTTCTTGTCGGTTCCACTGTACCCTGCAGCCCTTTCTTTTCCCGCTAGAACTTCCTCCACCTGTGGCTAAAAAAGCATCGCTGGTAGAACCAGGGTAGATTTTCAAATTGATTTTGTAATGGAGAACCACAAAAGGGGCTCCACCCCTTCAATGGTTGCTGAAATTATGGCGGGCCAAAGTATTGCGTAATAAAACCCTATTTTTGTTTTATTTTCCTCCTCTTGGTTTGCTGTAATCAGAGTTGCTATGGTCTAACTCTGATGATGAAGAACTTGTGGAGAATCTGTGTGGAGTACTGAGGTACTCGCTGAATAAAGAATATTTTGAGAATGCCTCCAGGTATATTTTATACTTTTTTTTGTCCCCCAAGAAAATTCTTTCAGTTTCACTGTTAGACTAGCAAACCTAAGGAGAAAAGGTAAGTGACAAGTTTCAATGATAGAGACCCACTGCCCTCCTAACACCTGATTATGACCTGGAGGGACGTGTTGTATTAAAAATATATTAGCGCCCTAACCCATCCTAAGAATCATTGTATGCAAAAACAGATATCTTAATTGTGTCACATCTAATTTGTGAACTGTTAATAGGGTCTAGGGTGTTGCCACCACGTAGTCATACCATCACTGACAGTAGAATGTTTTTTATAACAACAAAAGAGGAGAAAGGGACTATGGCGGAGGCGCCCCCACACTTTGCCATGGAGCCCGTAGTTTAGTCTGACTAGGGTAAATGACAACGCCTATATGCATGCACACCATGTAGGAGCCATAAGGTACGGTTCTTGTCTACTAGGAGAATTAGTATCTATTTCATATATATATCCCCTTTCCTTTCTTTTCTCTTGTTATTTACAAGAAAAGGATAATGTCAGTGATAGTAGGACTATGTGGTGGCTATATGACCATTTGGGCCAGATTTTATATTTGGTAATACATGATTTCATTTCCTCCCAAATTTTCCATTTATCGCATTCTAGGAAATTGTCCAATTTAGCAAATCCATTAGCTTGCTAGCTTTTACCAGTGGGTACATCTGTTGTTGTTCCATTCACCAAATCAATATGCCCCTTATTAGACTCTGAATTTATGTAAGGGAGAGTGTCTTCTTGAAACATTGGGCTTTCCTTGTAAGAAACCATTGGAGAATTTTGTATCTAACTTTTTTAGGAGATTTTGACAATGATAGGGGATCAAACTGAAGTAATTCTATCCACAATGGTTATATAGATGGTTATATAGTGAACAAAATTTTCTAGATCTGAAAGTAAACTGGGAAAAATGACCAAAATAATGTGATCTCAGATTAGGAAGGGGAAGCCCACCTACCTCTGTGTTCATATATAACATTTCAGACAATACTCTTGGGCTACCTTTATTCCATGAAAATGACAACATCATGGAATTAGTCTTTTAAAAAAAACAGGAGAAAGAATACAGGAAGCAGCGTCAAAGAAGAAATTAAATAAAGGGGGAACCAACATCTTTGTAAGAGCTACTTGTCCCAGAAGCATGAGATGTAGTAACATCCACTTATTTAGTAATACTTTTACTTTATTTAATAGAGGCTTATAGTTCATGTAGTACAGCCCACCTATATCTTCTGTAAGAAAAACGCCCAGGTAGCATTTTGGTTGGGCACGTTCACAAGCCTCGAACTCAGGCAGCAATTTCTTCGCTGGGCAACTACAGATAATAACTTGGTTCTTGACCTTATTAACTTTGTATACCCCTAAAATATTGACGGCCAAAAAGACCTTGCATGCCCTCTTTTGCACTGAGCTCTTGGGTGCCAATATTATTACATCATCCAAGTATTTAATTTAATTTAATTTTGGGCATTTGTGACAAAAAGAACCTTAATACCTGCATCTTGTCTAATGGCCATGGCTAGGGCTCAATCAAGTAAGCAAACAAAACATGAGAGGGGGACAAGCTGACCAAGTTCATTGTAGAACTTTAAGTAAACTTGCTTCCGATGCATTCAAAATGAAGGTCATCTCTGCATTAATATACATTCTCTTTATATATCCTGTGGTCTGAGAAGAAAAAACAAACCTCTCCAGAATAGGGAATATTAATTCCCAGACCACAATATAAAATGCCTTTTCAGCATCTAAAAGAAAAATTGCTAGTGGAACCTGTTTTATAATATATACATCATTAGGCTGAATTAGAAAATTTATGATGGTATAATGCTGACGCCCTACAATGAACCAAATCTAGTCTTGATGTATCATCTTAGGTGCCAGTTTGTTCAGCCTATTTGCCACTGACTTCATAATAATTTTGTAGTCTGAATTAATCAGTGTAATAGGAAGAATAAGCGATAAGAATTAGGATTTAAAGCATATTTCCTCCTTTTTTTTTAGAAAACACACCACTTTCCCCTCTTAAAAGAGGTATTAGTGACCCACCTTTCAATATAAATTTAGCCACTTCCAATAACAAAGGATTGAGAAAAAAAACACCTTGTAAAATGTGGATGGAACTCCATCTGGCCCATCCACTTTTCCCCTAGGCATGCTCTTCACTACTTCTTCCAGTTCTTGGAGAGTGAATCAATTACACATGTAAGCTTGATCATCCTTTAAGAAATAATCCTACTCCCATAGATCTACGTCAATAAAAGTGCTCTCCCCATCTGAGATAATAGTAGCGCCTGTCTTTGAGCAATTAGTCAAATTAATTGCACTATTTCTACAGCACTCCCGAGTTTGCCATGTCTAGAATCCCTCAGCATAATCACTCTCTTTGCAAAGTTGCTGCATATTAGTAGAATTCTGGACGTAGGTTTTAGCATAGTAATACTCCTGAAGTGACGATCTTACCTTATCCAAAGTCTTTCTGTTTTCTCGGGATCTCACTCTAAAACATATCTAGTATTCATTATTAATTTGATTTTCCAGACAAGTTTTCTCTCACTTTTTAAAAGATTTTGGTGGGAATATATCCCTGATCCAGGGAAGCTCGTAGCGAATATTTTAAGTCATCCCTAACCCTGGGACAGAAGCTGTGCCTTTATTTTATTCCAGAAAATGCTCAATCTCAGGGGCATATTTACAAGGGCTTTATCTCCGCTTCTTTGCCTTACAAAGCCAAAAAAGCGGAGATAAAACCAGGACCCTATTTACAAGAGGGTGCTAACATGCATAATCGCATTTTAGCACCCTTTTGCATCTCCAATGAGTTGCAAAGTGGGCGTTACTGGGCCTACCCCGGACGGACTACCTTTTAAATATCGCTGATGTTTACATCGCAATATTTACAAGGCAGCCCACATGATTTTAGCCCACATTAGTTTTTGCCGTTTTCGACAAAATCTATTGTCTGCTAAAATCCTGACTTTAGCCATCCCAAACATAGGGGGGGGATTATCCTGATACGACCCCGTAGGTCATATCAGCAAGGTTATTGCCCTTTTGCAGGGAACATCGCTGGAAAACCAGCAATGTTCCCTGCAAAAGGGCGATAACCTCGCTATCTCTGGAATTTTTATCGCCCTGGAGTAACTCGTTGTCAATTACGCGCTACCAGGGCAATAAATACCAGAGATAGCCTGCGATAATATCATTATTGCTAAGCACGGCCAGGGATAATTATCGCTGCCCCCACGTTCTGCAAATACCCCACCAATTTTTTTCCTCTAAGTAAGCCTTATTAAAGACCCACCTTCAGCCAACACCATAGACCCTCGGAGTCAGCTTACCATAACTTAATTTTAACTCTTGCATTCATATGGAACTATACCAACATCAGCAGTCCAGACAGAGGAAAAGTATTTAAAACCTGTCCAGGCTTTGAACATGCTAAACTCATTCAAATTTGATGGAAGGAATATGTGTCCGTTTCACAAATATGACTGTCGGATTGTGCCCCTGAGCCAAGGCTTCTACAGCTTGCCTTTTCCACCTGTTATTCAGTCTACTGGTGTTAAGAGAGAATACCTCGAGCCTAATGTGTGTCTTTTCACTCTATACTAAGTGCATTGGCAAAAATAAAGTGAAGAACAAAATGCATTGCTTCACAGCAGTAATACAAACCGTAAACAGTCTTTCCCAAAGAGCGTTCATAAAAAGCGTTACATATAGACTGTGTCTAGCCATTTTAAAGTGTTGTAAATATTAACAATATACTTGTCCTGAGTATAATTCCCTTTAATTAGTCTTCCATAAATGTGTCAATAAAAGTGTGTTATATACAGACCACGTCTAACCATCTTAAAGTGATGTAAATGCTAAAATGTTACTCGTCCACATCTGCACCTGCTCTACTAGATGTAGACCATATGTCATGCCTTCTTTACCTGCATCTCAACCTTTCTGAAAAAAACTGAATTTCACACACCTCTTTTTTTTCCTGCTGCACTCCCTGCCCTCAAAGCGCCAGGCCTAACCCAGACCTAACCCCAACCCTGTCTCCCAACTCCGTGATACTACACCCTTCCTTGCCCCGCCAACACCATGGAGTGCCCTGTACCCAACTACAAGGCCCCCACTCTCATACATGTTGTAGGCGTGAAATTTGGGCAACCATGCCGGCTTCGGCAATTTCCCCATTCTTCAATTTTATTTTATATTGTTTGAGACTCCCTGGAGATAACGGCAGCTAATACCTCCTATTCCTCATATAAATACAGTCTACTAACTTCAGGCCCTGCCCACTTTTATCAGGAAATCTCTAGCGGCTTTGAATTCTGAAAAAACTTAGAAGCTGCCCTCCCTCAAAATGTTTTGTTTTCCTGACTCAACCAACTGGGCTTGCACCCCCTTAACTTTAAATTCACTCAGCAGTTTCTGGAATTCCCAACGCAAACAGGAAGCCTCAAAAAATTATAGTGGGAAAAATTTGGAAAGAAAAGTTGCTCCATGTTTATATTTTTCTGCTGAATGGTCTTCCACAAGACTCGTTCACAGATCATAACATTCTGAAAAAATGCTACCATAGTCCAGGGACTTTTTCCATCTCTAAATGACTTGCCAGGGGGTACTCTATGCACTCTAGCACTTGTCAAGTCAGGAGCCGGTTCATTGAGTATATGAGTCGCTATCAGATTTGTGACCACCAATACCATTTTTAGTGCGTCTTTTTAGTTCTCAGGAACACCTACCAAATGCAGATTAGACCCGAGAGAGTGATTCTCCAAATCCTCAAACTTTCCTTTGAAACTCAGCATTTTCTCAGTTTTTTTTGCATCCATTTATCCCATTTAGAAACCACATCCTCCAAATCTGACACCCTTTATTCAGCTTTTGTTTGGCTGGATACGAAAGCCGAAATCCTGGCTTCTGTAGCCTTGCTCCCAATTTACTTATGAGATCAGCATGGACCAGTTTAGTGTCCTTTGCTTCTTTTAAGACCAAATGGAGCAAAGCCAAAATCTGTTGGCCTTCCGGCCCTTCTCAGTCTTTCCAAACAGGCGTATTGTCCAAGCTTGAGAGAGATCAGGGGGTGAGAGGGGTGGCTGGGGAAAATCCACTGGCTCGGGTCCCGAGTGTGAGCCTGACAAAACTACATTAGTAGGTACATCCGAGGTTGACAATATATTGGTTTGCTAAACACTGCATCTCCCCTATCTTCCTCTGCAACACCATTCTATTGATGGACATGCTGAGTCAGAGGGTGTCTTACTGCTTCCCAGAGATGACAAGCTGTTCCTTAGGTGGGTTAGGCAGTCCTATTTACAATTTTCCGCTTGTGTCTCCTGAACTGCAAGAATTTGTGGTAGCGGATGTAACAGAGGTTTCTTTTGTACTCCTTTTGTAGCTCTTTGAAGAATTGGATAGTGAGTCTCTCTCTTTCTACCTAGCTTTGTTGTGTTCCTTAAGGGAGAGCAGTAAGAGGTCACTCTTAGTCTCATACACAGAAAGGTTCTCTTTCTCCAACCTCAACTCGCTTCTTTCAACAGAAAAGCTCCCCTTCTCCATTGCTTGAGAATTTAGTTTTGAGTTCCTTATGCGTCCTGTGAGAGAATGCGAGGCCACTATTTCCGTATGTTCCATTTGTCGATCACAAGTCTCCCCTACAGTAGTTTGCCTCTCTCTCTCTGCCCCAGCTCAATTACTGTCGCCATTCCCTGTCCTCTCAGACTGTTGTATTAGTGTCTCCTGTAAGCTCTGAAGTCTATTTATCTGGCTGGCTTAACTCCAGCTTTTCATTCTGAAAAGGGAGTCAGCTAGATACGAATGTAACTTTTTTTCATAGAGGTCTACTTCTTCAACATATCTACCAGCTGAGGCAAATAGAGTATGAGCAGAAAATATATAGAACTGCACACGGAACCCGATAAACCTGGCAGGGGTGCGGGAGCGGGAGAAACCAGAGAAAGCTTGATTGAACCTCAAAATAGAGCTAGAGTCGCAATGTCCAACAGTGGTGGCAAACCAAATATTAAATTCTTTTTTAAAAAAAAGAGCGTTCTTCTCACTTGTGCAAGCGTTCAACTGTACTAGCCATGATCAAACATGAGGATGTACCTTTTAACTGTTTTGCTGCCAGTGACTGCTTGGCTCGCAAAGGTCTCCCCACTACACCCACATTGATAGGCAGTCACGGTCGACCCCACACAATGCTCACCAAGCCTACCTCCAGCGTCCTCCTCTAAAGAATCAGTCCAGCCAGCGCGTACCTCTGGTCACTTCCACCATGTTTGGCTTCTCCAACCGCCAGCCGCACCAGAAAAACAGAGATGCCGTGCAGACATAGCTGCAGTTACAGCTACCAATGCCTTTCAACTCTGACTAGGGGGCCACACACCGTAGAACACCGGCTACGCAGAGAGAAGCCAACGCTACCATAACAGGAGCCTCAGGCCCATAGCCTATCTGGAGCTCGCTATTCCGTCATCCATCCACTCTATCTGCTCTTGATTTGGCGGCTTTCCTCCTTTTCTTGTGCTTGTCGCACTCAGAATCATGTTGGTCTTCTTGTACTCTATATGGATGAGATGTTTCCTTACATGACAACCTTGAGGGCATCTTTTTGTTTTGTTTTTGTACACTCCATTGGAGTGTATGTCTAAATTCTGTCTTTAACTTTTCATCTTTAGCAATATCTTGATCATTTAAAGCTGAAATCCCATTGGCTTTGCCAATGTTTTTATCATTTACTAGTTAGATATGGTGTGTTTGAAAAAGCCATGATCACCATGCCATATATGAGGTTTTTCAAGTACTATACCAACAAAAAGAGAGATGGGGATAGGTATGTAAACTCTTATTCCCCGGTTAGGTCCGTCAAACAAGAAAAGAGTGCCCTATAGGTATAGATAAGACCACAAAAGGAGCAACGGAGACTGGCTTCACTTAGGTCAGTTAAGAAAGCCCTCACTCACCACCTGGTGGTGACATTCTTCATCATTGGGCCTCACTAAAGAGGACGATCGTCGGGGTCCGGTTTGAGGGTGCCTGAGGTATACAGAGGGTGCCTGGCGTTGAGGGCGGTGTGCCAATTACGCTACCACCCCCCTCCCGTGACCCATGGTGTACCTTGAACACACCATATCAATGCAGAAACCTAATTTTGTAAGCCTCCTAAACCAGGAGTAACCGGGAAGAGGAACCTCTTCCTTTTGCACTTTTTTCACTTTTTCACTACTCACGTCCCTTGGTCAGGCTGGGCCTTAGCGTGCTCATACCGCCAGGGTTTAGTACACTTCTATATTCCTGACAAATGCCTGGTAATTTACACCGTTTTGAAGTCAAAAACATGTTGACTGACAAATAATTAATTTTGGAAATAACCACACAATTAATTGTGGACTACTTTCCTACACTTACTTTTGTAAGTGTAGGAAAGTGTAGTGGTCAAGTAATAAACAAAAAATTTTGGGGACACACTGAAGACATTTTTAATTCCTTCACTACTATATAATGTATTTTCACTGCACGCCTGAACTCACAAAAATAAGTCTGGCGTCGAAGCACACTAAAGAGGCACTCGGCCTCCTTAGTGGGTCCCAATGATGAAGCATGTCATCACCAGGTGGTGAGTGAGGGCTTTCTTACTGACCTAAGTGAGGCCAGTCTCCGTTGCTCCTTTTGTGGTTTTATCTATACTCTTTTCTTGTTTGACTGTTTTTCAAGTACTCACATGACTGTTTGATCTCTCCATTATCTATAGCCTACATCTTAATGCCAAGTGTTATATAATAGGTGGTACTTGAGCTAATTAATCCCCTTAAACAGAACACAGTAATGATCTATACCTCAGCAAGGCAGTTTTGAATGGACTTGAAACAGAACTTGGGAATAGTGAAATCACCTGCTTTCAACACAAAGCTTTGAATATTTGTTTAATAAGTAATGTGCTTCAGTCTGCCATTATAAACCAGTCCCGTCATTAATCAAGTTGCTAAATAGATTAGTAGATATTAGTCAAACAACAAGGCCCTTCTGTACAATGTATTTATTGATTTCCTCCTGGGACAGCTCATCAGGAACTTTCAAAGACTCTTTGCCTGTAAATCAGATACTCTTGAAGGTTTCTCCTTTTCCTAACTGACTGATGTTGATGAAGATGCATGTTATTCACAGCTCTGGCCTTGTCCTTACTGTAGGTTTTTCCAGTTAATGTACCCCTGGATATTACCTCAGGAAAAACATCCTCCTTTCATTCTTGCATGCCATTTGAATCAAACATGGGACATTTTAGGATTGCCCTCCCACCTCTGTTAGATGTGAGTAACAAGCTACCACTTGCCCATCCACAAGGCTGGGCAGAGAACTCTTGTTCTTCTGTGAAAGATGTCTCATATGATCATATAATTTACTCCTGACTTTTGTTTCATCTTTTTTTCATCTATTTCTATCTAATTTTGACTCTGAAATAAGTCACCACTGTCGCTAGACCATTATATTCAGATCTATATTTTCTTTACAAAGCTTCCAGAAGGCATGTTTATTTTTTTTCAGGATTTCTTGTGTACTTTAATACTTTGAAATGAGTGAATGTAGTGATCCTGTATTTCATTTTATGAACTTTAGGTTTTTCTGGCTGCAAAATGAAGTGTAGCTAGTGTCCTTCCCATTTTTACTACACATTCTCTGCATGTTACTGCAAAAAAAGATTTCCTATGGATTCCTCTTACCACAGGTTCATCCCCTTTAGAATATCACCAGGGTGCAATATTGGATCTGGATGTTTAGCATAGCCCCTGTGTGCTGGCTAGCGGCATCATGCACCACCTCTTTGACTCTGCTCGGCACCAGAAGTTATGGGTGGAGCCGCATATAGGTTAACACCACACATGCCGATACCAGTTCTTTTCTTTTCATGCCTTTATATACAGATATGTAGAGTGCGCCATCTTTTTGTCTCATTAGTTGACAAGCTCTTTTTTTTTAATTTCCCAGTGTGCAACTGAATATTTCCTCCTCCTAAAACAACAGGGCTAAAGCCTTGTGGGAAGTATCGTAAACAAATGTCTGTGACAGATTCATGCAAGGTGTGCCTCTAGTGTCCTCGACTCCTCACAATCTGGCTTCCGAGCAAAACACAACACTGAGACCGCCCTCATCGCAGCAACAGACGACATTCGAACTCTACTGGACAATGGAGACACAGTCGCCCTCATCCTCCTCGACCTCTCTGCAGCATTCGACACAGTCTGCCACAGCACCCTTTTACAATGCCTCAATAACATCGGAATCCAAGGAAAAGCACTTGAATGGATCACCTCGTTCCTCACCGGAAGAACCCAGAGAGTCCGCCTCCCACCATTCAAGTCCGAGGCCACTGAAGTCATCTGTGGCGTACCACAAGGATCCTCACTCAGCCCCACCCTCTTCAACGTATACATGAGCCCCCTCGCGGCCATCGCCCGCCAACACAACCTCAACATCATCTCTTACGCGGATGACACTCAACTAATCCTTTCTCTCACCAATGACCCCAGCACCGCCAAAACTAACCTACACGAAGGAATGAAAGAAGTTGCCGAATGGATGAAACAAAGCCGTCTGAAACTGAACTCAGACAAAACAGAAGTCCTCATCTTAGGTACATCCCCCTCTGCATGGGACGACTCCTGGTGGCCGGAAGCCCTCGGAAAAGCACCCATCCCGACAGACCACGCACGGAACCTAGGCGTCATCCTGGACTCTTCACTCTCAATGAACAGACAAGTCAGCGCCGTATCCTCTTCCTGCTTCAACATTCTTCGCATGCTCAGAAAAACATTTCGCTGGGTCCCCACCGAAACAAGGAAAACAGTCACCCATGCTCTGGTCACGAGCCGACTGGACTACGGAAACACCCTCTACGCAGGCACTACCGCTAAACTCCAGAAGAAACTCCAACGAATCCAAAACGCCTCAGCCAGGATCATATTAGACATCCCACGCAACGAACACATCTCTGGTCACCTTAAAGACCTCCACTGGCTACCCGTCAATAAGAGGATCACTTTCCGACTGCTAACCCACGCACACAAATCACTCTACGACATCGGACCAGAATGCCTCAACTCACGACTGTCCTTCTACACCCCCTCCCGCCAACTACGTTCTTCCAGCCAAGCCCTCGCCAATGTACCTCGCATCAACAAGACCACCATGGGAGGCAGATCCTTCTCATACCTGGCTGCTAAAACATGGAACTCACTCCCCGCTTACCTTCGCCTTACCCAGAACCACCTAGCATTCAGAAAGCAACTTAAAACGTGGATATTTGACAAGTAATCCTCCTCCCCTTTCTAAGCGCCTTGAGACCCTCTGGGTATGTAGTGCGCTATATAAATTCTCTGACTTGACTTGACTTGACTAGGGATTGTGCACTGATGAACTCATAGGTGATAGCGAAGCCAGGCTGCACGTTACCGAACACTGCAGGAAGTCACGTATGGCCTATTCCCACTCAGAGTTAAGGACCAGGACTCATTTCCACTGCTGGGGCTTGTCCTGCGATAGATCATCATTGCGATTACAGTCTTCAGGTGAGACAAAGTGAATGAAGAAACAGAAGAAGTCCTAGAGGGCCATGACACACTCCCTCTGGAAAGCCACACGGCCATCAAGGTGCACCCAGTCTCGCTCCTGGTCCATTACTGAGGATCAAATTCTTCAGCTGGTTCCAAATCATCCCAAATTAATGGGTCCTCAGTGATGCCACAACAGATTGCAGTGTTCAAGCTGGCTATGCTTTACATCTGTGACACCCTAATGCCTCCCTCTGCTTTGCCTATGTGCTCCACATATCTGAGAAGACCTCCAGTTGGATTACTGTCAATGGGTCCCCCCTCTGAACCTCTCGAACTCAGGTAGGTATTAGCTCCAGCACCCATTACACAGTCAACAACATGATTCCTACAGGCGCCAGTGGAGGATGGCGATTCTTTTGTCCTGTCTAACTCTGAACCAAATGTGTCTTGACCTCCGGTAAAGCCATGTACCTCCATTGTTCCAATGCACCCTGTCCCAATACGATCTGGCACTGACAAAACAGTGCTGTTGCCAAGTAGCCCCTCTCTTGTGCTCCACTAGTATTTCGGGTTGAACTCTGACCAAAGTCAATGATCTTTTGGCCATGATGGTGATGGTGGGGAGGAGTTACCTAGATATGCCAATGACATCTTGTATATAGACCTAGAAGAGGCTCGTGGCCTGTACACCTTCCCTGGCACAGGGCTAGTCTTGCCCCCGGTAATTACAATGAGGAATCTGCTTCATTCCCCTTTTTATTAGACAAGAAACATAAGCTTTGGGCCTCCCGTTATCTGCATTGAGGTCAAAACCAACACCCTCATGGAGGTTCATCAGCCCAAACAATCCACATCAGATCCATTATTGCCCTTCAACAAAGCCCTGAACAACACTCTCATGGGCACAAGGAATAAACAAAACTCTTGCTCACCAATAAATAGACAGGTGGCCTATATTCACAGAATGCTCTTGGTGGTCCTGACACAGTGCCCTACTCGCCATAGACTGGAAGTACATCCAGAAGTGTAAAACTCCAGTTATTTTCCAAATAATTCCCAGAACAGTTGAGGTATTTGGAAAGGAAATGTCCTCTCCTGCTAACCTCACCTTTCAATGTGTCAACCCTAGCAGATTGCTAGGCAGCTAGTCACATGCCATTATGAGTTTTCAGTCACATAAATCCTGCCAGCTGTCCCAGACGAATTCAGCACTTTTTTGGCACAGACAAAGGAAGCACCCAAATGCATAATCCGGTGATGACTAGACACTGTTAGCTGGCGTGGTGCTTCAGTGTCATCCAAGTCATTTGGGAGAAGTAGAGATCAAAGGACTGTGGTCTCTGGCAAAGACTCACATCCACATTGTCGGCCATACACTTGGCACTGAAAGACTTTCATCCATCATGTACAACACCACCGCCATATGGTATCGCAACATACAGGGAAAGGTGGGCTCCTGGTCCTGGACCTCTGGAAGTGTCTGGGTCGTACACCATGTAGGGGGATCTTTAAACATCAGTGCTGAGAACTCAGCTGGAGAGACCCAGTGGATCTCTAATGGCATCTACAAGTGGAGGTGGTGTAAAGCATCTTCCAATGATGGGGAGAACCATAGTCTGATCTCTTAGCCATCTTTGCGAGCATACAGTGTTAACACTTTTGCGTGTTGGAGCTCCCAAGAAGGCTCTCTTGGGGTCAAACTCCATTTAAAGTGAAGCATAAGACTCCTGCAAGCCTTCCCACCAGTATATCTCCTGCTCCAAGTTCTGAAAAAGATCTGTACCTATGGGCCGTAAGTCATTCCAGTGGCTCTGGACTGGGCTAGGAGAATATGTCACCCAGAAATTCTGGGTATGAACTTTTGGCATCCTATCAAGATTCTGCTTCAGGAGGCTTTTCTGACATAGCAGCAGAGCAGTGTATTATCCAGGCCAGCATATTCTGCACCTCCATGCATGGAGATTAAGTGGCAAGAGTTAACTGCATTCAATCTTCCTCCTGAAGTAGTTGACGTCATCTTTGTGGGCAGACCTCCTTCTAAAAAAAATCTGTTTATGCCGGGTGATAGGGCAAGTTTGTGGGTCGGTGTGGTACCCCGTAACACAGAATCAGTGCAGACCAAACTGTAGCATTTATTTTTGTTTGTTCTATCTTTCTCCCAGCGAGGACTTGCAGGGGCACCGTTAAAGTTACCTGTTAGCCCTTTTGCCCCTTCTGCATTTACTGGACCATCCAACCTTCTTCCAATCACCAGTTGTGATAGCCCACATGTTTCCCCAAAGTCCTTTCCTGATACCGCAGTGGGCCCTTAATTTGGTCCTTACTATACTTATGGTTAGCTTGTTTGAACCATTTCACAACTGTCCCCGGCACCTCCTGACTACAGAGACCATTTTGTTTATCACAATCATGTCCGCTGTTCACATGGCTGAGCTTTAAGCTCTATGAATACCGCTGCCATACCTCACCTTGTATGAGGAGAACTTGGTGCTACAGACTAGAGCAGGCTTTCTACTACAGGTTGTGACTCCCTTTCACATTGGCCTGCCACACTATTGTCCTTCTTTGCTCTAGCTCACCCCTTGAAAGAGGAGAAGAGACTCATTGTTTGGATACCAAATTAGCGATCACACTACAGATCATCATGTGGACAATCATCACTCTCTGGGACAAAGAGAGTCATGGCAATGCAGAAGAGGACACTGTAAAGGTGGAAAGTGCTCTGCGTCAAGATCCCTGATGCTTTTGCCAAGAAGCAGCCCCTTGCAGGACTGAGGGTTCCCTCCACCAAAGCCAGGGCTGTTACTACTGCGCTGGCACGGGAGGTGCCTATATTGAGTATTTGTTGGATTGCTACATGGGCATCCCACAGACCCATCACCAGTAGAAGAAGTGCTTTTGTGTCTATTCAAAAAGTGAGGAATATGCAATTAGTA
Organism: Lissotriton vulgaris; assembly: GCF_964263255.1. Lineage (NCBI taxonomy): Eukaryota > Metazoa > Chordata > Amphibia > Caudata > Salamandridae > Lissotriton > Lissotriton vulgaris. The sequence continues at coordinate 189,257,544 of NC_141688.1, read as the reverse complement.
ATATTCATCAGAAGAATATGTTACTCATCTTCCCTAACACTCTTTCTGGTGGATAATCTATTTACCCGCAGATTTCTCACCACCCTCTCCATTCTGTGTAATGGACTCTTTCCCCACTAAAAAGGTCCCAATTTGGAGATTGTTATGATCATTTGGTTTCTTGGCTTTATTTCTAAGGGCATAAATGATGTCTGGAAAAAAACTTACCCCTGCACAGTTGGATTAGGCCTATATGCAGTTTCAACCATCACCTACGGGAAGGAGGCGGGGTTGACACAGAGCCGCTTCACTGCACCCACTGGCACTGAGGCGGTATACTGGAAAAACTTATATATCCAGTTTGATGCCTGTGGAAATTTCAAAAGGCAAGAAATATATGATGAGAGTATCTTCCTAAAAGAGAATTATTGACGGTAAGTAATCTGTACATATTGTAAAAAAACTTATGAACCTACATTAAATGTTTTCCTTTACTAAGCTCACGCCTATATTTCCAATCATTTTTTTTTTCATAATGCAAATGTCACTTTCTTGAGATGCAACCCTTGCTATACCACTAACTTACAATATTATAGGGTGGACAGATTCTCATCCCAGAACACATTTTTATTATGCTACATCATTTTTACTACATTTGCTGATATTCTGTTTTATAAATTGTTGTTCCGTAAGCATTTCAGACACCTTGACATATGGATGTAGGCCTCAGTTTCTCAAATCTGATTCAAATTTGAACATTTATAGACAGTCCTATACGTCTAGCCTTCAAGGTCTTGGAAAGAATCATTTATCACTCTACTCTGCTGCATTGATATCCAAAACTGCAGAACATTGTTAGCACTTAAATCTACTTGTGACAACGAGTAGGATCTAGAAGAACCTTTCTTAACTGGGTTATACCATCTAAGTCTATGTCTAATTACTGCTGCAGAACATGTTGTTAGTGCATGGTACACTGTGACATTGAAGGTTAACACGTGCAAGACTCACTTGGATTAAGGCCCACATGCATCAATCTCGGCTTTTGCGATTTCTAAATTGCGATAAAAAGCGATTCGCAATTTAGAAATCGCAAAAGCCTATGCATGATTATTTTTTAAATATTTATGCAATTCGGTAGAAATCGCTATTTCTACCGAATCGCATAAAAAATGCGATTTTGAAATTGCGAATTCGCAATTCCCATTCATTCCTATGGGCCAAAAGGCCCATAGGAATGAATAGGAATTGCGAATTCGCAATTTCAAAATCGCAAATCCTGATTGCATTTCAAGGGTGGTGAGGGGGGTTCAAATGAACCCCCCCTGCACCCCTGAAATATATTTTTCGCATCATGTTGCACACACACATGTCCTAAGGACATGTGTGTCCGTAACATGAATGCTTTTAAAATGCGTTTTCTGTGTTAATTACACTTTTTACAAATTTACCGAGTAGTTCAACTACTCGGTAAATTTATCCCTCTAATTGCGAATTCGCAATTTCAAAAGTATTCATGCATTGCTTTTAAGAAATCGCAAAATTGCGATTTCTTAAAAGCAATCGCATTTTTGGAAATCGCAAAAATGTTGCGATTTCTAAAAATGCTTGATGCATTCCAAAAAGCATTTTTGGAATCGCTAACGGCCGATTTTAAGGAATCGCACCGTTTGCGACTCCAAAAATGCTTGATGCATGTGGGCCTAAGTGTCCAGTTATTGGAATCTGTCTGTTAATAAATTGGGAGCTATGACACCGTCGTGTTGCCTTCTTTTTCTTTTCTTTTTTAAACAAAATGTTATTGTGGTCTCCAACAATACAAACATCACCCATCTGGATTGATAATTGTAACAGTATGCAAATCAACATGGGCTATGCATCAGTTGTCATATATTTACAGTGAAAAAATCCAAGGATATCTATACATGGCACATCTCCTTATGTTAACAGCAACCCTTTCCAACACAAGGAGTAAATCCCCTCACCCCTACTGCCACCCAACACATGCCCCTGCCCATAAATATTTAATAAAATATTATATGCCCCTCGTACCCTAATATCACACTAAATATTCATACATATAGTGCTCCTCACATTCCATGGTGTGGTAGTAGTAGGTGTGTCTAGGACTGCCCCTCTTTTGGCTCGCTCTCAGGCAACAGAGAATGATCAGGGGTATCTGCTTCAGGCTTCGTGAGGCAATTCACTAAGTGATCCCATGCCTTGGTCGCATCTATTGACCCATGTCCTCTTCGTGCCTCTAGGAATAATATCGCACTTTCATATCCAGTCCATGGGATGAGGACCGCGCTCTCTCTCTCTCTCTATTTCACCAACCAAGGGCCCCTAGAGGCCAACAAATGCATGGTAATCTGCATCACAAGGACCAGGGCTATATCCACAAATCTGGTGGTAATTATGTATTTGTTGGGTCATGAAAATCCTCCCCAGTAAAACGACCAAGGCAGTATTTGGGATTGACCCTTGAGTAACCTCATTGATACACTCAACTACCACTTTCCAATAATTAACCAACGTCGAGCAAGATCACTCCATAGCCTTTCAGTACCCTGCTCAGCGTATCTGGGGCAGGCCGCCTCAGGTGTTCAGAGCAGTCGGATGATCTAATTGGGAATGATGTATGCCTTGTGCAAAAAGTAAAAATTCATCAGTTTACATCTGGTGTTCCTAGAGACTGTGTTGATCTTGAAAAGTTTCTTAGCCCCTCCTACTTCTGTAATTGGGAGTGCAATGTCCTCTTCTTATTTCTCAAGTAGCTCCACTAGGGATGTTGTAATGTTGGACCACAGGGATACAGACATGTTATAGCTCTGAGAGCCGGCAGCCGCGGTGCAAGGAACT